>NC_090927.1:873040629-874432053 GCF_040938575.1 Ambystoma mexicanum | reverse complement strand
TGTTTGTCAAAGTAGCCTCAATCTCATACAATCCAGACCTTAGTTTAGAGGCGATACACATACAAATGGTGGCCCTCCAATTAAACCTGTTGGACCCAATGTATTCACCAATGGTATTGCCCAATGTGTTCGAATTAAATTGATTGCATGGTAAATCTGGCTGAATTTGGCCAGTATCATTTGATAGAGTTAATTTGAACAAATTTAGCAATCAATACCCAACATAGTAAGTGGGGGTTGCAGGGGTGTGCCCTGCTCCCCATATTTGGTAGTGATTTCCTTGGGGGTAACGGAGGTGTCCCCCGTTTCCTAAGGACTGGATTAGGGGGACGAGAAAAACATTAAATAATAGTGGACCCTGCAGTGCCGGATGTGACCCACATATGGGACGAGTGTGGGGGGATGTTTTGCGGTTCTGGAGGATCAAAGTTTTGCCAGATTTGGCTGCAGCAAACTTGTATTTGTGGTGAAATCGACCACAGTCAATTCTGACACAAACAATTCTGCCACAGTCAAATCACATATATCCTTCACTAATAGGATGATAAGCCAAGGTGGGCCATTTAACGTTGGGTGCCACCTTTAGGGGTCAAAGTACAAAGTGGGTAAGTAGATGAACAAATAGCTCACACAGCATGGGAGTTCCCCAAGTAAGAGGCCCTCAAGGATCTCACATTCCCACTCACAGGATTTAGATTCTCAGTACCCCTCTGCCTGGGTATCTCGTTACTGTCAACCTCAAACACATTGCTTCTGCCTCAAGGTGAGACGAAATCTATTATGGGAGACTGTTTCTCACCCAGGCCAAGCTGATTGTCATTCTGAGTTACAAAGGTCTCTTTAGAATCCTTAAGTGAGTGAGGTCCTATTTGATCATATTAGATCATATTTGTCAAACTTGTCACAACATTTTTCAGATTACCAATCTCCCCCAAAATGTTCTCTAGTTTAAGATGTATGGTAGATCCACAAGTACACACCCCTTTTCTTGAGGCTTCTAGTAGTGAGGTAGATGTAGGTAGTGGTCCAGGGCATACATCCCGAATTGATGTTCCCTCAAATTTGAGATCTTTTACTAACTTTACTCCCTCTTGCCCCCACCCATCTGAAGTAGCTAGGTAGTCATTGGCAATAGTGCCATTTGCATAACTATCATCTTCAACAGCCAGCTTCAAAAACAGGGAACAGCTGCTGTGTAGTTTAATACCGGAGGCCCATTGAACAGATGTGGGACTGTACAAAAAATTGGCTACGTCCCCACAATCGCCATCACACCCATTGCATCCATTTCAATCACCTCATCATTAACATGTGACAGAGAATCAGCATTAGCGTCAGTTGCACCATTAGCATCATTAACATCAATATCACAATCCTGAAGTGGCTTCCCCGATGACAAGTGATTCTCAATAACCTTTTCAATTACAGGACCAACTGATTTAGGGTTAGATACTGAAATCACATAATTTCTACCACCCTCCTGGCCAATATATTTGTTTAGGTGATCTTTACTATTTATTTTGGTCAATTTCATCACACATAATGACACAACAGTTCTATTATGTTCAGGACTGGGGTAATCGTCTGCTAGCTCAATCAAGTCCAAATAGGCCCGCCTTGCTTCTTGTATAATGCAGTTAGAAGGGCAGTTCACTGGATCTCCACCATTAATGTCGGTCAATTGATCCTTGATATCTGATATTCGTTTGTTAACCTCATGGATCGGTGTAAAATGTTTAAAAGCTCTCTTGGCACCGATGCAGGGGGATGTGGCGAGATTGAACTTGCGCTTTACCATAATGATTTCTACAAATTCATGATTTAACCTAGGCAGTTTCTACGTTTAAATATGGGAAGTGCAAAGACACTAACCAGATGAAGCAGTTGATCTTTTCAAACACTTCGGTAAAGCAGGCAGGGACCGTGCAACCGCTTAGGGGGCTGCCATAGTCCATCTCCCCTTCCCCGCCCCACTTCAAGACTTATAATGGTAGTAGAGGGGAATAAAAAAGTGATTTCCTAGGCTTTACAACCAGTATTAAACAAAACCTTGATGGTCATCCTTCCAATGTGCCTACACCCTCCAAGATTTTGTGTGAGCTATAGGATCTTCCAAACAACAATGGATAACATACTGCAGGTGATTTGCAATGAAATCCTGCCAGCTGTCGTGAAACTCCCAGTGGGAGCTGAACTCCCGTGCCCTTGATCCCTGCAGGTGTAACAAGGTGATCTTAAATGAAGAAGGCGTGGCTTCTGGGGACAATAGCTACAGCGGCCCTCCCTGGCTAAGTCAAGGCAAAGCAGGTGTAAAACAATTCCCGCAATTCCCACACCCATGATACCGCAGGCTTCGGCCCTGAGGGTGAAAAAAGGTGCTCTTAATTGAAGTAGGCATGGCTTCGGGAGACAAAAGCTTTGTTGGCTCTCCTGGGCTAATGCAAGACAAAGCAGGTGTAAAACAATACCCGCAACTCCCGCACCCTTGATTCCGTGGGACTCGGCCCTGCGAGTGTAACAAGGTGCTCTTAAGTGAAGGAGGCATGGCTTCTGGAGACAACAGCTATGGTGGCCCTCCTAAATAATAATCTATGTTTACATTGTGCATGTTTAGATTTTTTAAAGTTTTTAATACATTTTTTTACTGGTTTTATTCTGTTTAAAACTAATATAAATAGTTTTCTTTTAAGAATGCCCTGCATGGAAAGAGCACTGCAGAGACCGCAGACAGTCGCAAGCATCTGCAGACATTAGGAGATTAGCCCATGAGGTTTTGTAGTTGTGAAGGAGGAATTGGAGTAGCAGGTGTTTCATTTCTTGTATGAAGTGCTGGAAGGATGGCTATGAAGAAGCGGACTGTGTGGATGTTTGGAGATTTGTGGATTCACTGGTTGAAGGTTTATGCAGAGCAGTTTGGCATCTCAGATAATCTTGGATTAGAAGAAGTGGAAGTGTTATGGAATGGAGTTTGTGGAATGAAGTGGAGTGAATTGTTACGTGTGAAGAGATGGTGCCTTTGAAACATTGATGAATGATTATTGTACATTGTGGAGGCAATAGTTTACGCTATGTAACCGAATATCTTTGCAGTTTGCAATGGAAGCACCTTTCAGAAGGCTAATGGAATTATTTCCAGCCACAGAGATAATTTTTTCACTGATTACTCATTGACAAATGTGGAAAAGATCAAACTTGTTTTGTCCACAAAGTGAAAATGCAAGGCGTAATGGTAATAAAGCTGTACGTGCTTTTTTACAAGATGTAGGAATCGCGTCTTTCCACAATGAGAATATAAAACATGATGGAGGTAACATTTTTCGAAAGAGATGGAGTTCATTTAACAGATGTTGGAAATTAGATTTTTCTTTTCATGTTGAGAAAGTTTTGAAACAATTTTTGCGAAAGAAATGATGAAGAAAGAAGACTATGCAGACAAACATATGATACTAGTAGAAATAAAAAAGAACATTAAAAAGGCTGTTAAAAAGGACAAAACATAGTACAGTTAAATTAAAATAACCCTGTTTTAATGTAGATTAGTCCATGGACTATTATACTGTCCGCTGACTAAATAGGGCCAGAAAAGGTCTTCAGCACGTTATGGTGTTTGGTGGTGTAATGTGGATGGAAGTGTAAAAGCCTTGACTATGGCGCTGAAACACTTACTATGCACTTTATACTTTATGTTTGTTTTTTTGTACGATAGAGAAAGGTATGTGGGACAGAAAATTATTTCTGTCATTTTTTGTATCTCTAGTATTGTAAAGCTTCATTATTGCCATAAGCATCACACATATTGCTAAAGAAAATGCAGGAACATCTTATTGAGTCTTATTGACTCTAAATGCTTTACTGAAAAATGTAAAGTAGATGTAGTCTTTAAGATTACTTTTTTTAGTTTTATTTGTGAAAAGTGACTCCCAATGAAACTCTTTTTATTCTGGAGGAAGAGGCAAGGAGGTATAGCAAGGAGGTATAGTGGGGAGGGAAGGGGCACCAACCACTGATAAGGAGGGACAGGTGGACAGATGAAGATGTTGGGCCTTACCGTAAATCAAAAGTAGAGGGCAGAGCTTCTCATGCTCCTTGACAGCAGCCTCAAAGGCACTCGGAGGCTGCTCCTCCCAACAGAGGACTGCATTGCATTACATTCAGAGAATGGTTGTCCTAGAAAGGAAAGGATCAATAGCCTTTTGTATGGCCTGCGAGGAAGAAAGTGGAATCCTCTGCCCCACAGCTGTAGATTGTGTGATGGCTGGAGCAGTCGATGGAAGATGGGGTAAAGGTGGTGAGCTAATACATGAGAAAGGAACAGCCTTTTATAGAGCACCCGGTGGAATGTGTGGGTGTGGTAGCGCATAGAGGTGGTACCAAAGGAGTACTGCCAATGTTGTCCATGACTGAGTTTTACTCCACACTCAGTACATTTCACACAGGCATCCCAAGCTTTTGGCACCCCTCCTACGGCGATAAAAATTGCCAAACACTTGATTATTTGCGGGTGCTCATCATAGGCACGTCCTCTACCTCATCTTGGTCTTCCGCTTCCTCCTACTCCTCTGCTTCAGTGCCACTGAACCCCTGTCCAGGGCCTCCAGTTGATACTGGTGGTCGTGGCCCCTTGGGAGGAGGGATGGGCATAGTCATGAAAAATTACATTTGCAGCAGATAGCAGCTCTCAAAAACAGCTCTTTCAAGCAGATTCTCTCAGGATCTATGCCAGATTGAGAATGACTAAAAGTAATGGGCGGGTCCCTTCAGAGGAACCGTCTGCAGACCCTTCTCCTGTGCACGGAATCAGGAGTTTAAAATAGCTCTTGGAAAGTTGTAAAAAGTTGAGAGATCAACTAAGAACGGCTTTAGGAGGTCTGGAAGGGTATACTTTCAACTCAAAACTAGACTGGCTGGAAATGTAGTTTCAAAATGTCCATGAAGCATGGACATCGATCACAGACATGTCATCACGCAACATGGGCACAGTCACGTGGTGATGTTCGTGAACGTCTGCAATGTCGTCACATGTTCTCAAATGTCAGAGATGGAAAAACGGCATAAAAAGTTGCACCAAAGTTGATAGAAGGTTTAAGAATTTTCCTAGCAGGTTGGGAAGGGTCAAGTTTTAGTTTGAAACTTCCTAGATTGGCTGAAAATACAGTTTCAATATGTTCATGAAGTCCGGACACCAAGAGCGGAAACATCATTACACTGCATGCTCACGATCACATGATTACATACGGGAATGTTGGCGACGCCAGAGTAATGTCCCCGGACCAAGGTGCCGAAAGCCGGCAAGATCATGTGCAGTGATGTCCGCGTTCCAGCGCTTACATTCATGAACCAGTCAGAAGTATGAAGAACAGACATGTCCAGATTAAAAGCGATGTACGCAAACTCCGGACACTGCAGTGACCTCACAATGACAGATGTATGCAGATGCAAACATGTGCGGCGTCCGCGGTCTATTTATTGGCGGTTTCATTTTTTTATTCAATTACATACACAATATAAATACTATAAACAATAACGTAATTTGAGAAAGGGATGGGGAATTGGATTAGGAAACATAAATAGCAGTATTTGGAGGTTGTACAAATTCATCATCAGGAGAGGGAGGGAGGGAAGTTTCATCAAACAGCCTGTCATTTATATTTTCAGGATTTGATTGAGGGGATTTCTGGGGGAAAGAGGAGCAGGTACATGTAGGGCAGAGAAAATCAAGATATCTAATCACATGATTTTTAAGTTCATCTATTTTTAAAGACAAGTTGATGATTTCATTTTGTAGAGTTGGGGATTGGGATTGTGTTTGTAGTTGTTGAGGTTCTTCATGATTAATTGCCGGTGTGGTTTCCTAATCTAAAGTATGCATTATAAAATAATAAGAAATGAATATTCAAATAAGGTCTGTATAAATTACATAATTTTTTTGCTTTCAAACATATATAGTTTACTGTTGGTCATTTGGTCATCACTCATTTCATCGTTAGGAAAGTACTCCTCTAGCCACTCAAGTGTGCTTGCCATTTCTGTCAAAATATAGAATGGTGATATTTGCTTATAAGAAATGTTTATTTAATGAATGGTAATGCAAAAATAAATAAAGTTTACTTACTATTTTCTAACAGATTATTTTCCAATATGCAGTTGCTCTGTGTCAGTGTGTATGAAGAGTTGTCCTAAACTGATAATATGAGGTGTACAGCTACACTTTGTGTTTGTTATATGCCATAATATCTATATTTATAAAAGTAAACATTTGTGGGTTTGTGGCTTGGCAAAGTGTTGTTCCTTATACAATTCTACACAACCTCCCCAATCTTCACCAATTTGTGCAGCTACCTGTTAGGCCCCTCCGGACAATACTGGATACATGACATTTGGAAACTGCACCCCATTCCCTAGATTTCAGCAAAAGTTCAAATGTGTGGGTTTGTGATTTGGTAGGGTGTTGTTCCTTATACAATTCCACACCATTTCACTAATCGCCATCAATTTTGCAAAGTTACCTGTTAGGACCCTCCGGACATTAGTGTATACATAACATTTGGACAGCCTGCCCCTTTCCCCGGATGTCAGCAACTTCACACATGAGTTGGCTGCCTGAAATCGTTGTAACATGAATGTGGTAGTAGAATGACTGGTCCTTTACACTAGAATTTGTGGTTTATGAGACATTTGCACAGAAATGCATCGCAACAAAACTGCGCCACACCAGGGTGAGGCAACAAGTGGGGAGAGAGAGCACATTAGGTCCCAGTTTGCAGCAGCACACACACTCTCGCCTCCTCTCAACGTCTGCTCTGGTGTATGACAGCAAGCCACACATGCCCAGGTTATTTCAGAGTGCAAAGCACATCAAGTGATAAGGGAATCAGAACAGCGACCTACAGGATCATTGTTTGCAACTATTGATAAGAGTGTTGTCATGTCTGTCCACAGAACTTGGAGAATGGGTACTTTTAGCTAGTTATGTGCTAAATGAAAAATTACTTTTTACATTTGTAAATGGTGAATTGTGTAAAGATGTAAATTGGATTTACAAAATCTTAGTAATATTGGTTTATGTATATGATTTTGTTTAAAGAAGGGTACACAATGTTGTGTTGTCCCCTGTGTTTTTGTTTTATGTTTATGCTACCTGGTGTCAGGCAGGTCAGCAGGCTATTATACTCTCCACTGAAGGTACAGCTGCTACGTTGGTGTCAAATGAGATTTTTAGGTGTAACCATTAAAAATAGATATAAGCAATTTGTAGGAAATTAGGGTGCACTGCTAAAAACCTATGCAAATCAGTGAAATAAACATTATTAAAGGTATGTTATGGTTAAGTTCCACTAATACCAATCTATGACATTTAGTGAAAAAATGTTGCTAAAGGGACGTTAAGGTCAAGTTTCACTAACACAAGCCTATCAAATTCAGTGAACAATCATTGTTAAATGGACAATAAGGCTACAAGTAAAATCAAAAAACCTTAGAAATTTGCCAGTTATGGTAATCTATGCAACCATAACTCGTGCCACTGCTTTGCACTGCTAAGACTAACATAAGGGACATTAAAGATGACATCACAAATGGCATCATTGATGGCATCACTGATGGCATCACATATCTGGGTTGTTTTTTTTTCAGTGCAGTGAAAATGTTAAAATTGTAAAAGTACTGTATATCTAGACCTCTACCTTGTCGTATTTTCTTAAGGAATTTTCCTTACAGTTTAGCCTGAGCTCATGGTGCACATACATGGGACAATAAGCAGGTCGAAAACAGACTTATAGTTTATACATAATGATGAACTCTAACCTTATTGTCATTTTATGGTCATGGTGTTTCTTTCCTCCTTACTAGAGTTTCCCAGTATGTGGATCAGTCAGTCAGTCAGATTTGTATGCATTGATTTTCTTTATATATATATATATATATATATATATATATATATATATATATATATATATATATATATATATATATATATATATATATATATAGTAAAAAAAACTTTGTTAAAGGGACGTTATGGTTAAGTTGCGCTACTAAAAACCTATGAAATTCAGTGAAAAAACTTTGTTAAAGGGACGTTATGGTTCAAAGTAAAACCGAAAAACCTCTGAAATTCGGCAGTTATGGTAAGATAAGCAACCATAACTCGCGCCACCGTGCACACATCACTGATGACATCACATGTCTGGCTCTCCCTTTTTTCCCTTTACTGACATAGGCCACATAGTTTTCTTCAGTAACAGTCAGGAAGTAAACATTGAAAAGGTACTATATTTGTAGACTTATGGTCAAGTCACATCATATGAAACAAATACATAGCAGAAGACACAGGCTTGAAAGAGAGCAATCCTTTCTGTGCATGAAGATAATCATTAGGGTTATCAGCACTTTCTCCTAGTTTTATTTTTATTACTCTACCTTCCCTGTATATGCTCATATTTGTATACATTATACTCACTCTCCTTTCCTTTGGATGCAGTCACATCATGTGATACAAATACATATGGTATGTAGCAGCTTTGAAACAGAGCAATAGTTTCTCTGCATAAAGACAATCAGTTAGTTTATGAACTCTTTCTGCTACTACTTCTACTTTTTTGTTTACTTCACTGTCCCTGTATATACTCATATTTGTATGTGTTGTTGTCTCTTTGTGTTTTGTATGTAATAATTATGTATTAAGTGGGTTTTATTATCTACTTATTATATGTTTCACAGTATGCAAAACTCTATTAAGAAAGCAGTTATCATTTCACTATTCAGCATGGCAAGATTATGAAGATGACACCTTCATCATGTATGCTGCACACACTGCCTATGTTTCTGCATGAGTAGCTTAGTATACTGGATAGAACTTCATAATAGAATGCTATTTATATCAATGCATTGCTTAATGCACTAATTAGCTCATGATATTTATCCCAATGATCCTTGACAGTTTTTGGACAGCATTATAAGAATCCCTTGTAAAGAGTTTTTAGGAAAAGTAAATGCACATGTGATGTTATCAGTGATGTCATCAATGACATTTGTGATGTCATCTTTGATGTCCTGGGTGTTAGTGTTAGCAGTGAACGGTGGCGCGAGTTATGGTTGCTTATCTTACCATAACTGCCGAATTTCAGGGGTTTTTCGGTTTTACTTTGAACCATAACGTCCCTTTAATAAAGTTTTTTCACTGAATTTCATAGGTTTTTAGTAGCGAAACCTAACCATAACGTCCCTTTAACAAAGTTTTTTTTTACTGAATTTCATAGGTTTTTAGTAGCACAACTTAACCATAATATCCCTGACTTTAAATACTTGTAACATAGAACATACTGAACCCCTAGCTAGTGATTTCGATGTCCGCGGACTACCGCCATGTCCGCGGACATATCGAAAATCTGAGCGTGGTGAATGTAAATTTAAATAGTGTGCCCCATTTCCCCTTTGAGGTTGGCTGTGAAAAGTTTTTTTTGTTTTTTTTGCAGATGCTTGACAGACACCTGTTATTTTGTATTTTTTTTCTTCTTTTTTTCTTACTTTACTCATAAAATCTTCACATAACCTTCTCCAAAGCAACCCTTACATTCCAAAACAGCATGGCATTTCCAATAAAAGATAAGGAAAATGCCATCTACTTTAAAATAAACAGCATTACTGGAATCAATATTATAATTATTACAGAAGAACATACCAGCTCTAAGCATGAAGACACACATGCCTCGGTTGATTACACACCTAGCATTGTTTTGCTGAGGACAAAAAACTGAACTATTGTCCCATATTGCCCTAGGTAGTAAACCAGAAAAAAAATACTTTGGCATTTGGAAGGATGTTCATTACTGCTTGAACCAAGTGTTCCAAATCTGCCAACAAAGTAGGGGCACTGATATAGCCCAAACGGAAAGCACCATAGTGCAAAACTACCACATGGGGACTGTTGATCCTGCCCATATCTTCACAAACTTGTACAATTCCCTGTACATTGCAATCAGGCACAGTACTCCACACGACCTCCACTCCTTTAACATCAAAATTCTTTGCAACATGCCTGCATTGAGCATACTGTTGTAAACCATGCACAAACATATCTCCGAGCACCAACACCCTGACTTTCTCCACTTCTGCCATCTTCACTACACACAGTCTCTTTCAACACAACTCCACAATCTCAACATCTGATTGGCTGATCCTTACAGTCTTCTTTCCATGCTGGATTTGCTGGAAAATCCTGGATGTAGCACGCCCTGTCCACGGACAGCCGTGGTGTCCGCGGACCGCGTAACTCTTGGACAGCCCTTCTACCATTTCCACTTCACTCTCTGTGCCGTTGCCTCATTGCATACAGCTAAGCAGTCACAAAATACGAAGAATGTCCTCAGAACACCCCATTTTGTTTATTTTCGAACATTTCAGGACACCGCGAGTGTTCTTATAACACATGCAACTTGCCAGCGAACAATACGGACAACGTCTTCAGAACACCCCCATTTTCTTTATGTATGAACATTTCAGGACACCGCGAGTGTTCTTCTGGCTCACTCTTTTTTCTTTTGCTGACATATCTAGGCCACATGGATTTCTTCACTAACAGCCATAAACTAAAAATTGTATTTTATTTGTAGACGTATCCTACAAGTAGGTTCTTATAGTAATTCCCTTAGAGTCCAGTCACATCATATGAAACATATACATAGGGGAAGACACAAGCTTTAAAGACAGCATTATTTCCAAGCAAATAAATGATGATTTCTCTGTTTCAAAGCTGCTATTTACCCTATGTATATGTATATTGGTATGTGTCCTTGTCTCTTTCTGTGTTCTCTATAGTAATGCAATTATGTAATACATGGGTTTCATTAGCTACTTATTACATATTTCACAGTACACAAAAATCTATTAAGAAAACAATTATCATTTCATTATTCAACATATTAACATTACAAATATTATACCTTCATCTTGTACGCTGCACACAATGCTATGTTTCTGCATTAGTAGCTTAGTGTACTAGATAGAACCCCATAATAGAATGCTATTTATATCAATGCATCGTTCAAAGCACTAATTAGGGTATGATATTTATTGCAATGATCCTTGACACTTTTTTCGCAACATTATAAGAAGAATCCCTTGTACACATATTTCATGAAAAGTACATACCCAAGTGATGTCATCATTGATGTCATCAATGACATTTGTGATGTCATCTTTGATGTCCTGGGTGTTAGTCTTAGCAGTGCACGGTGGTGGCACGAGTTATGGTTGCTTAGCTTACCATAACTGGCGAATTTCAGGGGTTTTTCGGTTTTACTTGGAACCATAATGTCCCTTTAACAAAGTTTTCTTATTAGCACGCAAACAATATACAAAGATGGAGTGTAAAAAGCAATTTCTCAGAGATGGCTGTACACAGAATGTTGCAAACTAAGAATTTATGGTCATTTACAGTGAAGATCAGCTGCTTCCATTTTTTGCTCGCGTGCCGGAGAGGCCCACGACTCGCACTATAAGGTTCTATTGTCTTTTGACCTTGACAGGCCGGAATCGTGCTAAAAGACTTCGTTTGAAGGAGTGTTGCAAAAACGTAACACACGACAAGGATGACATTTCTGAAACGAAACCACTTTTATATATTATATCACTATGAGAAAGATCGTTGACACAGAGAGAGTCGTATTTTGGGACTTCACTACGCTTAGACAATGGAAAATGCCAATCTAATGTAAGTAACCCTTTAGATTATTTTATACCGGAATATAATAACAATAGCGTGGCGTTAAAGCCCGGTTAAGTTGTAGTTGTTCGTTCAATGTGGCATAGTGTTTTCTACCGCGCACTATCACCGCCGAATTGCTCCCCTGTCGCTAAGAGGGCTCTGAAAAAGGCAGAGGACAGAGGGTGGGTTAATGGGAATAAGTTAACATGCACTATCCTCGCTAGCAAATAGTTTCACACCCTAATAAATAAAATGAATATTTTTAATGAAGATCGGCTGGTGAGACTAATTTATGTTTTTTAAAACATGTATGTACTTCCGTACTGTCAATGCAACGATTTTCAGACCCCAGCCGACAGATTTTTTAACTGCCAGGTGCAGCTACTTCTAAATAACTTCATGACCCTCACCATTTTATGGGACAATCGCCAAGGACCTATATGCCCTTACGCGGTACTAGCAGCTAGAAGCAACATACCAACCATTATGGTGGTCTAATGCCTCGTTGTTGGAACAGCCTTCTGATTATCAGTGCGACCATAGTGCTTCTTTTATCATAAACCAACACCCTGTGTACCGCAAAGGAACAGCGCGTGACTCAAGATTAACTTTTGCGGATCGACAGCAAAGACAAATGCAAATCGCTGAATATTCTCTAAACATTTGATGTCAAATAAAAGTACTTTGCAAAATGTACAATCTTGCTGTTTGCTTTTAAATCACAGTTTCATATTCCAAATTGTTTGCGCGCTGTGTTGTGAGATGATCTGTGTTGTTTTCCGGGTTCTGTGTAAAGTCGCGTAGGACTGGAGACGACTGGGCGCGTTTGGCTACGCACCCTGTACCGTCACGGAGAGAGACGGGAATATGAATGCTTTGATAATGTGAGGCTTAAGGGCGGGAGATATAATTTAGTGTCGCAAAAGCAGGTCAGCCAGGTCGATGGGGCAGTGATAGGATTATCACATAATGTCGACACACAGCAACCTGATTTATTGTTTGTTTAGCGGACAAAAAGTCGGGTAAGTGCCATAGGAAATTTTAATGTCAACGGACATAAGGAGGGTTCTTAGAACACTTTCAACCTGACAACGAACAATATGAACAGCGTTCTCAGAACACCCCCATTTTGTTTAATTGCAAACATTACCTCCATGTCCACTCTTCCTCGTCCCAGTACTTACTTCATGAGGCCCCTACCTCGACATAGGACCTTCTTCTATTTCTTTAAATTCCTATAACTCCTCCCCCACATCCACATCACTCAGTTTCATATTACCAAGCCGGAGAAGGGGACCTTCCCCTCAGGGAGGGTGAGGAGGGTCGTCAGTACTGTGAGGAGGAAGAGTAGGACTAGCCACGGTAGTGGCCATGTAGTTATGGTTAGGTTGGTGTTTCCATAGGAAGAGCACTTTTTGGGCGGCTTATAACTTCGCTCTCCCTGGACGAATCCTCACCAAACTTTGCATAAAAAGTATTTGGGTCACTCTGAATTCTTTTGCAAAGATTGGTGAGGATTTGTCCAGGGGGGGCAAAGTTATAGGGGGGGTCCCAAAACTTTTTTTTCCCATAGACTGAATGGGAAAAATGTTTTGCTCGCGTCTACAGCCCAAACCGCTTGACGGATTTTCACCAAATTTGGACCAGGAGCAGCAGGTTGGTCCCGAAAGCGTGCTTTTGCAAATTTGGTGAAAATCCGTCCATTAGTTTTTTTTAAAGATGACCAAAAAGTAGGTAAAAAAAAATTAGTGATATCTGTGTTCGGTCCGCGGACACACTTCCCTGTTCGCTCCGCGGACAGTGTCCTGATTGGCCAATCGGCTTGCGTGATGTCCGCGGACATGCAACGTGTTCGCTGATTGGACGGCGTGGAGCGTGAAGCATGTCAGATTTTCGGTTGCGCACGCCATCTTGGATTCGCGGACGTCGCGGACACTGCGGTGAAACTTTGTTCAAAATTTGTATTTAGTAGAGTGTGTTGGTGTGTAGGAGTGTTTGGGGAGGGTGGGAGGTTATGAGATAGGATGAAAGTTGTGTTTTTTATGTGTTAGACGTTCTTTTTGTGTTCGATTTGTCTGCGGACATCACGGGTGTTCTGAAATGATCTAAATAAACTGAATGGGGGGTGACTGAGGACTCAATATGTGTCCGTTTTGTTCTCAAGCAAGCTGAAACTGTTCTAAGAACACTCGCGGTGTCCTGAAATGTTCGCAAATACACAAAATGGGGGTGTTCTGAAGACGTTGTCGAACACTCGCTGTGTCCTGAAATGTTCGCAAATATGAATGGGGGGTTGTGGCTGGCAAGTTGAATGTGTTCTAAGAACACTCGCGGTGTCCTGAAATGTTCGCAAATAAACAAAATGGGGGGTCCTGAGGACGCTGTCCGTATTGTTCTCTGTCAAGTTGAATGTGTTCTAAGAACACTCGTGGTGTCCTGAAATGTTCGCAAATAAACAAGATGGTGGTGTTCTGAAGACGCTTCTAAGAACACTTGCAGTGTGCTGAAATGTTCACAAATAAACAAAATGGGGGTGTCCTGAGGACGCTATACTTATTGTTCTCTGTCAAGTTGAATGTGTTCTAAGAACACTCGCGGTGTCCTGAAATGTTCGCAAATAAACAAGATGGTGGTGTTCTGAAGACGCTTCTAAGAACACTTGCGGTATCCTGAAATGTTCGCAAATAAACAAAATGGGGGTGTTCTGAGGACGCTGTCCGTATTGTTCTTTGTCACATTGGATGTATTCTTAGAACACTCGCGGTGTCCTGAAATGTTCGCAAATAAACAAAATGGGGGTGTTCTGAAGACATTTCTAAGAACACTCCCGGTGTCCAGGGAATGTTCGTAGGGGGTGCCCTGAGGACGCTGTCCGTATTGTTCTCTGTCAAGTTGAATGTGTTCTAAGAACACTCGCAGTGTCCTGAAACATTCGCAAATACACAAAATGGGGGTGTTCTGAAGACACTGTCGAACACTCGCTTTGTCCTGAAATGTTCGCAAATATGAATGGGGGGTTGTGGCTGGCAAGTTGAATGTGTTCTAAGAACACTCGCGGTGTCCTGAAATGTTCGCAAATAAACAAAATGGGGGTGTCCTGAGGACGCTGTCTGTATTGTTCTCTGGCAAGTTGAATGTGTTCTAAGAACACTCGCGGTGTCCTGAAATGTTCACAAATAAACAAGATGGTGGTGTTCTGAAGACGCTTCTAAGAACACTTGCGGTATCCTGAAATGTTTGCAAATAAACAAAATGGGGGTGTTGTGAGGACGCTGTCCGTATTGTTCTCTGTCACGTTGAATGTGTTCCAAGAACACTCGCGGTGTCCTGAAATGTTCGCAAATAAACAAAATGGGGGTGTTCTGAAGATGTTTCTAAGAACACTCATGGTGTCCGGGGAATGTTCGTAGGGGGTGTTCTGAGGACGCCACCGCATTGTTCTCTGTCAAGTTGAATGTGTTCTAAGAACACTCGCGGTGTCCTGAAATGTTCGCAAATAAACAAGATTGTGGTGTTCGGAAGACGCTTCTAAGAACACTTGCGGTATCCTGAAATGTTCGCAAATAAACAAAATGTGGGTATTCTGAGGACGCTGTCCGTATTGTTCTCTGTCACGTTGAATGTGTTCTAAGAACACTAGCAGTGTCCTGAAATGTTCGCAAATAAACAAAATGGGGGTGTTCTGAAGACGTTTCTAAGAACACTCGCGGTGTCCGGGGAATGTTCGTAGGGGGTGTCCTGAGGACACTGTCCGTATTGTTCTCTGTCAAGTTGAATGTGTTCTAAGAACACTCGCAGTGTCCTGAAATGTTCCCAAATACACAAAATGGGGGTGTTCTGAAGACGTTGTCGAACACTCGCTGTGTCCTGAAATGTTCTCAAATAAACAAAATGGGGGTGTCCTGAGGACGCTGTCCGTATTGTTCTCTGTCAAGTTGAATGTGTTCTAAGAACACTCGCAGTGTCCTGAAATGTTCGCAAATAAACGAGATGGTGGTGTTCTGAAGACGCTTCTAAGAACACTTACGGTGTCCTGAAATGTTCGCAAATAAACAAAATGGGGGTGTTCTGAGGACGCTGTCCGTATTGTTCTCTGTCACGTTGAATGTGTTCTAAGAACACTCGCGGTGTCCTGAAATGTTCGCAAATTAACAAAATGGGGGTGTTCTGAAGACGTTTCTAAGAACACTCGCAGTGTCTGGGGAATGTTCCTAGAGGGTGTCCTGAGGACGCTGTCCGTATTGTTCTCTGTCAAGTTGAATGTGTTCTAAGAACACTTGCGGTGTCCTGAAATGTTCGCAAATACACAAAATGGGGGTGTTCTGAAGACGTTGTCGAACACTCGCTGTGTCCTGAAATGTTTGCAAATATGAATTGGGGGTTGTGGCTGGCAAGTTGAATGTGTTCTAAGAACACTTGCGGTGTCTGAAATGTTCGCAAATAAACAAAATGGGGGTGTTCTGAAGACGTTTCTAAGAACACTCGCGGTGTCCTGGAATGTTCGTAGGGGTGTCCTGAAGGCGTAGTCCGTATTGTTTGCTGGCAAGTTGAATGTGTTGTAAGAACTCTTGCGTTGTTCTGAAATGTTCATAGGGGGTGTCCTGAAGATGCTGTGCGTATTGTTCGATGGCAAGGTGAATGTGTTCTTAGAACACTTGCAGTGTCCTGAAATGTTCGCAAATAAACAAAATGGGGGTGTTCTGAGGACACTTTCCGTATTGTTCATTGTCAAGTTGAAAGTGTTCTAAGAACTATCGCGTTGTTCTTAAATGTTCGTAGGGGGTGTCCTGAAAACACTCTCCGTATTGTTCGCTGGCAAGTTGAAAGTGTTCTAAGAACACTCATAATGTCCGCGGACATTAAAAGTTTCCATAGACCATAGTTAAAATGTTTGACTCTATGGATGTGATATGATGCGGTGGTTGTGGACAGGGCATAGAGTCTTGGGTGTATGGCCATTTGGCCATGCACCCAAGACTCTATGCCCTGTCCACAACCACCGCAGCATATCACATTCATATTTGCTTATAACTTTGGGTGAAAAACAATTGTATAAGGAACAAAGGTATTAGATACCATGAATGTGATATGCTGCTATGGTTCTCCTTATTATTGTATACTTACTGTTTGGTCTAGTAACTGGAGTACATGTATTTCTTGTTAATTTCTGTGATAAAAGAAAATAGCATGTTAGTATTATTATTTTGTAATGACTTATTACATTGTATAATCAGCATACTTTTTTTTTTGGACCCTCATATGTAGTAGATTACAAATCAGAGTACTGTGCAATTTGCTCAGTTTCTGTATTTGTTGCTAAAATCATTGGGTCTGTGGGAGAAAAAAAAATCCATGTTGGATTAAAAAAAAAACCCTTTTTCTGTTATGCTACAGTTTATTTGTTTGTTTGTTTTCAGTGTTCACTTGTTGTTTCTGGCTAATGCTTTATACTTTGGCTTGTTGCATTTTTTTGGAGCAGTAATTATTTATTTGTTTGGATATTATATAATTTTGGAGCAGTTAGATACCAATTGGCGTATTCTAACTGTCTATTTTTTTGATATATTTTAGTGGTATTGATTTATCTATTTGGATATTGTTAAATTTTGGGACAGTTAGATACCAATTGGCGTATTCTAACTGAGTATTTTTTGGTCTAATTTAGTGGTATTCATTTATCTGATTAGTTGTTGTAGAATCTTTGAGCAGTTAGATAGCTTTTGGAGTATTCTAACAGTTTATATTTTTTTAACACAAGTTTACTTAGGGTTTAAATACAGTTTAGTTATCAAATTTTAGTTTTAAGAACATCAAATAAGCGTTTGTAAGATTTGCTGGTAATCTCTGCTTTAGAGTAATGGTACTATCATTACATTCAAACCATCCACATTTCTTTTTTATATATGTAGTGTAGTGCCCTGAATTGGTTGTGGCTCCTGTGTGGTAGATTATACCTATTGTTGTGAATGTTTTCTTACCAAGTGATATTTGACCATGTGTGAATCCAGTAAGCTTGCAGTTGTTTTTGGTACCATCTGCATTGTAACGTAGAAGCATTAGTATTATGTATTTACTATGTGTTTGTATTACTAACGTGGAGCGATTATCTGAATTTCAGGTAGAGCATAATCTACCATGGTTTGCATTTTGTACAAGTCGCTGAAATGGAAAGGATTCACAATTTGGTATTGATATATATATATATGAAGCGTTCATTGGGGATTTCTTCTTGTGTCACATTGTTGCAGAGAGTGCATGTATGTTTCCACATGTATGAAATCTGAAAGATTTCATTTATAGGTATGTTTTTGTTTTCCAGTACTTGTAGTAAGTACATTAGAAATTCTTGTGGATCTTCCTGTGAGTTTATAGTGAATTTCACCATTCCAGCACAGTAGTCCAATTGTTGTCTTATTCCATAAACACTATATGTGTTGTCAGGATTGTTTGCTGCATTTCTGTGAAGTACTAACATTTGCAAACACAATGGGTCTGTACTGTGTAAGTAAATGTTGTCAACAATTGGTGGTAATTGAAATAGAATATTCATTGCTACATTTGCATAGCAACTTACACCAACTATATTTGAGAATTTAAATGGTCCAGGTAGTTCTGTATCTAACTGTTCTTTTTGGAGTTTGTCTTCCTTCTTTAAAGAAGAACCTGGTTTACTTTCCCTAATTGGTTCTTTTTTGCTTGTGGTACTTGATGAAGTATTAGTTTCTTTTACTCTCTTTGGAGGATTTGCAGTGACATCCTGTTGCATTTCTGTTTGATTTATTTTTCTTTTATAACGTTTTTCTTTTTGTGGAACAGAATATGTGTTTAGGTGGGGGGTGTATAGTGAGCGAAGTCTATCGTATTCTAGAAATGCAAGGAATATAAGCGTTTATTTTACTTGCATCAAAGTTGATTAGAAATAGACCGTCAAGTGTACGTAAGCGTGATAGTGCTACATAGCTCATGCCTTCTTTAAAGACTGTGTTACCAATATCTATCATTGCTTTGTCTAGGGTAAGACCTTGTGATTTATGAATCGTGACTGCGTATGCAAGAGTTAGAGAAAATTGTTCTCTGCGTACATACATATCTTTGAAGAGAAAGAATCTAGCTGTTGAGCATTCTATCCTTTTTACTTCTGAAAGTTTGTCAAAGAGTATATTGACAAACTGAATTTTGTTGTCGCATGGGTATGTTTGAAAGCCAACAACTGTACCCACTGCTCCATTAACTAGTCCTTGGTCCACGTCAAGGTTACGTTTAAGCATTACTCTGCAATTTAAGGATAATTTTAATATCTTTTCTAAGCCTGCTGTGTTTGAGATTGATTTTCTAAACTATTTAGTCTTGTTGTGGCTTGGTCACACATGGGTAGTGTCATACCATGTACATCTAGTTTGTCTGTGGCGCTAATTTCCATGATTGGTTGCATTTCTTTACTTAGCATGATTTCATTGAATTTGAAACGGCTTTCAAAAGTTGGCATTAAGGCCATACAATTGACATTTTTGTGGGCTAATTGTTCCATAACTTCTGTAGCACATGCATTATCGCCATAAAGTGCATTAATGTGCCGGGTTATCAATATTGCTTCTGCTTCTTTAGAAAGTATACCAACTATGATACTTTTTAAAATGTTGGCATAAGTGAGATCTGCAGATTGCCGCATGTTTTCTGTTAATTCTCTGTATTGGAAATGTTGCCAAAGGTTGACATTTCCAATGCTGCCAACAGTTTTACGGCAGAGTTTGTGTCCTAATGTTTTAAAAATAGGCTCACCTTTTACTGGTGTTAATTGAAGCAGATCGCCAAAAACAAAAATGTGTTTTCCTGGAAAGAGCTCTTCATAGTCTGTTTTGAGTACTTCTTGCAATCTGAGGTGAATCAAAGCTAACATCAGGTTGGAGACCATGCTCACTTCATCTATTAGTAGCATTTTCATATGTTTCAATACTCTGCGTAGTTCCATTGCAGCTTCTGCAGAAAGTTTGTAATAGTTTAATTTGTTCTGGTGTTCTACTGGTAATAGTAGTAATCGGTGTAATGTAACACCACCTATGTTGTAGGCAGCTAAACCTGTGGGTGCAGTGACAACAGCTGACAGTTTGTTGTTTGTCATTTGTTGAAGGAACTTACTAATGATTTTGATTAGGAATGTTTTGCCAGAACCAGCTTCACCACTGACGTACAGTAGTATAGGTTTATAATTATGGCAGGAACATTCTTTATTTTCATGTTTTACACCATGTGCAATTTGTTTTGTTACTTCTTGAAAAATGCTACGTTGCTCATTATTTAGTTTTGATTGTAGTATAATTAAGTCTTCTTTATCCTCATACTGACACATGGGGGCCGATTCATGGAACAAACGTGCGCCGAAAATCCCAGCGCAATGCATGCACAAGGTGGCGCAAGCGTGAGAAATCAAGCACATGCGCACGCGTGCGATTCAAGGAAGGCGCTGCGCTTGTTTCCCGCTGGTCATGCGCCAAATCCATGCATGTCGCACACGGGCACACGTCATCAAACGGCGTGCACTCCGCGCACACAAAAGCGCACATAGTGTGGCGCACACAACAAAAGTGGACGGAACAGTAGGCGTAACACGCGGAATGGGGAACAACGCGTGAAAAAGAAGGCGTAACTGGGGAAGTACTGCAGGGAACTACACGGAACGCCCACACACACGCGAACAACCCGTATTCATGGATTTGAATACGGGAAACCCGCGCACAGCAAAAGACGCGCACAGGCGTCAACGCGTCCGCCACACGAAGGCAGGCGGAAGTGTCCCCGCGCACAGTATAAAAGTGCGCACAAACAACAAACACGTATATATAGCTACGATGAATGCCCCATTTGTCGCAGCACTGATCGTGGGACACCGCAGGAGGAGGAGAATAGCCAGGGCACGCATTTTCTCACCACGGACAAGCCTTTTTGGGATGCCTGACAGCCAGGTCTATAGCAGGTATAGGTTTCCACCCCATATCATCCTAGACCTGGTCAGGGAGTGGGAAGATGACCTTTAATCCCCCACCTTTGCTCCCAAGCATTGAGCCCCTTGGAGAAGGTGCTCAATGTCCTGCATTTTTTGGCCACTGGGTCATTTCAGCAGACTACTGCCATAGTTGTCCTGGATTTTTACAGGGTGGCACACTTCCCCAAAGTGCTCATTTCCATAGATTGCACCCATGTGGCCCTATGTCCTCCTAGGGCCACTGAGCACATCTACCGAAACCGCAAGCACTGGCATTCCATCAATGTACAGGTGGTATGCAATGCGAAGGGAATCATCACCTCTGTCTATGCAACCTAACCTGGCTCTACCCATGACAGTTTCATTTACAGAATGTCCGCCCTGAGCCGGGCCCTGGAAGCTGGCCCTGGAAGCTGGGCAGCATGGCGACACATGGCTCCTAGGTGAGTACAAATGCCCTTGCACATGCTTGCATGTCACACACACACACACACACAAATACACAAACCCCAATAATCACAACCATTTTCACCTCCCCAGGGGACAGTGCCTACCCTCTGAGCAACCACATGATGACGCCAATCCGGAACCCCACCACACCACCCCAGGTAAAATACAACGCGGCCCATATTGCAACCAGGGCCATAGTGGAGCGCACATTCGGAGTGCTCAAGTCACGCTTCCCCTCTCTTGACCGCTCTGGCGGGCAGCTACTCTATGCACCCCAGTAGTGTACAGGATCATTGTGGCAGCATGTGTCCTGCACAATGTTGCAACACGGCAGGGCGTAACGGTGGACATAGTGGTGCCCCCACATCCCCAACCACAGGCACAGGCACTGCCCATGGGAGGGGATAGGGCACGTGGCGAGGAAGGCCGGACCCAGCTTGTGGCCACATTTTTCACCTAAACTCCCACCCCTGCCGAGTGCACACAGGCCTGGCACATACTAGGTGACAATCGATGATGACAAAGAGACAGTCAACTGTCACAACCTTACCACCCTGAGATTGTTGCCATGGAAGTGCCACATTGTGTGCATCCCTAGCTACTTAAACACAAGCTATCCTGTGTGACCAAAAGGCACACATATGATATATGATATGATATGATATGGCATTTGTAAGACGCCTAGACACAAGTGTTTCAAGGCGCGACGAGGCAGGGAGGGGGGAACAAGGGAAGACAGAGATGGTTCTCCTCAAGTTTCAGGGAGGCAGGAAGGCTGTTCCAGAGGGAGGCCCCTGCCGCGTAGAGAGATCAACCCCCTGCTCGTTGCTTCGAGAAGCGGCTGACCCTGACATGCAAGGTGTGAATCACACACACCTGCAAAACAGGTCATGACCATCACTGTTATGTCACTCAAACCCTCCCAAACCACAACATGACATGGCAAGCAATAGCCATACACCAACACAGTACCAATAAAGTAAACATTGCCATGTGAAAAATTTAAATTGGCATCAGACAATGATGCCTGACATGGAATCAGATGAAATGACTGACCAACAACCTCCCACCCAAAATAAGTAATTCCCAAATGCATTACAAAAGTTGTAGCCGTAACATAACAATGAATGCCTGTCTACATGCACATTGTGCATTGCAAAATCAACACTGCAGCTTCTGTGTGCTGTGTCCAACTCCTGCAACACACTGCTCAGCACACAGCACATTGAACAGCCATTGTGTGTGATGCACACCATGAGCATCACATCTAAGCGACAAACCACATCAAAAAGCAAATTAGGCATGTACAGTATCCATAATTGGTCACAGAACATGTGCTGCAGGGACACAGTGGGCAGCAGAAGGCAAACAGAGTGTACACGTGGATATCAAAGGGTAGTTGTACATGTAGTGCATCATAGTGCGAGTGTGTGGGTCAGTAAGGACATGCACTCAACATATGCACTTGCAATCAAGTGACCATCAGTGTCCTCTACACATCACATGTGAACATTCACCACGTGTACACCCCAGCATGTCAAACCACAAGTATCCCCTCACACCTGAAAGGTAAACACAACACATGAACAGGCATTGATCAGCAGAACACATCATGTACATAGGATACCACAATTCCAATGTCAGGGTTCCCATCACACTGCAGGGCAAGGCAACTATCAACAACAAAACACCCCCCCCCCTCACAAATGACCATGACCCACTGAACAACTGCACCTGGGTCATGGAGCCTTCAACCCTCAATTTCACCTGGCCACAGGATCACCCTTCCCCTTCGTCACCATCTCCCACCTTGTGTGTAAAAAGTTGCCTGCACCCTCAGAGTCCACCTTCATTTGCAAAAACACAAATCCAAGGCAGAAAAACTAACCAGAACAGCCTCCAGCAGATGACTTGAAGTAGCAGTAACTCACAAAGGCCAAGTACTACCACAATGATGTAACAACCAAGGTAGCACAGTAAAACAATGTCACAACAGGAGGTGAACCATGTGTGGTACATAACATAGAATGATGCACCACGAATGGATGTGCACTGTCACAGCTCCCGTGTACAGGCGCAGGAGTGGCACAAACCAACCACCCCCACCGTGGCCTGGGTGCCTGCAAGGTCAAACTCACACAGGCCTCTGAGACCCTGGTGGGGAAGGAGGGTCAGGGATATGCAGTCGGTACAGGCGTTGGCATACTGGATAACTGGAATGAGGGGCAGGAGAGGGAAGTAGGAATGACACGTGAAAGTAGGGAATGCACTAAAATGTAGTATTTGCATTAACACATACACAATCATAACAAACTTGTACATCATTGTCAGGGCCTTCCGGAGTCCAGGCGCAGGAGTGGCACGAACCAAACACCCCCTCTAGGGTTTTGGCGCCTGCAAGCTTGGGGCTTACACAGGCATCCGCAACCCCAGCGGGGAAAGAGGGTTAGGGAACGTTGGTTGGATAGGTACGGGAAGCAGGAACACCAGGTAGAGGGTACAGGGTTTCGAATTGGATAGGACTCTGGGTAATTAGGGAAAAAAAAACATACCAAATTGAATTACACATTCATCCATGCATTGGTGCACCCCCCAGCAAGCCTATGCAGAGCAGTTTGAAAGAAAAACAACAAGACACTTAGCTCTGTTTTTGAGTGCTGGCCTCCTGCCTGCACACTCTCAGGTCCGGTTACAGGAGCACTTCAATGCTGCAAAGACAGACACAGTTAATAATCTGTGCGTGCCCATAACACACAAACACACCACCAAATATGGCCCATAGCAACAAACTACTCTACAAACAGACAATCTGGTGTGGATGCTTCGTACCCATACGTAACATTACCCCTGTGATGGTTCATACACAGTCAGTGCAGTAAGTCAGGCGCCGGTGGGTGCGTGGCAAATGGAACACCAATGTGTCACGATTCACACAACATGCAATGTTCCCTGGGTAAGCAGACAGACGCATATAGCAAGGTATGACTTCAGAAAAAGTCGTGTTCCACCATGACCGAAACAAAGTAGGCAGTGCATGTTTCAAAATGTACATGGAAATTAAATGCACTGCACCCGAGTCTGTCCCTTGCTGTATGTCCCTGTGAGCTGCTCCTTTCCATGTCTCGGAAGGCTACATGGGTGATACAAGAGCCTCAATGGCCCATGGTGGACCACAGGGTATGTGCCACCGCCCCTGCAGGTGCCCCAGACAACCTTATAATCAACTAGTCATCAGTCCACCAACACATCTGAGCTGTATTGTGCGCTTCAACACCAATATTCGTCCAAGCTCACCGTCAGTGCTGCTACTAAGCATGCATGTGCAACTGGCCTGGTGGAAGCTTTGCTGTGTGGTGGCCCCCCTGTGCTGCTCACCTTGCATGGCGTCCCTTGAAACACGTCAGCAGTTCTAGGATGTATGTCTGCAATCCCTGTGCCTCTGCTTGCACACACATGTGCATGTGGGCACCACCAAACGTGTCCAGAATCCAGACGTCCAATGGGCCACGTCTGCTGGCAAAGGTGGTCTGGAGGCTCATCCCCCTGCAGAAAGGGCATGAAACACATGATTAATGCTTTAGAGTCATCTGTGTGTGTGTCTCTTCAGGCATCTCATTACTGGACCATGTCAGAGGCGTACATCAGAAATCACACCATCAGTCCGTCTTTCACATCCAAAGTGTGGAACACACTATCTACGGCATGAATTGCAACACGCACGTGTACAGTAAAGATAAGAATCATACTACACAATGCATAGCAATGAATGTACACATTAATCATGAAACACCCCATCAAGCAAAAGCAGAACAGTGGTCAATAACACCGCAATCATCCCCACTAGGGGTGTTAACACAAGTTACACAGCACCAGACATGCCACAGATATGACAGTCCAAAGCCCTTGTGTATTAGGCTGTTACACCAAACCATCCTTGCGAGCCCATGGATAAGTGAAGCAGGAGTGGCATATGTGAGTCAAGGAACCCAAGCAGCAAACACATACACAAGACAAGCCTGAAAGGCCCAGCTGGAACAGACAGTGGATGCTTTCAAAAGCCACAAAGCACCGCACTGTCACATGAAAGCACAATAGACAAGCAATTTTAAACTATATTAACTAATTACACTAACTATGAAAAACCTACATTACCTAATTAAACTAACTATCAAACAGAAACTTAACTAACTAAACTAAAAGAAAAATCAAAAATGGCCACATACGACCCAGGGGGAAAGGCACCCAGGAGGGGGGAGGTACAGGGTGCTGCTCAACACCCACATGTGATGATGCTGAGCCAAAAAAAAAAACCTCCATGGGCTCAACGCCTGCACAGCCCGACCTATGTGGGAGATAGATTGTCGTCCGAGTCTGGCTCACTAGCCTGGCCACGCCTAGCCGCAGCTTGCCCATCGACTGCAGCCAGTCTGCTGGACGGGTGAGCCTGGTTCTGTGTGGCGATGTGACGTAGGTCTGCATGCAGAACCTCACGTGATACACGTGCTTCCTCTTGCAAGGTAGCACGTGTAACATGGAGTTCCTCCTGCAAGGCCTGGCTGGACAACCGCTGCACCTCCCGGCAAGCCTGTAGCTCAGCCGAGATGGTATGCTCAAGCTGTGCAAACCTCTCCTCTGCCCGCTGCCTCTGGGACATCAGAAGGACACCCAGAGTGGGTTTGAGGGAAGCATACTCTTCCCTCAGGGCCTCCATGTGTGCCTCTGCGTGAGCAGCAATTGCATTATGCAGAGACGACATTTCAGCCTGGCGTGCCCTGTCTGAGGCCGCCATGCCCAGCCTGAGCGAGCGGGCCGTGGACCGTGCCGCCTGCTGCTGGAGAAGCACCTGCCTAGCAGGGAGGAGCACAGATCGGGCTACACACTCCATGCTCTCAGCGATGTTCTCCATTGCTGCCCCCTGCCGTTCAGAATTGGCAGTCATGTCTTGCTCCGACGCAGTATACTGTACGCGGCAACCGCGTTGCTGGGCTTGACCCCTGCGGGACCCAAGGACCAGGTGTCCTCGCTGTGTTGGCACCCCCTGCGGCTGCACGACTACATGCCCCCATCGTCGTGATGTCCCAGGCACATCAGTGACTGGTGTGGAGGGTGACCCTGTGTCCCAATCCACCACGGGCGGAGGTACCAAGACTGTCTGACCCCTCAGTGCAGGTGTCATGGACAGAGGAGTGTCCACATCAGAATCACTCACCCCTGACACATGGACTTGATGCTCATCCAACTCGACATGGACGTCAGAGTCGTCATCAGGGCTGGACTCATAGGCAGCCAGAGACAAGATGGACTGTAGCACTTGGGGGTTTTCGTGGCCTACCACCCCATGACCCTCACTTGTGCCGGGTTGATGTAGTGGTAACAACCCTGTGTCTGGCATGACAACACCATCCTCCGGCTCCATTGCGTCATCATCTGAAAAATATAGAGAAAAAAGGTCACTACACATGTCAGAAGCACACAACACACACACACCGACAACAAACACAATAGGCAGACATGTGACACACAAAATAGAACCTGGCATGCATGCTGGGTCAACTTTGAATTGTTTCTGTGATCAGACCTGTTGAAAGGTGGCAATTTGCATAGACGTGGGTCTATGCAGTGCAGCAAATGTGTATTTCACTCACTACCTACATGTACAAGGACTTCATGGTGTGTGTCAGGAAATGTGAAGGCAGTGCAAGGTCAACTTCAGGCATCACGTGCAATGTGCATTCAATGGGTAGCATATCTACAAGCAAAGCACCCCTCCACCCAAGTGCAAAAGCAGGGATGCCTAGCATGGTATCTAAAGGCTGACCATAGACCTGTGTATTGACAGGCAGTGTTGACTGGCATCTACAGCTTAATGTGATTCAAGTGACAACACTGCAAATGATTATGGGACAGTAAGCAGGACACATGATGAAACCTCTGGAGGCCGCCCACGTGTGAAGAAGACACTACAACAGTCGGACAGAGTCATTGGCCATTAAACAGGCTGAGGCCTGTGACCCACACAGATTGTCAGACCCTAAACATGTGTGCAACGCAGTACTGAGCCACAGTTGACGTGGGAAGGCTGATGAGATGCCATGCAATGTATGTCACCCAGGACTTGTATTACAGTGATCATCCAGTCAAGGACACATAGGGGCATGCGTGTAATGCACATGGAGCATGAATGGGCACTCATGTCCCTGCGGGGCATCTGACCTCTGCTCAGTATAAGTGAGATACCCTGCATCAAGTACTAAGGCTGTACCACACAGCATATGTCTGGCAGATTGTCCGCTGGAAGTTAGCATGTACACAGGACGCATGAACAGGAAAGTTCCCAATGGCAAGATTGAAGCAGACCAGTGCAAAGGTGGAACTGGGGTGCAGAGTGGCGCAGGAGGGGCAAGGGAGCATGGCTACATGGAGTACCCGCATGCAGGCAGAGGACACATGCACGTCAGTCATGCTATGACATTGTGCCTGGGCTGAGAGGAAGGTCACCCCTCGCTACATGCAGAAGGGCCAGTGAGCTGGAACATGGACCAGAGGGGTATACTGGTAACCAGCATGTGAGTAGGGTGCAATAGTGGTGATGCGGATGCTCCCCGTCTGCTCCACATGTCCACCATCCAGCACAGCAGACATGCATCACGGAAGCATTGCATCACTTGCACATCAGAACCATGTACACGTCACATGTAGTGGCAATCATGCACAACACATCCCACAAGTAAAACAGACACGTCCTCAACAAACACGCATCAACACTCACTGGACTGGGCATCAAAGTCCAGCATCTCTCCCACTCCTTCGACCGATTCAGATGGTATGAACTCCGCAACGAGTGACTCATGCGGAGTGAGCTCTTCCTCCTCTGGTGCAGGCCCACCGCCAGTCACCAGAGTCAAGTTGTAATTTGAGGCACGCTTAGCCTTAGCGCTGCGTTTGAGGTCATTCGAACGCTTTTTGAACTCTTGCGCCGTGCGCACCTCATGGCCGAATGAACTGACATGTTCTGCAACTTTCTTCCAGTGGGTGTCACGGTGGGCAGCCATAGTCTGACTATTGGCACCCACTACCATGTCACGGCTGTGGCCCCGCACGTAGTCCACAAGGAAGTCCAGTTCCTGCTTGCAGAAAGGCTTCTTCCTCGACATGCAGGAGGTTGTGGCTGTGTGTGGGTTCCCAGCCTGTGCTGCAGGTGCAACCTTCCTCCTCTTCGACTGTGGCGCAGACCGTGGCTGGCTAATGCCGCCCTGACCAGTATGGCCAGTGTGTTCGGTGGATTGAGCCAAGGGAGTGGCAGGTGGAGGGACGACCAAAGGCCTGACTTGTGTCAGTGGCAGCTGGGTGCCCTCTAATGGACCCTGTGCAGCAACACTCGCTGTGGCAGGGTCATTGACCGCAACAGTCCTGGTTGGCAGACTCACAACCGGGGTGTTGTTGGGTGCATCTGTCCCTGCACTTGCCAACACCCGGCTGTTCAGGGCAGCAGATGACATAACTGCGCCAGGGACACGTGTCTTGGTCAGAGCAGCCCTGCGTGACCCTACGGTTTCCCTCCTGGCCTGTTGAAAATTTTCCAAGGGCTCCTCAAGTGCCAACGCAGCCTGCGCTGGCAGACCCTGAGCCTGGGTGGCGGTGTCCACAGCTGCACCTGCAGCTACCACTACCCTTGGGCCCGTGGCAGTCGATGGAACGGACTGCTGGGTCACACGGGCGCCAGTGCCAGATGCAGAAGCTGCATCTCCCAGAACCACAGGGGGTGGTGGCATGACTGCACAGACACATGGCACAACATTGTGCTCAAGTGGCGCACCCCTGCCTCTTCCCCCTCTGTGGCCGCCCTGGACACCCTGGAGTCCCCCTACTCCCTGGTCACCACGGCCACGTCCCCGACCACGCCCACCATGAAGAGTACGCCCAGCTGAGGCACCCCTCACCTTTGGTGTCCTCCCAACTATAACATAGATGTAGTAGTGCCGGCACAGAGGGAGTAGTGCCAATGGGAGGTGTACACCACAATTGCCCTGGGCAATTGGGGTGAAGGGGGTGGGAAGCAAGATGTTAACAGCCCCCCTGCACCTGCAAGGCTGTATGTGACCCCGGTGATGTAGTGATGGGTCACGCAACGCTCAGGCACCCCAAAACTGCAGTAAAACCGTGCACGCAACTCTGCAGTCTACGTGCGTGGAATCAACCTCCCGCAGTACGCGGTGGCACCCAGTAACACGAATAACGCGTATGCGTGGGACACGCAGGCTACTATGACCTCGAAAATGGGTGCGATACACAGGGGCACCCGCAGTGGGAAAAATAGCATGTGCGACTCACCATCTGACTAGCGCGATGCAGAAAAACATGCATAGCCAATACCCCCGCCAAAAGAAGAGATACGTGCTTGATAGCTGTGAAGTTGTGATGGCGCGCAAAACAACAGGAAGCAGCAACACACGTCGGGCTCCATGAAAGGCACGTACAGCGAACTGCTGCCCCCGCTCACCTTTAACCTGTGCTGAGTGAAATGCCCGTGCACGTCACGTCACTTACGCGCATAGGCCCTTTCCTCAGATTACACGCATTCACACGCGGACGTGTAGTTTTTTCACACGCGCTGAACCACTATGCTAACATCACGAGGGAAATACCCGCGCGCCCACGCGTGTTTCGTCACAGAGGCGCTTACGCTTGAAGGGCCTTTGGCCCAATGAAAGCGCGTACGAGTGCTGACACGCTTACGCGCTAGGGGCCTTTCCTCGAATTACACGCTGACGTGCACATTTTTCACGTGCCAAATCACTCCGTATCAAGCTGGCCATGCGAAAACACACGGAAGACCATGCTCCTGCCCAAAAGGCCAAATCACTGCCCCCCAGAGCCCCGAGCACGCTCCCACCTGACATCTGCTGCTGCCTGAATGCCTGCTGCCCACGTGCCCTGCTATTTGCTGCCTGCACATCAGCCAGGGGTGCAGTTGCTGTGACCACCCCTGCTGGAGCTGAAGACTCCCGACTAGGATACCATCGCTCCACAGGCCAGCCCAGGACCCAGTTCCCCACCCACACCTGCCTCTGGGGTTGCCATGTCGGGCACTACACCATCTGGCACCACTGGCAACCCCCAGCCAGAGAGGCAGAGGGGCACCAGCTTCACTGCCACCGAAGTTGGTGTCCTGGTGGAGCAAGTCCTGGGGCAGTATGATGCCCTCTTCGGAACAAGATGCGCCAACAAGGAAGGACGGACTTGGATCTGGACGGACATCATGACTGCCATCAACACGGAGGGGGTGGCAGTCCGCGACTTCCAACATGTCAAGAAGCGCTGGGAGGACTTCAGGTCCAGGACCCTCAATAAGGCCCGGCGCCTCTTGAAGGCAGCGAATGCTAAGGGGCCACCTGTCGGAACATCAGATGAGGGTCCTGGAACGCATATGCCCAGCGCTCCATGTCCAGGTCCTTGAGAGGCAGACGCGTCTGGAGTTGAGCGGTAAGTGTACATGCATACTGATTGGAAGCTGGGCATGTGGTGGTGTGCCAGTAGTGTGCAGGTTGTACATGTGGTTTTCTAGGGCCATGTATGGATGTGTATGTACAGGGCTGTGAGGCTGACACCTGCAAGTCCTTTCATGTGTGAGGCACATGGATGGTGTATGTGTGGGTAAGCATGCAAGCCAAATGCAGATGTGTGAGCACACATGTTTGGATTACTGTGTATGTCAGTTGGCATGGTTGTGGTGTCACATATGGATGTTGGTTCCAGCTGCATGTATCTGCACCGTGTACATGTGCATGTGTGTGTATTTGACAAGGGTGCAACAGTGATGCAAAATGGATGCATGTGACACTGATATGTGGAAGACTGATTGGCAGATGTGACATGGATGCCGATCTCAACACTGCGACAGTTGGCGGAGGTGTACACATGCATGTAAGTGTGGTGGCGTGTGTGCATGTGTAGTGCACTCCCTGTGTTTCATGTAATGTCTGGCTCACCTATGGCTGCTCATGCTGTTGTATGTGTATGGATGGTGCTGGCTGTTGCGATATGGCTGTGGAATACCTCATGTGTGTGAGTCGAAATGACATGTGTGTTGGGGATTGTAATGCCATGTCTGAAGTTTGACAATGCCACTCATGTACAACTCTCATGTGTGTATGAGTCCCTGATGCCTGTGTTTTATTTCACCCTGTCTGCAGCGTCAACTGATGAATTGGGCGGAGAAGGTGCTGTCGAGCACAGCAGCAGGGATCGCACCGCCAGCCAGAGATGCAAGGCCCGGCTCCCTTCCCAGGTTGTCATCTCTTCGGGGAGTGAGGAGTCCAGTGCCGCGTCCCAGGCCGCAGCTGCCGAGGGGAGGTCCAAGAGGCAGAGGTCGGAGTTGGACTCCTCGGCAGCAGAAGGGGCAGCTGAGACTCCACAGGGCCCAACGGAGGAAGATGGCATGGAGTCATCCAGGTTGGTGTGGGGTTTGGTGGAGGAGGAGGCCATGCAAGGGAAAGGGACGGGGTCTGGAGGTGGGGATTCCACTGGTGCTAGTGGTGCAGTGCAGGACCAGGGACAGGAGGCAGCACAGGCTGCCGCGGAGGTGCCTGTGTGCAATCCTGTCCCTGATCCTGTCACTGCATCATCTCGCACCAGCACGGATGCCTACGTCCAGACCCGTTCTCAGGAAGGGGATTGGCTTACACCAACTGGCCATCCTCTCCCTGCGGATGTGGCTATCCGGCACTGGGTTGAGCCTGTCCTGGGTGGGGTGGCCATGCGAGCTGACCAGCAGTCTTTTCATGAGGAGACTGCATGTCTTCTCGCATGGCTCGTTGACCGCCGTGACCCACTGGGACAGCTCACCAGGGCCGGATTCCTCCGTTTCCTGGACCTTGTTCCGACCCCCTCCTCAACTGAACCCCCTATGCCCCAGTCGTCCTCCATGCCATCCTCCCACCCATGTATCACCTGGGTGCCCTGTGGAGCTGCCTCTGACCCTGCGGCCAGGCTGGTGGACCACAGATCCCTGCCACAGTCGGGAGTCGGACGACCAGCAGGGGTGGACCCCTCAACAACTGCACCCCAGCTGGAGGAGGATGTGCAGGCAGCAGGAGCCAGGGCACAGGCAGCGGCATAGCAGCAGCAGCAACAAGGTGGGAGCCATGATGGCTCGGGGCCTTCATCATCGGAGGGGCAGGCATTGGCCGGAGGGCAGGAGGACCCTGGACGGGAAGTGTCTTCCGTGTGGCAGCGGTTGTGCCATGCGATAGATGCGGAGCGGCAGCGGGCGGAAGAGGCATGGCTCATGATGGTCAGGACGGAGAACTCCATGCAAAGGGCCCTGAGGCGGGCGGAGTGCCTCAGGCCATTCGCAGGGACCTGGAGTTCCAGATGTCATCGTCCCTGCGAACCCTCGGGGCCATGGAAGAGGACCACCTCCGGGACATCAAGCAAGAGTTTGATGATGCCCTGGCCCGGGACATCAACATGTGAGCCATTGGACTTGCCCGCTGCCCTTGTAAATAGTTAGTTAGTTACTATTAGGTTTCCTTTCGTGTTTTCTTTATTTTGGACCGCTTGGACAACGGACCACATTTTTGTATATAGTTTTTTTGTTAGGTAGTTTTTGGTAGGTTTCATTTCTTCAGTTGGGCTCATGGACCCTGGAATCTTCTATTGTACATAGTTCTACATTGGATTAATCTTTTTAAATATTTTTTTTGTGTTCACCATGGAGCAATGGTTTTTACTTTTTATTTTCCCTTGGATTTGATTTATTGAACTGTGACTTCAGACAACATTTCTTTTGGGATTTCTTTTGCTTATGTTTTCTTGATTTTCATAATTTATCGGACATGGACCATTTCTTTTGTTATTCCCATTGCTGTGTGTTTAATTTGATTTACGTTCATGTTATCTTTAATATATTTTTTTATACTTCCATTTGTGGTATTATCTTATTGGTTTCATGCATGTCATGATATGGGTTTTGACATTCACTTGCACCCATTGTGTGTGTGTGACGGACATGTGTTCATTTACATACTTGCCATTGCGGTTGTATCATGTAATTGGCATTTCTATGTGGGTGGATGCAAGACTTGGGTGGGTCTTTGGCATGTGGAGGCTGCCCATAAGGGTCAGGGATCTAGATTGTGATGACGTGTTGGCTGGGGGACATGTGTCGGGGCCTGATGGCAGGTGCCCCGCACTGCTGGGGTGTGGGGGTGCAGGCGACATGTGTGGGGGCCTTCTGGCAGGTGCCCCACACTGCTGGGGGGTGGGGGTGCAGGGGACATGTGTGGGTGCCTGCTGGCAGGTGCCCCTCAGTGCTGGGGGTTGGGGGTGCAAGGGGACATGAGTGGGACATGAGTGGGGGCCTGCTGGCAGGTGCCCCTGACTGCTGGGGGGTGGGGGTGCAAGGGGAAATGAGTGGGACATGAGTGGGGGCCTGCTGGCAGGTGCCCTGCACTGCTTGGTGGGTGGGGGTGCAAGGGGACATGAGTGGGGGCCTGCTGGCAGATGCCCCTGACTGCTGGGGTGTGGGGGTGCAAGGGGACATGAGTGGGACATGAGTGGGGGCCTGCTGGCAGGTGCCCCTGACTGCTGGGGGGTAGGGGTACAAGGGGACATGAGTGATACATAAGTGGGGGCCTGCTGGCAGGTGCCCCTGACTGCTGGGGGGTGGGGGTGCAAGGGGAAATGAGTGGGACATGAGTGGGGGCCTGCTGGCAGGTGCCCCTGACTGCTGGGGGGTGGGGGTGCTGGGGGACATGAGTGGGGGCCTGCAGGTAGGTGCCCCTGACTGCTGTGGGGTGGGGGTACTAGGGGCCATGAGTGGGGGTCTGCAGGCAGGTGCCCTGCACAGCTGGGGGGTGGGGGTGCAAGGGGGTAATGCGTTGGTGATCACTAGTACAAGGTGACATGTGGCTTGGCTGGGGGGGCATGCCCATGGTGGATGGGCTGCCTGCGGGACATGAACAGGGGTGCAGGGTAGTCCCCTGTGGTGTGGTCTGCCTGCAGGGGCCGTGGGGGGTGTAGAGGGAACACCTGGGAGGACCCACCCTGCCAATTCACGTGTAGGAATCCACCGCACCCCAGAAATACACGTACTCTGCTGGAATCGCGTGTTATACTTCCCCGCACCCCAGAAATACACGTACCCTGCTGAAATCGCATGTTAAACTTCCCCGCACCCCAGAAATACACGTACCCTGCTGAAATCGCGTGTGGAACTTCCCACGCCCCCCAGAAATACATGTACCCTGATGAAATCACGTGTTAAACTTCCCCGCACCCCAGAAATACACGTACTTTGCTGAAATCGCATGTTAAACTTCCCCGCACCCCAGAAATACACGTACCCTGCTGAAATTGCGTGTTAAACTTCCCCGCACCCCAGTAATACACATACCCTGCTGAAATCGCGGGTGAAACTTCCCGCAAACCCCAGTAATACACGTTCCCTGCTTGCTGTGTGTTGTGTGGCAGCCCTGTATACTGGCTCAGGGTTAGCACAGCCCTTTGCGCTGGATTGGGGATTTTGATGGCTTTTCCTTGCACGAGGGGAATTCTTGTGGGTGTTACTGGCGCTGCTGCAGGGTCGCTGCGCCACTCTGCGCCGCGGCTGCTTTTGGTGGCTGAAATCCATGAATACGCTGTGCGCTGAAATGGATTTTAACGCATGCGGCTGGCGCAGACTATCGCACGTGCACACTGTGCGCCAGCCACGTGCACCACTTGTGCGCTAAATTCTATGAATTACCCCCATGGTGTTTTCTACTTCTATCATAGCTAATTCTGCCTCATTTATTATTAGTGGTTCTCCCAGTGGTTCTTGGCTTCCTGTTACAGAAGGTTGACTACTGTCAGGAATGTCCTTATCTAGTTGGGCTTGGAGTTCTTCTTCGTGTTGCTGTTCATTGTGCAGCATTGTTTTGTACTGTGTAAAGTTTACATCAGTTATAGTGCTTTCATTTGCTTTGAAAGCATCCTCATATGAGTCATAGTTATCTAGTATTTGTTTTTCTTTTCTCCATGGTTTGAAGAGTTGTAGCAGGGACATGTAAAATACTTCTTTATGTTGAGGAGTCTGTAATGACTTTTTCAATAAACTGTAAAACAGTGGCATCACTGTCTTGACCAAATTTAGGAGCATCTTTAATCCATAAAAGCATGTGAATATGTGGTGCTCCTCTGGCTTGTTATTCTTTTCTCCAAAAGAAGTGCTGCTTTCTACATTGATAAGTGAGATAGGGCGATAATTTCCGGGTAAGGAGGGGTCTTTATCGGGTTTGGGGAATAGTACGAGTAAGGCTTCTGAAAAGGAACCTGATGAGGCTTTCTGGGAATAAAAGTAAGAGAATATTTTAAGGAGCTTAGGAGTTAGAACTTGTGATAGGCTATTGAAGAATTCAGTTGAGAGGCCATCAGGGCCCGGGGCCTTACCTTGACCTAAGCCTTTTATTGCTCTGGAAATCTCTAACATAGTAATTTTGTTATCAAGATGGGATAAATCTAATTGAGGATATGAGGATCTGTCAATGTTATCGAAAAAGGATGAGATGGTGTTATGGGGAATAGAATTTTCAGGGGTATATAGGTTAGTATAGAAATCTTTAAAACAATTTAGAATATCCTTAGGCTGGTGCTTAATGGTACCTGATGAGTTTTTAATATGAGAGATAAGAAATGTCTCTTTTTTCGTTTTCAAGTAAGAGGCTAATGCTTTTCCGGCTTTATTGGATGTTTGGTATATTTTCCTTTTATATTTGAGAATAGTTCCGGCTGCGAGGTTTGTAATCTCCTTATTTATGTGGAAGTGAATTGATAGTACTAGTCGGAGGTTGTTAGGGTTGGCGTCTTTATAATAATTTTGTTTGGCGGTAGTAAGCTGAGAGTAAAGGTCATCTAGATGTTTTTTGCGTAGAGCTTTCATTTTTCCAGAGTAGGCCATTATGTGACCTCTTGAAGCGGCTTTAAAAGCATCCCAGTTATTTACTACCGATGTATCGCAGTCTTGATTAACTGCATAGTATTGATGAACAAACGCCTCAACAGATATAATAAATTGAGGATCTTGTTAAAGAAAATTATTAAGCTTCCAGCGGGATGATGGTTTATGCACGTCCGAAAGACTAAAAGAGGCACACACAGGGGCATGATCTGAAATGATGATGCTGTCTATTTTGGAGTCGATGATGGTGCCTGTCAGGTTTTTAGTAGAGGAAATATAGTCTAGGCGGGAGAGAGTATTATGTGCAGAAGAGTGGAAGGTGTAGTCTAGTTGGGTAGGATGAGAAATCCTCCAAGTGTCAATAAGGCTTGTTTCAGCTAGACATCCCAAATACGACTTGTGAGATTTGTTGCTTTTGAACACGCAATTAGATTTTCTATCAAGAAAAGGGTGAAGGATTTGATTCATATCACCACACATAATAAGATTTGCAAAGTAATTTTGAAGTATCAATTTTTTTATGGCGATCCAAAATTTGGGGTCAGGATTGGTGGGTATATAAATATTCAGAATAGTGATACATGTAGATTCTATTTTTAGTTTAGCCCAAACCCACCTTCCTTCTGTATCAGCACCTTGTTCGAGAACTTTGCAGGGTAGGTTTTTATTAATTAGAATTGCTACACCATTTTTCTTAACAACAGCAGGGCTGGAGATGATTTCCTTAACCCATCTGGATTTAGTGCTTCTTTGTTAGAGAGATGTGTTTCTTGTATACATGCTATTGAGGGGTGGAATTTGTTAAGATGAGAAATGACCTTACATCTCTTAATGGGGTTATTACATCCTCTGATATTCCATGTAACGCATTTGAGAATCATTGTAACATTTCAAAGCTTATGATAATAAAGCAGTAACCTGAGACCTTATAAGAACAGATAATAGGTGCAAAAGAACAATATTTTGAATAACATTTGCCAGTGGTAAGACACTCAAGGAAGACACAAAAGGTAGAGGGATGATGGTTGGGAAGTCTGATCATGAACAGCTTCTTGAAAACTTAAAAATGTGGAATAGAACACAGATCAGACAGGCAAAGGGAAGCTAGGGGAGAATACAATTGTAGGAAGGTGTGACACCCCCTGAGTCATCAAAAAGGAAAAAGAGCGATGGAAGACGAACGTCACAAGGCCACCTGTCCCACATTTGATATATATGTGATAAATCTGGCATTATATTAAAGATTATAAAGTAAATGAAGGTAGCAAAACGTTCAAAGAGCAAAAGAAGAAGAGGTACTTGCAATAGAGGATATGTCCATATTGTCAGATTTGATGGATTGTATAAATGTTCTTAGTTCTGCGGGTTCTTCAAACATTATAGTGCGGCCTTCATATGTGATTTTAAAAGAACAGGGGTGGTATAAACCATAACGTATATTGAGCTGTTTCAAGGCTGGAGGGAAGGATAAGAAAACTTTTCTTCGCTGAGCTGTGCTTTTAGCTACATCCTGTGATATATAGATCTTGTTGCCATTCCATATGAGAGATTTGCGTTCTTTAGCAGCAGATATGATGAGCTGAAGTTGTGAGTATTCTAGTAGATAGAAAATCAGTGTTCTGGTTGGTGGTCAATGAGAGGTTGAGGAGGTTGCTTGGCCAATTCTGTGAGCACGTTGAATATTGAGCATTAAATCAGGGGGTAGGTGAAGCAGAGTGATTATGAATTTTTGCAAAAAGATAATGGCGTGAGATCCTTCTGCGCCCTCTGGTAGACCTGAAATACGGAGGTTGTTTCTCCTACTTTGATTTTCCAAATCTTCATTGTGTTTTTGAAGATCCTTAATTGATTTTTCCAGAAGTGCTACTTTAGGAGTAGTTTCTTCCACGAGACCTACTCTTTTCTCAACCTCGTCCATTCTAAATGGATGTTATGGTTAAGTTTTTTCACTGAATTTTATAGGTTTTTAGCAGCGCAATTTAACCACAACGTCCCTTTAACAACGTTTTTTCACTGAATTTCTTAGGTTTTTAGTAGTGCAACTTAACCATAACGTCCATTTAACAAAGTCTTTTCACTGAATATATATATATATATATAATTATATATTCTACCAACACATGTGTGTAATCATTTTTGTATCATTAGCTGTTAATTCCAAGTTTAACATTAGTCAAGATTATGATAGGCTTGGATTAATGAGTGTACTTGTGCTGGACAATATTCAGATTAGCAATACTCTACTTCAGTGGTCGATACTGCTGCCATTGCCTATGGGAATGTAATTGTATCATTAGATTTCTGTATTAACAACACTTCAATAGCATGGTTTCTTTCAATAAGTACATTTTGTGATACATGGAGTAGTTCATGAGAGGTCTCCTGATTGTCCTTCATATGTTGATTAACCTATGACCACAATGATGACATCACATTTTACAGTGGTGCATTATTGTGTTAAAATATACAGTGAAATATACAATGGGCACGGCCAAACATCGTTGCCACGACCCATGACCGGTAAATGCTGAAATGTAATCAGTGATTCCAACAGTGATGTCTCATACGATGTAATTAGTGATATCACCAGTGATGTCATCAGGAATGCCAACCGCGATGTGATCATTGTGGTAATATTGTGGTTACATCACAAACACCATCATGTATGACTTCACTGATGACATCACTGATGCCATCACTGATGACATCACTTGTCCCATCACTAATAATATCATCCTATATGACAACAATGATTATTTAAATGATGGGATCAAACATAAGATCACTCTAGGTACTTGTGCATATTTAGACCACTGTTTTATTTCTACATATGTTCTTTTAGCATTGTATAATAGTTCATAGCAATGAGTACGTTGTGAGAAATAGTTAACAGCTACACATACATCCTATCACTACTTGAGAAGCTTTCATTTGTAGTAGTTTGCAAAAGATGATTTCTGAATTATAAGTATGAGGGAGTTAGAGGTGGTGGAGATCCATTGGCCCCAGGGGTAGTCTCCTACCACCCAGGATGAGATTAAAGTAGGTAGTAGAGTTAAATGGCAATAGAGAGCAAAGTGCAAATATAAAACACAACATAAGCATTCCTAACATCCTTTCGGTGAGTAACACATAGATTAGGGTTTAAAATAAAGGTTGTTATGTAGGCCTCAGAAATACATGCATTATTCCACAGCGTAAAATGCATCAATTTTTTGCTCAATCTATTGAGACACACATGCAAGGTGAGCAGTCATGGACAGGGTGTAGAGTCGTGCTGCGATTGGTCAGAGCAGAGGTAAAGCTCATTCCCATTCTCCAGACGAGGAGCAGTGACTTAATAAGGTGTTACAACTTTGCAAAGAGGACATGAGAAAAGTTGTATGAGATTCACAGGGGATGGGCTAGGAGCAGAAGGACATCATGTTCCCAGGCCTGGACTAAATGAAACATGCAACAAGTACTATGCCAGTGCTTTAGAAACTGGCAAGACAAAGGTCACAGCTGTAGAGAAAAAGAAAGTGAGCAGAAGGGTGCACAAGACAAGTTGATCAGGGAGAGAAACAAACTTCCCACTATAGGAAAACAACCACCCAGGAGTGGAAATAAAAATACAGAACAATGTGAGCTCCAAAACCAAGGAAGAGTTAATTACAATTTTGTTTAATCTATTCTGTAATAATGTATTGATGTTTCTTTAAAAATATGTGACTTACAATAGTGGAGGAACCCTGAGTGTACAGTAATTAAACAGATGTTTGAGTGTTGCCTCTATCTATTCCAGTGTAAGGGTTGATTATGAAACAACAAAAGGGATAGAGGCAGGTCGGGTAGGTTAGGAAAAAACAGTGGTTAAAATCCAAATTTAATCATTAAGGATTTCAACATTAAACAACGTACATTCACTTTCACTAAAATTGTATCAAACCCAAGCCTAGTATTGGTTATCATGGGTTGGACACATTTCCAATTTACCACGTAGGTGGCCAGAGTAACTTTACAATATCTGTTGTACCATCACTTCTATCCTAGTTTTCAAACATATTGAAACAACATAGGTTTACTTTGCACAAACTTCGGTGGATAGTTGCATCTGTTTTGAACACTGTCTTAATATTAGACAATACATTTTCTCAACTTGTTTCAGTTCGCTAAACATGTGTTAAATCTGGAACAGTCATCAGGAGAGTAACCCTGGTTCATGTACAAGTGTTTGGACTCGGTTGGGATCTTGATAGTAAGGCCAGCGTGAAGTTCCTTTGTTTCCTTTTCCTGTGTCGTGTGTGAAGAGGGTGAGGCGAAGAGTGGTTGCTGGAGGTAGGTACTCAGTGTGTCCTTCTTAATGCCTCTGAGTGGAGGATCAATGGTCCCAGTTCTAAAGATGGGGCAAGTGTGTTGAGCGGGCGTCCATATCGGACTGTAGATTCGACTCTGTTTGGGCACGGCCCATGGTTTAGGACTGGATCTTGTTAGTTCTTCAAGATCGTGTGTGGTGTGAGGATGAGATCCTATATTCCTTTGCGCTGCTTATCACGAACACTGCTGCTCGCTTGTAACATTGGTTGGTGCGCGGTATGCACAGCGAATCCTCAAGTCTTTGCGTATGAATCCCAGCGAAGGAGGCTGCTCGCTGCTGAGGCTTCTAGCTGGCAGTGCTTATTTCCCTGTGCCAGGGTAGACTGCCGCAACTCATCGAGGGAGACTCTGGAGGTTTGCATGTGTAAGAAAGGCTTGCTGTGACTTCTGTTTTGAAATAAAATGGCTACATATTACTATTGTGTTTCTATGCATTTCTATGTTAGTGAGCTATATAGGAATGTCGTACATGTTACATTCAGCTTGTATATTGCTTATGTTAGTATTATTAATGGTTGCAATGTTAATATTCTTCATTTATAAGTGCATATTTGACCTAGTGTGTTGTCTTCGTGTTGAGTGAATGTGTGATTCATGTCTAGTGGATACATGTATGGTTCCATTATTATGTTTTAGTTATTCTCACCATCTTCAGCTTACATAATGTTCATTCCTTATTGTACCTGCCTGGGATGGGGGCGGTATGGTTGTCTTAAGGAGTAGTGTTTCTCACATGTACGTATTGGTCAAGGGGATGGGCAATATCTATGGACAACATATTCATCTGTCCTTCAACATTCTCCCCTTTGGTCGAGTACTCTGCCACACCCTCTTTTGTGCCCTCTCCCTCATAAGGTATTTTGGGAGGGTGCATATTTTAGTACCCCGTCAAATTGCCTGCATGTCTTATGTGTTCATCCATGCTCCAGGTAATATAGCAGAACTCCCCATTGAAATCACAATATACCCATTGACCGATGTAATTATGAGGGTCTTGGGGATAAGTCAATATTGATCAGGGAAGGGAAATATGGCTTTCCCTTACGTGGATATGAGGTAGGTCATCTGTTTGAGTTTACTTGTGTAAATGAGTATCCGCATGTATTACTCTTTCTATTCCACTGCCCCTTTGGCAGCGCTTTTGCAACCATTTATTGCCATTCTTAAAACGCAGAAGGCCAGTAGTATGAGTACTACTATGGCTATTCATATTTTGAATGCATCTACTATCCAGGTAGTTATCATGGGGAATAGGTAGCTGAACCAGTCATCATGTTCAACCTTGTCAACCTCCTTTATAATTTTTGTGTTTAATTCTGTTAAGGTGATTGTGATCTCTGTGAGGATTGCCCTCTCTCCATTGCAGGATGGTGGGTACGTGCAACAGGAAGGCCCAATTTTTGCAGCAATGCCGCCCTCCATGGTAGTTATTAAATCAAGGACATGCCGATTTTGGAGAGCCATGAGCCACACTGCTCTCAGCTCTGCCTTTTTGGCATTGAAGCCTTTCACAGTTGCATTTATTGTTTGCAACAGCTTCCATCTGGTTATGTGCAACAATTTAGTGTTTGTGTTTGCCTTTGACCCGGGAGCAAAGAAGGAAGTAAAGAACACTGTTGTCCTAATGAATAATATGTGCTAATCTGATATAGCTGAAAAATAGTTTTCTCTCTTTATGTATTTTAGTGTAAGAGAACTTTCATATCTTAGGCGTGCATCGATTTGGGGGAAGTGGCCAATCTGAACTTCACTTTGAGCTACTACTATAGTGGGTGTACTCATTACCACTATGGAGCAAGTCCCTCTCCATTTTGAGGGAGCTGCATGCAGGTGTTAGAACCGCAGGCCCAATAGTGGTCCATGAATATCACCATGGCTACCTTGATCCCAGGGAAATCATAAATCTTTTTGCACGTTTTATTTTCCCCTACTTTTACTGCACCTGTATTTCTTATGCACAGAGAGGCATTAATCAAAGGGAATATGTGCAGTGGGCCTGCTTCATTCTCTACCCAAGTTAGCACTCTAGTGCATTTAGGCCATGCTTTGAGGCACACTTCTTTTACCTTGTTGACCACTATTCATGTTTGCTCTGTAAGTATTTCTGCTCTGCAATCGATCAGTCTGTCGCTCCAGCCCTCTGGGGTAAATGTCTGTCCTTCTTTTTGTAACTGGCCCCTTTCCCAATGTCCAGTTATGTTTCTTCCTCATTCATTAATGCAATTGAAGAATGTGTGCTATGCTCTTGTCATTTGCCTATCTCTGGCCCAATAGCATATAACATATTACCTTATGTTGTGTTTTAGTGTTTCTCATCGTTGACATTTTTTCATCAAACAATCAACATGTGGAGAATCTTCTTTTATCACCCATTGCATGGAGGCACTGTACCCTCACATTGCCCTCTTGTCATGTATGTTGCAAGGTGTGCCAGGCAGTGTAATATGTCTGCAGTTATTCCTGTTGCTATAAACACTCTGAAAGCTCTCATTGAGTAGGGAACAACAGGACAAACATACCAACAGCTCTCTTTAGATGCCTCTTTCCCTGATCTGCTCATGTGCTGATACCACACATTATTAGTGGCATAAACAGAATCAGTAATTCATGTGTCCGTGACACAGACTCACCGAGTACACTTCTTTGTGATCTCTTCCTCAGTGTAGTTACTATATATAAGGAATGCATTTGTTACCATTTCACTTGCCATCGTGAAAATAGTCATGTTCTGATATACTGGTTTTGCTACATTGTAAAGCACTAACTCTCTTAATGCAATGAGGATATTAAAATACAGGCTGCAAAATGTAAAAAGTGTTGCTATGAGCATTCTAGCTAGCGTGCTGACCTTTTGTAAATTACAAGGAGTGCTGTTCCTTCTCAGAGATAAAAGCAAATATCTAAAATAATCCCATTCTTTCCACCCAAGGGGTAATCCTTTGCAGTTTATTCAAAGAGTACATATTTACAGAGAAAATCATGTCAATATCATAAGAAAACGTGAATAGTAACACAGCAGGACTAATATTCCACAACCATAAGAAGGGGCACACATTCATATAGGATAATACCTTGCAAGAATGTTCATTTAGTCATCCGTATATCTATAGAAGGGTTTATGTCTGTTCATTCTTCTTACTGCTGATTCATTGTCTACAAGGACCTCGTCTGGACTTTTCTTGTTCCCTGTTCACCTTCAGGCTTAGGGTGGTCTGGCAGGGGGGTTTCTCCTTTCTAAAGCTTGATATCACTAAGGTGCAGCCAGCCCCTCCTTTCTTGCATCTTCACAACTATTGGTGTAACTGCTTCTACAATGAAGGTACCATCAAACTGCATCCTATGCCAGCAGTGAGTAAAATTTGTACAGAGGATCTTGTCCCCAGGGAAAAATGTTAGAGGCTTCAAATTGTCTCTACACCAATTTATTAATTTTCTTCATCAGTCTTCTTTGACTTACACTGCCGCACTCAAAAACATTTGAGAAATACATTTAACAGATTCCACCATAGCAGTCAAATAATCATGCATTTTAGTATTTTTTTAGTATTTATTTTATTTGTATAGCACACCAGGCCCAGGGGCAACCAGGCCCATCACTTAGTTACAACATGATAAGGCAGACAGAGCAATAATTACAGAAGTTACAGATATATAAAAACAGTAGTCAGACATAGCTGATTATTATTTACAAAGGTTACAGATATATACAAGGAAGTTCCCAATACATTAGCAACATTATGTGTATCATTTGGAGCTCAAGTGGGAGTAGCAAGGGCTATGTGTATACAGCATCCCGTCACCAGCTCATGTGGAGTCAGATGATGGTCAGAGCCAGGTTGATTGTGTAATGCAAATATGGCTAAAGGAAACTAATGCAGCCAACCTTTTTAGTGTCACTTTTAGTTTACAATCTACTCCTTTAAGAGGCTGTTGAGGCGTTCACTGACACTGTTTGCTTGTGGGAGATAAAAAGACAAAAATATATGCTTAATACCCAACAGAATACTGATGTGCTCAAATACTTTATTTACAAAATGTGGTCCATTTTCCAATCAAAGCACTTTGCATACTTCCCACCTTTGGAAAACCTCACAAATGAGAAACTTCACAACACATGTGGCATATGGAAGTGTGCATGGATCCACTTCAATCCATCAGGAAAAGGGACATACAACCATTAGCATGTGCCTGTAGCCATTGCAAATTTGGATCATATCTACATAGTCTATATACATGTGCTAAAACAGTCCACTAGGACAGGGTATTGCTCCTCTCACTGTTCACAAAGTGTGCCCAGCTGTGATTGTTGTCACGTTAAACAGTATATAATGAAATTTGTGACTTGTTCGGTCAGGTTTGGGACAAACCAGTCATCCTAAATCACAGCTGCTGCAATTGATCTGGTACTAATTTAAGCAGCTCTAATAGCATAACTGGTTTCCCGGTGCTGTCCTGCTGCTGCATTGCATCTGTGGGGGACAATGAGCACCCTCTTTGCTTCTATATGTCCTGCTCTTCTGGTGGTTCTCTTTCCTGTAATTCTTTAATTCATATCTGTGCTATGGGTAGTGTATTAAAGCCTCCTTTAATCACAATATGGAGTGTGTGTGTGTATTAATTCTGGGCAGTTGCAAATTCAGATATATCAGAAAAATATGCTGCTCTTTTAGCTTCAAGTTCAGCCTCCTCGTTACCACCAGAAATCAAGTCTGCACCTCTGTTGTGCACTGTACACCTCACAGCTGCGATGGCCGATGGGAGTTGGAGTGCATCTGTGACCCTGTCCAAAAGCAGCACATGTTTTACTGGCGAGCTGGCTGCACTTAAAAAGTCACGGCTCTTCCAACGAGACAGTGCTGTGTGTACTGTTGACATAACATAGATACAGTCAGAATACACTGTTACAGCCTCGTCTTCATGCACTTCATGTGCCAACATCAGCACTACCAATTATACTGTTTGTAGTGAGAAATGTGCTGGCAATCTCTCACTTACCACTGTCTCACAGTTATCAGTCAATTTTGCTTTTATTACTGTTCACCTGCTGTGTTGCTCACCTGTGCTCCTATACAAATATTATTAACGTATTTCTGCAAACTCTACACACTGCCTCATAATAATGGTAAGTTCCTGGAATTCAAAACAATTCCAAAAATGTCGAAATTACTAATGCTGCCTATAGTTTTCTGATTATCCTTAGATTGCAGCCTCTTGAAGACTGGTTGACATTTCACAGGAGTGAATTATAACAAAACTCCAAAAACAAGGACATGTTTAACTCCAAAAAAAACATAGTCAGTCTTCAAGACCTCCTGCATTTGCAATTGAATGAAAGCTAGCATCAAGTTAGACACATGTTTATTTTATCTGCAATCAAGGTATTTAATTTTATTAGAACATTCCCTACTTGTTTTGCTGCACTTGATACAGGTTTTCGATACTAAAGTGTATTTCATGCTCCACTGGCAGCATCAACAATCAATGTAAAGTAACACCCACTATGTTGAATGCTGCTAAACCTGTTGGAGCAGTTACAAAACATGACAGAGAGCAATCAGTAACATGTATCATTGCCCTCAATGTATGAATTAAAAAACAACCTGTTATTGCTTGTCCACTGACATACATCAATATAGTTCTGTATCAGACACAAGAACATTCATCCTTGTCATGTTGTAACTGTGAAAAAAATCTATATTTGATTTTACAATAGACTTCCTTCTGCTCTATATTAAGTTTACTTAGTAATGTCTCTTCCATGGTGAGATCAACAACAGTTTGAATAATTGGTTTGTCTAAAGCATTTTGACTTCCTTGGGCAGCATCTTGACTGTCGTAAGGAGTCTCTTTTGCCAATTCAGCTGCCAAAAGTTATTCCTGGTGTAGTTATTTTTCCAGTAATTCTAAGTACTGTTCACATTTTGGATATCTAATTGTCTTTTTTGCAAAAAATGATTGTTCAAAAGTTTCAGAACTTCCAAGCAAATAACTTGCTGTCTGCCATGTGGAGAGCAACGGCAAAAGGCAAAAATAACATCATTCTTTTTTATCTGCAGTTTGGCAAGAGAGTTTAATTTGGTTGATGAGACTTGACTTTTCATGTCTCACTAGCCAACCAGTACATCCATGCACTCTAAACCGTCCTCTGCAATTGTCTGCCTCAATATTACATTATGAGTAGCATTCTGCATACAAAGATACAACTGTGCAGACCTATTTGAATAAAAGTTATCAATCTAGTTTAATGTCTGTACTATCATGCACTCTTTCAGCTAACTGTTAAATTTCACTCAAACCCGATTTCTTGTAGTAGCTGTGCTAAAACGTAACCATAGTATATTAATGCTACATCCATACAGAGGAAAACAAGTTATCAGATGTGCAGCTTCATAGCTTCCACACACTCCATGAGAGACCTTTATGAGATTATGTGTATCATTTGGAGCTCAAGTGGGAGTAGCAAGGGCTATGTGTATACAGCATCCCGTCACCAGCTCATGTGGAGTCAGATGATGGTCAGAGCCAGGTTGATTGTGTAATGCAAATATGGCTAAAGGAAACTAATGCAGCCAACCTTTTTAGTGTCACTTTTAGTTTACAATCTACTCCTTTAAGAGGCTGTTGAGGCGTTCACTGACACTGTTTGCTTGTGGGAGATAAAAAGACAAAAATATATGCTTAATACCCAACAGAATACTGATGTGCTCAAATACTTTATTTACAAAATGTGGTCCATTTTCCAATCAAAGCACTTTGCATACTTCCCACCTTTGGAAAACCTCACAAATGAGAAACTTCACAACACATGTGGCATATGGAAGTGTGCATGGATCCACTTCAATCCATCAGGAAAAGGGACATACAACCATTAGCATGTGCCTGTAGCCATTGCAAATTTGGATCATATCTACATAGTCTATATACATGTGCTAAAACAGTCCAGTAGGACAGGGTATTGCTCCTCTCACTGTTCACAAAGTGTGCCCAGCTGTGATTGTTGTCACGTTAAACAGTATATAATGAAATTTGTGACTTGTTCGGTCAAGTTTGGGACAAACCAGTCATCCTAAATCACAGCTGCTGCAATTGATCTGGTACTAATTTAAGCAGCTCTAATAGCATAACTGGTTTCCCGGTGCTGTCCTGCTGCTGCATTGCATCTGTGGGGGACAATGAGCACCCTCTTTGCTTCTATATGTCCTGCTCTTCTGGTGGTTCTCTTTCCTGTAATTCTTTAATTCATATCTGTGCTATGGGTAGTGTATTAAAGCCTCCTTTAATCACAATATGGAGTGTGTGTGTGTATTAATTCTGGGCAGTTGCAAATTCAGATATATCAGAAAAATATGCTGCTCTTTTAGCTTCAAGTTCAGCCTCCTCGTTACCACCAGAAATCAAGTCTGCACCTCTGGTGTGCACTGTACACCTCACAGCTGCGATGGCCGATGGGAGTTGGAGTGCATCTGTGACCCTGTCCAAAAGCAGCACATGTTTTACTGGCGAGCTGGCTGCACTTAAAAAGTCACGGCTCTTCCAACGAGACAGTGCTGTGTGTACTGTTGACATAACATAGATACAGTCAGAATACACTGTTACAGCCTCGTCTTCATGCACTTCATGTGCCAACATCAGCACTACCAATTATACTGTTTGTAGTGAGAAATGTGCTGGCAATCTCTCACTTACCACTGTCTCACAGTTATCAGTCAATTTTGCTTTTATTACTGTTCACCTGCTGTGTTGCTCACCTGTGCTCCTATACAAATATTATTAACGTATTTCTGCAAACTCTACACACTGCCTCATAATAATGGTAAGTTCCTGGAATTCAAAACAATTCCAAAAATGTCGAAATTACTAATGCTGCCTATAGTTTTCTGATTATCCTTAGATTGCAGCCTCTTGAAGACTGGTTGACATTTCACAGGAGTGAATTATAACAAAACTCCAAAAACAAGGACATGTTTAACTCCAAAAAAAACATAGTCAGTCTTCAAGACCTCCTGCATTTGCAATTGAATGAAAGCTAGCATCAAGTTAGACACATGTTTATTTTATCTGCAATCAAGGTATTTAATTTTATTAGAACATTCCCTACTTGTTTTGCTGCACTTGATACAGGTTTTCGATACTAAAGTGTATTTCATGCTCCACTGGCAGCATCAACAATCAATGTAAAGTAACACCCACTATGTTGAATGCTGCTAAACCTGTTGGAGCAGTTACAAAACATGACAGAGAGCAATCAGTAACATGTATCATTGCCCTCAATGTATGAATTAAAAAACAACCTGTTATTGCTTGTCCACTGACATACATCAATATAGTTCTGTATCAGACACAAGAACATTCATCCTTGTCATGTTGTAACTGTGAAAAAAATCTATATTTGATTTTACAATAGACTTCCTTCTGCTCTATATTAAGTTTACTTAGTAATGTCTCTTCCATGGTGAGATCAACAACAGTTTGAATAATTGGTTTGTCTAAAGCATTTTGACTTCCTTGGGCAGCATCTTGACTGTCGTAAGTAGTCTCTTTTGCCAATTCAGCTGCCAAAAGTTATTCCTGGTGTAGTTATTTTTCCAGTAATTCTAAGTACTGTTCACATTTTGGATATCTAATTGTCTTTTTTGCAAAAAATGATTGTTCAAAAGTTTCAGAACTTCCAAGCAAATAACTTGCTGTCTGCCATGTGGAGAGCAACGGCAAAAGGCAAAAATAACATCATTCTTTTTTATCTGCAGTTTGGCAAGAGAGTTTAATTTGGTTGATGAGACTTGACTTTTCATGTCTCACTAGCCAACCAGTACATCCATGCACTCTAAACCGTCCTCTGCAATTGTCTGCCTCAATATTACATTATGAGTAGCATTCTGCATACAAAGATACAACTGTGCAGACCTATTTGAATAAAAGTTATCAATCTAGTTTAATGTCTGTACTATCATGCACTCTTTCAGCTAACTGTTAAATTTCACTCAAACCCGATTTCTTGTAGTAGCTGTGCTAAAACGTAACCATAGTATATTAATGCTACATCCATACAGAGGAAAACAAGTTATCAGATGTGCAGCTTCATAGCTTCCACACACTCCATGAGAGACCTTTATGAGACCAAAGATTAGAGGTTTCTGACTAAGACTTGTTTCCACTGATAAGTCTACCCAAACTTCAGCTACATTGCTTTTTTCAGCTTTCATCATGTATGCTGTAACACAACGAACAACAGCTGTTGTAAAATATGCGATGTACTGTACATCAGTATTTACATTCCAAAGCTGAGCAATGACAGGATTGTAATCATTAATGAATTGGCATTCCTTATCTCCTTATCTCCTTTTAAATGGTAGGTATTCCTGGGGTACGTAAGAGTTAATGGTGTTCAACAGAGAACATTAGACTATTTGCTCGGCCAACTGGTGTAACAGGCCTAGGAAAGCCAAATCTGCACTGAGTGTAGTACATGTCTTTACTTTTATATTTTCTGTGACTGCACTTTCCACACAACTACTTTTGAAAACTTTCCACCTTGTTCCATAAATCAACATTAACATCCTGAGCAGGGATGGAAAAAGTTACATATTTTTGTATAAACTCCATCACACAGCCTTGACTTTCTTTACCAAAGAGGAGCATATTCAATCCATAGCAGAATATGTATATGTGGAGTCCCACATGCCTGGTACTCTTTTCTCCAAAAGAAATGTTCCACAGAACCTAGTGGACCATTTTCTTTATTTCATGTAAAGTGTAACAAGGCTAAAAATCGGTGATGGAAGAATCAAAATATAATTACAGGGTCCATCGAACACTATAATCCCAGTGACATGTGTTCTATGTCTTCTCTCTGTGGATTGCTTTCACAAATCCACACTGAATGATCATCCCAACCATACTCAGTGCATCCTGAAGTCGCAAACAAAGTTTAAGGGCAAACATTTATAATCATGCATCTAACCTCTGAGGGTCTTCTATACCAATACTTGTGGCAAGGATATTGGCAATGTTTCCTTCTAAAATATCTTCTCCATTAACCTGTTGGAGCATCTCACATGCAGAAAAATGTTAAATCTAGTTCCTGTCTGAAGTGCATGAGCAACAGCATAGCATAATGTCGAAAAAGCTTTTTTATACTGTAACTGAAAATGTATTCAATATCTGTGCAGAATTGTGAATCTTCAGAATACATTAATATACAACGATATTCTGAAGAAGAAATTGGAGAAGTCCGATCATCGAATCTGCTTACTTCTCCAGTAGAGAAAAGCACAAGGAAACAATGAGCTTCTAATTTTTGTTTCTCTGTTGCACGTCAATACCTGAGGTTTTTTTTTCTTGCTTTTATCACAGACAGCCCTAAACGTTCTGCTTCACTAGGGACTGCCTTCCGGACTGCTATGTCCACTCTCATCAATAGCAAGGGTTATATTCCACTGTTGAATGTAACTCTCTTCGTCAAAATATATTTCTGTGTTAGACATGTGTTTCTACTCTCTGAAAAACACATCACAAAAGTTGTCACATGTAAGTTTATCAACTATTTGCATCTGTCTGTACAAAGGCGTGGTGACCTTAATTAACTTTTTGAGTTTGTTCAACAGAATTTTCTTTTCATATGAACATTTTTTCTGATTATTGCTTCTACTTTTTTCTTTTCCAAAAATCTTTTTACCACTTACCTAGATTTCATTTTCACACTTCTACAAAGATTTGTAAAAACTCGAGAGAGGAACATTTTTCTGTATGTATCTTTATTCAAGTGTCTAGCACCTAAAGGAGTTTGTGTTTGTTTTCTCATTAAAATTCTTTTGTTTTGTACTTACGTCTAACAGTATTGATACATTTTTCATTTTAACACTCTGACTTGAAATATGCGTGTTTCCGTTCAATTGATTAGTAGTCATATTTCCTATCTGAATTTGGACATTTTCAAAAACATTATCATTAACAGGCCTGAATATATTGCCATGAAAACAAATGTGTACAAAACTTGAAACATGAGCATCAACAGTTCTAGATTTAAATGCTTTACTTCCCTGAAAACACTCCTTCCTCCTGGCATATTCCTGTTGCATCATTGTTGGCATGAAACAGCAATGTTGTAAAGAAACAAATATGATTAGTGCATACATGCCAACTCTAGTCATCTAGCATAGATCAATTCCATTAAAGGAAGATCCACTCAAAATGAATAAGTAACAGTAGACAGAGTGGAGATAGCATGGGTAGGTAGAAATAAAGACTGGAGCAGTACAGTGTGTGCATGGCCATAATGCATATGAGGGTTCAGTGCGTAGGGATAAAACGAGTGGGGTATAGTGGGTGGGTGAGGGTAAAGAGGGTGGTGATGGCATATATGTGTAGGAGTGGAGAAAGTGGGGGTGGCGTGGGGGTGGATTATAGAGTGTGAGTATAGGAGAACAGCAGATTGAGGTATAGTGGATAAGTGGATGGAGGCACAGAAGATGTAGATATATAGGTTGGAAATATGGAGGATATGCATAGAAAAGGTGGAGATGAATGAGAGAACACATGGTGGAGGTAGGGTGGGTGGAAGTACAGAGGGTGGAGGTAGGGTGGGTGCATGTCGGTACAGAGCATGGAAGCAAAATAGGTGGGGTTACAGAGAGTGCAGGTGCAGACAGTGAATGTAAGGCAAGTGGATGGCAGAAGAACTATTGTGTGTAAAATGAGTGGGTGGTGATAGACTGGGTGGAGATAGGTAGGGTGTGTGGTGGTAGTCAAGGAAGGTGTAGAATGGTGGAGGTAGTGCATATGCAGTTACGATAGGTGGTGTGGTTAAACATGGTGGAGGTATGCTAGTTGTGGGTAGAAAGAATCGAAATAGAGTGAGTGTATGGATGTACATATTATGGGGATAGGGTGAGTGGGTAGGTGTAGATAGGTTGGGGGTAGGATAGCTGGGCAAGACAATTGAGAATATAGATAAAGAGGGAGAAAAGGGTACAGAGGATGAGGCACAGTGACTGGGGTAGAGATAATAGGAATAGAGACAGTGAATGGAGAGTGAATGGGTGAGTGAATGTACATAGAATAGGGGTACAGTAGGTGTGTAGGGGTGCACAGTTTAGATTAGGGTGTCTGCACTGGGGTAGAAATAATGCAAATATAGCAGATGGGTGTGAGTACAGAAAATGGTAGCAGAGTGGATTGGTTTAGGTAGAGAAGGTGTGAATTTAGTGGAGGTATGCAAACAAGGTAGGAGTAGACAGGATGGAACTTCTATTAGTGTGCATACCGACAGTGTTCATACACATAGTACACATAGGTTGAGTATGAACCCCAGTGCAGACACCCTAATCTAAACTGTGCTCCCCTACCCCTACCCACCTACTGTACCCCTATTCTATGTACTTTCACTCACCCATTCACCGTCTCTATTCCTATTATCTATTCCTATTAGAGGTATTGAGAAAGGAGGTTGGGTGGATAGGATACATTGGGCCTCATTACACATTAGGCGGTAAGGGAATAACGGTACCGGTAAGGGATTACTGGTATCGCTAAATTTCCTAGCTAATCACGACCCGGACTGGCCGCTATTAGCGGCACCGCTAAGAACAGTGCCACTAATAGCGGCCAGTCCGTCGGCGCACGACCCCTCAGGTCGGAAATAACGGCATGGCGCTAATAGCACACCATTACAAGGCATTTGGACATGCATATAGCGGCATGGTATTGGCCGAAGAAGCCCATACCGGCATGGAAGAAATACCGGCATCGCGAACCACACATTAAGAGAGCTGAGTAGTGTCCCCACCTGCCACAGGTGGCCACAACAGCACATGTGGAGGCAATGGAGACTGGGGCAGCACAAAAGGAACACACCACACCCCTTCCCACACCGAGATGGTTCCAATAATTGCAGCATTACATGGGCTGGAGGACATGATTGCATTGCAGCACCAACAACAACAGGCAGCCCAGAGGAGACTCAGGGGGAGGAGTATGGCGATACTGGCCCAGCAAGCCACACCAGTGCACCCAGTCATATCACAGAGGCATCCAGCAAACCCCAGGATTCTAGCCATTCCATTCAACCTAACCCCTGAGCAGATACACACCCTGTGCCGCCTGGACTGGGATATCATCACCATCATGGTGGACATGAATCACAATGACATAGTGAGCCACATAGACATCCGTACTGCCATCCCCCCTCTACTGAAGGTGGTAACTGTGCTCCACTACCTGGCCACAGGCACCTACCAGCATATGGTAGGGCAGATGCATGGCATTTCACAACCAGTATTCACACGCACGCTGACCCAGGTGCTCGATGCCCCCCTGAAGCACACAATTGAACACATATCCCTGCCATGGACAGCCCAGGAGATCTCCAAAAACAAAGTTGGCATCTGTTCACAGGCATGCATCCCAAGTAGCATCGGGGCAATCAACTCTACCCATGTGGAAATGGTGCCCCCACATCACAATGAGGCTGTCTACCAAAACAGAAATCATTACAACTCCATCAATGTCCAAATGGTATGTGACTCAAAAAAGAGAATAACACATTGTCGTGACCGATACCCCTGATCAAACCATGAATCAATGGTCCTGTGGAACTCAATGATACCAATGATACCACGCAACATGGAGCGCCATGCTGGACAAGGTTTGTGGCTACTTGGTGAGTAGCAGGCCAGGCACATGGCAGTGTGATGTGGGGTGTGTTTGGGGGGGGAGATGCATACTCCAACTGGTTGTGGACTGTCGTCCGTACAATAAAGGGACATACAGATGTACGCCAATGTCCACCAACGCAGCCCACAATGGAGAGGACACGAAACCACATGCAAGTAGTAAACTGCACAACAAAGACATCAATCCATAACACAATACATGACACATCTATCCACATGCACATAGCACATCATACCATACCCTACATGACACAAAGCTGCTACATGCAGCCAATATGCATAATGTAAAATGTGCGTTGAACATCATCACAACAGATATGCGCCCTTGAGTGCATGCAAAGGGATCACCTGTAGCCATTGTACAGAACCACAACTGTACACCACTACTGATGTGCCGCTTCAAAGCATGTGGACATTGGAATCATAATGGCAGTACACTAGCAGTGTTGTATAAAGGTTGTCTGTGCCCAGGAACACCTAGGACCTATCCACACCCAGAACATGTGAAATACTGCCGGAGGCATGCATGGTGCATGTCCACTTGCAGGGACTAGCTTACCTTCTCACATTGCAGTTACACTGATCGTCTCCATGCATGCTGGGATTCGTGGATGCCAATCAGAATGCTAACAGAATTAGTGTGAAATGTCCAGGTTGCAATTGAGTTGGCCAGTAACAAGGCCCCATTGCTCCAGCCATGCAGGTGATGCTGGCTATCCCCTGAAGAGTTGGCTCCTTACCCCTATACGGAACCCACAGAACAGGCACGAAGAGGAATAGAACCTTTCACAGAACCGTACCCGCGTCGTGATTGAGCAGGCATTTGGCCTTCTGAAGATACGGCTCCGGTGCCTAAACTGGCCGGGTGAGGCTCTCCTGTACAGCCATGACAAATTGCCGACAATGACCATGGCATGTGTTATGCAGCACAATATGTGTATCAGACGGAATGTGCCTATGCCCCCTGACATTGACATGCAACCACCTGATGAAGATGATGTTGATGGGGATGAGGATGGGGGAAATGGGCCGGCAGGACATGCAAGAGGCGATGGCCAGGAGGGACCCGATGTGCGTCAGCATCTGATATATCAAATATTCTGAGAGACAAGGGTCAACTCTTTTGGATAGAGATGGGTATTGTTGCCCTGCTGTATGTGGTGAGGCGCACAATGGGCCCTGTCCCCAATAAAGTACACATACACAATGATGAAGACCAAGCCGGTGTTTCAACTTGTCAACAGTGTATTATGATTAATTCGTGAACAAAAAGTGCATGGCCCCAACTGTGCAAACACCCTTTCCCCTCTCCCCCCACAACACTGCCAAAAACACCCATTCCCCCCTCCCCCCACAACACCCCCGTGTGTGGCTTGTAGTGCGTAGGTGTCCTGCAGCTAATTCTTGCTGGCCCTACTTCTCATGGCCTCCACCACCATTGGGAGTCGAGGTTGGGATGACGTGCGCCTCATGGTGCGCAAGGAGCGGCGGCGGGGGCTTGTCTGACATGAACGCGCAGAGGAGGAGGTGCCTGATTGATCCTGTGGTGGGGGGGATGTTGTCGCTCCATAGCGTCCGCTATGCGGGGGAGGACTTGCCTCAGTTGGGCCATCTCCTCGCACAGCCTGTTTGTGCAGGCCTCCATGTCCTCTCTTGTCTGGCTTGCATTTGCCCTAACCTCCTCCCTCAGACGGGCTGCCTCTTCCACATGCTGGCCAACCAGCGCTGTCATTTCCACCTACCTCTGGCTGATGGTTGACAGGTCATGGCGACTGTGTCCAGCTATTGGGGTGGCTGCTGCGCCCTGGTCCATGCCTCGGCCATCAGGTGATGACACCTGGGGGCTCCAGCGCACTTCCACGGTCTCGTTGCCAGATTGTCCATGGCTCCTTTATTGCGATGGTGGCCGTGGGCTTGGCTCAATGGAATGCGGGGGACTGGGGGTCTGACTTTGCGTTTCAAGGTCAATGGTCTCCTCCACGTCCGACAGCTGCGCGGTGGCTGCTGCCTCACAAGTCGAACTGGTGGCAGCAGAGAGCGGACCCTCCGTGCTTGTTTCCAATGACGGGGGAACACTGCCGCGGGTGCAGCAATTGTAGCTGCTGGTGTTCACTCCTCCCTGTGCCCCTTGAGGTGGTTGCGGTGCCCCTGTCGCCTGTGCCCTGGCCTTTTTCTTGGCTGGGGGAGCCTGTGTCACTGTGCCCTGTTCATCACTGTCTGTCTGTGATCCTGTGGGGGACAACAATAGGGAATATCATCGGTGATGGTTCTACGTGCCTTATGCAGAATGATTACGTCATGCTGCTCTATGCATTGGGACCTCTTTAGTTGGGAATCCGGTAATGGGGATGTCGGGTGGGTCATGCATGAATGGGTCTGTGTTGCACGTGTATGTGGTGATGCGTGCATGTGTGTGTGCTGGGGTGTGACACTCAAATTGGCAGGGTTGTGTGCATGTATGTTTGTGTCTGGATCCTTGGGCTGATTCTGGACTCAGATTTGGGGGGCCCCTCACCCTTCACAGTGCATTGTTTAATGTGTACACTCACCTCCATCTGATGAAGTGGGCGCACCACGCTCCATGTCTCCGACTCCCTTGATGGATTCCACGCCAATTGTGCTGACGCAGGTCTCCTCCCATTCCCGGAGTTTGATTGGTGTATCAGCGCCACCTCCTGTGGCCATAGCCAGGTTGCGATTTGCAGCCAGTATGCTACGGACCCAGAGCCGTAGATCATCCCACCGCTTCCTGCAGTCCTTGACAGTGAGGGTGGTGGTGCCCACCGCACTGACTTTGTGGGCCACCTCTTCCCAGATGGCCTTTTTCTTCATGAGGGTCTCACGCTGCATGTCATTGGCGAATACAACATTGGCATTTGTGGCAAGGGTCTCGGTTAACATGATCAGCTCCTCGCTGGTGAATTTTTCTTTGCGCTGCCGATCCGCACCTTTCTTCCTTTGGCATCGTCAGGGTATCCGGGATGATTTGGTGTTGGAGTCGTGTGGAAACAGGTCCTGGTGGTCGAGGATGGGAATGGATTGTGTTTTTAAATATGGCCGCCGTGTTCTTTCCCGTTCCTGTGCGATGACGCTATTTCCGGTTCCGCAATTTTACGGTCACCGCTAATAGCGGTGATCGCTAATAGCGGTGACTGCTATTTGCATGTAGCGGGAGGTCGGAAGTGCTATCAGCGCTTTCGTCAATGCCGGTAAGGGACTTTTTGGGGTCTTTTGCAGCATGGCGGTAGGGTCATTACCGGCATGGCGCTGTGCTCGTGTCCGCGTACTCGTAATGCCAAGCAATTAGCGCCATCATGCCAAGCCGAACACGTTAATAGCGCCATGCCGGTAATGGCTGGATTTTACCGGATAACGTGTAATGAGGCCCAGTGTGTAGGGTAGATTGCATGCACGCAGAATGGGTGGGAATAAAGAGAGTGGGGCTACAGTGGGTACATGGGAATATAGAGGATGGAGTAACAGTGGATGGGGTAACAGAAGGTGTGATAGAATAGACAGGTGACGGTAGAAAGGGTGGGTGTAAGATGGATGGGTTGGAGTATATACAGTGGAGGTAGGATGAGTGGGCATAGGCAAGATGGACAAACTTATTGCAAAGGTATGGGGGATAGCTGGATGGCACAAGAGAGGATGGGTTAGGTTGGATAGGAGTAGAAAGGATCGGGGTATGATGGGTGCATAGGAGTACATCGAGTAGGTGGGGATACAGAAAAACAAATTTGATGAGTGGAAGGAGGTACAGATGGTGGGGATAAGGTGTATGCATAGCAGGATAAAGATTGTGGGATTAATACCAGCACAAGCATTCATCGGGCCTCATTACACGGTAGGCGGTAAGGGTTAACGGTCACCGGTAATGGTACCGGTGACCGTTAACCCTTACCGCCTTACTACGAGGTCCCTTAGCGGGTTGGAGAATTTAACGCCTGCTTTTTGCAGGTGTTAAAAACCAACCCGCTATGGGACCTTGGTGCTAATTACGGCACCGCAAATTTGCAGTGCCGTAATTAGCACCTTCCCCATTCCCATTATGCCCTATGGGGCAAAAATGGAAATGGGGAAGGGCAAAGGGGGAAGGGGGAATAACTGCCCCACCAACCTTGGAATAGGGCGGTAATTCCCCTTTCCACCAAAGGCGGTGCCGGTATTTTACCGGCATGGACCAAGGTGCTATTAGCACCTTGGTCCACCGCCTACCGTGTGATGAGGCCCATAGCCTCATTACAGTTTCCCCGGTCTGGAAAAATTGCCAGTAAAATTGCCAGTAATTCCAGCACCAGCAATCTTACCAGAATAGGGAAACAGAAGTTTGCTGATGGGGTATTGACTTACCTCCAGGCCTGACTTTCCTGTAAATAAGGCCCCATCTGCAAAGAAATGTCACAATTACCAGCACCAGTGTTATCAGTGCTGGTATTTGCATCAGTCCACTCTGTGGCACATAGTTTGAACAAAAAGAGAATAACTAGGCCTCTGAGATCTAATGAACTCAAACTATTTAAAATTCTTGCATCCACTTTAATCCTAGTCCAAGAAAGTGCATTCTGGGTAGCTGGAGTTTAGCTGGAATGCTCTGACTTGGACCTCAGAAGTTGTGAGTCATTCGAAAGCGGTAAGAAAAAAGTAAAAACTCACTTTTTCAGATAGGCCGCTATTTAGCCCAGAGAGTTACTTGTAGTTTTGATTGTCTTTTGTCTGCTACCATCTTTGGCGGGACTCCAGTTCCAGGTGCCTGTATGCCTCCGGGGCTTTTTGGTTGGGCAGGAATAAATTAATTAACATAAAGGGCCTCATTACGACCCAGGCGGTAAGGGGTTTACGGCAGCGTAAAGAGCGCCGACCCTTACCGCCTGATTACGAGGTCCCTTAGCGCCATGGGACCATGGAGTTAATTACGCCACCGTAATTTACGGTGGCGTAATTAACGCCTTCCCCACTCCCATTATGCCCTATGGGGCAAAAATGGGAATGGGGAAGTGTAAATGGGGATTGGGGACTTACCGCCCCTCCAAGGTCGGAATGGGGCGGTAAGTCCGCCAACCACCATGGCGTAAACGTAGTTTACGCCCTGGTGGTAAAGTCACGGCCCAGGCGGTAACTTACCGCCTGGGTCGTAATGAGGCCCAAAGTAAAGTAAAGTTCCAGAATGGGCCTCAGCAGTGTTAAAATTGCCCTATCGGCAAGATGTGAAGAAGCGGTTGAATACATTTTAGCTTGGAATCTTGTGAGTTTGGTGGAGGTGCAGAGCAAGATTCTTTCTCACACACAGAACAAGGACATTGTGCACAGCCGTACTGCAATTTTCAATGACACAAAGTCCTATTGGACTCCATAGAATGCGGATTTACCAGCATAGAAACAAGAAAAACATCACAATGGAAACATTAATCCCCCTCATTATCCTGACTCTGAACCAATTCTCAGCTACTTCCAATCCTCACCACCTTGTAGAAGGTTGCAACAAAATCATGCACTCAGCCTTAGATTCTATTGCACCACTAACACTGAGAAAATGCAAACCGAAAAAACACTTGAACACGTGGTTCTCTACCCACTTAAAAGCTCTCAGATGAGAGAAACGTACAAAAGAACAAGCCTGGAGACAAGCACCCACAGATATGATATATGATATGGCATTTGTAACAGACAACAACAAGCTGATCCGCAATAAAATAGCCTCCACATATAAAAAGGAAATCATAATCGCCAAACAAGAATCATATAACCAGAGAATATCACAAGCCAAATCCAGTACTAAGGAATTGTTTACCATTATCAAAGAGCTGGAAGCACCTGTCTCAGTCCCAGACACATGTATGAAAGACAAACAATGATGCACTAGTGTCCAAAATGCCCTCTGCAACAAAGTCGCAGGCCTACAAATCAAAATTAACGACAAAAAAGAATCTCTAACGAACTCTACTAACTCCACTAACACTCCCCTACGCCCTACACCCCAGAGCCCTTTACCCAATCCACCCACCCACTTCAGCTTCTCCAAAGTCTCTATGTTAGAAGTGGAAAAAATCATCCTCAGCCTCAAACCGTCAAATTGCCAGGGTGACCCTTGCCCCTTACAAATCATTAAAGACGCGGCAAGAGACCTCTTACCATTCATTACCAAACTCATTAACGCCTCCTTCTCTTCAGGTATCATCCCCAACAATCTTAAAGAGTCTTTGTTTCTCCCTCTTCTCAAAAAACCCTCCCTAGACCCTTCTATACCCACCAACTACAGACCCATCACCACTGTCCCCTTCCTGCTCAAAATATTAGATAAAATAGCCTATCTACAAATACAAAAATACCTCGAACTAAACCATCTCCTGGGAATCTGGCAATCAGGTTTTAGACCCCAACATGGGACAGAAAATGCTCTCATCGATCTTAAGGCTCAAATCAACACGCTGAGAGATAATGGGAAAACTGCCTTACTGCTTCTTCTAGACCTCTCTGCAGCATTTCATTTAGTCGACCATAAAATTCTATTTAACCATCTGGACTCGGCAGCCCACTTCTCTCAAGAAGCCATCGGCTGGATTGAATTGTTCCTGAGTAAAAGATCCATGCGTGTCTTCTCCACTTCAGCATCCGCTGACCCCATCCCCATCACCTGCGGGGTCCCTCAGGGATCATGCATCTCCCCCACACTGTACAACGTGTTCACGAAGCCCCTGTTTGATGATCTTGACGGTCTGGGTATCACCTACACTGATTACGCCAATGATACCCAGATCCTCATCCCGTTGACGGGAGATTAGAACAAGGATTTGGCCTTGGTGAACAGGGTGTACCTCATCATCCAGGCATGGATGGCTTCCCACATTCTATGCCTGAATGATGACAAGACTGAACTCATCATCCTCGGATCCACCCCAAACTTAAACAAACTGGATCACACCTACACCAGCTTCATCATAGATGGCAACTCCATCAAGGTAGCCAAGGAAGTGAAAACCTTAGGAATCTACCTAGACTCTTCCCTCTCCTTCCACAAACAGGTTAGCTCCATGGCCTCCTCTACAGCCTACACATGTAAGCTAATAATAGCAGCCAAACCTTTCGTATCCACCTAGAGTTGCATTACCCTAGCCAGAGCTCTTGTACTATCAAAACTGGAATATTGTAATGCCCTTTACATAGGAGCCACCAAATATATTACACATAAAATCCAGACTTTGCAAAACAATGCTCTTTTTGCAGCACTTAGCATCCCCAAGAGAGAACACATTTCCAACTTCAGGAGAGTCCACAATTGGCTAACTACCACCGACAAAATTCTGCTCAAAGTAGCTTCCTTAACACACAAGGACCAAAGTCAAATTAACAGCATGGTTATATCACGTAGTTTAGCCAGTGCTTAATTTGTGCCGGTATACAACCCACCACTTAATTAATAGGCATATGGTTGTCATTGTGAGAATTGTGCATTCATTATGAAAATCAGAGCTTGCATGGCCACTGATTACAGCACTTTGCATGTTCTATGTGAGTGGAACATGGACTGCAAAGGCCCTTGCTATGTCTATACTATGTGACTAGAGCAGGTACTGTCAAGGCCCATACTGTGACTGTTAGATGTGGTGTGCAATTGCACTGCTGATGCCCATACTTTGCCTATTATATGTAAGGGGAGCAGGCACAGTCAAGCCCATACTTCAACTGTTACATGTGGGCTGAGATTGCACTGCTGTGGCCCATACTGTGCATGATTTTCTTGGGGCAATGTGCACTTGGGAAACCATTCTGTGTCTCTATTATATAAGCAAAGCTTGCATTACTGAGGACATTCCCATGTTCTTTATGAGTGGAACTTTAACTGCTAGAGCCAATGTTATAGGGAAGTGTAAAATTCTGTGGCCCATGCTGCAACCATTCTATTTGTTGAAAGCTTACACTGATCATTCAATCCATTCTATATGTTGGATGCGTGCACTTGCATGGTTCATTCTTACAGTGTCTGTGTTAAGGAAAGTTTACCTTACATCACTGCAGGGCACAGGGCTCTATTCGACATGAGGGAATGCCTTAATGCTGAGGCCAACAGTGACTTTTTCTGTGTGAGGGAACCTTACAATACTGCAGTCCATAGTTACATGTTTGTGAAGGAAACATTAACTTGTATTGCACATGATGCTGTGCAACATTTGTACAAACTTGCACTACTGTGTCCAATCATTACCTGATCGGTTTGTGAAAATATTGTTCTACTGAGGCTTTTTGTGATCTACGCTATAAAGGAAGTTCATGTTGACCTGTTACAGGTTTATGTGTGAGAAGCATAGTTGTTCTGCACATGCACATGCAAAACTTATGTTGTTGTGGTCCATACTTTGTCTGGTTTTTGTGTCAATGAAAGATGCAGTACGGTTGCACACAATGTCCTTGTTCTGTGTGTGAGAAAGAATCTTGCTTTGCTACTCCAACAAACTCACACGATTCCAAGTTAAAATGTATTCAACCCCGTCTTCACCTCTTGTTGATAGGGCAGTTTTAACACTGCTGATGCCCATTATGCAACTTTACTTTACTTTACTTTAATTAATTTATTTCTGCACAACCAAAAAGGCCCAGAGGCATACCATTGGCTCGAACTGGAGTCCGCCAAAGATGGTAATAGACAAATGACAATCAAACTCTCTGGGCTAAATAGCGGCCTACCTGAATAAGTACGTTTTTTGTTTTTTCTTAAAGCTTTCAAATGACTCACAACTTCTGAGGTCCAAGGTCAGAGCACCCAGCTGAGGTTCAGCTACCCAGAATGCTCTTCTTTGGACTAGGGTTACAATAGATCTAGGAATTTATAATAGTTTGAGGTCATTAGATCTCAGAGTCCTAGTTATTCTCGTTTTGTTCAGACTATCTGCCACGTAAGCAGGGTAATGTCCTGCTAAACACTTATAACTAATGGCTAGAAGGCGACGGCTCTTTTCTTGCTTCTATCTGTAACCAATCAAGTCTTCTCCTGGCATCTGAGAGATGATCAAATCTTTTAAGTTCCAGAATTGCTCTAACTGTGCTATTCTGTATCATTTGCAATCTGGCTAGCTCTCTGCTCCCAATCCCCACCGATAGGATGCTGCAGTATTCGATCTTCGAGCATATAATAGCTCTTGCCACCGTCTCAGAACTTTTCTTGGGATCGATAGGGTCAAATGTGACACAGCAGTCTCATGTAATAGGCAGAGGCAGATACAAGACTGCTCACCTGTGCATTCATGCATAGTGATTGATCAAATGTAACTCTTAGTGTCTTTATTTTGTCTTTGGTCATATTTGTGCAATCACTGATTTGAAATCTTTGATAGTCTGTACTGAGATGTTTAAGTCTGGGGCTAGAGCCTAAAATCATCAAAATCGTTTGTATCACAATTGAGTGCCAGCCCATTCATACACATCAATCATGGATGAGGTTGTGGATCTTGTCCACCATTCTTACATCTTCCAGATAATCCCCAGTCAGTGTGATAAGGCACTGAGTATAATCTGCATAATTAGAGAAGCAGATTTGATTCTTCTCCAGTAGTGTAAATAATGGCATTGGAAAGATGTTGTATAGAATTGGTGACACACAGGTGCCCTGAGGAACCCCATAGCTCAAAGAGACTGGCTTAGCTTCCACTATGTTACTGCAGTCTCTACTCTCATGGTTCTCTTAAGCAAAAAGGATTGCATCCATGCTAATGCCTGATCATTAAATTGGCAAGTTCTTGTACTCTTTTTAAGAGTAGTGGATGGTCCACTAAATCAAAAGCCGCAGAAAAGTATAGGGTCATCAGCAGCATGGTTTGCCCATCATATATCCTTCTCATCATGTTAGACTTTAAATCTAACAGGGCGGATTCTCTACTGTATCCTGGCCGAAAGCCTGATTGACAGTTATTCAGAATAGGATTATTCTTAAAATTTTCTAATTCTTGTTCGGAAGCCACACTATCCAATATTTTAAGGAGAAATGGGGCATTCATAAGTGGTCTGTAGTTTATTGAAATTGTAGGACTAGGTCCTGTTTTTTTAAAAGCGGGGTAACACAAGCCCCCTTCAAGCAAGTAGGAAAACAGCCTTCCTTTAAGGAAGTATTGATAATTCTTGTTATTGAGCCAATGAGTCATTCAGAACAAGCTTTAATTGCCATGGAAGGAAAAATATTGCCTTTGCATGGAGAGGGTTTGAGTTTAATCAGAATGAGTCTGAGTTTATCTTCTGAAATACTTCTAAAGTTAAATATTGGGGTCTCCAGGGTAACATCAGACGTATCTTTTTGCTTGGAAACCAGATCAATACTAGAGGTGACTGCCGCTTTTAGCACCTTTTCTTTATTGATGGTGATTTTAATGTTTACCGGCTTCTCCACCATGGCATCCTGGATACCTACACACCAATACACATCTTTAGAGATGCTTTCCTCATGAATAGTAATAGGTTTCTATAATTTTTTAAAATTCTAATGATTTCCTTGGATTTGTACTGCACAGACTCAATCCATGCATTATATGTAGCTTTCTTTGCAGCAATAGCAGCTTCTTTGTATTTCGTTGCTGATATTAGATATCTATATTTATCTTGATCAACCTGGGATGCTTCCCAATGATAGAAATATTTCCTTTTACAAACCCTGACTTCGTCAGTAAACCAGGTATAATACAGCATGTTAATCACTTTCCTAAGTTTTAGGGTAGCTAAGGCGTTTATCGCTTCTTCCAGAGTGTCCAAAAACATAGTGGTCCTCTTTTCTGTGGACTCCAACAGTGATATATTATCTTTAATTGTCCCCAAACACTGGTAGTTTCAGGTTTTAGCCTCCTCAAATTTTAGACACACTCCGGATTTGTTTGATGGCCCTATTTCTAATTGGGAGATCTAGAGTGATAGCAGACTCAATAAAAAAGTGGACGACCAAAGGTAGGGAAAATATTTGGTTTACTCACAGTTACTTTGTTAGAAACCAACCAATCAAGGATATGACCTCTATTATGGGTAGGTTAATCAATATTTTGTTTAAAACCGGCCTTTGACAAGAACCTTTCTAGTTCTAGTGCTGCAAGATAACTTTTATCCCCTTTCCGAAGATTAAAATCACCCAAAATAATCAATTTGGAGATACCTTTTAGCTGAGATAAAATAAGACTATTAAGATCATGAACGAAGTCTGGCATTGTTATAGGGGGGTTATATATAAGCAACATGTGTATAGTAGTAGAAGGATCCATCCTAACTTTAAGACAAAGTATTTCACACCATTTCAGTCCTTTCACTTCTGATTACTTCTATTCACTTAGTGTATGGCATAGGCTTTAGGAGTAGCGAGCAAAATTGACAGTCTGGCTACTTCATCAAGCCATGTTTCAGTCAACGCACAAATACATTTATCATGGTCACTAATGTATTCCACCACTTTAAGTGCACACTTCACTAGAGATAAGTAAAAGTATTTTAAGCATGCTGTTGGCCCATTTTGTAGGCGGCGGTCCCTGTAGCTAAGGCATGATACCTGACCTACTGTGGGTGCACACCAGATAAGCCAGTTACCCTGTATTCCATTCACCGCCCCACAATTGGCTGGGAATACCACTATCTGGATGGAAACTCTGCACTTACGTTCTACAAATATGCCCAAGACCCGACTGCACTGATGCATCCGACAAGGACCGGCAAAGACCAGCTAGTTGCAGTCGTGCCAGCGCTTTCGTGCTGGCTGGGCAACAAAAATGGTCATGGACTACAACTTCCCTGGGAGTTATAGTTCCATGATACGGGCACCATTCAATTTAACGGAAGATTACAATGCTGATTCAATCTGTTCTATATGATGAATATGTGCACTTCCATGGCTTATGCTTACAGATACTGTGTTGAGGGAAGGCTTACAACACTGAAACCCGCAGTGCTCTTTCTTACTTGAAGGAATGTCTTAAAGCACTGCTGGCTGGTGAAAATGTTTTACCCCAGCACATAGTTTTTGGACAAATTAAGCACTGGGATTATCAAAACAACAACAAAGAACACATTAATGCAATATATTATCTGTCATAGATAACAATATGGGACATACACCGTAGCATAAACACTCTTTTGAAAACACACACATTTTCAAATTACCACACACATCTCTTTTAAAAGCACCCAAAGTGGTTATAAAACCATTGTAAAATAAATTACATTTCTAATCCTCTGTGAGCATGTTTTTATTTTCACTGCACCATGTATACTCAGTGTCTCTATGCCATGCACCTTACAGCCTAGTTCTTCAAACCAAAATCCGTTTTCTTTCCTAATCAGCAACTTCTAGCACTTGTGAAATGCCTTTTTTTAGCTATGCAGCAGTACAAGTGTAATTTACAAAATGATAGTAAGATATACAAAAGAATGTCCCAAAGCTCCATTGACATCATATTATCAAATGAAACCTTCCCAAAACAGTGAGAAACAACTTGCAAACAAGTTTATGTCACAGCTAAACATAGCTTAACATGGACTGCTGCTTGATCACTCTCCTTAAAACACACAAGTAAACCAGAATACCCCTGCTTTGAAAATCAGTTATAACATTTACTGACTCAAAAACATAAACTTACTTAATATATCTTACATAAACCACAGTGAAAATAAAGCATCAAATATATAAAAATGTACTATCACTCACCTTCAACTAATCCAAAAAGATGCACAGATCTTTACAACAGCCACAGGCTCAGAACCTGCACCGTGTGTGTTCTAAGATCAGAGTGTCAATAGTCTACAACATGGTCTATATGATACTTTTCAAAAATCAATAGCACATAAACAGGACTGTAGAAAGCAAACTACTAAAATGGCCAACACATTTACACTGCAACCTATCACAGACGAGTACACAATTCCAACAGTAACACCAACCAATTGCAAACACCAAAACACACACATCATTCATGCCCCACTCCTACTATCAGTAAAAATTCACACTAAGAATAATTTTCCTAGAAACGGTGAAGGAGAACAGATATCATGGCTGGTTTGGAACTGTGTGACTGATTGGAGATAGTTGGTTCTTTTGGTGAATTACTTTTTGTGAGACACTAAATATTAACATGGACCTGGCTTTGACTGATTTTAGAATTAAACAAATTGCATTGTGGGGAATGCAGTGATCCCAAGTTTGTTGTATTTTGTTCAGTCTGAGAAGTACAGGGCAGCCAGATGTCATACTAATTTGTTGTGGAGGCAATATTTGGGTAATGCACGAGGTATGTCCCTTGCTTCATTGATGTAACATGACTTGTAAAAACAAATGGACCTTTATCCTAATATCACTGTTATCTTTTCCAATCTTACTCAAAGGCAGAAATGGAAGTGGTGCAACAGATTTAATTCGAAAATTAAAAAAATCACAGAGAAATTATGAATAAGCTATTTTCAGCATTCACCAGAGACCAAAAACTATTATTGATATCAAACAACAGCATCAAGTTCTACATGTCTATCCTTTATAGACATGATGAAGTACACCTAACTGAAGAAGGAAATGTGGTGTTCCTTGATAACATCAAAGCAGTACTCCAAATGTGAACAAATACTGCACCCAGTATACCCTAAAATAGTCCTTATAAGGACTACCTAATACATACATATGCAGACATATAATAACATACAAAACTTTTTTTAAATCATTTTTTATAGCTTCAGCTATTCTACCCTTGACTATAAACAATCCCTCATATCCGCAGGAACACATCTATTTTTTATACACTCAAAAACTCATATTACAAAGGTTTTAACGTTCAAATGACACAAGGGTAAAGTTGAGGGACCTTTGTGATTTGGCCGTGGCAGAATTTATTTTGGCAGAATTGGCCATAGTCAATTTTGCTGTGACACCAATTTTGCTGCAGCCAAACTCTGCAAATCTTTGCCCCAACCCAATACATAGCACCCCACACTTACCTTTTGCACATCTGCTTCCATCTGACCCTGCAGCGTCAGTTTTGTCCCTCTTAAGTGAGTCAGATCCGACGCCGCAGGTTCCCCTTTTCTCTTTTTTTTCCCGACCCCTGCCGCAAATCCTCAGGAAGTGGGGTACACCCCTGCTACCTTCCAAGGCCATCAATACTGAACATGGGGCGTGGGAGACTCCTCGCAAGCCTCACTCCCCATGTTCTGTATTGATTACCAAATTTGAGTCTGGCTGAATTTCGTCCAGATCTAACATTCAATCAATTAAATTTGATCAAATTGGGTAATACTGAGGTGAGGCCATGGAATCAGAAAGAAATGTACAATTGGGTGGTGTAACATCCACAAAATAATATGATTAGTGCACATAATTTTGAGGACCAATAGTTGGGCTACAAGCAGGCATTCATACCCGTGGATACGCAAGGACACCAAAATACCTGATGTTCCATTGGCTTGGTGTTACCCATTGGTATGGATGCCTGCTTGTAGCCGCGGGTACACATACATTTTTTACAAACTCCATAACTCACATTGCCAACCTTTCAGTTCAGTTCAATTGACACAATGGTACATTTGAGGGTATGGAATCATAAAGACATGTACAATTGTGTGCTGTAACATCCAGGAGATAATATGATTGCCTCACAGAAATCTGTATTACAATAGCCATGGCTCTGATAGCAGTTATAGCATGCGGCTACACAGCCTTGCCAAAACACATGCTGTACCATTGGCTTGCTGATAACCGCAGCCATAGGAAGCTCTGAAAAGGTGCAGCGTTTCATTGAGTAGTCTTTAGCTGCAAGCACAAAGAAATGGGTATACCCACGGCTATATAAAAATAGACAACATAGAACATTTTAATTTCCAATAATATTTCATAACTTTTATAGGTAGCTCTTAAAAAAGAGCCTTTCTGTTATTATGCCAATATATAACCCCCAAATATACTTTCATTCAAAAAATCCTCTGCTCTATTACAATTTTAAAAAAATCTTGCAACATTTCTCTGTGCTCTTTACTTAGATGACTAATAAAACATGTTTTCCCAAAGAGAAAGAAACCTGTGCTCCCTGCCAAAAATGTATCTCCACAATTTGAACATGAAGCTCTCATATTACAGAACCAGAAAGACTTACTAAGGCAATGATGTTGATACACATCACCTAAACATCTCTATTAGTCCCATTCTCAAAATTCTCTATTCCTCCACAATCTACAGAGCAATGATATTCATCATTCGACACTCCACATAATGTATTGACACAGTCTCCTTCTGAAAACGCCTCAATTTCTGAAATATCCAGCAACAACAATATCTATAGCCTCTTTAACTCCACAATGGGCCTCATTACGACCCTGGCGGAGTGGGTTTACGCCAGCGGTATTCGCGGCGGACCCATCCGCCCTACTACGAGTTCCCGTAGCGCCATGGAGCGGTTTCCGCCTGGTTTTTCCGGGCGGAGAAATCCATGGCGCTACGGGACCTTGTTGTTAATTACGCCACCGTATTTTACGGTGGCGTAATTAACGCCTTCCCCACTCCCATTATACCCTATGGGGCAAAAATGGGAATGGGGAAGGGTAAAATGGGGAATGGGGATTTACCGCCCCGCCAAGGTCGGAATGGGGCGGTAAATCCGCCAACCCCCATGGCGCTATCGGCAGCTTTCCGCCGTGCTCCATGGTGCATATTGCACCGCGATTTCCGCCAGGGTTGTAATGAGGCCCAATGTCCTAAAACACACCAACACTCTCTCAGGAAACTACACCTTGATCTATACAAAAACATTTAATATTATGAAGCAATAGAACCCCCAATGTAATTGATACATATAAACATCAATCAAAATGACATTGTATTATAGGTTGAACAGCTGAACAGCATCTGAGTTACTTGACATCCCATTGGCAACTGTACCCTAAAGAAATAATAAAGACCCAACCAGAAATTAAACACAGTAATATGTGCAAAGTGATTATGTAATGAATGTGAACATTGTAAATAGAATATGATTATTGAGCTTACAAACTGCAATATGCATCACATTAGGTATGCACACTTAGATATGGTGAGAAGGGTTTAATTTGTGCTTTTCTGGCTGTAAAAAATAAGAACATTTAATTAGTTAGAGAACATACTTTATGAAGTACATTTAGTTACAGTTGTACACACGTTTCATTTGTATGACCCTTGAATGTGGTACATCATATGCACTATGTTTGATACAACATTTGTGTGTAGTGCACTGTTGTGGTCTTCACATATAATAATCATTGGGTCATTGGGAACAAATTCAAGGTGTATTGAAAAAACCCATACACTGTCTACTTTTCTATTTGGGACAACATTGATGAGATGCATGGGTGGGAGTAGAGAGGGTGAGGGTACAGTTAGTTGTATGGGTAAACAGGGTGGCTGATAGTAAAGAAGTTGGAAGTACGGTGGGTGGGGCAACTTAGAGTAGGCTAGTGGGTGAGGTAAGACGGGAGGGGATAGGATGGGTTGGATATAAAGAGTAGGTGTAGGGAAACAGGGGTATAGAGGGTGGGCTTATGAAGCACGGGCAAGGGTAGAGGGGTGTGTGGCTGAACAGAGCAAGTGTTACGGTAGGTGAGTGGAGGTAAAGAGGATGGGGTAGATAGGGTGTGGTTGAGTGGGTGGGGTTAAAGAGAGTGCAGATAGGACAGGTGGAGGAAGAGAGGATGGGGTAGGGTGGCTGGACAAACATTTCACAAGGCCGATGAGCAACACGAAATAAACTCACATGGGCCTAACTCTGTATGGCATCCAACAGCTGCTGTGACATCAACCTCTGCACCAACAACCACCAAGGCAACCTCTGCATTCAGACATTGTCCACCATGTTTCACTACAGAAGTAGCAGCAGCAACAACATCTGGATCGCAACACCATTCTCCTGAAAAACTAAGATTTGCATGGCAAGTTGAGATTGAGAAAATTGCAGTGCAAGTACTGCCAGAAGCTTCTATGCCGTGAACCTTATAACATGTTATTGCAGAGTTTGAGGACAACCGTCCTCAACCATCACTTAGTCTGGCTCTAATCGGGCGATGTTCATGTGGTTGCATTTTATTGTAGAGAAAGTTTAGGACAAGTGCAAGAAAATAAACATTTAACATGACGTGACAAGAAATTGGCAAATCATTATTTTAGTTATTTCTTTTTGTTTCAATATTTTTATTTTCAGTTTCATGGTGTTATTTCTCATGTCTTTTTCGATATGTTTCACATTTTCCTCCCAGGACAAATCTGCATATAGCTGGAGGGACCTCATGGTGGAGGTGCAGAGAAGGTTTAGAACATGTGCAAGCAAATAAACCGTTAAACTCAGATCAACCTTAATCCCTCCACAAGACAAACATTCTACATGGATCAGTGTACCAAACCAATATATTTGCAGTATAGTGTGAGAAAGGAATTCGTCCACATCTTTTTGAATTGCCAAGCATGAAAACAGCATCTGACAGCTGGAGGTATTTCATGGAGAAGGAGCACCATTTCCGAAAAGAGATAAAAAAGGTGCAGTGCACGTTCTGTAAAAAACATCTACAACGTGAACCCTCCAACGTGCTATTGGCAAAGTCCACTGGGACGACGTCGATGAGGACTACCGAAAGGCCCATGAACAATACAAAAGAAAAGCACATGGGCCTAACTTTGTATAGCGTTGAACACCTGCAATAGTGTCAACCTCGGCATCAGCAAACGCCAGGACATACCTCTGCACCATCTGTAAAAAAAAAAGGCAAATATTACTAGTCATAGAACATACATTATGAAATACAATTAGTTATAATTGTACACATATGTTTAATTTCTTTGACTGTCATAAGGAGTACATTGTATGTTTGATACAACATTTGTGAGTGATACACTGTTGTTATCTTCAAATATAGTGATATTTGGATTATTGGGAAAAAATCCAATTTGGATTGAAAAAACCCATACACTTTCTTAGATTCTTCTCTTTCTTTCCTTTTATAATCTCATACATTCGCTTACCAGATGGTCCCGTTGCATCTGCTCTTCCATTTCTTTTTTCATTTTGCTTTGTATTGCAGAGAAAGTTTAGGAGAAGTGCAATGAAATAAACTTTTAACGTCAAAGGAAGTTGGGAAAGTAATGCAGGGGGTTCCACAGATGTGTAATATTGTGCACTGGGAAGACAGCAAATCACCAAATCTATGTGTAAACTTTTTTTTTAAATGTTGAAATTTTTTATTGAAAAGTAACCTCTCGAAAAAGGGGAATATCAATGCTGTTCTTTTAAAAGTGTATTTTGTTAGCAGCATTTTATTGAAAGTTAAAAAATTCATTGGCAAATTAGGACTTGCGCCATTTGTACCTGTTTTACAAGTAAGGAAAAACTATTGCCAAACATTTCTACAATACTGGTAAATGAAACTGGGGCAGGCATATTATGTTGGCACTACATTTAATCTGATGGCAGTGCTTATAAAATAGTTTAGCTTTATATATGGTAACACGCTATATTTTGATAATGCATTGGTGTATGAGAAGGGATGGATATGATGTGATAAAATATTATATTTTATTTATATCGTGCTCATAAACAAGTGTTTCAGAGCACGACCAAGCAAAGGGAGGGGAACAAGGGAGAAACAAAAACAAACAATCTTACTAGGCCCTGTGACGTTAAGAATACGCAAGTGCATGGAAAAAAGGAAAAGCGGAAAGTGTGAGGGGGAGAGGTGGAAAGTGCAGAACAGAGGAGAGGAACAGAATAAATAATACATTCAATGAATAAATAAAAAAGGAAGTGAAAAAGGTAGTGCAGCCATCAAGTGACAAGTGCATGATTAGTCAGATAGAGTATATCTGATAAGTGCAGAGAAAAACAAAGGGGGACTGTATAGGTACAGATACATATCCCAATTGCAAGGGGAGTCTTAGAGACAGTGCATGGTGAGCAGGTACCTGGGACAGAAAGGACATAGGGTGGCCAGGTGCACAATGGCGAGAGAGAGAAAAACAGATCAGCAGGGGAGAAGAGGGACAAAGGCAGAAGCTAAGAGGACGGTCTTGAGGTGCTTCCGGAAATGGAATCAGAAATACATGTCAAATTGTGTGGTCTAACATCCACAGAATAATAAGATTATTGCACAGAAACGTATGACTTAATACCCTTGGCTTTTTACATAGCAGCGTCTACAGTAGCAACCAATCAACTGACGAGAGATGTTAATGCAGCTACCTATGCCTGGTGCCATGCTGCATACTCGTTGTATGCAAACAAACCAATGACACTACTTGTTTCTGTTTGTCATAGCACCTGCTATCGGGTAAACTGGCCACAAAAAAAAGAAAGCTTTCTTGCCCTCCCAGCCCTCACCAATTGCCCCAACATCTATGTCAGCTCCCCCACTCATGTGGTGGCCTTGTGACTTTCCCTGACCTCTACCATTCCCCCTATAACACTCATCATTTCTGTTGTGCAGTTTCAGTCAATTTATCAGCTAGCCATGGGTATATGCCAGGTTAAAACTGGCGCAATGTTCTTTACCCGCTTGTATGGCAACAACTTAGGAAACTGTTGTTTCTGTTGGTCAGAGCCATGGCTACAGGGAAAAGAAGATGAACAAAAATATTGCTTTCTTGCTCTCCCAGCCCTCACGAAGTGCCCCAAACGTCTATGCCAGATCCCCCCTACTTCCCTGATGACCTCCTGGCCTCCCCTGCCTGCTCCTATTACCTCATAATGCTTGTCATGTCTGTGATGCAGTTTTGTTAAAAATGTCATCTTGCCACAGGTATAGCCTAGGTTAAAGTCGGTGCGACATTCTATACCCATGTGTATGACAACAACCAATTAAACTACTTGTTTCTGTTTATTATAGCTGTGGTTACTGGGAAAAAATGAGAACACATTGATTTCTCGCTCTACCAGCCCTCACTACGTGCCCCCAATATCTATATCATCAGCTGCCCCAGCCCCCTGATGACCTCCTGACATCTCCTGCCCTCTCTGATCCCCCCCTATAACACTCATTGTTCCTGTGACACAAATTCAGCTGAGATGTCGGGTAGCCACGGTTATTCTGTCTGATAGCCGAGATTACAGGAAAGCTTTATTTAGCAAACTCAGCGCCTAGACCCCCTCCAACTCCCAAATTTCAGTTGGTGTCCTCTTGCCTGTTTTTGACCGGCAAGTGGCTTTTTTTCTGTGTTTCATTTTACGATACCCTCCGCTATAGCCGCGGCTCTCTGTCACATCGAGAAAAAAAAGATGGCGCCTTTTTCATTTGTAATGACCTGGCTTCTTGGTAATTTACCCGAGATATAGGTATCTATTTTGGAGAAGGGAGCACCCCCTTTGCCATCAAATATTTAAAAAACTACTAGACAGAATAAAACCAAACCACAAAAGTGCCCAGTGTCAATGCTTTGTTCCCAAGTTGTTTTGCACCTGGTCCAAATCTATCCAGCAGTTTGGGCTGTGTACTCCAGCAAACATACTTTTTTTGTCTATTGGACAATTAATGGGGACTAAGAATTATTTATTTTTTTTGTTTTCTTAATAACTTTTTTTTAAATCAAATAATTCCCAAATTGTGCAGTCTTGGTGGTGGTGTGTGGGAGCATGATAGTTATTTTTTAGAATTTTGACCAAATCCGTCACACAAGAAAAAAGCTATTAGAAATTCTTTTTTGTAGGTTTACTATGGGATTCAAACTTACATTAACTATATGGTGGTGACCGCTTCCCTATAAAATTTATATATACATGAAAAACCAAAAGTACACCAACATGTGCATGGCTCGCATTCACAGCTCCAAAGGGAAATATGGCATGCACAGAATATCTTCAGTTAACGGTGCATTAAGGTAAGAACTTTGCGCCCCCTGTTACACAGCTTATGACCACAATGATGAAATCACAGATGACGTCACTAATGTCATTATATGTGACATAAATGAGTATTTAACTCATGGCATCAGACATAAGGTCACTCTATGTATTTGCACAAATTAAGACCACCATTACATTTCTACATATGTGATATTAGCCTTGTAGAATGGTTCATAACAATGAGTACATTATTTAAAACATTAAACAGCTACATATGCATCATAGCACTATCAACCTTGTTTAATGTCCAGATTACATTTTAGAATCACTCTGCAGTTCAGACATAGGGCCTCATTCCGAGGTTGGAGGTAGTCATGGCGTTATTAGCGCCATGACTACCTCCAATACCAGTACTGAGTCCGCCCTCATTCATGGGGACTTACTGGTCTATTCCTACCTTTGCGGGACCGGTAAGTCCCCATTGAAAAAGCCATTCCCCATTCCCATTTCAGCCCCGATAGAGCTCGATGGGGAGGGAGAAGGCGCTAATAACGGTACCGCAAATTGCGGTACCGTTATTAGCTCTGAAGCTCCTTAACGAGCCCCATCCATAACGCTGGTAAAACCAGGCGTTAAGGAAGGGACCCGCTAAGGGACCTTGGAATAGGGAGCAAAGGGATTACCGGCACCGATGTCCTTAGCGGTGCCCGGTATCCCTTTGCACCCACCTCGTAATGAGGCCCATAGAGTTGACAGTTTTTCTTGTCCTGCTCCTTTGAGATACATTTTATCTGTCTAGACTATTCATCCTTGCTTTTGCTTGTTGAGACAAAGGGAGTGTCATGCCATGCACTTTGTAGTTTGTCTGTGGAGCTGATATGCACTATGGGTTGCATTTTTTTTATGTGTTGGCATTAAGCACATGCATTTCTTTTTTTGCTGACTTAATTGTTCGATCACATCAGGGACAGATGTGTTTTGTCCATACAGCTCATGTATTACTCTAGTTTTTAAGATGGATTTTGCTTCTTCAGTAAGAAGACCAGTTCCACTGCTTTATAAAATGTGAACATATGTTAGATATGCAGACTATTGCGTGTTTTGTGTGATTTCTCTGTAGGGAAAATTATGACATATATTCACATTGCCAATGTTCCCAAGTGTATCATGGCATTCTTTCTGTCCAAATGTTTTGAAAATGGGTTGGTCTTGAACTGGTGTTATCTGTAAGAGGTCTCCAAAAACAGTGTGATATTTTCCTCAAAAGAGCGCCTCATAATCAGTTTTTAATACTCCTAGATTAATTAAAGCAAGCATGAGGTTGGAAACCATGCTTACTTCATCTACTAGGAGGAGTTTAATTTGTTTTGGTGTTCTACTCAGAGGAGAAGTAGTCGCGTGTTAAGTTGCACCTCCTATGTTGTAAGCAGCTTAGCCTGTGGGGGTGCATTATAACAGATGACATGTTGTTTTTTTTTTCTTATAGACATTTCCTGATTGTTTTAATCCAGAAGGGTTTCCCAGAACCAGTCTTCCCATTTCCATACGAGAGCAGAGACTTGTCATTTTTAAAAAAGCAAGTTTTATTTCATTTTTTAGTCCATGTTCAATTTGTTCAGTGACTTCTAGGTAAATGTTGAGTTGCTTATTATTTCACTGTGCTTTAAGCCCATATACATCTTCTTTAGATTGTTTAGAATGATAAATGGTGTTTTCGGCCTCAGCTTCATGTTGAATGAGTGGTTCTCCAAGAAGTTCTTGGCTTTCTGTAAGAGATGGTTGACTCCATTCAGGAGTGTCTATATCTAGCATTGTTTCTATTTCTTCTTGTTGGCATTCATTTTCGAACATTTCTTTGTAGCATTTCAAATTGTCATTTCTATACTGATTTGATTTGTCTTAAACACAGCTTCAAATAAGTAATGGAAACCAAACAATTCTTCTTCTTTTCTCCAAGATTTGAATAGTTGTAGTAGACCCATGTACTAATGTTCTCTTTGTTCTGGAAATTAAAGGATAATTTCACATGGTTAATCAGGAGGGATTTTGAAAGCATTATTGTGCTTTCTTCACAATCTAACACAGTATTTTTCAGTTGTCCCTGTGACAAACCAGAAGGTGTCTCACCCACTAGTCTGCGGGGATCTGCCATCCAGGTGGCAAGGGCACAGCCATCGCTTTTGGATCCAGTTCCTGGGGGTGGACCAGTGCGGGAGGATCACTTGGGTGAGGGGTGTTTGGGGAGTGGGAGTGGGACACCGGAAGGTGAGATGTGGTATCCCCTTCCCTGTAACACCCTGTAGGATATTTAAGACCTCTACTCCACTTTTTACAACACAAACACTTTCTCACTGACAGCCATCTCTAAGGGAAAACAGACTAACACCCGAGCCCTGTACCTGACATGTTTCAATACCATGGTCAGGCAAGGTCAGGCAATTATCGACAACCACTCACACCTGACTTCCATTACACTTCCCCACACTGATAAAATGCAGAGTACAAGAGCACACTCTGAGCGAGGCAAAGAACGGCAAAGAACGGGGGGAAATGACAAATCCAAGATGCCTTAACAAGAGAAAGATGGTGAAAGGAGAGAAGTTCCCTTGACCTTTTGGACAAGGAACCGTTTCTTTCATGAAACCTCGAGAGAAAGCGTCAGACCAGGAAACCAAGCTAAAGAATCCTGCATTGTGTATCAGAGATACCCAGGGCCCTCCCGCACCAGTAATCAAGGCAGGGAGAATCTCCAGCCACTGTGGTACTGTCCCTGGCTCCAAGAACAAAACAGCTTAGGTGAAAGCAACACAGCAGGTGACCTGGGGAGATGGATACGAGACCAGTTTGTGTTGAAGACAAGGTTGCAAGTAGTAACATTGTATGACAAGCGCTGGAATGATCATTGTTAAAATTCATGGGATAAGAGACACAAATTGAGTAAAAACTGCTGATGAGTGATTGAACTTTGATGCAATTTGCAATACCTTTGACAGAGTGGTCCGGCACTGCACGGGTGCTCAGTCGAAGGTATCTGTAAGGTACCCAGCTGAAAAGTGATAAAAGTAGATAAAGTTGACTTGAGCCCGATGGAGGAAGATCAATTGAACAAGTGTGAATCGAAGTGGTACGGTGATGGGTTAAGTCAAATCCTGCGCGCAGTCGATAAAGTACAGCAAGTTTGAAAAAGTATATGGATTTGGTCCATGCCGGACAGAGGGAGATCAAATGAAAGCTTTGTGTTGAAGTGGATCTGAGCCCAGCCTAAGGGGGCCCAGGATGAATCGAGAATCACCCAAGAAGTTGTATACGAGAATCTTAAGGAGAAGAGAAACTTTGAACACTTCTTTGTCACATCAGGCCATCTCAAGTAAGAGACTTTGAATGGCAAAGAGACTATGACATAGACTGCCCTGATACTGAGATTTGAACTGCATCCTCCTGCTAGAGAAGCCAGAGACTGTGCTAAGCTTGAGTGTGCCGCCTTGTCCCATGCTGAAAACATGGTGAAGGTGGGCCAACAGTTTGAAAATCCTGATATATCATTTTGTGAACACTTTTCTTTTTGCATAACATTGTTTCCAACACTATTTGTATTTAGAAGTAAAGACTGGCAATAAATGTATTAGTATAGCCCCCTTTTATTTTGACAAGATACCACTATGACTGCGTTATTATTATTTGATGGTCGTAGCTCGTTTCCATCTTTAGATTTAGTTCAATGAACACCCTTGAACTGTGATCACTTGTGTCCGTCTAACTGTTTGATACCATGCCTTCCTTACACCTCATTTATTTATTTATTGTGTTGCTTCTATAGTGCGCCTAGTCCAAAGGCATCTGGGCGCTTTCGAACAGAAACAAGTTGTTACAGATATACAATGGGCAAGAGACATGGTAAATACAGTTCAAATGTATTGTTAAAGGTACAAAAATATACATAGTTACATTTGGAAGACAAAGCATGGATAGTTGGATATTGCTACGTTCCACGGGTAAGGTTGGGGGCTTTAATTACCCAGACCTTGTGTGAAGAGGTGCGTTTTGAGCTATCTGCAGAATACCCAGAAGGACTCTTGTGCTTTAGTTGTGCTCATCTGTCATAACATTATTATTGTAGGTATAGTTTTGGGCTATATCATATGGGCACATGTTTTTCAAAACAGTATTTCTGTTTGGATAGTATGTATCAATCAGATTGTTTTTAAAATATCTGGACTGTTGTGATTGCTGGTGGATATTGTTTCAATTTCTTGATAGGATTTAAGTACACTTTTTCGTGATGAAGATGGATCAAGGTTTAGCCAGAGAATGTTTTCAGATTTCCCATATAAGGCTGTTAAATGATCTGCAGCTTCGTAGGACTCACATTCTCTATGTGAGAGCATTTTGATACCAAAGCTGTACAATTTCTGAGAAAGGGTTTTGTCAGATGATATATAATCCCAAAGATATTGTAGCTCAGTCTTTTCAGCTTTTGTGAGATAGGATGTGGCATATCTTGTAACGGCAATTGAATTGTCTGCAATGTATTGAATGTTTATATTAGCATTCCATAAGAGGGCAATGATAGGATTGTAATCATTGATGTACTGGGATGTCTCATCTCTTTTAATGTTATATGTGTTTTTGGGAGATGCTCCTTTTGCACTGTGACTAACAGAAGACATGAAACAATTTACTTGACCTTTGGCACAAACTGGTCTAGAGAATCCAAAGTAACATTTGGTGAAGTATATTCCTTCGGCAGGATTTGCCACACTTATGCCTTTTAAGCAAAAGAATTGTGACTGTAGATCATTTTGTATGACTTCTGAAGTGATGTCACAGATAATGTCATTTTTCATAAATTGTAAAACAGTGTCATCACTGTCATGGAAAAATTCTGGAGCATTTTTTATCCACAAAAGTATATGGATGTGTGGTGCTCCCGTAGATTGATATTCTTTTCACTAAAAGAAGTGTTGTCCTTCTCCGAGTGGAAGTTTATATTGCAAATGAAGTACAGCATGGCAATGAAACAATGGTGAAATGATCTTGAGACATTGACAGGATCAAGAGGACAGAATTGTTCTGGACGTTATATGTCTATTACTTCTTTATTTTGGTTTACCGTGCATAGTAAGTCATGCAAGTCATCCAATGCATATTCTGCACAACTTAAAGTAACAAACTATACTGGTGGGCCAAAGGTCCTTAACATAGAACATACACAAGCATGACATCAGAACCAGTATTCTTTTGTATCATGCATGTTTGCCGAGAGATTTTTAAAACTTGACCACAACACTTCATCTTATACTTTTATATTTTGAAGGAGGTGAGTAGCTGACATGTTTAAGAAATGGATGCCTGTTTTAGTGTGTTCAACTTTGTAACAAAATGTTGCTAGTTCACTTTCAAACAAGAGGTAGAAAATGTATTCAACATTTTGCCAGTATCTTGGATCTTCAGAATACATTTGTAGAGAACGATATTCTGATGCACTGATTTGCATGGGTCTTTCATAGGGTGCTTCTACACTTTTTTCCCATATGCTCATTGGAGACCCTTTAGCTTGACTTCTTTGATATGTTTCTGATACATCTTCCATGGTGTCACTGGAATGTAGCGGGTGAATTGTGTACTGGTCTAAAATGTTCTTTGTAGTAATAGGATCAACACGTTCAAATTGGCCATTTTGTGGTGCACCTTCCAATATTTGGGTGCTTTCTTTTAACTATTCTTCTATGTTTATAAGTTTGTAATGGTCATTCTTTTCTTTAAGATATTTGTTCAAGATGATCTAGGACTTCTTTAACATGGTTTAATTCAACTAGGTGTTGCCAAGTTGTTTTGTTTTTTGTTGATACACCATTAACTAGTACAATCGAAGATATTTCCTACTCCTAGTGTTTATACATTTTACTAAAGGTCTAATGGTAAGAAATACTTTGTAATGAATGCCTTTGAGTAATTCTGTTGGAGCCAATTATGCAGTTTTGTATTGATGAAGTATTATAGCTTGGAATGGGTGTACTATTTGGATTATGATACTCTCATACTGGTTACGTTGTTTGAGAGCTTTTGCAAGTGGAAATATTTCCAAGTTATTATTGATAGCCTGTGATGGCATTTGGTTATTATCAAGCTTAGTATTGTGCATATTAATAAGGGATCAGTTGTTTTGTATTTATTTGCTGATGTTAGATATAACGCTAATTGGAACCATTGTGATTCATCATTCTCTTCTACTTTATAGGCCATATCGTCTATTTTTGTACTTTTTGAATGAGCAGGTCTGCAACAACAGACACATAATTTGTCTGGAATTTCAGCAGATATGGTTTTAAACTTTGCTATTTCTTTTTTATATGTGTTTGTATGGAGGTTACTGTTGGAAAGTTGTTGGTTTGTGTTTCTTAATGAACTGTATTTTTGAACTCTACTTTAGTTCCAAAATATTTACTTTGTATGTGTTGTAAGATTTCATTGGCTGTTACATTTAGGCGGTTGTCATTCAGTTTTTGTATTTCTACAGCAGGATGTTTTGTATTGTACAATCTATGCACAATATTTTGGATATGGTGCATAGTTAGCATGTTTATATGATGTTAGGTGCAGTTCCTGAAATGCAGGCTAATGAATGTCCTTGCAGTGCAGTGTAGATGAGCACTTGGCAGGAGTCACGGTTTGTTACGTTTTCATTCAACTTTTAGTTTAACATAGTGATTGAGTGATTGTCGTAAGCATTTAAACAACTGTTGGCACACATTGCATATTGCGCTGCACATCCATTTGTATACTGGATGACCTGTCTGGACAAAAGTAACACTTGTTTGAAAATGAGTTGGGGAAGATTTCTCTATTAAGGTTTCTTTTGACATATGGGCCCCATTACGAGGTCAGCAGTAAAACCCACTTGTAGGGGGTGGGCTATCGCTCTGCCTATAAAACTGTTTCCAACAACCAATATCCCGGTGCTACCAGGATATCATAAGCAGCGGCAGAACAGTAAATCCCCATTCCCGTGGACTTACATAGGACTCCACAGGAGGCGGGACATTGAAGCACCAGCACTGTTTTTAACAGTACCGGTGCTTCAGTGAAAATACTGCCGGTAGGGGTCAGACGGTCAGGCCTGCTGGGAGTCCATGCCCCTGCCGGCAGACTTGTAGTTTGTTGATCTGGAAAGGGTGCCGGTAAGTTGCTATCGGCACCCTTATTTCTGGACCGACAAACTTATAATGAAGCCCAATGTTGTCTGCAGTATTTCATAGCCTCGTCCATTATTGTCTATGGCAATTGAGTTTATTTATTGTTGTTTATATCTTTACTCATTGAAATGTGGTTTCGTACTACTAGTGTGAAGCCATTTACTGGCACAGAGGTTGGAAAAGTTGTCTATATTGACATTGTACATGTTTAGAAGTTGCTTTTGTATTTTTTTGTAAAAAAATGTAGTTATTGGTTTAATTATTTTTAAAAGTAAGATAACAAATGTTCTTTTTAGTTTGAATGTGATGTCTATCAGAGCATCAAGGATTATTTTTCTCTGGACATTTTTAAGTGCAGAATGTTACTTTTTAGATTTGTTGTTGAGATTGCTAACAATTCTGCGCCAGAATTGTTTTTGTAAAATGTATTTATTTGAATGTTTTGCTGTGTCTACATTGCCTTTGCTAGATATAGTTTGAGGTTGATATTTAGGTGTAGTTTCTTTACTATATATTGTTTTACATTTTACATTTATTTTTTGAAGAAGGTGGATTACTTTTGTTAGTGCTGACTGTTGTACTTTACATGAGTACAGTTACTTGTTCTGTTGTTTTTGTATTTTTCTGTGCATTCCTTTAGTACAGGGTGACTATATGGCTCTTCTTTCTAGTTATCTGCTCAATCTCTTCTTTGTTTTTCTTCACAGCTAACTTTTAGTTGGCATTGTATTGTATCTGTTAGAAGAATGAAAGTGTGTATTTTAAAGTTGTAGAAGTTTATGTGGGTGCTATTGTACAGGGATGAGGGGTGATTGGTTGTTATTGTAGAGGGTTGATAAAGAGTGATGTATGATTTTGAAGTGGGATGTGGAAGATGAATCTGTAGATAGTGGGAGGTATGGAGTGAAACACTTAAAGAGGTGGGAGACATGTGGTATAGTGTTATGTGGAAGAGGTAGAAGAAGATAATTAAAGTAATGTGATTTCAGTAATGGTATGATGAAGTGGGGGAATGAAGGAACATTGTGTTAGTTAAGTTATGTGAGGGATAGTGTTGTAAATATAAATATATAGATAATTGTTGGGTAGTGAGAAGAGGAAGAGGAGTGTTGGATGCATAGTGTACATTATAGTTGCATAGTATGATACGGGAAAGGAATGTATAGATAATTCTAAGTATCTAGTACGATTTCTGTACAGAAAGAATGGGCCTCATTCCGAGTATGGAGGTAATCATGGCACTATTAGCGCCATGACTTCCCCCAATACCGGTACAGAGTCCGCCCTTGTTCAATGGGGACGTACCGGTCTATTACGACCTTTGCGGGACACGTAAGTCCCCATTGAAAAAGCCATTCCCCATTCCCATTTCAGCCCCCATATGGCTCAATGGGAAGGCGCTAATAATGGTACTGCAAATTGCGGTGCCGTTATTAGCTCTAAAGTCCCTTCACGGGTCCCGTCCTTAACGCCTCGGAATAGGGCTCAAAGGGATTGCCGGCACCCGTGTCCTTACCGGTGCCCGGTATCCCTTTGCGCCCAACTCGTAATGAGGCCCAATGTGTTGATGTGTGGTGTAGTAGTTGTAGAAGAAGAGGGATCTGGAGATAAATGGAAACAATGTAATTTAAGTAATGATATTAGTATGTTGAAATATAAGAATGAATATGTGAATTGTTGCTAATGAAGGTATATGAGAGGAACAGTGGTGTAGGTAAGAAAATGTAGAATGATGTTTAGTACTAGGTTGAGGAAGAAGGTTGCTGTGGTAGTAAGATGAGGACAGAAGATGTATATATGCTATGTGTAGTAGGAAAGGTTGGTAGAGTGAGAAGTTGTAGAACTGTGGAGTATTGGGTAAATGTTAGATTGCAATTGGGAAGTGTTATGGGGAATAAGAATATATACGAGATAGGCAATATGTGATAAAGGGCCTCATTATGAGGCTGGCAGAATGGGTTTACCGGCACTGGTAATGGTGCCGGTAAACCCATTCTCCCCTATTACGAGGTTCCCTTGCGGGACCCGCACAGAACGTCTGCTCAGACCAGACGTCCTTTGTGGGTCCCACAAGGGGACCAAGGAGCTAATAACAGGCCCGTTTTTAACGGGCCGGTTATTAGCTCCATCCCAATTCCCATTGAGCCATATTGGGGCTCGAATGGGAATGGGGAATGTTTTTTTGAATGGGGACTTACCGGGTCCTCCAAGGTTGGAATGACCCGGTAAGTCCCCATTCAGGGAACCTTGACCCGGACACGTTTTTGGAGGCAGCCATTGCGCTAATAGCACTATGGCTATCTCCAAACTCGTAATGAGGCCCAAAGTGTTTGTAGTGGTATGTGTGGCACAGTGCTGCTGTAAGTGAATACGGGAGTGGTGATTAATTAAATAAGGAGGATTTTTAGGCTGTGATGGAAAATAGTATGATAGCTGTAGTGCAATACATTATTGTACATAGATGAGGGTTGTGTGGGTGTAATTGTAGAGGGATGATGAGGAATCTTTTTGGATAGCAATGTTTATTAATATTGAGTAATGCAATGAGGAAGATAGTTGTTGGATTTGATATGCGTAATGGCATGGTATGGGAAAATGTATGAAGGTTTATGAGAGAAAGTGGTGGTGTTAATGAAAAGCAAGTGGTGATGCGATTGAGTAAGGCGGGATGTTGTGCTGTAATGGACAACAGTGTAATTGCAGGAATGAATGGAAAGAGTAAGTGTGTAATACAATATTCTATATGAAAACGTTTTTTTGTTATGCTACTAAACACTAAACCTATGGTATTTCTGTTACAATGACATACGTGGTACATTAATATACTTACTTTGTAACAACTGAAGAGGTTTCCTTTGTTTGTAGATGTCTTTGGTAATGTAAAGGTCGTTGGTACATGTGATAATTGTGCACTGGTTTAAGTTGTACGACTTGGCATGTATGATGGCACCTACAGGTTAGTATGTTAAAGGTAAGGATATATCATATAGTCAAATAGGAAGGGGTGGTTTTGTTTTTAGAGATGAAATTTTACTTTGGTTTGCATAGAGAAATGTGTAGGCTAAAACTGTTGCAGTTGTGGACACATACATGTTAGTGTTTTAGAATAGTGATTTGAGATTTCATATTTTAATTTGTGCTCTAAAGAGTTTTGCCTTCCAAAAGTGATTTTTTACATTAAACAGATGTTTAAATGTGTTTTTTATTTGTGTATAAACCGTTTTGTATAAAGGTCATAAAGGTCATTTTATCGCTGTGTGACATATGCTATTACTGCAAGATCGCAACTGCCTCTGGGTGTGATGTGGCAGATGAGTGGCATGGCCAGGTGTTCTCCACTGGTATGAGGAGACACCACACGGTCAGGCATGCCCATGCACGTCTGGAGACCAATCAGCATCCTGAGTCGAGTACAAGTATGTGGTTTGGACGTTAGAGGATGTGAGGGTCAATGTTATATGTAACATGAACATGGATGGTTCATTTTTTAACACATGAATCTATCACTAAATTGAAACAAGATGTCCAAAAGATCATGCCAGAATAACTTGTAAGTGAAAGAAAAGATCCAGAACGAAAAACACAGTGAATGTATGCTATCAACTGCAAATCCCACTAGCAAATTAAGAGGATGCTTGCAACAGTGCGATACATGTTGTTAATCAATATCAACCATACTCCTACTCCTACTAGCAGAGAAATGTACTGTTGGGATGAGGATGTCTTTAACCAGGAAACAGAGGTGGCAAACAACCACATGCCGTGAAACATTCAATCGGAGACCCAAGAGGCACCATTATATCTGGATGTTGTAAAGGAGGACAGGAAATCTCTGTGCAGTGGTTTGTGGATGATTGAAACCCTTGACAGTTAAAGTTAAGGTGCTTACATTGTTGGAAATATCAGCATGGCCTAATCATTAATAAATGTTCTTGCTAGCTCTCCCTTTCAATTCTAAAAGTTAGCAGCATGTAATGCAGCTGATAGTTCTTTGATAACACACCAAGCACAAATAGTGCCTGGACAGGTCGTCAAATGCGTTGATCTGACTGGCATGGATGTTAGCGACGCATTACTGTTAGAGTAACATGATTACCCCTTAAATAATATTTTTTACACCAACATGTTTCCCAATGCATCAGTGACATAGGATGTTTGTGACCCCCCCGCCCCTATGCAACAAACACTGTAGTGTCCACATGCATTGAGAGGCATTAGTCACAGTTATTGATGACATTCTTGTAACAGTCACTGATGGGGCTACATTATTCAGAATCCCCTAAGCAGCATTGTTGATTCCACCCATAAGGCTAATGGACGTGGGATCTGATATTGAAAGCTCTGCTGGGTGATCATTAAGGGGTCCAGACAAGTACATACTACTCGCATTCAAGGACTGAGGAGAACCATTGATGAGAATATCACCTTAGGGCAGGGTGCATTGCAACCACAAGATGATACTCCTTATGCCTGTGTAGAAATCAATAATCCTGAAAACTACAGTCTGATAAACAGGTGAATAGTAAACACTTGCAAATCAGTTGCTAAACAGGATGCATGCTTAAGGTATATCGATTTGCAACCACTGCATATGGCACCATTGTTTCTAAAATATCCTGTAATACATTCAAAATTCACAACTAAAATCAACATTGGCAAGCATGATACAATGCTTTTTTAGATGGCACAGTTTACTGTGACAATTTACTATCTTTGAGGTTGCTACACCTTTTAACATTTTGAAGGCTGCAGAAAAGACAGTGGCTAGTAAGGTCATAGAAAATGTAAGAGGTCCTAAGACAAACAAAACCTTTTAACCAAGACATAGAGATTCAGAGCCAATTACGTTATCACAGCCCTCCAGAACGTAAACAGTGATTCATAGTACATAATTGGAAAGAGAGAGGGTCACAAATAAATGGGCAGCCACCCGATTTGGACATCAAAATTTAGGTGCAAAGTTAAGGACATTGCTAGCAATATTTAGGAACAAAATCTACAAAGACTGTTAAGCTTACTCACAGTTTATATAAACTCTACCCCACAGCACCATGGTCACATCACAAATGGCTTCTGGGAATCTAGTGTGGGTTGAAGAGGCGAGTGAAGTGATGTATTTTTGGAGAGTATAAACAGTTTGCAACAAATGAATAAGAGATACAGAGCCATGGGACACTTTGGAAAGTGCTGTTTTGTAAATGTAAGCAGGGGAAAATGGTTTCAAAAGAAAACATTAAAACAGTGCTTAAACAATAATATATGATAACTTCCTGGTAAAACAAAAATTACAATGTACAAAAACCTCCCTGATCCTCGAAATAACATATCACTGAAAGAGAGATGAATCTCATAAAGAATTGAAAAAGCATATTGTTGTTGAATACAGACTATCTATCTATCTATCTATCTATCTATCTATCTATCTATCTATCTATCTATCTATCTATCTATCTATCTATCTATCTGTGGTTTTCTATTGCACCACTAACCCGCAGGCCTCACAGCACTCACAAAAGGGTCACATACAAAGGGCCTCATTACGACCCTGGCGCTAATGGTTTAACGGCACCGTAAAGAGCGTCGGCGCCGTTAAACCATTAGCGCCTGATTACAAGGTCCCTTAGCGGGTTGGAGGCTTTTTGCAGGCGTTAAAATCCAACCCGCTAAGGGACCTTGGAGCTAATTACGGCAACCGTAATTTATGGTGGCGTAATTGGCGCCTTCCCCATCCCCATTATGCCCTATGGGGCGAAATGGGAATGGGGAAGGGCAAATGTTGAATGGGGAATTACCTCCCCCGCCGACCTTGTGATGGGGGCGGTAATTCCGCCATCCACCATGCCGGAGACCGGCATGGACCATGGTGCTAATAGCACCATGGTCCAGCGCCTGGGTCGTAATGAGGCCCAAAGACTTTGGGCCTCATTACGACCCAGGCGGTAAGTTACCGCCTGGGTCGTACCTTTACCACCATGGCGTAAACTACGTTTACGCCATGGTGGTTGGCGGACTTACCGCCCCATTCCGAGATTGGCGCGGCGGTAAGTCCCCAATCCCCATTTACCCTTCCCCATTCCCATTTTTGCCCCATAGGGCATAATGGGAGTGGGGAAGGCGTTAATTACGCCACCGTAAATTACGGTGGCATAATTAACAACAAGGTTCCTTAGCGCCATGGATTTTAACACCTGCTAAAAGCAGGTGTTAAATCCTCCATGGCGCTAAGGGACCTCGGAATCAGGCGGTAAGGGTCGGTGCTGTTTACGCCGCCGTAAACCCCTTACCGCCTGGGTCCTAATGAGGCCCTTTGAAAAAGGCCAACAGGAGAAAAGAGAAAAAAGACCACCCTAGGACAAGCCAAAAATAGCAGGAGATGTTATTAAAGAATAGGCATGTTTAGTGGGTAGGTACTGGAAACAGTGAGATCAGTTAGCCATGTCCAGCGTCAAGCAGGAAAGTGTTCAGATGCATCTTAAAAAGAGTTGTTGAGTCACTGTCAGCAACGTGTTTTGGAAGTGAATTCCATATGGAGGGAGCCCAGAGGTTAAAACTGGCGGCACAAATTTTCTTCAAAGAGAACGTGGTTGTAACAAACGGATGTTGTCATTGGAGCACAAACAACGTCAGATTGATTCATTTTTTAGCCTATAAGTAAGATACGCTGGCGCTTCACCATGAAGACATTTAATCCAGGGGCTAAGCCCTTGCGCTGTAGCCTTTGTTGGTTTGGGAACCAATGAAGGCACACTCAATATTTCACTATAATCCTAACTTGATACGAATGAGAGTTTGTTTGTTTGTTTGTTTGTTTGTTTAGAGTAAAGAGTAAAGAGACAAAACTAATCTGTCAATCTAATCTGTCTAATCTGTCAATAAAAATGTACTCTTCTTTGTGGCCTTTAACATTTTCACTTTTCATTTTTCATGAACAGAACATTAGACATCTCTGTTTTGCACTAAGAGTACTGTTGACCTGGTTTTCAGCCAAAACAGGCATTCTCCAGGGCAGACATAAATGTGTTTAATATGTTCATTCTTTTACAGTCAATCTAATTGCAAGATACAAGGAAATAATTGTAAGAATTCTACTTCAGACCATGTCACTCTCATAATTACTGTATTAATGCACATAAAGATGTTTTTTTTGTATCTACTATGGAAGAAGCAGAGGATAGGACATTTCAACTGTGATTGTGTAGGAGCTTGGCCAGCTTCAAAACTGTGCACTCTAGCGCACTAAAGATCCATATTGTTGATATTAAAATTGAGAGCAAACCAATAACATAACTAATACATGATCCTTTCTAGTTCAATGACATTGCTAATATAAATCAAGTGGTGGTTATTTATTGCCACTTAATGGTTTATTTAAAAAATACTTGTCTAATCTTCAGTTTTATCTCTATTCCTGTTTCAAAATGGAGGTTACAACTTCCAAATAGGGCACCTTTAGTAACTTGTTGAAGCAAAAGTGAAAAGAAGTGTACACAATATAAAACTCCCTCCTCACTTGTCATTGTGTTTGTTGCTGGGCACACTTTTTATTCCAGTTTGTGGTTCATCCATGGTGTAAATGCTCAATATGTGGCATCTGAAAATGAAAGCTTGATCTAGGCATGGGATGTGCTATATGGTTGACAATAGACCAAACTATGGGGTCAACAATGTAGGTCTAAATCAGCAGCATTTCTTCAATTAGATAGAAACTGTTATAGAGGATTTTTTTATAGTTTTATTTTTATATCTCACTGAGAAATTGTTGAAGGAAAACGTGCTGCTTAATTTCTTTGTTTAGTCAAACATTGGTCTTAACATAAAAGGTCAGGCCAGTAAAGTTTTTCATATAAGCTATTAACACTGGTAGAATGCCTGTGATGAGTCTACTGACCAAGGAATCATTATTACTATTCAGTTTAGGAATATCTATAATGACCCATTCTATCTCATCTGCTCTATGTTGATGTAAAATGTAATGTTTTACCAATGTTGCTTATGTAGTTTTATTGTAAATGTTGACACCATTCTAGTGGTCATGCCTATGTAGATTATAGCACATAGGCAACACATATTTTATATAGCATCCAAAATGTGAGAGTTAGTAAAATTTCTCAATTGCAAACTGAACAAACAATGTACAAATGGTATGCAGTCTTTATAACAAATGAAACAATAACGACAATGTTTTTGATATTTTCCTTATTTTATTTAAATGCACTTTCCAACTCTTTCCCCAAATATTCTAGGACTGGAGTTAGCATATACAGTTACACCAGTCCTAAAATATGTTGGGGAGGGTGTTTGGTGCATTTAAATCAAATAATGAAAATATCGAAAACACTGTAGTTATTTTTTCATTCATTATAAACACATGGAACCGTAAAAATTATTATTATTATTTTTTAAACTGGCTAGTTACACAATGGCCATAGGGAAAGTGGCTCTAAATAGGTGCTCTTTTAAGGTCAAACAGGTGGAGAGTGTATTTTCCTTTCGTGTTTTGGTAAATTTAGAATGAACTAATTTATCTCTAATGTTTCTGCCTCCCATAAGAAGGCAACGATTGCTGCATCAGGTTAAGTCCCACAGCTGCAACTAAACGACAATATTGGTTGATGAGTTGTATTGAGTCTCCCTTTTGTAAATAACTGATGGGATTAGCCATTAGAAAATAATCTGCATGGTCTAACTTGGGGATGAACAGGGTCTTTATTGATATTAGGGAGGGAATATAATTATGTGTTTTTCTGGTGTCTTGTGGTTTCAGGAACACAGTCTCTTGCTGAAATAGGAAGCTATCCATGACTCCCTTTCAACAATGATTTTGAAAATGTGTCAACAATTCATTTGTCAGGTCTTGTTCCTATTTTGAATGGTATGGTGTGTTTTTAAGGAGAGGTTTCACCATGTGTATGTATTTATCTATAATCACGACTACTTTTCACCTCCTTTTTCAGCTGTGTTTATAATGATTTTGCAATTATTTTGAAGTGCTTTAATGTTAAGGTTTTCTTTCTTTGTAATATTTCAGGAACAGTAGATGGAGGTTGAAAAGACTTTTGGGAGTTCTTTTAATATACATTTTTAGAAGTCAAGCTTTGTAGATGTCATATTGTCACCAAAAGGAATAAAGGTGGAAACATGTCTGAACTGTGTTATTGATTCATGTGAATTGTCATCTGTATTACAAAAAACAATGTGTGGTGTAACCTTGTGAAGGAACATTCCCAGTTTGATTTTCGTTTTGACTGATGTTGGAAGATTAGGTAGTTACACACTAAAGGCTTTTGAATAAAACCTGCATTTGTTAATTTGTTAGGACCATACAAGATATACCAACACAGGGTAATGTCAATGTTGATAGGCTCATCCCCCCACCCCCAGCCTGAAATAATCCTTTAGACCCCTGATTCAAACAGCTCCCCTTTCGGAATTGTCTCATACTCTCGATGTCCCTGTCTCTAAAAAAGGTATATTTTCTGGAGTCTACTGATTTTGAGTATAGTTTTATTCTGCAGATGAACTACTGGGATCTGAAAATGTAACCCATTTCTTTTTCGTTTGGTTGCAGTCTCTCTATTGTAAATAACTGATGGAATTAGCCATAAGAACATAATCTGCGTGGGTCATTCACAGACGGTGTCAATCTGGAAAAGTGAATACCCTTCATTTGAATGACAGACGTAACTTGATGGCCGTAGACCAACCGTTTTATGCACCGAATTATAGAAATATAGACTGCTATGCTTGACCAACAAGCGGCCATTTTAAACGCAGCAAGAATCGCCATTCTGCTTGTTAACCATTGCTCATTGCTTTCTGTCTAAACTGCATTGCAGCTTGCAATTCTTGCGAATTCTGCTTACTCTGCTCAAACTGTTAACATTGTTGTCTGAATATAAAAGGACAAGGTCGCGGGACTGAGGAGTTCGTTGAAACTTCTCATGAGTAGCCCAGAAAGGAATGCCCACGCTCCCTCTCTGTAGCCTCGAGAGAGAGCTGCAGGGCATTTAATCACTTCACAGCTGCCAGCCAGTCTCGTACAATGGTAGAATATGTTAGAATAAAACAGCTAAAGGCTTGAATTATGCTTTTCCTATGGCCCCCCTTCGCAAAAACTCTGTAGAGCGTGTCGGCTCCCAGGACACGAATAGCACCTCACAGATAGCAAAGTATGGAATGTGGCTCTTCCCCCATGTGCAGCTTGCTTCCAAGAACAGAACCACCGTGTTCTGTTCAACAACTAAAAGATGCCTCCGCACTTTCTAAATTGCACATTGTTACTAGAATAGACATCAAAAGTGTCATACTCGTTGGAAATGTCCATCGTCATTCCGAGTTCAATGAAACTTAATAAAGGAGGGAGTTAAACATGACATAGCTGATTGTATGATATGCATTTTGTATATATGTAACTGATGAACATAATTCGCTTTCTTGCGTCCCTCGAGGTCTAGGAAACTCACGTTGCGGGGCGTGAGACAGAATTAGCCAATGGAGACTTTTTTTGCTTGCAATAAACCCTAGCATTGGGAATTTGAACCTCGTGTCTGGCACATCTTTTCGTGTATGGTTATTGCCTTGTTTCCATATCACGAGGGACCCCTAGGGGCCCCTTTCAACGGAACAGCATTCATATTGTATTGTGGTGCCACTATTAAGGCGCTGTATTTCAAACACAAGTGGAGGACATTTGAGAGTGAGGGACCTAAGAGACCAAAGATTGTACTACATTATGACAGTCATTTCCATGGCACACTCAATCTAATCAAAGGTTTGCTAGGTGTTACATGAGTGTATGCCCTTTTTAATAAAGGCTCTAATGCTAAGAGCACAAATCAATATCTAAATTGTTTAACTCATTGCTAATTTAGTGGTTGATGCAAAAACCCAGCAGAAACCATTTCAGCTTTGTAGTATGTCCTGCAGTCCACAACAATGTTTAGCAGTCCACAACAAGCTTACAAAGGCACATTCAGAAGGTGACTATCAGAGAGGTAATTTGAATACCCTGTATATATTTTAGTGTACATGGATAACATACTGTATCAGAACATGATTGTAAAGGAGGGATATGTAACATTTGTGGTTCAACAAGTATTCATACAGCAGTACACCAGTACACAAGTGTTATATGACCCTCGTACAACTTCATCCAAAACTGAATCCTACTGTCTTTAAAATTGAATCATCTCAAGAAACTGGTGTACAAACTACATTTATGAATATATACCTGCAAAGAGTCTCCACTAGAAAGTTTAAGGGTGAAAGTGGCTTAAATTATGTAATCGGCACCTTCATAGATACCCATTTTCTGAGCTGCACTTTCACAGTACACAATTTCAAAGGCTATTGGTACTTTGTCATGGACCCGCTGATTAAGGAAAATAATTGAGATATTCCCTTTAGTGCAGAGTTGTATGATCATAATATGGATTTGTTATTAGGTTATTGATTCTTCATACGTTTTGACTATGAATGTGAGCAAAACACTAGATGACCTAGGATTTGAAAGGCCTAATGAATACTTTCCCCACTTTTTTTTCTTTTTTTTTACTATAGCGCAAAACCACGATTATGCAGCAGCATTGCTTACAACACATGTTTTCCTATATGGACGTAATGATGCTTGATGTTACATCAGATTTTCCACGGCACCGTCGTGAGAAACAAGCACCTCTGAGCTATTTTCTATGATATGTCGACAATGCCACAAAGCCATTGTACATTCAGAGAAACTATGAAATAGTGGGTGTACTTTTAATATCAGAACAGATAGCATGGAGCCTGAAAGGTGTGTGCTCGCTGAACTGTGTCTTAACTCGCTATAGGAAATATTTGAGCAAAGACCTAACTTGCAAAACAAAGCCTTTACTACTGATCTGAATGTGCTGTACCAATATCTCTATGATATGGCCTATAGTTTGAAGTAAAAAAAAAAAAAAAATCAACGATATCCCTTACCATCAACATATTCATTACACACTTCAAAACCGCCTATGCACACTTGCAACTGTGCAACATTATGGATCATAAGAAGGACGAATACCTATATTATGATACATACTTTGTGATTTTTGTGGAAGCCATTGGTGAGCCGAGTTATTCACATTGTTGAATATGTCTTGCCGTGCCCAAAGTCATCTGCTTATGACATGTATGAAGGTTACACATATTACTTTAACTGTAATAATGGTAAGGTCAACTGTGACAAATTTAAACAGATGGTTAGCAAATACGAGAGAGCCGATGCATTGGGACATGAAAACCCCATCATATTTGAAAACTTTAAAATCACCAGATATAGCAAACAATGCCAGATTAGCACACAGCTCTTACACAAGTCCCTACATTTTGTATTTGATACACGATTTCTATTAGCCTGCTATACAATCCTGGCTTACAGGTAATAGCAGTGTTAGTATCAGGCAGTTCCTCACTCTCTTACACAGACTGTTGTTTACAGCGTTCTTTCACATGGATCCTGACTAACAATTTTGGATAAAAGATGGAAAAAGATGTTCAGGAAAATATTGAGCAATATGTACCTTACAACATTTGTTCAGGCAATGCCTTTCACTTTTAATGACAATAGTCAGTTGTTCCCTATCCTTAAGAACCTTGTGTTGGTGGATGACCTGATGTATGAGGCTGGCAAGAGCGCCACAATTGAGAAGGTGTTCACACAATGTGTACACCATAGAAACATGTCCATGTTTTACACTTCACAAAAAAATGTTTAGGCAGTAGTCTAAATCATCACATTATTAAAGATGCGCCTCATAACAATTCACAAATCAATGTGTTGGGCAGGCAGAGTTACCCTTGCAAACGAAAGTTCTTTTTAGAATCCCTTCGGTATGCCAAAAAACAAAAAAACAAAAAACACCCTATAGTTATGTTTTGGTTCATTTTAAAGGTAACAGCTGAGAGGATTTTCGATTGCACACAGATTGTTACCCTCCTGAAATTCCGGCTATATACGTCTTTAAAATGTCAGCGGTTGGCTATAGGAAATAAAGCAACCATGCACAAACACAGCATCCCTGAGTGATGCTTATTCCTACGTAACATGTTAGTATGTCACTGGTGAAACCTTGGCATTTTACCCTTGTCTTAACACCACTTAGCCAGAGCAGATTTAAGCTATCCTCTTCTCTGCTCAGTCTCTGATGTCTTTTTTGCATGCATTTGCAGAGATTGCTTTCAATATCCTCGGGCCTCATTCTCCTATTCTAGGCCTGTGAGGAAAGTGGTAATGATTGTGCTGTGTGCGCTTTGAGGTTTGTTACCATGTCTCAGATTGAGGCCGAGTTTTCTGAGTTATCGAATTATCCTGATGCAAAACTCTATGCTTATGCAACCTGGTCATCTGAAAATCTGATAACATGGAATGATCGGATTAGTCACTGAATCTGATTACACACAACATAGTTTTGTGGAGTATTTGCCTGGTTGGAAAGTGATAGGAATGATTGCATATTAAAAGAAACCACTTAAACATGGCCAAATGATCCAAGCAATAGACAAGTTTTTTTCAGAAAATTGGAGAACATCAGCAAGGTGGGTCTTGTAGTGTCAGCACGCTACCTATCAAGTAATTCAACATATTCAATGCTAGTTCCAATACAAAATCAGTATCCTATTAAGTAGGAGGTGTTTTAATAGTTTGGTCAGCACAGCCGACAGGTGTTTCGCCCACCACTTGGTCGTCTTCAAGGCTGTTATTCCACAAACATTTTAGCAATAGCGAGAAGCAAAGGTCCCAAATCATCATGTGTTGTCCACAGATGATGGTTAAAAAGAAAATTAAGTACAATAAACAGAAAGGATATTCCCCAGGTGTAGGTAACACACAAATTAACATCAAAATAGCAATTACAGAAATTACATACCCATTGTTGTCACACGGAAGACGGATGTAGGATAGCGGGAAAAGGAAACAAAGCAAAGGCATTGTTCATATTACAGATACCATGAAACATGTCTAAAATACATTAATCATCAGTTCAAGTCAATAAGCCAAACTATTTTAAACTAAAGAATTTTTGGGAATCAATGCCTGATTATGCAGCGCATAAGGTGGGAAAGGCAGGTGCCCAACCTTACTCAAGCACATCATGCATCTTGAAAATACATCATTAAAAAGTAAAGTGTAAGGTTTCACTTTGGTAAAAATTACTGTACATGTGTGTCATTAACTAAAGACGTGCCTGAAATCCCGTAATCACCACAATCACCAGCACCCAAATGATGTGTCAAGACAAAGTGGCCATTATGGTAGGAGCTTACCAAGATGAAAAATAGATTATGGCCGTCCCTGAAAAGCAATAGTATATATTTGCGTACAAGATAAAATGAGTGTATGTACTTTTTAATAAAGTCTCTAATGAAATATGTTCTAGAATGTAGTCTTGGCTTACCGTTAGTGACCCCGGTATAAAAACAATTATCAGCAATACTCCATATTCTAGACTCTCCACTATCCTGCATACATACCACCAAAAATACCAGCAAACATACTGCCAAGAAATATCTGTAAGAGTTTGCCACATGTGAAACCTTGGCATTTTACCCTTGTCTTAAAACCACTTCCCCAGAAAAGACTTAAACTAGCCTCTTCTTTGCTCAGTTAAACTAGCCTCTTCTTTGCTCAGTTTCTGATGTCTTTTTTTGGCATCCTTGTGCAGAGATTGGTATCAATATCATTAGGCCTCATTCTGAATTTGGTGGTAATTCATCAATAAATCTGAATTACCATCAAACTAGTTCACTGTTACCACCACTTTGTTTACCTCTTTATTACAAGTGGTAGACAGGTGGTGTTATTGCCCATTCTTGGAGTCCATAGGACTTCACTGGAATCTTGGTGGAATTACTGTAAGCAGTAATTCTTCTGTGGTAATTCTAATTCTGCTGATATTTGGCCTTCAAGTGACAAAACTCTCTCCAGCATGAAGATGGAGGAAGTTTGTCCACTTCAAGGTCAAATTGCAGTTAGTTGGATAGTGATAATTGCGTTTCCCTCGCCTCATCAATTTCCTCTCATCTCCTGCTGCCCCCTCCTCTCCATGATTGGCTACCTTGCCCTATCTCTTCTCTTCCTCCTCTGCCCCTCCTAGGGCTCTTTCTCCTCCACAGGGTGTACCTCTGATTTGTACCCCTTCCCGGAAGGTCTTTAAGGCTGGCAACCTTCTTTATATTGTCACTCTCAACTCTCGCTCTTCTGTCAAACGCTCCTCTGACATCTGCCACCTCCTTGAAGAACTAGACCTTGATGTCCTTGGTCTCACGGAGACATGGTTCGCGGCCAGCTCTTTCACGAGCTTTGACTGATGGCTACAAGATCCTCTCAGCACCCAGATCCTCAAGGTCCAGTGGGGGGGTAGCCCTGATCTTTTCTGAGTGGATTCCTGCCTCTGTCATTCCCACTCAGACCTACTCCTCTTTTGAATGTCTTGACTGTAGGCTTTCTCTCTCGCCTACCCATTCTCTTACTGTGGTTACCATCTACCGGCCTCCTGGTCAAATCACCTAATTTCTCTCTGAGTGGGCGAACCTCTCCTCCTCCCTCCTGGCCTCTACCACTCAACTCCTTCTCCTCGGTGACCTCAATATACATTTAGGGCCTCATTACACGGTAGGCGGTAAGGGTTTACCCGTACCGGTATTTTACCGGTACCGGTAAACCCTTACCGCCTTACTACAAGGTCCCTTTGCGGGTTGGGGAATTTAATGCCTGCTTTTGGCAGGCGTTAAAAGCCAACCCGCAAAGGGACCAGGGAGCTAATTACGGTACCGCAATTTGCGGTACTGTAATTAGTGCCTTCCCCATAGAGCCCTATTGGGCAAAAATGGGAATGGGGAAGGGCAAATTACCGCCCCACCAACCTTGGAATAGGGCGGTAATTCTCCTTTCCACCAAGGCGGTGCCGGTAATTTACCGGTATGGACCAAGGTGCTAATAGCACCTTGGTCCACCGCCATCCGTGTAATGAGGCCCTTAGACTCTCCTTGCTCCTCCTCTGTACTCTTCAGTGACCTCTGCGACTCCCTCTCCCTGTCCATCCTCCCCTCTGGTCCGACTCACTCTGCAGGGCACACACTTGATGTGTTGATCTCCTCTGACCTCCCCCTCTCCATCCTTCTGACCACTCCTCTCTCTTGGAGCGATCACTCCCTCACCTCCTCTCATCTCTCCCTCTCTTCCCCCCCAGCCAAGCCTACCCCAAAACTGCCACCTACCTTCTCGGACATCCGGCCCATGAAGCGTGTGTCAGTTGAGGCTTTTGCCACCACTTTCTTTCCCCCACCTCCATCTTTGGTTGTCTCACATCTGACACAGCCCTGTCTCTGCTCTACTCTTCAATTTCTGATACGCTTGATGCTCTTGCCCCTGTCATGAGGATCCGTTTGAAGTCCAAAGCCAAGTCAATTCCTGGTATGACTCTGATCTAGCTACACTTACATGTAGGTGTAGGGCGGCTGAGAGGAAATGGAGGACTTCCTGTTCATCCTCTGACAAACTGGACTGTCGCCTGCTACAATGGCAATACCGACTCTCTATCCTCACCAAGAAGAGAGTCCACATTCAAGCTCGGGTCTCTGCGGCATCTAACAACTCGGCTGAACTATTTAAAATCTGCAAGGAGCTGGCCAACCCTGCTGCAGTCTCGACTCCTCCTGTTGCCTCCCAGGCTCTTTGCAATGCCCTTGCCTCTCACTTAATTTCAAAAGCCCAGGACATCCTGTCCACCCCCTCCACCCACACCCCTCCTCTCACCTCTCCATCTGTGCTTGCTAACCCTCCTTTAGCCACCCTATATAAGTGCAAATTAACAATAACGATAACAATAACCCCCCCACCATACTTCTCATCCTTTCCTCTTTTCTCCCCTGACAAGGTCGCTAGACAAGTCCGATCTATGAAAGCCTTGTCAAAACAGGTTCATCCCTGTTCCTCTAAAACCATCAAGGACCACATTGACACCCTTGCTTCGGCACTTGCTGATTTTTGCAACCACTCCTTTGCCTCGGGATCCTTCCCCTCCCCTCTGAAGCACTCCTTTGTTCATCCTCTTCATAAGAAACCCACAGCTGATCCTTCTTGTACAGCTAACTATCGTCCAATTTCCATGACTCCCTTTCTGGGCAAACTCCTGGAAAATGTGGCCATCTCTCAGCTTAACCTTCATTCCAATTAGGTTGGCTGCCGCCATGACCAGCAGTCTGGCTTCAGACCTGCCAGAAGCACATAAACTGCTCTCCTGAACATTCGTGAAGATCTGCTCTCCAACCTTGACTCTAACATTCCCTCTGTCCTCAACCTCCTCGATCTCTCTTCTGCCTTCGACACGGTCAAACATAACATCCAGCTCAACCGTCTCCACGAAAACCTGGGTATCAGTGATCAGCCTCTGGCCTGGCTGACCTCTTTCCTCTCAGATCGACCCTCCCAGGTCCAACTTGGGGCCTTCCTTTCATCTATCTTCCTCTCTACCTGTGGTGTTCCCCAGGGGTCTAACCCCTCGCCCTATTTCAACCAATACCTGGCAACTCTCGCCCACTGCATTGCCTCTTTCTGCTCAAATCTCCAGTGCTACGCTGACGACACTCAACTCCTATTCAGGCTGCCCTCTGCCACCTCCTCTCCCTCTCTCATCTCTGATTGCCTAACTGCCATTCAAAATTGGTGCGCCGCCAATGATCTTTGCCTGAATGCCAACAAGACAGAGATCCTCCTCATCGGCACACCTTCACCATCCTTTCCCCTCACTCTCTGGCTGGCCTCCCTTGGCCCTCCTCCTACCCCCACCTGCAAGGCTAAGAACCTCGGTGTCATCTTTGACCCCACCCTTTCCTTCTCCGCCCACGTCTCTGAGGTCTCTAAAAAGTCAAATTTCCTACTGCACCTCCTCAGAGGTACTCTGCCTTTCCTCGCCTTCCCCCAGAAGCTCATGGTATCCCAAGCTCTGGTTCTATCTAGGTTGGACTATTGTAACAGCCTCTTTCTAAATCTACCTGCCTCTACTCTCCGCCCTCTTCAACTAATCCAGAACAGGACTGCAAGACTTGTCCGTGGCCTCAAGCCCCGGGATCGTATCTCTCCAGCCCTGAAATCTCTCCATTGGCTCCCAGTGGATGCAAGGATTAAATTCAAAACCCTCTGCATTGTCCACAAGGATTTCTTGGTCCAAAATACCTTCAGCTATCCCTCTGCAAATACCTCCCCTCTCGAGCTCTTCGCTCCTCTACCTCCAACTCCCTCAGGGTCAGTTGTTTTTCAAAGAAGCGAGCTGGGTGTAGATCTTTATCTTCGGCTGGGGCCTCCCTCTGGAACAGTCTCCTTGCCACTCTAAAACTTGAGGAGAACCATCTGCAGTTCCGGAAGCACCTCAAGACTTTCCTCTTTACTTCTGCCTTCGCTCCCCCTCTCCCCTGCTGATCTGTTCTCTCTTGGCACCGTGCACCTGGCCACCCTCTGTCCTCCGGGCCCAGGTACATGCTCACCATGCCACCCTCCGTCACCGCCTCCTGGCCACCCCTTGCACTGGGGTCTGCATCTGTACCCATACAGCCCCCCCTTTTCTTCCTGCACTTATCAGACCTACCCTGTCTCTGCCTTAAACCTAGAACTTGCACATTTCTGGCTGCACTACCACTGTTTCTTTCCTTTATTATTTATTTATTGTTGTTTATCTGTTTCTTCTCTGCTTCGCACTTTCCACTTCTCCCCCTTCCATGCACTTTTCCCCTTCCCCTCTCCCATGCACTTGCGCGTTCTCAATGTCACTGGGCCTAGTAAGATCGCTGTTTTGTTCTCCCCTGTTCCCCTCCCTTGCCTTGTCCCGCTCTGAAACACTTGTGTACGAGCGTGATAGAAATAAAATATCAATATCAATTACTGCCAAGAAAAGTGACAGTGATGTAATTACCCCAGTTTTGCCCTGCACCCCCAAAGTTGTAATGAGGCCCGATGTACTGTTATCTCCCAAGCACATACACACTTTGAAAAGAAAAGGGTTTGATTGAACAGCTTAGTAATAAAAGAAGCATTATACAATCTAAAAAGAAATAGGTATAACAGTTGTGGTGCTTCATTAGTCGCCTGTTGAGCATAGCTATTCTACTTATCACAGGTTTTAAACACACCAGTGATGAAAGCACTACCTGGTCCCCGGGCATCAGCTGGAAAGTCTACACTGTTCAATCCATGTTGGTGATCGTGACACTCATAAAAGGATGATGAACTGCATGGATTCTGGAATTCCCATGCTCCCCTACCACACTCACATGCCAGAACATAATTGGAAATGTGGACTAGTAATCCAAGGAGACCAGCAGCAAAGTAGCATGAATCTTATCAATGCTGATCATGAAGCCACCCTGGTACTACTTGTTTTTGCCTACAAACTTTGACACGCATGTTCAAGAGGTGTTGAACAACACTAAACTTTGCTAGAAGAACAATGATTATGTACTGATGTCGAAGTTATGTTCGCTAAATACATGGTTTCATGGACAAGCAAAGGAAAACGTGTGTACTGAAGACAAACTGTACACGGTTACAACCCGCTTCAATCAGTACAAGACTTTAAGGTAAGAATGTGTTCATGAGAGCAGCCGCAGAAGTAGATACCCACCACCAATGAGGATAAAAACACTAACTGCAAACAGTTGCATGAACTTAAAGTAGACCTTTTAAATCCATGTATATCGCCGTTTCCCAAGAATGTAGAGTTCATCCAGGCATCCTAGCACCCATCAAGAAAAAAAGGTTTGTTCAACCATTCCGGTTTGCTCGCATTTTGATGTTTGATGCGTGTATCGTGATGTTTATATTTACATTAAAATGTTTGTTATTATTTTATGTGTAAATGTAAGTGGTGGTGTTTAATAAAGACTGCTAAACATTGATGGTTGCTTCAGATTTAAAGTTACACTATTTTGTCAATGTCTAGTTAAGACAGAGTTGAGATGACACGATTTTAAGCAACACAACCCCTGAAATGCATCAAGTGTGGGAAGTGACAGCCATTTTAATTCAGATCAAACCCACATATGATGTGATTTTTTCATATTATTTTTAATCCCTGCTATAATTTTAAGTATGAGTAACGAGGGGACTCTGGGTTAAGATGGTCATCAGTTCCCACACCTGCTCTAGCAAACATATTTCAATATTTTTCTTGCCTTAAAACAGATCATCCTAATTTCAATTTTTTTTCCTTCAATTGCAAAGCTTTTGTTAAGCTTTATCTTCTTCATTGCCCGCTGACATGGTCCTTGACCATGGCCCCTCTATATGTTGCACCAGTTATTAAAAGAGATGGAATGCCACAGGCTGTGCCCCATATATGCATGCTTACTGACTAACCAGATTTCACTCACCATGGTCTCGGTAGTATCCTTGGTCCACGTTGCAACAATTAGGCAATGTTTTCCCCAGGTGCCAATGACCCAACCGCCTTTGGCCTTGCCAGTGTACATATGGCACCAATTATTCACCCACATTCAGTAGTCCTGGCCTTCAGACCGCAATCCATATCTTCCTCCCTACTTATAAATGAGAGCCTGCCTCTGTCCTGGTTGCAACAGTTAGGCAATATGTTATTCAGGGCCAACTGCACAAATACTGAAACTAAACATCTAATCACTTCTATTGTTTTAGGCAAAGGCAGTATTTATACAATTGTTGTATGAGATCTTTTGTTAGAAAAACATTAGTATACAATAATACATCTAATCACAACAAAAAACTGCTGTTTTTAGGGAAAAGTGTTTCAGCCTTAAACATAAAATGATTCAACAAAGCAAATGAGGAAACAATGAACAAAAACATTTAAAAACACAATTGAAGAAAACAAAATGGATCACACTATCATCCCAACTCCATGGGGGGTCTAATCATCTTTGACCTTGCTGGCTTATATAGTTACATTCCACATAAAAAAAAGCATTGCAGCCGGTCCCCACCAAAATTAATGAACTTCTCACCCATCTTTCTTTTCCTACGAGATTCATTATATCCCTGTTGAAAATTACTGTATGTAGCAACTTGTACAGAAATGTATGAACAAATAAAGGGGATGGCTATCGGTGTGGCGTTCACACTCAGTTTAGCTAATATTATATTGCCAAATCAATTGACTTGGTTAGAGGTTTAGTTTCAATTGTCATGCATTTGAATTACCCTACTTTACACCCCCCCCCCTCATCAAATGATCTGTGGGTATTCCATTTGTGAGTTGTAGATGGCTTCAGGACCAACTTATTATGGCCACTCTACACATTGCAACAAGGTATTACATGACTAGACTGGCCTACATTAAATGTAGGCCAGCCTAGCCACCAATATCACTTATCATGCTTGCAGTATTGTTATGCACAATGAAATCTATTCATCATGTTTGCTTTGCCCTAGATCCACAGTACATTTGACTGTTTATCAATGTTAAAGAAGACATGATAAACGTTACTACATGGCTAGACTAGCTAAATTGAATGCAGACCAGTCTAGCCACGTAATAACACTTATTTACTCTTGATTAACAGTATTCAAGGGTAAAACAAATATGATGAGGGTTATTATCTGGATATATTAGCCTACTTTGAATGTACGCCTGTCTATCAAAATAAAAACACCTATGTTTAACCTAGATACACAGTATGTTTACTGTGCATTAAGGGTAAAGGAAAAACAGAATGCCATGCCCCAAAGAGCCCCACTACAAACTTTAACAGCCCATAGTGGCCACTACCTTTAGGGGTGGGGGCTAGCACACAAACACTCACATACAACACTTTCACCCATGCATTCAAACAACTCTTTCCATACACATACATGAAAACAAACGCACCAACATGCCTACATAAACACACTACATTAAAAAAAACACTAACCTTACCTGCTCGCAACCTCCACACACACACACACACACACACACACACACACAAGCACGCACAGAGGTCCATGTTGCTCCTCTCAGTCAATGTGGCTTCACTGTTAGCATAATAATGAGCGGCAGATGGCCAATCTTCTGACGCCGCTCATTAATATGTGTTGTGTATCTTGCAGAGACATAAATGCTTCATAGTGGGGTTCGCACTGATGTGGAGAGGCAGGAAGCGCAGTCCCCTGTGGGAATAAAGCACACAGGTGGATATAATGGGTCACCCCATTCTCCATCAAATGTGTGAGAAAATGTGGATAGATATACACCAAACCATACAAGACACATATGCAGAGCTTTGTGCCCAAAGTGTTCCTCATTTGGTGCAAATACAGCCAGTGATTTTCACGCTATGGGTGTTCATGCACAGACTTTTTCTCTATGGGAAAATTAATATGAGTAGGATGAATACAGCTTATATTTATTTTCTTAATAACTTGAACTCTTTAACACATGTTTTAAATCATTTCCGACTTGGAGGTGTAAGTGCCAAAGGTTGTCCAAATCTGTCCAGCGAGTCAAAGGTTTTTAGCAATAGAATTGTGGAAAAAGTCAATGCAAATTGGTTTCATCTTAACTATAGAAAAGTCGTGACCACCGACCGTCACAGTCAACGTATCCAGACTTTGGAATATGCTGCCTTGAAATATTCTGTAAACCAATAATTAGTAACATTTCAGAAGAAAACTAAAAATGCTCATGTTTTCCATATAGATTGATTTTACTGATGGTGGCTCTGTTTTTGCTTTCCAGCACAAAAATATTGATTTGGCGCTGACCATCGTTGTTTTAGAAATCCAATGACATACCATAACTGCAAGAAATTCATACTGCAAAACCAAAGTTCATATTGTATATTTGGATACCCCTGAGGGAATATTTTCAATTATTTTCCTAGTTAGATAAGCTAATTAACTTGATACAAATTGAGCACATGCAAAAAACGTGTCTTTCTTATGCTTTAGTGTGACCTGTTTCTAGGTATTTTGTCATCATTAGCTATGCTGGGCAATGATGCACACTAGTCTATTCCGTCCAAAAGGGCTTTCTAAGTATTCAACTCTGAAACGTTGGCATTGCTGGCCTTAATATTCACCTTGTTGTCCACCAACATCTTCATTTCTGAGAAAAACTCTCCATTGCAGGGGCGATATACTTACCACCATCATCTAAAGCCTGTTTTTTTGTAGCAAGATATTTCTCGCAGCCCTTTAACGGTTGGCATTGCTGCTGTTTTTTTAACAACTGTGATGGTTCCTCTGGATCCAGACATGCCATATATGTGGGACACAATCTTCTCATATGCGACATGTTTTGTATGAATGGAGGTTTGCTGGGATTTACCAAATAACATGCCATGGTAGGGTTGCAATTCTTCCACTAGCATCTTTATGGCCTAATGAAAGAAGGGGACTTCTGCTTCTTAAAATCATCAGCGGGTCTACAGGATCCTAGTGCCCAGCTTAAATATCCTGCACACAACAGTCTGCTCCACAAATGCCAAAAAATCTGCCTTGCAACTGCACTTTCTAATACAGAGATTCTAGCAGCTCTAGTGTTTCTATCTTTAATGAAAAAGTCCACTTTATCTAATTGTTGTGGGTCTTTTGCTCCCTTCTACATACAGGAAACTTCCAGCCATAGTTTCACCTCACAATGAGTATGTGCACTTAAGTCGTTAAAACAGACAGTCTAAGGAACAGTCGCACATACTTACAACAGATTAACTCACCAGTAGCACTCAACTCTTTTGAACAGTCTCTATATAAAAACAGACGACATCACCAAATAAATAGCGAAGGGCACTAAAGGTTCATGAGCAGCTGCCAAAATTGGATGGAAAAGTAAAACAGTCACCTTTTTTTGCAATTTAAGTGACCATGTCCTAACCCCAACTGAAGTTGAGGTGCTTAGTAAAGGCCTTACCTTTGTTCCGATATCGAAAGCAGATCATTTTAAGACAGAAATTGAACTACGTAATTTCTTCCGTATCTTGAGGCTGAAATATTTTTTCAGAGATGCGAAAGAAAAGGATGCCAGTCAGGGTTAAAAGCCCATCATAATTCACTCCCCTTTCAACAATGGTCTCCCATGAAATTCTTAGTTTCGAAAACAAAATTCTAAGGGAAACCCGCCGTCTGTTGAACACTAAAAACAGCTGCAAAGACAATCTATCAAAAGAAGAAAGATGTGCATTAAAAAATCTAGAGGACAATCAAATATTTCTGATCAAACCAGCCAATAAGGGCGGAGGAGTCGTATTATGGGCAACTCTATTGTACAACACAGAAATCAAACAACAACTGAATGATAGAAACTTCTATAAACATCTTCCCAACAATCGTACAAGTAGGATTTTAGAAGAAATCATCAGCCGATTGACACATGCCTTAGACAACGGCTGGATTGAGGAAGATGAGAAATCTTTTCTATTCAGACAAAACCCTATCATTCCGGCTTTCTATTGCCTCCCAAAATATGCACAAAAATGTGATTGTTCCACCAGGACTTCCGATTGTGGCTGCGATAGGTTAATTGCTGGAACCATTATCGATGTATGCAGACACCTTCTTGAGACCTTTTGTAGAGAAGATGAAGTCATACGTGCAAGAGACAATGAGTATGGTTAAAATACTGGATACCCTAGTAACAGGCGAAGAAGACATCTTGGTAACATTTGATGTCGAATCACTGTATACCAGTATCCCCCATTCGAAATGCATACAAATCATGCACTCCTACCTTGAGAAAAGATCTAATAAAATTGGTCCATCAAACTTTATTGCTGAATGTATAAAAGTGGCCCTTACCAATAATTTCTTCTTGGCTGATGGAGAATTCTACCAATAAATGCATGGAACCTGCATGGGTGCTACCTTTGCCCCATATTTAGCCAATCTCTTTATGGATGACTTAGAAATCAGATGAGTATATGCAGACCAGAACCAATTTAAAACCCAAATGAAGTCATGGCATCGCTATATCGATGACATCTTTGTACTATGGGGAGGAAGTCAAAACAGTCTGTCAGAATTTCTAATATGGTTAAATACCCAAGAGGCATGTATCAACTTCACAATGACATCTAATAAGAACATGATCGCCTTTTTGGACTTAGAAATGTTCAAGTCTTCATCAAAAAACTTAGTACCACTCTGTTACAAAAACTGACAGACAAAAATACTTTGTTATTGTACAACAGCTTCCAACCCCAATCCCTACGGGAACATCTACCGTACGGGCAATTTCTACATATTAGGCGAAATTGTAGCACAAAAGATGACTACAAAATTAACAGCAAACATCTAAGTGAAAAACTAAAAGAATGAGGGTATCCTGCACATATTATCCACAGATCGATGAAACAAGCTCGACATAAGAACAGTGTTTAGTGAAACAACCTTAAATTGTATAGGAAAAGATGACATGCGTCTCTACATTCTCTCCGATTAGTCAAGATCTGTAACATTCACCTGGTATCCATAGGGATGCCCCTCGGCTGGTCGGATGCTCTCCGGGACCCCTCACTTTCTCTGGAATTCGTGCGGTCGAGGATCGGTTCTAGGAGACAGGAGGCAAAGTTTAATTGCTCTTTCTCCCCTTGTGACCCACCTCCCAGGTTCCCTTTGCGGTTCCCCTGGGGTCGTCTCTCACCTTGATGCTTGTTAAGATGCACTCTCCATCCTGCCGCGCTAAGGCGGGGCGCGATGCCGATGGCACCATACCGCTGAGTTTCTTCACTGGTGAGGGCCGGAGTCCAGACCGGCTGTGACTCCACTTCCAGGTAAGTCTTTAAGATGAGAACAAGTCTATATTGGTTTAAACACCCAATAACCTTCTCCCCTTTTTCTTGCAGATGTTGAAAGCTGTGGATGGATGTTGAGGCTGTGTTCGAGAAGGTAAAATGGGTGTGCTAAGCGGCGCTGTGAGCGTCCTTGCCAATGGCTAACCTGTGATATTGTTTGTCTTGTAGGTCGAGATGAATCCAGGAGGAAAGGTCCGCTGGAACCCAAGCAGGCAGAATGTACTGGAGACGATGGCCTTCCTGACAAACTGGTAAGTAGCTTACTCAATATTTTTTCACGCTGCTGTTTTTTCCAGAAAAGATGCTGGACGAGGACGATGATCACTGGCTTACTTCGGTTGATGGAGGATGTCGCTGAGCAGGTAAGGATGGCAATGGTTCTTGCCTTTTCTCGCCCGTGCAGCCCAGGATGCTGAGCAGGACCCGGTGAGCGTCGTGCTGCAAGAGCAGAATAACGCAAAGCGCGTGCCTCGATTCGGGCATGGTTTAAATAGCCAGCAGGTATCTCAGGTACCTCTGGGGCGGCCCCGCCCTGGATGCTAGACCGCGGAGTGCTGTTCCCCATTAGTCCTCATGGGGGCGGCCATGCTTGCCCATTGTCCATTGAAATTCCATCCTAGTATGTGCCTCCGATGCCAACAGCGCCAGGACTGGCTCCAAGGGATCCGAGGGGGGCCAAATAGGGTCCATAAAAGTTCTTTCCAATCCACTTCTACCTGGTGGAGCATGCAGCCTAAGTACTGCTCGAGAGTCTGATTCGTTCTTTCTGTTTGAACGTTGGTCTGAGGGTGGTGACTAGTGGACAGGCGGATGTCTATCTGGGCCAATGAGCAGCACTTCTTCCAGAAGCTGGATGCAAACTGGGTTCCTCGGTCTGATATTAAGACTGAAGGGAATCCATACAGGCACACTACATGTTCTAAGAAGGTTTTGGTGAGGCCGGATGCAGTTGGTAGGCCATTGAATGGGAAGAAATGGGCCATTTTAGAAAATAGATCCACAATTACCAGGATGGTATTATATCCTTGACACGGAGGAAGATCAGTGATGAAGTCTAAACATAACTTGTGCCATGGAGCCCGCAGAGTGTCCAAAGGCTGTAGGAGTCTGGCTGGTCTCTGTTTGGTGGACTTATTTTGGGCACAGATACCACAAGAAGAAACAAACTCAATGACATCTTTGCGCCAAGTTGGCCACCAGTAGTTTCTTTTTACTTTGGCCAAAGTTTTGGCAATTCCCGGGTGGTCTTCAATCAGGGAGCCATGGTATTCAGAGATAACCTGTTCTTGTAGTTCCTTCACTGGCACAAACAGCCGGTTTCTGTAGTACGGCAGTTGGTTCTTAATACAACAGTGCTCCCCTCTGGAACCCCACTCTTGTAATTGCTCCTGGGTCAAAACCTGCCGAATCTCGGACAAGAGCTCGTCCTGGGTCATGGTGGTTGTGATCCCTAGGATACTGTTCTCTGGAATGATGGCCACTGGATTCAGAGGCGTGTGCTCCATTTCGTCAGTGCCCATGTGGGCGAGGGCGTCCGCCTTGCCGTTTTTAACTCCGGGTCGGTACGTAATTACAAAGTCATAGGGCCTCATTACACAGTAGGCGGTAGGGGATTACAGGCACCGGTAAGGGCACCAGTGCCGGTAATCCCCTACCGCCCGACTACGAGGTCCCTTAGTGGGTCCCTTCCTTAACGCCTGGTAAAACCAGGTTTTACCAGGCGTTAAGGAAGGGACCCGTTAAGGGACCCCAGGGCTAATTACGGTACCGCAATTTCAGGTACCGTTATTAGCTCCATTCCCATTCCCATTGAGCCCTATGGGGGCTCAAATGGGAATGGGGAATAGTTCCCGGAATGGGGACTTACCGGTCCCGCAAAGGTCAGAATAGACCGGTAAGTCCCTATTCCGGGAACCCGATGTGGAAGGCAGTAAGGTAGTAGCCATGGCGCTAATAGCGCCATGGTTACCACCTACCGTGTAATGAGGCCCATACTCTGCAAAGAAAAGGGCCCAGCGTAGCTGACGTGACGATTGAGCCATCGCTCCCTTTAGATACTGGAGGTTTAAATGGTCCGTTATTATGGTGAGGTGTGCCTGGCCCCCAGCAGGTAGTGTTGCCAGGACTTAAAGTCGGTTTTAATGGCCAATAACTCTTTGTCTGTAATGGCGTAATTGAGTTCTGCGGGTGTGAATTTTTGTGACCAAAAGGCCACTGGATATAGTTGGTTCATTTGTGGGTCTTTTTGGGACAGAACCGCCCCCATTGCCAGACTGGACGCATCTGTTTCTACAACATAAGGAAGGTCTGGATGCGGGTGCCGCAAGATGGGAGCGGTGGTAAACTTTGTCTTGAGTTCTTGAAAGGCCTTTTCAGCTTATTCTGTCCAATTAAATATCTTGTTGCATTTTCTTAGCAATGAAGTAATCGGGTGTACTATTTGGGAAAATCCGGGAATAAACCAACAATAGAAGTTAGCAAAACCCAACATACTCTGGACCCCCTTGATTGAATTGGGTGCTGGCCAATTGAGGACGGTGTCCACCTTGTGGGCGTCCATTCGTATGCCCTTAGGGGAGAGAAGAAAGCCCAGGAACTCCACCTCCTTAACATGGAACGAACACTTTTCCAACTTGGCGTAAAGACGGTGCTCTCAGAGTTTGGCCAGGACTGCCGGTACATGCCCAATGTGTTCTTGCTCAGACGTTGAATACACCAGGATGTCGTCAATGTATACTACGGCGCAAACATCAATGAGTTCTCAAAGGACATTGTTCATGATATACTGGAAGGCTGCAGGGGCGTTGCATAGACCAAACGGCATTACTTGGTATTCGAACAGGTCATACTTGGTACGGAATGCCGTCTTCCACTCGTCCCCTTCTTTGATACGCACCAGGTGATAGGCCCCTCTCAGATCCAGCTTAGTATAAATCTGGGCCTCCTTGACTTGGTCTAGGAACTCGGGATCAAAGGCAGAGGGTATCTGTCCTTGATCGTTATTTGGTTCAATGCACGGTAGTCAATACACATTCTCAAATCGCCTTCTTTGTTCGGTACGAAGAATAACGGCGCTGCGGCCGATGACTTGGACGGGCGGATAAAACAATTGGCCAGGTACTGCTTCAGGTACGTCTTCAGGTGATGATTCTCAGGTTCAGTGAGCGCGTAAATGTGTCCACATGGAATTCGGGCTCCAGGTAGCAGATCAATTTGGCAATCATAGGGTCTGTGGGGGGGCAACGTATTAGCTAGTTCCTTTTGGAAAACGTCTTGGAAGTCTTGGTAATGAGCCAGCAGAGTAGCAACCCCTCCGAGGACATGGGTGACTCCCTCCCGAACAGGAGAGCTAGCGTGCTTTGCCTTCCCACCTTTCGGGTAACAGGTATGCGTGCAACTGTGGGTGAAAACCAATTCGCGAGCTCGCCAATTGATCCGTGGATTATGTGCAACCAACCATGGCATTCCCAGGATCAGCCGAAATTGGGGCACTTTAATCAGATCAAAGGCTATGATTTTGCGATGTCCATCTTCGCACAGGAGAGTGATTTTGGTGGTGCATTCAGACACAGGGCCCGAGGCAATCTCAGTACCATCAACAGTGGTTACAGTCTCAGTATTGGTTTAGGGCAGAGGACTAGCCCCATCTTTGCTGAAAGGTCTTGATCTATGTAATTTCCCATCACTCCGCTGTCGATATAGGCCTCCAATGAGTGCATGTTAGACGGCTGCTGATGGGTGATTAAGATCACAGGTAGCACAAAATGGGAGGTCTGTAACTGGATTTCTTCACTCGACAATTGGACCACTACAATTGCCGGGCTTGGTCGTTTCCCGACTCCTCATCTTGGTTTTCTTTATCTGTGGCTCCCACTGTTCTTCTGGGTGGCTTGACTGGACACTCCTTTAAGAAGCAACCAGCTCTTCCACAATACAGGCATAACTGCAATTCCCTCATTTTATCTTGTTCGGCTTGGGTTAGAGGAGACCTTACTCCTCCTATCTGCATAGGTTCACTGGTCCCGTCTGGTCCCCACGGGGTTTGATCTTTGGATCGGAGGAATAAGGGGTGTGAATCCGGCTTCCCACAGTCGTTATTTCTATCTTGCAGTCTGCAATCCAACTGTACTACCAAACTGATGAACTTGGCACAATCCTTGGGTGGGTCCACTACCTGGGCCAAAATATCTTTTAGCTCCCCTCGAAGACCCTGGTGAAACAAGGTAGTCCGTTTATCCTCAGGCCAACCCGCCTCAACTACCAGTCTATTGAAAGTCGCGATGTATGTTAGCAGATCCTGGCTCCCTTGACGAAGGAACAAGAGTTCATTATCTAGAGAGTGTCCATGGTGGCGTCTGGCGAAGAGTTTTTCCGGCTCCTGCTGAAACCCGTCGAAATCTTGTAACAGAGGGTAATTCCGGCTGATGAACGGTACTGACCAATCTGCTGCACTCCCACTCAGGTAAGACAACACGAAGGCCACATGTGATTGGTCAGTGGGGAACGCCCCAGGTCTGCACAGAAAATGTAGACGACACTGGTTCATGAAGGTAGCATATCGTCGCGGAGTCTCCTGAGAATCGCTCCGGAGGAGCCGGAGGTACTGCCCGAGGGAGATTGATCTGGACCAGATTGCTTGCTGGAGTTGGTGTTTTCTGGCTGATTCCGGGCAATGGAACTTGTGACTGAAGGAGCTGCCTACCAAGGTCATCAGTTCTTTCCTTGGCCTCAATTAGTTCTCTGCACAAAGCATTAGTTTCCTGCCGCGCAGAGTGGACCTCAGTGCGCAACTGCCCCAACAACTGGGCTAACGTGTCTGTTTCCGAAGTTTCCATACTAGGCGCCTGGGTGGATTATTAAGTTTAGGGCTTCGCGTTCTGTAACGCTCACCTTGTATCCACGGGAATGCCCCTCGGCTGGTCGGGATGCTCTCCGGGATCCCTCACTTTCTCTGGAATTCATGCGGTCGAGGATTGGTTCTAGGAGACAGGAGACAAAGTTTAATTGCTTTTTCTCCCCTTGCGACCCACCTCCCGGGTTCCCTTCGCGGTTCCCCTGGGGTCGTCTCTCACCTTGATGCTTGTTAAGATGCACTCTCTATCATGCCGCACTGAGCAGGGGCGCTTTGTCTATGGCACCGTACCGCTGAGTTTCTTCACTGGCAAGGGCCGGAGTCCAGACCGGCTGCGACTCCACTTCCAGGTACGTCTTTAAAAAGAGAACAAGTCTATATTGGTTTAAACACCCAAAAACCTTCTCCCATTTTTCTTGCAGATGTTGAAAGCTGTGGATGGATGTTGAGGCTGTGTTCGAGAAGGTAAGATGGGTGCGCCAAGCGGTGTTGCGAGCGTCCTTGCCAATGGCTAACCTATGATATTGTTTGTCTTGTAGGTCACGAAGAATCCAGGAGGAAAGGTTTGCTGGAACCCAAGCAGGCAGAAGATGTACTGGAGACGATGGCCTTCCTGATGAACTGGTAAGTAGATTATTCGATGTTTGTTCACGCTGTCTTTTCAAGAGAAGATGCTGGAGGAGGACGATGATCGTTGGGTTACTTCGGTTGACGGAGGATGACGCTGAGCAGGTAAGGATGACAATGGTTCTTGCCTTTTCTCACCCATGCAGGCCAGGATGCTGAGCAGGACCCGGTGAACCTCAGGCTGCAAGAGAAGAATAACACGAAGCGCGTGCCTCGATTCGGGCATGGTTTAAATACCCAGCAGGTATCCCAGGTGCCTCCGGGGCGGCCCCGCCCTGGATACTAGACCGCAGAGTGCCGTTCCCCATTAGTCCTCATGGGGGCAGCCCTGCTTGCCCATTGAACATTGAAACTCTGTCCTAGTATGTGCCTCCGATGCCAACAGTGCCAGGACTGGCTCCAAGGGATGCTAGGGGGGCCAAATAGGGTCTTTAGGGCCCCGTTAACACACAGTGGGGATAAAGTCGTGACAGGTCTGTATAGACTCATCATAAAAAAACTGGTGAATGGTCACAACAGAGGACTTTAGAATAAATAAGCCCCGGTTTGCATTCAAAAGAATGCCAAACCTCTGTGACAAACTGTTTCAAACTTACCGCACAATAAAGGCAAAGGCCCTTCAAACACAAACTACTTTGTAGGGTCTCCCACAAAGTATTGGCCACTTCAAATGCAATTGCTCCTTTTGCTGACTTATTAGCAATATCAAAGATATAGATCTGAAAGGCAGGAAATGGTGCTTCAGATCATTCACAAACTGCAACACAAAGTGGGCAATCTATGGTATAAGGTGCCCTTGTGGCCTACTATATATTGGCAAGACCAAAAGACTGGTGCGACAAAGAATTTGCGAGCACCGGTCGAGCATGAAAAATGCCACACCAGACAAACCATTGGTGGCATACTATAAAGAAGCACATCTCAACCAGGAAGACATCTATGGTTTATATTTGAAACTGTTCCAGCACACCCCCATGGGGGGGGGGATCGAGATTTGAAATTACGTAAGTTAGAACAAAAATTGATTATTCAATTAAATTCTGTAAAAGATGGCCTCAATATTGCGATTGAGTGGGGTCTATTTATCCATTGAGCCTCTTGTTAAATGATGAAATACATGAAAAAATCATATAAATAGACACTCTCTTAGCAAAAAAAACAATCCTGGCAATTACAAACATAAAAAGGGCCTTCTTGAGTAATAGTAATACATTGCAAATACTTTTGATTAATATAAAAAGATTTAGAATTGAGATCGTCGTCTGAACTCTCGCAATATGTGGCTGTCTGGAAACAGAATAAAGTAAACATCCTCATTTGATTGAACCATTTAAAAGTAATTCTAATCAGTCATTTACTCTATGTTAATCATATGAGTACACCCAAGATGACGGATCAACATACTAACATTGTAGTTTTCATCTCTTAGCAAAACAAGCCATGTATCACACTATCGCATGAGTGTTTGTCAAGACATGACATGAAAGAAATGCCCGCTTCTCGCAAACATCGAAGTGAAAATGGAATAAAATAAAGTAATATCTGTATTTGTTGAAATACATTTTATACCAGCTGTGTACTTTACTTTAATTATATGAGTACACCCAAGATGGCGACCGTCAAAACAACTCTGAAGCCATCACGTGCAGCATAAAAGGATACATATCACATGACTGCGCGAATGTTTGTGAATAGAGAAGTGAAGGCCCCGTCATGATTAAAGTAAGTTAAATTGATTTAGATACATTAAGGATTGCACACCAATACAAAAACAGCAGTTCATTCTATGACTGCAATTATGGTGTATCCACAGAAAGAAACACAACTTGTGCGAAGTAGTACCTATATGAAGTTATCGCAATGTATTCTGACGATGAAATACTTTTAACGAGGAAGCGAATTGCGAATCGACAACCAATTCAGGCGGATTCCGCCCTCATCTCTCCGCCCCTGCTAAAGGTAAAAGATCGCCTACTGAAATCTAAAACATCCAACAATGAGTAGAAGAGATGAAAGATCTCAGGCCTTGAAAAATCCTTCTCTAACATAGATGTGTTCCTATTTTCTGTTTTCTTAAAATAGGAAATTGCAAAGAACATGATACGTCATGGGGAATATAGATTGACACCCAAAAACATAGATACAAATTAAAATACTGAAGACATGAGCGAAACAAAGTAAAAAAATGATATTATTGAAATTACAACGGTTGAATATATATGTGTTCAAAATAACAAAAATATTTGCTTTATTTTGGTGTGTTGCAGAGCGTGTAATTACACCCACTCATTAGTCTACTATGCAGACATTGCTCCTAGAAACGGCTCCTCACATTCCACTCAAGAAGTGAAAGGTTAGTGACAGACCTACCACATATTAGACAGAGATCTTTATATTTTAAAGTAGTTTTTAGTAACCAATGTCTCATTTGTTTTTTTACAGTTGCATTGCACCAATAAAGGCGGATGTGATACAACATTGTTTGTCACAAGAAAAATGGTCCTGAAGACGGGCCCACTAATCAATATGATTGTAATCTATCTGAACACACTGTTTTTAGCGGACCTAGAAACACTAATGATTGTTGACACATAAAAGGATAAAACTTTATTCTTTGTTTTTGGAAGTGTTCTAGGGGATGGAAATGACATACTCCCTGCACTATCCAATACTAACTTCACCATCATCCTAAATAATTCCAGACATGGGTTTTTGATGGAATATGTGTTGTTTCAATTTACTTTTCATTGGTACACATTATTGATTGCATTTTACTTGTTTTTTATGAACTATATATGTTTTTGTATAAAATAAAATTAAAATATGTATTCTATTCAATGTTACAATTTGTAGTCGAAATTAAACTAACATTTCTTCTCCCTGCTCTATATGTGGTATGAGAATTGTCACACCATTTGATTGTGAAGGAGGGAAGCTGGTGTGCAGCTCTTGTAGATATTATTGTTCCTTGGCCTTCACCCACCCAGCCCACAAAAAAGGAGGACCACCAAGCTCGTGTGTAGCATTTTTCCAGCTTGGTACAGCACATGCCATCAGTTCTCTGAAGCCCTGTTTCTGTTTTTGAGTGTAAATTGTTTGAATCTCCAAATACTCAGTAAGCGTTGTGTTGGCATATCGTGCTTGTACAGTCTATTTTAGTTGGTATTGCAATTGTGCCCTGTATTGATCCTGCGCTGGAGGCCCACCAGTGCCGTGCCACATCATGCCTTCTTGGCTCCAAAACCAATGGTATGATTTTTCATGCTGGCTATCTGGCCTGATGTCCACAACTTGCCCTTGCTCAACCCTCTTTTTCACAAGGAGCACACTTCAAGGTTGCTATTTGCTTTGTCACACACCGCTGACTCGCTGTGGGATGGTGTGCTTATACAATCAGTTTGTGGGCGTGTGGTAGCTGCCAGTGAAAAGGGTTATAGGTTTGCTGCTGAGTATTGCACAGATTGCCAGACTCTGATCTCAGAAGGACCTACTCAGGGTTATGCAATCCCAGAAAAGCTTTCACAGCAGTGAGACCTTCCCCTGAGCCAGACAAGTTATGTGCACCAGTGAGCGGCATTGATGTTTTCTGGGCAAGCTCCTTGCACGTGTATCACCTGTGCTGACATCTGTTGATGCTTTCCGTTTCTCTTGGCGAACAACTCATGTCATTACCAGCATGACTGGATGACCATTTGATGGCCCACAGGAATTAGGAGGAGCCACAACATCAGTGTTGATTGAATCTGCAAAAGCAAATGAAGAGAACATTCAGCATGTGAAGGTGGCCACATCCTGTGAGCAATCAAGATATAATAGAAATGTGCAGCTAATCACCAAGTTGTCTCCAGAATTGTTATATCCTTTGAACCATTGAATTTGTGCAAACTACATGAGACAACAATTTACTGGCCGGCCAACCTACACATTTTTATGGGAGCAAATAAAGGCTGCGTGGAAGCGTAATCCAAAAGCAACACAAGCTTCACTCCAATGTTTAGCTCCATGGAATCCAAGAACGTGCACAATCCACATGAGATACAACATAAAGCAGCCCTGCCACCCCTCACACATTTCAATTGAACTAGGAAGGGCCATGTGGAGGCATGATACAAGAGCATAGAAAATGCCGCCCAAATGCATGAGATACACAAGTTGGCCCCAGCACCCTCATTGAAAATGAGCCAGGGTAAGGCAGTACCAGCGGAAGATGACCCTTCACAGTTGAATCATCTATAGATTGGACAACTTAATGAAACGATTAAAGCACTATACGATTTCAGTATTTTTTGTCTCTAGCAAAGGGAAATCAAGGTGTTCATTTTCAGCCTCCTTATCACATGGTCAAAATCAACTTCACCAGGTGACGTATGATCAAGTAGGGACTGAATGTGGAGAAATGATGAATGGCTTGTGAATTCTAAAGTTCCTGAAAAATTGCATCACATTTATTTATTTTATTTATTGTTTGCTTGTTATGCGCTTATACAGCAAGTAAAATACTGGTTCAAAGCGCACACAGGGCGAAGGGAGGAAACACGTTACAAACCATTTTAAAGCAGTGGAGGGAAAAAAGAATAAACCTACTATGCCTTGTGAGTATTTAGAAAGTGCAAGTGCCCCAAGGAAGAGGGTAGAGGAGGTAAGTGATGGGGAGCCTGAGCTCATGGGTGACAAACAGATGAAGTGCTTGAAATGTTGAGTGGTACATAGCCTGGAGCCATGTGAGGTGTAAGTGCAAACCTCCAGAGTGTAGGGTGTGTCAAGGCATGTGTTGAGGCCTGAAAGGAGCTGGGGCAATTGGGTATGGGAGGTCAGGGGCCCTGAGGATGCATAAGGGCCCCGGACACCAATCACAGCAACTGAGGGATTAGCAGAGGATGGAAGAAGGGAAGGAGGAGGAAAAGAGGAAAGTCTTGCAGAGCTTCCGGAATTTAAGGAAGTCTTACAGCGGTGCAGAGAGAGGTGAAGGCTGTTCCATAGCAGGCAGCCAGCTGAGGAAAGTGATCAACCACCTACCCTTTCTTTAGCGAAAAGCTTTACACACAAAGAGTTGATGCCAGAGGAACGTAGTGGTCTAGAGGGAGAGTATTTAGTTAGATAAAGGTGAAGATAGTGAGGTCCCCGGGGCCCAGTCTGCCTTGTGTGTGATGCAGAGGGATTTTAATTTAATCCATGCAGCAACAGGGAGCCAGTGTAGTGTTTTTATGACAGGAAAGATGGGGTCCCTGGGCTTAAGGCCAAGGTTAAGTCTTGCATCCCTAATCTGAATTAGGTAGAGATGTTGCAGAGTTGAAGAAGGTAGATTCAGGAGGAGGCTGTTTCAATAGTCAAGTCTAGAGAGAACCAGGGCTTGAGTAACATTGAGCCTCTGGGGGAAAGTGAGAAAAGGGAGAATTCCTTTGAGAAGGAAAAGATGAAAATGGTACTGCTTGGCAATGTCCCGAGTGTGAGGGAGGGAAGAGAGAGAGGAGTCGAAGATGAATCCAAGGTTTCTGGCTTCAGAACAAGGGGCATGAGGAGAGCCCAAGGAGGAAGGCCACAGTGAAGGCAGGAAGGAGGGAGCAGGAATCTGTCTGGGGTTTTGTCTGAGGGCTATCATAGAACTTGGTTGGTATTTAGTATTGTGGTATAATAGTGGTAAAATAGCAGTAGCACAGCATACTTAGAGTCATGACCTATATGGCGAGACATGTCTCCCCTCCCTTATATTTGTATTCTGTTTAGGCTTGACTGTAAGTGCAGACTTCTGGACTTTGCACTTATAGGGACAGAACAGCATCAGCTGTTTTTTCCAGTTACTAATTTACTAAACCGGACTACCGTCTTTGATGGACCTCCTCAGCTGTCAGCATGCACAGCCGAGCCAACACACACACACACATGCATTATCGATTGTCTAGCTTGCTAGCTAGTTCCCAAACTTTACCTCCCACTTTACCACATGTGGCAAATATTTTACTGCTTTTGGGTACACCAAGAAGCTTACTTCTTATTTCCCCTCTTTAAAAAATAATCCACATAGAAACGAAAATGCAACCCCACTGATTCGGTTTTTGTGCAAGTATTTTCTGTTATGTGTTGTGATTTAACACAGGTTCTGCAACACATATATTTACCAGTTAACACTTCAGCAATAGATACATGAGCCAGCTTTGTTAAGAATAAAAACATTCATTTTTTCTTACCAAGACCTTGAAATCTGATTCAGTTACAGAGTGTACTGGCTGAGAGAAGAGATATAAAGCACATAGCACAATATCATGTCAACATTTTCCCCATCACTCTTCAGTGATTCCCCATTACACATGCGAAAGAAAAGGAAAAACAAACATTGTTCAAAATAAACATATAACCCTGACTGACTGACGGGAAATGCACATCATCATCTGCATGCTCCTGAGATTGTTTACCATTACTCACTTCCAATGTGTAGAACTCCTGTGCTGTTTATCACAAAGGAGCCCCTCTTTGAAGCGCCTTATCTGCAAGTGGGAGTGTTACAAATTTTGCAGCTTTGGGCAGCCCAGTGAGAAGCCGGTGACCTCCCTCCGACCTCCTTCAGACTGCTGGCAAGTATCCTGCTCTCTCTGCACAGTTAGCTATGCCCTCCGTGCACAGCCCAGCTGCAGACTTGCTTTCTTCTCTGAGCAAAATGATGACTGAATCTCCACCCCGTCTTCTAGCTAGATTTATACCATAGGTCTGTCAATCTTTACTGACTCTGTCCCTTCCCTTGAAGTCTCCTGTCACCCCACTTGATCCTTCTAGAATCATGGCATTTCTCTCTCCAAACACCCCAGCTCCTGAACATTTGTAACTTGCTTTCTGGAACATGCAATGCCTTCTGAATGAAAAAGACAACCAATGCATTTTGCATGCACGTTTTAAACTTCGACTGAACAAAAAACAGAATTTGTCATCTTAATCATTTGCACTGCTCTGTTAAAGGGTACATTAATTAATTATTGAGGAAATGTTATTTAGTGGGAAAATGTTTGTTGATTACTTTGGGTTATCTTATTCAGTGCATATGTTACAGATGGCGAATTCACTATAACAGGGAAAATGTTTACACATGCTCAGTGCATTTCAATTTGCTGTCTTTGCATTCATTTCACTGCCATTGAAAGTCCAGTTTACTGCCCCATGAAACCAATGCATTATCTTTCCCTACATATTCCTACAGATCCTGATGGGAAGGATTTCAGTTTTACAGGCATTGAGGGTGAGATAATTGGAGGTGCACCAGGACTGGATAGCAGATAGGCAGTCATAGATGATGGAGTGTGCAAGAGGGTCAGCAGGATGTTTGAAAAAGAGTTGTGTTTTGTCTGCATAACACTGGAAATTGGAGGACAAGGAGGAGATGAGGTGTGCAAGCTGAGCAAGGTAAATGTTAAAGAGCCAAGGGGAGAGGATAGAACCCTGGGGGACACCACAGTTGGTGAAGGAATTAGATGATGAGAAGGTGCTCAGGATGTCTTGGGAAGAGTGGTCAGTTAGGAAGGATGACAGCCAGTCCAGTGCCCTTTCCAAGGAACAAAGTGTACAGTGGAGCCTTTGTATGAGGAAGGAATGATTGACCGTGTCAAAGGCAGAGGAGAGATCGAGAAGAATGAGGACAGCTGGGGAGTTGGTGTCTGGAGGTGCATGCATGTGACCTTCAAGGCGTAAATCTGTTCGTTATGGAGTAAGAAGTGAAAAGGAAAAATGATTTAGAAGCTCAAAAATGTGCCATAATGTGTGACATTGCTAATTATACAAAGTTGTCCATGTCTTTAGCTGGAAGTGTTTGTTGTGACTTGCCTTTCCCTTCCTACTCTGCTCAGTATGTATGTGATATCATGAGTGCCTGGATGTGGAATGCTATGTGATTGTTCTCTGCTGAGTGTTCTCTGAATGACAGTTGATGAGAGGGTGGCCGGTGGTTGTGTCCCTGTTCACCTGTATTGTATCATGCAGCCTTTAACTTGTGTTACCGGCATCCAAGTAAAGAAGATTTTGTTTTGTACTAGAGGCTACTGTGTCATCTGTACTGAGAAGCTACCTTTTTTATCATTGGCAAAGAGCTGAAGAATATGTGCTGTGATAAGGACCTGTACTGTGCTGAAGAGACAGACTGAAGAAGCTGACATCCACCACCCCCCAAACCTGAACCTAGGAAGAAGAAGACCCTATCTCTAAACCGAAGTTGCCAGTCTCCAAGGGGGCCACTATTGGCCTGCCCCTGGGGCCAACAAAGATGAGGACAACAGTTGTGAACTGCTGTTTAGTATTGTGACCTGATGAGCATGTGTACATTTATTGACAAGATGTTGGAGATGTGACCAGGGGGGTAAAATGAGGAATGCAGGGACCTGGTTCTGACTTGAGTGAGTAAGAGACCTGAGTGAGTAAGGGAATTTCCCAACAGTCTTTCTCTGGTTGACGATCTACAATTAACCTCTAAATGAGAATGAAAATAAGTGACCATTCAATTTAACTCCTATTGTGCACATTTCACTATCATTGCTTGACCTCAGGAATCATCACAGGAACATGGAATGAGGATGACTAATGAGGACATAAAAGAGAATGACCTGAAAATAATATTCAGAATGGTCATCGATCACATGGTACAAAGTCAAATGATGACGCAGGACATTTTTAAGTATAGAGCTCAAGAGTTCATTTATTCTGTACAAATTGAAACCAAGGGAATAACAACATGGTAGTCTACCTCTCCTTTAGCAGCTTTAAATGAAGTGATACTATGCATATCAGCCAAACATATGAGCATGTGGTAGCCAAGTGCAGTCATGAATCTAGTGCAGGATACAAAGAACATGATTTTGTTTAACGCCACTGAACCAAGTGAATTTGAGAATCATGAAAACTTCATCAACAAGACCTCTAACTGGCTAAGCACCCACTTTTGAGAAGGAATAGTTCTGCCTTAGGTCTGATTTTGAAATCATCAAAAGAATCTGATTTACGGAACAATTTGGGACCTCAAGTGCCAATTTGATTAGATCTGGAGCTTCAAGTCTGACTCCGCTTATAAGGAAATAGATCCTTTCCCAAACTTTAGAAGGATTAGAATAACCTTCCCATGTGACCAGAAAATGAGCAGATTCCAAAGAGCATGAAGGCAACTGAGACAGAGGTGTACTGGTTAAATGTAAAATTACTGGACACAACCTTATCGTAGATTTAAGTGTCTCTGCAGCATAGGAAGGCACAAAAGCCATCTTGTTTAAAATCCTTTCTGATGTCTACATCTAGGGTAAATCAAGTAAATTCCTAACCTGTAGCTTCAAGTAGGGAACCAGCTATTTCAACCTCCAAAGTTATGAAAATAATGCCAGAATGTCATCAAGAAAGCAGTTTAAAATTGGGACTATCAGTAAAAGGTGATTGGGGGATCTTCAACCAATTCCGACTTCAATCAAGATTGGGACAAGAATCTGCCAAGAAGCCTCACTCATCTTTGAGAACATAGCTGGTGTTTTCTAGAAATTAGAGGATCATGATCTATTAGCCTTTATTATGAAACATGATACCATCATTCTGCAGAAAAACATGGTTGATGGAAATGTGGGATCTAAGTGGCTATCTTAACTTTTACATATCAACTTGACAAAGGAGAACTTCATGGGACCTTCATATTTCATGCTGGATTGAAGTGTACCAGAAAGCGGAAATATTCCACTTTAAAACAAGATATGCAATGGCTGTTGACATAACTTTTCCAAATTGAGATCAACTTTTTCATTATGATAAATGTCTATACAACTGCAGAAATAATACAGATTGTTCAGTACTTCTAAAACCTCTTATACATCATCATCAAATAACTTCATTCAGCCGTTAGGCCATCAAAGTACATCCTATCACATTGTTATACTTAGTAAACAAAGTGCAATATGTCAAAGATGAAGAAAGGAGGAAAGGAGCAACAATTGTATAGGAGAAACAATGGCAAAGGCCACTGGTTTGGTGATGCCTTAATTATAATCATGGCCCAGATCGAAATACCACCAACTCCATTGACCAACTATATTAGTTCCCACTAGACCTCATCCCCAAAGGAGTAAGATTTGCACCAGTTAGGGGAGTGGTGAGTGGAGTAGCTCTAAGTGGCCCAGCAAATCCTGGGTGAGGGTTCATGATGATTGAGATCCTGCTCTTGGCCATTTGACCAGCCCAGCAACTTCTTCCCAGGACACCGTTGGCCATTCTCCAGTCCCAGAATTCCAGTTTTACTGTGTCATAGGGGTTCTTGCCCTCACTGGGCACTCTTTACCAATCCACCATGGCGTCCCTGGACATGAAAGCATAACCCCTAACGGTGCATAACCAGTGTAGGCATTTGTTTAATAGGACATCCCTTGGTTCTTTCTTGTTCCCTGCCAATTTAGGTACCACGAGGAGATATACCATGCCCTTTTTAGGCCCCCCTTGATCACGGCACTAGAATGTGCTCCCTCTTTCCCATGGACTATGTGCTCTTGTTTCCTTCATACTGGCGCATTGAGTACCTGTAGGACTTAAATCACGGGCCGCCAGTACTTTTTTGAGGTCCCCAATGTTAAAGTCCAATTCACATGGGGCATTGCCCGGGTGGGGTCTTACAGTATCAAGGTTGTGATGGGCAATGTTTGCTTCACTGGTGACAAAGCTCTACGATTCTTTTCAATAAAACATTCTGAAGGTAGATTATTTGACCCCATAGGAGTAAGTGGAGCATGAGGTAACTCCCACTATGCTCCCCCTCCTGCCCTGTCCAGAGCCTCTATTATGATTAAAAGCAGTTTTGTAGTAACTATCAGCTCTGCAAGCACTTGATTACAATGGCAGTTGCACCACCGGACTGTATGGAATTCATCAGCAGGAAAATTGATAATGGTATCAGTGCCATGATTAATTGTGTGACTTGGAGACTTAGGGGCCCTAAATGGGGTTAAGCGGAGAAAGGAACTAGCCCCTGAGGGCATGATTGTCAAGTTCTCATTCCAAGCGATAGCAGAGGAGCTAGAAAGGGGTTTGTCTTCAGAGGGTGTGTGTGAGAGAGGGGCCATCAGGCCCCTCACGTCCTCTACTTCTCAGTACAAAACTCGGACCAAGTGCCTCCAGGGTTCGCCCCTTGCCCTTATGCGATGTAAACTTTGGTTGACTTTCGCGTAGATGGGACCACTGAGCAGGACACGGGGCATCCATTTTTGTACCCCCTTTCGACTCCATCTTGGTGACTAGGCCTCACTGCGAAAGTACAACAACGCTTCCCTTCCCTTTTCTCGCAGCAGCACGGCCAGACGCGTTGGGCACAGGGCCCCCACCTTCGTATCACTCTGACTAGAAAACTCTGCGGTTCCATTCTCACGCTGAAGCCGGAGGTGCTTGCAACACATAATAAATGTAACACATCACTCTTCCCCTGAGATCACTGTCCTGCATGTGAACCAGCATGAGCTAAACACATAGCTCGTCCATCTCCACAAACGTGTCCTTGCCCCCACACCCTTGCCAGAGGAAACGTACTGCTAGCGTGACCCTGTGTCCCTGCAAGATATTCCTTTCATGTGCCAGACCATGCATTTTTTGAGAATATATTATGTTAGCTTAGATAGTGACCACCCTGCCTCCCAGCGACCTGACCTTCACCCATTCGGAGCGCAGATGACTGACGTCAAAACCTCCCGCCGACCAAGCGACCAACCCGGAGGAACAGATGCCACCCACACCTGAGGCTTTGCGCGGGCTGACCAATCCGGGACCAACGTAGTATCCTATGTTAGTTGCGTCATTTACCCTATAAAATGTACTGTAATGATAACTTGTGGCAGAGCGCTCTCAGAAATCTTTTGAATGCCATTCATCAGATAAACCTTGCCTTGAAATCTTGCAGCCTGCTCTCTGTGCCTTATTCCCCGTCTGAGGTGTCTGGTTTATTCTTTTGCACTTATAAATCGGGGAGAGCACAAACAAGGGATTGTGGCTTACTGGGTCTGCTGGGTCCAATGAATATGGGACAGAAGTGGGCCTGGAATGGGATCTGTAAGAGTCAAGGCCTGGAAGAGAATCAGGAGCCGGGCTGGTGATCACAGGCGTACACTTTGATAGCGGGGAACATTTGACGGGGACGGCTGGAGTGGCATCATCCATCACTGGTGAAGGCAGTGTCTCAAGGTTTATCAAATCAGATGGCAGACACTGGATGGGCGCAATAGGAGCCATGTTGGAATCAGGTGGGTCACAGTGCTGAGGGATGCCAAGTACGATAGGGGGAGAGCAATCATTCACATCAACAGGTCCTATGGCTTTGTCATTGTCAATATATAAGCATGCAGGTTTCCCTCCAGTGATGAGCCTACTTCCTTTAGTGGCTGAATATTCAGGGTTTATAGCTGTGCAACCTATCCCATGGCACACGGCTAGCAAAGCACCCAAGCTGCTGGACGTCACTCGCCAGTGGCAGTCAGCCAGTGCAGTTCGTGCCCCTCCCAGAGCTTCTTGACTATATCCAAGAACCTGGTGGATCTCTTCTATCAACGAGTAAGCCTGCCCCACAGGGTTGCTGGGATTGTTATTGCATGCCCCAGTTTCCCCCCTAAAATCAAGAGCGAGGTATACGACACACTTCCTGCCATGACTTATTGAATGAGTCCCCCGCTGCCTGTGTCTCCTCACAACCAGAATCTTGCGCTGGGACTTTTGCTATAATTGGTCTTGTATAGTGGACTGAGGGGTGAGCTGTGGACAAAAGAGGAGTGGGGGAAGATATGAGGTGGGCGGGTCTCCATGTGCTCCATAAACAGGCCAAACCTAATAATTTGCCAGATTGATGGGCCAGCAGTCACCCGCTTCAATGATCCGGTGGAGTCTCCTACTCATTCCAGCTTACATTCGCCTTGCTCGCACGTCGGTTCTTCAGAGAGGGTCCCAGGGCTCCCTTGCCGGGCTTTACTGCTGTGGGGACACTACTTACAAGACATGTCTGTGGGGGCGTGGCGTGTGTAATGCAGGAACCAACGAGTTTCAGGCCCGACAGAGCAGTGCCAAACACTGCGCCCTTGCCCAGCCACAGGCTTCCCCGCAGGATATAGTACGAAACACACATGTAATTTAAAAATGAAGAAAAAAACACAAACAAGAGATACGACTCATCCAGACTTGGCCAGCTGATGCAAACTATTCTCACTGCTACCTTCACTTTCTATTCCAAGTTCTCTAAGCCCCCAAACAGTCCATAGGCTTCTAGCAAAGGCCTATTTCTCGAAGTCTGTGAATATGGGGCCACAAGAGCTGCACTACCTGCTGAGCCAAGGGGAGTTGATGAATACAAGCCCCTAGCAACATGCAATCCAGCTCACCAACTTTCCAGAAAGCAGAAAACTAGAAGAGGATGGGCTGTGGGTCAAGCAGAGTTAGTGGGCTGACAAAGTCGTGCTGTGTGACCTGAGCTCACTGCCTAGGAGCCATAGTCAATGTAGCAGTGTAAACACTTAAGCACGTGAGACTGCACAAGGAACTACCGTGGTCTGTAACAGTACTGCGAGGCTGTGGACTAGAGGACTGCAACATCGCACAGGCTGGATAGAGTGGTGCAGTATGCTGAGTGCAAAGCAGCTGCAGATGAAAGGCAGATGAAAGGCAAATGAAAGCAGCAGGGACAAGCACCCAGAGCCCAGCCAAAGAGCGAAACAGCACGCTCTTGCCCCCCCACTCTGCTCCACTTTGGGGTAAGGTGTTGCCTTTTATGAGTCAAGGTGCAGGAGACAGGAGAAAAAACCCCTCCCACAGAACAGCAGCAAAACAGCCCGCTCTCGGGCCCCTCGCTCCACAGGAAGCCTTTAAACCGGTGCAGCTGGACATACATTTATTCTTAGTGGAGATATGAAAGCAAAAATAGGACCCTTGGGTTGGATTCAAGATGTGCATCATGAAAGCCCAAGTCCCATTGAGATTCCCATCTTGAATCAATTACCGCTGGATTACAAATATTGGCATGGTCCCCATTTATGGACTCCATGGTGATTTCTGCGGAATTACCACTGGCGGTAATTCCAACAGTGATAATTCTGCAATTTGTGCCGATTTTTGTCAGTAAGGCCGTGGAATTACCTCTAGCATTTTTCTGGAGGTTTTCCACTACCTCACCAACAAAGTTGTAGTACAGCAGTGCTGTAATGTGGTGGTAACCGAGTTTTACTGCCGTGTTGTACCACACCACCGTACTTGGAATGAGGACCATAATAGGGAACTGCGAGCCAAAGTGCAACATGAATGGTAATATTCAGACTGATGTTGCCAAGCTGTGTACTGTCATCCCGGAGCCCACTGTTATCAAAGCAAAATTCACCCAGAAATAAAGGCATCAATGACATTAGAAACTGCACGTTTGACAAGGAATGTGCCAAAAGTATGTCCTAGAAGCATGGGAAATTCAAGCCTTAAGAAAATTAAGCAAATTGCTTTAAATTTGGAAAAAGAAGGAATCATGGAACAGACATCAAAAAGCAGCAGTCCAAAATGACACATCAGCTTTTTGTAGATGTGTGCCTCAAGGCCTTGCTCAATTTAAATCGTGTGTTGAAGACATCTCCTAAGATAATTGGATAACCTATTTTTCAAAAATTTTTAATGATTCATCATTGGGTTAAAATATATTAGCAAAAGGAATCAGCACTGCGCCCAATATGGGAGGTGAATCTGATGGTTTCAATATCATTATTACTGATCAGACAACTAGTGATTGGTCTCTGGATTTTGATATGATATGATATGATATGGCATTTATAACGCGCCTATACACAAGTGTTTCAAGGCGCTAAAGGAGTCTTTTTACTTGAGAAATAATTCATTTGGTCAATAACTATCTCTCAAGAGGTTAAGCGGCAGGACCAAATATGATTGCAGCAGATGTTTTACAGCATCTTCCAGGGTAGGGGATCCAGTTATTCAGAACCATTTTTCCTATTGTCATGACAAGTGTATTTATCCGGCATCTTGGTTAGACTTGATTATTGTTCCATTCACAAAAAATACCCTCCTAATATATTATCCTCTTTAGGTCTATTTGTCTAATAGGTATAGACTGCAAGATCTTTAGTTATACTGTACTCACATGATTAAACAATTGTAATAAGGCAAATGGAATATTGAATATGACCCAGGGAGGCTTTGGAGATTGTCGTTCTATGGTTGATCAAGCCTTTATTATGATGCATTTGGCCCACACGTATGCCTTTGTAAAAACATGCCTTTATTTGCTGCTTTTCTTGGCTTTTCCTCTGCAATTGACATCATGGTGAGAGGAAGACCTTTGGCCAAACTAGAGTAAATGGGCATTGAAAAGAATTTGTCAAACATCATGTACTCTAAAACCACCATGAAGGTTTGCATTAGCTCAGTGGAAAACCTTCCAGGTTGTAGACAACAACAAGAGGATTAAAACAAGGGTGCCCACTTGTTCCAGTCTTTTTCTGTTTATATTCAAACATTTTGTGCTAAAAAAACAAAGGAGTAGAAAGGCTAAGCATCACTTTAAGGTGGATGAATAATTCATTGAGAAGGAACACTCCTCCTCATATCTGGGGGTCATTTTGTCAGCAAACATTTCCTGGAAACCTCACATCTCCTAAGTGCTGAAAAAAAAAGCTGATGCAGTAGCAAGAGCCTTAACAAAGTATGTAAGGCAACATGATAACCATATAGATCTGGAATTAAAAACAATCTTTGAAACAAAACTACTGCTATAGATCAATATGAAAATATGAAAATTGCCCCAATTTTCTTATCAAAGAAGCAAGTGGCCATTAAGGATCCAAGATCAAATCTTCCTAAGTCATTGGCCTCAACAAATACGATGGGAAAAAACATACCCGAAGGAAATGATATTAAAATTCAAAATGGAGAAGGAAAATTTGTTAGGCTTGACACTCTTACACATCACGAGGAAAATAAAATAGGGTCCCAATACTCCTCGGTAACATGTGATCAACCAATCCAAAATACAACGTTGGAAAACAAAATCCATAGGGTATGGTTGAGACTACGATCAAATCAGGGACGCCACAAAGCTTTGAATCGGGGAGTGATCTTAGACATAATACAAAAAACTGCAAATCTTCACTCCTTCAAATCTAAAGACATCGAGAGCGTGAAATTCCCACTGTCAACTGATCCATTTTTGGTTGAACTCCTCTTGTCCTCTAAGAATGCAAAAAATGATATTCTACAAAACTCAGTTGAACTAGAGTACTACGGGCTAGAGGTCTCATGCAGTGACAGGGAAAGCAATGTTATGAGTAAACAATACAACCCAATACAATCAACCAAAGGAAAAATACCCCAAAATGAGGTGATTCCTACAAAGAAAGGAAATTCAGAAAAAGATCTCAAAGAAAAAGACAACACTCTTTTGCTCCTCCCAGAAATACTGACAGAAGTATTACAGAAACTGGGCCTAGGCACACAGCGTCTTTAGAAGGAACAATGTAAATATTTTTAGTTGCAACACAAGGGGCTCAAGTGTCATTAGAAGCAAAGAAACACAATCATATCTATTTAGCCAGGGAGATGTAGTTCTATTGCAAGAAACCTGGCTGGTAAACTCACTAAATATTGAAGGATACACAGTTTACTGTCTATCAGCTGCGCAAAAACCACTAGGACGTCCCTCAGGAGGACTATTGATAGCACTAAAAAATCAAATTTTTAAAAATGTCACAGAAATATGGAAAAATCCCCAGGGGATCCAAGCATGTAGAGCCGAAGTAAAATTACAAGAAACTATTACAACTTGGGTCTTTGTAAATATTTACTGGAACCCTGCAACATCGAAACTAAATTGCTTCTTAGAAAACCTAGCAGCACTATTCGAACTACTAAAAACAACCTTAGCCGCTTGTAAAATCGTGATGGCAGGAGATTTTAATGCAAACTGCCTACATCCCCAAAAAGGAGGCTTAGATCGAATGTCTCAAGGGAAAATCAGTCAGGGGAAAAAGTGGCAGGAATTTATGGAAGAATGGGATCTTCACATGGTAATGTGCACACTAGAAGGCGACCAAGAACCATATACAACCTGGAGAAGAGGGAATACATCCTCCGCCATAGACTATATTTTCGTTTCAAAAACCCTACATGCTTTGCCTTCTACTCTAAAAATAAAACAGGAGTTAGGCAGTGATCACAGTAGATTGGAGCTGTCATTTGAAAATATTATAATAACGGAGGCGGAGGCTGAAAGAGAAAAAGGTAAAAAAGGAAAACTCAGAATTACAAAATATAAAGATGGGGGAATCAAACTAAATGGAAAACTTAAAGGCCTCCCCGAACATTTTTGGAAAACGCAATGTGACCCAGAACGATTTACCAATTTTCTATTGACAACTCTAACGCCCAAATATTTAGCGGGAGAAACCAAACAGAAACATCTTCATGCCTTCGATGAACTCACACAAAGAAAAAAAAGAAAGCATAGAAAAGCTCTAAGAGATATAAAAAGAGCAGGATACTCATTTGGAAAAATGAAAATGGAGATAAGAAATCAAAAAGCAAATTATAAATCATGGTCAATTTTGCACAAAGCCCATCGGATGCAAACAGATGGCGAGTATATACTTAGCACCCTTAGAGAGAGAAACAGCAAGAACTTCTGGGAAATATTGAACAAATTCGAAGGGGACCAGACACAATCATTATGTAATCTAGTGTCAGAAGATAATTGGGTAAGATATCTGACAGAAACATTCAAGAGTAAAATCAACTGCGAATTCAAAAACAAAACAGATATCCACTGGCAACTAAACTTCAAGGAGGAGGATATACTCGAAATCATAGCCAACTCATCGACATCTAAAGCTTCGGGACTAAATGGCCTGACTTACCAGGCATTGAGAAATGAACCAGTGCTGTGGTCAAAACTTGTATCCACTCTCTTCAAGGAAATACTAAAACAACGAACATTCCCAGCTTCTTGGAAAACGGCTCTCATAGTACCCTTTTTTAAAACTGGGGATCGGAGAATAGCAAGTAACTACAGACCAATAGCACTGCTGGACATTGAAAGTAAAATCTTCATGAAACTTCTACTGAATCACATCATGAAATGGGTTGAAGAGTCCAATATTTTATCACGCTATCAAACAGGATTCCGCAAAGGCCACTCAACATCCATTAATGGCCTGATCCTAAATATCCTAAACGAACAAAAAAGAGGGGGAAAAAAACAAATAATGTATGGAGCTTGGATAGACCTTTCCAAAGCATTTGATCAGGTAGAACGAGTACTACTTTGGGAAAAACTCCAAAAATGGGAAATGCCAGAACCACTATTATCAATTCTAGTGGAGCTATATAAAGATACTAATTTGAGAATACGGCTTGATGCAATGGGACATCTCTCAAGACTGGTTGAAGTGAATAGAGGGGTAAGACAAGGCTGCCTGGGAGCGCCCCTGTTCTTCAATCTGTTCTTGGCAGATATGGGCCCTTTTTTGCAATCATCTGCTTTGTTAAGCCCAATGTTAAATGGGAGGAAGATCTGTTGGCTTGTATATGCAGACGATATAGTTCTCCTCGACAGAACACCGGTCGGTTTACAACATCTACTTGATAAAATGAATGAATATGTGGAACTAAATAAATTGACAGTTAATCCAGCCAAATCAAACATTTTGATCTTTAAACATCCACTATCAAAAACGAAATGCAGAAACTGGAACATGGGAGGAGAACAGATAAGAACCGTTGAAACCATAAAATACCTGGGATATAACATCCATGCTCATCCAGCAATATACAAAGCAGAAAACGAAATCAGGGCGAAAGTCAAACAATTTACATCACAAATGATCAAGCTAAACTATACATTTTGCAAGTTCTCCATTCTCCCATTGGTGAAGTTCTATCTAGCCAAAGTGGTACCAGTCATCCTATATGGCTTAGAAGCAAAGCCGGATCTCTGGTTTACAAACTGGGACAATATTGAGGGCCATCTATGGAAAAAAGCTCTGGGCCTCCCAGATTGTGCCTCTTTAAAAAGTCTGAGATTTGAATTAGGTCTAAAATCACTGAACTGTATGGCAGACTGGAAGCTCATCTCATTATATCGAGAAATAATAACGAGTAAAGACTCGACAATGTATGGAGATCTTAGACATGAAGCTCTACAAAAGAGATCAACCATCCTCGCCTCATTGGAAGAGAAAACGATGGAAAGACTGGATGCAGTAGATCTAAATGAAGAGATCCTGGCCCTTAATCCACTTAAAGTAAAAAAAAGACTCGAACAATGGGACTGGATTAAAACGGTAGAAAAAGTAAGAGAAGACCCAACACAAAACACCTTCTTGAAAGGAGAAAAGAAACTCGGGTGTCTCTCCCGATATCTCCTGAAGTCTCCCAACAGGAAACTGCGTTCAGACGTCCTTAGAATGAGACTGAACCTTGTCCATTGTGGTGCTGTTCTAGTGAAACGCAACCAAGGAGACATGGCAAAAAAACTATGCTCAGTCTGTGATAACCCTGTCAAACAAACACTAAGACATGTACTAATGGATTGTGAAGGCACATGGCCAATACGATTTAGACTTTTTAGAGATCTCGTGCGGAGGGAGGAAGACATAGTTACAGACTTCCTCTGGGATAGAATTATCTCGGGCACCAACGCTGCATTGATGTTTGCAGCAACCCAGGTCATAATAGAAAGTGGCCTGACAATCTAATATAAAGTAAAGTAGAAGTATTTGTAAATTTGGAACCAGCAAAAATTAGGAACATTTGCAGGGTTGGTGGATAACAATGAAATACACATGCAAATTTTATAATTTTATTATTTTGTAAAGGCTTGTGCCAAAACAAATAAAAAAAAAAAATAAAAAAAAAAAAAACAAAATATGGAAGCTGTGTGGCATATTGTACTGACATTTGGGGGATGTGCAAAAAAATAACCAAAAGAGGAATCAGTGAGAGAACATACTGGAAACAGCTCCTCTATTTGCCATGGGGCTTCCCGGCTTTGGCCATGCACATGGATGTCGGCTACTAATCACAACAAAGAAGGGTGGCCAACAGTCCATCAAGATATGCTAGTAAAAGATATGTGTCAATAAATACAAACTTGGAGGAAATGGCATAAAAACAGCATTTCACCCAACTGTGCATATCAAACTACAGGAAAACAACTAAAGGAACAATTAACCATTATAGCTATGGAATACTTAAGAAAAGTACAGAAAGCATACCTGCATATATTAACTGGTATGCATAAACAGTCAAGATTAGGCAGATATTTATGCGGCAAATCATTAAATGCAAACCTATTTTGATATCCTATTGAAAACTAAATGAAAGGTTCCTCTGCTCTGGCAAGAGCGGGTAACTTGGCATTAGGCAACACTACAAGGGGATGCAACCGTTCTGCTGATTCATACTGTAAGGTAGTCCTAGTGGAAGAGGAGACTCCTCTGCATTTCTTGCTTCAATGTCCAGGGTATATTTCTTTATGACGCAAAAGAGTCCTCTTTTCTTAGAGCTAGAAAGTCTCTTGGAAAATGCAGATGCAGCAATGATGCTCCTTTTTGGGAGACTTTGATTATAACATCACTAAAATGACTGCCACTTTACATGCTGGTGCCTGGAGAAAAAGAGAACTGTGAATTACAAACGTTATCAGGTTCATAAAACATGTAGCGGGCTTTTGGACTGGGGATATTCAGACAATTCCTCGCATGCCGTAAAACATATTGAAAGATTGACAAGACTAGAAGATCTCCACACATGGTGCCATCTTCAATCTATCTGTGCTACTACACAGTGTCCTGAAGACGGGTCCACCAGACGTTGCAGACTGGACTGAACCATTTGCACATAGTCTTAATAATAATTGTTTGAGACCCAGAAACACAACTTAGTGTAGTTTAAAGAGAGTTATCGAACTAAGAGGTTTTACAGACCCATGAAAACATTGTTCTCAATCTCTTACTAACCTCACTAAAATGTTGTGATGTTTAGAAATTATCAAGTTAGCGTTGGGTGTCATCACCCTGGTTACACAGAGCCAATGGCACTACCACTTTCAGTTGGTTTTAATGTTTATATTTTGTGCTTATTTTTATATTTTATTTTGATTAAAATATGTGAACCTGAAGCTTTTTGTCTACACAAATGATGACATGTTCGGCTTGGTGACAGTTGTGTACTTTGGTTTGACCTTGTGCATGTGAAGGTGGAAAGCTGCTTTTTGTGGATTTCTATATAAACTCTAACTTGGATAGCCATAAAACTGCCATCTCAGGAAGTACATCAATAGCGAATTGCCACCACGATTATCTATCACTCTTTTGATAGCTAGCCATTTCTGCCGAGCTTTCAAAGGGATCAGTGAGATATGTGAATGAGGGAGAGGCCCTAATAATCAGGCCTAGGTACTTGTATTCTTGTATTCTTGTACTTGTTCTAAGCGTGTGCCTCCCAGGCTTCATGGATAAGTTGCACCTCCATACTCTCTCTTACCAATTGTCATTATTTTAGTCTTTGTTAAATTAATGTGGCAACCATTTTGGTTAACATACTGTTGTAAAGTGAGTGCTGTAATCCCACAGCCACCCTATTCAAAATAACGGTATCATCCCCGTATGTTAGACAGAGAATGTTCTCACTCCCAAAAAGTAGCGGGAAGTTATCTGTTAGATATTGGCCATAATATCTAGAGGCTGAGAGGTTGGCCACCACCATGATCGTCTGTCCAAAAAGAGTTATAAAAAGTTATTTATTACATGCTGTCCAGGTACCCAGTGATGTCATTGCAGAATGTTCGCTCGACATATTTTAAAGTGCAGGATTTTTTTTAAAAACAACGATCGTACATTAAAAAAAAAAAATAGAGAGTTTGCGAAAGATGCTATTAATTGGAGGGAGGTTAGAGGGAGGTGGGAGGATGAGGGTTAATGTGGATGTGGGGAGTTTTCCCCCACATATTGAAGCTTAAGGAGGTACAAGTAACATCATAGAACTGCTGCCCACACATGTAGCAGTATTATAAGGACCAGTGTCTACCTAAAGCCATGCAGCGTACCATGCCATTTGCCCCCGGAGGATAGCTAAGCTGCAACGTGCTCGCTTTGTAAGCAAGACTGCCATGAACCGCCAAACTCGTCCATTCTGGACTTCATGGTCCATGATGCACCACGGTATGAACTCTGTGATCCTTCTAACATGGCCGACAGTTTCGAAACACTGCACACCAGCCCTTACGCGTTACGTTCGACTTCCTAGGAAACAGCCACACCCCCGCAGCACTGCGCGTCTCAACGCTACTGCTTGTAGTTACACGTGTGTTGTCGGAGTCCACTCCGTGCTCTTTTTTGATTCCTCTGTTTTCCTCCTTCCTATTCCTGGTACCCATTCGTTCCCTTCCTTTCCTCCTTCCGTGGTTCATTCCTGGATTAATCTTGTGATCGGACCTACGGCGCTTTGGTTCCTTTCCTTCCGAGCCTGGACTCTATCTCCCTCCTGGTTCCTCGTCCTGCATACTGAATGCTTCCTAGCGAAGGGCAATGAAGAACTCACGCTGGAATCCGAATACCCGTGCCGAGGCCTATACAAGTCTCGGACAGTACGAAAGAAGGAAGCCACTTCCAAGAAGGTCGCAAGTAAGGAGAAACAGGTGAGAAGGGGAGAAACTTGTGACAGATTGAGACATCTCAAACCTGATACAAGGGCAGATATGGAAGCCGCAGTTCAAGACCTCATGAGAGGTATGCAAGAATTAACCACTGAAGTCCAAAACCTCAAGGCTGAGAATGTGGCATTAAAGCAGTTAGTCTTATCTCGTGACTCTTCAGCCAAGGAAAGTGTCCTGTTAGGCGGAGTAGTGGACAAATACGACGGATCATCAAAAACCCTATGTGCCTTCCTTGATTCTTGTTTAGTACATTTCACGAGCAAATCTCATCTCACGGGCAATGCCTTAACCTGGCTACTCCCTTAGTCAATGCAGGTAATGCTCTCCTGGATGATTACGATGGGTTTGTGGAAGCCCTTAAAGGAATGGTTTGGTCAAAAATGTGTATTGCCCCTATGGGTCGGCCATGTGTTTTTAAGCCTAGGTCGCTCGATTTTAGAAAAATTTCCTATGGACCTTACCCAAGTTTTCGTCCCTTAAACGCATGCGAAAACAGGCACCATGGAGCTGCCATTTTGTGATAATCCTATCATTTCCCCCATCGCCCTGGCTGACCTGCTTTTGCGGCACTAAATCATATCCCCCGCCCCTGAGCCTGTCATCAGCAGACGCGTACTGCCCATTTCACAATGCCAAAGCACGTCTTGTGTCAATATTCGCTGCACTTCAGCTAATGACGTGTCGCCATGGAAATGTCAGGACGCCTCTTTCCTCAATAAGTACAAACAGACCGTTTAACAACACACAGCAGCAGATTTCCGATTCCATTCCTCTCTCTGTGCTACTTTGAGTATTCTGTGACTCGTTTCTGTGCTCTGGTCAGCTACCTTCGTTGCTTGTAGCCCGTGTGAACAGATACCAGTACCACCGCTATCAATTATTTTAGTTTATGTAACACACAATGGATACAATAATGCCCTACATGTACGAGCCCGAGTATACCAAGGAGGAACTACTGGAAAGGGAAACACGCGAAAATGATGGGTCTTCGGACGGCAGTTGGGAGGACGATTCAAAAGCTGAAGAGCCTGGACCTAGTCGCATGAACTGTGTGTCCACCTGGTGCACATGCAATCGGTGCGAGCTAATGCCAACCGAGGACGAGAACTGCTGCTGCTGTGAAAACTCGGGATGCGTGGCCTACATTTCGGAAGGCGAGCCACGACCGCAATGCATCACCGAGCTGCCAGACTTCAGGGCAGCCTGCCTCACACGGTCAGTGTTGAGGATAATGATGGTGTTTATGCACGAACTTCACGCAAATGTTCGTCCTCGTAATCCGAGTAACGAGTAAGTATACTCTGCTTGTCATGCCACTCCCATTTCATGGTCTTCTACTATATCCAAAATTACATATACATATCATTGTAACGCACGAAAGTCTTTCAATAGTGTGCAGTGTCTAGATAGCATTTGTCCGAGCAGAATGCCATTAGTTACAAGAATTGTCATTGACAACAAACGTTTATTAAACTTATCTTGGTCCTTTAAAAACAGTTTGTTTCATTCCTTTTCACAGGTGGTACTGGCTGGTGGCCTATCGTTCCTTTACATGGTGGGTTCACGGGAGGCTTGGACATCACGTTCGAAGAGTGATACCCGCCTGTGCCGTTCGTGCCATAAGAGAAACGTTCTCGAGTGACAGCGGTCAGTACAGGGGATTTTCTCTCGCTGTACTGCAACCTGAACTGTACAATGTGTAAAGTTTTGTATTTTTGTATCATCAAAATAAGCTACAAAATAAAACACCACATATATTTTAACAACGGTTGTTTCGATTTTTTAAATCAACCAAGTGTGTCTCCATTCAAGGATGGACGTCAGACATCTGTACTCGGAATGGGTGAAGTTCAGGTCGCTGTGAAGCGGGGTGGTCACTATCTAAGCTAACATAATATATTATCAATAATGCATGCACTAAATAACACTTGTACAAAGTCTTTCAGTTGGTTATATCTCTATAAAAGTCACACATATATCAATACTATCAATTAACATTGGATTATACAGGCCTTAGGTCAAGGGTCTTGACCACTATAATACACTGTTTGAAGTGTGGGTCTGTGCTCACAAGAATCTCCGATATGTGGCATTTGTTATTGATAGGCAACGATATACTGCAGTAGGGGTCTAATGTTAGTTGGGGATCTGCTAGGTGGGCATCATGGCGTGGTCAGTGGTCTGGCACATGAAGAGAATACCTTGCGGTGACAAAGGGTCAGAATGACAGTAACTTTCCACTAGCGAGGGTGCGTGGGCAAGGACACGTTTGTGGAGATGACCGAGCCATGTGCTTGATTCAGGCCGGTTCACATGCAGGACCGTGATCTCAGAGAGTGATGTGTTACTTTTATTAGCTGTTGCAAATACCTCTGGAGTTTTCCAGTCAGAGTGGGAACGAGGCTGTGGTCCATGTGCTCTGCGCGCTGTACTATCGCAGTGAGGACTGGTCACCAAAATGGAGTGGAAAGGGGGTACAAAACTGGATGCCCTGTGTCCTGCTCAGTGTTCCCATCTACGCGAATGTTATGCAAAGTTAACATCACGTAAGGGCAAGGGGCGAACCCACTACTGGAGGCACTTGGTACGAGTTTCTACTGAGAAGTAAAGGATGAGAGGGGCCAGATGGCCCCTCGCTCCCACACACTTGCCTGCACGCCAAAAGGCGGTTCGCACCCGGGGATGAGCGCTGGCATGGGGGGCTGTGACGGGGGCAAACGGCCAAGGTGCCAAACAGCATGTACACTTCAAAAGGTATCTCACGCCCAGGGGCCATCGTTCACATGGCCTCCACAGATCCTGTGTCTCCAATCAGGCCTCCCCTGAGGCAGGCCGCCCCCCTGCAATCCACATAAGTGTGTCTCCATTCAGCAGTCTTCCTGTGTCTTATCTACACGCCCCAGGACCATCCATCCCACCCCCTCTATCAAAGGCGGTTCGCACCCGGGGATGAGCGCTGGCATGGGGGGCTGTGACGGGCACAAACGGCCAAAGTGCCAAACAGCATGTACACTTCAAAAGGTATCCCACGCCCAGGGGCCATCGCTCACATGGCCTCCTCAGACCCTGTGTCTCCAGGCAGGCCTCCCCTGAGGCAGGCCGCCCCCTGCAATAAACATAATACCACGACATACACACGTCATTCATTCACAAACACACCCCTGTTTCTAATACTTTATAAACCACTTGATATATCTCATGAGAGCATCTTTGTGCTTTGCAAGTCAACTCCTGAACCTTCTACCTGAGAAGTACTGAGATCTATGCTAATCTGCTCGTTGCCGTGCTGTCTGTGACCGCTTCGAGCAAACTCGTCAGTGTGCTACCTGTGGCCATCTACCTGTTCTCCTGCAACATACTGCTCGGCCTGCTGAATCTAACTGTTTGTTGGTCAAGGTAAGGCCATGTATCCTAGTCATATTTCGGTCATTTTTACATTTCAATTTATTTGCTATTACAGTGCCCAATAGAGCTATGGTCATTGGTCTCATTGCTATTGACTTGAGTTTCAATTGTTATGCTATCAATAGATCGATTTATTTTCATCTGTGTCAATTGTCATCGAATTGCATCCTTCAGGGGTCCAGTCTATAATGTACCATAGTTCCTTTTCGTGCAAGACAGAACATCCAAGGGACGAGTCACATGTTCAGAGTTTAGTCACATAATTAAAAAAATGTCTTTAACTTATGCAAATACTAAGCCGCACATGATGAACTGGTATAGTTCCGGCGACCAAAACAAACCTTGCATTGAGCATGGTATGGTTCATTTACTTTTTTATGACATTTTTATTCATCAAGGTTTTATAATAATCTTGATATTTACTTTTCAGAATTTTCAACAATGCCTGCCTGTTCGATTAGCGGTTGCCCTTAGAAGACCCATGCTAAATCTGAAGGCACTACAATGCATATATTCCCGAAAACTGTTGATCGAATAAGAGAATGGGTCAGACATTGCGGATATCCACTGGATGAGCTGGAAAGTAGAGTCCAACAAGTCTTTGAGGACAAGAGGGGTGATCGATACCGCATCTGCAGCCGGCACTTTCCCTCGAACATGTACACCACATCTTGGGTAACAAAAAAGAATAAATGGCGATCGACACGAAAATTGCTCGCAAACGCTATTCCCACTCTATTCGTCCACAATCCGCCACTGGTGAGTCAAGTGTCCGTTTTTAGCTTCAGGCCTTGCGGTAGTGTGTAGGTAGCCAAATGGATTCATTGATATTTTAGGTGTTGTTTCCAATTTTTAATACTTTCGTCATTGATATGAGTGTATAGCTTTTTGAATAATGACATTTATCAATATATTATTTTTAGATGTCATAACCCACAAACAAAATCTATATATGGGCACAGGGAACTGTGCTATATTGCGCATTACTCAAGTATTCTGTCTCCTTACATGGTAATTTTAAATATTGGCATTTCATTATCAAACAATAATTTACCTTTACAACTTCTTGACTATCCCTTGAATCTGAAGCAAGAACATTTTACTTCCGTCACGTGCTCGCAGTTATCAACCACTTCTAGCGCGTATCAGGTAATCATACTTGGCTATTCCGCTACAGACTTGTTTTATGCATGTCAAGTAATAGTTTGTATGTATCGTGTGATTATTTTACCAATTGTTTGGTTAGTGCTTTCCAATTGGTATACACCTTAGTTGTCGTCCCCTGGTGTTTGTTTTTAGTTATAATTAGTGTTATCCATACTAATGCAAGTACTGTCTTTCAGGGAGATGCTGAAGCGTCCACCACATTGACAACAGCCCTAGATGTCCTTCAGCAGCCCGAGGTATGGATACTGACAGCTCAACTGACCGTGATCATCAGGACTGGAACACTTGTCGTTTGATTGTTCTACACCATGTTTCATTTGTGGTTAGCTGTTGATATGTACCTGTGCGGTCGACCCCAAGCGTGTGTTGTGTTTTCAATATTGTAATCCTTACTAATGCAAATACTGTGTTTCAGGCAGTTGTTGAATCGTCAACCCACGCACTTGATGCGGAGCCTGACATTCAAGTAATTCCAGTGGAAGAGGGACCATGCGGATACGAATCGGCGCAACAGCTTTCGGAAGTGTGCACCACATTGACAACAGCCCTAGATATTCTTCAGCAGCATGAGGTATGGATACTGACAGCTCCATCGAGCGTGATCATATAACGTGATTCCATTTGCTATACTTTCTTCCCTATTAACGCAAGTACTGTGTTTCAGGGAGATGATGGAGCTTCCACTACAATCACAAGATCCCATTTAGATGATGCAGATGTAAAGAAATCGGAGAAATAAGTCGATTAAATCTGATCATTTTTAAATATTCCTTGATTCTTTTAGACAATGCAACATTTGTGGTTTTCTCTTTATATGTACCTGTGCCATCGACCCCAAGTGTGTGTGTTATGTTTACGATATTGAAAACCAGACTAACGCAAGTACTGTGTTTCAGGGAGTTGCTGATGCCTCCTCTTCAATACAATCGTGGCAGTCCATGTAGAGCCAGAGGTATGGATACTGACAGGTCCATCGAACTAGGTCATCAGAGCTCGAATACTTGTCGTTTGATTGTTCCACACAATGTTTAAATCATGTTTGGCTATTGAGATGTACATGTGTGTTCGTCCTCACGTGCGTTTTATGCTAACAATATTTTGATACACAGTAATGAAAATACTATGTTTCAGGGAGTCGATGGAGCCTCATTCCGTGCTGTCTATGCGGATACAGAAAATATAGTCATTGCAGCGCAAGAGGAAGGGGAGACATGCGGATCGGTATCGGAGAAACAGCGTTCAGATGTTAAAGGTCGAGTCAAAAAAGTTGCAAAGAAAAGAAACAAAAATAAAGTTAGTTACAAACAGTTCATAACTTTAGAAATGTTTTTGTGGTGGGGACTATTTTATGTTTTTTTCCAGTCAATTGTACTATACTTTATCTTGTGTTTAAACTGAACATCCCTTTTCCAATCTGTCCTCTAGTTACCCATGGGTCTACGAACTATACATACACAGACAGTGAAGCAAATGATAGATGTTGCTTGCCAGACCATTTACACTATGGAGGAACTATTAATTCAGACATGGCATGTTGAGACTCGGGATGCTCATGTCCAATGGCCAGAACAAGTGTCCGGAGAATCCAGCAAAGTTGTATTGGACCATTGCTACAGTACGACCGCACCGCCGCAACAACTTGATACTGGATGTATTGAAGCTAGCTCTGAAGTAGTCGCAGATCAATTCACACACTCTATACCCGCCAAAAAAATTCCCACCAAAAAAGCTGTCAACATTGTTGTGTTCTCCCATCAATGTTGAGGTAGCAGCTGTTGAAATGACAGAGAATGAACCAGCAGCAGCATTCACCGACGCATCAGAACTTGATAGCAGCGATATTTCTTTCAAATGTGGTGATATGTCCTCAACGTCACAGGCCGAAACAACTTTGACGCAGGATGACAGTCTAATGAAAGAGGGCAAATACATAGTATTCAACAGTTGTTTGATGGATATTATAAGTATGCTGAAATGTGGGCATTCCGTCAGAGGGAAAGTATGTGGGAAGCCATTGATTCATGTGACTCGTCAAAAACAAGGCAGCAATGTCACAATACATGCCGCCTGTAGATTACATCATACGTTCTCATGGTCTGCACAACTGATGCTGGGGAAACTGCCAGCAGGCAATCTACTGTGTGCAGCTGCATCACTTTTTAGTGGCTCTAGTTTTAGAAAGTTAGAGTCTTTCTTTCAGTTTGTGGGACTCCATGATTATCTGTTTCCGGCCATTAGTGATGCTTGGAAAATTGAACAATTGTCTCTAGCAAGTACATTCGAAGGCAAACGATTCAGGCTAGCTAGCGATGGACAGTGCGACAGCCCTGCATTTTCTGCCAAGTACTGCACCTACCACTTTCAGGACATGGATAGTAAGAAAATTGTGAGTTCGGTGGTCGTGCAGGTAACACAATGCACATCCTCAGTGGCCATGGAGAAACTAGGATTTATAAAATCAATGGAATATCTACAATAGAGGGGAATGCACATCGACCTCATAGCCACGGACAGACACGTTTCAATTGCCAAGACAATGAGAGAGCAGTTCCCACATATTAAACATCAATTTGACGTATGGCATCTTGCTAAATCAATCAATAAGAAAATCTCGGCTGGAGGGAAAAAAAAGGTTTGGAAAGTATTTCAGAGTGGTCCCAGTCTATCAGCAACCATCTTTGGATGAGCTCCAAAACTTGTGAAGGGTCAGTGGAAATACTACTTGAAAAATGGCGGTCACTGATGCACCACTGTACCAACGTTCACCGCTGGTCAGAAAACCTACATTTCCACCAATGTGAACATGGCCCTTTATCCCCAGTGGAGGCACGGAAGAAGAAGTGGTTGAATCCATCTTCACCGACACACAAAGCCATTGAGAAGATTGTTTTCGTTAAAACTCTATCAAGAGATTTGAGGGGACTGACAGAATTCTGTCACACAGGAGGTTTGGAGGTGTTCCACAATATGTGCCTAAAGTACAGGCCAAAGCGCTTGCATTTCAGCATACAGGGCATGAGACATAGGACTCTACTTGCCGTCTTGGCCCATAACGAGAATCTCGGCCGTGAACAATCTAGGACTAAGGGTAATGTAAGGATACCTCGCTACACTAAGGCCTTTTCAAAAAGAAGTAAGCAATGGGTGATCAAACCAGTCTATGAGGAAATGGAGTTCGACTTTGTCAAAAGCCTTATTGTTGCTGTATTAGAGAAGCACAGATATGGAATTTTGAATGTTTCTGTGCAGAGCACTGATCCATTGCCACCCAACGTTGCCACTGTGCCATGTCCACCCAAAGGAGAGCTGGCTGTGAAGTACAAATTCCGGTTTAAATAATTGTAATACGATTGTCTTTTTGTAAATACATTTTATTGTACAGTGTGCATACAAAGTACGCTACCTTCACCAGCCCGGGTGCCGAACTACCTGGGTGTCAACTTTGAATTCTTTCTCTATTCACCTCATATTGCTGACCTTGTCTATATGTGTATGTATATATTTTTGTTGATGTTACTAATTTTCGCAATCTCTTATTAATGCTGGGCACTGTTAACCGAGGGGAGGCTTGCGTATTGCAAATAACAAAACAAACAAACAATAAATCTCACTTTCAACTCAACTCCTCGGGTACTTTATACTTTCCCTGACCTTCCCCAAAAAAATTAAAAGTCTCAATAGTTATGGTTCTTTGGGGCTTCAAAGCTCGCAGACAACGAGGACATAATTGGGGACCTTAGATCGCGCCAAGCATGCCGTTGCAGATGGGAGAGAAGCCAGTTCGCATTTGCATATTGAGGCGCACTACATAGATTCATTCGAAACTTCAAGTTCTCACAGATGGCTTTACTACGGGATGTATGCTCATTTCTAGTGAAGGCCAGCGGCTTTGATTTTCAGCTCGCGCCCTGAAGAGGCCCACAACTCGCACTGGCAGTATAAGGTTCTATTGTTTTTTGACCATGAGAGACAGGGACCATGCAGAAAGAACTTCATTTGAAGGAGGGGTTGGGGGGTGCAATAACGTAAGAGATGATAAGGCAGAAAATTCTTAAACTAGACCGAGTTTCATGTTAGTTCAGTATACGAAAAATCATTGTCAAGAGCACAGTGGGATTTACGGACTCCATTACGCAGAGACACAATGGAAATTGCAAATATAATGTAAGTAACTCTTTAGACGCTTTTACACCAGAATGAAGAATTAATGAATGGATGCATGAATAAATGAATAAATGAATGAATGAAGAGCTTTGAAAACGTTTGTGGGATCGTCCTTGTAGCGGGCACATGGGCATGCAGGTCCACATTCCACACGCATGTAGACAAAAAGTCGTTTCTCATTGTGTACTAACCTCGATTTATTTTGTTAGTTTTCGCATTGATTTTAGAGCCGAACATACTCCATTGCACTATCCTTGAAAGCAAATAGTTTCAGCTTGGCCGTAATAAATAAAATGAATAATATTAATAAAGATTGGCTGGCGAGACTAATTATAAATTTTATGTTTTCAAAACAGGTATATACTTCCCTTTTGCCACTGCCACCAGTTTCAGACACCGGCAGACGGTTTCTTCAGCCGCCAGCTGCAGCTTAATGTAAACAACTGCACCATTCTGATGATCTTATGGGACAATCGTCAAGGGCCCATATGCCCTTACGCGGTACTAGCGGCTAGAAGCAACATATCAACATTTACGCTGGCATAGTGCCTACTTGATAGAACAGCGTTGCGGTTCAATGTGCGACAAAAGTGCTTCTTTGAATGAAAACCAACACCCTGTGTACCATAAAGGAACAGCGCGTGACTCACGATAAAATTTTACAGATTTGCGGATAGAGATAAAAGGAAATAAATGACTTTCGGAGTTCATATGGCAATTGCTGAATACTCTATAAACTTTTATTGTCAAATAAATGTAATTTACCAAATTTACCGTGTTGCTGTTTGATTTTAAAGTAGTTTCATATTCCAAATTGTGGCGCACGGTGTTGTGAGCTGATCTGTGATGGTTTCCGGGTTCTGTGTGAAGTCGCGTAGAAGATGACTGGGCGCGTTTGCCTACGCAGCACAGTAACGTCACGGAGAGAGGCAGGGAATATGAATGTTTTGATAATGTCAGGCTCAGGGGAGGGGGATATGATTTAGTGCCGCAAAAGCAAGTCAGCCATGGCGATGGGGGAAATGATAGGATTATCACAAAATGGCAGCTCCCTGGTGCCTGTTTTCGCGTGCGTTTAATGGACGAAAACTCGGGTAAGGTCCATAGGAATTTTTTCTAAAATCGAGCGACTTAGGCTTAAAAACACATGGCCGACCCGTAGGGGCAATAACATTTTTTGAAGCAACCATTCCTTTAAGGCCATGTTTGATCGCCCAGAACTCGTTTATAGTGCACAAGAAAGACTGCTTGAATTCCAACAAGGAAATCAGGATATGCTCACTTATGTGACTCGCTTAAAACAGCTAGTAAAAGAAGCCGATTGGTCGCAAGAAGCCAGCTTCACCCTCTTTCAAAGAGGTTTAAATGATGAGATAAAGGATGAATTAGCTAGAGTATCTCGCCCAAGTTCCTTCCAAGCTCTCATGGACCTCTCCCTACAGATTGATTTCCGGATCCAGGAAAGAAAGGCAGAGAAAAGGAAGTCTAAGTCAACATCCCCAAACGAGCCACAGGTTATCCCTTCCCAAAAGAAACAACTGCTTCACAAGCCTCAGATCCAGAACCCATGCAACTTGGCGCCTTCCGAGGACCAATTTCTCCCCAAGAAAGGATCCGTTGGATTAATACAGAACTGTGCATGTATTCTGCCTCTGATAAACACCTTGTAAGAGAATGTCCTATAGCGCCACCTCGGAGTTCGGGAAACGCCAGCTCCCGATCCCAAGCGGAGCACAGCTTCGGGAGAAAAATGTCTGCTCCTCATCTATTCCTTCCTTGATATCTCCAGGACAGAACACTCTTGTGATTCTACAGACATTTGTTTCCCCTTCCAAAGAAGAATCCTACCCCATCCTGGCCTTAGTGGACTACGGTGCCATGGGCATTTTCATAGACCAAGATTGGGTTGTCAACCATCACATTCCTCGAGAAACCAAAGAGATAGTACAACCTGTTGAATCTATTGATGGCAGACCCTTGTCTTCTGGACCCATAACTCACCAAACCAAGGACTTACTACTTTTAATAAACAACCATCAGGAAATAATTAGATTTGACATAATTAAATCTGCTCACTACCCCATGGTTTTAGGAATGCCTTGGCTTCAGAAGCACAAGGGCAGCTGGGTCCTTGTTTCTCGGTTCAGAACATTGCATGTCCCATTGTTTATCTCTTGCCACATTGCCAAGTCCTTCAGCAGACTTCCAGGAGCTCAAGCAACCATCCGTAACTGTCTCCAACATTATCCAAATTCCTTAGGCATACCAAACATACTCAGATGTGTTTTCAACAGCCATTGTTCAAGCTCTCCCACCTCATAGACCCGAGGATTGTGCCATTGATACAGACCCATCTGCAGGGATTCCCTTTGGAAGAATGTTCATTTTGTCTGAACCAGAAAAGAAAGCTCTCCGAGAATATCTGGACACCAATTTGACAACCGTTACTATTCGACCTTCCAAATCCCCAGCCGGTGCTTCCCTATTCTTCGTTCCTAAAAAAGACACCAAGGAACTTTGACCTTGTCTGGATCACCGTAGCCTCAACCAATGCACACTCAAGGACCGCTATCCATTACCACTTATTTCAGACATTCTGGAGGCAGTGAGGGGTGCTGTCATTTTCACTAAACTTGATCTCTGGGGTGCTTACCATCTCATTTGCATAAGGGAAGGCAATGAGTGAAAAACAGCCTTCAGAACTCCCTTTGGCCACTTTGAGTATCTGGTAATGCCCTTTGGTCTCACCAATGGCCCCGCAGTATTTCAAGGCTTCATGGATCGGGTTTTTTCTGACATGCTGTTCCTTTTTGTCATTGTATATCTGGACGATATACTAATTTACTCCAAGGAAGCTCAGGCCCATCAAGAACATGTAAAAGCACTTTTACAACGCCTACGTGAGCACAAGCTCCTGGCCAAACCTGAAAAATGCCTTTTCCATGTATCAACCGTTCATTATCTTGGATTCGTACTTAGTTCCAAAGGTATCGGAATGGATCCTTCCAAGGTTGATTCCATCCTGTCTTGGCCCGCTCCCATTACTGTGAAACAGATCCAATCCTTCCTGGTGCTTGCTAATTTCTACAGAAAATTCATACCCGCGTTTTCTGACATTCCATTGTAAGAATCTTAAAGAAGGACACTCCATTTCAATGGTCCTCGGCTCAAGAGACGGCCTTTCAACAACTGAAACAGGAATTCACTCGAGCTCCAATCCTAGCTCAACCTGATATAGATCGACCCTTCTTGGTAAAGACAGATACATCCGTCTATGCCGTTGGAGCAGTCTTAAAACAAGAACTTGAGGACAAGATGGAGCATCCTACTACATATTTATCCCGCACCTTGACTCCCAGTGAGATGCATTATTGCATCCTGGAGAAGGAGCTGTTAGCCATCCGACAAGCCTTCACCGACTGGCGTCATCTTCTCTTGGATGCCAAACACCCAGGACAAGTTCATACGGACCATCGAAATGTACAAGTGCTACAATCCCTGGAGTGCAGAAACAGCCGTCAGGCCCGTTGGGCCTTCCTTTTTGACCAATATCAATTTCAAAATTCACCACTTTCCTCGAACACATAACATCATAGCTGATGCCTTGTCCAGACGTCCTGATTATGAGCCCCTCGAAGCACAAACCTTTCCAAAGATGTTTCCTAACACCGTGTTTGTAGCTCAAGCCATTTCTCTCCTGGAGGACATTCGTGCAAAGACACCTTCTTCCGAACTCTGGACGGAATACAAGGGGAACAATCTAAGGAACCTCCTGATGAAGGACGGATATCTCTTCAAGGAAACACGGCTAGCAAAACCCACACAAGAATCTGAGACATAAGATTACAAATCTATGCCATGATACCCTCCATTCAGGACATCGGGCATCACCACCACCCTCCATCTTATACAGAGGCAGTTCTGGTGGCCAAGGATGAAAGACGACATAAGAACATATGTCCAATCCTGTGCAGTTTGCAACCAGAATAAACATGATAACAGAATACCAGAAGGCCTCTTACACCAACCAGCAATGCCAACATGACCTTGGGAAATCATCACCACAGATTTTATCATGGAATTACCCCCATCCAGAGGATACACAACCATAATGGTTACCATCGATTTGTTTACACAATTGGCTCACTTTACACCCTTGTTCAAGCTACCATCTTCATCTGTTTTTGCTGGAATTTTCCTATAACTTATATTTAGGCTTCATGGACTACCTTCCAAAATCATCTCCGACAGAGGACCCCAATACATATCTCAGTTTTGGAAACAACTATGTCAAATATTGGGAATCCAGCACGCGTTATCCTCAGGATATCATCCACAAACCAATGAAGCAACTGAATGAGTCAACCAGTACCTTCGCTGTTTCGCCACCAAAGTCCAGGATGATTGGTCACTTTTGATTCTTTTGATTCCTGTAGCTGAATTTGCTTACAACAATTCGGATCATTCAGCTATCAAGACCAGTCCATTCTTTTGTGGTCAGGGATTTCATCCTTCAGTTTTACCATCTGTTCTTCCACATCCTACCCCAGTTCCTGCGGTCTATTCCTGGATTGAAACACTGGTCAACGTACACAAAGACGCCAAGGAACGACTGGAAAAGGCCAGAAAAGATGTCAAACGATATGCAGACACCAAAATGAAACCAAGCCCTTCTTATGCAGTGGGAGATAAGGTTTGGCTGTCTTTGAAACTTCTCCCTCGACATCAGCGACCAAATAAACTGGCCCCCAAGTATCATGGGCCCTTCTCCATAAAGGAAATCATTAATCCAGTTCCATACCGACTCCAACTTCCAGAGTCGTGGAAAAGGATTCATCCAGTCTTCCACACTTCCTTGTTAAAACCATGTGTACAATCCACCCGAACGGCTCCAAAACCCACTCCAGTAATCATCAATAATCAAGTTGAATTTGAGGTCTCCAGGATATGTGATTCCAGATACAGACGAGGTCAACTCCAGTATCTGGTTGAATGGAAAGGATATCCTCCCAGCGAGTGCACCTGGGAACCTGTCTCAAACATAAATGCCCCCCCGTTTAATGCAAAGATATCATCGGATCCACCCAGGCAAACCCGGAGTTGAAGGGCTTAGGAGGAGGCCTACTGTCACGAACTGCCGAATTCGTCCATTCTGGACTTCATGGTCCATGATGCACTGCGGTATGAACTCCGTGATCCTTCCAACATGGCCGACAGTTTCGAAACACTGCACACCAGTCTTTGGGCATTATGTTTGACTTCTAGAAAACAGCCACGCCCCCGCGGCGCCGCACGTCTCAACACTACTGCTTGGAGTAGTTAGACATGTGTTGTCGGAGTCCGCTCTGTGCTCTTTTTTGATTCCTTTGTTTTCCTCCTTCCTATTCCTGGTACCTGTCTGTTTCCTTCCTTTCCTCCTTCCGTGGTTCATTCCTGGATTAATCTTGTGCTCGATCCTACGGCGCTTCGGTTCCTTCCGAGCCTGGACTCTATCTCCATCCTGGTTCCCCGTCCTGGATACTGAACGCTTCCTAGCGAAGGGCAACCAAGAACTCACTCTGGAATCCGAAGACCCGCGCCCAGGCCTATACAAGTTTCAGACAGTACGAAAGAAGGAAGCCACTTCCAAGAAGGTCGCAAGTAAGGAGAATCAGGTGAGAAGGGGAGAAACTTGTGACAAAGACGGCATGAAGCAACACAGGTTCGATTCCTGGGTCCGCGCTTAGAAAACTCTGGGTATTTATGCGCGTTATAAATACACAACTAAGACAAACAACTACGCAACTAAAAACAAAGAATTCCTGTAACAACGCTCGAGGCCTGCGGGCTGTGTGAGCGCTTTAAAAATGCAAATAAATAAAAATAATATAAATGATCGTAAAGCAAATGGACAAAATAATAATCACCCATTACAATTTCCGTTCAACAAATGTGAAACCATTAGCCATTTTCCAATATGTTTGCGGAAAATCATGGGCACGCCACCCACTAAAACCAAGGAGGCAGTTGGCAAGGTCATTGCTATTTTGACACTCATTGCATCACTGTGATGTTATCGATTGATTTCGTTCACATATAGATCGAACTGCAAACTTCAGCAGCCTGATAGGAGAGTGCTATGTGATGGACACCGTAAAAGTATTTATCATTAAAGCATTATTCACATTTTACATAGATATTAGATCAAAACATCACCATGCGGATGTCCATTGTGGACGAGCTGATTACATTATTTGTTAATGTAAGGATAGATCGGTAGTCCAACTAGAGCGTCAGTACCTCTGAAAATTGCGCTTTTATTTTCGCTCTTCGTGTGTAACCCCAATTTAGAACTATCTTCAATCATTGCTGACATTCAAGATACCTGAGGGGAAAAACAAGAAGGTGACAGAGAGGCAATCTATTCGAGATGACTTGCTGGCCCCCTCCTTTGAGCCTATGTCAGGATGGCAACTGTTTGACCTTTTGGTATTTATAAAGAAATAAGTGGGAACATTACTAGTTGTTCCCTGAAATAGTCATCATATAAATGAGCTGGGATTTTACTCGCTGAAAAGGAGCATTTCAAGCCACGTTCCCACATTTTGAAATAACGTGAACTGTTCCTGGCGCTGCAAGACGACACACTTGTGTCTGCAAAGGCCTACTTATTACCTCACGCATTTTGTACCTATAGAGAACTTGAAAAGTGCCTATGCAGACATTACACAAATAAATACATTATATAAAAATGTAGTCAATTGCTTTCCAACTATGAATTCCGGAGTCAGAAATGTGGTACATTTGCAACAAATGTGTTGTGTGCTCCTGCATGCAACTAACAAATTACGGTGGCATCACTGATGGAGAGAGAACATGTATGCAGCGTTGCACTGGTGCGCCTAATTTACAAAAAAAGCGCTAAATCCATGTTAACTACTTTGTGCGAGAAAGAACATTGGCGGAATGAAAAGAATGGCATGGGGAGCCATGGAATCAAAAGCGCCAAGAAACCTTCTCCGCAAACAGTAACTAGTTGTGCCTAAAACTCCCACAACACGCCCCCATTACAAATAGAAATTAGTGGTGGCGACAAACAACATTTGCACCGGACACATGGAATAAAGTAACCAAAGATTACTAACCAGTAATCATCATTACTCCCACTCCACTCCTGAGATTCCCAAGTCCTCATCACAGTATCCAAATGAAACTGCGCCACAACCCTCCAACTCAAAGCAGCACCCTCATACCCCGGTGAAACTGCACCTTGTCCCCCTTGTCCAACAACTCAAAGCAGCACCTGCATACCCTGACAAAACTGTGCTCTGTCTCCCTACCTTAAAGCAGCACCTGCGAACCCCAGACAAACTGTGCCTCATCCCCCTAAACCAAAGCAGCACCCACTTAACCCGGCAAAATTGAACCTCGTCAACCTAACTTATAGCAGCCCCCGTGTGTTGTATTGTAATGTATCGCCTGGTCCAGGAGGGCTGGGTTAGTTCAGAGGGTTGTCTCTTAGGAAAGTGCGTAGTGCTGCAAGTAGTGTAGGGGCCTGGAGTCAAGTGCAGGGACTGGTGTAGGTTGCTGGGACCTATAAGGTTCTGAGGTGAGCCAGCGACCAGACAGCAAGCTGAGCAAAGGAGGTGGTAACAGGTGATATCAGGTGGAAAGCAGAGGTTAGCAGGGGAGAGGTAGAGAGAAGGCAGAGGAGAAGGAAGGTTGTGAGGAGTTTCTGGAATTTAAGCAGATCCAGCTCGAGACGGAGAGAGGCAGGGAGACTGTTCCAGAGAGTGGCCCTGCAGAGGATAAGGATCTACCCACAAGTCTCTGTTTCGAAAAACTGCTCACTCTTATAGAGTTGGAGGCGGATGAGCGGAGTGCTCTGGAGGGAGTATATTTGGGAAGAGTGTGCTGTAAGTAGTTTGGGCCCCAGCCCCAGAAAGCCTTGTCAACTATGCAGATGGTCTTGTACTTGATCCTTGCAGCCATGGGGAGCCAGTGGAGAGATTTCAGTGCCAGAGAGATGTGGTCCCTGGGCATGAGGCCAAGGATAATTCTTGCAGTTATGTTCTGGATGAGTTGGAAAGGTCTGTACCATGGCAAAACTGAACCTCATCCCCCTAACTCAAAGTAGCACCCACATATCTTGTTAGGGAGAATTCTCCAGAATGGCTAATTTCCCTTACCTGTTGAGTCCCTCAGCAGCTTTGCTGGATTTCCAGGGTTTAATTTTTGTACCTGGTAAGAGTGTGAGCCTTTTGTTCCCACTCTTAGATGTGTTTTGCTGTGTGTTGTACATTTTTGTACTCATGCACTATGGAGTCTCACCCACTCCATAGGCATCATCTTATTACTGTGTGTCACACAACACCTTTAGTGCAGTGACACAGGGTTGTCTTTTTATACTTCACAATTTAAACTCAATTTTCTGGGACTGACTAGTGTCTCCCAGAACATGTAAAGTTGCCATTCACTTTACTAGTCTTTTTAAATCTACAGCCCAGTACACTCTATCTTCCCATGGAACATTATTTCATTCCCCTTTCTCTAAGATTTGGCTGGTGGCAGTGGCATCTACCATTTTTATTCTAACGCGGACTATGAAAATAGCCTTGGTAGTGTTAGAGGCTTTGGTGGTAGCCTCAAACTCTCAACCGCTGGACCCCTTTTATTTTTACCAGGTTTGGTTCCTTTGTCTGCCGTCCTTTGGTGGGCTTCTGCACAGAAACCCTACTTAGACGCCTGAGTGTCTGGGGGACAGGAAGTAAGGGAGGGGTTTGAGGCCCCTGGCTAGGACAGCCACCCTGATGTGTGATTGACAGCCAGGCTCTGTGAATGGGGGAAAACTGCTTAAAAGCAGATCTCTGGGACTTGGAAGGCAGAGTCGCCAATGGAACAAGAGAACCAACGAGGAGCTGAAGGAAGAGGACTGCTTCAACTACTGGATATCCCGGTAAAGCCCTGCTGCAGGTCCAAATCACCCAAAACTCCTACGACGGAGAAGATCTACAAGGAATATTATTCCCTTGAGCTTGGTGGGACCAACCAGCTTGCCAAACACCAAATGCCGGCCTCCCTCTCCTGGTCAAATTTGCTGTCCATCGCTGCAGTGAACAGGATAGCTAGGAGGAACGGAACCTGTTTGGGTTTTAAGTAGCACACCTTTTATTCAATATTTTGCTCCGCTGCTGGCTTCTTCCCTGGGCAGTGCAGGACCCTCCAGACGTCCTCCTTCTCGTCATCACGACTGAAGCTTCAGGAACCGTGAGCCTGCAGGAACTGCCAGGAACAACTGCCTCAGCTACAGCATTCTTCTCCATTTAAGGTACTGTGCAAATCTGGTTGTTCGTTATGTCTGACCCTGGTGAAAGTGCTTGAGATCTTTTGCCTCTCCGAAAGCTTGTCCTTCGCTTCTACTTTGAATAACTTTTCTTCCAAACAAATTCGTTTTGAACTCTTGGCAAACTTAACCACAAACTACTCTGAACTGTGTGATCCTCTGCAAAGACTCTGAACCATTAACATTGGCCCAGGCGTATTTACTTGAATCCTAGTTGTAGTAGCCTTTTCTAGATTGCCCTGCCTATAACTTGTTGGTGTTGTTGATTTTGAATAACCTTGTCTTTAGCTCCCTTTTAAATTACTGGTGTGCCATTTTGCTCATATTTCATTTTGAGCTTAACTTGTCCAGAATTGATTGGATGTTATTTTAGTATATTAAGATTGTGATTTTCTGCTGGTTTATAATAGTGATCTGTTTTATAACTGATGGTGTACATAAGTGTATATTCTTTTACTCAGAAACCTTGAATCAGTGTTTATTTGAACCAATAGTAATTGCTGTCCTTTGTGTAACTTCTTGTACTGCTCACTTTACTCTTGAGATAAGTCTGGCTGCTCAGCCATCGCTACCACTTTACTGTGTAGTACAGGCTTGTACCAAAGGTGAAATTGTACTTACACTTGTAGTCTTAATTGTGTGTGGTGTTCCCAAAGGGTACTGCATATGATTCTGCCTAACATACCTTGCCAAACTGCACCACATGCCCAAAACCATGGCAGCACCAGCAAGTCGTCCCTCTTCCCAGTACCCCACTGACCTTTGCCCCAACCCCTCAACCCAAGGCATTACCTGCAAGTCATGCTTCATCCCAGTACCACCACTTACCTCTGCTTCAAACCCCCCAACCCAAGGCAGCACCCGCAACTCATCCCCCAAATGTCTCTGCCCCAACCCACATCACAAGTTAGCAACCATAAGTTGTCATTTGTCCCAGTACCCCCACTGACATCTGCCCCAACCACCAAACCCAGGGCAGCACCACATTTCATCCCAGTACACCCACTGCCCTCTGCCGCAACTGCTCAACCGAAGGAATCACCTACAAGTCATTCCTCGTATCAGTATCCCCACTGAACTCTGCTCCAACCACCCAAGGCAGCTGTCATGATGCCTACCCCCGGGCATCAGGACCAAGGCCCTCAGCTCAGGGAGCAGGCATCCAGACATTTGTTTAAACCTCAGCAGCCCCGGCTAGGGGCTGTCTGGGTTCAGTCCTGGCGCCTTAGGCGCCAGGCTCATCATAGAAATCAGTCCTGGCGCCATAGGCGCCAGGCTCATAGACTTTACTTACCTGATGCAGACCATGCTGCAAAAGAGTCTAAGCCTACGTGAGGCCTGGATGGGACTATTTTGTTACAGGGACTATTTTTTACTCGGGCGTGGCTCTAGGGAACTTCTTACCTGGAACTACTTTGGAGGCTATTTAAACCACACCCGAACAGCAGCACATGCTGACGCTCACCGTGCCTGCAGCCAGCATCCAGTCTTCTGCCACGCCCGCCTCGAATCCGGAGCTCCTAGAATAAAGAAGAAGAAGAAAAGGACAAGGTTAGAAAACAAACTTATTTCAAATTCCTCACCTAATTCCCGATCCATTTCATCTCCGGACCTGGAAAGTACATCAGTCCTGCACACGTCGCTTCGCCAGCTCCAGCACGGCGCCATACACAGCATCACAGCACCTTTCGATCCGGCACTGTCTCCATCATTTCTTCGCCGTAATCTGGCACCTAGGGGACACAAGAAAAAACACGGTGAGCCAAGGGAATCAACAAATACAACCTCTTACCACCATAGACTTACCACCGGCGGTATTATTCCATACCTCTCCACATTTTCATATGCTGCATCTGTAAAGAGGGAGAAAAACAACACGTTAACGCATGCAGTAGTTACCAGACAGCGTTGGGTAACACAGACTCTTACCTGAACGCCAGCAGCAGCTACGAGACCTTCTTCTCACGGACTCAGTTGCATCTTAAGGAAGGAAGGGGACAAGAGTGAACATCGGACACATTGAACTATTTGAACTTGATACTTACCAATCCCGCCAGGGACTTCAGAGTCAATACTTACCGGAACTCTCCCAACGCCTTCAAACCAGTGAAGTAACTGGTATCTACGTGCCCCTGCAAGACACGCAGGATGGAGAGCTCATCTTTTATGAACATAAAGTGAGGTTACTATGGGGATATCGGAGGTGATTAGTGGGGGAGAGCGAGAACAGTTGGGAGGCCATCACTAAAACCCACGGGTGGTTAATCCCTGTCTCCACTTGCAGGAAAATACTTCTTCGGGTCCAGCAGACAAGACTAGGTGGGCCAGTCCAGACAGTCATCTCTGCACTACGCATCACGTTGAAGGAGACCGCAGCTGTCCGGGTCCGATCGACACCCCTGTGGGGTCCAGGTGAGCGTAACAGCAGCACTAGCAATTTGTCCCTCATCTCAATGCCCTCAATGACCTCTGCTGTATTGGCCGACTCAAGGCAACAACTGCAAGTCTGCCCTCATCCCATTACCCTCACTAACCACTGCCCCAACTGCCCAACCCAAGGCAGCACCCACAAGTCTGCCCTCATCCCAAGCTCTCCAACCCAATGCAGCACCCTTAAGTCTGCCCTCATCCCAGAACCCCCACTGACCTCTGTCCCAACCACAAAAACCAAGGCAGCACCTGCACATCGGCCCTCGTCCCAGTACCCCCACTGACCTCTTCACCAACCCACCAAACCAAGGCAGCACCCTCAAGTTTGTCCTTGTCCCAGTATCCCCATTGACCTCTGCCCCAAATGCTCAGCCCATTGCAGCACCCACAAGTCATCCTCATCCCATTACCCCCACTGACCTCTGCCCCAACTGCCCCAAGGCAGCACCTGCAAGTCCACCCATGTCCCAGTACCCAGGCTGACCTCTTCCCCTGTCTGCCCAACCCAAGGCAGCACCCGCAAGTTGATCCTCATCCCAGTACCCCTACTGACCTCTGCCCCAACTCCCCCACACCAAGGCAGCACCAAGTCCACCCTCATCCTAGTACCCCCACTGACCTCTGTCCCAACCTCCAACGAAAGGCAGAACCTGCAGGTCCGCACTCATCCCAGTACACCCATTGACCTCTACCCCAAAAGCCCAACCAAGGTAGCACCAGCAATCATTCCTCATCCCAGAATCCCCACTGACCTCTGCCCCTACTGCCCAATCCAAGGCAGCACCTGCAAGTCATCCCTCGTCCCACTACCTCCACTGACCTCTACCCCATACCACCAACTGAAGGCAGCACCCACAAGTCATCCCTCGCCCCAGTACCCCCACTGCCTCTTCCCCAACCACCCAACCTAAGCCAGCACCTGCAATTCTTCCCTCATCCCAGTACCCCCACTGACCCCTACCCCAACTGCAAAACCCAAGGCAGCACCTGCAGTTTGTCCCTCATACCAGTAACTGGACTGAACTCTGTCCCTACTCCCAACCCAAGACAGCACCTGCAAGTCCGCCCTCATCCCAGTACCCCCACTGGCCTCTGCCCCAACCCCCCAACCCAAGAAGGCATCCGCAAGTCCACCCTTGTCAAAGTCCAATGTGGAGTACCAACCTACCTCATCTCCTCTGGCTTGGGTCCACCATGAAGCACACCAGCCAGATATCCTCCTCGAACATGAACACGTGGGAGAACTGTCATTGAATCTAGGACTTTAGCTTCTTCCATGGCTACCTGTTGGACCACAATCAGCTGCATATCAACAGGACACCATACTGTTACACCAGCTATGCTTTGGCCACTCAATGTACATTTGACATAGTGCACAAGTGATGAGTGTAGCTCACTGATCCACAGTGAGGCCACATTCCTCCTCAACACACAGAATGTTAAAGAGCAATATCTGTGGATAAAGTGTGAGCACATTCACATTGACAAGCAAGTGCCAAGGGAACACCAAAACATCAGTGGACCAGAAAGGAACTCAATGCACAAAGAACTGCACCTCAAGTAGCGAATGCGTAGAGGTGAATGACCTGTCACCAGATACAACAGACATCTAAACCATGTGGAACACAGACACATGAAGAATTGAGTACCCATCCCCAATGAGAGACCCCAAACACCATCATGAAACATCTCACCCATCACCAAACGCATCCCTGCATTAACACTGTTGCACACATACCAAAAAAGTCACTCAACTAACACTGACACACTGACACAAAATATGTAGTGCCCCTGCACAAGGAATGGTATCAGACAACAGGCCCTTGCCACCTCCAGCCATCTGATAGCCCCTCCACTACTAGTCAAACACATGTCCAAGTCGTTGAAAACAATGCCACCATGGCAAGCACTAACAACACACAACATCACTGAACACCCATGAAAATATTCACCAATGGAGTTCAAAGTCAACCACACACCCATGCACACCATGTACACAAATGATCAACTTGCCAGTAATGCAAAGCACAGAAGTAGGCAAGAAGCAGATATTCATGACAAATCTGTGAAAGACATTAATCCGAAACCATGTAACCACCCCACATCTATGATTCACTCACACCTCTTGCTTCTCCACTCTTTTGACTGCTAACTCTCTGTTATCTCCTCCTTTCCATGCTTCCTTTTCCTATCTCCTCCCCTTACTTTCTTCTATGCACTTCTCTATCAGAATTGTCCCTGGACCTAGTATGATAGCAACCTTGTCTGTCTCCTTCCCCCTCCCCTTACTGGGGTTTCCTCCCCACCCCCGCCCCCTCCAGCACTATCTGAAATGTCGTCAGGCCTAGTATGACAGTCACTTGTTTTGTTCCTACCCTCCCTTTCTGCACCCCTCTCCCTCACCTTTTTTTTTCTCCAGCTCTGCCAGAAATGTCGTCAGGCCTAGTACGGTAGTCGCCTGTATGTTTCCATTTCCTTCCCACTCTTCCCCTCCCTTCCTTATCTATGTCTTAGCTCTTGCACTATCTGAAATGTCATCAGGCTGAATATGATAGTTACTTTCACATCCTTACTGTTCATGGCCTGTAAGAATGTCATTGTATTTTCCCTTTTCCCCTCCCTTGCCTTGAAGTGCTTTGAAACACATTGTGTATAGGCGCTATATAAATAAACTATCATATCATATCATATCATATCATAGACCACCCATGTTAATCAAACACGGATGCAACACCCATTACACACACAAAGCATGCACACATGTCTCCCAGCAAACATCACAGTAACAACATGACACACAGAGTGAGGCCTTAAATCATAACAGCCATAGGACACATTAATTTGGAGAACATGGGCAGACAAAACTGCAAATGGATAATGAAACAGCAAGTAGTGGGGTAGAGTTGTGATAATAAACTCATATTAAAAACAAACTATGTACAAACAAAGGGGAAGGGAAAAATAGTCCATGGAAACACATATTAGTACCAAAATCACATTTACAACTAAAGAACTATTTACATCAGGCAACGGGATAGTCCGATGTGATTTCAGACAATGCCTCAGCCAAAGTGATTCCCCCCTACCTCAGCCAACTGGAAGTGGGTCTTCATTCATGCCTGGAGGGCTTGCAGGGCCTCCATCATCTGAGACTCAATCTCTGCCGCTGGCCTGCCGGACTGCCCCAGGATAGCACACCGCCACCTCGCCAAGCACTCCTCCACCTCGGCCCTGGTAATTGCTGCATCATGTGCCCCTTGCCACTCCACCTCCTGCTGCCTTACATAATCCACCTGTGCCTACACCAGAGTCCACAAGCACCGCCTGGCCTCCTGCCTCATTTGTGTCATGTCAGTGCCTGCTTATCTTCTCCTAATGCCATTGCCCTGCAGTATTTGCCTCCACACAGTCACCATCTCTTGCTGCTTGGTATTGCGTGTGTGGTGCAGGTACTCTCTCTGACTGGCGTCAGAGGAGTCACCTGTACTGCCCTCAAGTGCCTGGTGTGCCTCCACTGCCTGTCCACTGCAGGCTCCTGGGCAGGTACAGCAACCACCTCCTCTGCCATTGTATGGACTTCCAACTCCAACAGGGACTCTGGTACATCCAGACTGGGCAAACTTGAGACTGGTGCACAGAAGGCCATGGTGGTAGCTGGCATGAAGGCCTCAGTGCAGGACAACTGGGTTATCAATGAGGATGAGGATGAGGGGGACAATGCAGTGGCCAGCTCAGAGAGACCACCGGAAATAAGTGCCATTGCCAATTTTGCCAAGAGGCAGCCTATCTGCTTGTGATGCTGTACAAGCATCTAACAAGATGCTTTCACAGAATCATGCAGCAAAGCCTGCCACCTCAAGGCACCCATCAGCAGGTGCAGCACCTCAATCGGATGGCCACATCAGCTGGAAGTAGAGCCTCGGTCTGGGGAAGACATTGTTAAAGGTGGGTACTACTGCAGCAGATGGCCCTGGGACAGGAGGTTGTGCTGACCCATCCAAGGTGAACTGCACATCCTACTGTCTCAGGGACAGGTGTGTAGCCTGCACCCCACCCCTTGCCTCTCCAACTGATACTGTGAGCTGGGTTGCACCGGCCTCCCCTCCTCATCTCCCTCCATAAACCCTGATGCCTCCAAAGAGATCATAATGCTTTGGGGCGCTGCGTAGCTACGTCACCATCACTCTGCCCCACTGCTACCGAGGTGTCCCCACAACAATGTTATCCTGGGACTCACCCTGAGCAGCCTTTCTTGAGGTATGTGACACTCCCCCAGCCACATCACCCTCTGAAGAAGTGGTCACAACTGGGTGTAGCTGGTGTCTGCATCTGTGTCTGGAGGCCCTGTCCCTGGGTTTTGGCTTCGCAGCACAGCTTCAATCCTCTTCACCAGCTACATCAATTGTGTAAAAGGGAACAAAGAAGGTAGACATCAGTCAACAGTGACAATATATGTGTGTTATACACAACAGTAAAAGTAGCATGACGTCAGCATGAGTCAACCAACAACTGCCACACAAACACTCCCATACCCTGCAATCAGAATGAATACAGTAGACAAATGTAGGGACAATTATGAGTCTCAAATTAAGAGACATGCCCATGTGACACAGGACTTTGATGTGTGGCCAAATATACAAGTCAACACATCATTACACATCAGAATACCAATGCTGCAGGGACCCAGATGTATCCTGCCTGCAGGGCCATGGGAAGTGCACCTTGGCAAATGTTTCAGCAGCACCTTAGCATGGCTTTCAATTTCACCTCATTTGCTCACATAAACATGCAGTGTGAAAAGAATACAAATAGGACTGGCATGAGGAGTCACACATGGAACATTGAATTATGATAGCTGTGGTCTGGCCAGTGGTACCTAAGTGTGGGGCCACACCCCTAGCTGTCTGGGGATCTGCATGTGATGCCCTAGAGCAGTGCCCTCCTGAGTGGCCTGGGGATCCGGGCTGCCATGCCTTGACCGAGTAGTTTTTCCCTCTGGCTCATGCCGGAGCCTGTCTCCCACCTGGGACTTCATCTGCTGGGCTTGCTTAGCCTCTCACACTGCAGCCAGGCCCATTGATACACACCTGCTTTGGTGCCATGGACTGAGCATGGAGGAGCCCTTTGGGTTCCCATGCCACACATCCATCCCATATGGAGACATTTACCACAGAAAATGATGCTGGCACAAAATGGGGTCCATGGATCTTGGCTGCAGACAAATGTGGGAGACAACCGGGCCAGCTGCGACTCAGGCCATCTGGTTCGCAAGCGCAACCACCGAACAGAAACAGACACAGACACAGATTCAGTCATGGTTCTCCCATTTTGAATAGTAAATAGTTACTATTGAAGCAAGCAGGTCCCTCGTGAGCTTCAGCTGTTAAACTATGGCAGTACAGCAGCTACAACTGATACACATTTGGCGGTACCTGGACAATAGGGCTATGTACACCAGTGCCATCCAGTATTGTGGACTTAGTGTGAAATAAGGACTAGGCACCTAGCTGCACACTGCATACTTTGGCTGAGAAGTACTGTTTGACTCATCTTGAGAGATTCCTTTTGAGCCATAATAGGTTTTCTGCCCCTACCTAGCATCCTATCTGCATTTGGTCTGCTAGTGACAGCACAAGGTTTGTTCCTAGGTTTCGATCACCCCTGATTCTTAACAGGTAGCTCATCTGCCATACTAGCAGTAACTTTGGCCTAAAGAAGGCTGGGCTCATAAGAACAGATTGAGTCACCAAAGCCGAAACTCAAGTAGGCCGTTTTTCAACTAAGCAATGTTAACAAAAGTTGATTCAGCATTAAATGTCAGCTAAAATGTAGCAGCTTTGCTCTGTCGTATTGGCATGTTTGAAAGTTATTAGGCAATAGATTGCACAACATGAAGAAGTGTACTAAGAATAACATCCTGTGAGTGAATTGCAGGTGTTGTTCATGATTAATTATATGAACAATCAGTTTTTCTACTGTTTTGGCAAATTATTTTGATCTGGATGGTATTCTGATTCGGTTAGTCTTTGTAAACTTGTGTGCTCCTTCAGGCAACACTGTGGCCTTATGTTTTAGTGTGATGTGTGTGGACCAGACACGAGACTGGTCTAAGGTAGGCATTTTAATGAAAGAGTATGAGTTTAGTGATGAAGGTATGTCAATTTAATATATTGCACTCTTATGTTGGTGGTCATTCAAATTTCATATGTTTTCACTTAGTGTTTGTCCTCGGACAGACTTTTAAGTACGAATAAACAAACATTTTTGTAATCTACTGTTGAATTGCATTTACTGATATTCAAATGAAGGCAATTTCCTGTATGTTTTGTCTTGGATTCTCCACTTTTCTCGATGCCTATAAATGATGCCTGTGGAGCACCTGATGTTTTTTGGCACATCATGTGTACCTGGCCAGATGGCCAGTTGGGCCTAGATTGTGACTGCCTTAAGGCCACCATCCAGGGTTTTGGTCTTAAGCCGTCAACACTGCACTGAGGGCTACTTCCAGACTAACACGGTCGCGGGTTGAACCTTGATCAGAAGGACTTGTGAACACTGAGCGATGCTGAGGAGTTGGACACTATATGGCACATTCACCAAGTCTGCAGCCGAATGGGAATTTTGCACTGGGCACTTCCCTCCTCACTCAGCGTTACTGAGAGAATCCTGGTCATTTAATTTCCCTTCACTCAGAAATATGCTTAAAAACAATGGGTCGCAATGTCTAATCTGAGATCATAGTCAGGTATCAGAAGCTCAGGTGGCTAGCCTGGGGGAGAGTTTCACACCCTATCGTCTACCTGTGGAACACGAGCATCAAAGCATGCCCCAATGCTTCAGGTTGAGGGGCACGTCAGTCATGCATGTGCCAGTGGCACATCTGGATCATTGGGAGGGCGAGGCTAGGACCAGGCACAAATTGTGCAAGAGGGGGGTGGTTGCTGCACATGCCTCCACCACGGCAGCACCCTGTAGAACATTCTTTGTCAAGGACTGCTGTGGAAAAACAAGCTTGGTGGAGAAGTGCAAGGGCATGGCTCATGTGGACCCCCTTTCACTGCTCGGTGGTCAGGCCCTTTGGCCAGCCCACACCCCTTCCTTTATGAAATGACCACTGGGGCACTGCTCGTCATCTTGGCCATCCATGTAAGGGGGCACTCCCCAAGGGGGCATGCTCTTGAGTCAAAACTAGCCCAAGGAGGATGGAAGGTAATTACCTGTATCAACAGACAAGACCATCCAAGCAGTCCAACCCTAGATGGACCTAGTGTGCCAAATGATCGGCCAAATGATCCGGTAGGGTGCGGTGAGGCAGATGGACAGGCTGCCTTGCCATTGATGTGCAAGTCATCTGAAGTTCTATTGTTGGCCGGGCAACCTACTGAAACCTAAATCAAGTTGACCTCTCAGAAGAGCACCTCCAGCAGTCAAAGCTCTGCTGGCACATTGTGGCTGTCTTGGGGATGTGTGGAGTCTGGGTGGCAGCAAGAACCAAGTGAATTGCAGACAGGACCCATGCACACTATCTAGAGTAAGCCAGAGGAAGTCAACTATGCTTACTTGAAATATGTGTACCCTGGATGACAGAGGAAGGGGTCTCGCCAAACGTGCCCTTCCTCCTTATAGACATGAATACATTTCAGATTGGAGTCTATCTGGACGTCCACAGCTGGCCAGCCATATGAACTTTCCATACATTCCTACAGTCAACTACCAGATGACTGGGCACAGAGACTGGCCAACTGGTAGTTCAAAACATCACAATGGCCCAGGTGGGCAGTGCCCCTGGCCTCCTGGCAAAGACCCCCCCTCCACATACAGTGTGGCCCTGGGAAGCAATACACAGACCTATGGGGGCACTGTGGGGCCCATTGCAGGGTCAGCAACCACTAAATGCATGGGAATATGGCTCTTCCAGGGGACCTCCCTGGGCAAGCAGAGTGTGCTGCTGGGTACCATAGCGGTCAATTTTCCCTGTTCCATGCAGGTTCCATTGAGCCAGTCCTTATTTGATTTCTTACAGCATGCATGTGAGCGAGCAGAGATGTTTTTAAAAGACTTGCTTGGGCACTTGTCCATCCAAAAATATCTATCACCATGCACCTGTGACAGACTGACATGAAAGCACGCAAGATGTACACCCTTTGCTGAGGATCAAGCCGCAATGTTGTTGCTCCCAGCCCCAACAAATTACTCCTCATGCAGTGCGCTAATAGATCACACAGCCATCCCTGAAAGTCCAATGCACCAAAATGTCATGACCAGACATACATACACACCTGCCAGTCTTAGCTGCTGAAGTGTGGATAATGCAATCATCATTTGAAAATGAGCAACTCATATAGGTGTCATGCATGAATGTCCCTCACATTCTCCCAACATCTCAAACTGGCAACTGTTCCTGTCTGAGTACTTGCTGTCAGCAACTCACATTGCATGCACACAAGTGCACGTTCTCAACAAGAAGTAACAGTGGTCACTCCTATGCCTGTCCACTTCACAGATGACGCCCATCACATAGGCCCAGCATTGGCATGAGGTTGAATATTGATAAAGATTTGGGCAACACACATGCTGTGTACCGTAGAGATTACCTCAAATCATGCATACCCATACAGAACACACAAACACTGTAGAAAAGTACACCCTTTGTGTACTCACCAGAAGCTTGGATCTGTGTCTGCCATTGAAGGACATGGGCGTGGACAACTGGGTTAACCCCCTCCATGACCTGGAGTTGAAGGGGTGCCACCCGAGGGCAGCCTTGCACCTACACGGTGGTACCTGTCTCAAAGACCTCCTTCGCCTGGATCTGTATTCTGACGTTGTCCCAGCATGTCTTGGTGTGGTACACATTATGTACTGCCACTCCCTTTGTGTTGATGGCAGCTGTGATGTCCTCCAAAAACCTCTGCTGTCCATGCGTCCCAAGCTGCTGCAGCAGGTTGAAGAGGGATCCATAATGGGCCTGGACCTACTCATCCAGGATGCCAACTTCATTGGCAGAGACGTTGACAGCCCCCAGCCTCGCTTTGGGGGATGCTGCTCAATGTAGCAGACATGGCTCCCCTGAGGCTGGTGGGGTGCAGCTCGGCCCTGACGATGCATGCTGTGGTGGTGAGAGTCCCAAGATGGCAGATGAGGTGATCACCGAGCCTGAGAGGTGAGCCACTTGAGAATAGACAATGGGGAATGGCAGGCACTACAAGGCAGTGATGGTGATCAGCAGGCACTCACACACACTGCCAGGCAGCAGGAGATGATGAGGTTTGAAGGCAAGCTAGGGTAGGAGGAGGCCAAAAAATGGGACGAGGCATAAGGTACAGGTGCCTCCCATGAATTGATATAGAAGCAGTGTGAAGATCAGAGGAAGGTGCCTAAGCACGTAATTTACAACGTGCATACAGCACGCCTATGTGCCTAATGTTTTATATGCCGTGTACTCCCTTGCGTGCGCGGTATTGGAGACATTTAAGTGGTGTAATGCGCATTTCCTGTTGTGTGCAGAGACTGATACAATTAGGGGGTTGAACAAGTGGTGCATTTCCTGTTGTGCACAGAGACAGAGATAGTTAGGGGGTGCAGCATGCAATTCCTGTTGTGCGTGGAGACAATGTTAGGGGTGCAATGCTCATTTCACAGAGCTGGGTTATTTTTTGGGGTGCCAGACAGATTTTCCACCCAGATTTACGGCTATCTTGTCCTAACTGTACCATGAGTGGAAGGGATCCACAGAGGGGGAGAGGACAAGGACAGGGAAGAGGGCAGAAGAAGGGTCCACCTACTACACCTGGTGTAAATATGTCCCTGCACCACCGAGGTTCACTAGGGGCAAGAGGGGCCAGCCTACAGAGTTGAAGGTGCTCCACCCTAAAAAGAGACACAGGTCAAGCAGAAGGGGCCACCAAGGAAGATGCGCTTTTCAGATGAGGAGCTAACAATCCTCACTGATTATGTAACTGAACACCAAGTTGACTTGTTCCCTTGGACTGACAGTACCCTTCCTATGACACAGTGGTGGAGGATGTGGCAGGAGGTCACAGACAACATCAATGCCTGTGATGTGGAGAGACACTCTGTGTTAGAAGTACTCATTTGGATAGGGGACCTCATGCAACAGACCAAGGAGAAGCTCAGCAGCAATGTGGCCTCTGCCCAGGCCACTGTAGGCAGATCACCACAGGAGGACTTGCTGACTCCATTTGAAAAGGTTGCCAGTGGACTCATAAGCAGTATGCAGGTGGTTGGCATGGGAGGCATGGACACCTATGCAGTCACATCAGGTGAGTGCCATGTGTTCATGTCATATATGTTTCCATCTACTCATGAAATGTTGTCAAATGTTGTGGTTTAGTTGGCTGGGGTCCTCCTCATTCATTCATGGGTAGTAATGCCACCATGGCCACTTCCATCACATGTTCTGCATTCCGGGAGTTGGATGTGTGGTGTCTGTGTGCGGTTGATAATGATCTCACGGTGCACATCCCTCCAAACAGAATTTCACTGCTACGCCAATGCACCTATTTCTGGCAATGGCATGCAAGACACATCTCATTGGACACAGTCAGAGTGTCTTGCGTGTGGACATTGCATTGTGAAAGCAAATCATGAGGCTGTGTTCCAGACAGGAGTTGCAGTGGCTGGCCAATAGATGTTTGAATTGTGCACATTTCAGATTTATAGACCTCCATCCATCCACTAGTGGAACTTCCACTCTCATGCATGTTATGTTATGTGATGTTATGTTATTGGGCTCTATCACAAGTCTGGCGTATCCCGGAATTAATTCTGCCGGGATACCGCCAGCGCAAATTTTGTTACCTCAACTCGGTCAGGCGCTATTATTGCTGTACCCTGAGTTGCGGGGGCACAGGGTGGTAAGTCCCCATGCCCATTGGGACCATTGGACGCAATGGGACATTCTAATAGTGCAGTGGTAATAGTGCTGCAAACGGGTGGAAAGTAGCAAGATTTACCTACAGCTGGATGTAAATTTCCTGCTTTCCTCCTAAACTCGGGATTGGGGTGAAATAGTAATGCAATGGTAATATCATTACTGCTGCTTTTTTGCCGCTCTGCCCAACTCCTGATGACCCGTAGTCTCTTATAAAGCGCAACATATGCCTAGAGGCATCTTTGCACTAGGTAGACTCAAACAGGAAGTATTGGAATACAAAATACAGACCAACTAAAACAGATAGGTTTTCAAAGAGCATCTGAACATAAGATGATTTTCAGTGGCGGGGAGAGAGAGAGAGGAAGGGAATGCCAAAGATGTGCTGCAGCTATGGAAAACGCGCAACCACCAATGCCTGAGTAGGATTTCCATGGATGATATGATTTGGTGATGTTTGCTTGATTATCACTGTGCTGAAGATGTGAGTTTGCCTACATGTCTGTGTGTGTATGCATGTCTCTATGATCAGCCATGCGTATCTGGTTACACAGATCCTTAGGATGCTCCTGTGCAAATGCTTCTAGTGGGAGCTGATGTAGTAGCTCAATTTCATGTGTGGCATTCCATGTGCACTCCTGTCATGTCAGCCATGCATGCAGTCTCCACTCATGTGTCATGTCTAGTGTACACTCCATGATCAGGCATGGGCTGGCATATTGGGTACTCTGGTGAACTCACAGTAGGTCTCTACACCTTGGTCCTCGTTTGTGTGTTTTCCTCATTTTCTCATGGTAATTAGGTTGGCCTTGTAATTGAAGTGTGATATGGGGACACTCTGAGTAACATTTCCATGGCCTCTTTTGTTTTCCTGGTGCACCCCTGCCCATGGTACATGGGCATGCATAACACCTGACTGCCTCTTTCTACATAGGTGGATGATCCAGTTGGCATGTATGCATGCGGGTAATGTGTGCAGTGTGCAGTGTATTGCTGGTGAGGAGCAGGTGTCAGGATGCCAGTATGGCCTTCTCATGTGTCTTTGTGTCATGTGTCATGTTGCTGATGTGTTCCCATTAATATGTACAATGAATGTTGAGGGAGGGGTGTGCTACCATACCTTTTCATTCCTGTTTTTGTATCCTATGGTTGGATAGTTTGCTTTCTGGTTTTCCTGGAGAGCATTTTCATGATTGAATGGGGGACATGAGGTCACCAGAGACATGCATGTGGAGGGGGTGGGTGGGCAGCTGTTGATTTTCCCCATTTCAGGAGCATGTGCATGCCTGTGGTGTGTGAAGGTGAGCAAGTCCAGCAGCAATCATGCAGAGGAAGACATGAACAGGGCTCATGTAACCTCCTCACACGCTTGCATAGGCATGTAGTGTGGAATGAAACAAGGACTGGCTTGAGGAGTCCTGCATGGAACTTGACAATCTGACTGCTATTGGCTATCCAGCAGTGGCCTCGAGCCCTGCAAAACTCTAATATGTTTTGCAGTTGCCTGCCCTGCCAAGAATCCCGCAGCCCCCTATACCAATTGGGTGTTGCATCCCGGTGTCACGCAGTAAGGGGGTAGGGTTGCCCTTTTAGCATGAGCACATTGGAATGCATTGCCCTACCAGATGGCCACTCTCTGAGCCTGGCCATCTGGTAGGGGACCATAGGATTGGATAGAAGGACCAGATGGCTGCCCTGCCCTGAAAGTCCGGATGGGCTCCGATTAGACATGTTTCCTCCCATTAAGTCTATAAGGAGAAGGTCATACTAGACTGGTGGCCATGGAGGGTCTGGCCCCAGACCAGCGCAGCAGGCAGACATCCTTGGTGTCCAGATACCTGGAGCTCATCCCTGTGCAGCTTGGCTGGGGTTTGAAGAGACTAGCCACCTTCATCTCTCCTCTCTGTCCCCCTTTAACAGAAGTAGGGTGACACATTCAGGGAGCAGATCGGCAAGGTGGCCCGGGGGTGGAGCAGACTGCCTCCATTGCAGTGGATGCCCCTTCACGCTATCATAGAAGATGGCGAGTGGACTTCACCAGCTGAACACCTGGAACTCATTTTTTATAAACCACAATGGTATTGCACGATCCCAAGTGGGGAAGCTAGAGGGGGCAATGGTGGGTCTCACCATGCGGCACGATGGGCAGTGCTGCTCTCCCCCATCCTCTCCTGGAATGGTAGGTACAGGCTGACGTCTGGATAAATTAAAGTTATCTGTGACTCTTGTTGGTGGATCACTCGTCTCATGCATAGATGAAGAACACAGCTAGCTGCGATAATTAGTTTGATTTGCAGGACACTTGACCATCAACACTTCAAACTCAACTTGCAGACCATGGTTCTGCCTGGGGCTACGCTAGTCTGAGGGTCGCTGAATGTCAAACACCCTGGGAGCAACTGGGGCTGTTGCAGGGACCCCATTCGCTTTTTCCCCCCTAGGTCAGATCCAACCAGCACTATTGCTGGATCCACGGACCTGGCACAGAGGCTTGTGATCGACGTTTCCTGGCCTCCTTGCTTCCCCCCTCATGGGGTCGGGAGATTTCGGTGTCCAGCATGCACCTGATGGTGATGGTGGCCTAAAAACTCCAACTCACCTTACCATACTCCGGTCAGCTGGCTGTGCTGTGTGCGCCTGTCTGTGCTGTCTCTCCACTGCCTGCATGCTACAGACCCTGGGTGCAGGCCTTGCAACCATGTCCGTCAGGCAACCTCTTCCAGGCACGCTTCGGCACAAATCCGGACAGTGCATGCTCGACCGTTCCAGAGGCACCATGCTGTGGCATCCCCCCAAGGTTCCTGAGCCTGAGGCCAGCTTCCTGAGCTTCTGTCCCCCGACTATGTCCTCAGATCAGACGTGGCGATCCGCTGAATGTAAGCATCTCACTAATTGGAGGTAGAGCAACTGACCAGGATTCCCTCAGTAACAGCGAGTGAAGAGGCCAGCACTGACTCCACATCCAGCGGTGCGGGAAATGTTGATCTAAGTGATCCGACCGTGGCTAATTTTGCCGCAGTCGGAACGTTCGCATGAGAAAGGTGCGAACTACCAAAAGTTTGCACCTTTCTCATGCAAACACACATACATAGTACGGGGGCTGCATGGGTTTCCCCCGCAACCTCCGCTCACTATACTTTTTTTATTTACCTGCAATGCTACCACCAAAGGTTCAATCTTTTGATGTTCGAACCATTGGTGGTAGCATTTTGAGAACTTTTGGTCCTTGTGGACCTTTATTGTCGGTAAAAAGGTACAATCCCGGAAATGTGGTGTACAGCAGACAGATTCTCCAGCGTATCGCAGGGGGCTCAAGTGCTTCTGTTTGGTGCCCACCTGGTGGCAACCCTGGTGCACTGCGATCAGATATTCTCTGAGTTGGGTGCTTGGGGATGCAGCCCAAACTGGGTGGTATACTCCATATAAGGATAAGTATGGGCGCGAGACAGATAGCCAGCAAGTACCATAAGGGAAAGTTGAAAAGTAGTTTCAAAACAGAGTTTTAAGAGGGCGCGAAACCTTTGAGAGGTGAACAGGTGGGGTCTGTGCATTCTGGCCAGAGGACACAACTCAGTGGGCAAGTTTGTCACCGGAACATCAGATTCCCTTGTGGGGCCACAACCTAGGCTCATCCCCCCCCCCCGCAGGGGTACTTTCCTCCATGGCGGTGCACCGTGACTGCCTCTGTGTCAGCTGAAAATGCCCCACGGGAAGGTGGCTCTCCAGTGGAGAGTGTTACAGCCCCTGACTGCAGTTTCACCATGTCCACGGGCAGGGAGAGATTGGCTGCCAGCGTGCCCTCCTCTGGCAACCATCCTGGCCCCTCTCAGGGCCAGGATGTCTCAAGGGCAGAGACGGGGGACAGGGCCACTTGCATCCGGTGCCACTGTTGACTGGGTTGGATTGTTCTTAGAGTGACCACATTGTATTACACCGCTGGGCGTGGAGGCCCACAAAGGGCACCCGGGGTTTGTGGTGATGTTGGCTACCCACCTGACCCATCTTGAAACACAGACCAAGGAGTCTATCATGTGCGCGAATCAAACAAAACTTTGTGGCACAATGAAGGTGCGGGTCGGCAGACGCCGGCTGAGGTGGGATCCTGCTGCGCCGTGCACACCACCGGGATCTCTCGCCCATTCTGTTGGGGGGGTGGAGCATAATCTTGCGTGCTAGACCTGGAATATGGTGAACTATGCCTGGGCAGGGCAAAGCCAGAGGGAGTTCTGGTGTAGGTCTGTAGCGGTCCTCACATGCAAATCGTTTGTCTAACCTGGGTATAGGTGTGAAGACAAATTAACCCATCTAGTAGATGGTTCCCTATGAAGTTTCCCTCAGGATTGCTGGTGCTTGGATACCCCAGGGGCCAAAATGGTTTCAACCTATTCTCAAACTTTATAGGAGGAGCCCGGATCCCTGACATGAAGCCAGGCATCGAATGCCAGTGCCCAGTGTGCCACTTTCTGTACTCAGAACTGGTGCTGCAAGATGAACTGAACGCCAAGTTAAGCCGTACAATGCCGATGCTCATCAGGCCCCCGAGAAGGTGTTGGTTGATAAAGACAGCAGAACGGTGGCCATGGAAGTCAGAATCTGCTAAGGAGTCGGTTACAATACACCTGCCAAATCAACTAGCCCTTGGAATGTACTGGAGTGCCGGGCCCATACCAAGCTGCTGCTGGTGCTAAGAGCTGAAGGGGCTAAACTGCAATGAATAGGAGGGCTGCTGCAGTGTGCATGGTATCCAGGGGTGAGTCCCTGGGTGGAGCCACCGCAGGTGCATATCTTGGTGGTAGTAGCAAATATTCAAACAAGAACTTTGAAGGCCATAGTGGAGGTGAGTACCATGTGAATAGCTGTTGGACATGCGTCAGTCATTCCTAAGATATGGGCGAGCACCATTCAGAAGAGACAGGCAATGGCTCTGTTGCCTACAGCTGATCGAAATGGAGTCAGGTTAAGATCCCTGAACCCAGAGTGATGTAGATGGCGTGCTCACAGGCATCCGTTGCAGTAACACAAAGGTTCCTGGAGAATCCAGCGTCCACTCTGGGGATAGTTCTATTTTCTTTGTGAAGGTCAGGGCACCCTAGAATGGCTTTGCCCTGAAAGAGACACCCAAGCCTTGGATAGCATCCCAGTTCATGCAGCATATGGTGAGCTATCAATGCTGCTTGTTAATCCAGGGGAGATGGTGTGAATCACACGCTGGTCCGTACACATATCAACAGCAGGGTTCCAAGGTGAACAGCCTCTGGCATGTTGAAACAATGTAGCTAAGAGAAGTCCGCAAATCAAATCTGTAACCATCAGATGAAAATTGGCTTTAAGGGCTGAGTGGGTCAGGCTGGTGCACATAGTGGGGTTGGCTACACATCACAGCTGGATGAGGCATTTCCATCCCATTTGGATTGCCCCAACTGGGGTAGTCACCTCTCTCCGTTCCCCTCCTGGGTCTCAGGACTGGCGTTTTGCCTCAGTCAACTCCTAGCAGCTGACTTAGAACTGGTGCACACCAGAGCAATCCGACGGTTTAATCAAAAGAAGGCATCACAAAGGCCTGCAGCACGTATTGAAACAATGTGATTTCTGCCCAGTTCTCTGAATGTAAAAGTGAAGACATTCAATGAAACGCAGGTAAACAGCTGGAGTAACTGTGAATCACTTAAGGTGGCCAAATGCCATGTCATCTTATAGGTGGCATGCATGAATAGATGAACGGGATTCCCACTGCCCCCCCCTGCTATATAGTAAACCACAGACAAGGTAACTAGCCCGGCAGAATCAGTGTGGATAGGAGACCCTATTGAGCTAGACTCTAGTCTGGCACTATGAGGAAACAGGGTAGTTATAGAATATGTGGGAGGCCTTCAGGCCAGCGTTGAAATACCACTACTCTTATAATTTGTTCAGTTACCCAGGGAAGCGTGGGGCAAGCCCTTTGGTGCTGTCACTTCTGGGTCCAAGCACCCAGCTTCAGCCAGGCACGACCCGCTCCTGGAACATTAGCAAGTCGGGAGCTTGACTGGGGCAGTGCACGCGTCCTACGATAATGCAGGTGTCTGAAGACAAGCTCAGGGAGGACAGAAACATCCCATGGTGCTAAAGGGCCAAAGCTTGCTAGATCTCGATTTTCTGTATGAAGACAGATCGTGTAAGAGGGGCCTCATGGTCTTTCTGACTTTCCTTTTGTGTTTCCAGTAGGAGGTGTCAGAAAATAACCACATGGGTATATCTTGTGGCGGTCAAGCATTCATAGCGATGTCACATTTTGTTACTTCCATGTCGGCTCTTCCTATCATTGTGAAGCAGAATTCAGCAAACAATGGATTATTCACCCACTGATAGGGAATGTCAGCTGGGTTTAGACCGTCATGTGACAGGTTAGTTTTATCCTACTGATGTGTTGTTTCAATGGTATGCCTGCTCAGTATGAGACAAAGCGCATCTTGAGATTTGGTGTATGTGCCGTACTGAGGAGCCAGTGGGGCGAAGCTTCCATCTGTGGGATAATGATGCAATGCCACTAAATCCGAATCAGCCCGGCTGTCATCCTACATTTATCTGCACCCTGGCTCCATAAAAGTCAGTGGGAAATGTCTCCCTGTGGTACAGGGTCAAGCTGGATGGGCTCGCCCTCACTCAGACTCAGGCCCCAGAGCAGGTGGGGAATAACGGGACTGGGCACAGATGGAGAGGATAAGCAAGCCCAGCAGTTGAAGGCCAAGATGGGACCCAGGGTCTGGTAGGTGTCTCAGGGAAGTGCTACTGGGACTTGCCCAGGCAGTAGGGGGGACCGGCTCTCTCCAGAGGACACAGCTCAAATGTGTCCTAGCCAGAGTCATGGATCCAGGGCACTAGCCACCTAACTCAGTGGTGGTCCTCACAGGGGCCCCAGCCCGCTATGGAGGGCAACGTTCTAAGGGTTTGAGGGCAGCGCCCCAGATAACCAGGTTTTCCACCCCACCCTTGGGTGCGGCTGGGTAGAGCAAAGCTGTCAAGCTTCCATGTTCTATGTGGAACGCCTCAAGTCCTGTTTTACTTCTTTCATGCACTGCATGATTATGCAAGTGGACGAGGAGATTTTGCAAACCCTGATGAATATGGCAGTCAAGTGAAGCCTTTCTTGCAGATGTTGCATGGCATTCAGAGGAGCACACAGAATGGTGACATTGTGCCTGGGAATGTCTGACATTGTGCAAGTGGATTGTCTTCACTCTGTTATGAGATTTTGCCTGTGTTTAGTGGAGGTAGCAGGTCAGCAGCAATGTGACAGAGGGAGACATCATGAAGTTGGCAGTCAGGTGAGGTCTTTGTTGCAGTTGGTGCATGTCATTCAGGGGAGCAAAAAGTATGGTGACATTGTGCCTGGGGATGTCTTCACTCTGTTTAGGATTGTGTGCCTGTGACAGGGACACTCTTATTTCCATTTGCTAAGACTGTGTAGGTGGGTTGTGCAGTTGATGGGATGGATGTGGATGGGGTGCTATTGTAGTTTTCATGTTATGTGGAACACACAGTTTGCCTCATACAGATGCACATTTCGAGGATGTTGTTATGGGCAAGCTGGATTGACCCTATTGCAACATTGAAGGGCATCAGGGATATCCCGGATAGGCTTTCCCGGTGTGTGTTCAACAGGGGTTGCAGTTCTGGTGAAGTATTTTTGTACAACTTGATTGCATGTGTCATGTACCGGTGCCCTTTAGCCTGTTAAGGGAATGGTTGGTGCCTGTGGATGAGCATGGTGTCCCTCCTGCAGCTCTACTGCTATGCCATTTTTTTTCTGTGTGTCATGTGACTGTTTTCATGGGCATGATATTTGATACTCACCCACCAATCAGGTGTTTACAAAAGTTTCCGATGCAATGGCCTGGTATATGGGGGAATGGCGGAAGATGTAGCTGTCATGCTTGCATCACAGGTAATTTTATTGACATGCATGATGTGTCTCTTGGCAACACAGATCCCCTGTGCATTACTGTAATGCCAATGTTTCCTGTTGTTCTAGATGTGCTCAGTCTCTCGGGGGGGGGGGGTGGGCTGAAGCACTACATGAGTGCAGTTGGTTGCCCCCAGGACCCATGGAAAGTGTGCAATTGTGTAGCATTCCTGCCACACTTTCTGCCTTGCCTGCAGTGTGCCTGGCATGTATATGTGCTAGGATGCAATGCAATTCCTGGTGAAGGCACCTGGATTGTATGGGCTGTGATATGCCCTCAACAATGGCTGTGGTGTGCGGGAATGATCAAGTTGCCAGGAAGTCTAAGACTTTGGTACTTTCATCAGCAGAGTCAGTGCATGCAAGCACATGGTGGATGTTGCCAGGTCATTCTCCCACTCCCTGACCACGTCTAGGGTGACATGGGGAGGCAATCATTATTTTCCATACACCAACTCATTTGGCATCCCAAATAATGTGGTTCTTGGATGGAAGATTTTGGCCCTCTTCCTCCTCCTTCTTCATCTAGCAGGATCAGTGCTAGTAAAGTATGGTCCGGCATTGTGGAACTTCTAAATACAATAACGGTGATTTGCCCTTTTATACTGAAGCTTTCATAGCGATTTGTACTTTGCAACATGTATCATGTAGCGGTAAGATTGTGAGATGTGTGCTTTCCTTTGGACCTCTTGCAATTGCACTATGGCGTCTGTGAATAATGTTTCCTTAGGGCTTGATAGAGCGTCTTTATTGTTTGCATGGTGCCTCCCACCCCAAGCCCATGTTCTTCCTTGTTTTCAGCCTTGACTGGGGATTTTGCATGTTCCACCCCCTATTTAGTTCTTTGCACTGGCCCTTCTCACGCATTGCATTCTGTTGTGTGCAAAGCACTCAGTCACAGGGCAATTTAATACGGACCACTGCAAAGTCTGATATGTGAATAGGAAATTCGGTTTTAGTGCATTGCAAAGTGTACTTTTAAGCCCAGAGTGACTTTGCACCATGCTAAGTATTTTGTAAATTAGGCCCAATGTGACCGCACTGCACATGGGATTTGACTCACACTTCAGATCTGCCCTAAAACGATGTCACTGAGCCACTGCATGTTACAGACGGGAAAAATACACAGACAACATAATGTGTGTGTGTCCTATAGTGAACAATCTCACAATGTGGGCAATTACAAAAGAAGGAATTCTGTCATGCATCTATGAAGACATGCGCACCGCATGCTGTACGTTGGCATGTTCAAATTGCTCTGTATGTGCACTAATTGATATGCATTTGCATAATTTGTACTTACAGGTGCTGATTCATGGAAATATTTTCATGTAAAATGGGGATTTGCATGCCATCCTGCCCGCAAATAGCATGCAGATCCCTGTTTTAAATGCAAATATTTCCATGAATCAGGGCCACAATATTTGTTCACAAGGGTTATATCACTAGCCAACATGCAATGTGCCCTTTGCCCCGACGCGAGACCCAGTGTCCGGCTGCTTGTGTTCTTTTTTTCTGGCACCAATATTACTAAACTGTAAGTAACTGCACCTATTTACTCTCTCCACTGTTTTGCACAGGACAGAAATCATGTTAATCCTGCACACTGCTCTGCCATTCCAAGTGCATATCCAGGTGATATTTGCAATTGTCTTTTCACTCCTCCATGACTTGTAAACTTGTTTTTTTATGTGTTTTTAGTTGAAGAACATGGATATCAGTCAGTCAATATACTTTATTTCGGATAAAACCTATCCATAAAAGTGTTAGCATCGAAAATAATAAGAATAAAACAAATCAGCATTTTCTTTAGAAAAAGTGTAGTTGGCATAATTTTTAAAACGACATCACACATCAAACAATGCATACGAGATGATACACTCTATAATATTTTCATTAAAAGTCTCAGTTAGCAGATATTTAAGCATAGTCCATGCTACCAGCTTATTATTTTCTAAAGGATAAAGTGCATAGCAGGTCAATATTGACTCAAATGCATACAGTGAGACAGCACTTTTAAAGTGCTGTTCCTAATAGTAGCGAATGCAGGGCAACAGAACAAAAAGTGCGTCAAATCTTTGTAAGGAGCATTACAAAATAGATAGGAGGAGACTCTCACTACATCAGAGTTGCTTGGGGACCATTTCCCATGATCTCCTTGAATAGTAATATGTTGAATGTTCTGTGTAATAATGGAACAGTCACATTTAAAGTTAGTCCAAATCAATTAGTCTGAAAGGCTATTTACAGTAAAAAGGGGTATTCGCACGGTTTGCAAGTTTGAGGATTTCCTTACGCTAGCGGTCCATAGTCGGCTACAGGGTTAGATTGTGAAGTATGGCCTTGGATTATAACTGGGTGACCGAAGATGGTTCAGTAAAACATAGTGTAGCATTAGCTATGTTAAAGTGTTTTTCCCAAAAAGCAAGCCATCGGATCAAAAGGCAATTATTTTTTGAGGCAAGCATGTGAGGATATGGTAGGTAACCGTTGCCTTTTAATTTAACCAAGTCCTTAACTATAACTTAGTTGGTTTCTGAGGGAAATCGTCAGCAAGATAAGCCATTCCCAGTTTGCTTTGATTAGCGAAGAGGGGGCTGAAAAAAGGAGGGCAAGTAGTTGCTTAAGAAAATGATTTTCCTCAATTTGAAGACTAATTGTGTCCTCGATTGGCCATTAACTTAAGACATAGGTTGCAATGTCTTTGGGTTTTGATGAGTAAACTTTTAGCAACATATCAATGGGCTGAATTTTTAAAGATCTTGCAGATCGGGAAACGCCTCCTAACACCTGAACCATCTTTAGTTTCTGATTTCCAATGTGTTTAGTCCCTCTCAGTGTTGGTTTAAATGTTGTTCCAAAATAGTTAAAAGTTGTCACATGCTACATTTATATCCCTTCCATTGCTAAATTTTGGGACGTTTGGACAGATATGTGGTGGATGGAATGGTAAAATAGCTGATTTTGTAGCATTGATTGTAATATCAATATTTCCCATAAGTCCCATGTAAGCATTTATTAAAAGCTGTAGGGAACGAGGCCTTCAAGCAATAAAGAAGGCATCATCTGCATATGCAAGGAGAGGAAAAGCCATTCCCCCTAAGATGGGTGCATCTGCCATCAATTCTACTAGGTGTTTATATAGGTCATTAGTATATAATGAAAATAACAAAGGTGCAGGGACACACCTGCTCTTATGGGGAAATAAGAAGTACAGTGACCATATGGGAAATCACCAAATCAAACACAGGCCTTATTGTTTTCATGTAACTGAGAGGGTAGGACCAACAGGGCATCCAATCTTCTTGAGTGAACTCCACAACTTGGAACAATTGACTCTATCAAAGCGGGCACAGATGTCCAGAAAGGCTAGATACAAAAATTCCTGTCTTCGGAAGATAGCGTTGGCCATAAGGAGGTATAGGTTAAGAGTTTCATCACAAGTCCCCAGGCCTTTGGCCCAATATGAGGCCCATTGTCCCACTGCTTGATTTTCTTATTTTTAGCACCCCAATTTCACTAAAGTAACTGCACCAATCTACTCTCTCCACTGTTTGCACTAGGCAGAAATCATGATACGCCTGCACAGGGTTCTGCCGGGCTGAGTGGATGGTTATATGTGCTAATGTCTTTGCGCTCATCCATGCCTTGTACATTTGTATTTGAATTTGTATTTATTTGAGGAATGAAGAGGAGCAGGTGGATGCTTTCTCATGAGCTCCCGCCCCCTCACCGCCTTCATATTGGAATAGTAGAAGAAGAGAGGTAAATGGGATCCCCTGTATTGTTCCTATACCGCACTGAGTGTATGAGAGACATTATGCACTCAGACAGTCTACAAAATGTACCCTTGCAATGAAAGTGTGTAAGGATGCTGCATGGAAGGATGTCAGCATGCACCAATGGACATCATGAAATGTTAAAGTGAAATGTAATGAGGGCAGGGTGGTGTCATGAAGAAGATATAAAACCTATGTTGAAATGATATGAACATACATAAGAAGTAACAATGTATCTGAAGCACCAAGAGCAATATGTAGGGGAGTTAACCAGGATAAGCTATGAATGAAGGGGACATTTATTTTAGATTAAAGAAGAAGATAACATCTGCAATGGCCAAAGTAATGGACAATTACACATGTATGAAGTCGATGCAAGGTAGAGTGAGAAAGCCTCTAAAGGGCAAGATGAGCAGCAGCACACTGCATAATTGAATCAAATAACAGTAAATAAGAGGGTGAAATGGAAAAATTCATGGTCTCTTCACATGTGACTCAGAAGTTGAAGACAAGGGCTATTCATTGGAGCCTCAGGCGAAGATAGTGGTGTGCTCACACTCCCTTGAATCTTCCAGGACAGTGAGCAGGCTACAAGGTCAAATACATACAGAAGACTTAGGCTTATGGCCAACCGATGAGAGATGATGGGCTGATTGGGATAACACGGAGTAGTCTGACGGGATTCAAACACCTACGTTTTGTTTCACGTACATGCTGCTAAAGAGCTGAAAGTTCAAGGCTGCATAGACCAATCCACTGCCATTTTGTCCGCTACAATCAGTACTATATGAATTTAGAGGCAGTTCAATGCATATACTACCGACAAGGGGCAGCCAATGATATATTCATTTGTATAGAGTTAATGTACATGTTGGAGGGTCAAAGATTTAGGCTAGTTAATAAAATGAAAATAATGGCTTGGCAGGCAAAGAACAATGGTCAGGATTGCGAGCCAGAGGTTGAAAATAATTATAAACCTTCCAGCCATCATCTGTTTTGCTTTACTTTAGTCAGGTTAAAGATGAGCTTGGCGAAGTCCTGGCTTGAGCAGTGGTTCCAATTCAAAGCCCTTTCTGTTCCTTCCTGACCCAAACATGTTGTTTCACTTTGCAGCTTTAGGCCCTTTGCTGCAGGTGCCATGGGCCATGGGAGACTGAATAAGAGATATGATCTTGGAGCAAAATACAATTTTCCAGGTGGCTACAAGAATTGCAGGTGGTGTCCCGGGTGTTGTAAACCCAGGGAGCTTTGTCTTGCAGGAAGGACGTAGAGACGGTGCACAGAGACCTCTAGGAATGCAGGAAGAGGGCAAGAAAAAAGTGGAAACGAGCATCCTGTTAGTCACATGACCCTCTGGAAGGAACACACATTGCTCCAGATGGATTCCAGAGTTACATGCAGGGTCCTGGGTGTTGTAGACCTGGAGAGAATCTTTTTGCAGGCATGGCCCTCAGATGGTGCACAGGGCCCTCTGGGGAAGCAGGATGTGGCTAAGAAAAAAAGATTCACCGGAAAAAAATTGGAATTGCAAATGGATACAACATGGTCCTCCGAATGAAGAAAAGTTGTGAGAGCTCAGTTCAAAGACCACCTCTACCAAAACCTTATTGCAATCGGCCTTTATATTTCATTGTTTAATAGAGAAGTAAAGCATTACAATAAACAGACAATAACATGAGTATGATATTATAATAGGGTCACTTAGAAATTAGATGAGTCCCTGTGTACAATAAAAGCATGCAATGTGATTGTGACTTGGTGTGACAAATAATGCTGCACTTGTTTTTTGTCAATTGCTAAGCCTAGTTATTACAGTTATATAGTTATATATCATCTTTATTTGGAAAGGTGAGAACAACAGCTTGGCAGACTTCTTCACCTGGATTAACAACTGCACTCAAGAAATCAAATTTACTATGCATCACAACAATTCGGAAATACATTTTCTGGACCTCACCATCAGACATCAGAACAATAAACTGCAATGTACTCTATTCAGAAAAGAGACGGACCGGAATACTATTCTACATTGCCAGAGTCATCATCCACAAAATCTCCAGAACAATCTGCCATATGGACAATTCCTACATATCCGTAGAAATTGTACTGACTTGGATGAATTCACAACACATGCATCCCTACTGCACAACAAACTGTCAGCAAGAGGGTACCCCAAGAAACTGTTGAGAAATAGCCAAAAGAGAGCTAGATTTACCCCTAGAGAATCTTTGCTCAGCATCAAAGAGAGGGAGCCCTCTGGAGTGAACAAAATTACCTGTGTCACCACTTTTTGCTCTAACACAACTAAACTCAAGTGGACCATACAGACAGTTTGGTCTCTTGTCCAATTGACCCTACCTGATGAACCTCTACCTAGAATGGCTCTGAAAAGATCAAAAAACTTAAAGGACCTACTGACACATGCCAGAGTAAGCAAAACTAGCACACGATTCTCCCTCTGGACTCTAAGAGAGATCGTAGGCCACCACCCATGTGGGAGCTGTACTGCATGGGAATTCACTCCCAAAATGACCTCATTCCCTATATGCAGCAAGGACTGGCAATTGCAACACTTTTCCAATTGCAAATCTTCTAATGTTATATACATAATTGAATGCCCCTGCAACCTTAGATATGTGGGACAAACCTCCGGACCCATCCACAAATAAATCAGTGAACATAGATCCAGAATCCAGTGTAAAAACATTACTGCACCACTGGTATCCCACTTTGTAGAATTCCACCATGGCCCAGATACATTTCTATGGTGGATAGCGGACAAAGTCACACACACAAACAACTTGGCCAACTCACTCAACTTCAAAGAAGCCTGGTGGATGTTTAAACTGAAATCTATAACACTCGGACTTAACAAGGCCCATCCAGCTGGCCCATACACCTGAAACCACCACCATTCTCTCTAGTTTGGTCATACACCACGGTCAGCCACCAGGCTGATTCTATCCTCCCTTGGTCTGTTGAGTCTGTGGATCTCATGGCTGCATTTCCTGTAGACCCTCTGCCAGGCAAATTAGCCCCGTCTGCAACTGTCCTCCCACCACCATGAAGGGCTCCATCCTTTAGTATCATCCCCTTAGACAGTTTGCTCCACTGCCCCCTCCTGTCTTTTTCTTTAGACAACCTGTGCCCACCCTAGGAGACAGCCCTGATGAACACAGCAGCCACACAATCATTATAATTCCAGTTCATTTCAATTCTATTTTTATGAGGAGACATTCCTGTACTCCCCTTCATGCACCGTACATACGGAGCTAACTGCACCCACAGCGGCTTCAACGCCCGGGAGTTGGGATACATCTCAACTTCACTCTCTGCCAGGGGAGTCCATTGCCTACGTGTTCCTGCGACTGTGCATGTGCCGAGGAGAAGCCTTTACTCTCCCGCACATGCCAGTCATTGCAGCAACACAGCTCTATCTGCGTCCACTTGCATTTCCACATAGGTCGCACACCGAGGAAGCAGCGCCTCCTCTCAGCACATCGGGCCACAATCACCACCGCTTTCCTGATCTAAGGTGAGCCCGTGTTGCTGAATGTGTGGACATCAGGCCCCTCCTCCATAATACTGTGCTCCTTGCTCCAGCTAGCACGCAGTTCTTGACAGACCAAAACAGAAATTTCTTCTTGCTTTACAGCAGAACTTTGCTGTTATATTCCAGTGCTGAGAGAATCCTGTACTGCACGACCTGGGATGACAACCCCCAGCCTACTATTGGCTTGGACACTATAATGGACATTAAGGTACACTATATAAACACTTTGTTAATAGTGATACAATGGTGCCAGCATACAGCTAGCCATATCTTTCCCTTTCAAATCCTCACGTTGCTTACTTAGGCATCATATTCTCTCTTCCACTATGTAGAGCCATACTCCAAATGCTGGGATAGAAGGATCAGTAGCAGTTTTTCTACAACGGCTTACCTCTACCCCGAATCTACTTACTAAGCCAGAAAGCAGCTGCACCCATTTCTATCACTGTTAAGGTCAGTAAAGAACTGAAGTGTGTTTTCTAGACATTATTTTACCCAATTTTTTAGTCTGTGTAAATACTTCTTTGTCACTCATGTAGTTATAAGTATCCATCTGAATACTTCACATACTGCTCCTTTGTTTTTACTTACCTTCCCCCTCTGCTTTTTGCAGGGGACTCTGCACCTTGGCTCCAGAAGAAGGCTATTTAACAACACATGCCGAAACGTCTGTGAACCCTGGCACCACTTGTTGCCTTTTTGGTTCCACCCCGTTTGGGGACTTTGATTCAACTTCCTGACATCGACCCATAACAAGGTCACCCTTTAGCCTGGCTCTAGTAGACCTTTCCAAGGTGCAGTCTCCTAGACAAACTATATTGACTATATCCTGACTAGGAGTACACACAAAGAAACAAAAAAACAAAAAAACTATACAAAGTTCTAGTGTTGGTCAAAGATACTACTATACAGTATCTGGCTTTCAACGTGAGGTGTAGATATGTTCGCACCTTCTCTATCATGACACCTGTGTATTTGCTTTGTTTACATTTACAATGTTTTATAATGTATGACCAAACTGCATGAATGAATGCCCTTTGGGAATTCTCCTTCTTGTTTAAATAACCATACTGTTGGGACAACATTGTAATTGTCTGTATCTCTTCAACCAAGGTACAACTTGCACTGTGATTTGTGACCCCCCCTTGTTTTTGTTCACGGCGTTCACAGTTTTGTATGCTTATGTTTGGATACCAAAAAAACAAAAAAAATTATAAATAGTGTCAGCAATATGCAAAACTGACATATCTTAAAACTATACTGAGTGTCTAGTTGTGCTTCACGCAGCAGCGCATTACATTGCAGTGAAATAGTATGCTGCATGTTTGCCATATATTCGACTAATTCTGCATTTTGAATAAGTTGCAAGTGAAAAGTATTTTTGACATCTCAAGAACTACTGGACTGCTTTATTACCCTACACAGTTCTCAGTGCTCTGAAAGACTTTCTTTTGAAAGCCTGCAGTTTGATTGTGCACATTTGCTCAACCTCAATTCAACCACGTTTTCGTTTTTTTTAAACAGGCGTTCCCCACGCACCTATGCCCTATCCCACAACCCCACCTTCCAAACCCATACTCCCCTTCCCCAACATACATGTAGATATAAATGTATGAAATGTATATCTATATGTAATGTGATGATTCATAAACAAATGTTAACATTTACCTGGGACCAAGCGTTGAAGTCTATCATGATAAAGAGATCTGGAAAAGTCCCTGGCTCTGATGGAGTACACTCAGATGTCTCTTTTTTAAAATCAATGTTTATATCTGGTCTGTATTACTTTTTAAAATATTGGTTATCATATACTAGAGTTAAATGCCTATCCAAATTCTTAGAAGGATGCGTTATTATGCCCAATCTATAAAAATGGAAATTTCTCTCCCCTGACTTCATATCGCCAAATATCTCTCCTTCACAGTAGTTTCAAGATGTTTTAACACACTTTATTGTATCATTTAAGCGAGTGGGTGTACTCACATAATTCAATTGATGCTCAATTGGGCTTTCTTGATGGTCTTGCCACTGCAAATCAGGTGCTGAATATATACCTGATTCTTGCCATCTCTACTCACATTAATATGGAACCTATATATAGTGCATTCATGGCCTCTCCACAGCATTTGACTTTTTCAACATGTCAAGCAAACCAACATCACTGTTGTTATTTGTTGTAGGCTAGTTTGATTCACATGGCAATATATTGCAATGAATATTGTGTTCTATGTAAAACCAATAAATTGTGTTAGAAAGAAAGAAATGCTGTGGAGAGTGCTATGTGATATGGGCATCCTGGATTGTATGCTCAGAGTTCTGGTTGAACTCCATAGAGATAAAAGGACAGCAATTACAATGGGGTGATTAGGCGATGTCAGGCCTTGGCTTAAGGATAATAGAGGAGTTCACCAGGGTTGTGTATTAGCACCCTTGCTGTTCTCCCATTATACATATAAATTAGAAATTGCCCTATTGGACGTTCTAGTGGATGTCCCTCATTTCAGCTCCAAAAGAGTCCTGGTCCTGGCAGACACAGATTATGTAGCCCTCATTGCCAGGACCCCTTGCTCTTTACGGAAACTTATAACCAAGTACATGACATAGTTGAATAATTTTGACCTAAAAGTAAATGTGGTTAAGTCGGTCGTAGTTTGTTTTCTACCAAATAAACAAGTTTACTACACTAACCTGAAGGACAGAATACCTGAAGAAGACCACTTCACCTACCTGGGGGTCACATTTACCAAATATCTACGGGCCATACCCACTGCCGCTACAAAGATGAAACAAAGTATTGAGGCTATTAATAAATGGTGTTCTCCTTAAAGACAGCAGCCATTGGCAGTTATAATGGACATCTACACTGCACGTGCTAGGCGATTGGGTTTTTTGGTTCTGACGTGTGGGGCTTTGAGGAACCAAGCAAGCACCAGAAAATTGAAAAACAAGTTTTCTGTAAGCTACTAGGCCTACTAGTATGCTCACACTGATATAAAAGTCATATTGAACTGGGTATTCACATTATATCTCAGTTGTAGGAGAGTGCCCCACTTAAGTAATGGCTATCGACGAGTTCAAATAACAAGGCCGTTCTAACTAAAAAGATATTAGATGATATTACTGCTAGATCAGGTGATAATAAGATACATTGGTGTAATTATGTTCTTCAAATCCTGTTTTGAAAATACACAAACTGTGGACCTCTAGTATAAGCATGACAAGAGTACAAATAAAACAACTAATGATGACCTTTGGTTCAATTAGAAGGGGCAACTCCGCTGACAGAGCACTAAGGGAAGAAAAGATAATGGGATTCCAGACATTGTCTATGATGGGGCTATAGCCATACTTACAAACATTGTTGCATGATCTCTGGGCTGTTACCAGATACCGTTCTAATGTATTGCCATTAAATACTTGGTTTGTCTCTTAGGAAGATCAATGCAAAACTATTTAATGCTTGTTGCCCCTTTAGTCCTGACAACATAAAGACAAGACTCTACTTCATATTGATTTGCCCCAAATATGCAACCTTATGTGCACAATACCAGTTTTTTAGATTTATTAATGTAAGAAAGTGTGTTCTGGGTTGTAACTACCTGATTTTATGTAAAGAAATATGGGTCTATACCTTGTTGAATATTTTTTGGCTAAAAGCTGTCCGACCCGACAAATGTCAACAGCTGCCTTGATTTAGTGACTAGGTCTGCATGTAATTTTATTTTACCCGATTCTCTTTTACTTTTCTTAACCAGTTGTTAAATTATAATATTTACTTTTATGAATTGCAATGATCAATTCGAATACAGTTCTTAAATAATGATTCATCTAAAGGGCACAATGAAACTGTAGACGTTCAAAAGAAACTGTTTTAAATACTGGATACCAGACCATACTTTCAGATTTTATACTGGTGTCATAGGCTAGACACTAGTGATTCTGAGTTTTCCCCTCTATTCAAACAGGCATTTTAAGAGCTGTGCTACTGTTAAGGCTACCTCTTTCCTGTTTCTGTCATGCTTTGATGTGTCAAGCAGACTTTTTCAGTAACATGGGCATCCCACTTCTTTCTGTAAATTCTACAGCATTTCTGACATTTTTGTTCCCATTCACAGAATGGGGTAAGGAAACCCCTCTGATATGAAGATGTAAACCTCCTGCACAGTACCTGCCAGAGTCGTTGGTAACTTACAGGTGTACTCACCTTTTCACATGGGTTATTTCTATGTGCCAGGGTGGAAACATGTAATTGGGCTGTGATTAAGGCACCATGGCTTAGTGGTTGTATTTAACACTCTACAGTACCCCGCCTCTTTCCTATATATCTCATTTAAAAGGCAACATTCTGGACAGGAGATTAAAGCTATTCCCTGGGCACTGCAAGTTGTGAGCAACTACACCTGTTGTACCTGCTACTGTTACATGTCATGTCGTTGTGATGCCTGAACACATCATCCCTGTGATGTGTAAATACACCAGCCAAATGAACAGGGAGATGTATGGTGCTGGGGCTCCCATGACATAAATCCAGGAATGGTTTGTCACTCGTATTTATTTATTTATTTATTTGCATTTATAAAGCTTACTGACAGCCCAGGGGCATCGAGGCGCTGTTATTTAGTTATATGACACAACGTTGCATATTGGTTACATGTGGCATAGCAATGTTGAATTGGGTTACATGGGTAGCAACATTTACAAAATACTTAGTTACTTAAGAAATGGCAGTGTTACAGGTGGCAGTGTTACAATCAAAACATTTCAGTACATTTAGTGTCCTATGGGGTAAGGTACTGGCTAGTTTCAGATGATTAGTAGTGTTTTGATTGCTTTTCGGATGATATTCCCCAGAGGTTGGGAGGCAAGGAGTTCCACTGGGACGCAGCAATGAAAGGGAAGATGGCGCCTCCCACCCACGCTCTTATAACCTTGGGCACTGAGAGTAGGTTGGTGTAGGGGTTCTTAGGGTTTCTTAGGATTTCTCTCAAGCAGGTAAGCATTTAATACCACACTGGTTGGAAAGTGCACCCATAGAAAAGGACCTATGATGATATCACATGCTGCACAACACTCATTTGTATGCCTGATTATTGTATTGTATTGTATTTATTAGGCTATATAAGCCTAATAAATACAATACAATACAATAATCAGGCCTACTCAATCTCTCTCTTCCCACTATCTGCATATGGCCATACCACACATGTTCAATCTCAGTAGAACATCCATCATTCGTACCTCCCTCAAATATTTCAGGGTCGAAAAACATCTCTCCCTGTCCTGGTCACACCGACTAATTATGTATCAAGGAAAGAAGAAGGAGCCTGCTCCTTTCACACAGGAGAGGCTAATGCAATGTCCACATCCCAAGGAAAAGCTAGCCACAACCCAACTGCAGCCACATTGATGGACTTTAAAAGTCACTGATCTGACTATTGATGCAACCTTAACATCTAACTACAAGCCTTTTTATTGTATTTATTGGGCTATATAAGCCTAATAAATACAATACAATACAATAATCAGGCATACAAATGAGTGTTGTGCAGCATGTGATATCATCATAGGTCGAAGTATAATATAAAGTATGTTTGCCTCACATTGATCTGAATAATATGAATATTCAATACTTCAAAATGTATTTTCTACTTGCAAACATGTGAAGATATGCACAGCGGTTTGATGGTAGGTAGAGCAAAATGTACAAAACCAGCCCCAGGTTAGAGGAATACCATTAAGGGCATTAGAGGCACGCGGTGCCCCGCTGTAATATTGCTTTAGTAGAAGAGTTTTTTTTTTTTCATTTCCTTTGTGAATATTAGGCATTTTGACAAATGTATGTCCATCCGTGTGAACAGCTATGATTGTGTGGAATTGGTCACATACTGTACAGAAGTGTAGATGTATCACCTAGTAGAGAGTTTCTGCCCCAAGGGTGTGTATTCATATGCAATACACATGTACATACACACGCACACATATATACAGCTATTCTTGGACACATGGTCATAACATCCATGCATTTTCCAAATTGGAAACCTAATAAAAATAGAACATGAATTTGAGTGAATCCAGAAGCGCAATTCTGCCATTGATTAGATTTCTCAAAGCATTTTAAACCAACAAGAAAATGTACTTCACTCTAGATATGAAATCTATAGAATTAGCAATGGCCATTTATATATAAGAATACCCTGTTTGAAACTGGCACTGGCTAACGCTAGAAAAATGTACAGTGATGTGTTTTCAATAAGCGAAGAAGAATACATCGATAAAATGTGCCAACCCATCTGTGAAATCACTTTTAGGACTGCAGGGTGAAATATAAAATTGCTCTAATAATCCTTTTGTGCCTGTTAACTTTGCTAGCTTTCCATAATGTAAAGATTAAATAAGTATTCCAGCTACACAAAGTTGTCGTCGTTCACTTTGGTGTATTCTCCACTGACTGCTTATCTCAAATAGAAATGCGCAACTTTCAAGCGTTCCTATTAGACTTGAAATTCAGTACATTGGGGAAATCATAGTTTCTGGACGGCCATGAGGTATGGCCAATCAGAACATGTGAGACAATCCGAGGGACATGCCCTTTGACCCGTGAAAGAAAGGCTTTATCCTGGGTCTGGCTTCATGGGCTACAAACGGAAACAGGCATATCATATTTTCTGGCCACTGCTGCTCTTTTTTAGCAAATAAATAATCCATCATGATGTCAATCTGTAGGCACAGGAAAGGGACTTCACTGTTAACTGACTTGAGTTGCTATTTTTTTTTAATTCCTAATCTATACATCATGTGATTGTCTCACAACCATGCTAAACTCTTACAGTTACCGTTTTAATTTATACATATCTTAGTCTTTGGGAACCGCTTTTACTGCTTTGTTAAGTGTGTTTTGTAAACTGCATCGATAAATGCAATTTAACTTCAAGTAACTTTTCGAAATGCTATGGAATACGCATGACAACAAATAGGTAGATTAACGTTTTGGGTGCCTATCATTAAACGGCTCCACCTCTAGCTATGAAATGACATTGGATTTTATATGAGAGGGCTTGGTCCATGTTCATGGTAGGTTGTACAGATGCTCATTGTAGGTTAGATGGAGGAGCACACGTTTGCTGTTGCTAAAGTATTAGTAGAATGTCAATTGGAGAAAATGCTAAGTTTGTGGTATATGTTTTAGTAGCATGAACGTTTAGTTGTGTGTGTGTTGATTCATGGCAGATGGATTTCAAAGGCATCATCCCAGCTTGCATGAGTATAATTATCTGGAATTGATTAGCATGTTGTTAAGAGTATGGAAAGAAGGGTAAAGAGTTTGAGGGTGTTGGGTGTGAGTTGAGACTTGCTGTACTCCAAACGCAGTGTGAGGTGAGGCGGGTGCTGGTTGTTAGAGACAAGAGGTTTTCATAGGGTGTGAGTGTAGAAGAAAAAGATATTATGCAGGGTAGTAGGCTTTTAGTTAGATGTTAAGGTTGCATCAATAGTCACATCAGTGACTTTTAAAGTCCATCAATGTGAAATATTTGAGGGAGGTACAAATGATGGATGTTCTACTGAGATTGAAAATGTGTGGTATGGCCATATGCAGATAGTGGGAAGAGAGAGATTGAGTGAGACCTGTTATGCATGCTCTCTCACCAGGGGAGCCTCCAAGGGGTGGCCAAAGGGGGCCACGGCCACCCTTATGAAAAGGCTGCCCCGCCCATCAACCACCATCTCGAAAAAGCAACAACAAAATATATTTTTTTTCGCACTGAACTTTGCATGAACAATAACATGCCCAGTTCAGTACGAAAAAAATGAATTAATTATGACACAAAAAATGTATGCCAAGGACCAATAGCCCGAAGGGAAGGAGTCGTTGCAACGTGTGTGCCTCTGTATTCAATGCATGTGTGTGGCCCATGCGTTGGGCAGTTCTGAGTGGCTCTAGATTGCTGCAGCCTGTTTCTCTGGGGTTGGCAGACGTCACACCCTTGTAGCAGCATGGAGGCACCATGTCCTCAGCAGCAGACGACACAATAGATGTTTTGACCTGCTCCCAGTAGCAGAGCAGTTACCCTGTGCCCATCTATGTCTGCATTGCACACACAGCCAGCACCCCACCCTCACTTCTCTTCCCTCGGCTACATCAGAGCCCATCCTGTGAGCAGCACAGTCAACTCCTTTTGTTTTTTCCTTTTGGCTCGGTTGAGAAATGTTGCATTTTATTTCCCTTCCTCGCTTTAAACCGAAGCCAAAATTTAACTGCAAGCGGCTGAGCGAGGGTGACACGACACTCCTGTGTAAAGATGTGGGGGAGGTAGTACTCGGCCTTTGATTGGCCAGCTCCAGGTGCCGGTGGCGTGCCTAGGCAGGTCCCCAAATGTGAGCCCATGACAGAGGAGTGAGCCAGAAGTGTGCAGCAGCAGCATGGTCCGTACAGGAACCGTTGAACGTAGCCCACCACCAGCCTCACCTCCACACTACGGATCTCGTCGCTTTAAGGGGCGCCCATAAGCCACCCTGATGGCAAGTCAGCAGAGTTGTATTCCCGTGTCCTTGCTTCCCAGGGCCAGGCCAGTTATACAGATGCATTTCACTGCAGATATTTCCAGAGCAGAGTAAGATGCAAGTAAGATCAAATGAAAGCAAGCCATCTTAAATGTAACGCCACCATTCACTGGCAATGCATGGAGTAAACGCTTCAGTGGAAAGGCAATCGCATCTCCTCAAGCCCAAAGTGAAACAAGAACATAACATTACAGAGCTGTGGAGGTGATCCACTGTGTTATGGAGACTATAATGTATTATGTATTTATACTGGACCCCTTATCCCACAGTAGTCCCTCCTAGCCGAGGCTTCTCCCGTACTTGTGTATTGTGCCCACATGGCAGAGAAGCTGGTCATCACAAGTGCGGGTCGGGGTGGTAAGGGGAACCCAAGCGGTGTGGCCAAGGCTGTCAGTGGCACTGCATGCAAAGGAAACCTAGGCTGTGGCGCTGAGAGATTCCAACAGGCAGGCAAGAAGCAAGCACTTCATAGCTGAGAGGTAAGCAGATTGTGTCTGGAGATACAAGGCCTGATTCACAGAAGCATTTTATAATGGTGCAATCCCATAGGAAAAGGTTCTGTGAATCAGGCCAACAATTTAAAAAGTAAGAGTATTCCTAAGAAAGTCTAACTTTTGAACTGCCTGGTTCTTTATGCACACTGGCAGGTGGTGACTTTATCTGGGTTGAGTTCTCAGTGAAACAGAAAATAATAACGGAAAGATGTGTTGCTGAAACTTAAAAGTAACATTCTGAAAACTAAATTGAGGATAGCAGAAGAGCTGCCATTTCAGAAACTGAAAATAAGCCTTTTGGTAGACCCTCATCTTACCATCGATGTGACTTCCCTAAGATTCTTTTGTGGAGATCAATGCGTAAAATGTACCACTGGGTACATTCCCATCGTAAATGCAGTCCAATGGCAAGATACATCTAGTATTCTCGTCCTACATAAGTCAGACCCTGCTGAGTGCACCATATTCGATAGACATGTTGGCAATTAAAAACTTGTGAGTGAGGATTTATAGGATTCTCTGGCTATGACATGATATGATATTCTATTTGTATCGCACTCATACACAAGTTTAGTTTAGTTTATTATTTGATAATGCGCTCCCAACCCTGGGGTAGCCGTGCGCAGCGGTAACAAGAATACTTAAGCTTGGTTGCATACAGTGGTACATACAGTGGATACATTACAAGTTATTACAGTATTTACAGCAAAGATAAGACATGTGGGTGCTTCACAACACACAGGAAATGGTATGAAAGTCTATAGTACAGGTTTCATGAGTAACATAGTAGATCCATGCCATAATACAGGGCCTGGTGCAGGGGACAGTTTAGTGGGCGTCCTTTGTCCAGAGCCAGCTTTTCACGTTGCATCTGAATCTGCAATAGGGTTGATCAGCTCTCAATGCAGTAGGGAGAGCGTTCCAGGCACGGGCAGCTCTAACAGGGAAGCTTGCTCCACCTGCTTTAGTTAGTCTGAATCTGGGGATTTTTAGTGCGAAATGGTTAGACGCTCTAGTATGGTGACTGGAGGATTTTCTGGTCAGTCTGGCCGAGATATATGGGGGCACAGTGTTGTTCAGTCCTTTGTGGGTGAGAGATAACGTCTTGAGGAGGATTCTGTCACACATTTTTAGCCAGTGATGGTCTTTCCTGATATTAGATATATGCACTCTGCGGGGTATGTCCAAGGTTGCTCTAGAGCATTATTCTGCAGTATTTGCAGTTTGTTTATGACAGTTTTATTGGCACCTGCATATAGGGCATTACAGTAGTCCAGCTTAGACATTACTAAAGCGTTGGCTAGAGTGTTACCGTTGGTTTTGGAGAGATAGGGTCTACAGGCCCTGATTAATTTGCAGGTGTAGGCTGTAGATGAAGCCAAGGTGTTAACTTGTTTTTTAAGAGATAAAGTGGAGTCAAGGTAAAAAGCTAATGTTTTTACCTCTGTTACCACCTTGATTATGTTGCCATCAATATTAAAGGCAGTATAGCTAAGGCTAAGTATTTTGAGGTTAGAGTCGGAACCCAGGATCAGTATCTCTGTTTTGTTGTCATTCAGGCAGAGGCCGTGAGAGGCCATCCATGCCTGAATGAGGAGGTAGATCTTGTTTACTAGTGCAGTGTCTTCGACAAAGTTGCCAGATAGTGGTATGAAGATCTGCGTGTCATCCGCGTAGTTAGTATAGGTTACCCCCAATCTGTCAAGTTTGTCGAAGAGTGGCTTAGTGAAGATATTGTACATTGTAGGGGAGACACATGAACCTTGTGGGCCACCACAGGCGATTTGTATTGGGTCCACTGAAGCTACAGGGGAGAACACTCTCATCGTACTGTTAGCTAGGAAGGATTGTAGCCAGGCTATAGCTTCGCTTGAGAAATAGGCGGCAGATGCTAGATGCTTGTATAACACTTCATGGTCCACCAGGTCGAAGGCCGCCGATAGGTCAAGGAGGAGGAGCATAGCTGTATTACCTTTATCCTTCAACTCGTCGATTTGTGTCTTGAGGTCAATTAGGGCCGTTTCAGTACCGTGTTGTGGTCTGAACCCAGATTGGCGTGATCCTAGTAGTTAGTTTTTCTCCAGGTAGTTTTGGATCTGGAGGTAGGCTACTCTGTCAATAATTTTCAGAAGGAATGGGACCGTGGTAATGGGCCTATAATTAGTGGGGATAGCTGGGTCAAGGGTCTGTTTTTTGAGGAGAGGCAGTACCCAGGACTCTTTGAGGTTGGTGGGTACAGTGCTAGTTCTAAAGGAGGCGTTAATTAGCTTAGCGATGAAGGGTGCTAAGTCTCTAGCTGCATCCTTGATAACTTGTGCCGGGCAACTGTCGCCTTGGCAATTTGATGGTTTCAGAGAAGATATGACTTTTTCAGTTTCCAGTATGGATATGTTGGTAAACCTGAAAGGTTTGCAGTTGTTTAGTGTATCTGATCTAGGTGTATCTGTCAGGGTGGTGGTATGTGTTCCTGTGGAACTCAAGGAAGCTTTTTTCTTAGCGATTTTAGTTTGTAGGGTTATTATTTTATTTGCTAGGGCATTTTGGATGTTCGTACACCATTGTTTGTCTTTAGGGACGTTGTCTGTGGGAGTAATCGGGTTTTCCATTTCCCGGAGGATGGAGAAAAGTTCTTTGGAGTTCGAGTTAGCTTTACTAATTCTCTCATTGAATGTGTCTTTTTTGGTTTGGATTATTTCTTTCTTGTATTTATTTGCAAAATTGGCAAGTAGAGTTTTATTCTCAACTGAAGGTGTGTGCCTCCAGATAGCTTGGAGTTTACGTTTTTGGATTCGTAGTTCTTTAAGATGGGGGGTAAACCATATGTTGAGATGCGATTTTTGTTTACTTTTACGTAGTTTGATAGGGGCAATCGTATCCAAGGCTTTGGACATGGTTTTGTTGAATGTCTCAACTAGCGTATTTGGGTCAGAATTGAAGGCACTAGTGGTAAGAGCAGGTAGGAGGAGTGGGAGTAGTTTTTCAGCACTAATTTCTTTTTTGCTTCTAGTTGGCAGGGGTGGTACTATTTCACGAGTAGCTAATTTTGACGGTTCTATATTAGATGAGAAACAGATGAGGTGGTAGTCGGTCCAGGTTTGGGGTGTGATGTTGGAGATGGTAGTGGCGCAATTGTGGTTGGCTATCCAGTCTAATGTGCGTCCTTTTATATGTGTAGGGGCTAAGACTTTTTGGGAGAGGCCATGATCGACTAGAATAGATTGGATAGACTGAGCCTGTTTGTCCTCAACATTGTTAAATCCCAGGTTGAAATCACCTGGTAGTATGAGCTGGGTGGAGTCTTTGATATTGTTAGTGAGGAGACTGGAGAGGTCTTCCTCAAAGTTACCTAGAGGGCCTGGAGGTCTATACACAAGAAGAATGGTTAGTGTACTATTGTTAGAAATAGGTACTTTAGCTGAGAGTAGTTCGCACAAAGTCATTACTGGAGGTGGGGTGAGTCTTGCAGCTAGTGTGGTTTTAGCAATGATAGCCAGGCCACCTCTCGGGAGTTGGGCTGATCGACTCTGAGAATATTGCAGTTATCTTGTATAGCAATCATAAGTGCGGGACCTGCGGCATCGTGGAGCCAGGTCTCAGAGACAGCCAGGAAATCTAGCTTATCCGTAACGAGTATGTCAGCGATTTCCGTGTTATGTGCTGTGAGGGACCTTGCATTGATAAGGGCTCCTGATAGGGTGGGAGTTGTGATATTTTTTGGATATGTCTATATTTGGGGTGTTTGGATCTCTTCAGGTTAAGATGAGGGTCACTCTGTGTTTTGGGACATCTTTCAGCAGTTATGGCAATTCAATTAAGGTTAGAGGCAATCAGAGTTGGTGTGGGGCCCGATGGTCTAGTTCTTTTATTTTTTAGGTCATAAAGTCGTGGCAACCTAGCTCTAAGTCACATGTTTCTGTCCTGCAAGTTACAAGGTGTAGAGTAGGTGTGGTCCATTGTGGTAGTAATGGTTAGAATAGTCCAAAGTAAGGAACAGAGTGTGTATCAAAGGTAAGTCTTGGAGATGCGCATGTTGGGATATAATAACAAGGGGAACCTAAAGTTTGGCAATCCCGTTGGGAGCTAGAATGCTAGCATGCAGTGGTGACTACAATACAGACTGTCAAAAAAGTGTGGGATCGCTATAGACCTGTGTGCGCTCGTTCCCACTCAAATACTCATAATGAACAGGTTGGCTGCAGGTTATATCCTACCCTCAAGCTTCCCACAAAACTTGTAAAAGTGTAAAATTAGGATACAAAGTTCGGGCGGATATCTTGCGCTCTGACCATATGTTTTTTTAAATTTTAGTTTCAGAAATTATTATTTTTATAAGTCCATCCCTTTTATCCATAGATTGTTTCCAAATCAATCCAAAAAACCGCTGGCATAATATTTCTCCAAAATGAGTGATTGTATTCTTCTAGCAAACACACAGCCGACACGTGTTTCGACCTCAGGTCGTTTTCAAGGCCCAAGTGTTCTCCCTATATCTTTTTCGATTTTGGTTATCAATACCCGACAATTTCATTTGGCAATTCTTCTCAAGCCTGGGAAGATGATTATGTTCTAGTATTGTATCGGTAAATTATGTTTAGTACTCCAAAGTTCCTGGACCCTCTAATATAGGACTTCATTTTGAGAACGTGGAGTTTCAGTGCTTCATCTAAGTATTGGGACATTCCCTCTGTGACCCACCCTATGCCATTCATAATTGGTCTAATGGCTGGTAAAATTCTATAGCTCTTATGTACCTTCGGAAGAAAATACAAGGTCGGCATAGTGGGTTCCATATTAGTCAGGAAAACTTTCTCATCGTCTGTTAAGAAACCTCTGTCGTACCATACCTTAATAAGTTCTACATGTTCAATTACAATTTTCTTCGTTGGATTGGATTTAAGAGGGGTGTAACACTGTGGTGTACCTAAGTGAGTCATAGCCATGTTAATATAGTCCTTAGTATTCATTACCACAATGTTGCCCCCCTTATCCGCTTCTTTGATGGTTATGTCTTTGTCATACATTAAAGTCCCTAGGGCTTCCATTTCCTCTTTACTCAGATTAGATCTATACCTCTTCCTGTTAGAGATTGTGTTATCCATGTACTTATGTATTTCCTTTTGCAGGGTGAGGTGTAGGCGGAAAGTGCAAGTGAGAGGGGAAAAGTGGAAAGTGCTGAGCAAAGGGTACAACGATGCAAAAGGTAGTGCAGCCAGCAAGGTGTCAATTGCAGGTGGTAGGCATGTTCTCAGTAAATGTCTTGGTTCTTTAAATTAAAACTGTATTTTTGTCTTTTCAAGTAAAAGTCACACAACTATTCTGTTTGAAGAACAATACATTGCCTAACATGCATATACACATCACATATTCCTTACATGGCACAAACAGGATTGTGGAACTCAAAATGTTAACCATACTGGTATTAGTGTATGCACATCAGATACATTAATTAGTTAACAGTTAAATAATAGATTGAATTATATCAATATGCAATTCCTTAACTCTCATGTATACATAGTTTTCAACTGGGCTACATACTACATCGGAAAAATAGATTTCCTGAAATTCAGTTAAATGTTTGTTTTGGTGTTGCACCCCAAGATTTCCTTGTGGCCTCATCAGGCGACCCCTATAAAACATTTCTGGGGGTGCCACTGCTCTCATCCCCCATGCACAGTATCCCCCAGACTCTTTATACCGCAGGATTTAAAACTCAAAACAGCACACTGCCTAGTACATCTTGCCCTATGCAAGATGATTGGGTTATTCCACAGACAGCGGGCACATGTAAAATGGGATGAAAGTTTAGTATTTGTTGACAACTTTATAGAAATGAAGAAAATAGTAAACAGCTGAGCGTCACAGAATATTGGAATACTTTATACAATGGAGGGACCACACATGGGGAAATAACATTTAGGACTATGAGTTTAAAGGAATGCACAGATGCTCAAGGTAAGGTACTGCCTCAGTGCACACAGAGACCACAGCTGCACATAATAGGGGTTGTCTTTCATAGAGGGAAATAGGAAGAAGGGATAATGGGATGCAGAGCAGAAGCAATGGTTGATTTAGCAAAAGAAACGGTTGTGCACTTGAACAATATATGTCTCACTGACTGGAGTCAAAATGCAAAATTTTGAACTTGGATGAATGCAGAAAAACATTCTCATACACCCTTCTTTATCTTTCAGATATAACAGAACTATCAAAGTGCGAACGAATACTGGGTGTAAAAGAATAATGGACAAGCCAGCCTTTAAATTGGGGACAGCAGCCTTCATGGACCATTCAAGAGTGTTTTTTTTTAGTAGGGGAAGAACCCAAGATTCTTTGAGATTCTTGGGAATAGTACCAGTGGCAAAAGACGCGTTAATAAGTTAAGAGATGAAGGGCGACAAGTCATGCGCTGCATCCTTAATAAGGTGTGCTGGGCAGAGGTCACCCTGACAGTTGGAGGGTTTGAGAGACAGGATCATTTTTTCTACTTCGATAACGGATGTTTTAGCAAAGTTGAAACGGGTGGTTTGGATTTTGGAGGTAGTAGAGGGGGCAGTAGGTATGGGTTGGACATTTAGTGAGCCTTTTCTTTGGGCTATTTTATTTTGTAGAGGTGATACTTTATTAACAAGTGCATGTTGGATGTCTGAAAAACATTTTTTGTCTTTGGTACAAGTGTCAGGTATGGCAGTGGGAGTCTCCAGTTCTTTGAGTATGGTGAATAATTATTTCATGTTAGAGTTAGCTTGGGAAATGCGGTTGTCGTAGGATTCCCTTTTAGCAAGGCAAATTTCTTTTCTATAAAGGGAAGAGATGTTAGTAAGCTTTAGTTTATTGGCTTCAGATGGGAATAGTCTCCATGAGGTCCCACAGTTTCTCTTTTGTTGTCTTAGGCTTTTTAGGAAGGGTGTGAACCACTTGTTTAAGTGTTTTTTCGGCTTACTTGGTCTCAATTTAAGGGGTTGATCTGATCTAGGGAGGAATCCATGATTTTATTGTATTCCTCAACCAATATTTCTGGATTGGTACTCTCTGGGAGTGAGTTGAGGGTGGGGAGAATGGTGGAGATGAGTCTTTCCACTGTCATGTTTTTTTTGTTCCTGGTTAGTGTGGGTGGGGCAGTAGAGGCCAGTGTAGGTGGGGGTTTATTGGTGTCAAGCGTGAAAGATATGAATGAATGATCTGTCCAGGCTAGCGGGAAGATGTCAAGGATGTTAGCCTGGCAGTTGTGGACTGCTATCCTCTCCAGTATTCTCCCTTTGTTATGGGTGGGAGTTGTGATTCTTTGGGTAAGGCCAAGCTCTATTATAGTATTAGCCGTTGTTAAGGCATGTTTGTCTGAAGGGTCATTAAATCCTAGGTTGAGGTCCCCTAGAAATAATACTTGTGATGAACTTTTGAGGTTGTTAGATAATATTGTATAGAAATATTCCTCAAAAGTTCCATTTGGACCTGGGGGTGGTATATCAGGAGAATATTGAGAGAATGGGAATTAGTCAAAGGTAATTTGATTGAGAAAGCCTCACAGGATTGTGTATCATATGGGGAGGCCAATCTAATAGATTTAGAGATAACGGCGATGCCTCCACCTCTTGTCTGTCTTGTCTTACAACTGTGTATCCGTCTGGCACAGCTAACATAAGCATAGGGCCTGCTGCAGCATGTAACCAAGTCTCGGTGATAGTGAGAAAGTCTAGGTTGTTACTCAGAATTAGAGCGGCAATCTCAGTAGTATGAGCTACCAAGGACCTCGCATTTATTAATGCTCCTTTGATAAGTGGCCAAATGGTGTCTGTGGCAAGTAGTTTGGGCATTAAGTATTCTTTACGTTTGGAGTACCGGACATTCCAGTGTTTAGTGTTAATAGGACAGTTGGTAGAAGGCTTTTTGCTGTTAGAGTTTTGGAGGGGCTGGGTCTGCGGGATCAGGAACTGGTTGGAAATAGATGCCAAGCGAATGGGTGGTTCATATATTCTGGCTAATCTAGTTCGCAATCGGGAGTTCCTGGAATCAGTTGTGCAGGGAATAGTTGGGATAATACACAGAGAGTTTTTGGTCACTGGAGTCAGGGTGGTAGGAATGATGGGAGTGGACGGAATGGGGTAATCCATGTTCAAGCGGTTGCAAGTAGCCAATGAAATAAGGCTAGCAGAGCATAGTAGGAGGCTCACGGTGATTAATAAGATTAACATGCTCTAGATATTGACCGTGGAGAACATACTGCTCTGGGATTGCAATAAGTTTCAGTTGGCAATGGGAGAGCGGAAGGTGGCCAGGATATGACAGTGCAGGGTGTATCATGTATCAATATACTGGTAATGGAATACTAGCAAGAAGTGGCACAAGAGATAGCTAAACATGTAAGAGCATTCATAGAGAATTTCGAGCTACGGGGCTGATCATAAGAGGTGTGAATTGTGTTAATCTATAGTTAACCTAATCAGGAACAAACAGTAAACAAATATTCACATGTGCGGAATGGTATGAGCACAGCAGGCTAGTTGTGAGATAGATGAGGCCAAATCATTCAAACTTATACAAATATTTCAATACATATATTCAAGCTTTTGGATAGATGTAATAGATGCTCTGAGGTGGGTAACAAGGTTCGCTGAAATAGGCACAAATAATAATTAGTATATCCGAAAATAGTGGGAAAGGTAAACAATCACCTATGCTAGGACAGAATGTGCTATTTTCATTTGCACAATGCAGACACTGAAGCTAAGTAAGGCAAATTACACAATACACAATGTAAGGTTGAACAGAGCATGGCACACATGTGGGTGCGAGAGAAGATACAGTGACAAGCATAAATGGTGCAGACAGTAGAATAATCACTCACTCATAGGATTGTGGTCAGGTCATGGCAATGGTCTATATGCTCGCAGTCAGACGAACAGGGGGCAAACAGGGGCCTTAATATGGGCCTTGGTAGGTGGCCGCCGGAGCTTCCGGCTGCCGGCGGATGCTGTACATTCAAATCTATGTGCAGTTACATGGCAACGGGGCAGCATCCTCTATATGGTGCCTCGTTGCACCCAGCATTGCAGGGTCAGGCATGATAAATTAATTGGTTTTAGGCCTTTTATCCTTCCTGACTGTTTTCAAGAAGCCTGAATGCAAGCAACACACTAACACTTGTAGAATAGGGACACATCTTATGTTGTTGTTAGAATGTAAACACAAGTAGAACATAATTAATTTGCAATACCATAGATAGTTGCCACATTGAGGGAGTTAGGTTGCAGTGTTCACTGAGAAGATCAATGAGAAATATAGGGTGCTGAAAACACTGAGATTACTAAGAGATAGATAAATGAATAAAGAGTATCCTTGATGAACTATAAAAGGAGCATTGGGCAGAGGTTCCACCATTTTCGCAGCAAAGGACGCATTTGAAAGTGTACAACATGTTTTTGTAGAGCTGCCAAGCAGCAGGGCATAGATTTGTCCACCTTTATGAAAAGCCCTATTTCGCCTCAATAAATGAGACAGCCAATGATACAGTGGGAGGCAGTAAAAGGTCATACTTGATGGAGCGTCAAAGAGATATTGTTCCCATGACACAAGAGCAGATATGTGGCAATTATTTCTGGTCCAAACGATAATTGAATAAACACATAGAAGCCTTTATCACCAGGTGCATGTTGTCCCAGGACCAAATATTGCCAAAAATGCTATACTAAGTTGTATGCACAGTGCCACTTATGGCCAATACATGCCACTACATCATTTACTAAATACAGTAAAATAGAAGAAAATATCTCTGACAGACAGAGCCCCATGATCCAATAATTAAAAGATTATGCACCTGCATTAGCAGCGAGTATTGAGACAACAGTTGCTAACGAGAATATTCAAAGTTGAGGAAGCAGTCTTGGACAAATGGGGCCATGGCATGAGAAATTAGATGGGAGTATCTTTTGGTTCTTGGAAGCAGGCGTTTGATCTCTTTATACACAGCCACAGTAAATGAAATAATAATTGGACTGTCTAGGGCAGTTGCAACATTTGAGGCCGCCTTAAGAGGTGCCAACCAATGGCAGTTGAGTATTCCTATCACTGTCAGTACATAGTGTGCCAACCAACCAGATCATGTGGCAGGATATGATTGTAATGATGACTGTATTTGGAGGGATGGGCATTGGAGGGGTTGTAGATAATGTATTAGTCAATGGTAGACTTCAGTGTATAGAGATCTACAGGAGTTTTGATTAATTTATCCAATTATTATGTTAGAAAATGTCACATGTGTTATTTTATGCAAATCTTCCGTTTTTTTGCCTTATAATCGTCAGCCCGTTGAGTTTTTTGTATCTTGCTTGATTCCCAGCTGACACTTTGCTAAAAAGTGAATACATTTATTTTTTTCTTGCACTTGGCACACTACCTTATTTTTGTTAATGGCCTGGTTTTGCGTGCATTAATGAAGTTGTAAAGTGTGTGGGGTAATAACATAGCAAACAGAGGAGTCCCACTCATGCCATACTTGGATTAGATTGTTTCTTTAAGTCTTATTTGATTTTAAAAAAATGCATATGTAGCAAGATTCAGTTGTACAAAGAAATATGCCACGTTATAGGATCATACAATGAAAACATTAATGAGATAGCTAAACATCACAAGTGGATCCTTGTCAATTTGATTTGCATAGAAAGAATATTGCATCAACAATGTCAGACCAAAATAAAATAAGAGCAAATGAGGACAGTTTACAGCAGAGTGGATAAATTCAATGAGAGCAACATGCCCCCATAGACATCAGAATATTATTCAGAAATAACGATAAGCAGCGAATTAACAGATTTAAAATGTGTTGGTCGCAGAGAAATCTCCTCAGATAGTACAGAAGAAGAATTTCAAATGGAGTTCATTGTATTACAATTTACCATCAAGTTAAGCCTGTCGAATTGGGAGTTTCAATTTTTTATCCGTCACTGTGGCAATGGACCCTTCTTAAGTGCTGTATACCTCTCTGCTGGTTGTAACCTATATTCATTATTTTGTCTAGGTAATTTGAGGCACAGTGCAATAGGGCCCATTAGCAATCCATGAACTAACAAGTGGTCCAATATATGTTTGTGTAGCTCCATGCAATAAACAAATATTCTCGTGACCTTGTATGTTCAATGGATTTACAGAGTTCTACAGATTTTGGTGTGACTCTGTGTTCTCCTGGTGCAGTGTAGCTATCTACTAAGAATCTTGAAGCATCGCACTAATTCCCTAATCCAGTTGGCATTTGATGTTCCCATAAGATGCCCCATGCATTACAACTATTTTGTTAAGAGAGTTTCAGTTGTTAGAACATGGATATATGTGAAAGCTGGAATTTAGAACTGTTCCCACTTGCATTTAGAAGTGTACCTAGTTGCACCTGAAAGTTTGCACACAATAGCCTCTCTGTGAAAGTTGAATAAAGAACTGTTCCCACTCGCAACTAGAACTGTACCCCGCACCTCCTCAGAGAAAGTTGAATTAGAATTTTACCCTCTTGCAATTAGAAGTGTATCCAACAGCATTTTAGAAATATACCCAATTGCATTTAGAAGCTGCACCCAATAGCCTATCTGAAAGCTGATTGTAAAACGGTTCCCACCTGCATTTAGAAGTGTACCCAATAGCATTTTAGAAGTGTACCCAGTTACACTTGAAAGTTGCACCCAATAGCCTCTCTGTGAAACTTGAATTCAGAACTGTTCCCAGCAGCGTTTAGAAGTGTACGAGGGTGTGAACTAGACGATGATAATGACTGAACGAATGTGTGGAGCGGACGAATATGACGAACGGACGAATTTGTACAACAGACGATGCTTAATATGCTTTGGAATGAAGGAAACACTTGAAAACATACATCATACCACACCCCACGCTTACTCTCCCTCTCCCTCTTACACCACCACTCATCTAGAACACAGAGATACTATGACACCATTCGGTATAACTGTTCTCATATCCACATCTCCCTCTTACTCCACATCACTCTAAGTAATCATTGCTGGATTCACCCCCTCCTCAGGCCTAACGCAGCCACACTCGTTCTGGGTAAAACCGACCAGAGCAAACACATACTCCTGACCTCTCAACCACCACACGTACAACTAAGAAGCAGCTACCACTCGATTTTTGCACCAGCTGCACACATACCTAGTGCGCACACGCACTTTTGGACTCCCTCTACTCTCTATACTGACCTGAACTTCGGTTCCCAAGGGCGTTCAACCTACCAGCGCCTTCAGACCATACCAATGGTATATAAGGCGCTATATAAATGCAAAATAACAATAACAGTATCAATAACAATATATCATTGACATGGTTGCAAGTTCAAACTCCTCATTGCCTTAAAAAGGACAAAGCAGCAGATAGCTATCGGCTCTCAGTACAACACAACGAACTCCAGCACTGTTCGTTGTGCTCAGTGAGTGGGGCTGTACATTAGAATAGTCACACCTTTTAACTATCAGAAACATGATGTTCAGCCCACCTACAAGTTAATACAAGTTAATACACCACGGATCTAGGGTTTGTTCCGAGTTCATACATCAATGCATTTAGGGTTTACCATTAATACATTCACTAACAAGTCACAATGGCAACAGTATGTCTTAGAATTTCTCGTAGAGCCTTCTCAAACAGTGTTATACAATGCAGTCAAACAAGTGTTCACATTTCGGTATTTGAATACATTGGCCCTCATTACATCCCCGGCGTTAACCATTGGCGCTATTAGTGCCATGGTTAACGCCGGTAATTTACCGGATCCGCCATGGTGACATGGGGAATTAACGCCCCATTCCAAGGTTGGCGGGACGGTAATTCCCCATTTACCATTGGCCCTTCCCCATTCCCATTTTTGCCCCATAGGGCTCAATGGGAATGGTGAAGGCAGTAATTACGGTACCGCAAAATGCGGTACCGTAATCACCTTCAAGGTCCCTTTGCGGGTCCTTCCCTTAACGGCTGGTACAGACCAGCCGTTAAGGTCGGGACCTGCAAAGTGACCTCGTAATCAGGCGTTAAGGGATTACCGGTACCGGTACCCTTACCGGTACCGGTAATCCCTTAACGCCAGGGTTGTAATGAGGGCCATTGTGTTTAACATATGCTCGCGGATTAGCTTCGTTGGCGCAGGTAATCCTCTACACACAGGTCAACGAAGGACAAGGTCTCAGTTCATGACCCTAACATGTGGCCTGCAGGCAAGTTACATATTAGTTTGTACACAAAGGTCAAGACAGCCATGTTACATTCGAAATGACACTGTCCACCATCTTAGAACACAGGGTGACTTTAGAGAGAGAATATAAAATGGCAGATAGACCTAAAATGGCGGCTTACTCAGATCTAAGGTCAAGACCTTGCAACGCAGATTTCTTAGTAAGTGGTTTGTCAGCAGCTTGGCGTAGGCCAATATACATATATTCATATAGTATAGGAGGCACGATATGATTTCTTGTTCGACACAGTATTTCCACATTCCAGCAACCCGGACCCCGTACATCCCCATTCCCATTTGAGCCCCCATAGGGCTCAATGGGAATGGGGAGGATGCTAACATCCTGGTCTGATAGCGGGTCCCGCTAAGGTTGCCTGGTTTTACCAGACGTCCTTAGCGGGACCTGCAAGCAGACCTCGTAATGAGGCGGTAGAGGGTTAATGGCGCAGGCAGCTCTACTGGTGCCATTAACCCTCTACCACCTGGGTCCTAATGAGGACCTTTGTTTCACCTTAATTTCCTTAACAAATAACTCACATAGAGATCAAAAATCTTTGTATCCCAACTAGCACTGCTAGTTGCCATTCACATCAAATCCACTACACCTTTGACAGACATGTCATTATGGAGAAAAAAAAACGTTTTCTGATGAAGACTAAGACACTGAGTGGTTAAAATGCATAGGTTTACCAATAGCTTGGTTGTAGGTTGAAGACTCTCAGTTTCATAGAAATACTAACACTGGAAATTGGAGCTGGTCATTGGGTGGGAATAAGACAATATTTTAGTTTTTAATGCTTTTTTCTGGTTATAAGCATGTAGTTTAATCTTAATTTCAATTACAAATGTTTAGAGATAGAGAAACAATATGTTTATCCCAACTGGCATTGCTAGTTCCCATTTTCATATCATCCAATATAACTTTAAAAGACATGTAAAAAAAAAGAAATCTTTGTTTCCGAAAGGGGGCTCAGTATTTCTTTTGTTAGAGCATGGGTTTACCGATAGCAAGGTTTCAGGTTAAAACCCCTCAATGGCCTTGAAGCCCCAATCTATTGGTTTCAACTGGCCTTTGGGAAGAAATAGTGCAACAGCTTTAGTGTTCTTTTCTGTTAAACATTGTTTTATCGTAATGTTTCATTCAACATAACTCAAAGAGACATCAGCAATATATTTATGAAAACTTTCCAGTTGCTTCTCCATCAACTACACCTTTGATAGCCATGTCTTAATGACCAAATGCAGCGATGTTAACCGTGGTTATTTACCGTGGGGAAAAACGTGTTGACAGAAATCTATCTAAAGATAAGGAATGAAAGTTGAAAATGTAAAACTTTGAGTTGTATGAAAGCCAATGCAATTCTGGAATAAACTGATAACTTTACAAATAAGAAAAACATTGGAAAATAAGGAATGAAAAAAGTAAATTTGAAACCAATAATTGCATGAAAGTTAATGCAAATGAGGAAGATACAAATGTGAACTGCATGAAAATCAATGTAATCAAGAAAGAAAAATGTTATTTTTGTTATGAGAATTTGAGCAAAGATACACAAAAAATAATATTTTTTTGAAGAAAAATTACAATTGGTGTCTATAACGTTTTTTACCAGAAGCGCAACCCACCATAGTACACTTTTAGGAGAAGATTATGAATATTATTGCTGCAATCGCAATCAAGTGGCACAGCGAGTAGAGCACTCGCTTTGACACCCGTGCAGAACCTGTTAACGCAGGTTCGAATCCCGGCGGGGCCAAACTCAGCCTTTCATCCTTCCGAGGTCGATAAATGAGCACCACACACCGTGGGTAATAATAAGCAGCGCTCAGCTCAGATACTTGAGGGTTCGTAGCGCTATACAAATGCCTAATTATTATTATTATTTATTATTAAGCACTTAGGGTGCAGAATCTGGGATTTCTGATCTTTTGGGCACACCTAAGATATCGCCGGAATAGGAATATAAAGTCAAAAAGGACTGCAACTTGATAATCAAAACAACTTGAAACATGTATGGGTCACACCTCTTTTAAAGAAGCCTTTGCTGGATACAAATAGCATTGCCAGCTATAGACTGATTTCAAATGTGCCATTCCTGCTTAAGACTTTGGATAAAGCTGTAAAAAAACAGCTTCAGGAGCATCTGGAAATGAATTAACTACTAGGAGACAGGCATACCGGCTTCCGCCCCTTCAAGAACTGTGACATAGCTTTATTAAATGTCAAGGACACCCATATCACCTCAATCTGCACTTGTTGAAAATTACAGTTGATGGCCAGGTAGGAATGTTGATGCTCTTAAACATATTGGCAGCTTTTGACACCTTTGATCACAGTATTCTACTGAAATGAAAGGAATACGGCTGCTGTTTCTGATGCTGCAGTCAAGTGGGTAGAATCTTCTTCTGCGTATTAGATGATAAAGAGTGAAGGTCAAGTATTGTGCATCAGCCTTTGAGATCTTGACAAGTGGTGCAACAGTGAACATTTCACCACTCCTCTTTAACATCTAGATAACGCCAGTTCCTAGTCAAACTGATGGGTGAATTGAAGGACAATTTGTGGTTCATCCAGTATGTATTCCATAACATGTCACAACACATGTCTTCATATTTTCTGATCCTTGTGAGGGCTAAAACCAAGATAGATCGGATGCTGCCACCATATACACTCTGGAAAGAGTTATATGCATCAGTGGGTCGCTATCAACCAAACTGTTCAATTAAATTATTGGACAGAGTCAAATCAAATGGGGTACATTAGACACTACTCTGTCCATGACATCACACACCAACAGTCTGAACAGTTCCAAACATTATCACCTTATGATTCGCAGAAATCTACAATATTTCCTGCCTGCGTCTTCCTGCGCAACTATAGGGAGAGTCATTGTCGGGTCAAAGCTGGATCACTATAACTGTCTTGATGCTTGCTCCAATAAGTATGATATTCATTGCCCACAGATTCGCTAAAATATGGCTTCCCTCATTGTTACAAATAGTAATAGGCAAGATCACATTGCTCCAGTACTGCAGAGAGGACATTAGCTCTCCATCCATCCCAGGTGTAACCATAATTCCAAGTCTGCATATGGTCCTGCCCCAACATACATGACATTGTGCTTCACCTGGTACCAGCAAAGCCGATCCATCAGATCTGCGTCACAATTTCTCTTGTACACTCCAAGATTCTTGAGATCTGGCAAATTTGGCAAATCTGGTATCGTTATTTGTAGTAAGCTTTGTAACAGACTCTCATTTGATATTAAGCTACCATCCCCTGGTCTGCATTTCAGGAAGAAGTTGAAATAGTTTTTGTTTAAATGCTGCATATAAATTGGTGACTTTTGGCTTCTCTATAGGCCCTTCATTTCTTGACTGGTTGATGTATTGAGCACTGAGAAACAATTGATTGACAGTAGCACCTATCACCACTGAAATTAAAATTAAAATTAAAATTGACTAAGTAGCACAGTGGGTAGAGCCTAGTTTTAGGGTGCAGATATTAGACCCTCAATATCATAATAATAATGAGGCTGGCATGTTAAACTTTCTGCTTCACAGGAAAATGAACATATTTAAAAAGAAAACTTTTTACTGTTATTGAAACCTTGCTTCTTCTTAATTTTGTTTACATATCCCTCAGAGAGAGAGAGAGAGAGTGAGAGAGCCTCAATATGTGTGTTCCAACTTGCTTTGCTGGTTCCCATATGAAGATTCATTCCCTACCCCTTTGACAGCCATGTCATAATGAATAAAACTATGCTCACTAAACGGAGACCCAACTGCTCAGCGGTTAGAACATGGGTTTAATAAGAAGAAGGCTGCAGGTTCAGTCTCCCATGGAACTGAAAATACTGAAACTAAAAAGTTGAGTTGTCTATTGGATCTAAATATGTCAAAGTAATAATTTTGAGTGTTTTTGTAATGTTGAAACACATTAAAAATGGCTTAGGAAGAGATCAAAGATATGTTTATCCCAGTGTTCATACCAAATTGTCATATGATTCTCCATGTATTACAACTTTCACAGAGAAATCAGAATTAAAATTAACAAAACAAACATGATTTTACAAAGGGAGTTCCAGTAGATCAGTGGGTGGATCATTAGCAAGGATGTTAGTGCAAACCCCTCATTCCCGGATGTCTGAACTGGCCATTTGGGGGAAATGTGTAAAATATGTATTTACAATACTTACTCTGTTATAAAAATATTGCTTCATCTTAATTCTTATTGTATATAACTCAAAGAGAGAGACTCAATAGTTTCTGGCCTTTGTAGTTCCCATATTCATCCACTAGCCATTGGATAGACATGTAAAAATGAAGAACACTATGCTCACTAAAGGAAGATCCAATAGCTAAGCAGTTAGAACATTGGTTTATCAAGAGAAAGGCTGCAGGTTCAGGCTCCCAGTGGAACTGAAAATACTGAAACAAGAAAGTTGATCTTTCCATTGTTAGTGTTCATTTTCAGTGCTTGTATACTGTTGAAAAACACATGATAGAATGACTTAGAAAGGAGAGTAGCAATCTGTTTATCCCAAATGGGATTGCACGTTCCCATATGCAACTTCACCTGCTGCAGCCTTGCCATAATGAAAAAACTATGATTTCTAAAAGGAGACCGATTAGTTTGGTATATATAGATCATTTGGTTTCTTTTTAACCAAGTAGCAGGTGAAAGCCCCGTATTGGTTTGAACAGCTCATTGGGAAGAAATAGGTAATATTTTTAAATTGCAATGCTTTTTCTTACTACTATAAAACGCTTATTTTTTCTTAATATTAATTAAGAATGGCTCAAACAGAGAAGGCATAGCCAAAATCCATTCACTGCAGAGGTGAGCGGAGCGAGCTCCATACACTGTACTGCCTGAAATCCTTCTGTTTTAATCCTGAAACGGAAGGATCCAAAGATAGTGACCTGAGGCAGAGGGACCAGTGACTGAGGTGACTGAGGAGACTAAATATCCTGATCAGAAACTGTCCAGGCATCCAGGGACTTGTGGATTAATTTCCCTCAGAGGCAAAGGCGGCCACCATCTTGGCAGGCAGGCCTCACTGGGGAACTGGAGTGCTTTCTCTGATCAAGCATGGCTCAGCTGAGAGGTGACCATCACAATTGTCTCCCTGATCACAATGATCTCTATCCAGTGACACTTGGGCTTGTGCTGATTGTCGGATGTGTTGCCGGGGCTGCAGACTGTGTGTATTCCTGTTCTTGTTTCCTTGGCCTGGAGGCTGTTCCTGTGTTGGGCCTTCAGCAGTTTCCCCTCTCATTGGCAGCTTTGATGAGAGTCCGGATGGTGACAGTTGGTTGATTGTTGGGACAGCTAGCCAGTGAGGGTATCCTGGTAAAAAGGAAGCTAAAGGTGAATGCTATAAACAGAGACACGATCAGCACTGCTTTGATTCCCTTTCTGGTGACCCAGGTGCAGGGCGTGAGCTGAGAGGATACCCCTAGATCGAACTTGCTTTGACCCCACTGTGACTGTCGAACACCATGGTCATCACCATGGTGAAAGGCCAACAGAGCAGTATGTGTGTGCCAGGAGTAAGCAGGGCAGAGATGCAGATCAGAGTACTTCCATTCGCACCCAACCCAACTATGGAGGGTGTGACTATGGAAGGTCTTTTGGAAGCTATTATGACTCCAAAATGTCTTTGGATAACATAATCCACGAGGTTGGTGTGGATGTTTCCCTTGTAAGGGAGGATTTACAGAAACTCAATGAGAGGATGACTGCCGTCGAACAACACGTCAGTGATATTGAAGACTTATTGTACCTGCTGCTAAACCGAATGGATGGTCTATCACTGGTGACTAGGACCCTGGAGCGAAGGGTGGATGGCGTGGAAGGATGGTGAAGAGATGCAACATACAGATTATTGGTTTACCTGAAGGGGAATAAATTCAGTGCAAAGAGTTGTTCATGGAAAGGTTCCTGATACTGTTAAAATTAAGGGTCTTTCAATGTATTTCACCATTTATCCACCTAGGACGATGTTGTCAAAAATGTTTAACTACATCGGCAGGGTTGTCATGTGTTAGGGAGAATTCTCATTTTATGGCTAATTTCCCTTACCTATAGAGTTCCACAGCAGATTTGCTGGATTTGAAGAGTTTGTTTCTTTTTACCACTCTTTGCATTTTTGCTCTGTGTGTTCTAGGCTATTTTTTTGTGTGGGGTTTTCTCTCCCCCATAGGAATCATCTTTATGCACATGTGTTACACAGCACCCTCCGTGCAGTGACACAGGGGTGTCGTAGCGACCCCCAAACATAGACTCCATACCCTTGGACTGACTACTGTCTCCCAGAGCATGTAAAGTCTCCATTGACTTTACTAGTCAAATCTTACGAACTCAACCAGTACAACCCATCTTACTATGGAGGTACTGGAAAGGGTTAACAGATTTCCCTTAGGTTCATTTTCGACGGGGTACCTTAAAGTCCAGCTCTCTAAAGTTTCTGTCTGGTGGCAGTGGTTACTACCAAAAATATTCAACCGCAAATATTTTCCCATGGGATTTTCCCATTGTTCGAGGCTAATACTTTTACTGACAGCCTCTAACATACCGCCGGTTTATTTTATTAGTAACTGTACTCCGGTAGGTTTTATTTGCCAGAACTTTAATATAACTTCTTTCTCGAGTCTTACTTCATACTCCTAACCCAGGTCAGGGATCCTTTGTTCACTCTTTTGGTGGGCTTCTGCCAAGAAGCCCTCCTTTCGGCGCCTCTGAGTCTGGTGTGGGTCTGTTGTTTGGGAGGGGGAGTAGAACCCCTGGACAGAGTTGCCACAGCAACTGAGGTCGCACTCTAACCTGATAGGCTGGAGGGTCTCCCGCCACGAAGACCACTCCACTGTGTGACTGACAGCTAGGCTGTATGAATGTGTCTCTTTCTGCATAAAAGCAGGGTCCTGAGGACTGGAAAGGCAAGACGTTGCCACTGGAACTATGGAACCGAGGGGGAGAGAAGCCACAGACATCTTCAGCATATACACAACCGGTGAAGCCCTGCCAGATCGTCTTACCACTTTTCTTCCACACGACGAGGGGAGATCTTCATCGAAAGAGCCTTCTTCCCTTGAGCTGGTGGGGACAACCAGTTCACCCATCGATTCTCCGGACCTGCCTTGGTCTAATCGACAGTGCACCGCGCTTGGAGACCGGATAATCAGGCAGCTATCGACCCGGACCGCGATTAAAAGGAGCGTACCTTTTAAACTTCGTTTGGCAGCACCGCGGCTGGTTTCATCCCTTGGTAGTGCAGTGACTCGAACCTTCCTCCACGACGAGAGCCTCTCTTCCTCTGCTGGACCCCTCGAATTGCAGGAACTACCAGGAACAACCGCCACCGCAGGAGCCACTTCTTCACGTTAAAGTTACATTGTTCTGCCAGGCCTCCCTTTTCCTGTAGTAGCCCTAAAGGTGTTTTAAATCCTTTATCTACTTGTTGGGTTGGTCGCCCTCTCTCTTAACATTGTCTTTCACCTCGCATCTACCTCTTCAATATTTTTCTACTAAAGACTTGACTGCAGCTACAAGAACATTTTGCTCTTTTGCTCCTAAGCTCTTGGCCCTGTACCACTGACCCTGGCTCAGGCCTATTGACTCTGGCTGATTTGTTAGATCTGCTCTCACTAGATTGGTTTTCAATGAGAAATGTGTTGATGCACCTAAATCTTCTAAAACCCTCTTCCTTCCTACTGTTCTAACTTGTGGAGTGCCATTTTGCTCAGTTTTCATTCACTTATCTTTCTGCTAAAGTGTCACTGTGCATTACTTGTTCACAAAACTTCAGGGAAGGGTTGCTAGGGGGTGTCTGAAGATATTTTGGTTTAACTTTTGCTTTCCCTCCCTTTCGGTAAATTGTTAGAGTGCCATTTGTAGTTGGTTTCACTGTGCCGTTTTGCTCAGTTTTCACTCTACCACAAACCTGTCTACAATTGAATAGGGAGTTGCATATACTTTTCCTTGACTAAACTGAACTTACTTTATCAACTGTGATGTATGTGTTGAACTAGATGTGTATAGAATAAATATATTCTCTTTTTGTTACAAAGCTTTGGTCAGTATTTCCTTGTTTCATAGTACTGTGATACCTATTGTGTAAACCCTGAATACTGCTCATCTCCCTCTTGAGATAAGTCTGACTGCTCAGCCACAGCTACCAACTAAATCTTTGTGGTACAGACTGATAACAAAGGGGATTTATTGCTGTAGTCCTAATCTGGTGTAGTGCTCCCTAAGGGAACTGCACTGGATTCTGCCTAACACCATGTTACAGTAGGCACAGAGACAAGGTCGATTTAGAATGGGGTCTGCCAATATCCTGTTGATTCCTGATTTCACACAGGATGTCACAATCCAGTTTGACCCCAAGGAATCCTGCTTTCGCCCACACCCCGTTAGCTTGATCACCTACTGCTGATGCCATCAAACTTTTGACATCACCAATTGCTAAAGGCACTCCTGCAGTGTTTTTCTCAAAGGCGTATATCCATTTGCTCGCTCCCCCTGAAAGTGCTGGCAATGTTTTCAGTAGATTGGCTTTATCCATTTGTGCCCACGGAATATAATGTGGCCTCCCCGCTCCCTTGTTTATCAGTGGCATCTGTAGGTTGCTCTTCCCCCTTCCCTTGCTCACCTTCACTCCTTTCTTCTGAACTACTGCCATTCTCCCCATTCTAATCCTTAATCTCCCTGGGTGCCATCCTTCCTCTTCCCCCTGTCTGCTGGGCAGGGACCCTCTGGGTAGTGACACTCCACCTGCTCCATCCTCCTCTTCATCCCCGTCTAGGTCACTCCAATATTCTTCTACCCTTTCTGATGTCACACTCCCCTGTCCCGTACTCACCTGCCCCTCTCCTGTCTACTCATACTATTTTAGCAGGGGTGTTATCAATGCAGAATAAAATCATTCCCCCAATGTACTTACTGGGATGTTGGACGTCGGGGTGGCGGTGTTTGCCCACCTCCCGGTAAAAGTTGGCTTTGTGCACATATTCCTCTTAACCTTGTTAGCTCTGCTTGTGTCATTGTTAATTGTGTTTCTAAGTAATGTGTTAACTGCCCTAGGTTTACGGGAGGGGTGCACACCTGCCCGCACTACCCTTTTGAATCATACAGGGGAGGAGCTGTTGCAGATGACCTGGGGAAGCGCTTGGCTTTGGCACGTACATGGGGTCTCTATATCCCTCTGCGGGTTTCGTTAGCAGTGGGTATAACCTTTTAGGCTGTGTTTCCTTTTCCTTATTCTTTCTCCCTTCTTCATTGTTGCACATTACCAGGGGTGGTAAACCTTTGACATTGTTTTTGCTCGGGGGTATCTCTTTGAATAACCTCCACAAATCTAACACTTCTCTTCTGTTTTGGACTTTCTTACCTTTATATTCAATTGTCAGGTATGTTGCTACCATATCTAGCACTGATTTATCAAATGACCCACCTTCTGGCCATACCTGGGGCATTCCCTCCCCTTTCATTTCTGTTCGCCACTGCTCATGGTACTTTTTATTTTTTCACTGTAAACCAGTAGCTTCTAGCATATATGCATTAATGGTGTTTCCGCCCCCATCGTGTTCTGATTATTAGCTGTGGGACGCGTCTGTGGAGGTATGAACAATCTAAGACCACCTTTTGACAACCTTCTATTACACAATGCTCTTTAGAAAAGAATCTGTTCAACTATTTTTTAATAACACCTTCACGATATGCTTTTGTCAAACCTTTAAACACTTTGTACCACCAAATTTCATTGTCATCAAAACGAAATAAAACAGGATGTTGGCTACTTGACGTTTGACGCACAAATTGACATACACAACATATACCATGCAACATTGAACAAAAACATAATACATGAACAATAAAATACAAACCCTGCCTTTTTGTTTTCCCCTGCCCCCCTACTTCACCCAGAGTCTCTCCGTGTCCTGGTCCCTTCTGGACCTCTGTCTAGGGACCTTACTCCCTTAGTAAAAAAAAGAAAAGAAAGCAAAACTAATACTATTCCGAGTCTTCTCCTTATACAAGACTTCTATGTTGTTTATTTTTTCACCATTTAACCTCTTGTACTAGTCAAGATAGTACTATGCGGCGCGCCTTCTACCCCATCGCGGAGCTAGGATCCTGTACCTCAGTTCACCTTATCACCTCTTTATAAAATCCTAATGGCCATATGCAGAGAAGAGTAGAAAAGAAAATATCCCCGCTTTTACCCCCACCAGATATACCCAGAACACCTCAATCTAACTCCTTTCCCATTTTGCCCACATTCTTTTAGAATCTCTCGCAATTGATACTCACGTGCCCGTATTGATCCAAAAGCCTCTGGACCCGGTCTATCAAGGCACCGCCTCACGCTCAATGGCCAGACCTGGCTCCGGCGAGCGGTACAGCTGGGTATTTGCAAAGCAGGGACCCGTGGAACCTTCTTTCTTAATGTGCGCACTTCTAAATGGTACCAGTTGCCGTAGGTGGGCAGCCTTGACGGGGCGCCCTGATCTCGCTGCTGTGGCTGGGGAACATCTCGTACCACAGAACGAAAGAATGCTATTGCATCAGGGTTACCAAATGATAGCTGGCATTCCCCACTCATAAAATGAAATGACCAGATAATGGGACAAAAACGGACAAACCCCAGTAGGGAATAAGACCAGGACAATTGCGAGTGAGTAAAAGAGAGGCCTTATATAAAGTTAAAATGGGGCACGCAGAGGACTCTGCTACTCTGAGAGCGCTCTGTCCAAAATACACAAAATACACATTATATTACAAAAACATGTCATTGATGACGTGTGCTATAGGGGATAGAATAAGTATTGTTCATTGATTGGAGAGGACAAGACATTACAGATCATATAATTGTGTTGCTCCAGGATTGTCAGCACTGAACTCACAACTTCTTGAGGCACACGTGTCAGCCTGGCTTGTCAGTGCAGTTATACTATATTACTGTCTTACTATCTAACTCGTCACAATAATCTACACAAGATTTAGTATAGTACATAAACTTCACCATAATATCTATCACATACACATTTGATCTGGGCCACAGGGAGAGCAGATTGCATGGGTCCAGGTGCCTTATCTAACACAGTAATTCAAAATACATTGGTCATTTGTTTCTTAGATCAAACATGGGTGCTTTACTATTTGTTAGTATAGGAAAAATATATGGCCTCACAGGATTAGATAGATGGGGGTAAACTGGGGTGACACATGAGCAAGGGTCTTGCAACTGTTACATCAAAGGGACATAAGGTTAGGGGGCTTGAGGTGCATAATTCTCAAGGAGGGGTTTGTCGGGGCAGAGGCAGGTTTGTGGAGATAGATGGTTTTCCTACGGCCAGGCTCTTGCCCAGTCACACACAGGGTAGTGATCTCAGAGGAAGAAGAGAGTTACAGTGTTAGCTTGGAACAATTTGCGCCCTGAGCTTCCGTGAGAACAGAACAGCCGCAGAGTCGGCCGAGGCGAGGAGGTGGGGGGTGGCAGGCTGGTTGTGCGCGGATAGAGAGAAGGGGAGAGGTGCAGGTTCACATTCAGTGTGTATGTGCGGCCTAGCAGAAAATGGAGTCTGCAGTTCATACAAAATGGAGTATCGTGGCTCATAGGCAAGGCACAGTTTTGTATCATTCAATGGCTACCTCACACCTTGGCCAGAAGTGCGCTGTCAACCGTGGAATGAGCATATCATGTGCGTCATTAGGAATGAAGGGGGGCCTGAAAGACCCTTACTCCCTTACATTACTTAATCCGGAAACTCCTAGATCCACTATAACCCTGATTTGTGATAGGGCAGGAGCACTGGTGTCTTCACAATAACAGTTTAAGGATTATTGTAAAATCCTGGTTTCAAGTACAAACACCTATGAAGACAGGGAGGATTCAGATTCATTAGAAAATTTGAGTTTACCTAATTTGTTGAATGATGAAAGGGACACAATTGGAGCATTGATAGGGAGGGGGAGATCAAATGTGATATTCAATCTCTGCAGAAGGGCAAGATTCTAGGGTCCGATGGCCTCTGGGTTGAATCTTACACTACATTTATAAATCTACTGACACCTCATTTGCAGAAAGTCTAGAGTTATGTTCTGTGTGTTGGAACTCCTCCGGTATCAATGTGTGAGGCCATGATCATCGTATTACTCATACCCCAGAAAGATCAGAGATAATGTGACTCTTATTGTCCAATTTCACTGATCAATATAGATGGGTAAAATATTCTGACTACTCCATATAGTTCCTTAAATTGGTGCACCCGGATCAATGTGGCTTTTTCGGGGGAGGAACACTTTTATGAATCTCCGACATCTGTGTCATATTATGGGTGAAGTTAAAGACTCAGCTTAATCCATCACATGCCACGCCATTATACCATGCCATAATGTAATAATGAAAATAGCAAAGCCATAATGAAAAAAAGCAACAACAACAACATGGATAGACAGTAGCTCAGTGTTTAGAGCATTGGTTTACAAATAGCAAGGTTGCAGGGTCAAGCTGCTCAGTGACCTGAAAAAAAATCAAGCTTGAAGGTTAAACTTCCTTTTGGGTGGACATTCACAATTGTTTAATTGTTTTTACTGTTATAAAAACATTGTTTCTCTTTAATTCTCATTGCAAATCACTCAAGAGTGATGCAATATGTTTTGCCAGTTCTCACATGCATCATCATCCATCACATGTTCGGCAGCCATGCCACCGCGTAGCTCAATGTTTAGAGTATGGGTTTGCGTATAACACCGTTGCAGGTTCAAGCATACATTTGCATACACATACTCAAATTTGAATATTGAAGTGTCCACCACTGGGAAGAAACAAGTCACATATTTCATGCTGTTTTAAAGGTATAAACACATTGCTATCTCTTAGTTTTCATTTCAAATGACCTTGAAAAAAACAGAGCTATGCTTATCCCAAAAGGCATTTCCTGTTTCCAAATGCATTTGATATCGGTCACACAATTGTCAACATGCCATTGTGAACACAAATAAGAGTAATTGCTAAGGTGGTACCCAGTAGTACAGTGTTTCAAACACAGGTTTTCAAATGGCAGCGTTGAAGGTTCAAGACCCTATATACCCAGAATATGTTCAAGCTGGGAATGTCAACTTTCCATTGGTACGAAATATTTCAAGATTTGAATTGTTCTTATTGTTATACAAATGTAGGTTCATCTTAATCATCTGCAAATCAGAGAGAGAACTGCAATATTTTTATCCCAACTGGCATCGCAAGTTCCCTTATGCATCTTCATCCACTACCCATTTGACATTCGTGTCATAATGAAGAAAGTCATGTTCACAAAAGGGAGACCCAATAGCACAATTGGGAGAGCATGGATTTATCAAGAGCAAAGTTGTATTTTCCAGCCACTCATTATTTGGAAAATACTCAAACTTGTAGATTTTGTTGTCCATTGGGAGGAACACCTTCATGAAAATATACACTTACAAGTCAGACTGGATGGTCAGGGACATTTAACTAGTCCGGTAAGAACGGAAAGAGGATTGAGGTAGGGGTGCAGTCTAGACCCCTGCCTCTCCAACCTCGACTTCACCAACCTAGGTGAGGCCTTGAACCCACATGCTTTGGGAAGTCCAAAGATAGGGAATCAAACAGTTTGCTGGATTGCCTATGCAGATGATATAGTCCTATTGGACCATACCAGAAAAGGCCTCCAGTGTTTGTTGATTGCACTGGGTGAGTATTCAGTCATGAATGATTTGCTGATCAATCTCAGGGGCAACGTGTTTGTCTTGGAAGCAAGACAATGTGATGCAAAACAAGCTTGAATCCAAATCCCATGCTTAGAAACCACTCGCTGGTATTAAGCGCGTTATGAATGAACAAAAACAAAAATAAAACATCATTTGTTTCAGCAAATAAATAAAAAGGTTAACAGGCTTTAAATGGACTCTAAATCATCAAACTGTGCCTGTGACCAGAGAAGTCACATATGTGGGCTTTAAAATGAGACCATATCCACTCATAGCACTTGAAGAATCAGGAATAGAGGGAAGAATTGGTCAATTTTCCTGCCAACTGAAAAAGCTTCTCGGTATGTATTGTAGATTTTCCATTTTCCATTTGATTTAAGGGCAAGATCATCCCAACCAGGGGTGTTGCTAGGCCTGGAAAAGATCAGGGGCTAAGCTGTTGTCAGGACTGGCGGGACTCGGGGCTAGCTAGCCTTTTGGTTGTAGCTCCTGAGCTTCTATCCGGGGCTACAACGAAAAGACCCGGGGCTACAGCCCCCTCAACCCCCCCTAGCAACGCGTCTGATCCCAACAGTGATGTATGAGATGAACGTAGAGCCACTAGCCTAGTCAATAAACTGGGTGAGAATAGAGGGAAGGCTGTGTAAAAAAGTATTAAATCTACTGCAGTCTGTCCCTATGGTGAGTTTGCGATTCGAACTTGGTTTAAACTCGCTGCGGGCCAGTCTGGTCAGGATACTAGTATAAATATGAATACTGCTACCCCAAAAGTATTCCCTATATGAGGATTTTAGGTTTCATTGGGAATTGGGAACAAGTCTAGAATTGCATATATTGAATGTAACCATTGCTAGAATCTTGGAAAATAGTTATCATACTGACGGTGATCTCATTACAATCCCCATTGGAGAAAAACTGGCAATCGTGAGAAGTGATTGGGTGAAGACCACAGGTCAAATGTATAACTACTCTATAGCTAAATCGTTCTCAGCCGTCAAAAAGCAAGAGGATGTTTACCTTTGTAGTTAATGCGCTTTCCAAACTCTCATTGGAGAGCAGAGTTTCTGAGATTCCGCTTAAATTTGGTTTTGACGGGCGAGATCCTAGCAGTTTGCAATAAAGTGACAATAAAGAATATAAATGTAAGAAGTATGGAGAAGCTCTTGAGACATATTATAATTGAATGTCCTACAGTCCAGGCCAAGATAGTTCTGTATTTGTGGTGTTTCGTGGATAAGGTAGAGAGGCTCAATAGAGAGGAATTTTTAGAGAGACTGTCCTCAGGCCACAAAACCTTTCTCATGGTTGAGGTACTGAAAATGCTGAATGATCTAGGTTTTATTAAATAGTAAATAGATTGAATCATTAAGAATATTGTTATGTAGAGGTTTATGCATATGTCCTAAGGAATGACTATGTAATTGTGTCATATTTTATTAACTATTTCCTTTTTTTATTTGATATTACATTTGTTATATGTGAAAAGCTAGTGTATTTGACAAAACCCATTAAAATAAAATGTTTAAAATGGAACTTACATTTTCTTCTGTATATGTGCTGCCATGCTGTATAAAGAAAATGACAATGCAAAGGTATCTAAAATGTTAGAATTGTTATTATAGGTTGCACCATACCTGATGATAGAACAACCTATGCGTTGATTATTGTTGCAAGTAAGAATTGTTTAAATTGCCCATGCGTATGTTACATGTAACTGTATTCTGCATTTTTTTAAGCAGAGAAGGTTAAAACACAAATCAAAATGTTCATGTCATGCATACACAACCATTAAGTTAAACTCTTTTGCAAGCCAGACAGTCCACTTGCATACATACAGCATATGCCCAAGTGCGAAAAGGGCATCGTTCAGGTGGATATTACTGCCGTTGAGCTGTGGCTGCGACCCCCTCACCTGCCCTGGAAAATCGAAAGAGAGAAAAGAAAGAGCTTCTCCCTAATAACGAGAGAATGGCAGCACTGGACAAAGACCAAGCCGAAGGGAGATCTTTTGGGGTGGAGGACTCTGTCATGATAGCAACTAAACATCAGTGGAGTCAAACATCAATGAACATGACTCCAACACCAACCCCCGAAGAAGGAAATCCATTTATGCAAGATGAACCACGGAAAGATCCAATCTTGAAAGTACCAAACTATGAGGATCAAATAGCAATAAAAATGACAGAGACACCAGCATCGGAAGACGCTAGCCTGCGCCCAGGAGAGCTACTGGCTGAACATATCATACGGATAACAACTGAAGCCTGTAAACTTGGAAGAGAAAAGGATATGGAGAACATTCAAAAAGTGGTCATGGCTTCGCTAAATATTACACTGGCCCCCTTTTTAAAACTTTACAAGGTGATTAAAGACTCCGTTCATGAGGTGATTACCAGCAACACACAAATAAAAGAGGCAAATGTACAAATGGAAGCGTCTTTGCAGAGTTTAAATATACGAATAAACAAAGAAGCAGAATTAACACAACTCTGGCAAAGTCGCCTCAGTGAGTTAGCAAGAAGAGACGTGAATGATAAATCCCTACTGATGGAAGCTGTCCTTGAGGACTGCAAATGGATGAGAAGTTTACATAAACAAAAGAACGATGGAGATCTTCTGGGAATGAACCCTAAAGAAGGGAAAGGCCCAATGAAACTGAAACAGGGCAATAGTGCCAACCTGAAACAAATAGAGCTACAACTTGAGGATGTGATTCTGATCCCTCCTGGGAAAAAGGGAGAGGATAAAAGTGATCCGACCCCCGAGCCGGCCCCAGCTCAGCCGGTTCCATCCAACTTTGCAATTTTTGCAGGAGGTATTTCCAAGGAACAGGCCCACCAAAAGGGGAAGGAGGATGCAAAAAAAACAAACTAAAAGGGAAGAAAATCAAAGAATGAAGCTCTCAAACATAAAGTAAATGGTTCAAGAGCATTTTTGAGGAATTTAATAACACCACCCAGAAGAGAAAACATACAGTGTGCAAAGAAGCCCAGAAGAGAATTGACCATGAGCAAGTTAGATAGCATAGAGACTAATGGAGAAAAAGGTGTAAAAAATGCTGCAACAGAGGCTAAACGGAAAGAACGGGAGCAGCCAGCGAATTTAAGTGATTTGATTGAACTCATGGACAATATCAGTGATGAGGAAGGCTGGGAAAGCATCAGCCTATCGGAATGGCAAACGATAGATAACTGGGACACCGCTGATCCGGCCTTTAATCCAAAAGATCGTAAGAGAGCGAAACCCCAAAGAGAGACCATCCCTGAGACCATCGGGAAGACAGGCAGAAGACCAGAACCACTGGAAAGAAAACCTGTTAGTAATACTGCAAAAGATTCTGCCCAATTCAGAACCCTGGAACAAAAAAGGGAAGAGCAGGACAAGAAAGAGATGGAAACACGTAAGCAACAGGGAAATCCCTGTCCAAATCAAAAAAATGATACCAAAGACAAGGAGCAAATTGAAGCCAAGAAAAGGAAAGTGTCCCCTTTACCATCTCAGAGGAAATCTATTTTATTCAAAGGATGTTACCTCAAATTAGAAACCATAGCTAATGGCCCTAGAAGGGCGCTGCTAAACAGGAGCTATGTGATGGAGCTCTGCAATCAAACTACAGATTTACGCACAATATCAACTGATGATATAAAAATAGTTGAATTCCCTAGGGAACAGAGGATGGACCAAGTCATACTACATCTGACTTCTAACAAGGTCAAGCAGAAATTATTAGCGGCTAGTGACATCCTCAAAAAAAAGGACTTTCGACTTGAGGATCTGGGTGATGACTTTAAGCAAAATAAACCAAAAACAATAATGAAAGAAAGAAAAGAATCCAAAGAGGAGATTTCAGTACATAATAAAGAAAACGCTACTGGAAAAAAGCGCATAAAAAACAGATCTGTCGAGAAGATGGCCCCAGAAAAGGATGAAAAAGAAAAAGGAAAAGCTGGAGAGAAAAAACAAAAAGAAAACCCATCAATAACAAAAAAAAGTGACGAGACATTGAAAACCCTGAGATTTACTGTGGACAACTCAGAAAATCCTAAGAGGATGAAATGTAGCTGGTCATGGATGGCAAGCAACTTGAACTCTAAGAAGAAACAATAGAGTGAGGAGGGCCAGCAGAGACCCGTCCATTGTGCTTCATGGAATACTAGAGGATTTAAACACCTGCTTTCAAAAGACAGCTGCTTCTTGGCCAAATATGACCTCATCTTGATTCGGGAATCCTGGTTGCGCAAACCTCCAATGTGTGAGGGCTATGAAGTCTATATCAACCCGGCCAGAAAGGGCCCTAAGGGAAGACCATTTGGAGGCCTTATGATACTAAAGAAAATGGATAGCCCTTTAAAAGTGCTAGAACATTACACCCCAAATCGATATGTGCAAATACTGAAAATAACATTCAAAGTGGAAGAAAGGGAATCGCCGGAAAAAATGATTCTGATTAACACCTACTGGAGTGAAAACATGCCTAGGCCGATGACCTATCTAAAATCAATCACGGACACTATCGATAAATCTATGATGGAGGAAAAAGATCAGCGGACTCTGTTAAATGGGGATCTAAACATCAAATTGCTAGATAAGGAGGGTAAAATCAAAGAAATAGAACAACTATTAGGAAAAGAAAAAACATGGATGAAGGAAATGAGAATCCGTGATATGAGAATGCTGAATGGCCAGACGAGAGGAGATCTAATTGGTGGCAACACATGGCACAGTGGTAAATCGGGAGCGTGTCTAGACTATTGCTTTATAGGAGGGAACACGTTAGCTGGGATAAACTCATTCAAGCGAATAGCGACCACTGACTGTTGGCAATAGAACTCGTTTGGGAAATAAGACCAACCACAGGAGGTGAAAGAATGATGGAGACAGAGGTCTCATGTGGAAGAAATCGATTGAGGATAAAAAATCAGGTGATCCCAAAATTGGTGCAAGAATACAAAGATGCCACAATAAACAATGAAGAGGTGGTTGAGTACAAATGGTTGTTGGAAGCTTTTGTGGTCAAGCATGATTCAACTAAAGCTAAGCAAAGAAAAAAAAAACATGCATATGACAAACTTGTAGTTGGTAGACGAAAACAATATGGAGCGGATCTCATATGTATAAAAAAGGACAACAGTAGAGAGAGAGATGAACTCCTGAGGAAGTGTCGGCAAACATATAAAAACTGGCTGCGTTCAACCCGCTACTTGAGAATACAAAGAGATGCTGAACAAATGCTAGCCGCAATATCCACAAATAATACAAGAAGTATGTGCGACCTACTTAACAACAGGGACCTCAACCAATCGGAAATAGGTGTCAACCAAGTCTCAGAGGAAAATTGGTTTCAGCACTACACTGCACTATATGCAGGGAAAAACAAGGAACGAGTCACTAAGGTGAAGCCTGACGACATCCCATGGGCCCTGGATTTTGATAGAGACGATATCCTAATTCTAATAAAAAAACTGAGTACTTACAGGGCAGCAAGCCCAGACAGCATCTCTAACAAAATGCTGAAAGAAAACTGTGAAAACTGGTCTGATCTAATATACGTGCTATTTCAACAAATAAAAAAAGCTCGACAAATACGAACCACGTGGACTGAGGCCTATATTGTACCGATTTACAAAAAAGGAGATTGGGGAAACCCCAGAAATTACTGGCAGGTTGCACTATTAGACTCAATTGGCAAGTTATTTGCGTCCCTTCTACTAAGGGACCTAAAAAATGGGCATCTCAGGCTAAAATCTTGGATGAAAGGCAAACAGCCTTCGTAAGTGGTGTTGGTACCGCCCTGAATCTATTCCTGATCAACCTTTTGAAGGCAAAGGCTCTAGAGGGAAAAAAAACGACCTACTTGGCCTTTATTGACCTCGAACAAACGTTCGACGGGATAAATAGAGAGCACATGTGGTCAAAAATGAGAAACTGGGTTGCCCTACGGATCTGCTAGAAGCAATTCAAGCCCTTTATACTGATACCTCCAAACTACAACAAACAGAGGGCTATCTAGGAAGATCAAAATGTTGCGGGGAATAAAACAGGGATGCGCGTTAGCCCCTTTCCTCTTTGTCCTATATATGGCAGACATGAAGATCACCCAAGATCAGATCCGCGCCTTCCCTCCGAAGATAAATGGAACCGAGATACCGTGGATGCTACATGCGGATGACGCGGTATTTGTAGACCAGACACCAATAGGACTACAAAGACGGATCGAGGCCTTCAACAAATACTTAAAAGATAATGACATGAAGATCAATGTTAAAAAATCTATGATCCTAACCATGAAGTCATGTCGTGGAAGAAAAACTGCAGGGAAAATCCAGACGTGGTCATTGGAAAAAGAAAAATTGGAGGAGGTGGAAACTACAATGTAACTTGGGATAATGATACATAAAAACTGTAATGAACAGGTGCATTACGCATTAATCCGGGAAAAACTAATGACCCTGACTAACCAAGGAACATGTATACATCGTAGATACAGCAAATTTTCCTTGACGCAGATAGTAACTTTTTATAAGCAAAAAGTGTTGGTCGTAATCACGTATGGAGCGGAGACACTATTAGCCTAAAGATGGGAAGTATGGAAAATATGTGAGGTCTATTTTTGGCGAAAGATCTTGCGCCTCCCAAATTCGTTACCGCTAGAGCTCATGAGAACAGAGCTAAGACTACAATCTGTGGTCTCAATTGTGCTATGAAATCCTTATCCCTTTATAGAAAGTGTATCATCGACAATCCGTCTCAGCCTTTTGAACTTTTAGTACAGACGGAGGTACCAAATGAAGACATGATGTTCCTCAACTGGAAAAAGAGATGCAAAGCAAGTTTGGAACAGGTAAATGTCTTGGAAGATACCCTGAAGTGCAACCCAGATAAAGCCAAAAGAATTATTCGGGAAAAGGACTGGGAGGAAACACAGGAGAAAAGACTGAAAAGAAACAAGTTTTACAATATTATCTGGGGAAAAAAAGGCTTAAATAGACTTCCACCTTACCTGCTGAAATTCCCATCTAACCACTACAGAGACTTGTTGATGCGCTGCAGACTCAACATATGGCATTGCAGAGAGGTAAAATGGAAAAGAAGGATCATTGAAAAAACAAAAGCTTACTGCAGGTTCTGTAAAAATAAAGACCAACTAGAATCTGTCAGGCACATGATGCTAGCCTGCCCGAACTTGGAATCGAAAAGACAGGTTTATATGGGCAGTTATATTAGTAACATCTCTGAGGAGACGGAAGAAGAATACTGGGAGCGGCTACTGACAGTTGAAAAGGTCGGTAGAACCTTAGACGCATTAAAATTTGTCGAATCCCTAAAATTGGACCAGGAGGAAGTCAGTCCTGGACTGTGAGTCAACTCCAGCAGGCCGATTAGATTGAACAAACTAATATCGGCAAATCTTAACCTATTTTGAAGAACATTGGAGATGTCCATTTAACGATGATGAATTTGAAAATGGAGGAATGTTAAAGGTTTAAATTTGATTAACCAAACCCCCCCCCAAAAAATAAATAAATAAAGTATATGAGCAAAACAGCTATGACAAAAGCCCTATTTCGCAGCTATACAAAATACATTAAAATGACAGTACTTTACATCAGACCAGACTCATTGTTGGTGATGTTCTTTTTTGCTAATCTATATGGCCATTCTTGCAAGAGATTGATGACAAAAAACTGTTCATTGATTAAGTTTAAGTTGAAAAGTAACAGATGGAGAAAGGTTCATGGCCCTATGGCCTTTAAATACATTTTTTCACACAGAATGCATCTGTACCTTACACCTGAATAAGATAGAAAATCATACCAATTTATTTTTGTTAAGTTAAATGGGAAATTCTATTAGATGGTATCTGTTGATGAATGGGCAAGGTACAAACTTGCAATTCAGCTCAAATGCATAGTAGGATTGACATTCAAGAAAAAGTGACATTAGGAAATACATTAGTTAAATTGTTTTGTATTGCTGTAAACTGGATATATAGCTAGATTCAGTGGAAAAGCAAGATATACAATTATATATCAAAATCAATCATGCATGCATTATTCACATGTTTAATTAACACCATCATGCATGAAGTGACAAAAACATAAATGCTATCTCCAGATTACGATCATTCTTGTGAATCAATATATCATTTTCATCAAGATTGCATGTCCATGAATAGATTTCTTTGCAAAATAAATATTCCTGTTCAATTGTGAGTCCTCATTCACAAGGGAAGGGCACGTTTATAGCTGAAACACACAGTTATGAAACAAAGAACAAAATGGGCCAATTGGAAGGTTACCTAATGAAGGCTATGTCTATTCTAAAATTCTGTGTCAAATGCTGACTGGTCTGAGATTTCTGGGTATATAAACTCAAGACCATAGGAGGAAATCAGAGTTTTGGGGAAGCAGAGAAGAAAGTGTGTCCATCCAAATGAGAGAATCCGATTGGATACAACCTGAAGGTACCTGGTTGGAAATCTCCTTAAAATGTCCTTTTCTCACACTGGACTGAATGCAAAGCTCTTTCCTGAGAGGATCTGGTTATATGCGACTGGGCACAATCTGAAAAGAAGAGTTAGCTTGTGGATCTTGGCAAGGCCATTCATTGTCCTTATCTGTCCTGGGCTTTGCTTCTGTAATTTGGGAACTCTGGGAGCCTTGGCCATCTCAAAAATGAAATGTGGAATAACGAATCATTTGATTGGTGTCCCGCATAGTCAATAAAGAAATGTAACCTTGTTCCATCAAAGAAGATCATATACAACAGAACATTTAAAACCAGGGTGTTGTGAGGGTGTTGTGAAAAATGTCAGTGAGTTAGTCACTGATGTCCCAACATTCTAAAAGAAACAGAAACCCTGAGAAACCCAAATATTCACAATTATTTTAAACCAATCCGACATCATAAAAGATACCAAATGGTATATTTGCAGAATCGAGTAAAAATATAGTGTCACAAATAATGGCCAACAATTTAGATTTAAATCATTCCAAGAATTGAATTATATCTGAGCAGCATATTTTGCTGAGGCCAATACTTGTTAATGGTTTAAGAAAAAAATAAGTACATTGTTTTGTTTCAAATGTTATTTCAAGTACTGCTTCACCTTTTCATTTCAGATGTGGGTATTAGTAGACATCATTATATAATGTTTTTTTTTCCTGTAGACAAGCTGCCTGTATTCATGTCTAGTTTCTGGTGTGATTTTTGTGATGGAGGATATGAGATAAATGCCATGTCTCCATTCCATGCAAATCAATAATGCTGTAAATATGCATACCATATATGTGCCTCACTACAGTGGATACTGCCACCAGGAAACGTTAAACAGTCAACAATGGCTTAACCACTTAAGTGTGGAAGTGGGCAGAGCCTACAATTACTCCTTAGGGGGAATTCTAGATGAACATACTCAGTTTTAGCACTTAAGGGGATTATCACATAGCATAGACTGCTACTCCCAATATTATTAATAATAGCATCCCAGCGGAACGTCTGTAACACTGATGGTACATTTAATTTTCAGGAAAGAAAATGCTTTGCAAAAAAAAATAATAATAATAAAGTCACCATGACCATGAGAAAATTGGAAAGGGATCTCTTGGAAGAGTCTTTTTTGTGAAGGGGTAAGTGTGTGGTGTTGAATATGTTGTGTGGATGTGAAATGGCTTGGAATATGTTTTTTGTTATTGTTGAGTTCTTCCCAAATTGAGGTCAACCTGCTTGGCTGCTCATAAAAGGACACGTGTTAATATTTTATGCATTTAACAGTGTCATCTAATGTCGACTGTTTCGTGACCTCCAGAGAAGAACAATTTTATTTAGATTTCTTATTCAAACTCTCACTGTCTTTGTTTGTGACAGACAATATTTGCTGTGACTAATGTTTATGCCCAATACTTCACCCATGGTGATGTAGAGAAAGATCCAACTTTTACTCCAGATATTAAAACGGACAAATGGTTTCCATTGTTGTAAGCTTACATAAGAGATATTTAGGGACCTCTGGGTTGCATGCTGATTGGGTCAAAGAGATTGATGTGAGTGTCAATATATATGACCTATTGTTTCATGAAATTGCTCAACTTCGACATATGCATATCTTTTTACTCAATACCTATCCAGGATGGAGGTATCACTTTTGTATGGAGGTATCCCATTTGCTACAATTTGCAGATTACCATGGAACCACCAAGAACCTAAACAAATAAACTTGTCAGGTCATCCTTCTCTTACATTTGATAAGAATCCCCTAATTATACCTGCAGGCTGAGGTTGTAGACCAAAAGCTCTGTGTGGTTAATAAAAGGTCATCCATGATTATCTGGAAATGTGGGAATCGAGACCTGCACAGAACCCAGAAAATATTAGAAAATAGTATTGCACATGTTTTTTAGGGACATGGAATTTGAGTACTAAAAACACAAAATAAAGGCATTCAATGGGTGGGCAGATGTCAATAAACCAATGAACCAGTCAGTCCAGGTATTTTGCAATCATGAAGTAGAGTTCCAAATATCATTGTAAGTTTACCCCTTTGAAATGGGGCGGATTCAGTACCTGGCATCGGGGATCGAAAGTCATTCAGTTGTAGGGGGTGTAACTTAGAATTGTTTTAGGTGAGAAGGTTAGTGATTTACAACGATCAGAGATGGACTGAGGGACACTGAATTATTTAATTGTTTTATTTTCTATTTTCCAATCATCTCTTTGACCTCATTCCTGCATTGATATTGATTCAGCCGTTTGCAAATGTCATAAATTAGCACTCATTTTACTATCATCAGCACTTTAGATTTAGGGCTTGTAGAAAGGTCACATGCTTCTTCAACTGTAGGGGCAGAGTTAACAAGCTTTCTTTGATCTTGTTTGATATTGCAAGCTTAGTAATACACACAAGGTGACCTAATTGTTATTTATGCTCTTTGATGTACTGCAAAGAACAGGGTTTACACTGAGTAACTTTAATGAGCGGCATGGTTTCAATTGGAGAGGTATCTGAGATTTTGGGGGTCATTTTCATAAAAAGTGCAAATCGCATGCAGGGGACTGCCAACATTAGCACTTACGTGCTATTGGGTCGCCTGCTGGCAATTTCCATCACCCACAAAGCATAGAGTAATCAACATTTTCTTTCTTCCCGTCTTTTACTCGCCACGTTGTGAAAAAATAAAACATTGCCTAGAAATGATGCTTCGCAGGCAGCATTTCAAAATGGATTCTTGTGGTATCCACCTGGTCAGTAGAAGCTGCTAAACCAAAGGATATTGAATAGGAATTCTTTGATTGTATGTCTGCATGGAAATCTCATGCAAGTGTAAAACTGGGTGCTCTTTCAAGATGGAGGAGGAAAGCAAACTGCAAAATGCTTTGCTGCCCTACAACAGCTTTGCAAGGTATAATCATGAGCTAGAGCAGTGAAAGGCAGCATAAAAGCAATATGCCTTGCTTGTGGGCTTTTTTCACTCTGCTGTTTAGTAAATGTATTTTTATAAACTGCTGATTTTGTAAAGGGGTTAGGTTAATCAGAAGGCTTTGAATGTTTGTACTGCTATGCCACCAATAGTAAATTAACTAAATACGGAGGGCAGAGCTGTTAACCTGCTAAGATGATGAGGGAGGATAAGTAAGAGGGAAATCATAGTGGCATCAATAGAGGCAAACTATCATTGGTCATGGTCAACAATTGTATGTAGCGTGGCTGACCTCTGATTCTTTTTGTCTTTTTCCATCCCCAATATTGTATTTCCCACTCCCTGTCTTCTAATCCCTCCTATATTCTGATGCTCTCCTTGTCCCTGTGCAAACATGTGGCTTGCTATTCAATCACCTCTTCCTGTCATGCTGGGGTTCTCCCATGTCCTACTCAAGCCCCTAGCCCACTCTTGCCCTGCACCCAACCTTATGGGCCACCCATCCCCTCCTTCCCAGACCTCCCCTGACTGAGCACACTCCTGCACTGTGCATGTAATCACATTAAACTCCTCCTGCCCCAGCTCCCTGAAATTCCTCCATCCCAGGCTGGATCCTCACCACTTGCTTGTTATGTTATGTTGTGTTGATTTACACTGTGCACTGCTACGATTTGTATGGTCTCCAGGTGCTCACATGGCTCGGTAAGAAAGAGAGCAGATAGGTAAGTGAGGGAAGAGGGATATGATAGAGGTGGTGTTCTTCTGTTGGTTTTTGCAGAACCAGGAGAAACTGGCACATGTGTGTGTCAGCTTTCTAAGTGTGCTATGATTGTGTGCACTGGCCTGTTGTGTCCAGAGTAGTAAGACCCAGTGTCTAGGTTGTTTATTGTTTCCAGTTGTTTGTTGTGGCAGGTGTGTGTTTTGTTTGTATTATGTGTGGTGTGGCTGGCCCTTTGGGCATGTGTAGCACTTGGGAGGTGTGCGGGAGAGGAGTAAGGAGCAAGGGTGGTTCATGCAGATGCAAACTTCAGAGGCAAGGTAGATTTCAATACAGTAGCAAGATTTGAAGGGCAGCCACACCATATTCAGCCTAGTGGCTATGCTCGAAAATGTAAATAGATTCAATATATTGGCTACGCTCAATAATGCACCAAGATTCAATACATTCAATACATTTGCGAAATTCAGTAATGCCACTAGATTCAGTACATTGGCTATGCTCCAAAACTGCCCTAGATTCAATATGTTGGCTACACTCAATAATTCACTTAGATTCCCCTAAATTCAATACAACAGCTCATCAGGGAGGGAAGGGGGGAGGACGACAGAGTGAGGGGAAGGTCAGGGGCAAAGGTGAGAGTGCATCAAAACAAAGCTGTAAAGAAAGAAAAGACAATAAATATATTCATGTTATTGGTATATTAGGTAGCATTTAAAATTAAACGCTGCATGCCATGTGTGTATGCCAGGCAGCATTTAATTGTAATTGTAAACGCTGACTGCAATCCTAACATGGCAAGCAGCATTTAATTTGAAATGCTTCATGACATGAGAGCATGGCAGCGGCATGCAGAATTCATCACTATGGAGTCTGCCTATTTTATGCTAGTGCATAAGGTTGATGGGCTCCATAGGGATCCTCAAAATGTGTGCGGCATGAAAATGCTGGGGCGTTTGTATAGTAGAGAGGAAGTGGGGGCAGCGGAAACGCAGTTTGTGTTCTGCCCCTGCCCTCCATCATACAAATGAATGAAAATGGGGTGTGACATTAGTGGAAGTCCTAAAAGCCATTAATATTACTGTCCAATGAAAGTGAGATCCAATTAAAAAACAGTATTCAAACAATGGAAGGAGAAAGACGAGAAGAATGATTTAGAACTTGGTGACTGTTAACCTACTGCTAATTATTGAAGAGAGTAGCATTGAGGGATGGCTTTGATGTTGTCAAACAATGTAAATGATTGAATGAATTATTGTATACATTTTACGATTCAACTGTACTGACAAACTGTCTATTATACTATAGAATATTGAATTGCATCCGATGAAGGAAACCTTTCCCAAAATGCGTTGTGCTCACTCATTTTTAATATAAAGGAAGATTTGAACAAAGAACTTCCCTCCTACTTGCATCATTATTATATTTTGTTCAAAGAATTCTTTGAAAACTTTGTATACTGAATGTCATTCACTTTGCCATCTTGCAAAAAATGTATGTTATTTTGCCTGACATGTTCAGCAATAAGGTATGCAGGGGACGGAAGTGTCTGACAATTTCATGTCAAGGTTAAGTTACCTCCTCCGCACCCAAGTTCTGTCTAAATTCTATTTTTGCATGTGAACTAACAGCATCAAACTAAGAAGGTGCGCATTAGTACGATTTGCACTTGTGCTTAGGGTGAAACGCCAAGTTTTACAAAATTGAAAGGAGTGTGTGAGCCCCTCTACTGAGAATGGCCATGGGTCAAATACTCTGTTCTATGGAATTCCATCCACTCAAGAGGGTCTAAATCCACATTTTAGCTCACTGCACGCTTCACTACGGAGAAATAAAAATGTGCACATCAGTATGAAGTACATAATTTAGAACTACCTTTCCTCCCCCTCATCAAAACAAATAGCACTTCAGCAGTTAAAGCATGCAGTGACATTCTTAAAGCTTCCACTCTCTTAATCACTCCCTCCTTCCGTCCTCTTCCACACACACTCGCCAGAGTTACAGCATCCAATATACTGTGGTTTACTCTTTCCACAGCATTGCATTTGGGATGGTATAGTGCTGTTCTTTAGTGCGAAATTCCACACTGCAAAAAATATTCCCTCATTACCTTCCCTCCAAACAGCATTCTAAGAAATTGGAACTCGCCTTCATGTGAAATGAAAGGTCCTGACTCTGACTCCAAAACAAGCTGATGATACACTGAGGCTAAATCCAATTTGGAATATATTCTCCCATTACCTATCAAACCTAATATTCGGACCTATTTGGTAATGGATGTTTCTCCACCGCCACACATGTATTCCGATGCCTAAGTACTATACATAGACGTATACTTCCATTCTGTTTCCTGGCAATAACTAGAGGTGACACCCACTCCATAGCTTCCACTCTCTATGATGCCCCCCTCAACCAATGTTTTCAACTCATCCTTCATGCTTTCGCACAGAACCAATGGAACAGGACATAGTTTAGATGCCACATGAGCACTCCCTTCTTTCAATTCTATGTGATGCACCCCCCCCCCTATAATTTTCCAACCTGCTATGAAACCACCCAGGCAAAACTCTCTGTAACTCTCTCTGTATCATTCCCCCTTACATGAAGAACTTGATATACTGTGTTGGAGTCCAACCTAATAGGTGCATATGTGTGTTCTCTTCAACCAAACATACTCTTTTGCAGATGTCCTCCTAACCTTTAAAATCTGTGTTGCCTTTAAAATATCCCAACAGTTCTATTCTATCCATGTTGTATCCTAATGGTTTAATATCAGACGCAAAAGGTCCTTCAATCTCCCTCCTAATCTCTCTTTGAACACCCTTCACTTTAGTAATGACACTTTTACTCCTGAATTTGCCCTCATTCAAAATACCTTCCCAATCACAACAACATCATTCATGGGACTATCACTGAATGCATCCATGCACTTTTCCCTTTTTTCCCTTTACCATGCACTTGCACATTCTCAATGTCACTGGGCCTAGTAAGATCGTTGTTTTGCTCTCCCCTGCCCCCCTTGCCTTGTCGCACTCTGAAACACTTGTGTATGAGAGCAATATAAATAAAATGTCATTATCAATATCAATATCACATTCATGGTCAACGCAACATGTTGTCACATTCACCAGACACACATCAGGATTTGTAACTTTCTCCTCCTTGGAAGTCGTGTATTTAACCGCACTGAAAAATTGCACAACTTCTTTGTTATTGCTGTATCCACCTTGAAAGTGTTTTCAATAATTTGCAGAATGGTCCCACTTGTTGCACTTAGTGTACACCATTTTGCTCCCTGGAAACAGAATAGCAGCAGCCAATGGAATTTTGCTTCTGTACCGGAAGCCTAAACGTTCTATAAGTGTGGTGTCTCATGAGTATGAGACATTGCTTGAAACAGCTTTCTCTCTGCCATGCTGATCCAGAGTTTCTACAACAACTCGATGTCCTCGTCTTTTCTTTGTTGCTTCATCACCAGTGTCAACCTTTAAAATCTCCTTGGGAGGTGCCTTACACTCCACTTCATTGAGTTTAGGCACGCAGGCTATTTTATGTTCAACCTGTGTCTCTATTTGCAACACTTCATCTAAGGTAGGGTCATCCTTCAACCATAGTTCTTCCCTGATACAATTACTGCTGCAATGGATCATGAATTGATTCCTTATGTGTTTGTCTAGAGAATTTGCGAAATTACACGTAACAATGTTTCATTGTTCTTCTGTAAACGGGTCGAAATAGTATACCGCTCTAATATAGAACTCATTTTTGGATTGAAATAGAGGTCACATTTTTTACAAAGCCACCTTTAATTCATTCATGTCTTCCACATCATTTACATTGTCACGTACATCTAGTAGGGTTTAATATATGCTTTGTCTTGTAAAACCTAGACAATACCTTAAATGTAACACCTTTCTGTCCACTGCAAATCCATTCCCAAAAGTAGCATGTGTATAGTGAACTAAATCTTTCTTCCATTGTGGCCACTTGTTGTAATGTAGTCTTGTCATGTTATGTCACTGGCCTGGAGTGCTTGCTGTTAGAATGTTGATGCATGAAGGCCGCTCAGGAGAATGTTTTGTGGATCTGTAAGTGAATGTCCTGAGAGAGTCCGTTGGGGGCCTGAGCGGGGATATATGGATGGCCGGTGGGTTTCCTATCTGTATGTAGAACCATTACCCCTCCTTGTCCCTGTCCTGTGCCTAATGTCTTGTACGTAACTGTGGAGTAACTGGATTGGTGTATATACTGTACATCTGTAAAATAAAGCTACCTGAAACTACCATTGACTCCACAGCAGGTTTATTTGTTGAGTCTCAGCTGTATTAACTACTAACAGATTTTATAACACCACTTCACTTTGGTAGTTCCAGGGGAGGGCATGAATATAATTGGACCGGGCCCATTACGAATGCCCATTCTTTAAGCCGTCGATATTATTGTATATATTTTATTTCCTTTTTTTTTTTAAAGGGATACAAAATCCACTGGAATCCATGTGTCTTCAAGACGACGATGATTCCTCATTTCTCTGTATCTTGTGGTCGCTCTCGCCAAGCTTGATCTGCTCTGATTACCTAGTTGCTATGCCAGTTCTACCACTCTGTTTACCGCACATGCCTGTACATTTTGCCAGTTCCTTTCCTCTCATTCACAGCACAACCATGGAGGGCGAGCACAATGAAAAACAGTGTTGAGTGCCGCTCAGTGGCACTATCCTTGGCTGGTCAGTTGCAGCAGCATCATACAGCATGGCATGACAAAATGCAGATTGGCGCTGTTGGGACTTGACCCCAATGTTATACAGATCCTCACATTCCAGTAAGTCCTTTATAACTTTATTCAAGTTCAGCGAGTACATCCGTACATGACGCCCCCACCACTGGTCTCCCCTCCTACTCCCCAGCTGTCTCTTCTAGAACCACACTCAGAACACTCATGCACCATCCAGAGTGAAATTGCATTTTTCTGCACCACTCTACTCACTTGAATCAATAACACATTATATTATAACACAAAAATATATCTGGCAACAAGGTGCACAAACTGTGAGGAAAGTATATATTTTTTTATCTTTGTGGGTTTTTTTAATGTTGGCATACGACTAGAAAATTGAACATCTAGTAAGGTTTCTCACATCCAGATAACTTGGACATCCACACTAGAGTGTGTCCCCTGCTAAAATCTCAAACGTATGATAATTCAGAGGCATTGCGCAGCAAGGCCTACAATAGTGGCACAAGGGCACTACACAAGACCATTTACATTACATTACATTATATTGTGTGCGCAGTGATATTACATAAGGGACTAGATTTTAACTTCATTGTATACTGAATAACTGTCCACTAATGCTGTCTCAAACGGGCATTTCCTCTTTCGAATCGGGACAATCTAATTGCAAATGACTGACTACATTATTCTGGTTTATAGTCATAATTTAGAAAACAATAATGTCGAAAGTCATTTTTTTGAAAAAAAAATGTCGAAAAAAAATGTCGAATTTATTTTTCAATACGTTTTTATTTTAAATGGGGGTTCCCCCCCCAACCACCCTTATTTTTTTTTTAAATGTACCCATTTTTTATACTTACCAAAGCCAAAATATACATATAAATAAAAAAGTAATATATTCAACATTTTTTTTCGACATTTTTGTTATTCGACATTATTTTTTCTAAATTATGACTGACCACCCATTATTCCTATACACGTGTAGTGTAAGCAAATCCTACGCATTGTCAGCCAGGTGGTGGGTGAGCATCATGCATTTGCAACACTCAGGAGTTCCATATGCCAAGAGTATCCTGAGGGTACTTTTTGAGAGGGGGAAATGTGAGTCTAACTGACCCTAAATGGGGTTCTTTCGACATTGCGGAATGCACACTACAATGGAGAGGTCATGTGCCCACTTGAAAAGGCCTCCAGGTGCACCTAGTCTGACACTGGCAGTATGACAGGAGATGTGTTTTCAGTTTTAATTCATATATACTGCTCTGGGCAATACAGCTGCAGAAGGAAATTGCTTCTTTCTTTAGTTAATTATGGGCAAGCCCCCTGTGTGGGCTTACTGCAGCCACTTTGTGTTGTGGAAAGGGCTCACTGAGGGATTGGTTAGTTGGGGTCAAGTGAATTTATTTTGCATTTTGCTTCGTTAACAAACACTTTGCAACAAGTCAATGCGTAGATAAGAACAATCACCGGAACGGGATTATTTGTATTGAGCTAGTATAATGGTGAATGTTGCAGTTTGTGCCGGGAGGTGATATAACAGGTGGAAATCAAATCCTTCATAATAGCATATATACATTATAGAGTGGAACAGTTTTGTGTACATCCATTTACAAAAGTCAGGTCATTCTGAACATTTTGATAGTGTTTGTGTTTTTGAGAATTGGACAAGATTACAATGTACTGTATGGTAGTAGAAAGGTAAAGGCAAAGGGGCAAATTGAGTAGTGCTGAGCACAAATGGTGCAGTATGGGAAGAACCTGGATATCAAGGAAGCAAGGTGGGGGAATTTCATGCCTAGATTGATTTACTACAAGGTGACAATTAACAAATCAATGGTATTGATTGAAGAGGCCCAGTTGTGGAGATAGAAGATGGAGGTGGGAGCAGATTGAGGAGATGTGAAGATTGCCATCTGCAAAGTTAAGCATTGTGTATAATGTGGCAAAGAAGTAAAGAGGGAGGCCCAGCAGAAGACTAAAGTAATAGCCGAGATTGCTGAGGAAAAGGGTGGAGATCATAGTTTTGGTGGAATGGCATGTGAAGTGGGTCAGATTTTCTTATGTCCATGATGTGCTCATGGGTGTGTTTGTGGGCATTGATGGCCATTAACAGCCTGACATCCTGAACATTGTGAGGGCCTCGCAAGTTCCACGGGCCATTAATGGCCATCATTGCATGTGAACGTGGGCATGAATCATGTAAGCAACCCAGCCGTGTGCTTGGCGTGATGATAGCCTTTTGTTCTCTTCCATGACGAGGTGCGTGCACACACACCTTTATGAATGTGAAGATATCCCCAGTTTAAGAGTGCCACCATGGAGGTGCCCTCTGGAGTGACCCCTTGTCACTGCCTGTAACTGCCATAATGTGAGGAGGAAGATGGGTGATGATGAAGTAAGTGCAGAGTCTTAGGGAGAAAGAAAGGTGCTGGGAAGTTTGGAGAGGGGGTGCAGGTGGGCAGGGATCACTGCATCTGGAGGGTACAATTGGACTGGGAAGAGAAAGGGAACACATAACTGGGGGAGCTAGCAGCTTTGTGTTCAAGACCAGCATTGGATGCAACTGTTGTCTGGGTTTCTCACTCCGGATGCAAATACAATAGAACAAGTGTAAATTGGGGGTAATTCTGCTCACGTCGTGCTCTCCATTGGAATGTTTTGGTAGTGTGGACTTTCGCTGCCCCAGGTACTGTAGGGTATACCCAGACCTTAGTTTGAATCAATTAGATTGTGTACCGGAGTGTTGCGCATGTCCCTAAACTAATGTGCCAGGAAACACTAAAGAAGAGTGTAGAAAGATGCCTTTATTATAAAGGGTGCCCCTTTGTTGACACATGTGTTGACCAACAGTGGTCTTTATCAGAACTGAGCACTTGTTCTTGTAGTATTCCATCACTCAGGAGGACTGTAGACTCAAAATGTAGACATAGTAAAAGGTAATTCCCTGGATTCTGATGTATACAGGCTCACGATGTTGAGCTTCAAAACAGAAAATAGTACGGCATCAGCTTTGGGATTCCACCTTAACATGGGGATCTTGTATACATCTACCCCCACCCTCTGCTTGGAGAAGCATCTGATCGGCAGAGAGTTGGAACTAGAAGATCAAAGGAATCTAGCTTGGAGGTATTTAGAGAGAGAGAATTAGATGTAGCAGAGTCCCAGAACCCAGAAAGTGATGTGGATGATGCAGAGGGCTTTGAACTTGATCCTTGCAGCAAACGGTGGAGAGTTTAGGGCTTGAGGCCAAGGATAAGTCTTGCAGTCCTATTCTGTATTATCTAAAGGGACAAAGGGAGGAGTTAGGTAGATTGAGGCAGAGGCTGTTACAGTAGTCCAGCCTGGAGAAGACGAAAATCACTGGAGACATTGAGCTTCTGGGGGAAGATGAGGAAAGGAGGAATGCCTCTGAGGAGATGAAGCTGAAAGTGAGGCTTCTTGGCAAGGTCCATGATTTGAGTACAGAATGAGAGAGAGGAGTTGAAGATGACACCAAGGGTGAGGGGAGAGGGCCCATGGAGGGCAAGCAGAGTGTAGGGGAAAGGAGGGAGCTGGAGTCCCAATGAGAAGGATCTAATTATTATTGGTATTAAGGCAGAGATTGTTAGCAGTGCACCATGCATGAATAGCAGACAGACAGTCAGGTATGAGAGAGAAAGAGGAGGATGCAGAGGAGGGGAGCTTGAAGAAGAGTTGCATGTTGTCTGCATAACAATAACAATGAAAGTTAGGAGAAACAGCACAGTTCAAATGGGCTAGGGGCAGTGGTCGAAGTGTACGAAAAGAAGTAGTGGAACAATGTTCCCTGCTGGCTGGCCTCCCACGCCCCACAAACCCCATCATCGCACCACTCCCACGTGCAATTGAAACCCCTAAACAAAGAGCCTGTTTTAAGGGAACATTCAGTGCAGTGCACTAAAGTACAAGTTTAAACTTCTTCTTAGACTTTTATTTTAAAACTAAGCATATTCCGAAATGGTTTCTTTTTCAAATAAACGTATAGGAATGATCAAATGTAATAAAAAAAAGAAGAGGAGCACTGCTCCGAACCGTTCCCGCCCACTTTGACCACTGGATAGGGGGCAAGGTAGATGTTGGAAAGCCAAGGTAAGAGAATAGATCCCTGAGGGACACCACAGGTGGAGAGTGAGATGCAGGAGATAAAAGAGCCCAGTTGAACATGGGCAGGTCATTCATAGAGGAAGGCAGCCAGCCTGCCCAGTGCCTGCTCCATGATGCAAAGGATATCACAGATCTAATGTATAGGAGTGGCTTGATTGACTGCATCAAAGGGAGAGGAGAGGTCAAGAAGGATGGGAGCAGCAGGAGATTTGGAGTTGAGATTAGAGAGATTAGAGAGCAAGTCTTCATGGGTGTTCAGGACTGCAGTTTCCATGCCTCTGGCAGCTCTGAAACCAGACTGGTGGTTGTGGAGACAACCAACAGAATCAGTGTGGTGGATAAACTGGGAAATTGCCAGCTTCCCGAAGAGTTTTCCCAGGAAGGGGTTAATGGAGCTAGAGTGGCAGTTAGACAGACAGGAAGGGTTGGCAGACTGCTTCCTCAGGAGAGGGTGCACAAGGGAGTTCTTGAGGAGTGACGGGAAGGTTCCAGTGGCAAAGGAGTGACTGCAGAAATCAGCCAAGACAGGAGCAATGGAGACAATGTTGTGCTTAATAATTCTGGAGGAGCAGAGATGCACCTGTGTAGATGAGACTTTCAAAGAGTGGACTTGTCTAAGAACCTCATCAGGTGATATGGAAGAGAAAGAGGTGAGTATGTGGAAGGGGGGGCAAGGGAGAAGGGTGGTGTGTAGAAGAAAGAGAGGACAGGATGTCCTGAGTTTTAGTAATGAAGTGAGGCCAGAGAAATGCAGAAGGTCAAGGAAGGCAGAAGAGAAATTGAGACGGCAGTAGGACTGGCAAGTTCCTTACAGATTTTGAAAAGTTCAGCTGTGTTATTAGTGGCTCCAGAGATGCAGGCTTTGACAACACATAACACAGGCAGTAGCTGCATTCAAATGTTCCTTCTGCCTGCATTGTGAAACATAACATTGCAATGCTTGCATGTACTGCTCTTCATAGAGAGGGTACAGCGCATCATGTCTTCAGGTATCACATTGCCCCACGTCTAGGCACGACCCACAGCACACAGCATGACATTATATTTTTTGTCCCTTGTCTGCACAGCATGCTTGCAGAAACACCCAGTGCACCCGCCATAGAAAATATACAACACACTGCATGACGCACCTCCCCGCAGCCCAGCTCAGGGCACCACATTTTTTTGTTAAATGACAGCTGGACAAAAGCTGCACAGCACACAAGCACACGTTCATCATCTGATGCAGCACACCCAAAGGCATACTTACAGCTCACCACGTTATATTTTCTCATGTACTGGACATGTACACTTTTGCTTTTGGTAGATTTAGAACACATAGTGTGAAACACATGACACCGCATTACTGTGTCTTGTGCCTGTAAGCATAATAGGTGTTATGAGCAAGAACTCTGCCATTTTTTTAATAAGCCTCAGGCTGAAGCACTGAGCTGCCATTTCAGTATATAAAACCATAGTTGTTAGCTGAGAGCAGATGACTAGATTTTGCAAATAGGCTGAGAGATCAAGGGAAGGTGGCGAGGGTTGTGAGCTATTTCCCAGCTCTTTATTGCAAGGGAAGCATTTCTAAAGGGTCAAATGCCTGGTCCCAAACAGCAAGTGCTACCGCATCAGATTGGCAAAGAATGCTTATTATTTGTGAAGGATGCAGCAAGGGTTCTCAGGCAGACAGAATGTGAAGTGTGCTGAATATCATCGAGCAATTAGCAATAATTATGTTCAAGGAGCGTTGTTCAGGCAATGGACTGGTCATGTTTTTTCAAGATGGCCATTCATTGCAGGAAACGTACTAGGATGCAGTGTACCAGGACTAGCAGCATATACCAAGATAGGGAGTTACGTAGTCAGCAGGTGCAGACGGTGGCAATGGGAAATTAATAGAGGAGGTGTGTGCCATGCAGGTTTGTTGCTTATTGGTCCATCTCAGTTGGACTTTTTGTCCCCAATCGTATGAGGTGGCATGGTCCAATTAAAATTAAACCCTTATTGAATTGTTTTCATGAGATGGAATTGGTGCATGCTTTGGACTGATAAAGGGGGGGGTGACCATGTGGGTGGGTGGGGTTCTTTTTGTGACTAGAATGGTAACTGCCAAAGGTTTTACACAATGTATAGAGTTGTTTAAATGGCTGGTGACGAACATCCAATCACAATGTGCAAATTATGTTTTTGTTACATTTTTACTGTGAGATGTTAATGTCCTGTTTGTGGCTATACAATGAGGGGTGGGTAAAAGTTGGCTTGTTCTGTTCATCTTCCCGGAAGTGATGTACAAATATGTTTTGTATTTTTTCCTGCATGTGGTGCACTTCTTTCTGAGTTTTGTGGATTGCTCTTTTTTCCTGCTTTTGGACCGGAGTTGGGAGCTCCCCTAGCTTTACAGGTGAGTAAGTTACTTCCAAGTGCTTTCCAATGTCGGATGTTTTGGAGATATATTTGTGAAGATAACCCAGGAGGATAGGAGGGAAATGCAATGATCACATTGTTGCCAATGTCAAGGTGGTAAGAAAACCAAAGGAGTAGTTACCTTGCTAAGTTAGGAGGTGTATAGAGTAAAGCAGGCCTAAACAGCAACTCAGTGGACACAAACTAGCAAGGTACATGATATGGGGAAAGAATGGTCTAACAATGATGGAGAGGGTGAAAAGAAAGAAGGGTGGTCAAAATTGCTGAATGTTGTAAGGAGATGAAGGATGATGAGATTTGTGGAGACTTTTGAGTGAAGATTGGTGGTGAGAAAACTTGGAGATGCCAGTTGATGCCATTTTTGTTGATTGCCTGATACAGAACCCAGATTGGAGGGCGAAGCAATGTCCCCTGGCCATCACGGAGTTCATAATTAGGTTAAAAGTTATATGTTTCAGAATTTTAAAGTAGTTTAAAGGGCTTGTGTACATTGCATCATTCATCTTGAAAAGAGGTTTTGGCACTGAAAAACTCTCCCAACTCATGATGATGGAACAAGTGAAGGCAAATCATCAAAGATGTTTTCAAATATGTTTGAATGTTCGTTTTGTTGGTGGAAATAGACAGGCCAATACGTTTCAGAGTACTAGTGATTGAGTAATTAAAACATTTTTTGTCAAATTTATTTAGCATAGCAGTTTTAAACTCACATAGTAACCTTGGATGTCTGTTGCTTGTAAGATTTACATACAACTGATTTGTTCATTTAAATTCTTTTATCTTGAACCCTTTCTTTAAGCCACATAAGAAGCATAAAAAAGGGGAATTGATAACGAAGGTGTATCCGTTTTAATTGCGCACCAAGCACACAATCATTTAAATAGACCCTTAATGCAATGCCTGAAATGTAGCTACAAAGAAAGTGAACAATGTGCAAACATGTCATGTCAGCACGGTCACCTGCGAAAAATCTGGAAAAGGAAGGCCTTATGGGTAGAAATGTGAGATTTTTGAATCTACCTATAAATAAGGTGGTAGGATTGCTTACCACAAAGGAAAATTATATATACATGGGTGAAATGGAGAAACTGGCCATGTGCAATATGACTAAGGAGTATTTAGAACTGGGCCCTAGTGAATTAGATGAGTGTGAAGGTAAAATCCTAAATCCTGGGAAATATATCAAGATTATTGAAACAAATACCTCAAATGATAGCCCCTACCTAAATCAAACCTGGATCCTGGATTGTTACACTTGGCACCACAATTGCTTAGAATAAGATCATCTGATAATGAAACAGTGACACTGCCAGAATATGGTAGCTGGGAAAACTCAGTGATTGTCAAATGTGTAACACCCGTTACAGTAGAACTGATAGGGGAACATGCAGAGATGTCATGGGATAATGGCTTCAAAATTGTAATATGTAATAAAATGGTGGAACATGGAGCTATAAATGAAAAGGTGAAAAGTGATAGATCTGATATAGACAGGAGTAAATATGCAAAAGGGAGTAGAGATATGTGGATACCTGAGAGGGAACATTTTGAGGAAATTGAAAAAATTTACTTAAGCATTGCGCCGGGAATCATTGTCTGGAACACCAGGGGGTTCAGGTCCTTTCTACATAAAGATGGAAGTGCTTTATAGAACATTGTGATATATTTGCCTTCCAGGAGACCTGGGTAAGTGGTAGTATTTTGATTGATGGGTTTAATATACTAGTTAAACCTGCACTGTGCAATGGAGTCGGGCGTCCTGTGGGGGGACTCTGTATTGGTGAAAAAGGCCCGGAAATAATCAAAGTGTATGACACATTTGGCTGCTCACCCTATGTATTATGTGCGACCATTGGAAACTTGGGGGTTCTTGATGAATTATTATTTATAAGTGTGTGCTCACACCCAGGGTGAGCACATATAGAGGAGGTGATAAAAGTGATAGGAGACACCATTGAAGGCACCATTGAAGGCTGGATGGCAGAAGCCCCGAAATCGTAAATTCTGTTAATGGGCAATTTTAATGACTATTGTCATGAAGACACTCATGTTATGGATGAATGGTAGGAATTATGTGGGGACTACGAGGTAACTTCTCCAGAGGAATTGGGAAGAAATGTTAAAGGTTCCAATGGTCCGTCACAAATAACCAAACATCTGAAATGAGTAAATATGCTCCAGAATTGGGGATTATCCTACCTAAATCCAAATGACTCAGGGGGTAGACATGGACAAATGGAAATGTGGGTTATCGACTTGACTAGCTATTTGCCAGTGATGGTATTCGAGAACATGTGGACCATTCCACACATATCACCACACACCTAAGATATCATTCAGTTCTTAAATGTACACTGAAAAATATATCCAAACCTATGCCTTATTTACCTACAGGTAAATTTAAAATGATGAATATCCAGAGCTCTACTGGTGGCAATAGGATACTATGGACAGAAAAAAAAACCTGGAGAAATATATATATATCAACAATCAACAAAGCATGGAGTCTGGTTCACAAGACCTGTGTGATTCTGAATTCTTTCTTGAAAAGATCTCTATTATTCATGACCACATAAAGGCTGGCTTGCCGTTGCTCGCAGCCCCTAAAATTGTCACTTCCTCCCCTTCTCCAACTGCTTCTTGGTCTTCGTTTCCGCAGTTCTCCAACTCTGACGTACTCACAGCTATTTCTAAACTAAAGTCAGCTCTCCTAATGATGCTATACCTCTTATTCTTTTAAAGGAGGTATCTGCTGACCTCATTGAGCATATTACTACTGCTGTGAATACTTCCTTCTCCACTGGGCTTATTCCTCCCTCTCTTAAGCACGCCCTGGTGGTCCCCCTTCTTACGAACCCATCTCTTGATCCAGACGTTCTTTCTAATTATCGCCCTATCTCACTTCTTCCTTTTCTTATGAAGTTGATGGAGGCTTTGGTGTCCCCTCTTCTCTCTAACTTTCGAGAGTCTTCTCATTTCTTCGATCCTTTTCAGTCTGGTTTCCGCCGCGGGAGAGGTACTGAATCTGTCTTGAACTCGGTACTTGATGACCTGGTATGCTTGGTGGATAAGGGTGGTGTCGGAGCAGTCCTACTCTTGGATCTGTCGGCTGCTTTCGACACCATCGATCATTCCATCTTGCTCTCTCGCCTTTCCAACGCTGGTCTTTCTGGCCGGGTCCTTGATTGGTTCACATCGTTTCTGTCTGATTGCTCTCAGTCTATTTCTCTTCCTCCTTTCCGCTCTAAGTTGGCTACACTTCTTTGTGGTGTCCCTCAGGGTTCTGCACTCTCTCGTATTTTCTTTAACTTTTATATTAGATCCCTTCTGTTTCTTATTCACTCACATGGTTTCCGCTACTATTCTTATGTGGACGACACACATATTCTCATCCGCCTGGATCTTACTCAAGCTGAGACTGATGCACGTCTCAGGAACTGTTTGGAGGATCTGGGGCACTGGATGATGACTAATTGGCTGAAACTGAAAGGCAGTAAGACCGAGGTCCTGGTTGTGGGTACTTCGTCTCCCCTTCTCTATTGGACCTCGCAATTCTGGCCATCGAGCCTGGGTCCTCTTCCCCTTCCGGTTCAATCGGTCCGCAACCTCGGTGTCAAAATCTCTAACTCTCTGTCTCTTGACAATCAGGTGGCTAGTGTCTGTAGTGCTGGGCATTTTAAACTCCGCATTTTGTGGAAAGTACTGCCTTTTATTCCTGCTGAATGCCAGGCGCCGGTAGTGGCAGCCTTGGTCCTCAGCACGCTTGATTATTGCAACTCTCTCTATCTGGCCCAGCCTTGCTATTTGATCCAAAGGCTTCAACTGCTGCAAAATGCCGCCGTTCGCTCCATACTTCGCCCTCCCTTTGAATCCCACATTTCTCCTTTGCTTAAGAAACTACACTGGCTTCCTGTGGCCAGCCGGATCTTGTTTAAATCATTATGTCTGGTGCATCGTGCCTTTTATGGCGTGGGTGCTGAGTAGCTTCAAACTAAGTTTATTCACTACACTCCGTCCCGCTTACTGCGCTCTCAGTCTGCGTGTCTTCTCACTATCCCACGCTATCGTCTGTCACGTATGGGAGGCCGTGCCTTCTCGGTGGCTGCTGCTAAAGCCTGGAACAAGTTGCCTATTGCTCTCCGGGCAACTGAAGACCACCTTACCTTCCGTCGGTTGCTGAAAACCACTCTGCTTTAGGCCACCCCCTCTTTTTATGGTACCGTTGGCCTTTCTGGATCTTTATTCTCCTCAGTAACTAGCGCCAAGATGCCTTTGGGTGTACGTGCGCTTTACCAAGTTAACATAACATAACATAACATCACACGTCTGAAAGAGCTTGGAGTAAACTGATCCGAGTACTCTGTCCTATTTAAAATTGTGCATACATTGTTTTAACCAAAGTTTATTTTAATGGAATGCATGTGTGAAATGTAACATTTGTAGATGGTTGTGTGGAATGATAGGTGTAATGAAAGGATGTATATTTTGGTTGTATGAATGTAATTTAATATTAAAAGGTGTGTATAATGATAGGTCTGTATGGATGTATGGTAGTGATGTATATTGATATTGTAAATGAAATAAATATGTAATGCTGTGTAATTAAATGATATGTGAGGAACTGATGCGCAAATTCGGTATTTTAAAACTTCAATTTATTACAAAATGTTTATGGTTTAACCAATTGCACTATAAACTAAATAAAAACATCACAATAATACCTCTGAACATTACCAGCAAGGTTTGTGCCCATGCAGCTGTGTCCTTCTTGAGGATCTGATTAGTCAGTGCATGTGGACCTGGTGCCCTTGACCTAGAAGCTTGGATTGTAAGTTCTTCAATGGTATCCCAGTCTAGATGTTAACAAAAAGGGGACTTGGTTAATGGTCCCATGCTCACTGAATTAATCTCCTTAAATACATTTCCAATATATTCCAGCTAAGATGATTTTGGGACCACATTGCCCTGAAAATATCCCTGGGAGAACTGTTGTTGATTAACCATGCCCCAAAATGTTTTTGACTTTCCTGTATTTACCGCCTCTAACATCAGTTGGCCACCATGGACACTATGTGCAAATCGGTGCTGCTTGAACCAAGTCCTTTATGAGGTGCACAGCTTTGACTTCTTTTGGTGAAAATCTGGTAAAGAAATTCTTTAATGTTTAAGGACACAAATCGCTTTCCCAACATCTTTTTTCTGCCTCAACGTCTCCTTATTGAAACTGGGATTATGCCTATAGGATTTTGTCAATTGTTTAGTTTAGGCTGATCCAACTCCTTTTGGAATTCTACAAAATCTGCAGAAGTGCTCCTGATCTGATTCTGTAGTTGATCCTAAGACCTACAGTAAATTCTTATTCAGATCCAACCCTTCTTTTTCGAATTGTACTATCCTGTTGTCACCGGAATTTACCTTTACAGCTATATGTGCACTTTTCACTGCAACTTGAATGTTCACCCAGAAAGAGGCCATTAGCGGGTTATGGTCACGAAAACCCAACTCTCTTATTCAGAAAAATTCACATTAACTAAATAAATCTGCTGAAAGTGCCAGATAATTAATAACTGTTCCTGCAGATCTGTTCTTCCAAGTCATTGCAGGAATCAAATCTTCATTCACATTCCCATTGACCAACAGCAAATTCCAATCTAAAAAATGTGTTTTCCATTTTACGCCATTTCGTGTGCCTTCATCTGTACATTAGGCAGGCATTGTGAATTTATATCCCCAGCCAACAGTAAGCTGTCCTGCACATGCCGAGAGTTCACCTCTATGACCAAACTAGAAAGGTCTTCCAAATATGATGATAATCTAGAACGTGAAAGGTTCCAACAGAGGTTAAAGACCACCATTGATTTGATTGCATTCTCCATTCTCAGAGATACCCTTACAGCCATAATTCCTGCAATCATATACTAATGGGTTGAGTGAGTAACATGCCGCTATTAGTATGCTACCCTTAGGACCGGCCTTCCTTAGGACTGATTGCCAGTTGTTCTATGATCTTAACGTCATCCAACTTGAAACTATCTTGAAGCCAAGTTTCTGGAAAGAGGATCAGGTAGTGATTTTGAAAAGAAAACTCATTCGTAGCTTTGCCTAAAGGATATAGAGCCCTACATGTTACTGCATTTAAAATCCAGTTGTTACTTCACTAGAGCAATTCCTCACTCAATTTCAACTTCTGAAATATCTATGTCAGAATATCCAACAACAGAGACCAGATCGTAGCCCTATTATCTAGTAAAGCACCATTTTCACCTCCACCCTGTCTCCTAGCTCTATCCGCAGTGGTGTTCTTGCATTCACTAGCCTCCCTGCAATTGGAGACTGTACTTTTTCTGCAGGCCTCAGATCCATTGCTCAATTTTTTAGAATGGTAATCTGGCAGGGTAGCCAAGTTCTCTATTGCCATTTTTTGGAACTTAGTGGCAGTATTAAACATTGCATTGGCACCCATCCTGGTCTTTAAAGCTACTTCTACTCCCTGAGTACCCTCTTCATAAGGAAAACATACATACTCAATATTGTGGGTAGAAAAAAAAGTCAGGAATTTCCCTCACAGTTGACAATATAAAGCCATGATTTAATGCCCTCTCCTGCTTGTTTCCTGCATGTTTCCCACAGGGGCATTCAGGGTATTTTCTGCAGATAACGTACACTCAGTTGGATTCCTCAGGGATGGATTCTCTGCCTGTGCCTTGTCATTTAAGTTGATATTCAGGGTCTTTCGAACTCTGTAGAAAATAGGTCTCCACCAACTCAGCTGAGTTGCAAGTTTTTCTGTTTGCATGGCCACACTAGATGTTTGTGTTTCCCTAGCTTCTGTATGTGTCTCCACTCTATGTAATGGAGACTCCATCGCCTGTGCGTGCTAGGCTACTGGACCAGTACACTAGTCAATCTGTTGACTAAAGGACTTTGTTTTTATTTGTGATGGTCGACTAGCCGCCTGTGTCTCATTGTATAATTTGTTTAGGGTTGGGAAGAATTTAGAATTTCCATATATTTTTGCTATTCCTTTTCTTTGTTTTTTCGGTTTCTGTTCTAATGTTTGTAATTCCGTTTCAATAACATCCATTACATATTTAGACTTCTTTTTCTTTCCCCTGTTTGTCTTCTTTGTTTGCTCGCACAATGGATTCAAATTCGGAGTTGAAGAAAAAGTGGCCAACTCCAACACTTTAGGAGAAATAGCTGCCACTTCACTGGGAGTCCCAGGTTGATCCACCCCTATTTTTGGATCATCGACAATGTGGGCCAACCTAATAAATTCTTCAAGAACAGAATTTCAGAATGGCGTGTCATCTAGAGTAGAGTTTATGACATTTGTCTCTGCTTGCATTATGATGACATCCGCCTCTTGGTCACTTGAAGAATTGAGGACCTTTAGGCCCGTAATGTCCCCGCTCATCAATTGTAGTTGAAGGTTAAATATCATTACATGTTTAACAGAGTTGCTGATTTTTCGCTGGGAGATGATTTGAAATTGTAGGCTGGATAATGCAATGTAGTGCACAGTTTCCCCTTCTTGCATGCAGAGGGCAACGTGGGAAATACTGGACAACTGGTAGCTCGCTTCCCTGCAAGCCTGGAATTATGTTTCCTACTCCACAATAGTTCACAATAGTCTGTGCCCAGTGCCCAGTGCCATTTAACAAACCAGGCTTGCGCCCAGATGCTTCAAAAATTATTCAAATGCTTATTCAACTCACTGCTCCCAGACCCAAAGCTAAACACTCACCGGTCCTTAGCTTGAGCTGTGGGTTGCTTGCTTGCATTGTTTCGGCCCTCAGAGCCTCGATGTCTTTAGATCACAGGCCCACAGCCCCACAGAAACCCAGCAACACACTCCTTTGCACTCCGCCTGAGGAGGGCTACAACTACAGAACTGCAGGGGAGTAACGACTATCGGACCTTACCCTTCCAGGCCCAGAATTAAGTTTACAAATTTCAAGTTGAAGGTGACATTTTGTATCTCACACAGCAAAGTGGAAAAAAACACTTACCACTGCAATCCTTACCGCTGCATGCCCCCGAGCCATGGAATCCACAGAAACAGGGTAACACTCTCCATGCCACTCCGCATAACTTTGATTGTGGAACAAGTATTTGTTGTACACAACGCTGCCCAGCAATTAATAGGGAAGAAAGACTGCAAAGAAAGACTGCACCGGTAGCACATAATAGCACTCCTCTATTTCTAAATGATATGGAAGGCACACACAAACACAAGCACAAACGAAAAAGCACAGCAGAAATTACCTTAAGGCGTAGCATTTAAAACATAGCCACAAATCAGCTGACCCAACAAACCACAATGTTAAGTTGTTTGAAACTATTAAAACAAATGTGTCTATGTTCCACCCTAAATACAATAATTAAAGGATAATATGTAATTAAAGGCATACATTTAATTATTGACCTCAATCGCCTTCTCATCCTCTCTAGTTTCTAGCTTCTAATTACAAAAACAATGTTTTTAATTTTTTGGGTCCTTTGGCAATTTGCTGCACACACATGCCTATTGTCGGGACCTGTAAGTCAATCCATATCTGACCTATCTAAGGCAATGCACCCACATTCTTTACACAAAGGAGAGATTTTAAGATTGGGCCAATGCTTTATAAAAAGCAGTTCCTGTGGCAGTAGCCAATGAGAGTTAGGAGGAAGGGTTCTGTGGAATAGAGAAAGCCAGATGCCAATTGCTTGGGATAATAATTTTCTTTAAATCTTTTCAGGAAGGCTTATACAGATTCTTCTAGGTTTCTTTACCAAAGGTTCTTCTCTGTGTCAGTCTTTGTTTGAGGTAAGGATGCTCAACAAAGTCCTTAACCTATCCTTTCTTTGGTCTCTCAGCCAGATTAGACCATTGGTATAGAGGGCTCCTGTCAGCAGTGTCCTCCCCCTGAAATGAAGAATGGTATAGTGATGCACTGTATCCTGTTCTTTCATATTTATACAGAAAGGGGTTGTGTTCAGCAAATCACTAATGGAGATCCCCTGTCCTTTCTGTTGCTCTATTGTATGATAGGCCCATCCTCTTTTTCTACCAATCCTGCCTTTATCTCTGGCTGCCATGACACACTCCCGGTATGCCATGATCCTTCTTGGTGTACCACTAGCTGCAAATCACTGGTCTGCTTCTTCTCCAGCATGACTGCGGCTGAAAACATGTCTAGATGTCTGTCCTCCGGAAAACCTTGTTCCCTCTGCTACTTGCTCCATCCTTGGCTCCTCAGGTAAGGTTGCTGTTAGAGCTGGTATTGGCATCACAAAGTTCCTTGCTAAAGGATGGCGTGACTCACACTTGCTGTTTAGATGGTAAGGTGTAGGGTATTTCTGTTTTCCTATGTTTCTTGCAGTCTCTTTATGAGACAAAGCTTTTTTCTGCTTTCTCATTGCTTGTTGTACACTTGATGTTCCCCTAACCTCCTTTCTCTGAGTTCCACGTCTTCAACACGGCTTCTCATGTTTCTTGCTTCATCTCCCAGGCTCATTCTAAGCTTACTGGTGAAGTGAAGAGAAGGATCAGGAGAAGTAGCTGGAGCAAGATCAGGAAACAGGTGACTGGTGGACAGACCGTGGAGCATGGAGTGAGCAGCAGACATTAGTCTGGTGGAGAGCCCCATGAACCCCAGGAAAGAAGGAGATAGGACCCTATAAGGGGGGCCAAGGAGAAATACAGATCAAACAGCTGCAGATATAAAAGACATGGCTTGGACAAGGAACACCGAATGGGCTGGAGAGTAAAGGCCGAGAAGGTTGGGAGGAGAGTGACACAGAAGTCTAGGAAGTAAATACACTGATGTCGAGGGTCAAAGACACAAAAGGCTGTAAATAGGGAAACCCATAAGGGCAGGAGAAGAGAGACTCAGATAGCTAGAGCAAAAAGACTCAGCCATCTGGGAGGATTAAGATCCAAGGGACTGGGATGGGAAAGATCCAGAAGCCTGTGAAGAGAGAGACCCAGGCAGAGGAGGAAGAAGGATCCAGAAGGATGGAGAAATACCCAGAAGGCAAGGAGGGAAAACTCCAGAAGGCAAGGGGAAGAAAAAATGGCTGAGAGGAGAATGTCTCAGCATTCTGGGCGGGGAAAGACCCAGAAGCCTGGAAGTGTAAAAGCAATTGCAAATGTTATTACTGTCATGGTGCTACATTCTTCTGCCCCTAATTTTGTTTGTACTGAACTGCAGGTTATTGTTAATGATGCACCTACCCCTGAAAGTGCTGCTAAAGCAATTGCAAATGTTACTATTGGTATGATATCACCTCATCCACTCACCAATGTTGCCTGATAAGAACCCCATCACCAAGGACACCCTTACCACTTGGATGTATATTCCTAATGCTACTGATGCTAATACACTTGCCACCACTAGCAACTGCCCCTTCACCATCCTACCTAAGCCACCCCCATCAGCCACCCCTACTCACCTGGAGCCCCACCTTAAGTGCGCCCTGGTCAATGCACGCTCCATCAATGCCCACGCACTAGATATTCATGACCACCTTACCACCCATGACTTGGACCTCCTTATGGTAACTGAGACATGGCTACATGATGCCTCAGGTCCTGCCCTAGCCCTGGCCCTCCCATCAGGCTACTCTATCACCAGACAAGACCACCCAAACAAAGGGGGCGGTGTAGCTGTCATAGCGAAAGACTCCCTCGCCATCAGGAAGGACAACATAGATATGAACAACAACAGCAACTATCTCCAATTAAAACTAAAACTATCACACCATACCACCATTACCCTTCATCTCGTCTACCGTCCAGCTGGACTTATAGGGAACTATAGGCAGCCATCACACACCTCCTGTCAGACAATTTAAAAAACTCTACCAAATCCATCTTACTTGGGGACCTCAATCTAGGTCTCAATGATGCCAAGGACCCAGGTGCCAAATCACGTAACCTAGCCCTTGACACCCTAGGGTTCAATCATTCTGTCACTGGCCCCACACATACACATGGCAGCATAATTGACTAGATAGCCCAACACAACTGTCCCATCCTAATCACTGGCAACACTCCCACCTCGGGGTCTGACCACCATATTATCATGTTCCATATCCCTACTACCAGAGTCAACTCTCATCCACCTCCCCCTCTACCACCCTCACTCACCAGAAGCTCCCGCCAGCTCACACGTGAAAGGATACTACCCTACATACAAGTACCAGCTCTCAGGCCCCAATTCTCAACTGACCCAGAGGCTGTAGCGCTAGCATATGACACTGCCATCACTGCAGCTGTCAACTACATTGCCCCACTCAAACCCTGCAAATCTAAACCTACCAGCCACACAAACGCCTGGTTCACCTCTGACCTCCTCGAACTTCACTCCAAAAAACAGACAGCCTTATCCCTCTGGCAATCCACCAACTCCGACACTGACAAACAAGACTTCCACAAACTTTCAAAAGAGTATTAAAAAAGCTATCATTCGAGCCAAAGCCAGCTCTTTCGCAACCAGGATCTCTGAGGCTAAATCCAACTCAAAATAGATATTCTCTACTTTCAGAGAACTAGAGACCCCTAGCCTCCGCCCCACCAAACTTCACCAAAGACAAGGCGTGGTGCGATGAAATCCAAACCACCATGAGCAACAAACTGTACACCCTCCAAACCGAAATCCAAATCACTCAACATTCACTCACCAAAACTCCTACCTACAACATTGGTGCAACCACCAACACCATTGCTGACACCACTGACCCACAGTCGGCCCCCCTATTTTCATTCAAACCAATCCAGGAGCAAGACATGATCAACCTGATGAAAACTTTAAAGCCTTCAAACTGTAAAGGTGACATATGCCCAGCTTCTATTATTAAGGAATGTGCCAACACCCTTGCACCTTTCCTGACTGCTTTCATAAATGCCTCCTTTGCCACCGGAAAGGTTCCCTCCTGCCTCAAAGAAGCCTGGGTTCGCCCCCTATTAAAAAAATCCACTCTCAACCTCACATCTCCAAACAACTACAGGCCCATTACCACCGTCCCATTCTTCCTTAAAATACTTGACAAAGCCACCTACCTACAGGTAGAACAATTCATTGAAGAAAACAAGCTCCTAGGGCTACGACAATCTGGCTTTCGCCCTAGGCATGAGAGAGAAACTGCCTTACTGGACCTTAAAATCCAGATGGATGATGCTAGAGATTCAGGCAAATCAGCCCTACTCCTACCTCTCTACCTCTCTGTGACCTTCAACCTCGTAGACCACAACATCCTTTGCCACCACCTCCCTACCATGGCAAACTTCTCCCCTAAGGCTACTGCCTGAATCACCTCATTCCTACAGTACGGACCATGCAAGTATTCTCTGACCTAGCTTCTGCTTCCCCTACCATCATCTCATGTGGCGTGCCCCAAGGCTCCTGCCTCTCGCATACACTCTACAACATATTCACATGCCCCCTCTTCGTCCTCCTTGATGCCCTGGGTATATTCTACATCAATTATGCAGATGATACTCAGATTCTACTCACACTAACAGGCGACTGTGACACTGACTCTGCAACCCTGAACAACATGTACAACACCATCCAGACTTGGATGGCTGCCAACGGACTGTGCCTCCACTCAAACAAGACTGAACTTCTCCTGGTAGGCGCCGCCGACACACTTAAGAATCTCAACACACAATTCAGCCACTTCACCATTGACTCAATCAAAATCCCTGCATCTGACGCAGTAAAAAACAATAGGTGTATACCTGGACTCCAACCTGTCCATGACCAGACAAGCTAATGCAATCGCCTCCTCAGCAGCCTATGATGCAAAGATCCTGAATGCAGCCCAACTGTTCCTCTCTAAAGAGATCTGCACCAACATAGCAAGAGCCATCACTGGCTCAAGGTTAGACTATTGCAACGTTCTCTTTCTGGGCACTTTGGTAAAAAACCTAGTCATCCAGAATAACACACTACGTGCAGCAATGAGCATTCCCGAAAGCAAGCATATCACTACTGTCAGGCAACAAGCCCACTGGCTCCCTATAAAAGAATGTGTTATATTCAAAGCCCTAGCTTTGACCCACAAGTGCATCCACCTCACCGGCCTACCTATCACAAAGGATTCACCCATCCACATCGGTGAGACCCACCAGAATGCCTTACTCTAACTTGCTCACTGTGCCCCTCATCAAAAGAGTCAGAGCAGGCGGCGCTAGCTTACTATACTTAGCATCTCTTCAATGCATGAGAACCAATTTCGGTTGGGTGATATTGTATGAAAATATGTGCTCTCTAAAGAGCTTTGTATAAAGGCGCTATATAAATAACACATCATTATCGTTCAATGGAATGCCCTCCCACCACCATTACATGCTAAGGAATCACACATAGCATTCCGAAAGGCACTGAAAACCATGCTCTTCGACTAACCCACCTCGGCTAGAAACACAGTATGCCTACACACCTAATTTTAAAACCGTAAATGTATATTTAACCAATGTAAAAATGTATGTGTATAATGTTTAAATGAAAAAACATGCAAATGTATACTTACCTGTACCCCCTCCTTGTAACTAAGTGCTCTTCAAGTAACAACGCCACAATGCCCGAGGGCTGTTTGTGTGCTATAGAAATGTAAAAAATAAATAAATAAATAAATAAATCCATAAATAATATCAATAGTTTTGGGAGAAAAAGTCCAGAAATGTGTGAAGAAAGGGACCCAGAAATCCAGGCAGGGAGTCCCAGATGACAGGGTGGATAAAAACCATGCGGGTCAGAAGGAAAAAGACTTGTAGCAGTGGTAAGAGTTATCAGACCAAGGCAAGTGTGCAAGAAAATAGATAGAGGAAAACGATGTTGAGTAGAAGGAAGAGTTGTTAAATGATTTGGAGGTGTATTAAAATACCTGGAAGCACACCAAGGAAGTAAGCGAGAGCAGTAGAAAAGAGGTGAAGGTGGTGGACCCTAAAAGGCAAAGAGGATCACTTTGGAGGGTTGAAGGAATGATTTTCTGCAGAGGCACCCAGGAAAGAAAGAAGTCTGATAAATCAGAAAGTCAATGGCAGGATCCAATAGGACCAAGGCTGAGTCGAGTCACCAAGGATGAGATAGAATTTAGAGCCAGTGAATGGAGAAACATGAGGGTATTGAGAGTATCGTAAGAGGTAATTGTATCTCTATGCTAAGTGCAAGAGAAACCTCTATCCCAGAGCAGCAGACATGTTTACCATTGGAAATCAATATTGTTTTGGGTCTGTCACTGTAACAACTAGGAACCAATTTGTACTGTCATTATTTCAATGATCAGTATTAGATGTCATCAATATCTGTACCATTCAGGTTTATAACTAAAACACAACTCATGTATATTTTCATCATATTGGCTCAGTATACTTTCAAATAGAAGCAGACACACACTGGTCTCACTCAATTATTTTTCATTTATGCATAGGCTGACTGTGTTGGTTAGTCATATCTCTCATTTAATCTGACTGTGTGTGTTTGTCATATCTCACTTTTAGCATGACTGTTGGTTAGACAAATCTCACATTTAGCTTGACTATTGGTTAGACAAATCCCACATTTAGCCTGACTGTGTTGGTCAGATAAATCTTGCATTTAGCCTGACTATGGTTGTTAGTCATATCTCACATTTAGCCTCACTTTGTTGGTTAGTTATATCTCACATTTAGCCTGACTGTGTTGGTTAGTCATATCTCGCATTTAGCTTTACTGTGTGGTTAGTCGGATATCTCACATTTAGCCTGATTGTTGGTTGGACAAATCTCGCTTTTAGCCTCATGTAACTCTTAAGTATTAATGCATTTATGGTTGCACCCCATTTTAGGCCATTATCCCTCTATCCAGGTGTCTCGAATCTAGGTGTTACTGCATTTACTATTTTTCCCCCATTTTAAGCACTTTCTCCCTCTATCCAGGTGTCTCAAATCTAGGTGTTTGTGCATGTACGGTTGTGTCCCCATTTTAGACACTTTCTCCCTCTATGCAGGTGTCACAAATCTAGGTGTTATTGCATTTGCTGTTGTGTCCCCATTGTGTGCACTTTCTCCCTCTGTCCAGGTGTCTCAGGTCTGGGTGCTGCTGCATTTGATGGTGTGCCACCGTTTTTGGGGTTTTCTCCCTCTGTCCAGATGTCTCAGGTTTGTGTGTTGTTGCATTTGCTGTTGTGCTCCCATGTTGGGTGATTTATCCCTCTGCCCAGGTGCCTTGGTTCTAGGTGTTGTTCCATTTATTGTTGCCCCCCCATTTTGGGTGATTTCTCCCTCTGTCCAGGGGCATCAGGTCTGGGTGTTGTTGCATTTGTGGTTGTGCCACTGTTTTGCGGGTTTTCTCCCTCTGCTCAGATGTCTCAGGTTTGTGTGTTGTTGCATTGGCTGTTGTGCTCCCATGTTGGGTGATGTATCCCTCTGCCCAGGTGCCTTGGTTCTAGGTGTTGTTCCATTTATTGTTGTGCCCCCATTTTGGGTGATTTCTCCCTCTGTCCAGGGGCCCCAGATCTGGGTGTTGTTGCATTTGCAGCTGTGCCCCATTCCGGGCCATTCTCCCTCTGTCCAGGGGTCTCAGGTCTGGGTAATGTTACATTTGCTGTTGTGTCCCCGTTTTAGGCACTTTCTCCCTCTGTCTGTGTGTCTCAGATCTGGCTGTTGTTGCATTTGCTGTTGTGCCCCCATTTTGAGCCCTTTCTCCCTCTGTTCAGTTGTCTCAAGTTTCGGTGTAGTTTCAGTTACTGTTGTGCCCCCATTTTAGGTGCTTTTTCCCTCTGTCCAGGGGCATCAGGTCTGGGTGTTGTTGCATTTGTGGTTGTGCCACTGTTTTGGGGGTTTTCTCCCTCTGTTCAGATGTCTCAGGTCTAGGTGTTGTTGCATTTGCTACTGTGTCCCTGTTTTAGGCGCTCTCTCCCTCTGTCCAGGTGCCTCAGGTATGGGTGTTGTTGTGTTTGCTGTTGTGCCCCCATTCCAGGCTGTTCTCCCTCCGACCAGGTGCCTCAGGTCTGCGGTGTTGTTGCATTTGGTGCTGTGTCACCATTGTGGGCACTTTCTCCCTCTGTCCAGGTGTCTCAAATCTAGATGTTATTGCATTTACTGTTGTGCCCCCATTTTGGGTGCTTTCTTCCTCTATCCAGGTGTCTCAAATGTAGGTGTTATTTCATAAACTGTTGTGTCCCCATTTTGGACACGTATTCCCTCTGTCCAGTTGTCTCAAATCTAGGTGTTATTGCATTTACTGTTGTTCCCCCATTGTAGGCACTTTCCCCCTCTATCCAGGTGTCTCAAATCTAGATGTTATTGCATTCACTCTTGTGTCCACATTTTGGCCTAGAGTCCAGCATTAGCAAGTCTAGCCTTGTTGCAAACAGCCCAGCCACTTCATATTATTCTTCTGGGATGGGGATTGCTGCGATCCCATTGGGGTGAGTACTTGCTTAATTTTGAACATTTTGGATCGTTTAAATATAATGTTGTGCTCTGTGCGCTGCCCGGGTCCCTTCCCACTCCCCATGCAGGCTGCTATCTGCTTCCACCCCATCTCCACCTCCCCTTCCCACTCTTGTCCTGTGCTCATGTGGGTAAGTGTTCTGGTAGCATTAATGGTGCTCTCTTTGTGTTTTAAGTATGGCCTCCCTTTTTTGTGTCTGTGTGCTTTCCCATTAATTATTTTTGGTACTGGACCCTGCCCTTACGGATCCAACAACTTGGACATACTCTTCCTCACAGAAACTTGGTTGCAAGAACCTATAGGCCCAACTGTCGATAGCGCTGTCACCCACAATTACAACATTTACTATGAAAATCGGACATCAGGTAAAGAAGGGGGGGTAGCTATAATAGCTAAACAGACTCTGAAGCTGTTCACTACTAAAACCCTTTGCACGGGTTGTGAAGTTCTTCATCTAAAACTCACACCCTCCAACAACCATTGTATTAACTTCATCGTCCTATATAGACCCCCTTCACTGATCTCAGACTTCAATGAAGAATTATGTCATACCTTGAATAATTTGAAGCAAACTAATACTGGGACTGTCCTTTTGGGCGATCTGAATAGATGGCGAGGTAACCCCTGCGACAAAGAGGCTATAAGCCTAGAAACTAGCCTAACAAACATTAATTACCACATCGCTAATAAGGGCTCCATCTGCACCTCTGGTAAACAACTTGATTGGATTATCACAAATAATGTTCAATTGACAGTGACCGATACCATTCCATGTATATGGACAGACCACTACAAAGTTGAAGCTACATTCTCCCCCACTCTCAAAGCTGTCCATTTTGATAATTCCCCTAAACCGGTTCTAAGCAGAAACTTTAAGAAAATCACACATGACATTCTCAAAGAAGGTCTTACTCATGTCATGAACAATACTGCAGATAATGATTCTTGTGAAAACATCATCCGCAATTTCAATAATCATTTCCAGGAGATTTTTCGATAAACATGCGCTGCTTAAAGACAAACAGGCTCGCCCCAACCCTAACCATCAGCATTGGTACACACCGGAATTGAGCACCTTCAAAATAGCTAAAAGGAAATTAGAAAGAATATGGCACAAAACCCCTTCAGAGGAAAATAAAGAAAACTGGAAAAAATGTGACCTTTCATATAGAGCTAAACTGGTTGAAGTAAAAAAAGAATACTATAATACTCAAATCATCAGTGCTTCTAACTCCACTGGAAAATTGTTCCAAATCCTAAAATCTTTCGATAAACCACCCACTCTCTCTTCACCCTTCCAACCAACCTTGACCGACTGTGAAGCAGTTCAACTTGCTTTCTCAAATAAAATCAAAAATGCCAGAGACTCCATTATAAATTGTAAAACATCATATCCGCCACCACCTGCGCAACCTAAGGTGACGTATCCTGTCTCAGACATCCCTAAATTTACATTTTCACCAGTTCCCATCGAAGACATGAACGACACTCTTTCTTCCATAAATTGCACCACTTGCGCCGAAAACATCATACCTCCGAAACTTATTCTTGATAATGCTGAAATCTTATCCCCTTTTTTCCGTCGCATGACAAATGCTTCCTTTAGGGACCGGAAAGTACAGACAGAAATTAAAACAGTCACAGTCACCCCCCTAGTCAAGAAACCTGGACTAGATCAACAAGACCCCACCAACCTCAGACCCATTACTAATTGTAACTTTCTTGTGAAGGTACTCGACAAAATAGCAACCAAGCCACTGCAAGATTATGTAGACCAACACAGCCTGCTACACCCCCAACAATCGGGTTTTAGAGGTGCAATTAGCACAGAGTCAGCATTGCTGGACTTACAGACAGAAATGCTGAGTATCCTAGACAGAGGTAAAACAGGTTTGTTAATCCTCTTGGACCTCTTGGCGGCTTTCGATTTGTTAGATCATGGGAAGCTCCAAGAGGCCCTAGGCGCAGCTGGTAACTGCTCCCATGAAGCAATAGATTGGGTATCATCATTCCTAGAAGACAGGAACTCAAAAATCAACTCGGCAGGTCACTCCACCTCACCCAAACCTGTAGACTGCGGCGTCCCTCAAGGAGCCAGTTTCTCTCCTTTGCTTTTCAATTTATACATCCGTTGCCTTTGTACTCTACTATCTCAGCTTGGAATTCTTTTCACCAATTTCGCTGACAATACACAGCTCATCTTAGAGTTCAGTGGAAACCATTCCTTAGACAACGAGAAGTTATCGATTATCTATAACACCATTGAAAACTGGATGTTAACACACTGGATGTGTCTTAATAGTTCTAAAATGGAACTTATGACCTTTGGAAGCGCTAAAGCCTTAAAAAACCTTGGCTCGGACTATTCCACCTTCACTATAAAAGACTCCACCATTAAGGTATCAAATAAGGTCAAAACCCTAGGTATTTATTTACAATCTTCCCTAGGTGCAGAAGCCCAAACCGCTTATTTAAAGCGAAATTGTCAATATTATCAAAAGCTTCTCTGCCAGATAAGACCATTTCTTAACATCAAGAACAGTGCCACGATAGGGAGAGCTACTATCCTGTCTCGCTTGGACTATGGTAACGCGTTAATGCTTGGCGCTAGCAATAATTGCCTGAAACAATGCCAGATTATTCAGAATAATGCTGTCAGGTCCATCACTAACAAATCTAAGCGAGAACACATCACCAAGGACAGAAATGATCTCCATTGGTTGGCAGTGAAGGAACGGATCCTGTTTAAATCACTAACCCTAACCCACCGATATCTCTACGGCACGGCACCAAACTCATACTTCCCTCAACACAACATACCCTCTCACATCAAGGAGCTATGTGCCAGATTGTTGCATAACAGAGAATATACTTTTATATGGGTAGGAGACTTCAATTCCGTCATGAACGTCGAATTAGATAGATCTGTAACGCCACGTATACCTAACAACGCTTCCTCAGGGCCCCTCTCTAGGATGGTGGCAGACCTACATTTAACTGACATTTGGAGAGACCTTCACCCCTTCAACAGATCATATTCATTCTACTCGGCTCCCCATAACCTCCACACCAGGATAGACTACTTTTTCATCGCCAATGAGCTAACCCCGCAAGTAGAATCGGCAGATTATATGGGCAGATCAATATCGGATCACTCCCCTTTACTGTTACAGCTCTGCTTCAAGGGCCCTCGCCTACCTATCCCGATGTGGCGCATGCCAGTAGACACCCTAACCGACCCCGCATTTAAGGAAACCCTAGGTGAAAAGCTAGAAGAATACTTAACGATCAACAAGGGAACAGTCGGGAAATGGAGCACACTCTGGGAGGCGATGAAAGTAGTGTCAAGGGGAGAGATAATCGCCGAAGCAGGCAGGATCAGGAGACAGCTGAGAAGGGAACTAGAGACAGCAGAGGAGAAAATCAGACACCTCGAAAGCGACGGCCCATCGGCCACTGAAAGGGAACCAGAACAAAAAACGATCAGAGAAAACTGCAGGGTTGCATGGCAAAGACTCTCAAAGTTCGACTTCTCTGTGTGCACCCTGAAAGCCCACAAGGAAGCAGACAAGCAGGGCAGAATACTCGCATGGCTATGCAGAAAGGAACACCCGAGACCGGCCCTCAAGGAGATCAAAGATAGGAATGATATAACCCGTAGGACACAACAGGAGATCAATGATGTTTTCACGGATTTCTATACTGAGCTATATACCCACAGGAATGAGATTCCCACGGCAGATATAAGAGACACGTTGGCCGAAGTAGGACTACCCAGGTTGAATCAGGAACAACGTGACACGCTGGGAGAAGCCATCACGGTTGAGGACATCTCAGATGCGATTAGATCCCTTTCCACATGCAAGTCCCCCGGGATGGTCTCATCCCAGAATTTTACAAGGCCTATGAGGAGACTTTGTCCCCTGTATTGCACGCAGTATACATGGAGGCATATGAGTCTGGAACTCTTCCTAACACCATGAGAGAAACCCTCATAGTCCCAATACTCAAGCCAGGCAAACCAGCCAACAAGTGTGATTCATATCGTCCACTGGCGCTCCTAAACTACGACGGCAAAATATTAACAACCATATTGGCTAAGAGGCTCTCGAGGGTGATTGGATCTCTGGTGCACGAAGATCAAAATGGCTTTGTCCCGGGACGAAACACTACTGCCAACCTCAGGAGGCTCCAACATATAATAGCACAAACAACCGAACGCAAGGAAGACCTAACAGTACTCTCACTTGATGCCATAAAAGCCTTCGATTCAATTTATTGGGAATGGCTGATTGAGACTCTGAGGGAGTTTGGGCTCGGAGAACACTTCATCCGTTGGATCAAGGTGCTCTACAGCAACCCGGTAGCAAGGGTAAAAACGGGAGCCATGGTATCAGAAGCCTGGTCTATTCAGAGGGATACCAGACAAGGATGCCCGCTGTCACCAATGCTATATATCCTGGGTTTGGAACCAGTGGCAATCTACTTTAGGAAGCAGTTTTTTGACGCTGGCATTAACACTGGTGGGTCGGACAACATTATTTCTTTATACGCAGATGATGTCCTCCTATATCTGCGAGACCCCCTGGAGAATGCCCCAATAGTACTGGATGTCCTGGACAATTTCGCGAAATACTTGGGGATAAAATTTAGCAGACAGAAGTCATGCTCGTTCCCACTTGCAAGTCTAAGGGGAAAGCCTGTGGAAGAGCTCCCTGAGATCGGGATCCGTTGGCAGGTGGACATCTTCCGATATCTAGGCCTTAATATCACACATACACCAATATCCACCCATAAATCCAACACAGAGGCTGCAATGAGTGGAGTACGTAGATCCATAAAATTCTGGTCGAAGCTCCCGGTCTCCATGATGGGCAGAGCTGCAATATCCAAAATGATAATACTCCCCAGGTTCCTCTACTGCTTCACCAATGTGGCATACTACATTCCCCCACCCTTCTTCAAGAAGCTGGAATCCCTGATTAAGGACTTTCTCTGGGGACTAGCCAGACACAGACTCACACTAAATGTTCTTACACTTACCTGCACCGAGGGTGGCATCCAACTTCCCGATTTCCAGAGATACTACTTGGCGGCTCAATCGACACATATAGCAAAATGGCTTTCAGATGAATCTACAGCTGAGTTAAATCTTCTCTCCCAATTGACCTCACCACTGCACCCCAAAGAGTTAATATGGAACACTCGAGTTGGGCCGTCCAACCCACCCATGATACTAGATGTGGGGAGACAAGTATGGAACAGGGTTAGATCCATAGTCGGACTACAACACTCATATGCACCCGATATCCCCATGCTGGCGGACGCTTGCAAAACCCCCAGTGATCTATCAACACTGAGGTGCTGGGAGAGTTATGGCCTCTACACATGGGGAGACATGTTCTCCGAGGGACTCTTCAGGGACTTTGAATCACTCCAAGAAAGGGACGAACTCCCACCAGGCCAATTCCTTTGGTACCAAAAAGTGAAACATGTAGCCAAGGAGAATTGGGACAAATGGCCTGAAGAGCCAGAGACGCACCCCCTTCTGCAGGAAATATACGACCTCGGCGACGGATGGAAGCCAACATCACGGCTATACACCCAAATAAACAACAGACCAAACCCAAGGAGTGCACGGCTGAAAGAGAAATGGGAGATAGACTTGGGGACTGAAATCACAGAGGGCGAATGGTCGAGAGCCCTGGCATACCCAAAGGAGGTATCTAGGAATGCCAGGTTCAGACTGATTCAACTGAACGTACTCTACAGAACGTATATGACCCCACACAGGATATCCACGTTTAATAACACAGCAGACCCAAAATGTCCCTGGTGCTCCTCCGACCTGGCGGACATGATCCACATGTTCTGGGCTTGTCCCAAATCTCAGAAACTCTGGCAGGCCGCTGAACAAACCTGCAGGAATGCTGGGCTGGAGACATATGAATGGACACCCAAGGAGTGCCTATTGGGCACTTACCCGAGGCTGAGTAGAATCAGGCACTTGGCAAAGCTTATGGACATGGCCTGTGTGTTAACCAAGAGGACGATTGCCATGGCCTGGAAATCCCCAGCAGGCCGCAGATATGAGCCCTGGATTAAGGAGATGGAGAGGTGGACCAAGGCCGAAACTAGAGCTTGGGAGGAGGGGAACAGCCGGGGAGGCGACGACGTGAGCAACACATTAGAGGCTTGGAGGGCCCTCCTGAGAGACATGATTTTTTCAACGAACTATAAACCTCCTTGAATCTAACCCCCTTGGACGCCAAAAGGGAACAGAGCGCAAAGATCAGTCCATTATTCCCACATGCGCCATTATGTCACTGCCCTGAGTGGGCAAACGCAGAGAACTGGCTCCGGACCCGGGCCCCTAACCTGGAAACATGGAACATGATGTGCTAGTAAATGGTGGGACAGTTAATGTTGTTTTTTTTGTTTGTTTATTTGTTATTGTATTACTGCAGTTTAATTGGCACACAATATATGTATTAGATGATGCAACCCAAAGCAGTCGCTCAACAGTTTTTCTGTACACGTATAAATGCCAATAAAAACATTTAAAAATAAAATACGGCACGGCACCAGCATACCTTAAGAAAAAGTTCAGGTGGTATGAGCCAAGTCATAGCTTGAGATCCACCAAGTAAGGACTGATCAATCCTAGCCTTCCAGGCAAAGCCACTGGTCTCGGTCGAGCTTTTCCGAGTTTGGCAACTTCCCACTGGAACAAACTGCCTTGCAGCCTTAGACTGGAAAGCAACACCCAACTCTTTAGGAGGCATCTGAAGACCTTTCTCTTCAAATAACTAGGCACTTTCTACACCGAATCATGTTGCCATCTTTCTGCCCCCCTCTCTTTTCTTTCTTTTGTGTCGTCCTGTTAATCTTCGTCCTCGTGTCTTTTTCGCACCCTGATGCTTGCGAGCTACGGCGCGTTACAAATAAATAAATAAAATAAATAAAGCCAGTGCCTACAACCTTAAATACCAGCCTATATACACATAAAACACACCGACACACACCCAATATAACACACATTCATCATACAACAAATAACCCAGGCACTGGGCCTCACCCTTGCAGATACAACAAGCCAGTGCCCACAACCTTAAATACCAGCCTATCTACGCATAATTCACACCCAATATAACACAAATTCATCATACAACAAATAATCCAGGCACTGGGCCTCACCATTACTGAAACAACAAGCCAGTGCACACATTCAACCCATCCACAAGCCAACACACACACAGACGCCAGTTTCTCCTGCTTCTGGACCTATCCTATCACACTACCCTCATTAACCCAGCCCAGCCTCTTTCTTGCAGAGCCACGTGAGCGCCTGGAGACTGCCTCTGCAGTGGTAGTGGTGCGTGGTATAAATCTACATAACATAACATAATATAGTCATTCTCTTGTAGAAATAGTATATGAACATTAAATACTGCATAGTCAAACAACAGGCGGCAGTCCCCAATATTAACATTAATATATTTTAATGTAGTTCTGGCATCCCACTCTTCTCCAACTGATCTATAATGTTTATAACCACCTATAATACAGCATGTTAAATAGTAAAGGTATACTCACAGTAGTGCTGTCAGGAGTGGCGAGCCAATAGATGGGTGATACTATTCCACCCACTGTAAAAATATCAAGTGGAAAGTGCTAAAAACACTATCATAATGCCATGGTTTCCAAGAACATCTGCCTTAAAAAAAATCGAAAGCAATCAGTTACAAATACAGAATAAAACCGTTAAAATATAGTGTACCGTTCCTTGAGTCACCTCCATCAGCCCAAACGACATCATAAGAAGAATTAAGAAGTTGAAAGTCTCTAGAGCACCGGGGCCTGATGGGCTGCCAAACTGTATGTTGAAAGAATTCCCCGATGACTGGGCAGTGCTCATCGATTTTATTTGGGAAAATAGCCACCACTCGTCACGTACCATCTTGGTGGCGGAGAGAGATAGTGGTCCCCATTCACTAGAAGGGAGACTGGAGCAATCCCAAGAACTTTTGCCCTATCGCTCTCCTTAATGTCATCGGCAAGCTCTACAGCTCAGTTGTCCTGGACCAATTCAACTTTTGGTGTAGAAAGACTGACTGTTCTGATATATTCCAAACTGGTTTTGTTAGGGGATTGGGTACATCAATAAACATCCTCTTTCTCCAATTGTTGAAGGGCAACCTAGGCCCTCGAAACCAATGATCTACATGGTGTTTGTGGATTTGGTCCAGGCTTTTGACCAAATTGACAGACGCAAGCTAAGGTCAAAACTGGCAGGGTAAAACTGCCTGTTGCCGTTACTCCACCCAATTGTGGCAATGCACTGTGACACGTCTCTCTGAGTTAGGCTGAATAAAGCTGGTGTTTTATCAAATGAAATAAGAACCTTCTAAGGAGTTAAGCAGGTGTGTCTGATGGCCCCAGCACTTTTTAACGTCTTCATGGAGGATTTGCCCGAAGCCTTCACGTCTACCAGGTAATTTCCTCCAAAGGTCAGTGGTACCCAATTACCACGCCTGCTGTATGCCGACGACATCATGTTAATCGACCAAACACTGGTCAGTTTGCAAAGACAACTCAACGCCCCTCGAAAAACGACCTTGAGATCAACAAGGGGAAAACTAAAATCTTGACCCTTGGACCTGTTAAGAGGCGATCAAACTGTTATTCATGGTATATCGATGGAGAAAATATCGATCAAGTGCAATCCTTTAAATACCCTGGGGTATGGCTAAGTTATTGCTTAATGGAGGCCCCAATGGCAACCTACCTTTTCGCAAAAATGAAAACCTTGACGAGCCAAGCAATTGCTTTAAACAGGAAGTTTGGTTACTTCTCGATCATTGCGGCTTTGAAGTATTACAAAGCCAACATAGTACCAGTCCTGATGTACAGGGCAGAGGATTTGTTTAATCTTCCAGATCCCCTAAGGAATCGTATTAAGGGGGGGTTCTGGAAGAAGGTACTGGGCCTCCCTCAGTGTACCCCGATTGCTATTATCCGGAGAGAGTTGGGCTTGAACTTGTTGAAATCTACATTCACCTGGAATAGGTTGGCACTGTTCAGAAAGTGCCATGACCCTGCACTGTCGGCGATTCTGGAAATGGTGCACAGTGAGTTGCTTACTGGCTCTAACCCGATGCTGGTGAAATGGCGTGAGGCCACACGTTCCCTTCTAGACAAAATTGGCAGCTCTTTAGGCCTATTGCTGTGTGTCCCGGATCGGGAAGAAAATTGCAAAGTAGTGATTGGATTGAAACCCAGGAGCAGGCGAGAAGCTACAAATCAGTTGTGGATTTACCGACTGAAGCCTGCACTCCTAATACATCTTGCGCATACCTGAAACAGTTTCTGGACAAGAGGGTCGGGGACTACTTTATGAGAATTTGCTTGAACCTGCACCCCACCAACAAGATTCAAACTATCCCGGGGTAAGTCTGAGGAAAAGCACTGTCGACATTGTCAGGACAGCTTGAAAGTTGAATCATTCTGAATCTTCAAAATCTTTTAGAACTCTCAAATTCTAAACATGAGATGTTAACTTCTTAAACTGTATTGTTAAAGGAAATTGGGAAATAACCAAGTTTTGTTTTGCAAAAAAGAATTGTCGATTCAATTTTAAAGTAATATATATATTTTTAAGTGTGCTTTGTTCACACCTGGCACGTGCGACACACAACGGCGCAGTATCTCTTCACAAACAGTAAGGAGCTAGCCTATCAAAAATGATTGTTAAAGGCATCGAAAAGACAGAATATGTTTATTAAAAAGGCCATATGTGAAAAACGAGTTGAATAATTCTTAAGTCAGCACATAAAAAATTTAAGCTATCATACAATTACAATTTGGTAACATTGACAAAGTGATATTTCTTTAAGATCAGTACAAGATCAGTACATTGACAAAGTGATATTTCTTTAAGATCGAATACACTTACTTCAAGTAAGTGTATTCGAAAAAAAGCTGTTGCCTCTTCTTACCCTAGCCAGTCCATCCCTTCCGTTCTGAGGGCTAGTAATGCCTGCCAACTCTGCCCCAAATAGAATCTGTTAACCAGCAAATTTTAGGGAGCTTTGCTTCACCACTCCCCTTTAATGCTTTCTTATAGGGTGCATTCAGACTATTCCAAGCCCCACCTGTTTCCTGCCAAACAATCCAGGTCTGCAGTGCAGCCTAAGCCTGATCTTTCAGCCAACCGTCCACACTTTTCCTCCATAGCACAACAATATTTTTCTATAAGAAGACAGTGGGAATGATTGACATGATGATGTCATGGACTGTAATCTGGTCTTACTCCCACAACAATGCTGCTCACACAGCCACTACAAAACTATGGGCCTCATTACAGGTCGGGTGGTCCGGAAATAACAGTGGCGGCAAACCTGCCGCCACTGTTAATTCCGGACCGCGCAATCCCGACTCTTGCAGGCGGGAGGTGATGTTCCCGCCAGTTCTGACCTGGCAGGTTTAACACTGCCCGCCTGGAGGCGGACGTGGAAACACCAGCACCATCACGAGATGGTGCCGGTGTTTCCACTTCCCCATTCCCATTGAGTCCTCTGGGACTCAATGGGAATGGGTATTAACCGAATTCCGCCTCCGGAATTCCCGGGACACCAGGGTCGTAATGCCCTAGTATTTCCGGGAGTCATGGAGGCGGAATGGTAATCCGAGTCCGGCGGTAACCAGGCGGTTTTACCGCCTCGGTTACCGCCGGACTCGTAATGAGGCCCTTTGTGTTAATTCTCATCTTTACAGCTTGCTTTATGGGAAACATGCAGTTGTATCTAAACCTCACCTTTTTCCTGCCAGACAATCCTGGTCTGCACTGTCATTGTGTACTTCCAAGTATGCTCTTATTACCAAGCCGGGAACATTTTTTCTCCATATCTTAACATTGGTGTTAAACCAAATGACAGTGGAAATGATTGTCATTAGAAACCCCACGGCAAAACTAATACAGCATGCGGCCCCTTTTCTCTAGAGCTTGGCATTATTTGTTGACAGCCATGAATTTTTAAAGTGTGAGTCCATTCCTTTTCTGCATGTGCAATTGATTTTTCAAAGTGGCAGAAAAGTTAAGTTAAACTGCAGATACATCTTTATAATAGTGTAATACAATCAATTTTACAAAATGTGTTATTTTCTTTATTCAAGAGCATGTACTTAATGAAACATAAATACTGATTTAAAAATATATTATTCCTGAATACCTTCAGGCCGCAGATTATTCTTTTCTATTTATGATCATTTTGTATTATATGAAAACAAAAATGTGTGCAATTGTACTTGCTTTCTGAAAATGGAAGCAGCATGTGTATGTGTGTGTGTGTGTGTGTGTGTGTACCACTGACCATTACACAGAGCTCACTTTCAAATGAAGAAACAACCTAATGATATTCATAATTATTCACAATTGTTTTGCATATGCAGCACATTACATAATTATGAATATCATTAGACTGTGTCTTCATTTGAAAGTGGGGGGAATGCCTTACTTACAGTTTCCCATAATTAGAACAGGTGTTGCCTGAAGTGGGAGAGTCATTGGGGGATGGCTTAGAGTGGTATGAGGAGGCAGCACTGACAAAGGTGGGTTGGCCACAGACACATGTGGAGGAAGTAGGGGTGGAGGAGGCAGGGACATTAAAGGGAGTCATGCTGCTGCAAGAAGTCCTTGAGCCAGTGGTGGTAGCAGGAGTTGTTGAGATGTATGGGGTTGTGAACATTTCTAAGTAATGTGGAGTAAATGCATATACAGTAGAGAACATTCTGGTGAATGTCTCTGAGTACATTGACCTCAATGTTTTGGAGGAGGTGATGAGAACTAAGCAGGGAGAGGATATGGCACTCGTGTCAGAGGAATAGGGCATCCTAGAGAACGATGAGTAGGGATTTGCAGGTGGTGGTGCTGAATGAGACCAAAGAGCTACAGTTGGTAGACCAAAGACAATGTATCAGTACAAGGACGAGATTGGGTCCTCTGCACCTGTGCCTGCCTTTAGGGGATAAGACCAGCACGTTTCAGACTGGATAGTGGACATACTGATAAAGGGAAGGAATTTATTGTGAAAGGAAACCTACCTATGCCTGGATCTAGTCAAGCAGGATATATATATGATGGTAGGTTTCAGCATTGTTATCCTTGGCAATGCACAACCCTATATAATGGTGGGATGTTTCCTGACTACTGAGTGCACATGACATCTTCCAGTAAATCCTCCTCCACAGAATTATCCAGTGATGATGATGATAATGAAGGAGTATTTGGAGTTTCCTCTTAGGAGGACACACCCGCACAAACAGCTTCCATTCCCTTTAACCTCTGAGCTTTCCCACGCACTGCTACCATCTGTGCACTCCCGAGTACAGCCTGCACCATTATCACCGATTACTAGGGGTGCCGTGAGGCCACCAGTACCACCATAACAGGGATTCGATAGTCAGCAGTCAACAGTGAATAGTTAACCATATGATGCTGTATTTAAGCACATATAATATGTGTGGTTGAAGATGATAATGAGTCAGCTGAGCAGGATACCAAAATAGTGGAGGATGAATGGGATAAGTAAGTGCTCCAGCGGAAGGAAGGAAGGAAGGAAGGAAGGAAGGAAGGAAGGAAGGAAGGAAGGAAGGAAGGAAGGAAGGAAGGAAGGAAGGAAGGAAGGAAGGAAGGAAGGAAGGAAGGAAGGAAGGAAGGAAGGAAGGAAGGAAGGAAGGAAGGAAGGAAGGAAGGAAGGAAGGAAGGAAGGATTTACAGTGTTGCCTGCATCTCTCAGTGATACTTTTATCTTCGAAATCTCCCTGTCCCTCAACCCTGTGCATCGCCCTGCTTCCGCTCAATCTCTCTACTGGTCTCCATCTAGTCGAAAAGCCTACTCCTGGACATCGAAGCCAGCCCGTTATTGGATCTGTTTAGGGCCGACCTAATCTCTACGTATTAGAGAAGAAAGGGGCAGCACCCATGCCGTCACTGCACACCCCAACTGACCGCAGCCACTCCCTCCCAAAATCCCATTGTGCTATTGGTCTCTGCTAGAATTTGAGCTTCTGCAAGCATTTTGTCGACTAGTTGTATGCAGTTTTCAGCTTCTCTGTTTCATGTCTGTTGAGGCCATAGTCTGCCTAGGGGCCATTGTACCTGCAGCATTTCGAAGCCATACAACATAGCAGCAGGCACCGTATAAATACCATATAACATACTCTCTCACACAAAAACACACACCTAATTCAATTAGGTACATTGTGCTCTTGCTATGGCTCTATGCCTTTATTCCTTATCTTATTTATATCTGTCCATAGTCACAGCCTATATCTCATGTTACCTCCTTCAAAAATGTGTAATCTCTCACAATGACATTCGCTAGGCAACGTAAAGGAATGCCTCTATAGTCTGTGCTGCTTACAATGTATCATTTCTTCTCAAAAAGCCATCTGTTATATGTATTAAATAAATGCAATTAATAATACAAATTTGGATTAGTTCAGAAAGTACATGCATTTGAAATGTGTAGAAACATGTCATAGAACTCCCAACAGTATGTCTGCGATGCAAAAAACGTTTTTCTTGTATTGCTGCTTTGGTGAATGTGGAGTAATGTAGGTTTTGGGAAAGGTATGGCTGCTCAATTTAGAATGCAAACATGGAGACCATCAAAGCCATGTAACAGGAAAGCACACTTCATACTACAATGTGGCACAGTTACATTATTGCATTTCTAAGCAAATCTAAAAAGGAGCAGGGCATATGAAGTAAATTTGAATTCTTATTTTGTTTGTAAACTGCCTTTTTTGGATTCTTCAGTCCATTTCAAGAGGACAGAATGCATTTGAGTGGCTTCACTTCTTTTGGTTCTATTTCCATACCAAGACATTCAAGCAAAACGAGGGGAATTTGGGAGTAAAAAATAACAAAAGTGATCTGCGAGAACCTGCAAATCTCCTTTTGAGATTCGGGTTGGTTAGTGGGTTCCCCCACATTTTTCTTCCTAACCGATTCTCATTTAAGAGCCATACATCTTCAGGGAAATTCAGGAGAGGTTTTTGGCAGATGCGGCTGATTCGAGGAGAACAAACAAACATAAGATAACCTAAGGTAGATTAAGGTTAGGGGAAAGGGAAGGGTCGCCAAGGACATCACATTGAACACTGCAGCAAGATAGCTCATTAGATTAATGCACCTACACCAGAGATATATCTTTAACCTGCAGGATCCAGGTTAAAATATGAAAAATAAGATTGTATTCTTTGACACTTCTGAAGTTGATTAGTGGGGAATTGTAAGAGTGCATGTGACAATAGCAGAGACATTTACATGTTAGGTATACCTCAGGCTCCTGCTCATCATTCAGAGGTTGCCACATTGTGCATTTTGGACGTTTACAAAATTACGATATAGGGAGTCCATCGCAGACCTGAATCTCTGAAATGCCTCAGGGCTGGAGACAAGTAGGCCTTACATCAAGGTTGATGAAGTTTCATCCTGCTGAATTTTCTTCCAAGAGGATGACTGAGGTCAGGTAGGGATGCAATGTCATGAGATGTGTAGCTGGGAAAAACACATAACATAAATTTATAGTTGGAGTGCAAGGGGTTCTAATACATGCTCCTGACACGAATGTCTGCAAGGGGGCTAGCCAGCACATCATTTGTACTGCAGCTCAGTCCCCATTAAATGTGCCGTCCAGCTTTGTGAAGAAGGTGACTTGCACATTTCTCAAAGTAATGAAAATAGAAACATTCCTTGTTTTCAGTACATTTTCATGCATTTGGCACCAAGCATTTTTTTTTAAAAAACATGACATGTTTGTCAGCGGTTACCAAAGGGTTAATTTTGGTTTATGTATATTAAAGAAAAGATAGAGCCAGATACAAGACATTAGTCAATTTGAAACCTTGCTTTCTTTGAGCTTCCCTGGCAGGTTTGGTTCTGAACATTTGATCTATTTAATTAACTCTGTTCATTAATTGCATGTATTGACGGAAGACAGTCTGGTCTCTTCAACCCAGGTTCACTGCAACATTTCACCAGCACATGTTGGTATAAGCTTCATTTGAATCTGTATCCAATTCTTTTTACAATTTCTGCCGAAACTGAATCATCTGAACACAGTACACAATTGGGATTATTCAGTATTTAGACACAACAAATAATGTGGCCCACGCTTATGTGGGACATAGTTTGGTAATGTTACAGAAATAGGGGATCGGCAAGTTATGCACAAGATCATCGAGCAAAGTAAATGGGCAATTGAGATTTATAGAAAACACTGATTGAAAAGTAGCTTAACCTGAATGGACACCAGTGAAACTGCTTTCGAAGCCAAGGATGAAGATTGTCACTGTTATATTGTGCTTGCAGATTATTATAAACTACGGTTTTACATTTAGAGGTAGAAAGACAATGCTACTTTGATTTAAGTGAGTTTTAAAAACTTGTATTAAAATGTTACTAATAATAAAAAAGTGTTCCTGTGCATTGTTTCACACTTATATAACATGATGTAATGTTGAGATCCCTTCAGCAGGCACAATGACCCAATTAGATATTTTACACAAACGTGAGTGGAAACTGAATGAAATTTCACAGGCAACATGCAAACCATGCTGACTGGCAAGAAGTCTTGTTTTTGAAACAAGTGAACCTAAACACTTATTATTTTGCTTACATCAAAACAACACATATTTGCATACATACCATCTATTATTTTACAGCGGGCCCCTCTGACCTGAGACTGTGGATACTATTTTTCTTTCATCGTGGAATCCTGTTTTAGAAGCATTGTCTTTAAGGGAGGTGGTGTGGGTAAGATATGAATAATGGTTTCCAATGCTTTCCAATGTGGCAACACCAGATGAAATGAAGCCCTAGGAGGGATAGAATGATGAAGTAGAGATGCAGAGGTATGCTGTAAAGACATAAGCAATGAATTAAAGCACAGCATTTAAGGAAATAATAAAGAGACACAAAGGAAAGGAGGGAGGACTTTTGGTGAGTAGAATTAACAGAACAATGTAGAGAATGGAGAGAGAGGAAAGAATGATGAAAGAGAGAGGAAGTAAAAAGAGGTAAAGAATTGAGTACCAGTTGTTATTATGACTCAGCCAAATGGAGCACAATTTTATATACTGCCAAGAGATGAAAGTCTGAGGTTGCCTTGCGAAGAGTAAGGCCGATATATTGGGCAAAAAGAGAAATGATGGAATAGGAAAGAGGGAAAAGAAAAAGACAGAGAGAAGGAAGGGGGAGTTAGTAAAGATAGTCAGATGGAGAGAGTGAGTGCATGAAAGAGATCTGGAAAAAAAGAAGCCAGAGTGAGAAAGAGAAGAATTAAAATTGAGAGGACAGAAGGAGTAAAGTGAAAGGGAGAAGGGCAAATGTAGAATACTCCTTGATACTGAAATGCCAGAGAAAAGTAGGTGGTCATTTTTATAGTAAAATTATTTTTTTTGCAGAACAGATATTGAGAGCCTCAAACTGCATGGGGGCCATTTTCAAATGTTTTCAAATGTTTGCAGGATCAGAAGGATAGGTCACAAAAAATAAAAGTGGCCAGAGCTGAAAATTATTGTAAACAAACGCAAAGGGCTTTCGGCAAGAAACTGTCTGACATTATGAGTTTTATTTATTGAGTATTTATAAAACGCCTATACAGCAAATGGTGTTTCAAGGTACCACAAAACAAAAAAAGAGTGACGAGCGGGGTGGGGTGTCAGAGGGAAAATAAACATTAATGGTCCGACTAGGCCTTGTGTCATTCGGTTCGTACAAGTGCAGTGAGAAGAAGTGCAAGGGGTAGGGGACATGATGGTGAGGGCAGAAGGGATGATGCTAAGGTAGGAGTAGGAGGGAAGTGAGGGGCATTAGGTGGCATACAATTGTCGAGGTGTGCAGGGTAAGAAGAGGGCCCAAGGGTCTGGGTAAGTGTTAAGGGGATGCCAGGTGTGCAAGTGCCAGGGAATGCCAGGGGTGAGGACCCCATGCTATATGCGAGGATAGAGGTGGACCAGACTCAGTAGGTGATCACTCCACACCAGTCTAGTCAGTGAAATGGGGCCCCAGAAGGGCAAGTGTAGACTGGTTGAAGGGGGCATGGCACCCTGTAGGACTCAGAAGGGCCAAGGCAGCCAGTCGAAGTGCAGAGGGGGAGTTAGCAAGGGAGGAGGAGAGGGAGGAAGAACACAAAAGGAGGGTCTTGAGAAGCTTCCGGAACTAAGGTGATATGGCTGAGAGCATGAGAAGGGCAGGAATGCCAATCCAGACAGAGGCTCCTTCGGAAGAGAGTGATATACCCTCACGCTCTGCTTGGAAAAGCATCTGATCTGCAGAGAGTTGCAACTAGAAGACTGAAGGGCTCTAGCAGGGAGGTAATTAGGATGAGAGAGCTGGATGAAGTGGGGTCCCACTCCCCAGGAAGCCGTGTATATGATGCAGGATCTTGAACTTGATCATCGCAGCCACAGGGAGCCAGTGAAGAGATCTTAGGGGTGGAGAGATGTGGTCCCTGGGCTTGTGGCAAAGGATAACTGTTGTTGTCCTATTCTGGATTAGTTGAAGGTGGCAAAGGGAGGAAAAAGGCAGACTGAGGAAGAAGCTGTTGCATTAGTGCATACTACAGAGGACCAGAGCTCTGGTGACATTGACTTTCTGGGGGAAGTTGAGGAAAGGGAGAATGCATTGGAGGAGGTGAAGCTGAAAGTGGGCCTTGTGGCAAGGTCTGCGATGTGAGGAGAGAAGGTGAGAGAGGAGTCAAAGATGATGCCAAGGTTTTCATCCTCACAAGAGGGTGAGGGGAGCGGACCCAAGGAGGGTGGCCAGAGAGTAGGAGGGATGGAGGAAGCCGGGGTCCCAATCAAAAGGATCTCAGTTTTACTGCAATTAAGTCAGAGATTGTTAGCTGCACTTTTAGTCCCAATTATGGATTACTGTGAATAAATGAAGACACACCAGTCATGAAACAGATATCTAACAACAGTTTATTGTCGCTTAAGCAGACCCAAATTCAACCATGTCTGTGTACATTCATAGAGAAGGTGAGCAAAGGCATGGGGGAGCGAACATACTTTAAACAATCTCAAAACACTTCAAATTCATCCCAGTCCATCATGTGATAATAGTTCATGACCTGCCAACCGTGGGAATTTTGCTATTGCAACACATGCTGCAGACAATTTACTGTCTGGGAACAGAGCAGAGTCGGGTGTAGGAGTATATCTTGTTCCTAACGCAAGGTAACATTCCTCGCGCTCCATTATCTATGTTGATTCTTGACTAGAAAGTCAGTCTGCATTTGGACTTGGTAGCTTAGGCTTTCAGAAATACATATGGCATGAATTGTGCTCCGTTTAATCATCTAGTCACACATTTACACAATTAGCCTCAGAAAGTCAGGAAGACAGGAAGGCAGCTAAATTACTGATTATCTACGTTCGTGCCAGCTCTTCAAGGCTCTGAGCTAAATAGAAACAACGTACTTAGCATTTCTCACATTTCTGTGCAGGGCCACGTTAAAGAGCTTTCAGAGTGGTGACTTGTGAACCTTTACTGCGTGTGGAATGAAAACCCAGTAAAGTGAGCAAAATGACCAAGATGGACTTCAGATGGTGCGACTGGGTGATTCAATGTGTGCGAGCTTAGGCCAATACAACATAATACAGAATGGATGTACTTTTACAGCACGCCATGCCTGAATAGCAGTCAGGCAGTTAGGAGTGAGAGAGAAAGTAGAGGAGAGCTTGAAGGAGAGCTGTGTGCCTCCCACATAACACTGGAAGTGAGGCCACAAGGTGGAGATTAAGTGGGCCAGAGGGGCAAGGTAAATGTTGAAGAGCCATGCTGAGATGATAGAGCCTTGAGGGACTCCGCAGGTAGAGAGTGAGGTGGAGGAGAGGAAAGGGCGCAGTTGAACCTGGGAAGGTCGGTCAAATCGGAAGGGGATTAACCAATCCAGTGCCAGGTCTATTATGCCAAGGGTATTACTTTGACAATTTATAAGGGTGGCATGAATGACCATATCAAAGGCAGAGGAAAGATCAAGAAGGATGAGAACGGAAGGAGAGTTGAATCGAGGTTTGAGAGCAAGTCTTCACAGGTGTTCAGGAGAGCAGTTGCTGTGCCTATGGCTGCTCTGAAGCCAGACTGGTGGTCTTGGAGACTGCCAACAGATTCAGTATGGTGGATTAGTTGGGAGATGACCAACTTCTCTAGGATTTTGCCCTGGAAGGGAGCAATGGAGATAGGGCGGTAATTAGATGGCCATGAAGGGTCGGCAGAAGGCTTTGTTAAGGAGAGAGTGCACAAGGGAGAGCTTGAGGGGTAGTTGGAAGGAGCCAGTGGCAAAGGAGCAGTTGCAGAAATCTGCCAAGGCTGGAGCGAGAGGAGAAATGTTGTCCTTGATAGTTCTAGAGGAGCAGGGGAGCCCTGTTTGGATGAGATTTTCATAGAGAGGTCTAGCTTATAGATCTCATCGGGTGCAATGGATTAGAAGGAGGAGATTAAGAGGGAAGGGCAGAGGGAGGGTTGAGGGGGGGTTGAGGGTGGCCAGAGAGCAGGTGAGGGAGGAGGGAGGGGAGTAGAGCAGAGTGAGGACAGGATGTCCAGTGTTTTAGTTGTGAAGTGGGAGGCCAGTGCAATACAGGGGGCCTGGGATGGGAGAGGCGAAGTGGAGACTGCAGTAGGATTGGCAAGTTCCTTGCATATTTTGAACAGTTCAGCCATGTTGTTGGTGGCCCCAGACAATATGGTCTTGGATATGGGACTTCTTCTTTTTGCGGATGGAGAGTTTGTATCGCCAGTATGTCCGTGGATGTGCTTGATGCCGACCACTTCCGTTCAGCAACTCTGCACTTGCGTTTCAAAGACGCTAGGTCAGAGTCATACCAGGTGTTGTGCTTGGATGCAGGCTTCATTTGGATCCTCACGACAGGTTCAAGGATGTCAAGGGTGTTGGATATGGAGAGGTTAACGTTAGCAAGTGCTGTATCAGTGTGAGAGTCAGTGGCAGGAGTGGGAGGGGCTATGAAAGTGGAGCAAAAGCAGCAATTCACTCGCTTCATTAGTCAAATGACGGAGAAGGAGACTGGCAGCTGGGGGAGCCAAGAGATCCAGGTGAGAGTACAGGAGAACATGGTCAGACCAAGATAGAGGTGTAATAAAAGGTTAGAGATAGGAGTGTCTGCTGAGATGAGCACATCCAAGGTGTGTCTGGCTGAGTGGGTTGGACCGGAGGGAAGAATGGTGAGGAGAAAAAAGTGACACAGGTTGCAGAAGAGTTTAGTGGCCACCTGAGGGGAGCCAAGGTGAATATTGAAGACTCCAATGATGAGAAGCTTGGACGTAGAGGCCAGGAGAGAAGAGGAGAGGTCAGCCTACTCTGAAAGAAAGAGGGAGACCGGACGAGGGGTCCTGTAGATGGTGAGAGTAAGCAAGTGGGTAGGAGAGACACCAGACATGAAGACAAGGCATTTGAAAGAACAGTAGGATTGAGTGGGTATGATGGTAGCAGGGACCCAATCAGGGAACATCAGGACTACTGCGCTCCAGGCTGGTTAGGCAAGGGCTTAGAGAGGATCTTGTAGCCCTCACGGAGGAGTATGAAATAAACAGTGACAGAGCTGACAGTGAATGACGTCTCATTGACAGCAAGGAGTTCTAGGTCAAAGTCATCAAGGAGGTGACAGATGTCAGAGGAGTGTTTAACGAGAGATCGAGAGTTGAGGGTAGCTAAGTGAAGCTGGTTGCCACCTGTGAAAGTCTTCCGAGGAGGGGTACAGGGATGAGGTACACACATCAGTGGTGGTAAAGAACCCAGGGGGTGGCAGAAGGAGGAGTGGCAGGAGAAGGGAGGATGTTCATGAGAGACGGAAGATGCCTTGGGCCATGAGAGTGCCATTCCGGTAGTCATAAATGATGGGAAGTGTGCCAAGAGTACTCACCATCTGGTTCCACCACTAATGAGCTAAGAAGAGAAAGGGGAGAGGACAGAGATCATATGGGGAGTCAATATATCCGGAGAGGGAGCCACAAAGAGGATGTTAGTGACAGTCTGCCTGGAAGAAGCATTGACCTAGGTGTCAGTGATGGGCAGGACTGGGTTGGAGACAGGAGATCTTTCCTGAACTTTTTTATTGCAAGCTTCGAAAGAGAGGTAGCCTAAGGGAAATAGTAGCAGTTAGAGTAGATAGGGGAGATGGAGAGCACCATGGAGGGAGAGGACAGAGAGAAAGAAGGAGGATATATATATATATTTTATTTATATCGTGCCCATACACAAGTTTGTCAGGGTGCGACAAGGCAGGGGAGGGGTATAAAAAAGGACAGAATACAATTATATTAATAGGCCCCTTGACATTGAGATTGTGGAAGAGCATGGGAGAGGGAAGGGGGATGTGCGAGGTGTGCACAACACAGGAACAAAAACAATAGGTAGTGCAGCCATTGGGTGGCGGTGCATGACTTAAGCATAGACAGCGGGTGTCAATAAGTGCTAGTGAGCAGACTGTAGGGTTGCAGATACAGACCCAAGTGCAAGGGTTGCCAGAGGCAGTGCATGTTTGTTGCAGTGTAGACAAGAGAACTGGGCCCGAATAAGATGGTAGCCAGATGCCTAATGCAGCCACAGAAAGAGATCAGTAGTGGAGAGGAAGAGATACGGCACAAGCAATTGGAACATCTTGAGGTGCTTCCAGAACCAGAGATGGTCCTCCTCAAGTTTCATAGATGCAGGGAGGCTGTTCCAGTGGGAGGCCCCAGCAGAAACAAAAGATCTACCACCAATTTGCTGCTTGGAGAAGCGACTGAACCTGAGGGAGTTGGAGGCGGATGAGCGAAGATCTTGAGAGGGAAGATATTAAGATATTAAGAAAGAGAGAGTTGGAGGTATTGAGGTCCCATGCCTCAGGAGGCCTTGTGGACAATGCAGAGGGTTTTGAACTCAAACCTCGCCGCCACTGGGAGCCAGTGCAGAGATTTCAGTCCTGGAGAGATACGAAACCCTGGTCTTGAGGCCAAGGACAAGTCTCGCAGTCCTGTTTTGGATGAGTTGCAGAGGGTGGAGATTAGAGGCAGGCAGGTTTAGAAAGAGGCTGTTGCAGTAGTCCAGCTATTAAGATGGATTTCTGAACTCCGACCTGGAGGGGCAGAGGCTCAGAAGGCCAACCTAGTTTTATGGAACAAGGGTAACCTCTGGACAAGCCAGACCAATCAGGGTAGCTATGGTAGGCGGTCAAGACTAAGTCTCAAGAGGGGTGAGGGTGACTGAAAGACCTCAATGAGCACACAAAGCAAGGACACTTACAAATTACTCCAGACAGGTGTTATATCAAAAATAAAGACACATTTATTACAAGGCCTTTGTAACATAGACCATAGCAAAGAGTCACAATAATACTGAAGTAAACCAACACATCACAATCAACAAGATATATATACAAGACGAGAGGGGTCTAACGGATTAAGAAGCACAAAATATGTAGACCACCTAGATGGGGAGGAAAACAGGCAGTGCAAGTAATCTTTAGACCCAGATCCACATCAAGAATAAACCTAACTAAGAGGCAGTCCAAGCCCTACGAAGAGAGGAGCCTTATGCTCAATAGTACATGCACACGCTTGTGCCACTGGACAAAATAGGGTCTCTTCAAGGGTCACTAGCAGCTCAGGAAGGTGGATGCGGTCGATGAAGAACAAGTCCCCACTATTCAAGCAGGACCTCCACTTGCGGGCAGAGGCAGTTTGACAGTGCGGGATAGAGTTGTTATTTCACAACAGCGGTAGAAAAGAAATGGGCTCCTGCGCTAGGGGCCACCGGTTGGGGTATGGACTATTCACCAGTCTCCCACGCAGGCAGATCCAGACTTCGCCAGTTCAGTCCACTTTGCTGGCAAGTTCGAATGCGACAATCAGGACATCTCGACACTGTGTAGTTTCCGTGGTAGCAGGCTTCAGTAGTAAAAGGGTCACAAGTGCAGCAAACTTGCACAGGCCGTTGCCAAAGCAGGGAAACATGGTAACCGCATTTACTCCGGTCAGGGCACACTCGTCTCACTTCAGAACTGGGAATGCCAAGTGTATGAAATTCGGAGTGAGGGTGCCATGGACACAGAGCAAGCAGTATACCAAGTTTCGAGGGCTTCCTCGAAACCGAGGCAATGACAGAGCAAACATCCTGCGTAAGCTGGTCAGCCCACTAGTTGGCCCAAGGACACTTCCAAAGAGGCTTACTTGCAGGGCTTGATGAAGGTGCCGAGAATAGTTGGTCCCATTATTCCAATGGGTCGAAGCGCCTTTGCAGACCGTCTAGGACGATCAGATGCAGAGGGGTCTCGCAGGACGACAGCGGGTCACCAGCGGTTCCTCGACTCAGTTTCTTGTTGCAGGATACTTGGCTCCTTAACCTTTGTTCTTGTGAACTCAGGAGATCAACATGGTAGTGGTGTTTTTGAAAGGACTAAGGGAAACAAAGTCTCTCAGTACTGACTGTCTTAAGGGCATGTCAGTTTCCCCATAAGAAGTGAGCGAAAGCCCAGAGGAGTGCGGCTGAGGGCTGCGCTTCTCTGGCAAAGATTAGATCAGGGTGTAAAACAGCAGCAAAAAATTTGGGGGTTCACACATGGAGGGAAAATTACATTCAAATATGAAATCTTTCCTAACACCAGCCTAGCGTGAACCAGAGCTCTGGATACAGTGACCTTCTGGGGGAAGGAGAGGAAAAGAAGAATACCTCTGGGGAGGTGCAGCTGGTAGTGTGACTTCTTAGAGACATCAGAGATGTGAGGAGAGAAGGAAAGTGTGGAGTCTAAGATGACCCCGATGTTTTTAGCCTCACATGTGGGAGCAGGAAGAGGGTCAAGAGAGGCCGGCAAGAGAGTGACAGGAAAGGAGGGAGCAGGTGTGCTGATGAGGAGAATCTTGGTCTTAGTAGCATTAAGGCAGAGATAATTGGCGGCACACCACTCCTGGATGGCGGACAGTGAGAGATGAGAGAAGGAGAAGAAGTGGCAGAAGGGAGCTTGAAAATGAGTTGAGTGTCATCTGCATAGCACTGAAAGTTGGGGCAGAGAGCGGCAATGCAGTGGGCAAGAAGAGCCAGGTATTGGTTGAACAGCCAGGAAGAGAGGTTAGACCCCTGGAGAACAGCACAGGTAGAGATTGAGATAGAGGAGAGGAAGGACCCAAGTTGGACCTCGGAGGGTTGATCAGAGAGGAAGTAGGTCAGCCAAGCCAGGGCCTGATCGTTGATACCCAGGTTATTATGGAGACGGTTTAGCAGGATGGCATGGTTGAATGTGTCAAAGGCAGAAGAGAGATCAAGTAAGATGTGGACACAGGGGGTATTGGAATCAAGGTTGAAGAGCAGGTCTTCATGGATTTTCAGGAGAGCAGTTTCTGTGCTTCTGCCAGCTCTGAAGCCAGACGGATGGTCATGGAGACAACCAACAGATTCAGTGTGAAGTTTCAGCTGGGAGATGGCCAGCTTTTCCAGGAGTTTGCCCAGGAAAGTAGTGATGGAGATTGGACGATATTTAGCCGAGCAGGAAGGGTCGGCAGAGGATTTCTTAAGAAGAGGGTGACAAGGAGAGTGCATCAGTGGGGAGGGGAAACCTCCAGTGGCAAAGGTGTGGTTGCAGAAATTAGCCAGAGCAGGAGTCAGGGTGTCAATGTGGTGATTTATGGTTTTGGAGGAGCAGGGGTGAACCTGTTTTGACAAGACTTTCATAGATCGGACTTGCCTAGAAAACCTTGTCTGGGGAGAACAGGGTAAAGGCAGAGAAGGAGAGAGGAGAGGTGGCTGAAGAAGGGTTAGAGGACGAGCAGGGAGTAGAGGGAGGAGAGGGAGAGGAAGAGAGAGAGGACAAAATGTCCTGAGGTTTAGAGATGAAATGAGAAGCCAGGGCCCTGGATCGGGCCTGGGAGGGGATAGGAGAGGTAGAGATTGCAGCAGGATTGCCAGCTCCTTGCAGATTTTAAAGAGTTTGGCCGAGTTGTTTGATGCCGTAGAGATGCGGGCTTGGATGTGGGCTCTCTTCTTGGCGTGGACAGAGAGATGTTATTGTCTTTGGAGAAGGCAGCAGGACAGGGTTTTTTCCTCTCAGGCAACCTCCACTTGCGTTTAAAGTTGATGAGGTCTGAGTCGTACCAAGAGTTGCACTTGGCTTTGGGTTTCAAGCAGATCCTCATGACAGGGGCAAGAACATCAAGAGTATCAGATATAGCAGAGTGGAGCATGGAAAGGGCTGTGTCAGGGTGTGCGTCAGCCAAAGGGGGAGGTGAGGGTGAGAATGCGGTGGGCAAAGGCCTCAACTAACACATGCTTTATCGGTTGGATAATCGAGAAGGTAGGTGGTAGTGCTGGAGTTGGCTTGGCCGAAGGTGTAGAGAGGGTGAGATGGGAGGAAAGGAGAAAGTGATCACTCCAGGATTGAGGAGTGGTGAGAGGGTTAGAAAGGGAAAGGTCTGAAGAGATCAGAAAATCCAGAGTGTGTCCTTCAGTGTGAGTTGGGCCAGAGGGGAGAATAGAGAGAGAGAGTTGCAGAGGTCACGAAAGAGTCCAGTGGAAGTACAGGGAGCATCCAGGTGGATGTTGAAGTCTCCAAGAAGGAGGAGTTGAGTGGTCGAGACCTGGAGGGAAGAGGAGAGGTCCGCCCACTCAGATATGAAGGAGCAGATCGGACCAGGTGCCCGATAGATGGTAGCCACAGTAAGGTAATGACCAGGAGAGAGAGCCAGCAGACGAGGCATTCGAAAGAGGAGTAGGCCTGCGTATCAATGACGGAGGCAGGAATCCACTCAGGGAAAATCAGGGCTACACCCCAATATCACATTGAATGATAAAGGATGTACAATGTAAGTCCTTGAACAAGCTAAAACGCTTGCTATTTTTTTTCGATTCCTTTGTGTCTGGAACGTATGCACATGTGCAATGTCGATGTGGTGCTCTGAGAAATCTCTCGTGCGTTCCTCACCCTTTGACTTGATTGCGTCATGCACTAAACATTTGCTCTTCTATGATGATGGAATGACAACCCCTTTTTCTTGACTTAAGCCCACCTTTTTACTTGTGTGGCAGTTGATTTCTTTTGATCTCCATGAGTTGCTATGATGAAAAGGCTTAATAAAAGATGCTTAAAAAAAGAAGACAACATATAAAGTTATCAAACGAAAGTGTGCTCTCTACATTATCCTTAGTGATAGTAAAAGCAAAAACAGTGGCTAATCAATGTCTTACTGGAGAGAGGTTCTCACTTCTTTTAGAGCTGATCATAAAGATCATAATTAATGCAGCACTTTTGTGAAAATGAAAGGTCACCTTGAATGTAGACAGGTGTTCCCTTCTGTATGATAAAAGCGTAGCTTAACCACTCATACTAAGGGACCTGTCATCTAGGTTGATTATTGATAGGGCAAAATTAAGAGGCCTGCAATACAGGAGTCAGTGTGCCGGAGGGTACATGTGCAAGAGGGTACTGAATTCGTTTCTATGGGATGGAGAAACCTGTTGGTAAAACTCTGATCAGTGTATCAAACAGATTAACAACATTTGTTGTCGATTAAAAAGAAGGCTCGGTGCACTTCCTTAAAGCGTAATTTTCCAGTGACCCATGAATTTTCACAGGTCACCGAATCAAATGATTGGTAAACCATGCAGATTTAACCGTCACCGCCGTGAGGGTCGGGCCGGGGTAAACTATGGCAGATGTGGTTGTTGTTGGGTCCTCTGGGGGTGGCAGTACTATGCCCTTCGTTGCAGAGCCCTCATGTTGAATGGATCTGAGGAAAAGTTAAATCACCCACCTTTCCGGTGCTTTGGGAAATCTCTGAACATGTCATCCTGGTCACAGGTAAATAAAACAGGAGGAGTGGTTTGACACGGCAAAATCAAAGAATGCACCCTGCCTATTGTGAGATACTGCACCTAAACAAACTGCTGATGATTAATCTTGGGGAAAAAAGTCAAAGGTGTTTAGCATCAGCATTTTTAACCTTTTAGCCAATCAACCTCACATTCAAAAGACCTTCAGAACACTGTGGCAACAGCAAGCCCGCCAAACAGATCACCTGGCACGGTGAAACCCGGCCTTTAGCTGGCTTTTGAAATGACGAAGAAGGACCGCATTTTGGAGAGCAGACATGTCAGCCGTGCGCGTGGCTCTGAGAAGGTCAGCGCCTCTACTGCTGAACATGATATGACAACACTTACACTGAGGACACCGCTGATGCGTGCAGAGGAAGCGGCGGAACGCAGGCCTCTGCCAATCTTCATCACTCTGTCATTTTCTCCAAGAATACAATTAGCATGCTATTTAAATCTGCCTGTGTTCCTTTACCTTACGTCAACAACTGGGCAGAGCCGGAATTTTGACGGGTTCAGAAGCCTTGAGAAAGCATTCAGATGCTAATGAAGTCCAGTGTGTTTCTGTTTAATAAGCAGTTTCAAACGCAGGCAGTTAGACTGCTTGAAGATGCCTAATATTATATCTGGAGAAAAAAAAAGAAATATGAAGATAGGTCAAATGAAGAAACTCACCAGCTGCGGCACACGACAAAATATGTAATGGACCTTTGGCGTCAATAAAAGATGAACAATTATGTCTTTTGATGTCTGAATGCATGGTAAACTGCTGCTTTTGAAGATATTAATTCTTCAGAGTTTAGAATGTAGTCATCGTCAAGAACATGCCTGCATCTCTTTGTAAATCACCGCAATGCAGTTTCAGCGCGATTTGATAAATAGTAGTGATAATCAATGGATTATATATGCTTTCCTTTTATTTTAAGGTTAATCAAATAACCTTTAACAAATGGATCATAATGTGTATGAGAAGAGGGCTACTAAACGTTACCAAGCATTGATTCATGTGTAATGATATCCCTATTGGTGGCTATTAATAATAAAGCAATAGAAATGATGGTATTATAAGATAGCTACATAGTCATCTCCTAATACAATACGGGCAGAAGTTTACAGAAATCTTGTAAAAACTGTAATGATCAGTTTAACCAAGAATAAAATGTAAAAAAAATAAAAATAAAGTACAATTGATATTACTGGAGTGCTATCAGGTACCCAAGCTGGTGCATATTTATTTATTTTTCCCAAAGTATACAGGCTGTGGTGAAGCGTGCCATGATTTCTGAAGGGTGTATTTGAAAAATAAACTGTGTTTGATTTTGCCGGGATTGGGGATTAAGGGAGAGGTCAAATGAGTTCTGCCACTGAGAATGTCTTCCCTGCCATATGTCCTATTTTGCAACGTATACCATTGGCTTTGCGTTAAAATACAGATTTGAACCTGAGTGGAATAATTTCGGGTTCTGTCAGTTTGGGAGGTTCCTCCTATTGATACCAGCATTGTAATTAAAACATTTAATCCAGCTTTACGTTCGGTCGATGTAGTTGTAAAAAAATTAGGAAGTTGGATGAATTTCAGGCTGTCCTTTTCTACTATGGGCCTGATTCATGGAAAAGTGTACATTGATCAACCCAAAGTCTGCCTGCCAAGAACAACTCTCGGCGGCCCTATGCCAAAGTTTCATGTATTTATGGATTCAAATGGGCATTTCAACCAGACCCGCAAAAAAAAAACGAGGTGTGCGAGGAACGCCCACAACACTCCCCCACACAAACCAAAAACAGAGCCATAGACCAACCTTTCTCCAAACCTCTGCATCCACCTCTGACCCAACATCCAGCCCGCGGGGCGATACAGTGCTAGGTCCCCTGTAAGTAAAGACTGCACCCCAGGTATTCTGCGCAAGGTCCCACATAAATAAAGGCTGCACCCCAGCTAAACAGAACAAGGCCCCAAGAAAGTAAAAGATGCACCCCATGCACTCTGTGCGAGGTCCCACGTGAGTCGCAACTGCACCCCTGCAAATCAGCGAACTGTCCTCCCAACTCCCAATGCACCTGAACTGCTGGCACATACCCCGACTGCACAGCAGCACCACTCACCTCTGACATTACCCGCAAGCAGCCCCTCAGGTCCTTACACCACCCAGGCAATCCTGACACCACCCACCGGTCCCCCTCACCTCCAACACTACCCCAGGCAGTCCTGACACCACCCACCAGCCCTCTCACATCCAACACTACCCCAGACAGCCCTCAGCTCCAACACCACCCCAGCCTGGCCCTGCCACATTACACCCCTACACCGGGGGTCTACCCTGTTTGGCCCTGTCCGGTGGTGGAGGGAGCCCCCTCCATGCCTCTGCCCCAGCCACTTGCCCCCAGCCTACGTCGCCGACCAAACTTGCAGTACCTTTTCGTTCGGTGGCCATGGGGTATCTGTCTCTACTTTGCACCAGTAAGACCTCCAGAACTGGACTACAACCCCCCTAGTTGCCATGGATTTTTGTCCCCATTTCCTTCCAGCATAACTGCAATATAGATCTATTGAACATCTATTATGTGTTCTGCGTAAACTCTCTCACTGCTTGTTTTCCACTGCTTTTTAGAGCCTTCCTTGAAGCTGCTCTCTTGTGTGCACCACACCTGTGCACCCTCCATTTCGGTGCTGTTTCTGTTCTTTTTTGTGGGAAATTCGAATCTATGTGTGCTTTTACATCTGCACACCCTCCATTTTGTACGGTTTCTGTGCTTTTTGGGAAAATACCAATCTAGGTGAGGTTTTACATCTGTGCACCCTCTATTTTGTGCAGTTTCGGTTCTTTTTAGAGATAATCGAATCTAGGTGTGCTCCATTTTTTAGCAAACCCTCCATTTTTTTGCTGTTTCTGTGCTTTTTGGGGGCAATAAAAATCCAGGTGTGCTTTTACATCTGGCTAAGTGGGAGTGCTAAGTGTTTGCTGTGGACACTGAATCAGGTGACTCATGTCTACACTACCAGTGAACATAGAGCACATTTATTTGTTCCTTTTTTCGAAATACGCCGGAAGACTTTTGTATACACCAGCCCTTTAGCCCTTTAATGAAGAGGAGGACATTCACTACAAAAACATGAACACACACAAAGCGCTCGCATGAAGTGTGAGTGCTAAGTGTTTGGTGTTTAGTGACGGGTGTCAGGGGTGGCATGGTGATCTAGCCACCCCCTTCCCCACATGCTGTACTGAATGAAAACCTACACTTCACGTCCTGATCTACACAACGCTGCGGTGAGAGATAAAGCAAAGTGTGTTCTCCGGCATATAGCTTGAGCTTCTCCAGTTTCTTCCTTTATTGCTCACCCCCTCTTCCTTTTCTTTGCCTTCTTAGTCCTGTAATTTGTATGGCTCTTGGTCTACCACAGTGAAGAGACCCAATGGTGTGCGCGAGGTGGGGTGCCCCCGAGGTTAGCCTCGCTACCATTTGGCTTCTTGGACAAAAAAGGCCTCGGAGAAGAACATTTCCCGTCACTCGTATATTTACTTTTTGTAGCTTGTTCAATCTATGATGAACGCTCAAGAGTAAGTAGTTACAACCTGAGAAAAAACACTCCTTATAAAAAAGATATAGGGCCTCATTACACGGTAGGCGGTAAGGGTTTACCGGTACCGGTAAACCCTTACCGCCTTACTACGAGGTCCCTTTGCGGGTTGGGAAATTTAACGCCTGCTTTTTGCAGGCGTTAAAAACCAACCCGCAAAGGGACCAGGGAGCTAATTATGGTACCGCAATTTGCGGTGCCGTAATTAGCACCTTCCCCATTCCCATTATGCCCTAAGGGGCAAAAATGGGAATGGGGAAGGGCAATGGGGGAAGGGGGAATTACCGCCCCACCAACCTTGGAATAGGGCGGTAATTCCCCTTTCCACCAAGGCGGTGCCGGTATTTTACGGGCATGGACCAAGGTGCTAATAGCACCTTGGTCCACCGCCATCCGTATAATGAGGCCCACAGTATCTACTGCCACACGTTCAAAAGCTTGTAAACCGACCCCTCACGTTATTAGCTACCCGTGTAGCAACAGGAGTACTAAGGAGAAGGATGCTGGCTCTATCAAATCCTTTTTCGGAAATAAAGCCCACAGAAACCTCAAACACTGTGCATATTTCACCGCCACAACCAGTGGATGCCCAACGACTGTTAATTAGTCCCAATCTACTTCCTGCAGAAGAAGATTTGCATACCAAAAGCCCGGGGCAGGACGAAATACAAGCTCAATTGGCAGTGTTTCAGTTTGCCATGAAGGTTTTACATAGTTTGAGTGACAGAATTTTTTAAGAAGTTGAGGCTGTGGGCACGGCAAAATATACAATCAAAGACCGAGATGAAATGTTGGATGCCATGATCAAGGCAGAGGAACTGCAGGCTAACAACTTGCAATGATCACAGGGAAATGAGTTACCTCCTTCGCATTGCCTGATGATGCTAGTTTCTTCTATATCGTCAGTATGTCTCTACAATCAACTTAACTAGGGGGCAGCGTAAACGAGCAAACCAACATGCAAAAATGTCCAACAATGGCACAAAAACCCAACTCTCAAAGGGGGGAGATGCACAAACAAGCATCATGGGAAATCTGAAAAATAAACAGAAAAATTGTAAGAAAAAGAAAAATGAGAAGGAAAAAGGAGTACTAACAAGCTGGCTGATTCCACACCAGAACCGATGTTGGATAACGCAGATGACCTTGCACAAGTTTCTTTTGGAAACTGTGTACATCCTGCAAAAAAAATGGAAACACCACTAGCAAGATCCAAAGTAAATGGGTCCCACAGTGTAGGACCCCTGATAGTCAATTCAATTGACAGTGACGGTCCCACGCTGACTATCAAGCGGTTATCTCGTGGAAAAGGGGTTGTAAGCTCTCATATAAACAGATCGGAATTCTTGACAAACTCTCAGGATCCTAGACACTAAGGATTTTGCTTTCTTTAAACCTATTAAAAACACAGTGCACCAAAGCAGCAGCATTTATTGCATTACTATTGATACTGCTAATTTGATAAGAATGCATAAAAGTAGGTTCTTAGAGTTGGGTTATGAGATACAATTTTGACCCCTTTAACGGTCAAAAATGATGTAAACTCAGAAGTGGGAAACCTCTGGGAAAAATTGCTTATTGGTGGTAAGGAGGGTTTGAACAAACGCTTCTCTAGTTCCCTGCAAGACAACATAATGGGGATATTAAGATTGCTAGTACAGAACAATACAGACAAGCCTGCCCCTAATAATTGAAAATTGACTATTTGTACATGGAACACACAGGGTTTCAATCATATTTTGACTACTGAGCGATCATTGGATTTGTTGTTGCAGTGTGGTATTTTTATGCTGCAGGAGTGTTGGCTGTTGAACGAATTGCATATTGATGGATACCAGATGTTCCAAGTACTGGCTAGTAAAGGGCCAAAGGGGCGATCTTTTGGAGGTCTTATAATTGAGGTCAAAAACACCATAAAAGCCTTTAGAATAGCCCACTCCAATGAAAATCCTAATATTCTTGCAGTTAAAGCATGCTTACAAGGTGACTTAGAAGCATATGTATGACCCTCCTGGCTTCTCACGCACAGACAGCATTATTGAAAGTGTCTTGGAAATGATCTTCCCCTTAAAATCAGAAAGTGTCTCTGAAACAATAATAGTTGGGGTGACTCTAATGCACGTTGTTGCTTCAAGAATAAAATAACTGAAACCGAATATGTAAATGGCCTCTCTACTATGGAGATGCCTTCGAAGAATGAGAAGGGGAATGTATGGTTAGACACACTCACTGATTGTTATGTTATGTTATTTATGCTTGTACCGTGCCAAAGCCCGTAGCCATCCAGGCGCCGAGAGACAGGTATAGTGACCAAGCTACTATCGGGAATACATACTAATTAAAGAGATATGTTTTCAGTTGTTTCCGGTACGCAAGGAGATCCTTGGTCCTACGCAAGGAAGCTGGTAACCAGGGGTGTTGCTACGGGGGAGCTAATGGGGTATATAGCCCCTGATCATTTGGTTGTAGCCCCGGATAGAATCTCAGGAGCTACAGCCAAAAACTAGCTAGCCCCCAGTCCCAACAGTTCTGACATAAGCATAGCCCCGGGTCTTTTCCAGACCTAGCAACTCCCCTGCCGGTAACGCATTCCATGTCTTCACTCCTTGAGTGGAAAAAGCCCTGCCGAGCCCAAAAGATCGTTTCACTTGATGTTGTCCTAATAAGAAGTCTTCAGCTGACCTAAGGTTTCTTTTGGGCTGATAAATACTAACAACGTCCTTCAGATAAGTTGGAGCATTCTCAAAAATGCATTTATGGCAGATAGTTAGGAGTTTAAACTGGATTCTGGATTCCACAGGAAGCCAGTGTAGTTTATTCCTAGCTTCTGTAGTAGGTTCTGAACGTTTCATCTGGAAGATGTTGCGGATGGCTTTATTCTGGACTTTTTGTAATTCTTGGATATTAGCTTTGCTTGCCCCACCTAGGAGCACATTGCAGTAGTCTACACGTGGCAAAATAACGGCTCTTATTGGGATTGTATTCTGCTCTACGGGAGAGTTTCGGGGCTAGCCTGGGGAAATGTACCTGGAAAAAAGGCCCCCTAGTATCCACAATAGATTATTTTTTTCTGCAATGAGGTAGCAATTCTGCAAATTTGGAGGCTAGCAGATAAGATTATACTTATAGTGATCATCCTATGATGACACGCACTGTAGCTGGTGCCCTTTAGCTGATACCATGGTTGGTGATGTTGACGTGAATGCTGGTGGAAATAGATACAGATGGACAGAGAAAAACCTTGTAAAAGTGAATACATTTGGTACTACTCACCTAGATGATCCAATCCAGCAGTTCCTTGTTCTGATGGTGGATGCAATTGCAGCCTGTATCAAGGAAACCTTGTCTGGGTTTACGGGGTGCAGAAAGGAAACTATGCAATGTTGAATAACCCAGGAAAAAGAGCTCAGTTTGATATAGCTATTCACAACTCCAAAAGAGCCGTGAGAAGAGAGCTCAGAGCCATTAAGAAGTGAGATCTCGATTCCCAGGGTATTTACCAGACCTCCCGTTTTATAAAAAATATATATCGACAATGGGTTAAGAGCTCTTATAGAAACGCACAATGACAGTACTTGCTTAAAGCAGTGGCCACAAAAGACACAAAAAAGATGTGGAACCTACTGACTAAATTTTATTCCATTAAAGTACAGCAGATTACAGATTGTATTAGTGAGCAGGATTGGGTCGAATTTATAGGTGAGACCTTTTCAGTCAGTCATGCCAGTGGTGGGGTACCTATATCCTCCAGCAAAAGCTTTAAATTAAGCTATGACATGGCTGATATTAATGAAAACAAAGATTTGCAAACTGAAGGATTCCAGGGCACGAGAACCGAATGAATTTGCAATGCTGTTTTAAAAAGATCTCCCGAGTTCTGGTCTAAGATGCTGTTCATTCTTTTCAATAAAATCTGTGAAGAAGGGCGAATGCACAAGTCTTGGAGAAACTCAATCTTGGTGCTCGTTTATAAGAAAGGTAAAAGGACCTCCCCCAAGAACTTAAGTCTCATAGCTATTCTGGAAGTCACAGGGAAAATCGTTGCTTGCCTGGTATTAGGTGGCCTAACAAAATGGGTTAAGGCTGCTGACCTGCTTTATCACTTTCAGATGGGCTTTAAGGACGGGCTCTGGGACAGGCCATTGCCATTGGCTCATTGACACCTTTACAAGGGAGGCGAGGATTAAGGATAGGCCTTACTTGCATATGGCAATGATAGATTTCCGGTTGGCATTTGATACGGTCGACCAGAGCCAATTGTGGAATAAGCTTGAGGATTACGGCTGTCCGGTTAACCTCTGGTACGCTGTATATAATGTACACAAAGAGACTGTTGTGCAGGTTAGAGTGGACAGTAAGGGTACAGTGATGCTTTCCATCAGTACTGAGAGGGGAGTCAAACAGGGCTGCCCGCTGCCCCGCCTGCTTTTCAACCTGTACTTAGCAGATTTGCTGGAGTATTTGGACCAAGCTCTTTCTTTTTGTTTTATAATAATTTCATAGTTCATTCTATCACCTGCCGAAGAGAGAGATATACACCCCACTCTCTGCTTCGAGAAATGTCTAACTTGCATAGAGTTAGAGCTGGAGGACCAAAGGACTCTAGCAGGACAGTATTTATAGAGAGAAAGTTGAATGTATTGCAGTCCCTAGCCCCAGTAAGCATTGTGGATGATGTAGAGGGTCATGGATTTGATACTTGCATTCACTGGGAGAGAATGGAGAGCTTTTAGGGCTGGGGAGTGGCAGTCCCTGGGCTTGAGGCCAAGGATAAATCTTGCAGTCCTATTCTGGATGTATTGAAGAGGCTAAAGTGAGGAAAGAGGCAGATTAAGGAAGAGGCTCTCATAGTAGGCCAGCCTGGAGGGAACCAGTGCTCTGGAGACCTTGAGTTTCTGGAGGAAGGTGAGGAAAGGGAGAATGCCTCTGAGGAGGTGAAGCTGTAAGTGAGCCTTCTTGGCAAGGTCATCAATGCCAGATGAGAAGGAGAGAAAGAGGAGACGAAGATGACCCACAACTTTTGTGCCTCACAAGAAAGTGAGGGGAGAGGGCACAAGGAGTGGGGACAGAGCATGGGAGAGAAGGAAGGGGGGAGCACCAATGAGATGAATCTCAGATTCCGATTCTCAAGTTGGTGCAGTGAGCATGCTAAAGAGCATGATTCACTGCACCAAATCAGTATGCCCAGGCTCCACCATTATCCTCAAGTGGGCCTGTGCATCCTCGTAGTGCATGACAGTGCACTACATTCATTGCGCCTATTTTTGGGCACGACGGGCGCAATGGAAAAATCTCGGCAGCACTTTTGTGGGATACACAAGCACTTTCCTGCAAACAAATTCCTGCAAAAATAAAGCACAAACACAATTGTTGTGCTTCAAAATAACATTCTTTATGCCTGTTCCATTCCATGCTGCAGTACTCAGATAGAAAGAGAGATCTGTTCTGTGCAGCATGGAATGGGACATTTGTCTGTACTGTATTTGCACAGTAATGTCCCACCCATCCCACCCCCCTAAGCACCAATGTTTGGCCTCCCACCTGCACTGTGACTGGCTTCCTGTGACACTCCTCTACAATACAGGCAACAAAATGGTACCGTATATGTGCGCACATTTAAAAGTGGAGGAGTGCCACAAGAATACCTGTCTTAAGTGGCAGGTAACACATGTAGCAATTGCTAGGATGGTTTCCCACCCATCCTAGCAACTGCCACATATATTCCGAAAGTGTCTCATTCATAACGACTTCTTAAGAATGCGCAACCTTCAGAATAGGTTTTGAGTACCGAAAAGGTTGCTAACGCTTTTAACAACATTTTCGGTACTGAACGCCCACTTGAGAATCAAGCCCTCAGTCTTACTGGCCTTATGACATAGATCATTAGCAGCGCACCATGCATGAATAGCGGACAGACAATTGGGAATGAGAGAGGAAGGAGGGAAGGTAGACGAGGGAAGCTTAAAGGAGAGTTGAGTATCATTTGCATAATGCTGGAAGTGAGGAGATAAGATAGAGATCAGGTGGGCAAGAGGAGCAAGGTAAATGTTGAAAAGTCACAATAAGAGGCCAGAACACTGAGGGATGGTGCAGGTCGAGAGTGAGGTTGAGGAGAGAAAAGGGCACATTTTAGCATGGGAGGGACAATTAGAAAGGATAGAGGTCAGACAAGGCAGCACCCTGTCTGTGTTGCCCAGAGTATAATGGAGTTGGTTAAGGAGGGTGGCATGATTGACCATATTGAAGGCAGAGGACAGATCAAGGAGGGTGAGTATAGAGTGAGAGTTGGAGTTGAGGTTTGAGAGCAAGACTTCACAGATGTTCAGGAGAGCAATTTCTGTTCCTTTGGCTGCTCTTAAGCCAGAATGGTGGTCGTGAAGACAACCAACAGCTTTAGTGTGGTATGTTAGGTGGGAGAAGACCAATGTTTCCAAAAGTATTGCCCCAGAAGTGGGTAGTGGAGATAGGGCAGTAGTTCGCCGGGCAGGAAGGGTCTGTGGATGGCTTTTTTAGGAGGGGATGCACACGGGAGTGCTTAAGAGAGGATAAGAAGGAGCCAGTGTCAAAAGAGTGATTGCAGGCTCAGCCAGAGAGGGAGCGAGGGCAGCAATATTATCCTTGATAGTTCTGGAGGGGCAGGCAAGCACTTGTTTGGAGGAGACATTCATAGAGCAAACAGTCTTGGTGACCTCATTCGGTGCGATGGGAAAGGAGGAGAGTAGGAGGGATGGAGAGAGGGGGCAAGGGAGGCCTATGTGCAGGGGGAGGGTGGAGAGGGGGTAGATGAGAGTGAGGAAAGAATGTCCCAAGTTTTTGTTGAAAAGTGAGAGGCCAAAGCAATGCAGGAGACCCAGGAGGGAAGAGGAGAAGTAGAGACTGCAGTAAGATTGTCAATTTCCTTAAAGATTTTGAAAAGTTCAGCAGTGTCATTGGCGGCCCCAGAGATGCAGGCTTGGATATGGGCCCTGTTCCTGGACCGGACTGAAAGGCCAGTTTGTCAGAGGATATGTCTGAAGCAAGCCATTTCCGTTTGCAAAAAACAGACTTTGGACAGCCCAACTTAATAAAGCAAGTGCCATTTTTTAAAAGAACAGTGGGGCAGTGAGAACATATTGTTATAGTCACGGAGGTTGTGCTATTACACCTGCCCTTGAAATATATAAATTACAGGCAAAATCTTCAGCAATTTATGGAGCAGATATATGGACTATGCTACTGTTAATGTTTTGACTACTCTTGAAAATATGTTTGTAAAAAGTGTACTTACTCTACACGTGACCTCTACAAATGCACTTATCTGCATGGAATGTGATATATAACCATTAGTGGACAAAGTGTGCTAGAGGTTAGTGATGTTCTGGATAAGGATATGGGCCTCACCAGGTGTATTTAAATATTGGGGTGGGGGCATGTTATTCCGTGGTTTTTATATGTTAAGAGCTGGCTTATTACTTTGGACCTCAGTTGGTACAATCTGGCCTCCATTAACAAAGAAATCAAAACCAGAGCAAATCATGCAACATGCTGTTTTCACACAAAAGAATGGAGGATTCTTGCCAAAGGTTGTCTTTGGCTCCCTTATATTTGCTGTGTGAAGAATAATTTGGATCCAAAGGGTATCTGGATATTATTGCAAGCTCTTGCACACTTTATTACACACTTTATTTTGAACTCAGAATTGACTTTTTAAAGTGGGCAACTTTACACTCTTATGGAGAGGATCTAACAACAGTAGCTGCCCGAAGTGTGCTCTTAAAAGTTTTTATGTGATAGCTCGATACATTTACGGGTTAGATATTTGAAACCAATCTTTGTTGCTCATCATATTCATTGTATTTCCTATGCTATGTCTTTTTGTAAATCTACTCAGAATTTTAATGTTGTACTATTTGTGGCATACTACATTCTTCGTGCTTGGATATGGAAAAACTCTACGATCAAAGCCTCGCAATGAATGTGGAAATTGCTCAGGGTCCAAGCTATTTTTATCGATTTGTTGTGAGTATTCTATGGTTCACTATGTGCAAACCAGTTGATAAAGAATTGATGAATTAGTTTCATCCTGTTTAATCATGTATGCAATTTTTATGTATTTCAGTCAAACAATGGAAGAATTTATTTGTATTTTACCTAAAGATTTTAAATTGAATAATGGTGTATTGAACTTTTCTTACTGAGGCACATGATCAGATATAGGACAGTCAGACTCGAAGCCCCAGACTTTGTGCTTCTTATTTAGGGTCAACTTGATTGTTTTGTTTCTGAGGCCTATCATTTTGTGCAAAAACACTCATGTGTTGATGTTACTGTGTCCTAAATATTCCAGTATTCAAGCACAATAGTTAGGATTATATCATATTTATTTATCTCTATCACTTCATGTCTGACTCCAGACTCCTATAGAAATCAGGGCTCCTGGAACAAACCCTATCCTGCTCAGGAGGGCTTCTTGGAAAACAAAGATACAGGCTACAAGTAGTACACAATGTTCTGCTACAACAAGCTGTGTGTACTTCCCATCCTCTTCACCATGTGTCTTTAAGCATGAGCGATACATCATTTAGCATGTCTAAGTGTTTTGCCCCACAGCGATAGACTCGCCTTGTTTTCAACTATGCTTCACATCTATCGCAACGCTCCTTCCCTATGCAGAGATAGAGTGCATTTTCCTGCACAAGTTTTACCCGATTTGATTACAACTGGTCCCCACAGTAGATAAGACTTTACCTTTGTTCCAGTAGCAAATGCTTTCAGTCCATTGACTGGAGTGTGACCCCCGGTACAGCCCACGCGGGCTGTTACCATGGCAATGACTTGATACATGTGGTACTTTTTTACCACAATGTTATACCCCTTTAGGGCACCTGCCATAATTGCTTTGTGAGTGTTTTCGCACTCTTTTGAGGCCTTAAGTACTGAAATTTACAGAACGGCGTAGCACACCATTCCAAGATGGCCACCGGTGCTTATACACGCATGACCTAGCAACAGCGTTAGTAACAGCGTTAGCAATGCTGCGTTACTGGGTCCGCCACAAAATCACAGACCGTGCCAACCAGAATATCCTGGGCGCATTAAATGCTCCCTTTTGGCTCGCCTGAAGAGAGACACCTTCAGAGGTACGCGTGCAGTTACAAACAATCATACAATAGATCGCTAGCAGTTGTCCATAATCATTGGCCCCACTAACCGTGTTGCCTCTCCTAGGACACGTTTTGAAGTGTACCCACTGCGATCGTGCATATATTGCACCGCGAAGTCCACAGGCACCCGCGTCGAGGTAAGCTGACGTATGTGTGCCTGCATGACTCACCTGTACACAACTCAGATGTGCTCCACTTTTGAATAAATGATTAGGAGACAACACTTAGTTTTCCTATTCTTCATTCACCAACAGGAGTCCACTGCAACTTTGACTGATGAGAATGATCCCATTATCACACTGTGGCCATTCCTATCCGCAGGTAAGCTGTGTCCATGAATCATGTTTGACACCGAGTGATTTGTCACCTTGTAAAAACATATTTAGCTTGGAACTCCCCTTACTGTATTTCCTTTCACCTTTTACAGCACCTTCTGAACATTCCGATCATACAGTCCCCCGTCCTGATGAAGGCCGTGTCAGATTTTAGGCATATCCAGGCTCCTATAGACGGCGGAAACACCTTGGTGTAGACAAAATTTCAAACCACAGTGTTGCCAATGCTTCAACACTGTCCTGTATATAAATCCATTTCGTATCTTTGTTTCAAATGTTTATTGTTTGACACCTGTTGCCACACATCGACAATAGAGATCTGCCCTCTGTTCATTGTATAAATCATTTCTGACTATAGGTTTGTTGTCTTGTGATATTCTGTATGACTTGTGATGTTTAACTTTATACCTAAAAAGCATTATGCAAATAGATGTTGTCACATAAAAATAAGAATTTGATATACCCAGATGTGATACTCAACAATTTTTTCTGAGTGTACGGTGACTGAATAGTAAGGGAGTGCACCAGCTTGCAGCAACCCATTCACTTGTATCTTTGTGACTCCAGACTCCTCCTGCTTCTGAGCACTGTCACAATATGTGTTTATTCATATAAAATGGAAGAGTACTTCATTTACCAACCTCAGGAGGAGGAAGGGCTGGTTCAGCCCTGCTAAAAGATGAACTTAGAAAGTCCAGTCTGGCACATGTCAAAGTTAAGCTTTTAATGTACAGACCTGTCAAATTGTGACACATCATGCTGTTTAATCAATTGTACAGTTAAAGCAAAACATTTATGAAGATGGGTACCGACCACCATATCCTGTCTTCTCCAGTCCTTTTGAAAGCAATCATAACTTTACTATTACCGGGTTTACTAGTGGGCCATGGCATATTCCTCCTGCCGCTAGGCACTGTGATATTAAATGTTATGTCAATAAGAAATGTAACCTCCTGAGCCAATGCATTACCAACTGCAGTGGTAGGCACATATAAGGAGAAATAGCTGTTAAGATAGATCAGTGGGTTGAGTGCTCACTGTTGGGATCTCTGGGTGTTCTGCAGGTCACAGGTTTGAATCCTAGCAATGCCTACTCAACATTTCATACTTGTGAGGTTGACAATTGAGTAATTGGTGAAAGCGCAATATATGTAATGGGTTATTATATATGCCTAAGTGTTAGCATCAATAAAGACAAGCATAGGCTCAGAATAATGTTATAGACGTATGTTAGTGTTCCTTTAAACAGTCTTCCTTTGCATCTTTGAGATATGGGTAAATCCTATTTTATACAAGTATAGCTGTTCCTTTTGTATGCCATTGAGATGTCACGACTGGGTTGGGCCTAATGGGCTGCCAAGTGTGAATCTGCTCATTTTGCCAACATGACCATTATGATATGTGCCCTCAGAGTGATTTTCTCCTTTGTGAAATACCACTGTTTTGCTTATTTGATTTACCCCACTGGGTTGTATTCTACGTGTGATTGTACTCTTGTGTACTAACACAATCTTGCAAGTAGGTTTGTCTCTTGGATCTGCCCATTGTACTCTGTACCACTGCCAGGCGACTTTTTCTTCCTATTGCACCGGTACTATCATTATGATCCCCAACCTGATCCTGCCACTCTGTTGTGTACTAATGTAATCTTGCCATTAGATTTTCCTTTAGGCACTTCTCGGCTAATCGAGGGTACTTTGTTATACAGGACACAATATATCCGGTTATGCCTCCTTACTTTGAGCAGCACAAGCCAGACAGTCCCAAAACTTGATTGATTGGACTCCATGCTTCAAAAGTCCACTTGAGCACATTTCAAACCAATCACACAACCGCACACTACTTCTAGGAGTTTATCACTGGAAACTGCCTCCATGAAAAACCTTTTATCTTGTACTAACAAAATGCAACTGTCTCTACTAATTGTGCACACCATCCAATCCACCCATTAGGATCCCCATATTGCCACAAGGACACAAGCATGACTCTTGCCACCAGTCATGCACGTTTTTCTCCAAAACTCTGTTAGTCTGATCCCTCAACCACCTTACCCCTCTGTGGCCCTTTTTCTTCCTTTTCCTTTCCTCAACAGTCCACGGTCTGGATACCCATGCGATGGGCCCAATAATCCCACATGTAAAAGCCTCAGCACTGTGGTAATTATGTGCTTTCTTACACAATGTAATGTATGTGTTTGCTAGATTTTTCATACAGAATTTACACTGGCATCATGTTGGCATATGTAGTGGGCACAGGTACCATGATGAACGTGTTTTACAATGACCATAGTGACATGTATTTGGACACGTGGCATGGGCATGAAAATGTGTTTGACAGGGCCATGCTGCCATATATTGTGGGCATCATCATGAATGTGTTTTACAGTTTACTACTGGCACATGTTTGAGCGCAGGAAGCGTGAAAAACATTTTACATGGCCATGCACAATGAGCATGTGATTCAAAGTGGCCTATTAACGTGTTTTACAATGGGAATGCTGGCAGATATTGTGGGCACAGCATCATGAAAGAATTTATAAATCCCCGGTATACTTTTATTTTTCTCCACGAGTTACCCTACTGAAAGGATTTTAAACATTGTGACTTTTTAACCTGCTTTTCTGACACATTATAGTGTAAAATTCACAATATTAAAATTATTTGGTGTAAGAACCCCAGCTATTTCAAGTGAATATTTGTAATGCCTTGACATTAAATATATTCACCATCTGCCGTTAACCTTGACTCTACACGCACACCTACCAACTGCGCCAAAAGCCGCCTTTACCACTGGACTGAAATTAATGTAGAGGGTTTAAGAACGGGCTTTACATTCATACATTTTACTGAATAAAAGTTAATTTGCGCATTTAATATGTCAGATTGGTAGGCTGGGAGAAAACAGGTCTTCCAGAAGAAGAGTGGGTTGAATCAAAGTGTCTGCGAGATTTGAGGTTTTGCTTGTTTGTTGAGGGGGTCGAGGGATAAAGCTAAAGAAAGAAAGGTAATTTACTTGAGAAGTTACTTTTACAAATGAGCACACTGCCTTCCACCATGTTTTATTTTGCCCCTTCTATTCCACTCAGCACTCAGCCTTTTCTCCAGCCCCTACTACCTTCCCCTTTTGATTCACTCTCTCTATCTTTCTCACTCTCTGTCTCTCTCTGTCTCTCTGTCTCTCTCTCTCTCTCTCTCTCTCTCTCTCAAGAAACCCACAGCTGATCCTTCTTGTCCAGCTAGCTATCGCCCAATACCCATTACTCCCTTTCTGGGCAAACTCCTGGAAAAGTTGGCCATCTCTCAGTTTAACCTTCATTCCAATTCTGTTGGCTGTCTCCATGACCACCAGTCTGGTTTCAGAGCTACCAGAAGCACGGAAACTGCTCTGCTGAAGATCTGTGAAGATCTGCTCTCCAACCTTGACTCTAACATTCCCTCTGTCCTCATCCTACTCGATCTCTCTTCTGCCTTCGACACAGTCAACCATACCATCCTGCTCAACCGTCTCTGTGAAAACCTGGCTATCACTGATCAGGCTCTGGCCTGGCATACCTCTTTCCACTCTGATTGACCCTCCCAGGTCCAACTTGGGTCCTTCCTATCATCTATCTTCCTCTCTACCTGTGGTGTTCCCCCGGGGTCTAACCTCTCCCCATGGCTTTTCAACTAATACCTGCCAACTCTCACCCGCTGCAGTGCCATTTTATGCTCAAATTTCCAGTGTTACGCTGACGACACTCAACTCATTTTCAGGCTGCCCTCGGCCACCTCCTCTCCCTCTCTCATCTCTGATTGCCTAACTGCCATTCAAAATTGGTGTGCCGCCAATGATCTTTGTCTGAATGCCAGCAAGACTGAGATACTCCTCATCGGCACACCTTCACCATCCTTTCCACTCACTCTCTGGCCGGTTTCCCTTGGCCCTCCTCCTACCCCCACCTGCGAGGCTAAGAACCTCTGGATCATCTTTGACTCCACCCTTTCCTTCTCCGCCCTCATCTCTGAGGTCTCTAAAAAGTCAAACTTCCTACTGCACCTCCACATATGTACTCTGCCTTTCCTCTCCTTCCCCCAGAAGCACATGGTATCCCAAGATCTGGTTCTCTCTAGGTTTGACTATTGTAACAGCCTCTTTCTAAATCTACCTTCCTCTACTCTCCACCCTCTGCAACTAATCGAGAACAGGACTGCGAGTCATGTCCTTGGCCTCAAGCCGTGGGATCATATCTCTCCAGCCTGAAATCTCTCCATTGGCTTCCAGTCGATGCAAGGATAAAATTCAAAACCTTCTGCATTGTCCAAAAGGCTTTCTGGGCCCTGGGTCCAAAATACCTTCTGCTATCCCTCCGCTCCTGTACCTCTAACTCCCTTAGTGTCAGTCATTTTTCAAAGAAACGAGCGGGGGGGTAGATCTCTGTATTCGGCTGGGACCTCCCTGTGGAACAGCTTCCCTGCCACTCTAAAACTTGAGGAGAACCATCTCCGGTTCCGGAAACACCTCAAGACCTTCCTCTTTTCTTCTGCCTTCGCTCCCCCTCTCCCCTGCTGATCTGTTCTCTATTGGCACTGTGCACCTGGCCACCCTCTGTCCTCCGGGCCCAGGTACCTGCTCACCCTGCCACCCTCCTCCACTGCCTCCGGGCCACCCCTTGCACTGGGGTCTGTATCTGTACCCATACAGCCCCCCTTTTCTTCCTGCACTTATCAGACCTACCCTGCCTGCTGCCTTAAACCTAACACTTGCAAATTGCTGGCTGCACCACCACTGTTTGTTGCCTTTATTATTTATTTATTTATTATTATTTATCTGTTTCTCCTCTGCTTCACACTTTCCACTTCTCCCCCCTTCCATGCACTTTTCCCCTCCCCCTGTCCCATGCACTTTGCACATTCTCAATGTCACTGGGCCTAGTAAGATCGCTGTTTTGTTCTCCCCTGTTACCCTTCCTTGCCTTGTCGCGCTCTGAAACACTTGTGTACGAGCGTGATAGAAATACAATATCTATATCAATATCAATATAATTACTGTCTCTCTCTCCCTCTTTCCTTCTCACATATGAGGAAATCGTGTTTTGTTGGCAATTGAGGCTGCATTGGGCAGCAACTGAACAAGAGGCTGTGCGTTACATGCCTTTTGCATGAGGCATTCATTGCCATTTCCTAGGGCTTTTGAGGCTGCACATCACCCATTGTCAAGACACTATGCATGTAAGGAACTATGTGGTGTTTATGGTTCATTTGAAGCTGAGCTTGGAATATCATCAGGGACATCATTTCTCCAAAATGCCAGGAGTAGAAGTGACACCACACAACCCTTCACCTCTGAAGACATCACAGGAAGTGATGTCATTTGACCCCCCCACAAGTGACATCATGGGAATGGACAGCCCACGACCTTCAGATATGTCTAACACCTGTGTTTCCACCCAGAACATTCAAACAAACTATCACATTCCTGCTCATTCACCCACCCGTCATTCACACATGCACCTTCTATCACATCCACTCTCACTGCATTCTCCAAACGGGCACACAGACACCCAGAACATTCAAACACACACACTATCACATTTCTTCTCATTCATCCACCACTCACTAACCTATATCACATCCTCTGATAAACTGGCCTGCTGCCTGCTCCAAAGGCAATACCGGCTCTCCGTTCTCACCAAGAAGAGAGCCCTTATCCAAGTCCGCATCTCTGCGGCATCTAACAATTCGGCCAAACTCTTCAAAATCTGCAAGGAGCTGGCCAACCCTGCTGCAGTATCTACCTCTCCTGTCCCCTCCCAGGCCCTCTGCACGGCACTGGCCTCTCACTTCATCTCAAAAACTCAGGACATCCTGTCCTCAATCTCCTCCTATCACCGCCCCCCCTCTATCCCCTGCTCTTCCTCAGGCCCTTCTGTAGCCTCCAATCCTCCCTCCTTCTCTGCCTTTCCCCTTTTTTCTGCTGACGAGGTTTCGAGACAAGTCCGATATATGAAAGTCTCGTCTAAACAGGTCCACCCCTGTTCCTCCAAAACTATCAAGGACCACATTGACTCCTTTGCTCCTGCCCTGGCTGACTTCTGCAATCACTCCTTCGCCTCTGGAGTCTTCCCATCCCCCCTCAAGCACTCCCTTGTGCATCCCCTTCTTAAGAAACCCTCTTCCGACCCCTCCTGCCTGGCTAACTATCGCCCAATCTCTATCACTCGCTTCCGGGGCAAGCTCCTGGAGAAACTGGCCATCTCCCAGCTTAATCTCCATACTGAATCTGTAGTCTTCATGACCATCAGTCTGGCTTCAGAGCTGCCAGAAGCACGGAAACTGCTCTCCTTAGCATCCGTGAAGACCTGCTCTCTAACCTTGACTCTAACACCCCATGTGTTCTCATTTTTCTCGATCTCTCTTCTGTCTTTGATACTGTCAACCACACCATCCTGCTCAACCATCTCTGTGATAACCTGGGTATCACTGGTCAGGCTCTGGTGTGGCTGACCTCTTTCCTCTCCAATCGACCCTCCCATGTCCAACTGGGGTCCTTCCTCTCTGACATTTTTTTCTCTACCTGTGGTGTCCCCCAGGGATATAACCTCTCTCCCTGGCTGTTCAACCAGTATCTGGCACTTCCTGCCCAACGCATCGCTGCTCTCTGCCCCAACTTTCAGTGCTATGCGGATGATACGCCGCTCATTTTCAGGATACCGTCGGCCTCCTCTTCCCCTTCCCTCATCTCGGATTGTCTTGCTGCTATCCATGAATGGTGTGCCGCAAACGACCTCTGCCTTAATGCCAGTAAGACTGAGATTCTCCTCATCGGCACACCCACTGCCTCCTTCCCTGCAGCTCTCTGGCCGGCCTCTCTTGGCCCTCTTCCTGCTCCTACCTGCAAGGCAAAAAACCTCAGGGTCATCTTCGACTCTACACTCTCTTTCTCTCCTAACATATCTGAAGTCTCTAAGAAGTCACACTACCAGCTGCACCTCCTCAGAGGTATCCTTCCTTTCTTCTCCTTCCCCCAGAAGCTCAGTGTCTCTAGAGCCCTGGTTCTCTCAAAGCTGGACTACTGTAACAGCCTCTATCTAAATCTGCCTGCCTCTACTCTCTGCCCTTTGCAACTCATCCAGAACAGGACTGCAAGACTTGTCCTTGGCCTCAAGCCCAGGGACCGTATCTCTCCAGGACTGAAATCACTACACTGGCTCCCAATGACTGCGAGGATTAAGTTCAAATCCCTCTGCATTGTCGAAATGCCTTCTGGGGCCTGGGGCCTGAATACCTTCAACTCTCTCTTCCTAAATATCTTCCTTCTCGAGCTCTTTGCTCATCCGCCTCCAACTCCCTCAGGGTCAGCCACTTCTCCAAGCAACGAGTTGGGGGTAGATCTCTCTCCGCAGCAGGGGCCTCCCTCTGGAACAGCCTTCCTGCCTCCCTGAAACTTGAGGAGAACCAACTCCGGTTCGGGAAGCACCTCAAAACCTTCCACTTTGCCTCCGCTTTCTCTCTGCCTCTCCCCTGCTAAAATCACTGAAACTGCACTGAATTTGCAATCGGGCCACTCACAGATCTCGGTCCTTGGCCCAGCCACTCTACCCTGCACTGCCTCCCTGGCAACCCCTGCCCTGCGGGACTGTCTCTGTATCCCTACAGCCCCTCCTCCCAGCACTTGTCTGCACTTACCTTGCACTTGCCACCAGCTGGCCCTTATTATTTATCATGTATTCTACTAACCCTGTACTGCACTTTCCTTATCATTTATCTTGTATTCTACTAACCCTGTACTGCACTTTCCCCTCTCCCTTTCCCCCTGCGCTTTTTCCCGTCCCCTCTACCCTGCACTTGCGCATTGTGAATGACACCTGTCCTAGTAGGATCGTTGTCTGTCTCCCCTTGTCCCCACCGCCTCGTCTCGCCTTGAAACACTTGTGTATATGCGCATTACAAATGCCATATCATATCATATCATATCATATCATACATACATTTGACACACACTTCACACATGCAAAATTCACATTGCATTTTCTTTAAAAAAAAAGGCCTTCTTACCTGTTTTTCCAGCTTTTGGCCGTCACTACAGGCCACCCTCGGCTCCTCCCTGCTGCTCATGAATAGGAACCAGGAAGCTTGGTGAGCTTCCTGATTCCTGTATATGAGCCGCGAGAAAGCCAGAGGAGAAAGGGTTGGAGCTGAACCTGGCCTGTGAAATGTGCCACATGTCATGGTAAGCTCACCCTACTGAGCGCTTCCTCCTCACGCTGCAAGCCCCGGCCCAGCCTTCACCCTGATGGTAAATATGTAAATACATTATCCCCCAGCATTCTATTCGGGGAGGCATGTTGGATTTGGGGTTCCCGAATAGGGATAGGAGTGCTTGGTGGTCTGTGACCAGTGTAAATCTTCGACCAATTACGAATTGGTGGAATTTCTCACAGGCCCATAAAGGTGCTAGGCTCTCTCATTCTCTGTGAATAGGCCTTTTCGGTGGGGGATAGGGCTCTGCTGGCGTGGGCCACTACAGCATTTTGGGCGTTGTGTTTCTGGTTGGTTTTAGCCAGATGGCACCAAGGCTGACTGGGCTGGCATCAACGAGATGATGGTGTCCCATTCAGGGTGGAAGTACGCCAGTTGACGATGGTTGGCAAGGCTTTCTTTGATGGTTTGGAGGGCCGTCTGGCACCGTGAGTCCCAGTCAAAAGGGGTGTCCTTCTTGAGAAGAGTCCGGAGTGGAGCAGTGGTGGTGGCATAATTTTTGAGGTATGGTGCGCAGTATCCTGCCATTCCTAGAAACAACCGTAGTTCTGCTGTTGTTGTGGGGGCGTGAATGTTAGTGATGGCCTTTATTTTGTCTGGGTCAGCTGTAATGCCTCTATCAGAAGATATGTGTCCGAAAAATCTAAGACTGGTTTTATTGATATCACATTTGGGTCCATTGCGTGTAAGGCCTGCGTCTTGAAGAATCTTGCATACTGCCAAGAGTGCCTTGTCATGTTGGTCTTGGGTTTTCCCAAAGATGAGGATGTCATTGCTGTAGTTTAAAGCATTGACCTCTGATGATATTAGCCATCTGATGTTTTCTTGACAGATCTCAGCGGCCAAAGATATGCCAAAATGGAGGCGTTTATATCTGAAGAGCCCTTCATGTGTGGCAAAAGTGGTAATTGGTCGAGAGGCTGGATCTATGATGTGCTGGTGGTAGCCTTGGTTGAGGTCTAATTTGAAAAAGTTCATCGCTTGGTTTAGTCTGACGAGCATGTCTTCTAGGCTTGGTCCGGGATGTCTTTCCCTTTGGATGGCGGCATTAGGAATGCGCATGTCAACGCATATGCGTAGTCGTCAGTTGTCTTTGGGGATGATTACAATGGGGGATATCCATGGCGTCGGTCCGTGGGCTTTCTCAATTAAGTTGTTCTGTAAAAGAAGTTGTAGTTCCGTGGACTCTTGTGCTTGGAGTTAGAATCCCACTTTGCGGGGATGTTGTGGCACCGGTGTTACTGTGGGGTCAATGTGTAATTTAATGTTGGAGTCCTTGAGCATACCTACCCCTTCAAACAGCTTGGGGAACTGGGCTTTGAGAGCATCTTTGTCAAGGGGCCGGCAGGTTATTGCCAGAATTTCCTGCCTGTCCGGCGGGTAACCCTTTATTATCTCTGTTGGTTCTTATTGTAAGTCTATGAGTGCTAGAGCTATGGCTGTCCTATAGCTGAGGAGACATCGCCCTAATGAGGGACTCTGAATGACGTGTATTGTTGTTGGTATTGGGAGGCCTTTGCGGGTTTGGTCGCAGAGGAATTGGCCTTTCGATGTCAGAGGTAGCGCTGCTCCCCACTGGAAGATGTGTTTTTTTTGACTGGTGTAGTGGGTACAGTTCATGAGGTTTCCTGTCAGGTTCTATTTGTAGGCCTTCCAGGGCTCTTACGGTGTTCAGGGGTTGGTGGGTCATCAGGTGGTATGTCATTCCTCTCTCAACCAGTCGTCGGTCATGTTGTTCCCTTTGCGGATATGGGAAGCGACCAGGATTTTGTGGATTTTGTTGGCTGCCAGATCCCGTTTCGGGTAGTTGTTCTTTGCACATAGCTTGGAAGTGATTTTCTTGGCCACAGTGCGTGCATCTTTGGCCAATTGCAGGGCATGGTCCTCTGTGAGGGTATTCAAATCTGCATCAGTAGCATTGCCTGTCACTCTGAGGTTGTTGCGGTGGGTTCCTAAAGGGTTGTCAGCTCTGTGGGCTTTGATATCTGGTGTACGGTGTCATGGCTGCGATGATGTCTCCCTATTCTGGGTTTTCGATGGCCGTGGCCTGGATGTCTATTATTTCATATACTCTGGCTAGGTCAAGAATTTATTTGAGGGATAGAGGTTTTTCAGAAGGTGTTTTCTAAACATTGATGATATGCAGCCTTCTATTATCTGCAGCCAGATGGCTTTGTCATCTTTGAAGTTGGCAAAGTCACATTTTAAAATTTTCTCTGAAGGCGGATGACAAATTCACCAATGGATTCATGAGGTAGCTGGGCACATTGATTGAAGGTATAGCGTTCGTAGTCTCTGTTGGGTGTTACTACCAGCCTTTCATTCATGGCTTCTAGGAGACGTGGATATGTGGCACGCTCTTGCGGTGGAATTGTTTGTATGATATTTTAAATTTCTCTTCCTGCAACATTGGTAAAGATTCTTATTTTGTTGGGAGGATCCTGTGTGCCAATGGCACCTACAAAGTCTTAAAATTCCTCCACCCATTCATCAAACCGTTGTCCCTGATCATGGTGTGGATTGAGCGTAAATGTGTTTGGTCTTCTCATGAGGCTGGCGTGGGATGTGGGGCGTTCTTTTTATCTTTTTGTGTGACACTCTTGTGCTACAGGTGTCATTAGTTGGTTTGTTTCTGCATTTATTTATTGTTCACGTTTGCTGGGACCCGATGGCAGGCTATTGTTGGGTGGGTCTTTGTGACAGGGTTTGTCCTCCTGTGTTGTGATGGGAGGCTGGTGTGCACCGATGTGGGCTTTCAATTTTTAGGCATATGGTTGTGGGATTCTCACCGGCACACCCTGGATCTTCTCCAGGCCTCACGTGATTGAATATGCTTGTGTGAGTCTCACGCAGCTTTAGCTGCTGGTGCGTGCACGTGTTCGGGCCTCTTTCTCTCTGCAGTTTTCCTACTGGCCTTTCTCTCTCATGAGGCAGTGCAGGCGAAGGACGCAGACTCCTTACTTGTGCCCGGTGACTCCCCTGTGGGGATTGCTGCGATTTCGGGTCATCTATCCTTTTCCCGCTGCTGACCTCTTCCGGTGGCGTTCCTCTACATCTCCTGGCTGCAGGGCTCCACCACCGGCAGCTGTCTCTGAGCTTCAGCGGTCCTTTTCTGTAGTGGTATGCCTGCTTCTCACATTGTTCCGCTTCCTGGTGCCTGCTGGGCCTGTCGTCGCTAAGGCGGCCTTCCTCTCGCGCAGTCTGGAAGTCTGCTATCCTGTTGCTGGGCGGTCAGTTTGGCCCTTCTCGTCTCGCTGCTGGGCTCTTCCGCCCGCCCTGCTGCTGCTACTGTCCGGCGCTGCCGCCCTCCTTATGGCACTCTGTGGATGCGGCGGCCTTTTCCCGTCTGCTGGACTTGCTCGCCCGACCTGTTGCCTTTTGTCCCTCCCCTTCCGCACTCCTCCTGCCCTGTCGTGCTCTACTCTCTTAAAGGAGCCGCCTTCCTTTATTCACTTGTAACAATTGGGTCAGCATGCACATTGCATGCCCATCAGTTTTCTGCCTTCTCTGAGCTAATGTGCCACCCTCTGTGGTCACACATTCCAGGGAGCGTAATTTTGCCATGGCCTAGAGGACTTCCTTGTCTACTTTATTTGAATAGTCTCCAGGGCTCAGGTCTAGTTCCATTCTGGCTCATGTGTTGCCATGATACACCTTGTATTTGCACAAGATCAAGGAGACACACTGCTTTTGCCTTATAAATGTTTGTTATGCCCCTTAGATTGGAAAATGTCTTTTATGGTAATTTGTCTCATTGTAGCAGCTTTAGTGGCACACTTTAAAGCCACTTTACTGTTCTCAATATGTAGTTTTTTTCCGCTAAATAAATAATGTACTTTGCTGTAGGTGTCTTCCTTGCAAATGAGATTGTACCTTTTTCTGCAAATGACTGGTACCTGAGGTGGAAATGGTAGAGAGAAGTCCCGAATGGATTGCGAAAGTCTGAAGATTGGAATTGAAAGGAAGCACTGATGCACAATAATCTCTTAATGGTAGTAAGCAGCACAATTGTTACTGGATTGTTTTTCTTCCCTTCTGTACGAGTGCTGCAAAAGCTCCTTGCATGGGCACTGATCAGATGGCAAAAGGTCATGTGATTAGGGCGTTTTAAAGTGCCATACTTGGCTAGCAGGTCATCTAGCGAGATTTGATGCCTACAAGAGACTTCATCTTCCTTGTGGTTTTGCTCAGCCTGATGGGAAACGTTCTCCCCATTGGTGGTTCTCAGTTGATAGCTATTTTTCCTGTCCCCTCAGAAGCCCCTGATGTTGTATAGGGGCAATAAAGGTTTCACACCATCCCATGCAGATCTACACAGGGTGTTACTTATGGGTAGCAGGGCCCCTGCTTCTCGCTTACATATACTGGCCCTGTTGATTGCCCATGGTGGCCAAGCATACTCGACCTTAGCACTTAAGGGATTAAGAATGCATTTCCAGAGGGAGCCAAATGCTGAAAAATGTCCCAAGACAGTACCAGATTGTATGAGAGGAATTTAGGAACAGGTTACTGGGTAAGGGTACTGGGTGAAAGGAAGAGTTTACCTAGGGAGTTGCCATGAATTGTTGATGACCCCACCTCTCCTGGAAAAACAAAAGCGGGTACAATAACTCTAGTGCATTTGGATACATGTCACAATAATTCATTAAATAGCAGATACCAATTTAAAGTATTTTGCTGGAACCCTGATTACAAGCTGTCACTAAATAGGGACTCGGTCTGTAAATGAAAATGTATGGCAGTGCATTTAAAATAGAATACCTTAGAATCTATAATTGCACAGTGAATGTTAGTCTCTGACTTCAACGAATTATTGATTAATTACAGAGTTTTCACAGGTGGAATTGATATGGGTTGGTGAGCATGGTGTACAGTGTGACTCACAGATCTACAGGGATTGATAAACCTCTTGGCCTATGAAAACACACCGTTTACATAAAAGAAATCTCTGCAATATCATTTCCTTCCTGTCAAAGTGGAATAGGAAGGTTAGTTCACCCACCTACATTCCCAAGAAAAACATTCCAGTTTAAATAACCAACATAATATTTCGAAGAAATATAGCCCAGCAATAGACACATTTTGCCTTAAGAGGACAATATGCAAATTCAATTGAATTTTAATGCATCAAGATATTTTGGTCCCCAAAAGAGAAGCCACTTACATAAACAGAAACTATAAAAAATAAGTAGCCAATTTAACTCCCTCAAACATTCTTGTATTTATATATAAGCTAGAAACAAATAGTGTCAACATTCCAAAGGTATGTTAAATTATTACTTCTCTCTGAAGCCAAACTGTCATTGTTTCACAGAAAACTAAGTGAAGTGTAATTTTAAAACATGTATTGTATTAATTGTTTTGAGTTCGATGAGGATGTGTATGTTTATATTGGAGAAGATTGTATTCTTTTGTCAAGAATAGTTATTCAGTTTATACGTATGAATATGTGTGTGCACTGTGAATGGAAACATTAGAGAGATAATAACAGGCAGGCTGTGTTTCTTTTCTGTAGACTTCCTGTCTGTTTTTTTTTTTTAAAATTTTTATGTGGGCTATTATGGGTGACTTCCATAGCTGTAAACGTTAGGGGACCACCTTTATTTATTTATTTTTTAACATTTTTTTTTTTAAATTAGAGTATTCAGACCAAAGATAGTCTGTTTCTTGTCCAAGGTTTTAAGGTGGAATTGTCGTTATGAGAGTGTTAAACCAGGAACATTACTCCTCAAAACGATCACACTTTAGAAATATATGTATATTCCATAGATGAAAGTGATTATAACAGTCAGTACGGAAACTCAGTGTTTACTTCCTCTATAAGAGAGAGAAAGAGAAATATGTCCAATTCAGTGTAAGCACCATGCAAAATAAAGGTAAATTCCAGTTAAAAGGCATCTTTACCTTCGTTTCGTATTGTCATATATAACTCAAATATGTATTTCGCCATATTTACAAACATCACACAACTGAGGACATTCCACATCACCTTCATTTGTGTAACACAAACACACAAATTGGGCCTCATTACGACCCTGGCGTTAAGGGTTTAATGGCGCCGTAAAAGGTGTCGGAGCCGTTAAACCCTTAACGCCTGATTACGAGGTCCCTTTGCGGGACCCGAACTTAACAGCTGGTTTTTCCAGCCGTTAAAGTAGTGACCCGCAAAGGGACTTTGGTGCCAATAAGGGTACCGCAATTTGCAGTACCGTTATTAGCGCCTTCCCCATTCCCATTGAGCCCTATGGGGCAAAAATGGGAATGGGGAAGGGCCATGGCAGCATGGGGAATTACCGCCCCACCAACCTTGGAATGGGGTGGTAATTCCCCATTCCGCCATGGTGGACACTGGCATGGACCATGGTGCTAATAGCACCATGGTCCTCCGCCTGGGTCGTAATGAGGCCCATTGTGTCTCATTGGCGTAGTGCATCAAAATATGTGCATCATACATGGACATGTACGACTTCAGGTGCACTTTTCTAAAATGTATTATTGTTGGCAGCACCTGGCTGACACTAATTGATGCAAGGAGGTGTGTGGGAGCGAGGGGCCCTCAGGCCCCTCTCTGCCTTCACTTCTCAGTACAAAGCTTGGACCAAGTGTCTCCAGTGGTGGGTTCACCCCTTGCCCTTATGCGAATTTAACTTTCGTTGACTTGACACAGGGCATCCATCTTTTGTGCCCCCTTTCGACTCCATCTTGGTGACCAGGCCTCACTGTGATAGTACAAAACGCTTCTCTCCCTCTCCTCACTGTGATCAGGCACACAGAGCACATGGCCCCCACCTTCCTTCCCACTCTGACTGGAAAACTCTGTGACTCCATTCTCACGCCGAAGCCGGAGGTATTTGCAACAACTAATAAATGTATCACATCAGTCTTCCTCTGAGATCACTGTCCTGCATGTGAACCAGCATGAACTAAGCACATAGCTCGTTCATCTCCACAAACGTGTCCTTGCCCCCGCACCCTTGCCGATGGAAACTTACTGCCATTCTGACCCTGTGTCCCTGCAATATATTCCTTTCATGTGCCAGACCGCTGACCATGCTATGAGGCCCACCCAACAGACCCCCAACTAACATTAGACCCCTGCTGCAGTATATCATGCCTGATACTAACAAATACCACATACCTGAAATTCTTGTGAGACTAACCCCACAGTTCAATGAGAGTATTATAGTGGTCAAGACCCTTAAACCTGTGACCTGTATAACCCAAATGTTATAGATGATATAGACACCTGTGTGATTTGTATAGTGACATGATAAACTACTGAGAGTCTTTTGATCAACCATTATTTAGTGCATGCATTATTTAGAATGTATTCATTAGCTTAGATAGTGACCACCCTGCTTCACGGCGACCTGACCTTCACCCATTCGGAGCACAGATATCTGACGTCCATCCTCCCGCCAACCAAGCAACCAACCAGGAGGAAGAGATGATGCCCACACTTAAGACACCACCCTGACTGACCAATCCGGGTCCAATGTAGCATCATATGTTAGATCTGTCAGTGTGCCTATATAATGTACTCTAACATTAATTTTGCCAGAGCGCTCTCAGAGATCTAGATCAACTTTTCCTTGGACTCTCGCAGCCTGCTCTCTTTGCCTTATCTCCCTGCCCGGGGTGTGTCTGTTTTATTTTCTTGTACGTGTACGTTGGGGAGGGCACAAACATTTGGTGACCCCCTGCGACGTGATTTGGAGAGGTGCCTCGAGGTCCGCACAGTGCGGCGAGATCCAGGACGCCCCCCAGCAAAACCATTGCCTCCGCGGCCGACCAGCCTGTACGCACCACAAGAAAGGGTCAAGGGTTCCCGGTTGATGAATACCCGACTGAAAAGCTGCTCGCCGAGGCGGGCCGCGGCTTGGTTGGGGTGCGGACCTAACTGGCGTCGGACCGCGAACGTTATCCCTTGGATCACCTGACCGAACACGTGAATGCCGGTTGCGAAGGTTACCAAGGAAAGGTAAGTGGGAATAGGAGGGAATAGGGGAACAGGTGGTAATGGGTTATAGGGAAGAGTAGGGCCTGTGTGAGTGGTGATGAGGCTTTTCTGATCTGTCCTTTATATGTCCATTAGGTTTCGTGAGAAGTGAAAAGAAGAGGAGAAGAGGAATCCTAGCCCGAACGGGGTAGAAGGCGGTGCCGCGTAGCATTGTCTCGTCCAGTGCAGATAAAATAAGAGAAGATAAAGAGAAAATAGTAGGGGTCTCGTATATTGAGTAGACTCGGAGTAGTTATTTAGAATATTCTTTTTCCGTGTAAGAAAGAATTCTTGGGGAAGAGTAAAAGGGTGTAAGAGGTGGGGAGCGAATGAGAAGAGTAGGTGGATAGGGGAAAAGTTTGGTAACGGGAGCAAGGAGGAAGTAAAAGTGCGCAGCTAGTGCATGTGCATGTTATGTGTTATATGTGTTTCCATGTTCTGTCTATTGTTTTGGTCAAAAATATCAAAGTATTGTAATTGATTTATTGGTAAAGTGGCACACATACGAAAGTGAACTGTTGAATTTGGAAATGCAATAATTACAAAAGTAACAGTGAATGTTGATACATAAAAATTGCTAGTAATTGAGAAGCACTTGATATATCGTTGGTCTAAAGGAAAGGACAAGTGGGTGGAATGGTGAGTAGGGGGATAAAACATCGTCATGGGGGGAATAACACCACTAGCTCATATTTGTCAACACCTTCCATTATACAGTGAAAAGATACAAAAGTAGCTAGCGCATGCACAAATGGAGATAACACGGCTGAGGGCACTCTGTGATAAGGGCCAAATGCTGCCTGGGGGAGGGGAGGTGCCTCCATTATCCGTAACAGATCTCTCACCCCCACCAAGCACAACAGGGAACTAGCACCAACAACACCAGAGCCAGCATGCTCCATAATGTCCCAAGGGACACACATACAACAAGTGCGAGAAAAGGAGTGGAGATCAGGGGAGTTCCTGTTCCATCTGAATGACAAACCAGTGAGGATTATATGTCCAGCTACTCCAGAAAGCCAGCAAGGGGAAAGTCAGGAGGAGAATGGCGAAGAAAATACAGAAATACAAGAAATATGGAGCGACTTAGATGAATACGAGGAAGCAGCAGCCGCTGTGGGATCTCCAATACCATCGCAGCTTGACGATTGGGACGAACCATCACCACTACGATGGCAGGGTAGATTAAGACAGCGAACAGGGAACATATTGGTGAGTAAAATCAAGAAAGGGATGGTAAGTAAAACAGGAAAGAAACATAAGTTACAGATGCCATTGATACATAAGGGAGCAGGTAGGCCACACTATATCCCATGGGCCCAAATGGACAAAAATAACTTGTTGAAAGTTCACCCTCTACTATCTGGAGGGGCTGGGAAATGGATACACGCGTTTGAAAAAAAACACGGCAGGGGTGCCACTAGCAATAGGCGATGTAAAAGTTTGTTAGTGTTGGCAGTTGGCGATCAGGCAGACGTAGTATGGGAGAAGGCAGGATTTCCAGGAGTAACAATGAGTTGTGACCGCCATGACGGATCACTGTTCAACAACGTTCGAGCGCAAGTATGGGACGTATTGCGGTGCACCTTTCCAGACATTCCAGATTTACATTTAGTGATGCAGTGTACAATGGAGGAAAACGAGGATCCTACACAATTCATACTACGGGTTCAAGATTTGTGGAGAAGCGAAACTGGCACTGCATGGAACCAGTCCACCGCCTTGTTCCATTTTATTATCAAAAAAGGGCTCCCGAAGGAGGTACAGAAGGCCTTGGACAAAATAGCTGGGATAGAAGCCAAGGGTTGGCCTGAGATTCAGAGTATAATTGTACACCACTGCAGGAGGATCAAAGAGAGGGAAAAGGAGATAGCATAGAAAAGGCTGGCAGACGAAGCGAAACTGGTGCAGAACAAATTGGTGAAGGTCGCCGCCGTAAACGCCAGTGTAGCCGCAGATAGAGAAAACAAGGGGGATGAAGGAGAGGGAAGTAGGCCATTGACAATAGCAGCATTGTGGACAGCAGGAGAACAAGGACCGTGGAACGGAGAGGATTCATACAGCGGACCACAGTGGCAAGAAAGACCGGCAAGAGGAAGAGGTGGGTACCGTGGCCAGAGAGAAGGATTTGGAGGTATGGGGAATAGAGGATTTGGTGGACAGGGGATGAGAGGAGGACCGCAAGGGTCTTGTTGGAACTGTGGGAGATGGGGACATTATTTGAGGGATTGAAGAATGCGGCCATCAGGGTATTTCCAAGGGCAGCAGCCCATGGAAAATGAACAAGGATGGGGATGCCCACACCCAGGTAGCCCCTATGGGTTACCAATGGAGGTGGAAGACAACAGGACCAGTGCTATAACGAACCCCAAATGCAGCAAAGACAGCCACCCCCACAACTGCATCACAGCGCACAGCAACCCATGGTGTGACAAAACGCTGTAGGTAATGCAAATAGTAACTGTTTCGCAACGGCTGCGAATGGCGCACCTGCGCCATTCCACGGCGTGACAGTGGTCGGAGACAATGTCTTTTCAGTACCAGGGCAAGAAAGGTATGCAGACTAGCACAGCCCACAGGGAACACTTGTGTGTCCAGTCCTATCCACCACCCTACGTGCAGAAGAGGAACCACTAGTGGGGGCAGTTTATCTTCATGGTAGACTCGGGAGCAGAGAAATCATGTCTTATGGAAGGGCGGTTTCCGCTCTCAGATAGGAATTTGGAAACGCAGGGGTTCTCTGGGGCTATTTTAAAAGTTCCTTACACTAAAGATCTTGATATAACGGTAGGGGGAAAAACCATGCACGCACCCTTACTGTACCATGAAGACGCGCCAATCAATTTACTGGGCAGAGATTTGGTAAGTAAATTGAACATGACCATTTTGTTTACTGAGCAGGGAATAGTGTGCTTCACCCCAGGAGTATGCCCAGTACGAGCAATGTTGATGATTAGCACAGTGATGAATGAAGTTGTGGTGCGAGGAATACCCATTGACATAGACATGTTTATTTATGGCATCAAAGTATTAGCCCGAGTGGTACCAGAGATAATGAAAAAGGAATGGAGAACACCATCAGATTTTATATTCCCCCCAATTGCACACACAGATGTTGTGCCAGGCACGATCATGTCCATAGATAGTGAGGCAGTTCAGGTATCAAGCAAACGCATTGTGGTCATAGGATTGGACGCGCATGGGTGTGAGTGGAGAACTGTGTTATGCATAGACCCCAACATAATGCTAAGAGACATAACTGATAAGGAATTATTCACTGATAACAAAGATGACGGAGAGATAATAATGGAAAGAAGCATACCATGTGACATCATGATTCAGTACAGAAAGGTACACACCCACTTATGGCTAACATTAATGCCCTGCCGACAATATTTATTTGAGGAAGACATGGCAAAGGTTGCACCTGAAATTTGGACCACAGGCCCCCACGATGTAGGATTACTCCATGAGGTGACACCAATAAAGATAAAACTAAAACCAGGTGCCATACTGCCATGAGTGGAGTGAAACAATATCACATATCCAGAGAAGCAGAAGGGATTAGGGAAACAATAAATGCACTCCTAAACCAAGGTATTATAGTGCCATCAAACTCCCCCTGTAACACGGCTATTTTCCCGATCAAAAAAGCAAAAGGAGGGGCGTGGAGGTTGATCCAAGATCTCTGCCCACTCAATGACGTCATCCAAAAAGAGTTCCCATTAGTGCCTAACCCGAGATCAATACTGTGCAGCATACCCAAAGAATCTACATGTTTTACTGTGGTGGATTTGAAGAATGCTTTCTTCTCCATACCACTCGTCCCAGGCTCGCAGTACCTGACAGCATTCACACTAGGAAACAACAGGTGTGAACATCGCAGACTCCCACAGGGGTATTGCGAAAGCCCCAGCATTTTCAACAGAGTATTGCGTGAAGATATTGGAAACATAGATGTAGAGAGCACCATTATACAATACGTAGACGATTTACTCGTCTGCAGCCAGAGAAGACTCTATAACACTATTAAACGTGTTGGCTGCCAAGGGGTATAAACTGGACAAAGGAAAATTGCAATACTGCCTGGCTGACGTTGTATACCTCGGACAGCTAATATCAAAAGATGGGAAACAGATACTCCCAGACAGGGCAGCTGCTATACGCAACATGATCATACCTAAAACAGTTAAAGAAATGCAAAAATTCCTCGGTATATGTAATTATTGCTGAGCATGGATCCTTGATTACCCAGCATATACACGCCCATTGCTACATGTAGATTCTTCGGGTATGCTGCACAGTATTGATCTCGGGTTAGGCACTAATGGGAACTCTTTTTGGATGACGTCATTGAGTGGGCAGAGATCTTGGATCAACCTCCACGCCCCTCCTTTTGCTTTTTTGATCGGGAAATATATGTAATTATTGCTGAGCATGGATCCTTGATTACGCAGCATACACACGCCCATTGCTACAAGCATTGGTAGAAGCACAGAAGAGTAGGGCCCCAATAAAATGGACACATGACATGATGGCACAGTACTTTAGATTAAAAGACCTCATTGCAGATGCTCCAGTACTCGCGAACTCAGATTATGAGAGGGAATTTTCTTATTTTCACACTGCAATGGAACACTGATGACAGCAGTGCTCACACAGAAAACATCATTAAGACAGAAACCATTGGCCTATTACAGTGGAACATTAGATGCAGTGATGCAATGACAGTTCGCGTGCGAACAGTCCCTCGCTGCAGCAGCTTTCGCCATTGAAAAAAGCGCCACAATCGTGATGGGATGTTCGGTAACACTATATGCAGAACACTCCTTATTTGCAATTCTTGAGAGGTCAAAATCAACATTAACAACACAGAGAGCAACAGCATATGAGATAATAATTTCGAGCCCCAACGTACACGTTGTCAGGTGCAAAACAGTAAACCCAGCATTATTTATTACAGAACCATGCACCACAGAGGACATGCAGGAACACAACTGCGCCACCTATGAAGGGGAGGGCGATGACATTCCCAAAGCGAGCGAAAACGCCCTGAAGGAAGGAGAGATATATTTCATAGATGGATCAGCATCGATAAACCCTGAAACGGGGGAGAAGCACGTAGGGATGGCCATAGTACGCATGGTGGAAGATGGCTATGAAACAATTGTCCAGAAGTGCCTCCCGTCCCATTACTCCGCACAAGCAGCAGAAGTAACTGCATTGATTGAGGCACTGCATACAGCCAAAGGATGCACAGTAACAATATACTCAGACTCAGCATACGCAACAACCACAGTCCATTCAAGGTTATCCCGCTGGCGTAGAAGGGGTTTCAGAAGAGCGGATGGCTCAGCAGTACAGCACGCCGCACTATTGACTGAACTGATAGATGCATTATCAGACCCATCGGTAGTGGCAGTGGTGAAATGCCAAGCCCATACCAACAACACAGATGCAGTCTCATTGGGAAACGCGGCAGTCGACGCAGCAGCGAAGGAGGCCTCGTATTTCAATACAACACCTACAGTCGAGTGCGTTGTAAAATCAGCCATTACAGAGCCATTGGAAGAGGCGTACAGTAACACACCAATAGCGCAGATAATAGAACTACAAAGGAGAGCGCCACAGGAGGAGCAAGAGTTGTGGAGCAAACGGGGGTGCAAACAATCAGCCACAGACCTAATTTGGAGACAGGAGACAACAGGAAAAGTAGTGATGCCAGTAGAATTGCTAGAGGTAGCATTCCAACAGCTGCACTTCCCAGCCCACGTAGCAAAACAACATATTGCTGCAGACATCCAGGAACATTGGTTTGCCCCCAATTTACAGGAACATTTGTCAAAATTTGTAGTAGAATGCACAACATGCCAAACATACAATTCAGAAATGACATTGAGAACACTGCGTGGCACGCTGCTACGACCAGTAGGACCATTTAGAGAACTACACATAGATTACGCTGACATGGGAGAGCGATGTAACGGAGCAAGGTATTTAATTGTAGTGGTATGTCCCTTTTCAAGGTGGGTGGAAGCAGGTCCATGTCCCCACCCAGATGCGAAGTGTGCGGCGAAGTTCCTGGTGCAATTGGACTTTTCCCGTTGGGGAATATGTGATGTGATAAGATCAGACAACGGCACACACTTTGTGAAGGACCTTTTCAAGGAAGTGACGTCACTCTTGGGGGTGAGACACAAACTGTGTTCCATTTATCATCCGATGGCAAATGGAATGGTGAAAAGGATTACTAAAGAGTAAACTATCAAAATTGTGTAATACGCTGAAAAAGAATTGGGTGTATTGCTAACCCCTAGCACTCTTTCAACTCAGAATGCAACCATGCAAGGACTACATCTGAGCCCCCATGAGATTGTGACTGGGAGGCAAATACACACACCACTCTTCCCGATTAGGAGAGCATCAGACGCACACAGAGCTGCCTCAGTGCTGGGGGAGGAATTTAAGGAATACCTGACCCAACTGACGCGCATAGTACGTAGCATAGCATGACAAATTGCACCACCATTTTCTGAGAATTCAGCGACTGATACCATGCCAGCTGCAGACAGCCCAAGCGAGCCAATGATGCCAGGAGCACAAGTCTACGTTCAGAGTTTTGTGAGGAGATGGAATTCACCGAGGTTTCATGGCCCCTACGTGGTCATTTATAGTACGCCCACCACAGTTAAAGTTAAGGGACTGAAATATTGGGTGCACCTCTCAGATGTGAGGAGCGCACGTGATAGTGCACTCCCTCAGACTGAACAGAAATGCGCAAGCGGCGCCGCGGATGAGGTTCAGACACAATGATAATGTGATTTAAGTAAATAGAACATGTAAAGGGCGAAAGTGACGACACACCCTCTGGTTAAAATGAACTATGTCCATATCATTTTTCTCCTTCCACTTTCTTTTCATCACTATCTCTCTCTCAATATTGACATGAAATGCTTAAAGCAAGGGACGTACTTAAGATAACAGTGAACAAAGTGAATAGCAGAAATGAGTAAATAATGAAAAAGTTAATATGTAGATATACAACTGTATTTATTCTGGTGACTTAACAACTTTGTATCGCCCCTCCAGCTGGCAAATGGACCAACGCAGCGCAATCACCGAAAACACCATTATGTTAGATAGCGATAGGGACGCCATTAGGGCTTATCAGTTCAGCAATGTTGAATGTGTTTTGAAAATGTGCTGCAGTTTTGTTTTCAGTGATGTTGTTTTTCATGGCCTGGTACTATACACTTTTATCTTTGGTTAATGACATGCACAAGGGGGGGAGCGGGGCTAACTTGATACGAGAAGGTTCGCACTTAATATGGTCTGGAGTAAAGACAATGTGGAAAGAAACGTATGACATTGATGCTAAGGATACAAATGCAATGAAACATTCAGAACACTCTGCCGCCGATCCAACAAGTGTGTCCTTGTTACATCCGAGTATAAATATAAGTAATGATTATGAATTGAATGTACATGATGTTGACTACTATTGGCCAAGCAACGTAGCTACCACAAGCTCACATGCACAAATAACAGTAGAACCGACTTCATATAAAGCTGTTGCCACTAATGAATACATACATGATGACATATTTAACGGTAATGACACAGCTTGGGCGGGCATGTTCCCAATACACTACCAAAGAGTGAAGAGCCACAAGGAGGGAGGGAGAAGGAGAAAGAAGAGGGGGGGCAGAAGGGATAAGACATGACATTTATCATGACCTGGGGTTAGATGAGATAGAAGACCCCCGCCACCCAGATCAATCAAACACGTGGTATTCGGACATGAGTGCCACCAGCTGCACCTCATCAGAGGTATTCTTCCCTTCCTCTCCTTCCCCCAGAAGCTCACTGTATCCCGAGCTCTGGTTCTCTCGAAGCTGGACTACTGTAACAGCCTCTATCTTAATCTGCCTGCCTCCACTCTCCGCCCTCTGCAACTCATCCAGAACAGAACTGCGAGACTTGTCCTTGGCCTCAAGCCCAGGGACCGTATCTCTCCAGGACTGAAATCTCTACACTGGCTCCCAGTGGCTGCGAGGATTAAGTTCAAAACCCTCTGCATTAGCCACAAGGCCTTCTGGGGCCTGGGGCCAAAATACCTTCAACTCTCTCTCCCTAAATATCTTCCTTCCCGAGCCCTTCGCTGATCCGTCTCTAACTCCCTCAGGGCCAGCCGCTTCTCAAAGCAACGAGCTGGGGGTAGATCTCTCTCCGCGGCAGGGGCCTCCCTCTGGAACAGCCTTCCTGCCTCCCTGAAACTTGAGGAGAACCATCTCCGGTTCCGGAAGCACCTCAAAACCTTCCTCTTTGCCTCTGCCTTCTCTGTCCCTCTCCCCTGCTAAATTCTACACTGAAATTGCACTGAATCTGCAACTGGGCCACTCTCACCGACCTCGGTCCTGGGCCCAGCCACTCTCCACTTGCACTGCCTCCCTGGCATCGCATCCCCTGCACTGCGGGACTGTCTCTGTATCCCTACAGCCCCCCTTCCCAGCACTTGCCTGCACTTACCTTGCACTTGCCACCAGCTGGCCCTATTTATTTATTTATTTGTATTCTACTTACTTGTACTGCACTTCCCCCTCCCCTTCCCCTTGCACTTTTCCCTTCCCCTACCCCTGCACTTGCGCGGTCTGAATGATACCTGGCTTAGCAGGATCGTTGTCTGTCTTCCCCTTGTCCCCCCCCCGCCTCGTCGCGCCTTGAAACACTTGTGAATAGGCGCGTTACAAATGCCATATCATATCATATCATATCATATCACAGCAAAGCAGGCGACAAATGAGAGCTGTTACGTTTGTTTGCTCATACCACATGCATCAGGGACACCAAAAATGTTAGTGCCACAGGAAGTGCCCTTGTCGGAGGCCCAGTGTTTGATTCATTTGGTTTTGTGCAGGATAAAAAGCACCTTCCAAGCGCACACCGTCACAATGGAAAAACTGGAAAATGAGAGAACATGCACAAGCAGACGCCAAGGAGTAATTTGCCTTAAGGAACCATTTCTTGTCATCAAAGGAACAAGGTATGCAGAAAATAAATGGCACAAGGAAACTATTGAATGCAAAGCAGAAGCACTCCGAGGGCTATCCAATGACACCTTCCAATGGATAAAGGAAGTATGTGCCCCCATCTGGTCGCACCATGTCACAAAGCTAACGTGGGTTACAGCGTTGGAAACACCTATCAAAATACAGAAAGAAGTACCACATGAACTGTGTTTCCATGGGGAAGGAAGAGTGAACATGGGGGAAACAAAGAAATGCAACAAGACTGTAATCATACCTGACATGAAGAAAGACACTGCTGCACTAATGGACATGTACTGGATTTGCGGCAAACAAGCCTATCTACAACTCCCAACACCATGGAAAGGTACATGTGCCTTGACCACCCTCCACACAGCCCTGAAGCTAATACCAGAGAGTCATATACACGGAAAAGAAGGAGAATCGGCTGGCATATCGGCAGCAGGGCAATCGGCTGGCATATCGGCAGAAGGGCAATCGGCTGAACCATCGACAGCACCTCAACAAATGATAACAGAAGCTCCAACTTACGAACTATTGTGAGAATATGAAATGAAGAAAAAACTAACATGAAGTAAAATGTCCTCCAATTACATTTCATCCGAATCATCGAAACTCCTTGCTGAGATCCCACAGAAGTACAAGCTCTTTTCATCAGCAGAGACATTTTTCGCATCACTCCTTGTCCCAGGACTCCAAGCACGAACAAACGCCAAATGGTTGCAGATAGTGTGCTGGGAGCTCATCCAACTGGCTAACGACACTGAAGAAGAGTTCAACATTATAAAAATAAAGCTCCGTGCACTGCGCCTAATGACAATGCAAAACAGATATGTCCTAGATCTCCTCACGACAATGGACGGTGTTGTTGCCGATAAATTGGGGGGGCGTGTTGCACGTTCGTTCCAACTGAAGATGCTGATAACGGGACACTCTCACATGTGATAACAGCAGTACACAATTTAGGAGAGAGGATGAGAACTGAAGGAGGGGCAGAGGAAAGCACATGGTTCGACAACCTGTTCAGCTGGATACCATCATGGGTAAACGTGGCAATGAAAATACTCGTCCCCATCATCGTCTTTGTGCTCCTATTCTTCTATGTGTGCCAACTGGGACTCCGGTGTTGTGAAACGAACATGCCTACCTCAACTATGATGATGGTAACAATGGGCTGACCGACAACAGTAGCTACTATGATAGACGCACAAATACAAACAGGGGAATGCAACACACCACAATACAGGATGACAGCCATTTACAGGCAATACGGGGACAGGGTTGACAATTTGCACCACAGAACAATAAAGGAACCAACAGAGCTGCAATGGTACAGAGAGGTATGGGTGGACTTAGATGGAGATGTTGGGATCTACTTGATGTGTACACCAGATGAATATGCCAGAAGAGGGAATAGCCTAAGAAGTATCTGCAGGGCGTGGATACCAATAAAAGGCACCACTGTGTGGGACGAAGCAGTCGCGGAGGTTGAGTACTACCGAAGGGAGAATGAAAAGAATCAAAAATAAAATATTTGTTACTTTAGATGTAACGAAAGGGGGGAATGTGTGGGAGTGCCTCCAGTGGTGGGTTCGCCCCTTGCCCTTATGCAAATTTAACTTTTGTTGACTTTCGTGTAACTGGGACCACTGATCAGGACACAGGGCAGCCATCTTTTGTGCCCCCTTCGACTCCATCTTGGTGACCAGGCCTCACTGCAATAGTACAAAATGCTTCTCTCCCTCTCCTCACTGTGATCAGGCACACAGAGCACATGGCCCCCACCTTCGTTCCCACTCTGACTGGAAAACTCTGCGGCTCCATTCTTACGCCGAAGCCGGAGGTATTTGCAACAACTAATAAATGTATCACATCAGTCTTCCTCTGAGATCACTGTCCTGCATGTGAACCAGCATGAACTAAGCACATAGCTCGTTCATCTCCACAAACATGTCCTTGCCCCCGCACTCTCGCCGATGGAAACTTACTGCCATTCTGACCCTGTGTCCCTGAAAGATATTCCTTTCATGTGCCAGACCGCTGACCATGCTATGAGGCCCACTCAACAGACCCCCAACTAACATTAGAGCCCTGCTGCAGTATATCGTGCCTAATACTAACAAATAATACATACCTGAGATTCTTGTGAGACTAACCCCACAGTTCAATGAGAGTATTATAGTGGTCAAGACCCTTAAACATGTGACCTGTATAACCCAAATGTTATAGATGATATAGACACCTGTGTGATTTGTATAGTGACATGATAAACTACTGAGAGTCTTTTGATCAACCATTATTTAGTGCATGCATTAATTAGAATGTATTCATTAGCTTAGATAGTGACCACCCTGCTTCACAGCGACCAGACCTTCACCCATTCGGAGCACAGATATCTGACGTCCATCCTCCCGCCAACCAAGCAACCAACCAGGAGGAAGAGATGATGCCCACACCTAAGACACCACCCTGGGTGACTAATCCGGGTCCAACGTAGCATCATATGTTAGAAATGTCAGTGTGCCTATATAATGTACTGTAGCATTCATTTTGCCAGAGCACTCTCAGAGATCTAGTTAAACTTTTCCTTGGACTCTCACTGCCTGCTCTCTTTGTCTTATTCCCCGCCCGGGGTGTGTCTGTTTTATTTTCTTGCACGTGTAAATCGGGGAGGGCACAAACAGAGGGCATGCAATCACATCATTTGGTTTGGTTCATGGTCCCAGAGAAAGGTGCCAATTACCTTTGTGAAAGCCTTCCGTTACTTCACATTTCTTATGATCACTCATCCTAATTCTTACTGCTTTTTTGATGTGAGTGAATCTTTTATATATAGTGGGCCCATAAAAATGAGACAATTTCAGAAACGTGAGAAATAAACCAGAAATAATTGAAACAATACTATTTTTGGAATGTAACTGGTGGTGTCATCATCTTTGCTTTACACCATTTCTACAAGCCATATATGCATATATGTGAGTAATTCACAAGCATACGTTTTAACCATATTGTCTTGCTTTATTGAAGAACAATGCAAAGTGGAAATACAAAATTCAGGTGTCATTATAATTCACAACATATGAAAGTATTTAACTTTCTGAACTCAGCACCTACACCAGAGCTCCTTGAATCCTCAGCTGGTTCGCCAGATCTCCTTACACACACATTGGGCTCGCTAGAGATCCTTGAACACCCAGCAGGGTCACCAGAGCTGCCTGTGCACTGAGCAGGTCACCATATCTCCTTGCACACTCAGCAGTTTCACAAGAGCTCCTTGTGCACTCAGCAGGGTCACCAGTAGGGCAGTAGGGCCACCAGATATCCTTGCACACAACAGGCTCAATAGAGCTCCCTGCACATCCAGCAGGGTCACCAGAGCTCCCTGTGCACTCAGCAGGTCACCAGTAGGGCAGTAGGTTCACCAGATCTCCTTGCACACAGCAGGCTCAATAGAGCTCCTTGCACACCCAGCAGTGTCATCAGAGCTCCCTGTGCACTCAGCAGGGTCTCCAGTAGGGCAGTAGGGTCACCAGATCTCATTGCACACAGCAGGCTAAATAGAGCTCCTTGCACACCCAGCAGTGTCATCAGAGCTCCCTGTGCACTCAGCAGGTCACCATATCTCCTTGCACACTCAGCAGTGTCACAAGAGCTCCTTGTGCACTCAGCAGGGTCACCAGTAGGGCAGTGGGGTCACCAGATCTCATTGCACACAGCAGGCTAAATAGAGCTCCTTGCACACCCAGCAGTGTCATCAGAGCTCCCTGTGCACTCAGCAGGGTCTCCAGTAGGGCGGTAGGGTCACCAGATCTCCTTGCACACAGCAGGCTCAATAGAGCTCCTTACACACCCAGCAGGGTCACCAGAGCTCCCTGTGCACTCAGCAGGTCACCAGTAGGGCAGTAGGGTCACCAGATCTCCTTGCACACAGCAGGCTCAGTAGAGCTCCTTACACACTAAGCAGGGTCACCAGAGCTCCTTGCACACCCAGCAGGGTCACCAGAGCTCCTTGTGCACTCAGCAGGTCACCATATCTCCTTGCACACTCAGCAGTGTCAGAAGAGCTCCTTGTGCACTCAGCAGGGTCACCAGTAGGGCAGTAGGGTCACCAGATCTCCTTGCACAGAGCAGGCCCAATAGAGCTCCTTGCACACCCAGCAGGGTCACCAGAGCTCCCTGTGCACTCATCAGGTCACCAGTAGGGCAGTAGGTTCACCAGATCTCCTTGCACACAGCAGGCTCAATAGAGCTCCTTACACACAAAGCAGAGTCACCAGAGCTCCTTGCACAGACAGCAGGGTCACCAGAGCTCCCTGTGCACCTGTGCACTCAGCAGGTCACTAGTAGGGCAGTAGGGTCACCAGATCTCCTTGCACACAGCAGGCTCAATAGAGCTCCTTACACACTAAGCAGGGTCACCAGAGCTCCTTGCACAGACAGCGGGGTCACCAGAGCTCACAGGACACCCCTATCCACAGAACCCCTTGCCTAGTTTGCAGTGCCATGGAGCAATTCACGTGCATGCACACAATCATTAGAACACTCACACAGCCATGCCGCTTGTCACCTGCAAATAGGCAGGAGTGAGATGGTGCGTACAGAACATGTCACTAATGTAAATGTAAAGATTTCTAAAAAAGCTATCTCTGTTTCTGCTGCCACCCTACTTAGCAAAATGACCAACATTCCCACTACTACAATCACTAATAAAAATACCATTGCAATCTCTGTGCCACTTAAAGCAGCCTTACTCAATGTTAGATCCCTGGTGGCCCACCCTACGGAAAATGCAGATATCATCCGCTCAGCAGACCTGGATTTCCTCGCCACCACCGAAACTTGGCTTCATGCCGCAGCAGGCCCCTCTCTATCTCTTGCAGTTCCAGACAACTACTCCATCCTCAGGGCAGACAGACCGAATGCCCGTGGAGGAGGTGCAGCACTTACTTTCAAATCCTCGCTTGAGATTAGATCTGTGACCTCCCTTCCCATAAATTCCTGTGAACACCTATCCATTAAAATTCAAACCTCCCCTAAGAACTCCATCACCCTCGAACTACTATACAGATCCCCTGGTCCCACAGGTTCCTTTGAGGAAGATTTAACTTCCCTCATAGCCAAAAAATCCAAACCTCTATAACAGAATATTATCCCAGGTGACTTTAACGTGGGTTACAATGATCCCCACGGCACTCCAGCATCTTCCCTTGTTAATGTACTTGGCGAACAAAACTACACTCAACTTAACACCTTACCTACACATCAGAAAGGCAGAACCTTAGACTGGCTCGTTGCCCCCAACTGCAACATTATCTGTAAGGACCCCCAACCACTTACATGGACCGACCACTTCCTACTCTCATTTGACATTAGTACTAATAACCCTCTCCACATACAGCGCCCACCTGCACCAGAATGTCTGACGAGAAATAAGCAGAACATCACCGCCGAAGCCCTCATCCCACTGGTTCTACCCACCCTAAACATGATCCCCAACACATCAGACCTCAACTCACTAGTAGACAACTACAACAACGCAATGACCAAAGCTATTGACCTTGTTGCCCCTCTAAAACTACGCAAAAGTAAACACAAAGCACATCTTAACTCCTGGTATACACCAGAACTCAAAATATTAAGAAATAAAAAGTCCAAAATGGAAACCCTTTGGAAAATGAATCCAACAGAGGTACACAAAGTCAATTTCATAAATGCATCTTCCCTTTATAAGAAAGAAATTATTTGCACTAAAAAGGAAGCCTACAATACAAGAATAAGCAATGCTAGTTCAGTACCAAAGAATGATTCACTATCCTGAAGGAGTTAGAAAACCCCAATCCACCTATGGACACGTCCGTGAAGGACCAACTCTGGTGCACCAGTATCCAAGATGCCCTTGCGAACAAAATCACTGGCCTACAAACTAAAATTGAAAATAAAAGACTTCAACTTTCCAATAGTAGCACCACCCCTACCCATTATTACCATGAACTGTGCCTTGTAACCTGTACTAAGCGCCCTTATACTCCCGGGTCCGGAGCGCTATAGAAATAAAATAAACAAACAAACAAACAAACTGTCCCACTGCATGAAGTGTCAGACTTGAAATGAGCCGAACTGATACATTAGCCTAATGGTGTTGAACACTTTTGTGTATTATTTTGTATTCTGTTTTTGTGTCTGTGTTTTTGACCCCCTGAACTCTGCATTTGTGACAGCAAAGCCCCCATGTCCACCTTCCTGGTTTTAAAAGTTCACCGGATGCGGTCCAGCTTCCTAACGTGTCTTCACCTGCGGGAAGAGTGCACGGCCCGTATAAAGGCCTGTCTCTGGATGCAGAGGGCACCTGGAGCCGCACACACACAGCCAAGCGGTATTTAGCAAAGCAGCATGTCGAAATTGTGTCATACAGTTCGAAGAACTGCCGCTTTGCCATAAATAAAATATATATATAACATACTGAAAAAAATACTTTCTGAATGTTTCTACATTTACTTTATTCACATATGACTTGTTCCAATTGATCAGTGCCATTTAACATTACATATGGCGTTCACCCACACAATATCTTTTTAGCAATGAAGTCAGAGCACACCATACTGCTCTTATACTTTGCATGCAGCTGGTGTCAGACAGTGGTAGATGCCCCGTATAGTCTGAGAGATTAATTATATAACCCACAAAAGATGGTGCGAGTTATAACTCATGTGCTGTAGTTTCTGTTATTAAGTTCCAGGAGAACTACATTGCACAGGATCAGCCGTTGTAACCTTGCAGGGGTCTTGCAACTGTTTTGCAGGCTATCGAATTCTAAATCGTTTATGACCATATTTCTGCCTATTGATAATTAACCGATGGATACACTGCGATAGGCTGCCATTGAATACATCAAAAATTGCAATCGTGTTGGTCGGTCCTAACCCTCGATACTGGCTCCCCATCCATTAGCGAATAAAATGGAACTTGGTGAGTGCCCAATCTGTGTCCACGAAGTGGGGTATACAGGAGCCCAATTGAATCAGGGGCGATCCGCGAATGCTGAAGTTGCAATGGCTACAGACTCAGGGTTCATATATCTTACTTCATTAAAACATATTGCCCCATTACTAAATGAATGCAGTAGGATATCAGCAATGGTAAACTCTGTGTTGTCCAGCCTGGACATTGCTCATTCTCTTCACATTGGCCAACTTTCCTACGATATGAATCAAATTCAGAGACTACAGAATTCAGCAGCTAAACAGGTGTTGTACTTAAGACTTAATGATCATGTTACACCAGTTGTGTTTTCCCAGAATTGATCACATTTGAATTGTAATCACCACTTAAAGACATTCCCCTTTTCAAACTACCCTCTCTCAGGATCCATCTAGATTTCTTTTAGTTCAGAAGCAACCTCGGAATCTCGTTAGTTGTTTTCTAAAGCCTAAGAGGCCTCTTGATGGCAGAAGTGCACTTCATAACATTAAGACATAACATAACAATAATGGACATGTTGGTGGTGAATGGTGGTGGGTGGCATTTCCCCTTTTTTATGTATTTTAAAGCGATACAACTCTCAATGCTGGCTGACGGGGCTGTTCGTTTTGAAATATGTTTTTCATGGGAAATGGGTGCCACATGTATTGCACAAGACCAATCTAACACAACAGAAAAAATAGAAAGTTGACCAATGCCAGGGAAAAGGACAGGGAGTTTTTATATTTGGATGGCGGGATGGCCGAAACGAATAGCAACTCGGGTTGGGGATTTAGTGTGGAGTTGCAAATAAAAGTGGCAGGAGGGGTGAGAGGAATCGTGCAGGAGGCAGAGAAGAGAGTTAAGGGGTCTGAAATTAAATGGCAAACACCTGGGGGAGGTGTTTGAGTGGGCGTTTTCTGTGGGATCCTGCACACATTTTGAACCACCTGATTGGTTGGCATCTCTCACCTAGGTGCTAATAATGTATATCCAATGTGGGGTAACATTGGGTAAACATCTAAAAAACATTAAATCATGCTCACCATGACTATACAATAAAAATAAATAATAATAAATCATGCTACAATAGGCTGTTCACGAATAAGGTTGAACTCCACAATTCAGAGCACTGAGAAGATTTCTCTCACTGGAATCACCATTTCATTGAGTGCCCATTGTCACAGATGGCCTCAAGAACACATAAACTCTCCTAGAAGGTTCAAGGGTTTTTATTAGAAGAATTCTAAAAGGGCTCAGTAAGGGCCATCCCCGTCTCTTTCGTCATGTGCATGTGGGTCCCACTGTGGCACAGGCATTCCTTAACGCCAGCAGGGTCACTAGAGGTTGGTAATCACTATTGTCTAAATTCTGTCTGCCTGGCAGTTATGGCCCAATGGCAAACATCCTTTTTATCTCCCTGCATTAACAATCAATTTGCATGTTATCAAAAAGATCGGTGCATTTCAGACATGTAGGTTACACTTGGTCCTTCCATTTTACACCCTTGTGCTCCTTACCCTTATGTTCTGGCCTTCTTCTCCCTTGCATCTAATCTCCTCTCCTTCTACCTTTCACTCTTTTCTGCATCTATCTCACTCTTCCCCTCTTCCCTCTGATCTTCTCTCTACTTCTACTCTCTTTTACATTCTTACTCGTCCTTCCCCTCTCAACACCTTTAATACTCTCCCCTCTTCACACCATTTATCTCACATCCTCACACTACTAATTCTCTCCACCCACACCTTTCTCCCACAATTACCTGTATTCTCGCTCCTGCAGTCACCGTCTCATTATTGACTTCTGCCCTCAAGTGCCAGGATGAGTAGCAGCTAAAGTACCCACTCAGCCCCCACACTTCTACAATCCAAGAGCCAACACAATTCTAAAGGTAAGACAGGCACAGTTAAGAGATATACCTCCTTCACCTTTTGTGGTAACGTGGGCCGAGGGAAGGCTATTCTCTCAAGATGGGAGTGATTATATTTCAGTAGCAACCCAAACTAAATGGCTAATCAAGGTTCTATAAAAATACACACTTTAATAAGATACACCATGTACAATAATAACTAACTAGAAAACACTGTAAAAACCTACCCATGTAGAAAGAACACAGAATATGTAAAGATAGGAAAGATAGACTGCTCTGGATCATGAGTCAGGGAGAGAAAAGGCAATTAAAAGAGGATATTCTTTGAATTTGCAGAAGGGATTAAAGTGGCCTAATCAGTCTCTATGGCCGAAGGATGGACCAGGAGGGCGGTTATCAGTCAATAATACAGCAATGAGAGAAAGAGACAGGGAAAACCAAAATTGCAGAATCTTCCTCCACCTGTAAAAATGTCTCCCTGGCCACACTAACACCCACCCCCCCCCCCTTCTCAATAGAATCAAAAGCCTTTGCAAAGGCAGCACTCTTGTGTGCGGTTTAGCCCTTTGTGAAGGGGTGTGCCCTTTGATTTCTGTTGCCAGGCCAACTTTCTGTGGAATGGCTGTCCCTGTGGAAAGGGTGTTACCTGGCCTTACAAAAGAACCAAGAGTGCAATCTCCCAAGGCTACAGTCCTACCAGTGGGAAGAGGGAGTCTTGTTTGGAGCAAATACACGCAACCCTTCCACAGATTAACTAGGCCTACAGAACTGACACATGTTTGATATTTATTTAATGTGGCTGGGATAACTATGACAAATGTTGGCCACCTACGCTAACTCAGGTATGGCTTATTTTTACAGTTTAATGTGCCACCAAGAAAGAACCCTCTGAGACATGCAGTTTTTCGAACAACGGTGCATGTCTTCAATGCATCCCCTGTGCTGCAGCGACTTGGCTGTCACTACAATGCTCATATATGGAGCTATTGAAAGGGGAATCTTATCAGAAGATGAGACTTTCACAGATGGAATTACCCACATCATATTCCTTTTCAATAAACATCAAAATACAGGGATTTCACACCCATGCCAGATAGTAATTATTCACATTTACTCCCCGATCTCCCTCTATAACCCTCGGTCACCCCGTTTATATGCACACTCAAACCCAAGACCCACTTTCTCTCACCTTCCACAATCCTTCAGGATCCATTTCCTTGCTCCCTTTGCCTGTCCTTTCTCCACTTGGTCTGTTGGTCCTCTCTCTGCTCACTTGACATCATCTGAACAACCCACACCATCCTGTTTTCTGTGGCCCTTTTGATCTGTGCCCCCCTTCCTCCATTGGATATTCTGTTAAGCTACTTCCCTAGATGATCACTAGCTCTCTTACCTCAAACAACTAGATACAGAAATAAAAAAGGGCTTAGGTTCCACTCCCTTTTTAATACACGGGTCTGCCAGCTACTGGAGAGGACTGCCTGCTCACTATACAGTCAATGTCCATATAGGGCGGAGCATCTACAATACTTTTGAACTATGTTGACTGCTCTGCGGTTCTGTCACAGGTATCGATACTGTTCTACCCAGCAGGTTGCAATTGCTGGCTTACTATGCCGTCCACTGCACAGTCTTGCTGTGGGTGATATAATTGTCTGACTCCAGGTCGTGTGGGGTGCTGGAATTGCCAAATTGCTGTGCGGATCATTTCGCAGTCTTCAGCTTTCCTGCTGTCTCCTCCCCAGTCAACAAGAAAAAAAGATACTAAGGGGTAGGTATTCCATAAATTACAAATTATAGATGTATAATGTGTGTGCTCATGAGTCACACAATGTACTTAAAAGGGCAATGAGTGATATTCTCACAATGGTGTGGAAAACAACATTATCTTTTTATTATAAAATTAATTGCACATGTAAAAAATAAAGATAGCAGCACAATTCAAGAAGTGCAATGCATCAAATGTTGTAATCATGCTGCAGTATATTCATTTTAAGTACATTGCAGACAACAATCACCCTTGTGTGAGCCAGAAAAGCCACCACTGGCATACAATAACTAATCAGTACACAATATTATAAAAAATATATAATATAGTCTGCCTAAAAATATGTAAAGGGAAGACAAGTCAGTGAGAAGACAAAATACCAACTAGTTTTGGTGCTCACCCATGCTTACGGCCTCCTTCATCAGTGTCATAAACAAGCAACCACATCATATCCTAGGTAACACAGATGTGCCTGCCCAAATTATGATCTGATATTTTTCCCAAATCTTTCTGAATGTTTTGGAAAAACAACGTAAATTGGCTAACCTTAATGGCTTTTCTTGAGAGAAACAAGTCAATGGTTACTTCCTTTGTAGAAAGATCTACAAATCTGAAAGAAGAGCAAAATATACTGGGCCTCATTATAAGGTTGCCGGTCCGGTAACATTGGTACCGGTAAGCTTGCCGGTATCGTTGATACCGGACCGGCAAATGTAGAGTTCTGCTTGCGGGTGCCTTCCCGCCCACCAGGCTTGACCTGGCATGCGTACTAGCACCCGTGAGCAGACCTCGACAGATGAACCCACACCATTCAGGAATGGTGTCGGTGCAGGTGGCCTCTCCATTCCCATTGAGTCCAATGGGACTCAAATTAGAATGGGGCGTAATAAATACCAGCAACCGGCAATGGGCAATTACCGAGTCTGCTGGGGCTGGATTTCCGCGGTAATTGCCCATTGTCGGGTGCTGGTAAATTAATGACTCTGGCTGCAGCAGTGCCGGTATTTACCGGCATGGCTATTGCCGGACTCATAATGAGGCCCACCGTGTGCTTTCTACATTTCCTCACCATTGTAATTTAGACAAAACCCGAGTCTGCATCCATAGCTTAGGTCACATGTCCTCTACCCCAATGGGATGATTCACCAGAGTCCAACATGTGCAATAGTTTCCTGTTCCAAATTGCACAAATTATGTGTGTTAACATGTTTGCCCAGTGCTAAAGCATTCCACTATAAAGTTTCACTTACAATGGCTACGCATTTCTAATAAAGAAGTAACATAGGCGGCCTTAGCACTTAACGGGTTTTTAACGAAACAAGCATGATTTCCACCAGTCAGTGGAGGTGGTGCTCTCCTTGCTTTAGGTAAAGTTATACATAAATTTCGTATGTAGTGGTTTCGATATATTCAGCGTTTTTGCACATGTATAAATATACATGGAAACCCATCTCCTGTTAGTATGGCTATATGCCCAACGGAAGCTTGGATAACACATTTTCAGAAGGAAGATATTGTTTCTGGAACATACCATTGTGACATTTTACCGCTCAAGCTGAATTGATATGTTTATTTCCTCTGAGAGAGCATGCAATTCGCTCTATCGCTACTGAAAGATGTATTGAGATGAGTAAGGCGTGTGCGTCTGGAGCAATGATACACACTCCTATGTTACTGTGGCTGTCCCTCTGGGTTTTTATCAAAGACACTTTGATGTACCCCATCACTGTGAATCAAACTTGAACATGATGATGTCTTCATTCTCTATAGACCTCGAGCAGTCACCAGAAAAATCCAGTCACGCCAATGTTCCTGCGTCTTGTTTTTCTGAGGCATTTAAACAACATTTTAACCCGCGGAATAAATATGTGGATTTGAAATCATTTGAATATTCTTTCATTGAAGTCAGGATAATGCTGTAAAGATACATTACGTCATTGCTGCTTGTGCAAAAGAGACCAATGATCAATTACACACTTATGCGCAGGGTTTAATGAAGCATGAGAACATGATATTCCTATATGTAATCATGTAGATTCCTGTTATGTATTTAAACTCTTATATTGATTCTGAATGAATGGAAAGCTTGGATTATATATAATATTATATAATATATAGCATATCAATAACCAAATATTTCATTGCAGGATATTATTTATATTGTTGTATGGGCTTTATATAAATAAACACATCATTTAATGTAAATATAACACTATTGAGTAGACGGATATTGCCCATCACCTCTTTCATTACACAAAACCTGCCCAAACGCTCTAAAAAGCAACTCTTTCTCTCCCCTTGCCACGTTTAAATCCCCTCCCCCAAAATAACTATTCATGCATTAATTTGCCAAACAATTTGCCACATGAACCAAGCCTTAGAATAATGAAGATGTTGAAGGACAAAAAGAACTACAAACATGTGTCAGCGGGCACCCCCCCACCCCCCACCACCTGAAGAGACACCCACCTCACATTCAGCCGACTGTGGTGGGGAGGGGGTTTTTGCCTTTCAACTGTTATGCACAGACCCAGTGTGTCACACATCTCCTGCTTGGTGCAGTCTATGCTTGCACTTCACCAGTTCCCCGCATGTCTTCCTCTTGGCATGTCATCTTGCTTCATCCTGGCTCTCACAGTGCTCTCCTCTGTGCCAGGGACGTCATTTCACCAAAATGCCAGGGGTAGCGGAAGTGATCTCATTTGACCCCACCCAGAAGTGATATCGCGGGAAGCGATGGAACACAACCTTTCACCCGTTGACAAAACAGGAAGTGGCATCACATAGCATTGTACACTACAATAAATATGGTTACGATATCACTATAATGTGATGTACATTTCATACCTGAATGGATCGCCATATGTATCTTTAAGATCAGTGTGTATAGGCCCATATTACCAAATTACTGTGAATGCAAGCAGACGTCCATGGCCAAATGATAATGATGTGTTATTGAAAATCACTTACGCGTATGCGTTTTATATAGACCAAATATACATACGATATCATCCAACCTGTGTTGGTACTCATTTATCGACCTCAGAAGGATGAAAGGCTGAGTTGAGGCATTTAAGAACAGAATCTGAGGCCGATTCATGGAATAATTAGCGTGGCGCAAGTGGCCAAAAACGTGCGAATCGCAGTGGAATAGCGAAAATCGCAGTGCAAGTGAGAAAATCGCACGAAAAGCAGCGCACATCGATTCATGGTAGGCCGTGCGCGAGAAAACCATCGGATGTGCGATAAAAAAGTGTGAGGCGCACGTTGGCGCACAGGCCATCTAACTGCGTGCGCCAGGTCACAGCGAAAATCGCACAGGCCACAGCGAAAATCGCACATTGCGCGGCGCACGCAACAAAAGTAGGCGGAACACGGGGCGTAACACTCGGAATGGGGAACAACTTGCCAATATGTGGGCGTCACGGTGGAAGTACAGGGCACAAGTGCGCGGAACGCCCACACGCTCGCCTACAACACGTATTTATGGAATAGAATAGGGCAAAAAAGAGCACGCTCAAACCAGCGCACAGGCACAAACACGACCGCCACAAGAAAGCAGGCGGTAGAGTCTCTGCGCCTGTAAGAAATGTGCGCCAAAAGGTGCGCCAACAAATAGCACCTATATACTGCCATGATGAATGTCCTAGACTGTGGCCCTCCAGGACAAATGACGTGCAAAGGGGTACCCACAAACACGGACACCCGCTGACAAAAAATACATGTGCGTGTATACCGGGGTGCGCGGGAAGTCTCACACGCGATTTGGCCGTGTACGTGGATTTCAGGGGTGCGCGGGAATTTCCACACGCGATTTGGCCGGGTACGTGGATTTCAGGGGTGCGCGGGAAGTTCCACACGCGATTTGGCCGGGTACGTGGATTTCAGGGGTGCGCGGGAAGTTCCACACGCGATTTGTCAGAGTACGTGAATTCCAGGGGTTTGCGGGAAGTTCCACACGCGATTTGTCAGGGTATGCGGATTACAGGGGTGCGCGGGAAGTTCCACACGCGATTTGGCCGTGTACGTGGATTACAGGGGTGCGCGGGAAGTTCCACATGCGATTTGGCCGTGTACGTGGATTACAGGGGTGCGCGGGAAGTTCCACACGCGATTTGTCAGGGTACGTGGATTTCAGGGGTGCGCGGGAAGTTCCACACGCGATTTGGCCGGGTACGTGGATTTCAGGGGTGCGCGGGAAGTTCCACACGCGATTTGGCCGTGTACGTGGATTACAGGGGTGCGCGGGAAGTTCCACACGCGATTTGGCCGGGTACGTGGATTTCAGGGGTGCGCGGGAAGTTCCACACGCGATTTGGCTGGGCACGTGTATGACAGGGGTACGCGGGAAAATCTACACGCGATTTGGCTGTGTGCTCCCAGGTATTCCCTGTACACCCTCCACGGCCCCTGCAGGCAGCACACACCACAGGGGACTACCCTGCACACCTGCTCATGTCACCCAGCACCCCCACCCCCCAGCCACCAGGGGCAGCCTCCACCAGGCCCCCACTCATGTCTCCCACCACCCCCACCCCCCAGCCACCAGGGGCACCCACCACCAGGCCCCCACCCATGTCTCCCACCCCCCCACCCCCCAGCAGTGCAGGGGCACCCTCCACCAGGCCACCACTCATGTCTCCCACCACCCCCACCCCCCAGCCACCAGGGGCACCCACCACCAGGCCCCCACCCATGTCTCCCACCCCCCACCCCCCAGCAGTGCAGGGGCACCCTCCACCAGGCCACCACCCATGTCTCCCACCACCCCCACCCCCCAGCAGTGCAGGGGCACCCTCCACCAGGCCCCCACCCATGTCTCCCACCACCCCCACCCCCAGCAGTGCAGGGGCAGCCTCCACCAGGCCCCCACTCATGCCTCCCACCACCCCCACCCCCCAGAAGTGCAGGGGCACCCTCCACCAGGCCCCCACTCATGTCTCCCACCCCCCCACCCCCCAGCAGTGCAGGGGCAGCACCACCAGGCCCCCACTCATGTCTCCCACCACCCCCACCCCCCAGCAGTGCAGGGGCACCCTCCACCAGGCCCTCACTCATGTCTCCCACCCCCCCACCCCCCAGCAGTGCAGGGGCAGCACCACCAGGCCCCCACTCATGTCCCCCTGCACCCCCACCCCCCAGCATCCAGGGGCAGCCTCCACCAGGCCCCCACTCATGTCTCCCACCCACCCCCACCCCCCAGCCACCATGGGCAGCCTCCACCAGGCCTCCACTCATGTCTCCCACCCACCCCCACCCCCCAGCCACCAGGGGCAGCCCCCACCAGGCCCCCACTCATGTCTCCCACCGCCCCCCACCCTCCAGCATCCAGGGGCAGCCTCCACCAGGCCCCCACCCATGTCCCCTATCACGACCACCCCCCAGCAGTGCAGGGGCACCCTCCACCAGGCCCCCACCCATGTCCCCTATCACCACCCCCCCAGCAGTGCAGGGGCAGCCTCCACCAGGCCCCCACTCATGTCTCCCACCACCCCCACCCCCAGCAGTGCAGGGGCACCCTCCACCAGGCCCCCGCTCATGTCTCCCACCACCCCCACCCCCCAGCAGTGCAGGGGCACCCTCCGCCAGGCCCCCACTCATGTCACCCACCACCCCCACCCCCCAGCAGTGCAGGGGCACCCTCCACCAGGCCCCCACTCATGTCTCCCACCGCCCCCACCCCCCAGCCAGCAGGGGCACCCTCCACCAGGCCCCCACTCATGTCTCCCACCACCCCCACCCCCCAGCAGTGCAGGGGCACCCTCCACCAGGCCCCCACCCATGTCCCCTATCACCACCACCCCCCAGCAGTGCAGGGGCACCCTCCACCAGGCCCCCACTCATGTCTCCCACCACCCCCACCCCCCAGCCACCAGGGGCACCCTCCACCAGGCCCCCACTCATGTCTCCCACCACCCCCACCCCCCAGCCACCAGGGGCAGCCTCCACCAGGCCCCCACCCATGTCCCCTATCACCACCCCCACCCCCCAGCCACCAGGGGCACCCCCCACCAGGCCCCCACTCATGTCTCCCACCACCCCCACCCCCCAGCCAGCAGGGGCACCCTCCACCAGGCCCCCACTCATGTCTCCCACCACCCCCACCCCCCAGCAGTGCAGGGGCACCCTCCACTAGGCCCCCACCCATGTCCCCTATCACCACCACCCCCCAGCAGTGCAGGGGCACCCTCCACCAGGCCCCCACTCATGTCTCCCACCACCCCCACCCCCAGCCACCAGGGGCAGCCTCCACCAGGCCCCCACTCATGTCTCCCACCACCCCCACCCCCCAGCAGTGCAGGGGCACCCTCCACCAGGTCCCCACTCATGTCTCCCACCACCCCCACCCCCCAGCCACCAGGGGCACCCTCCACCAGGCCCCCACTCATGTCTACCACCACCCCCACCCCCCAGGGGCACCCTCCACCAGGCCCCCACTCATGTCTCCCACCACCCCCACCCCCCAGCCACCAGGGACACCCTCCACCAGGCCCCCACTTATGTCTCCCACCACCCCCACCCCCCAGCCACCAGGGGCAGACTCCACCAGGCCCCCACCCATGTCCCCTATCACCACCCCCACCCCCCAGCAGTGCAGGGGCACCCTCCACCAGGCACCCACCCATGTCTCCCACCCCCCACCCCCCAGCAGTGCAGGGGCACCCTCCACCAGGCCCCCACCCATGTCTCCCACCCCCCAGCAGTGCAGGGGCACCCTCCACCAGGCCCCCACTCATGTCTCCCACCCACCCCCACCCCCCAGCCACCATGGCCAGCCCCCACCAGGTCCTCACAATCCCCAATCATGTGCGTTATGGTCAGCCTCCACAGCCAAAAAGCCCTACCAAGTAACCCATTCACCAACATGGAAATGGAAATTACATGTTACACCCCCAATTTTCATAAAGCTAATGAACCCATGTCCGTCACACACAATGGTTGCAATTGAATGGGAAAACACCCAACATGACATGCATGAAACCAATGAGATGATACCACACAGTGAAGTATGAAAACAAAATTGTATTTAAAAAAAAAGAATGCAAAAGAAATGAAACAAACTACAATGGGAATGAAAAAAAGATAAGCTGCATGTCCGTTTAAAAAAATAAAAACACCAAATCCTAATCCAAAAAAATGTTGTCCAAAGTCAAATGAAAAATAAAATCAATCCAATGAAGAACTATGTACAAAACATCCAAGGGTCCATGAGCCCAACTGAACAAAGGAAACCTACAAAAAACCCTAACTAAAATGCAACTATATACAAAAAGTGGAGCAGTGTCCGTCGACTCCAAATCATAAGAACAAACAAAGGAAACCTAAAACTAAAGAACTATATACAAAGGTGGCGGGCAATTCCAGTGGCTCACTCCGTGGTGTTCCGGGCCAGGGCATCATCAATCTCCTGTTCGATGTCCCGGAGGCGGTCCTGTTCCATGGCCCCGAGGGTCCGCAGGGACGACGCCGTGTCCTCCTCCAACCCCCTGCGGATTGCCTCGAGGCACTCGGCCCGCCTCAGGGCCCTCCGCATGGAGTTCTCCGCCCTGACCATTGTGAGCCGCGCCTCTTCCGCCCGCCGCCGCTCCGCACCTATGGCGTGGCCCAACCGCTGCCACACGGAAGACACTCTCTGTCCTGGGTCCTCCTGCCCTCCGGCCGATGCCTGCCCCTCCGATGTCGAAGGCCCCGAGCCTTCATGGCTCCCACCATGTTGCTGCAGCTGCTCTGCCTCTGCCCGTGCACTGCCTGCTGCTGCCTGCACATCCTCCGCCGGCTGGGGTGCAGTCGTAGATGTGGCCACCCCTGCTGGACGTCCGACTCCCGACTGTGGCAGGGATGCCTCCTCCACCAGCCTGGCCGCACCGTCAGAGGCAGCACCACAGGGCACCCAGGTGACTGATGGGTGGGAAGATGGCACAGAGGACGACTGGCGCGTAGGGGGTCCAGTTGAGGAGGGGGTCAGAGCAAGCCCCATCAGACGGAGGAATCCGGCCTGGGTGACCTGTCCCAGCAGGCTGACGTGGTCAACGAGCCATTCGAGATGACGTGCAGTCTCTCCATGAAAAGACTGCAGGTCACCTCGCATGGCCCGTTGACGCAACGCCACACCAGCCAGGACAGGCTCAACCCGGACCTGGATGGCCACGTCCGCAGGCAGAGGAAGGCCAGTTGACGTCAGCTCATCCCCTGCCTGAAAACGGGTCTGGACGTAGGCATCTCTGCTGGTGCAAGATGATGCAGGGACAGGATCGGGGACAGGATTGCACACAGGCACCTCCGCGGCGGCCTGTGCTGCCTCCTGTCCCTGGTCCTGCACTGCACCACTAGCACCAGTGGGATTCCCACCTCCAGACCCCGTCTCTGGTGCTTGCACGGCCTCCTCCTCCACCAAACCCCCCACCAACCTGGATGACTCCGTGCCATCTTCCCCTGTTGGGCCATGTGGGGTCCCAGCTGCCCCTTCTGCTGCCGAGGAGTCCAACTCCAACCTCTGCCTCTTGGACCTCCCCCCAGCAGCTGCGGCCTGGGACGCGGCACCGGACTCCTCACTCCCCGACGAGATGACAACACGGGAGGGGAGCCGGGCCTTGCGTCTCCGGCTGCGGTGGGATCCCCGCCGCTGTGCTCCACAGCACCTTCTTCGCCCTCTTCATCAGTTGACGCTGCAGACAGGGAGAAACAAAACACAGGCATCAGGGCACTGTACAATGGACACATACACACATGACAGTTGCACATGAGTGGCATTGGCAAACCTCAGACATGTCAACACAATCCCCAACACACATGTCATTACAACTCGCACACATGAGCCATACCACAGCCATATCGCAACTGCCACCACCATCCCTACACATACAACTGCATGAGCAGCCAAAGGGGAGCCAGACATAACATGCAACACAGGAAGTGCACCACACATGTACACACACCACCACACTTGCATGCATGTGTACACCTCTGCCAAGTGTCGCAGTGTTCAGGCGGGCATCCATGTCAGATCTGCCAATCAGGCTTCCACATACCGCTGTCACATGCATCCATGTTGCATCACTGTTGCACCCTTGTCAAATACACACACATGCACATGTACACAGTACTCATACATGCAGCCGAAAACAACATACATGCGTGACATCACGGACATGTCTACTTACATACACATTCATCCAAACATGTGTGCACACACAACTGCATTTGGCATGCAAGCCTACACACACAAGCACCATCCATGTCTCACACATTACAGCCCTCGCATGTGTCAGCCCCACGGCCCTGTACACCCCCACCCATACTCGACCCCATACAAACAGATGTGCAACCTGCACACTACCGAATAATCACCACACGCACTGCTCACAATCAGGATGCATGTACACTCACCGCTCGACTCCAGACCGGTCTGCTTCTCTAGGACCTGGACGTGGAGCGCTGGGGATATGCGTTCCAGGACCCTCATCTGTTCTTCCGACAAGTGGCCCCGGCGCCCCTTGGCATCCGCTGCCTTCAAGAGGCGCCGGGCCTTGTTCAGGGTCCTGGACCTGAAGTCCTCCCAGCGCTTCCTGACATGTTGTAAGTCCCGGACTGCCACCCACTCCGCGTTGATGGCAGTCACGATGTCAGTCCAGATCCAAGTCTGTCCTTCCTTGTAGGCGCGGGAACTTCCAAAGAGGGCATCATACTGCCCCAGGACTTGCTCCACCAGGACACCAACTTCGGTGGCACTGAAGCTGGTGCCCCTCTGCCTCTCTGGCCGGGGGTTGTCAGTGGTCACAGATGGTGTTTGCCCCGACATGACAACCCCAGAGGCAGGAGTGGGTGGGCAACTGGGTCCTGGGGCTGGGCGGTGGAGCGATGGAATCCCAGTCGGGAGTCTTCAGTTCCAGCAGGGGTGGTCACAGCAACAGCACCCCTGGCTGATGTGCAGGCAGCAAATGGCAGTGCACGTGGGCAGCAGGCAGTCAGGCAGCAGCAGATGGCAGGTGGGAGCGTGCTCGGGGCTCTGGGGGGCAGTAGTTCGGCCTTCTGGGCAGGAGCGTGGTCTTCCGTGTGCTTACGCGTGGCCAGCTTGATAAGGAGTGATTTGGCACGTGAAAATCCTGCACGTCAGCGTGAAAATCGAGGAAAGGCCCTTAGCACGTAAGCGCGTCAGCACGCATACGCGATTCTATTGGACCAAAGGCACTCAGCGCGTAAACGTGTCGCCAGCGTATGCGCGTCTATGAAGTCACGTGCACGTTGAATTGGGCACACGTTTGAAAATGTTGCGTGTGAAAAAAATGAAAGACACGTCCGAGTGTCAAAGCGTGTAATTGGTGGGAATGGGCCTAGCGCGTACCCGCGGCAGTGACAAAGCGTGTAATTGGTGGAAATGGCCCTACACGCAGAAGTGACAAAGCGTGTAATTGGTGGAAATGGCCCTACACGCAGAAGTGACGAAGCGTGTAATTGGTGGAAATGGCCCTAGCACGTACACGCTGCGTAAGTGACGCTGGACGTGTGGGCCTGTATAAAAGGTACGTGTAGAACACCATTTCCTTGTACGTGCTTTTCGTGGAGAGCGAGTGGGTGAATTCTGTACTTCTTGTCGTTTCACACGCGATTTACTTCACGGCGTTTCAAGTTCGTATTCCCTGTTACCTCTGACAGCTTTTTCTCTTTTTTCTCTTTTACTGGTTTACCTGGGCCTGTTCCCTCAAACAGTGTTCCCTTCTACTGTTGTCCTGTCTCCTCAGACAGCGTACAAATCTTCTTTTGGCAGGGGTGTTGCCAACCAAACGCGCTCCTTTTTCACGCTCTTTTACCTGGCAGACGGTGAGTCACGCACGTATCTAACATCTGTGCTTGCCCCGTGTGTAGCCTACCCCTTCAGAGGTCATTCTAGGCTGCGTGTGACACACATACGTTCATTCTTGTGTTACTGGGTGCCACAGCGTAGTGCATGTTTTTCTTTCTGCACACGTGGTCTAGGAGGGGTTGCGTGCACGTCATCTCCCTTTTTTGGGGCTCCTGTGCGTAGCGTGACCCGTCATCTTTCCCCAGGGGTTACATTCAGCCTTGCTAGAGCACTAGGGTACAATTACCATCTGGTACCCAACCCCTTTGACCCCCAATTGCCCAGGACAATAGTTTACAGCCACTCCCATACGCACATTAACATCAGTGCCATGGCTGGGAGGCGAGAATTCCGTAAGGGTGGCAAAGGTGGAAGAGCCACAAGTGGTGGCCGTGGTGGATCCGGTAGGGGACGTGGTCATTACTTGCAGGGTGAGCCTGTCCCCCCATGTGTGGAGGACCAGTCAAGGGCACCCATAATCCCCCCCCCCTCCCGTTGAGGCTGATGTGGCTGACACCATCCATGCTCAGCCCTTGTTGGACCAGCCCATTGTGGCACCAGACCTGGCTGACTCCATGGCTGACTTCCAGGTCAGCAGGCCTATGACACGTGCGCTGGTGCACGTTGATGTCATCATGCCACGTGCATCTGGGGCAGCAAGGTCATCTGCTGCCCCAAGTAGGCAGGGCGGAGAGGCTGCAGGGGCAGCTGCGGCTCCATCCACCCCAGCTCTCACACACCCAGCCAGGACAGTGTCGGTCCTAGTCCATCCTGCTGACATTCCCCCTGACACCATTACACTTGAGCCAATGCCTGCACCAACTCCCATGCTGAGTGTGCAATCCCACACTCCTGATACAGAGTCCACCAGGGCTCCTGCCCCTAGTGTCCAGAGCGGCGCAGGACACTCAGGATCACCACCACCTTCCAAGCGGAAGAGGAAGAGTGCTCGTCCGGCACAGGCTGATGCCCCAGACACGGCTACACAGTCCGGCCCGTCCAGGAAGCCCAGCTTCACGGATGACGAACTGAATGCACTTGTCGAGTATGTGTCCGCACATGATAACAAGATGGTCATTGTTGCAGGATCCAAGACCACATCTGCACAACGCCAGGCACACTGGCAGACCATTGCGGACATCGTAAGTGCCCTTGGAATCGTGAGGCGCACAGACAATGATTGCTATAAGCGCTGGAATGACCTAAAGCGCAGGGCAAAGAGTAAGCTGGCCTCAAGTCATGCCGCAACTCTAGTGACTGGAGGTGGGTCTCCAGTAGTAGACATGGAACTCACTCCACATGAGTCAGTCGCTGGGACCTACGTCACGGAGGAACAGATCCAAGGCGTGGGAGATCTGCCTGATTACGAGGCATTGTCAGGTGAGTGCACATGCATGTGTGTGTCATCCATGTGCATGGTGTGTGTGTGAGGGCTTCTGTTTGTGTGCCAGGTGAGAGTGTGTGCGCCTGAGTCGTATGGGTCAGCCATGTGCTTCATGCAATACATCCTGCGCAGCTGCATTAGGCCATAGCAGTATCCCTTCTGCCAACAGTAGACATCTAGCCCAACTGCACGCCAGTTGCCCTTGAAGTGTCACCTTGCCACAACATTGTTGCTTATTTTTCACTGTTCATTCAGGCAGATTGTTTGCATTCCACCACTTTTACTAGGCATTTCGCAGTCCTCTAGTCACGTGTCTGACATGGCTATGGTAAAGTGGAGTGACTTTGTTACCTGGATATCATTTGTTCACACATGTCCCTGTGCAATTGGACCATTTTGGACTGGCAGCTCCAGGTGAAAAATCTGACCTGTTTGAATTAGAAAAGCTATTACATGCGGGAACTGGACTGAATGAATAGGTGCTGCCCTCCTCTCCATCTTCACTCAATAGCAATGGTACATGCCATCTGTGTGATGGCATGTGTGTTTCACCTGGCAATCACAGGCCAATGTGTGATGCCACTGCCAGGCAGCATGCAGAAAATGTGTTCATCTTCCATCTTTGTGTCATCAGTGTGTGCCATTTGCCTGCCCTTCATATGCAGTGAGGGTGCATGCATGGGAGGGTTTTAGTCATGTGGGACATGTGTAAATCAAGTACTGGTTCTCTTGCTTCTCAGCCCTCATTGTGTGCCATGGTGCTAATGCCTGTTTCCATTTCTTTGTTTTTATGTCTTTGCAGGGGAAGACGCACCTGATACTGCTGGGGTTGTGGAGATGGTGCAGACCCAGGAGGGGTCCGAGGGCCGACCAACCACCAGTGAGGGACGTGGTGTGGTGGTGGGTGAGAACCCACAAGTGCTGCAGGTCGTGCTCTCAAGGGGTGTCTCTGGCTGCACCTCCCCCGAGCTGTACTCAGGTTTTGATTTGGATGATGAGACCTACGTGCCGTCGCAGGTGAGTGTTCCAGGGAGGGATCCTGTTCTGTCCCACCCACCTGCACCAGGGTCAGAACCCTCAATGGGGATGTCAGTGTTGGCAGCTACGCCTTTGGTGGTTACGGATGCAGGGTCACACTCCGCGACATCTGATCCTGTTCCTGGGCCAGCAGATCAGAGGGGGAATGCAGTCCTGCAGCCTCAGGCAGTTCCGGCACAGCAAGGCGCACTTCGCCTTGCCCCAGACAGGTGTGGTGCCCGCCGACGTGGTGGCCGTACGCCACCTGGCAATACCGCATGGGAGCAATCCATTTACGGTATGGCAACCCAACAGGCAGCATCATCCGAGATGACGGCTCAGGCCATGGATAGGGTGGCCACTTCCATTGTCCTCCCTGAAAGGCTGATGGAGCGACTAAAGCAGGCAACCGACTCCATCTGCCAGTCACACAGGGAGGACATGTTGGCGTCCAACAGGGACAGGCGGGCGTCACTGGCGACTCTGCAGGAGGCCATCTCCATAGAGTCCCAGGGCCACAGGGAAGCCCTGAGGCAGGAGCTCCTTCACCTCAGGACTCTTGTTGAGCTTGAGGCTTCAACACACCAAAGGACAGAACAGCAGCTGGAGCGTCTCACCCGTACGCTCTCAGCTGAGATGCAGGCAACGAGGGCGGAGGTCCGGGCATCCCGTGAGTTGTTGCATGGGGACCTCCGCACACTCATCCTCCAGAACCAGACCTACCACACCCGCATGCTTGCAGCCATGGAGGAGCAGACTAGGGCCTTGCGTGGGCTGCCTCCCATAGTGCAACCACCTCCGGATGCAGCTGCACAGGGTGATAATAGCGACAGCAGTGATACTCCCACAATAGGGTAGCCGTGTGGGCCATGAGCCAATGGAGGTGTTTTTTTTCCCAGGATCCACACAGGTGGGTTTTGGTGTGCACCCTGTCCTCGGACCTCCTGGGTGGCCTCCCAAACCCCCCCGGGCCCATCAATGGCCATTTTTGATTTTTATTTTTATTTTTATTTTTGATTTTTATTATTATTTTTTTTTTATTTTTATTTTTATTTTTATTTTTATTTTTCCCAATTTTTTTGGGACAATTTGTTGCCTTCTGTGGTTCCTGTGGGCATACGCTGCATTGTGGCTGGGCACATGCAGGCTTGTCATGTATTTGGTTCAGATGCTTGGGTTTGAGTCACACACACCCCTCCTGCTTCCCGTTTCCATGGGCTTGCAAAGGGTGTGCCCAAGTGACATTGACGTACATGGTGACATTGGACTCCCACTACATGTGTGGGTAGTCTAGTCAATACTGTGTATACATTCCTAGTGCATATTGCTGTTGTGTTGTACACTGCATGTTGCATTGATGTGTAACTCATCATCTGTGTCTACCTCCCAATTTGCAGGTCCCTTCCTCATGTCTACACAAGGCCCTCTAGTTTGGAGATGGGGTCCATGTTGGCAGCAGTGCACCTACTACTCTACATGGCGCCAACACTGCACAGTTGGTAGTGGTGGGAGTGCAGGCATTTTTCAGGTGGTGAGACTACTAATTTATTACATTTGTGATGTCATGTTAATGGTAGTACCTGCTCAAGTTTGTTGTTAGTCCTGCATTACTGTGAGCATTTCAGGTGTTGCAAGTTTAAATTAGGGACACTCTACATTGTGACACTAGTGTCATGTTGTGGGGATTACTTTGTTTACCTGCAAATGGCATGACATGGCACGGTGTGTCGTGTGGCGGTGCTGGGGATGGGTTGGCTGACATGGCACTGTCCTCTTGTTGCATTTTGCAAGTGGGTATTCATTTTAGCTGCTTGGATGTGTTTCTTCACAAAACTGCATTGGTGGTGTCTGTGTGGGTAGGGATGCACACATTGTAACACTTCCAGGTGAACAATCTCAGGCTGATATGGTTTTCACGGTTGATTCTCCAGACATTCAGGATCAGTGTCAGGTTGAGTCATCATTGATTGTCAGACGGAACGTGCCAGGGCAGTGTGCACTCCACAGGGGTGTGATTACTATGTGAAGTAATTAGCCACTAGCTGTGTACGGGCTGCCTCCCCCCGTGCCCTTTCCCCTCCCATGCGCAGCGGCTGTGCATGTGGTTGGGGACGTGGGGCCACCACCATGTCCACGGCCAGGCCCCGGCGTGTTGCAACGTTGTGCAGGACACATGCTGCCACTATGATCCTGCACACTACTGGGGGAGCGTACAACAGCTGGCCGCCAGAACGGTCAAGGGAGCGAAAGCGTGACTTGAGCACTCTGAATGTGCGCTCCACTATGCCCCGGGTTGTAATGTGGGCTGTGTTATATCTTACCTGGGGTGGCGTGGTGGGGTTCCGAATTGGCGTCATCATGTGGGGGCTGAGAGGGTAGGCACTGTCCCCTGTGGAGGTGGTGATTGGTATCATTGGTGGGGTTGTGACCTTGCTCAGTATCTGACATGCATGCATGTGCAGTGGCATTCATACTCACCAAGCAGCCATGTATCTCCATGCTGCCCAGCTTCTAGGTCCCGGATTAGGGTGGACATTCGGTAAATGAAGCTGTCGTGGGTGGACCCGGGATAGTTGGCATATACTGAGGTGATGATTCCCTTGGCATTACATACTACCTGCACGTTGATGGAATGCCAGTGCTTGCGGTTCCTATAGATGTGCTCTGATGCCCTGGGGGGACGTAGAGCCACATGGGTGCAGTCGATGGCACCTAGCACTTTGGGGAATCGTGCCACACCGTAAAAATCCAGGGCGGCAGCATGCCTTTCTGCAGGTGTTCTGGGCAGGTATATGTGCCTGCGGACTGATGGGCGTGCAGTGATGATGTTCAAGACCTGGTGTAGGCAGCGTGACTGGGTGGCCTGTGATACCCCACCCACTATTGCACTTGTCCGCTGAAATGATCCAGTGGCTAAGAAGTGCAGTACATTGAGGACCTTCTCCAGGGGGCTGAGTGCTTGGGAGCACAGGGTGGGTGATGTGAGGTCATCCTCCCACTCACTCACCAGGTCCAGTGTTATGTGTGGTGGAAACCTGTACCTCCCATACACCTGATCATCAGGCATCCCGAAAAGGCTGGTTCTGGGTGTGAATATTCTGGCCCTGACTATCCTCCTCCTCCTCTTTTGGTAGCCCACGCCCACTGATGCTAGGAACGGTATGTTCATCCTGGGTCTGAGCTTGTTATTTTGTTAGCGCGCAAATTTATGCGTTGCGCGTGTTGTAGGCGAGCGTGTGACCCGTTCACCCCTGAAATCCAGTACCCAGTCCAATAGCGTGTGGAAATTCCCGTGCACCCCGGGTTACAGGTGCGCTGACGTACTTGCGTGTGTAAGTGCCCGCGCACCCCTGATATACACGTACATAGGCCAATCGCGTGTACGCGCACTTTTGTCCAATTACACGCGATGACACTCTGACGTGCTGTCCAATTACACGCGATGACACTCTGACGTGCAGTCTTTCCAGGTGTGCTCTGTCATCATGTGCTGTGTGGGAAACACCCGTGCGGGTCACGTCACATACGCGCTTACGCGCTGAGGGCCTTTGGTCCAATAGAATCGCGTATGCGTGCTGACACGCTTACGTGCTGAGTGCCTTTGGTCCAATAGAATCGCGTATGCGTGCTGACGCGCTTACGCGCTAAAGGCCTTTCCTCGATTTTCACGCTGATGTGCAGGATTTTCACGTGCCAAATCACTCCGTATCAAGCTGGCCACGCGTAAGCACAGGGAAGACCACACTCCTGGCCAGAAGGCCGAACTACTGCCCCCCAGAGCCCCGAGCACGCTCCCACCTGCCATCTGCTGCTGCCTGACTGACTGCTGCCCACGTGCACTGCCATTTGCTGCCTGCACATCAGCCAGGGGTGCTGTTGCTGTGACCAAACCTGCTGGAACTGAAGACTCCCGACTGGGATTCCATCGCTCCACAGCCCAGCCCCAGGACCCAGTTGCCCACCCACTCCTGCCTCTGGGGTTGTCTTGTCGGGGCAAACACCATCTGTGACCACTGACAACCCCCGGCCAGAGAGGCAGAGGGGCACCAGCTTCAGTGCCACCGAAGTTGGTGTCCTGGTGGAGCAAGTCCTGGGGCAGTATGATGCCCTCTTTGGAAGTTCCCGCGCCGACAAGGAAGGACGGACTCGGATCTGGACTGACATTGTGACTGCCATCAACACGGAGGGGGTGGCAGTCCGGGACTTACAACATGTCAGGAAGCGCTGGGAGGACTTCAGGTCCAGGACCCTGAACAAGGCCCGGCGCCTCTTGAAGGCAGCGGATGCCAAGGGGCGCCGGGCCACTTGTCGGAAGAACAGATGAGGGTCCTGGAATGCATATCCCCAGCGCTCCACGTCCAGGTCCTAGAGAAGCAGACCCATCTGGAGTCGAGCGGTGAGTGTACATGCATCCTGATTGTGAGCAGTGCGTGTGGTGATTATTCGGTAGTGTGCAGGTTGCACATCTGTTTGTATGGGGTCGAGTATGGGTGGGGGTGTACAGGGCTGTGGGGCTGACACATGCGAGGGCTGTAATGTGTGAGACATGGATGGTGCTTGTGTGTGTAGGCTTGCATGCCAAATGCAGTTGTGTGTGCACACATGTTTGGATGAATGTGTATGTAAGTAGACATGTCCGTGATGTCACGCATGTATGTTGTTTTCGGCTGCATGTATGAGCACTGTGTACATGTGCATGTGTGTGTATTTGACAAGGGTGCAACAGTGATGCAACATGGATGCATGTGACAGCGGTATGTGGAAGCCTGATTGGCAGATGTGACATGGATGCCCGTCTGAACACTGCGACACTTGGCAGAGGTGTACACATGCATGCAAGTGTGGTGGTGTGTGTACATGTGTGGTGCACTTCCTGTGTTGCATGTGATGTCTGGCTCCCCTTTGGCTGCTCATGCAGTTGTATGTGTAGGGATGGTGGTGGCAGTTGCGATATGGCTGTGGTATGGCTCATGTGTGCGAGTTATAATGACATGTGTGTTGCGGATTGTGTTGACATGTCTGAGGTTTGCCAATGCCACTCATGTGCAACTGTCATGTGTGTATGTGTCCATTGTACAGTGCCCTGATGCCTGTGTTTTGTTTCTCCCTGTCTGCAGCGTCAACTGATGAAGAGGGCGGAGAAGGTGCTGTGGAGCACAGCGGCGGGGATCCCACCGCCAGCCGGAGACGCAAGGCCCGGCTCTCCTCCCGTGTTGTCATCTAGTCGGGGAGTGAGGAGTCCGGTGCCGCGTCCCAGGCCGCAGCTGCTGGGGGGAGGTCCAAGAGGCGGATGTTGGAGTTGGACTCCTCGGCAGCAGAAGGGGCAGCTGGGACCCCACATGGCCCAACAGGGGAAGATGGCACGGAGTCATCCAGGTTGGTGGGGGGTTTGGTGGAGGAGGAGGCCGTGCAAGCACCAGAGACGGGGTCTGGAGATGGGGATCCCACTGGTGCTAGTGGTGCAGTGCAGGACCAGGGACAGGAGGCAGCACAGGCCGCCGCGGAGGTGCCTGTGTGCAATCCTGTCCCCGATCCTGTCCCTGCATCATCTTGCACCAGCAGGGATGCCTACGTCCAGACCCGTTTTCAGGCAGGGGATGAGCTGACGTCAACTGGCCTTCCTCTGCCTGCGGACGTGGCCATCCAGGTCCGGGTTGAGCCTGTCCTGGCTGGTGTGGCGTTGCGTCAACGGGCCATGCGAGGTGACCTGCAGTCTTTTCATGGAGAGACTGCACGTCATCTCGAATGGCTCGTTGACCACGTCAGCCTGCTGGGACAGGTCACCCAGGCCGGATTCCTCCGTCTGATGGGGCTTGCTCCAACCCCCTCCTCAACTGGACTGCCTACGCGCCAGTCGTCCTCTGTGCCATCTTCCCGCCCATCAGTCACCTGGGTGCCCTGTGGTGCTGCCTCTGACGGTGCGGCCAGGCTGGTGGAGGAGGCATCCCTGCCACAGTCGGGAGTCGGACGTCCAGCAGGGGTGGCCACATCTACGACTGCACCCCAGCCGGCGGAGGATGTGCAGGCAGCAGGAGGCAGTGCACGGGCAGAGGCAGAGCAGCAGAAGCAACATGGTGGGAGCCATGAAGGCTCGGGGCCTTCGACATCGGAGGGGCAGGCATCGGCCGGAGGGCAGGAGGACCCAGGACAGAGAGTGTCTTCCGTGTGGCAGCGGTTGGGCCACGCCATAGGTGCGGAGCGGCGGCGGGCGGAAGAGGCTCAGCTCACAATGGTCAGGGCGGAGAACTCCATGCGGAGGGCCCTGAGGCGGGCCGAGTGCCTCGAGGCAATCCGCAGGGGGTTGGAGGAGGACACGGCATCGTCCCTGCGGACCCTCGGGGCCATGGAACAGGACCGCCTCCGGGACATCGAACAGGAGTTCGATGATGCCCTGGCCCGGAACACCACAGAGTGAGCCGCTGGACTTGCCCGCTGCCTTTGTATATAGTTCTTTAGTTTTAGGTTTCCTTTGTTTGTTCTTATGATTTGGAGTCGACGGACACTGCTCCACTTTTTGTATATAGTTGCATTTTAGTTAGGGTTTTTTGTAGGTTTCCTTTGTTCAGTTGGGCTCATGGACCCTTGGATGTTTTGTACATAGTTCTTCATTGTATTGATTTTATTTTTCATTTGACTTTGGACAACATTTTTTTGGATTAGGATTTGGTGTTTTTATTTTTTTAAACGGACATGCAGCTTATCTTTTTTCATTCCCATTGTAGTTTGTTTCACTTCTTTTGCATTCTTTTTTTTTAAATACAATTTTGTTTTCATACTTCACTGTGTGGTATCATCTCATTGGTTTCATGCATGTCATGTTGGGTGTTTTCCCATTCAATTGCAACCATTGTGTGTGACGGACATGGGTTCATTAGCTTTATGAACATTGGGGGTGTAACATGTAATTTCCATTTCCATGTGGGTGAATGGGTTACTTTGTAGGGCTTTTTGGCTGTGGAGGCTGACCATAACGCACATGATTGGGGATTGTGAGGACCTGGTGGGGGCTGGCCATGGTGGCTGGGGGGTGGGTGGGAGACATGAGTGGGGGCCTGGTGGAGGGTGCCCCTGCACTGCTGGGGGGTGGGGGGGTGGGAGACATGGGTGGGGGCCTGGTGGAAGGTGCCCCTGCACTGCTGGGGGGTTGGGGGGGTGGGAGACATGGGTGGGTGCCTGGTGGAGGGTGCCCCTGCACTGCTGGGGGGTGGGGGTGGTGATAGGGGACATGGGTGGGGGCCTGGTGGAGGCTGCCCCTGGTGGCTGGGGGGTGGGGGTGGTGGGAGACATGAGTGGGGGCCTGGTGGAGGGTGCCCCAGGTGGCTGGGGGGTGGGGGTGTTGGGAGACATGAGTGTGGGCCTGGTGGAGGCTGTCCCTGGTGGCTGGGGGGTGGGGGTGGTGGGAGACATGAGTGGGAGCCTGGTGGAGGGTGCCCCTGGTGGCTGGTGGGTGGGGGTGGTGGGAGACATGAGTGGGGGCCTGGTGGATGGTGCCCCTGGTGGCTGGGGGGTGGGGGTGGTGGGAGACATGAGTGGGGGCCTGGTGGAGGATGCCCCTGCACTGCTGGGGGGTGGGGTGGTGGGAGACATGAGTGGGGGCCTGGTGGAGGGTGCCCCTGCACTGCTGGGGGGTGGGGGTGGTGGGAGACATGAGTGGGGGCCTGGTGAAGGCTGCCCCTGGTGGCTGGGGGGTGGGGGTGGTGGGAGACATGAGTGGGGGCCTGGTGGAGGGTGCCCCTGCACTGCTGGGGGGTGGTGGTGATAGGGGACATGGGTGGGGGCCTGGTGGAGGGTGCCCCTGCACTGCTGGGGGGTGGGGGTGGTGGGAGACATGAGTGGGGGCCTGGTGGACGGTGCCCCTGCTGGCTGGGGGGTGGGGGTGGTGGGAGACATGAGTGGGGGCGTGGTGGAGGGTGGGCCTGCACTGCTGGGGGGTGGGGGTGGTGGGAGACATGAGTGGGGGCCTGGTGGAGGGTGCCCCTGCACTGCTGGGGGGTGGGGGTGGTGGGAGACATGAGTGTGGGCCTGGTGGAGGGTGCCCCTGCACTGTTGGGGGGTGGGGGTGGTGGGAGACATGAGTGGGGGCCTGGTGGAGGCTGCCCCTGCACTGCTGGGGGGGTGGTGATAGGGGACATGGGTGGGGGCCTGGTGGAGGGTGCCCCTGCACTGCTGGGGGGGTGGTGGTGATAGTGGACATGGGTGGGGGCCTGGTGGAGGCTGCCCCTGGATGCTGGGGGGTGGGGGGGTGGGAGACATGAGTGGGGGCCTGGTGGGGGCTGCCCATGGTGGCTGGGGGGTGGGGGTGGGTGGGAGACATGAGTGGAGGCCTGGTGGAGGCTGCCCATGGTGGCTGGGGGGTGGGGGTGGGTGGGAGCCATGAGTGGGGGCCTGGTGGAGGCTGCCCCTGGATGCTGGGGGGTGGGGGTGCAGGGGGACATGAGTGGGGGCCTGGTGGTGCTGCCCCTGCACTGCTGGGGCGTGGGGGGGTGGGAGACATGAGTGGGGGCCTGGGGGAGGCTGCCCCTGGATGCTGGGGGGTGGGGGAGTGGGAGACATGAGTGGGGGCCTGGTGGGGGCTGCCCATGGTGGCTGGGGGGTGGGGGTGGGTGGGAGACATGAGTGGAGGCCTGGTGGAGGCTGCCCATGGTGGCTGGGGGGTGGGGGTGGGTGGGAGACATGAGTGGGGGCCTGGTGGAGGCTGCCCCTGGATGCTGGGGGGGTGGGGGTGCAGGGGGACATGAGTGGGGGCCTGTTGGTGCTGCCCCTGCACTGCTGGGTGGCGGGGGGGTGGGAGACATGAGTGGGGGCTTGGTGGAGGGTGCCCCTGCACTGCTGGGGGGTGGGTGTGGTGGGAGACATGAGTGGGGGCCTGGTGGAGAGTGCCCATGGTGGCTGGGAGGTGGGGGTGGGTGGGAGACATGAGTGGGGGCCTGGTGGAGGCTGCCCCTGGATTCTGGGGGGTGGGGGGGTGGGAGACATGAGTGGGGGCCTGGTGGAGGGTGCCCATGGTGGCTAGGGGGTGGGGGTGGGTGGGAGACATGAGTGGGGGCCTGGTGGAGGCTGCCCCTGGATGCTGGGGGTGGGGGGGGGTGGGAGACATGAGTGGGGGCCTGGTGGGGGCTGCCCATGGTGGCTGGGGGGTGGGGGTGGGTGGGAGACATGAGTGGGGGCCTGGTGGAGGCTGCCCCTGGATGCTGGGGGGTGGGGGGGTGGTCGACATGAGTGGGGGCCTGGTGGCGGCTGCCCATGGTGGCTGGGGGGTGGGGGTGGGTGGGAGACATGAGTGGAGGCCTGGTGGAGGCTGCCCATGGTGGCTGGGGGGTGGGGGTGGTGGGAGACATGAGTGGGGGCCTGGTGGGGGCTGCCCATGGTGGCTGGGGGGTGGGGGTGGGTGGGAGACATGGGTGGAGGCCTGGTGGAGGCTGCCCCTGCACTGCTGGGGGGTGGGGGTGGTGGGAGACATGAGTGGGGGCCTGGTGGAGGGTGCCCATGGTGGCTGGGGGGTGGGGGTGCAGGGGGACATGAGTGGGGGCCTGGTGGTGCTGCCCCTGCACTGCTGGGGGGTGGGGGTGGGTGGGAGACATGAGTGGGGGCCTGGTGGAGGCTGCCCCTGGATGCTGGGGGGTGGGGGGTGGGAGACATGAGTGGGGGCCTGGTGGGGGCTGCCCCTGCACTGCTGGGGGGTGGGGGTGCAGGGGGACATGAGTGGGGGCCTGGTGTTGCTGCCCCTGCACTGCTGGGGGGTGGGGGGATGGGAGACATGAGTGGGGGCCTGGTGGAGGGTGCCCCTGCACTGCTGGGGGGTGGGGGTGTTGGGACACATGAGTGGGGGCCTGGTGGAGGGTGCCCATGGTGGCTGGGGGGTGGGGGTAGGTGGGAGACATGAGTGGGGGCCTGGTGGAGGCTGCCCCTGGATGCTGGGGGGTCGGGGGTGGGAGACATGAGTGGGGGCCTTGTGGAGGGTGCCCATGGTGGCTGGGGGGTGGGGGTGGGTGGGAGACATGAGTGGGGGCCTGGTGGAAGCTGCCCCTGGATGCTGGGGGGTGGGGGGGGTGGGAGACATGAGTGGGGGCCTGGTGGAGGGTGCCCATGGTGGCTGAGGGGTGGGGGTGGGTGGGAGACATGGGTGGAGGCCTGGTGGAGGCTGCCCCTGCACTGCTGGGGGGTGGGGGTGGTGGGAGACATGAGTGGGGGCCTGGTGGAGGGTGCCCATGGTGGCTGGGGGGTGGGGGTGCAGGGGGACATGAGTGGGGGCCTGGTGGTGCTGCCCCTGCACTGCTGGGGGGTGGGGGTGGGTGGGAGACATGAGTGGGGGCCTGGTGGAGGCTTCCCCTGGATGCTGGGGGGTGGGGGGGTGGGAGACATGAGTGGGGGCCTGGTGGGGGCTGCCCCTGCACTGCTGGGGGGTGGGGATGCAGGGGGACATGAGTGGGGGCCTGGTGGTGCTGCCCCTGCACTGCTGGGGGGTGGGGGGGTGGAAGACATGAGTGGGGGCCTGGTGGAGGGTGCCCCTGCACTGCTGGGGGGTGGGGGTGTTGGGAGACATGAGTGGGGGCCTGGTGGAGGGTGCCCATGGTGGCTGGGGGGTGGGGGTTGGTGGGAGACATGAGTGGGGGCCTGGTGGAGGCTGCCCCTGGATGCTGGGGGGTGGGGGGTGGGAGACATGAGTGGGGGCCTGGTGGAGGGTGCCCATGGTGGCTGGGGGGTGGGGGTGGGTGGGAGACATGAGTGGGGTCCTGGTGGAGGCTGCCCCTGGATGCTGGGGGGTGGGGGGGTGGGAGACATGAGTGGGGGCCTGGTGTGGGCTGCCCATGGTGGCTGGGAGGTGGGGGTGGGTGGGAGACATGAGTGGAGCCCTGGTGGAGGCTGCCCATGGTGGCTGGGGGGTGGGGGTGGTGGGAGACATGAGTGGGGGCCTGGTGGGGGCTGCCCATGGTGGCTGGGGGGTGGGGGTGGGTGGGAGACATGGGTGGGGGCCTGGTGGAGGGTGCCCCTGCACTGCTGGGGGTTGGGGGTGGTGGGAGACATGCATTGTTGATCAGTAGTGCAAGGTGACATGTGGGTTGGCTGGGGGGCATGCCCATGATGGATGGGCTGCCTGCGGGACATGAGCAGGGGTGCAGGGTAGTCCCCCGTGGTGTGGGCTGCCTGCAGGGGCCGTGGAGGTTGTGGAGCGTACACCTGGGAGGACCCACACGGCCAATTCACGTGTAGTACTCCCCAGAACCCCTAAAATACACATACCCTGCTGAAATCGCGTGTGGAACTTCCCGCGCACCCCTGAAATACACGTACCCTGCTGAAATCGCGTGTGGAACTTCTCGCGCACCCCTGGAATACACGTACCCTGCTGAAATCGCGTGTGGAACTTCCCGCGCACCCCTGGAATACACGTACCCTGCTGAAATCGCGTGTGGAACTTCCCGCGCACCCCTGAAATACACGTACCCTGCTTGCACGGGGCCAATCGCGTGTGGAACTTCCCGCGCACCCCTGAAATACACGTACCCTGCTTGCATGGGGCCAATCGCGTGTGGAACTTCCCGCGCACCCCTGAAATACACGTACCCTGCTCGCACTGGGACAATCGCGTGTTGAACTTCCCGCGTACCCCTGAAATACACGTACCCTGATGAAATCGCGTGTGGAACTTCCCGCGCACCCATGGAATACACATACCCTGCTCGCACTGGCCCATTCGTGTGTGGAACTTCCCGCGCACCCCTGAAATACACGTACCCTGCTGAAATCGCGTGTGGAACTTCCCGCGCACCCATGGAATACACGTACCCTGCTCGCACTGGGACAATCGCGTGTGGAACTTCCCGCGCACTCCTGAAATACACGTACCCTGATGAAATCGCGTGTGGAACTTCCCGCGCACCCATGGAATACACGTACCCTGCTCGCACTGGCCCATTCGCGTGTGGAACTTCCCGCGCACCCCTGAAATACACGTACCCTGCTGAAATCGCATGTGGAACTTCCCGCGCACCCATGGAATACACGTACCCTGCTCGCACTGGGACAATCGCGTGTGGAACTTCCCGCGCACCCCTGAAATACACGTACCCTGATGAAATTGCGTGTGGAACTTCCCGCGCACCCCTGAAATACACGTTCCCTGCTTGCACGGGGCCAATCGCGTGTGGAACTTCCCGCGCACCCCTGAAATACACGTTCCCCGCTTGACGTTTGCTGTTTGCCAGCCCGGTGAACTGGTCCAGGGTTAGCGCAGCCCTTTGCGATGATTTAGCGATTTTGATGGCTTTTCCTTGCGCAAGGGCGTTCTTGGGGGCGTTACTGGCGCTGCTGTAGGGTCGCTGCGATTCTCTGCGCCACGGCTGGTTTGGGAGCCTAAAATCCATGAATACGCTATGCGCGGAAATCGGTTTTAGCGCACGTGCCTGGCGCAGACAATCGCACGCGGACACTCTGCGCCAGCCGCTTGCGACACTTTTCTGCGAAATTCTATGAATTACCCTGTCTATCAGTGACTCTCCCCCTGAAGTGTGCCTGAAATAAACCTTTAATGAGTCTAGCAATTATTGTATAAAATTCCCGAAAGTCATATTATTTGGTATCCCTATTTTTTTCTTATTTAGTGTCAGTGCTGAACGTGTTAGACTTGTGGCACACCTGTTATTATTTTTCTTCTTTTTTTTAAGGGGCCTGAACAAGAAAGCCGGCCACTCCAGAAGTAAAGAGCCACATGGTGCTGGCCACAGCCCAGGAGCTTGCAATACAAAAAAAAAATAAAGAAAACCTTTTTTTAAATTTTTTTTGTAGAGGTCGCAAGGGAGACCACAGAGGTTGCAGTTGCGACCTCTGGCGACCCCTTAATGACGTCCCTGCTCTGTTCCTTAATGACTTATGACATATTGATCACATTTGTTACACGAATGACTAGTGGCCTGGTAGTGTTTTAAAATATACAGTGGCAAGGCCGAGGGCTGTGCTCAACCAAAGGCCCTAGCTTTTGGGCCCAAAAACATGTATAGTGGCCCAAACATAATATGGTAAAACAAAAACATTTAAATTCACTGAAAAATCCTTATTTAAGGTGTAGTTAAGTAGTCAGATTTAACGCAACAAAACCCTTGAAATTCAGAGAATGTTGGAAGTCGCGACCAGCTTAACTCGGCCCTTTCCTGTTGCAAAGCCCATGATCACATACATATTATAAGAGAAGGGATTCACAATGACATAAAAATGGCATTATGGTGGACATAATATAATGGGGAACATCAATGGGGGTGTCCCGAGCTAAGCTATTCATGACTACCCACATTTGCTGAATTTTTAAGAGTTTTGTTGGGTTTAATCTCTGACAATTGAACTGCATCTTAACTGAGGTTTTTTCAATGAATATTATATATATATTCAGTGAAAAAAACGTTGTTCAAGGGACGTCATGGTTCCAAGTAAAACCGAAAAACCCCAGAAATTTGCCAGTTATGTAAGCTAAGCAACCATAACTCGCGCCACCACCGGCACTGCTAAGACTAACACCCAGGACATCAAAGATGACATCAGAAATGTCATTGATGACATCATTGATGACATCACAGTTCTGTTTTCCTCTTTTTGTGTGCACTGACATATGTAGGCCAGGTGGTTTTCTTCACTAAAAGCCAGCAACTAAACATGCAAAAGGTACTATGTTTGTTGATCTTCCCTTTCTCATATGTTGTTACACTGCTATCCTTAGGTTGCAGGCACATCATATGATATATACAAAGAAGAAGAACAAAGCCTGAAACACAGCAATCATTTCCATGCATGAAGTTAATTAGTGAGGTTATGAACACTGTCTGGTAAGGGTGCTGGTTTTTTGCTTACTTTACTTTCCCTGCACATCCTTGTATTTGTATGCATTGTAGTCTCGTTATGGTTTGTGTGTACTACAACAATGATGCAGTAAGGGAGGCATTGTTAGGTACTTATTACATGTTTCACACTATCCAAAACTCTGAAATGAAAGCATTCATCATTTTAGTATCCAACATGGAAGGTTTTGAATATTGCACCTCTATGGTGCATGCTGCAGAGGATGCTTACGTGGGTACATGCGTGCGTTCATGTACTAGAAAGAACTCAATAATGCAGTAGTGTTTATGGCAATGCAGCGCTTAATAAAGTATTGCTGAATGATAGTTCTTCGAAATCCTGTGTTGAGGCTGTGCATGAAAACTAAATGCACATGTGATGTCATCAGTGATGTCATCAATGACATTTGTGATTTCATCTTTGATGTCCTGGGTGTTAGTCTTAGCAGTGCACGGTGGTGGCGCGAGTTATGGTTGCTTAGCTTACCATACTGGCGATTTTCTGGTGTTTTTAGGTTTTATTTGGAACCATAACGTCCCTTGAACAAAGTTTTCTTTTACTGATTTTAATAGGTTTTCAGTAGTAGTGCAACTTAACCATAAGGTCCGTTTAACAAAGTTTTTTTCACTGAATTTCATAGGTTTTTAGTAGTACAACTTAACAATAATGTCCCTTTAGCAAAGTTTTTGTTCACTGAATATAAATAAAGATAATGGAAACGTGACAAAGGTTTACTAAGACTCCCTTACCTTACATTTATATAACATAGAAAATACTAAACCCCTGCCCCACTAGTGATTTTGATGGCCGCAGACCATGCGCATGTCCGCAGGCGCACGCGGTCACCATCAGCACTAATTAGAGGGTATCTTCCATTATTGTATCATACAATAAAAACACACAATCATATTAAAAAAGCACCACATAAATACATTACATTTAATAATAAATAAAAATGGGAAACTGTATATCTAGCACACCAACCATCCACTCAAGTCACATTTCCAATATAATGGAATATACCAAAACAAAATGAATATGCCTCCAACTGAATTACCTCACAGAAAATGCAGAGCAAGAACCAAGAGTATACTTACATACCAGTAAGAGCAACAGTTTGTAAAAAAAGTAGTACGCATAATACATGTATTTCATATACTTATACATTTTTCTGTATTATGTACACTAAAACTAATATTTATTTCTTTTACCACAGAAATGTCCAGTACTTTGGAATGGCTGGAAGAGAATTTCCCACGAGATGAAATGAGTGAAGAGAGTGATAATAATGGAAGACATGGGCGTAATTTTAGAGGGGGCAGGGGTGTTTGCCCCCCCAACTTTCATAGCACACCATTTTGTCCCCATTCATTTGGCTGGGGCACCTTTTCTTCAGATGTGATGTCCCCCCCCATCATTTTCAGCAAAGTTACTCCACTGATGGTAGACACAACATTTCTTTATATAAGCCAATTAATAACTATTACTTTATATGTACTTAACACATTTCTTTTTTTAACAGACCAGACAACCAATACAAATAATATACCAAAAGAGATAATAGAAGATCCTCTCAAACGAATGGAACTGAAAATGGATGTATTACTACAACACCTCAACCAACTAAAATAGTATATTGTGAACCACATTAAAGAAAACATTAAATACCACTGTCCCACATGTAGGTGTTCCCCCTCTCCATGTCCCAAACCCTCCCCACCAAGAAAAACGGTGCGATGAAACTTCCATCCCTTGCTCCCCTCCCATACATCATGTCCAATCCCCTAATTCCCCTATATTTGTTTCAATTTCTGCTTCCCCCTCTCCTTCCTAATTTTTCTATGTTAAACAATAATAACATTTTAAATGTGTTCTTAGTAAATACCCATATCTTATTTTATTTTTAAATGCAGTCAGGGTGTCAGCTGACAGCGCGGCTGTCCGGAATGACCCCAAATACTCAAAACCCGGGTGTCCCAAGGACACTATACCTGTCCGTACTGTCCGTAATTAAAATGGAGGTGTCCTTAGAACACACAAGATGGCCACCTGTCCGTATGTAAACAAAATGCGGGTGTCCTAAGGACAATATACCTGTTCGTACTGTTCATAATTGAAATGCCTAGGTCCTCAGAACACACAAGATGTCCGCCTGTCTGCAAAGTTTTGAAGCACATTTATTTTATTCAGGGAGTTCAACATTGTTTGTAGAACACCCGCGCACATGCGCATCACTCACTTGGGTCCTACGAACATCGCGCCTCTCCGCAACTGTCTGCCACACGTGTGTCGCACTTTTAATTAGTTCGGACCCCGAACAATGTCCGCAGAACACCTGCGCGCATGCGCACAACCGGCACTACGCATTTGGTGTCCTGCGGAAAGCCGTCCCATTTGCGAACATGTCTGTGATGTCATCATGTGACCACACCCACGCTGAGCGTCTATCCTTATTTCTGGACACTGTCTGGGTCCCCGAACATTTAAAAAAGTGTTTTTTGAGAAATCCAAGGTATTTTACAGTAAACGTTCACCGTTGCACATGTCCCAGACAATGTCCCTACCGATCTATATACTTTTTGGAACTTTTGAACCCGTTCTTGGTGTTCAAAATGTTCAGGGATGGCGCGGGTGTCTGCAAAACGCGGCCCAGCACCCCTATAAAAAGCCACACCCCAGAGCTGATCCTCATTCTGCTTTTGGATTTCCAAGATTTACAACAGGACAATTGTGCAAGTTGTTGTTCTTTGTTCCTGCTTCCCAGTTCCTGGTTATTAACCTTCCAGATGGCATCCCAAATTGCTTCTGCTGCTACTGCCTCTGCATCAGCACCTCCACCCCCTACACCACCACCACATCCGCAAGGGCCTGCAGAGGGGAACAGGAGTGAGGATGCAGAAGAAACAGATGAAGAGGATGAGTTAGTGTAAGTCCCTACTACTAGCACTCATCGTGAGTCTTGGGTGTGGCAGTTATTTACCACCATTGATGGAAAGTCAAAACCTCATGCGAACAAGGTGATGGGCACTCAGTGCCATATGGCGCTGAGTTGTGGCAGGCCTGGTTCGTACAGATATGGTACTACATCAATGAAGCGACACCTAAAGTCTGTACCTTGCGATCAACGTAGTAGGTTGACTTCTTCTACAGCATCCTCTGTTTCCGCTCCTGTCACCACAAGAGACACTCCTGTGGGGCAGCGCATCCCTCCAGCTGCCTCATAGGCCATTCATGATGCTGTTGACCCTTACCTTTTTGAGGGTCACAATATTGTGCATGTACTGTGATGCAGTATTCTGCAGGGGGGTGAACCTTCAGAGTGCTTTCGAGACTGCGGTCAAGGAGCACCAGAAGAACTGCTACCTACCTAAGTAAGGCCCACCCTACATCTTCCTCTCTCCACCTGCCCTTTCTTATCCCCGTGGTTGGTGTTCCTTCATTACCCTACTTTCCCGTCCTTTCCTTTTGTGTCATGTTTAGAAAAAAACAAAAAATATAAAACAACAAAAACAAAACAAAAACAAAGGCTATTTTCAGAGCCGCCTTTCACAGTTAAAAAATAGAAGTGACAAATAAATAGTTCAGGGCCCTGTGCATTTTTTAGATGTCCGCAGTCAGTCCGTGGACATCTAAAAGTTTGGGTTACGAAGTCGTGAAGCAGAGTCAGTCTGCTACAGTTGTTTGCTATGGTTGGGTGCATATCTTTTTTTTTTCTCTCTGAGGAGCTGCAGCGACGTGATACAACAAACTGTTCCTTTAACAAAAAGGTGTGCCTATATAACCCCGGAAGCAGCGCGGAGCGCGGCGCGGAGTCCTGAAGCAGAGTCAGTCTGCTACAGTCCGCTACAGGCTCTGCGTGCTCTGCACACCTATTCCTGCTCTGTTTGCCAGTCCTCAATGACCGCAAACTCGGGGCCCCAGACACGAAGGAAGACGTTACAGCATCGTCAGATGCTTAATCCTTGGACATCCATGAAAGCGGCAACCGGTAACAGGCCGGCTAAGGTAAGTGAGCAGGGAGAGGGGTAGCCTACCCTGAAACGGGTATCTGTGAAGCCAATCAATGTCCCTCTTCCCTCAGACTCACTACCATCAATGTCTACTGACGTAAATAACAAACAATTTTCAACGTCTGTTGACTTAGATACAAACGCGGCTCAACCAAATGAGACTTGTGAGGGGGGAGATAGTGTGCACGACGTAAATTCCCCCCTCCTCCTGCTGCTCCCCCGCTCTCAGCCCCGTGTATTGCGGGTTTTCACTGCCAAATGACACATCTGTTTGCACGTCGAATCGTCCACCTTCTCACAAGCCTGGGCCCCAGTCGAACATTAATGCTCAAGGAAATAGCACGCAAATGTTTGTCCCGGCAACAAGTCCTGAGGTTTTCTATTCTCCATTTGACTTGACCGACATTGAGATGATTGAAGCATGAAATACAAATGTAAATACTACAAATGTGCTTGTTCATGCATCAGACCAATCACACGACCCTTCTGGTCCACTTGCCATCCAAGACGTGAAGCAGACCAAGCTTACAGATATGTTAGCTGGTCTGGGCACGTCAATTGTCAGTTCCATTAGTGATGGCAATTCCAATACGGCCAAAATCATGAGCGAATCCTGTGGCCCACGTGGCCCCTGCCAAATGCCGGAGTGTACTACATCCCAAACAATGTCTTCGACAATGTCAGAACTAAGAAAGAAGACCCTCGATATATCTCAACGAGGGTAAATGAACACTGTGCCACAAATTCATAACCTGTTAAGGCTGCCCGAAAACACCTTGTGCCTTGCAAATGAACTTTTTAGATCTGAAAACCATCAAACGTTACACACGGAAGTACATCGGGAGGGCAACGAAGTACTAACTAACCTATCGCATGGTGAGATGTCCAATACGCCCAATGTGCACATGCAGTTGATTACACAGGAAAAAAGGATAATATGAGTGTTCCTAATTCAGGACGTGAAATGCATTTGATGGCACAACTGGATGCTGACTATGCGACGGCCAAGAAAAAACTGTTAGCATACCATGAGCTACGGCAACCAAATAGACAACGTCCATTGCCGCAGCCTAAATCATTTGATCAACCAGATCCGGTCTCACACGTAAACCGTTTTCGGTATGATCAAACTGTACTGACTGAGGCCGGATCCGACTTGTATAATCAGCGAACCGACAATTCGGTCTGTCCGCATAAACTAAATCAGAGGGCGTCCTTACCAAACAACTTGCCAGAACACACACAACCAAACAACTACGCATCAACAAGTACTCCCAAAGATCGTCCAACTTGGACCAAGAAACAAATGTTTGACAACCCTACAAATTCTCAATTGAGTGCCCAACCGCCAACGCTGAAGGACACTTCAACGAGTTCACATTCTCGCTCCGATGGCGCCTCTTCCTCAACGCAAAAATCAAGTCTTTCGGCTGCGGCAGCAACCCAGCTTTATAACAACGTGCTTGCTGCATCTTCTATGGTGATGATCCCTACTACCAAACTTTACAAATCAATCTATGATGTTCTTAAAGATCAGACGGCTCTAATAGCGGCTTTTTCTGAAAAAATGGTAAAAGTGGAAAGTTTTAACAACTTCCTCCCAAATCAGATTTCTAGAGAGGCAGACCTTACTGTACGCTGGCAGGAGCGTCTGACTGATCTAGCTGCGCGACACCATTGCCAAAATGACACCTTGTCAGAAGGCCTATTGGATGCCTTAAAATGGATGCGCCACAATGCCGATGTGGCCACATGCAATCAAGTGCTGCCGCACACCAATGTTGATAAAACGACAGGATAATCAACAACCAAGCTAACAATTGAAATATTGTCTAGTGCTATGCCTAACCATTTGGCTGGGAACAAAGGAAGTGGCAAACAAAGCGCACCAGGATCTTTGAGTGTGCCTCAATTTGGACAATCCAATTTAACAAACCAGAATCTTGCTTCGTCGGCGCAACTATTACATCCACCTCAGATGCAAGTCATCCCCAAAAATGTCATCCAAATTTCTTCAATGGATAATCCTAACATGGCCTTGAGCCAACCTGAAGTGACCACAGAAACTCAACGGCCTGTTGTGAATTCTTCGAATGAGAAGAGCCAGCCAATTGTGATACAGGCACCTCGGTACCTGACCAACTTGTTTGGTATCTTTGAAGGAACTGCTAAATCAATAACTACTGCTCACCCAGATGCATTACCTGTAAATTCACATCTACCGAAATGCTCTTTTACCAAAAACGTACATGAGGCTAAACGACCATGACTAACAAAAGGCAAATCTAAAGTAAAAAAGTTTATCAGAAACCTATCTTCTCCGAAGCAGTTGGGTTTGTTCAAACGTGTGGATTCATCAAAGAAGTGGAGGGAAACATCACTGTTCCCATAGTAGAATGTGTTACTTTAAATGGCGTTTCAGCCTCCACGACAAACAAAAGGAGAAGAGTGGAGTCCGAGATCGGTACTGTTGATAGTTCCGTAAACTGCTCCGAAATAGACCTTTGGGATCTATCCACATATTCGCACCAACGAGACTCATTTGAGGGCCATGAAATGAGGGGAAACGAACATTTAAATTCTCACCTGAAATCATTTTCTAGACCAACTAAAGCAACGTCTAATAAAAGGTCCAATCCCCTTGCTTTGAATCTCCATGATGGAAAAGCAACTAAAAGATCTCGAGAGCAACTCGAGCATACAATTGAGCATTCATCAAGATGGAACCCAAAATGCACTCTAATCCAACAGAGTAAAAAGGTACATTATTCCTCAAGGGTTCGACAAAATCATACTTCTTTTCCAGTATCCCAAATTGGGAAATTACGTCTTCAAAACATTCAAGATGACGACAATGATGTCAACCTAAATCGTACCAACGTGATGAGGCTATTCAAATGTATCCCTGCGCTTCGTACTATTGAGTCAGATGATATTAAGATTGTGGAATACCCAACGGAACGTACTGCCGACCAAGTTCTATTGCGCATTGAATCTGCCTCAGTTCTAAATACAATTATGCAAGCTCCTGAAGAATTACTGGCTTTTGGCTTTGATATCAAGACAGAACCTTCGGTGCAGATAAAGAGTGTCAATAGTTGCACTCCACCGCCTTTAGTTAAGAACAATGCCACCGTAAGTCACAATGACCTGAGAAAATCGCTTGCCGAGGGCTCAATAAGAGAAAATCAAAATACGCAAAATAGCCGCAAGTCGGCATGGGAAAATCACAAACCTAGTTCACAAAATATGAGACACTAGCAATGATCTTTAGGGCGTGAATTCTGGTGCGAGTTCATATCCTGGAACACAAGAGGGTTCATGCACCTTTTCAATGACTTCGATATTAATCTACAAAGGGTCATTGTAATTTGCCTACAAGAAACGTGGCTTGGCGTTGAGACGGCTTTGAAATCCATTTGAATCCGGCAGTGAAGAATCTTCAAGGCCATCACTATTTGGGCCTCCTTACAATGATAAAAATCAATATTTGGTGGAAAACTCTGGAAACTTTCAATCCTAATCCCTTTGTTCAGGGAATTGTTATGCAATCTTTACACACCAAACCAGAAGAGCGTCAGCATCTACTGATTATTAATGGATACTGGAATCCTCATATAATAAGTACAGTGTCCTTTTTAAAAGCTACCACTCATCTTATAGATAATGCTGTAATATCTTACAGAAATTTGTCAATAATTTGCTGTGGAGACTTAAATTGCTCCTGGTTTGGGTTCGATGTTGATCAACAGATAAATCTACTGTTGAAAGAAAATTAGATCTCTAGTCGTAGTCGGGCTTGGATGTCGGCTCTAAAAAAACATAATTGCCACATGGTAAACGGAAATGCCAAAGGGGATGATGCTCCGGTCTCAACCTGGCACCGTGAGGACTCACATAGCATGTTGGACTACTTCTGGGTATCACAAAACATGGTGGAAAAGATAATCCAGTTGAACGTCGATAAAATGATCAACAGCGATCATGACCTTTTGCGACTATCATGCATGATGGAGTGGGCACACTCGGATGCGAAACACCGATCACAGTCAACGCAGGGGGAAATCGTCTGCGAATTAATGGAAAGCTACTTAAACTTCATGAAGATCAACAAGTTAATTATGCCCCGCTGGTCAGCCAATTTAAGTCCTCAATGGTCGCGGCTCGGTCAATGGGCATGTCTCACAAACATGTGTCCTGCACAATCATTTCTGAACAAAGGAAAACCATGCGGTCCGATATAAGATGGCTGAAAAGGAATTCTAGTCTTCTCAAAAAGCCAGACGAACTAAGAAAGGAAATCAAACAAAGGCGAGAGACGTACCGAAATTGGTTAAAATCTCACAAAATGATTATTCAACAAAATAGCGCAGAAGAAATGATGAAAATTCTGGTGGCCAAAAATGTGAGACAAATATGGGCCATCCTAAATACGGGAAATTCCCGATGCCCTGCTATCATCTCTAATGAAATAAATAGTGCGACTTGGGAGGATCATTTCTCTGAAGTTTATCAGATGCCACAAGACGAACCATATATAGTTACAAGGTCCGCCAAAGTCATCTGGGAGGTGAAGATGTCTGCCACTGACATAGAGAAAATGATTAATACCCTAACTCTCACGCTGCCGGTCCAGACATGATCACCAACGTGATGTTGAAAAAACACGCCCAACAATGGGCAGTTTTGATCGAAGCCCTGCTCAAGACGATATCCATTACAAAGCAAATTCCAGATTCGTGGCTGGAGGCAATTGTAGTCCCAATATTTAAGAAAGGCAATCAGGCTGCTCCGACCCACTATCACCCGATTGCCCTCCTCGATACAATTGGAAAAATCCTGGGCTTGTGTCTCTACCACAAATTGGCCGCATGGGCATTTAAGGCAAAGATTCTGGACATTCGGCAAACTGGCTTCACCTCAGGAGTAAGTGTATCTGCTCATCTTAAACATCTTGAAACTGGAAACTCTGAAGACGAAGAAAAAACTGTTTCTAACCTTTATCGACATGCGTCAAGCCTTCGACAAAATGAATCGTGGCTTGCTTTGGAAGAAACTGCAGGACTGGAATTGTCCGAAATCCATATTGGAGCCAATACAAACACTCCATACCGGTACATCAATGCAGGTTCGGATACACAATCAAGGCGACCTGTCAATTAAAAATTTTACACACAGTGGAGTGAAACAAGGATGCCCCATGGCAGCGGAACTTTTTAAGCTTTTCATCGCAGACGTACCAGATCATTTGGACCAGGGTCATTGTTTTCCCCCTAAACTCAACAATACTCAAATAAAGTGTATAACATATGCGGACGATCTCGTGCTTATTGATCGTACTCCAATTGGGTTACAACGGTTGTTGGGAAACCTCAATGACTATCTAAAATAATGTCTATCAGCTCCCCAAGATCTCGGAAAGATAAAGCATTCAAATGGAAAATCGAGAATGATATTCTGACGACAGTCAACTCTATTTGTTACCTTGGAGTCATGTTCAACAACTTGGTAAATGTGCATTATTGGAGGCAAGAGTTAGTTGCTCGGATGACTCAGTTTGTCATTCAGGGTGCCAAGATCAACGGGGACTACAGGAAATTCAGTCTATCGTCCGTTATAACATTCTACATACAAAAAGTAATCACGGCGATCACTTTCAGTACCGAGGCTGGTTGGAACATGGCTCCACAGATATGGCACAAACTAGAAGCGATATTTTGGAGGCGTGTGCTAAGATTACCACGTTATGTATCTATCACTGCGATTCGTTAACAAACTATCCCTGAACTCTTTATATTCAGTGGTAATTTGGAAATTCAATAAGTGCTTGACGGAAAATGTGTGTAGTATCAACAACACCTGCCTATAAAATCTTTGCCACAAATCCTGATGACTCCAACAATAATCTGTTGGTTGAGTGGAAATTAACCCTGGCTAATCATCTAATAAATGCTGACATAAAAATGGACGACTTAATTAATCTTCTGCAGTTGGCAAAAAAGAAATTCGAAGCCTGGACTTGGATTTGCAATTCAGAACAACGAGCCAAACTGAAATCAACGTTGAAAGCCAAAACCTGTTTTCATAGACTGAACAAACCTTGCAGATACTTATAAAAGTGTCCTGCACGTTACTATCGAGAACCATTTTTGAGATTCCGACTCAATGCCATGCAAACTAAAGAAATGTTGTGGCAACGAAAGAACAAAGACACTTCAGATAATATTTGTCATTACTGTTTGAATGACATAGAATCGTTACATCACGTGGTGATAGTATGCCCAGGGTTGATTACTCAGCACTCATGCCACCTTGGGTTATATGCACCCCAGGACGATGACATGGCAAACTGGTGGGGTCGGGTGATTGCTGGGCATGACATAAATGTAACATGTGCTGTGGTACATTATATTGATTCATTCTTGACGAAAGGGGATACAAGCAACTTATGATAGTTAAGCCAAAATTGAATGGCATTTGTCTAAGCTCTTGTTTAGTTGTCTAAACTAACTCTTTTGTGTGGCCTTGGCTTCAATGCAACCCGTTACATTTTATGGTCATTGTGTATAATGCGGATGTCATGCGTTATGCTGTATCCAACATACTTATCTTGTTAAGATATTTAGATGTGAAGCTTCTTTTGTAATAAAATGTGTGCTTGATCGACTGTTTAGTAGTGATTGCTTGACTGAAGTTTCTGAATAAAACTGAATAAAAAAATAAATACATTTAAAAAAAATGTGGGGTACTGCCCTATCAGAACCATTGCACTTTTCTCTGGGGGGAAGTGTTGGCTCTGAAAAGAGCCTTTTTGTGGTGTTTTTTTTGTGTTTTGAAAACTTCAAATGGTCAACACCTACTGCAAAATGGATTGCTCTAATTCCAAAAAATGTTGCAATGAATTTTGAATGTTTTGAAGAAAAATCTGATTGACAGCATTAGTAAGATGTACTCCATCTCTGCGAAAAATGTGTGTGCTACAAAACATAATGTTCTCATTCTGAAAAGAGGACATACCAACATCTCTCAAAAAGGCACAAACAGCCTTGTTAACATTGCACCTTGCTTTCTCCATTTGTGGACCAAATGAAAAAGAATGCAGCCACATTTGTCTTTGCACAATACGGGAAAATATTACTCTGGAGTTTGGATACATGTCCATGACTTTCCCAAGTCCTTCTTTCATTGCAAATTTGCAAAGAGATTCCAGACACATGTACTAAACTGTTCCCTCCACAATGAATAATAATAATGTCTGGATGACGCTGTGTCACCAAAGAAACACAGAGAGGTACCAAATCCACCCACTTCATTCCACGCACTCCATGCCAGTGCACTTCCACACGAGAGATTCCAAGATGTGCAGCCACTCCACAGTGACCTGCATGCACCTCCACCAATTAATCCACGAATCTCCCATAATCCAAACAATCTGCTTTCTGAAAAACACGGCCATAGCTATCTGCTCTTCTATCAGGAAAAATACCTACTGACAAACTCTCTCCTTACACAACACACCCAGTAAAACGTATTGACCAATCCCTTGCTCTGATCAGTTTAATTTGCACGCCACTCCACCCCAAAATCCCTGTATGTAAAACACGCTGTCCTCGAGCAACCGCGCTGTGCTCGGACAAATCAAAAAATATGAGCGTAGGGGATGAAAAATGAATTAGTGTGCCCCATTTCCCCTTTGAGGTTGGCTCTGAAAAGAGATTTATTTTGGGTTTTTTTTGCAGATGCTTCAGAAACACCTTTTATTTTCTATTTTTAGTGTTTTTTTTTGCTTATTTTCTTTCAAAAATCTTAACATTACCTTCTCCAAAGCAATGCTTACGTTCCAAAACAGCATGGTATTTCCCATAATAGATAAAGAAATGCCATCTTCCTTAAAGTAATCGACATTACCAGAGTCAATGGGCCTCATTCCGGGTTTCGAGCTAGACATGGAGTAATTAGCTCCATGGTTGCCTCCGAAACCGTCCCAAATCCGTCATGGTGAATGGAGTAATTACCGGTCCATTCCAGGGATGGAGGGACCGGTAATTCCCCATTCACCTTTTGTTCTTCCCCATTCCCATTTCTGCCCCATAGGGCTCAATGGGAATGGAGAAGGAGGTAATTACGGCACAGTAAATTACGGTACCGTAATTACCTCCGAAGTACCTTTGCGGGTCCCGTACTTAACTCCTGCTAAAAGCAGGAGGTAAGGAAGGACCAGCAAAGGGACCTCGGAATATGGAGGTAAGGGATTACCGGCATCGGCACCCTTACCGGTGCCAGTAATTCCTTACCTCCAACCTCGGAATGACCCCCAATGTTGTCATTGTTGCAAAACAACATGCCAGATCTAGTCATAAAACCAAACATGCTTCGGTTGACTAAGCACCTAGCAACATTATGCTGAGGACAAACAACAGAACTAGTGTCCCATATTGGCCTAGGTGTCAACCCAGAAAAAATAACCTTGGCATTTGGAAGGACTTTCATGATTTCCTGAACCAAATTTTTCAAATCTTTAAACAAAGTAGGGCCACTAACATAGCCCAAATGCACAGCACCACCATGTAGGACAACTACATATGGGCTATGAAACCTAGCCACATCCTGACAAACTACCAGAACTGCCTGCAAATTCAAATCAGGCACACCACATGCATTCCTTTTGTGTCAAAATGGTTAGCCACATTTCTAGATTGTGCATACTGCTCCAACCCATTCACAAACATATCTCCAACCACCAACACCCTGACTTTCTGCACCTCCACCATCTTCACTACACACAGCCTCTCTGAATACGAAGCAGAACCTCAACATCTGATTGGCTAATCCTCAAAATACACTCCCACTTCATGCTCGGAAAACCCGGATATAGCATGTCCTGACTCCGAACAGCCACGCTGTCCACGGATCACGTAAGTAACACTGAGGGCAGCCCTTGTGCCCTTTCCACTGCACTCTCTGCACCATTTCCTCATTGACTACTGTTAAGCAGTCACACAATCATCCACCAATCACATCCACAATCACAGATCAGCAGTTTAGATGTACTATTGATCACTCTCAGTATCATTTGGCTGTGACTGAAAAGAACCTTAGCAACAACTACTATAAAACTTCCCAAGATTTCCACTTACAGATTGATGCACATCCACATGCATGAACACAGACTACAGGTATGAATATTTTCTACACAGTACATGTACACCTCTTCTAGAAATACAATACATCCTGGGAGCATAGCTCAGCGGCAACGTGCGCACCTTGAAAGCAAGACGACACGAAGCAACACAGATTCGATCCCCGGGTCAGTGCTTAGAAACCTCTGGGTGTTTAAGCGTGTTATAAATATGCAACTAAGACAAAATACTTATGCAACTAAAAAACAAACCATTCCTGTATCAGCGCCTCGATGCCTGCGGGCTCTGTAAGCGCTTTAAAAATGTAAAACAAAATAAATAAAAATATGAACAGAGTAAATGCCACTGACCCTGCATAAACTGCAAAATGAAGTTACTGTCATTTCTCCCATCTGCTATGATGAAGTGTCACTTGCAAAGCTTTCAGCTCCCCAAATTTTTGGTTACACACACACACCTATCTAAAAGAATATTGTTTCTTATTATAAGATGTGAAAAATAACAGTATAATGATGAAAAAGACTGTCCACTGTTTTATAAAATTACACGCAACCAGGATGAGTACATACATCTTTATTCAAGCACACACAGACAATATCATTAGAAAGGCTCCCAGATCAAACAACACCACTGCCTCTATATAAAATCCTTCTGCTTTATTACCCACACCTTCACAAAGGCATACATTGAATGCTTTTATGTAAAATCTCTGCCATTTACCCTGTAAAATAGCACAAAATGCATATGATTATTGCTTCTATCTCTTAACTCCCATTAACATAACATTATAAAAAAACAAGTATGCTCCATACTTTTACTATTAGACTCATTCGAAAAACATATTCAACTAACAGATTCTGAATAAAATATACAGGATGCACATAGGCAAATAAAAGTGCAAACCAATGTGTACATTAACAAAACTGCTATAAACACACATATGCACTAACTTCTTTCTTTTACACTTTCAGTGAACACCACTCTCCTGAAAAGCAGCAGCGCCTGAAGTACGAACAAGGACTTAGAAGAAACCTACCCTTTCCATACAAAAAAGTAAGTACAAAACTTACATAATGTTCTAACTATTACTCAAACACACTAGCATTTTACACCCCTCTCTTTGAATCACCCCCGGTCACACTGAACTAGGAAGCAGGCTGGTTTTCAAAGTTAAAATATTTATTTATGGATTTCACAATATATATCACACTACTTTTAATGGGTATACAATGATCACCAATGGGGTTATGTCACACTAAACAATCTCTTTAATCACAAGGAGTAATGATGGAAAAATAATGCAGCACAGAAATAATACTTTGGTGTGTGTTCAATCAAATGGCAATGTGATTACTATTTCCCCCTGCACACCCCTCAATCCCCCGATATGCAATGTAAAGAGACAGAAGGAGAGAGAACAGGTTTCAGGAATGCAGAATTCAAGCAAATACATCAATCCCAATTTCCCCCGAGCAAACACCAGAGAAAAACAGAATTGATTGGCAAATTTGTCAAAAATGGTTTTAAAGTTGGCTTAGAATGGAAGAGGTAAAACACTGAAAATAGACTAAATCACAGAAATTGTTGAAATTCTAATGGGAGGCGCTTTGTATGGGTTCAGACAAACACTAGCAATGATATGAGAGTAATCAGCAATGAGAAAACTTAATTTTGAGGTTGGTTGCAATTAAAAGCTATTTTACATGTTATAGAGTTTGGCCAAACAAAAAATTTGCGGCAAACTTTCCTGTGTGCGGTAAGCGCGATTGCGGAAAAACTATAAGCAGTTGCGTTCTTTAGAAAGCGTAGGATGTTAGCTACAAGTAGACACTTAAATTTCGTTTCTAGCATAAAGTATAAAGAAGTTATGGACGTTTTCGTGGAGGTCATCTTTTTTCAGAAAGAGGCAAAATTGTAAAACAAAGATGCGCTTTTAAAATACAAACAAGGTTTTTTTACACTAGGGATGGACTATGAAGAAACAAACTACACGACTGCACAACCACCAGACCAGGACGTCTTCGATCAGGTTGTTGCCGGCCGACACGATGTCCGTCTTCATATAAAATATATCAGCGCAAAGATGATTTTAACAATATTATTACAGAAAGATTATAGGATAAGAGAGAGAGTTCAGGCAAGACAAAAAGGATTTCTGACAATACAATTCTGGAGATAAGATAGGGATGACTATGCAATGTACACAGGCTAGTGACAATCCTATACTATGGATACTCACTACCAATGTTTTGAATGGAATCGTCAGAGATTCTTGTCAGGGATTCTTTCTTGAACAGACTGCTGGGCACACCGGACTGGACGGGTCAGCAAGGCACTCTGGACACCGCACGGCAGGACTAGACAGCAAGGTGCTCTGGTCTACACTGCACAGCACGACTGGACTGGATCTGCAATGGCTCTCTGGTCTGCACAGCACAGCACGGCACCAGGCGGGTTTTATCTGCCCTTCTGGTTATGAAGATAATTCTTTGGCAGGCAAGAAGTTACAGCACAGTCTGGCTGCTTCTTCTGGTTTCCCCTTTAAGTTGAGGGATGGGTTCTGGAAGTTAGGCCCAGCTGAAAGTGGTTAAGCTATGCTCTGAGCCTTTCTGCTTACAAAGTTTTTTGGAGTCTGGACCAAGGAGTATGGATGGATCTCCTTCAAAGTGCTTCGCCAAATTCGGAATGGTGGGCGGATCAGTGTCTTTTCCTAAGTCCTAAACTGTCTCTATTGATGTGTTTAATAAAGGGGTGGGTATGCCGAATTATCCTAGGCGCACCTCCTAGGTAGTCTATTTGCTAAAGTCTGCTCTCTCCCTTGATTGGAGGTGAAAACAGAGTGTCATCATGATGATGTGGTTTATGAGGCAAAACATCCTCACCTTTGCCTTTTGCACAGAAAATCTATTTTTGATATAATACATCTTTACATGTGTACAATCTTGATACCAATAACATACATAGATCACATATTTTGTGGAGCAAACCCTCTTCCAATCCTCGTTGCGGCAGGATCTTGGGTCTGCATTTGACAAATTTCTGCATATTTTGTCCAGGACACAACATCTGATTTATCCAGAATTGTGTACATATGTGCTCATGATATCTGGGCATAATCGTATGATGTTTCATGCTTCTGACATAAATACAATCGCTACAAAACCAGAATTTTCACTGCACCTTCTCAGAACATCGCACAGAGTTCTGGCTCCTCTTAAAATGTGCACAAAAGAATCACATTAACAATGCTATTCGTTTTATAATTTTTACAAATTTGCACAGTCATTTATTAGTCTTTTTCAAAAATATGCTTTCAGTGCTTTGTGAATCCACAAATAGTCATCTGTCCCCGCCTCCTTGGCTGTCTGGCAGGTCTGAAGAAATCCGCCCCCTTCCTTCTGGGAGAGGCCACTTGGACACTTTACAATCTGCATATCCTTTCAGCCAAGGAAGGTTCATTTTCTCTCCCAGCAGCAGCCCCATTGCCCCTCCCCTCTTAATCAACACCTGAATGTGAGTTCCTGGTCCAGAGAGCAGAAGGGAGGTGTCTTGCCCAGTGGGGAATTTGCTTTGCAGTTTGTCTTGCATCAGACTTACTTTAAAAGTCACTTTGTTAAATTTTTCTTTCTTGAAAATAAACTTGCAATTTTAAAACAGGCAACCAGAACTCTAATTCCAGTCTCTAAACCATGGATATTAAATAGTTGCAAGCTATATTATTTTTGATAACAGTTCAGTTAATTCATAGACATTTGATTTCAATTGCACAAGTTTAAGCTTCTGATGCAACTAATGACAGCTCTCATACAGGCGGCCGCTAGTACAGCGCCCATGTTTTGACAGATTTTCACAGGCAAGCACACTTTTTACTGTGGATATTCTGATGACAGATTCTGCTTTTCCTGACATTGTGTGTTCATAATGATTCCTTAAATGAAGTGGTGGGTAACACCCAGCAAAGATATTCAATGTTTTGTGGTGTTTTGGTTCGGTATTTTGTATTTTCAGCAACCAAGAAAAAGGGATTTTAAAGCAATTTCTGGGTTTCTTGCAATAAAGCACTGCCTTTCCTGCAGTGTTCATTTTTACTTGGTGGGCAGCCCAGTAACATGTTTAAGCAGTGTGGTCTCCTTTCCACTACTAGCAACAGTCAAAGCAGATTTGGCAGCCATCTTTCTGTGTTTCAAAGCGCAATTGTCATAGGTTTGGCGCGCATAGGGCCATTGCGGTCACTTGTGATGATTCTTTCACCATGAGCACACAGAGATGTTGCAGGGCAAAGCCTAGTGGGTTAAAACATCCCACAAACAGACCCCAAAAAATGCCTACCAAAAAGCAACTCTGTAGAAAGCAACGCAGAAGTAGAGCAAATCAAAATAGAAGTGTCCAAAATAAGCATCCATCTATAGCAGATTTTGTACAAAAAGTTCAAACAAAACAGCTAATACAGTCATTAAGCGAAACAAAACAAGCTTCTAGTACAGAATCTTTCCCTTCTCTATCAAAATGTAAAATCAAAAGAAAGTGATTAACAAGACTTCAGCTACCACTACTGCAAACACTGGAACTATAAATCTCGATGTAGTGACATAGTGTAAGCATACCAAAAATAAAATGTTTTACAAAAATGTTCTGCCACAGAGTCCTTCAGAACCTTTTAAAAACAGGAGAGAAATCATGCACAACCCTTAAAACCTACCATAGAAAATTAATCCTAGAAGCTTTAGTAGACAGTGCAATCCTTCTCAAAAGGAAGTTATTTATTTTAGTTTTAAACAGGATGAAACCACTAACAAAACTAATTATTAAACTTCAAGAAAGACTTCTCAATAAACGGAATATTACCAAAAATAGCTTCTTAAACATCTGTGGATGTGAATGGAGTCACACCACGACCACAGAACCATATTTGAATGAACAAGCATATAAACAAAAGCAAACAAATCCAATTGCCATACATAGCAGTGGACGAGGGTATGAAAAACTTAATAACACCATTATTGAACAAGAAACTCTGCTTACAAAAATATCCCGAGAAAACTCAGTATCACCTCCCCAATCGCCTGAACCAAAACGTCCAATCTACAAATGGCCGTGCACATCAATGTGTAACATTGCCAAAAAAACTTTCAAATCTTAGCATCAGTTCCTCAATCAGTATGTAAAAAGCGGAGACAAATTCAAAATGAAACTATTACAAAATATGGATGCCTGTCCAGTGCGCAAATACACAGGAGTACAACGACATTAATTAGCCTGCATTTCATGACCTTTTTGCAAAAGCACCTTCCATCATATCAAAATGATATCAACTCATCATTCAACTATAGGAAATCTTGTCCAAAAACTCTACTATGCTAAAAGTCCTGCTTTAGCACTAGCCAGCTCAAATAACAATCTTCTACATGGTACAGCCAAACAACTATTTGAAGTAATAGACTATATCCAGAGAAAATATTTTGGAATTGAAAGCCACTTACAAAATGAAATAGATGTACAAAAAACTAGCAACTACTGTACAAATAGGAACCTTCTGTTAAACACATACAAAAAATAAATATTAAAATTTTAAAAGTACCTCCGCTGAAGTACCAAACCATGTGTGAGTGTGTTGCCGCAGGACTTCTTATAAAAGTACCACAAAAACTATAGACATAACGTACAAAATAGAAGACAATCAAGATTCGAAATGGTTCCAATTAGCTCTCTACCTTATAGCGGAAAACAAATACGACATTACTGACCCCTTAATACTTTGCAATTACTGCACTTCAAAACTTGACAACAACCAAACGCCTTCATGTGCTAACACAAATAACTCCCTCTGAATTAGTCAAAGGCATTGGTGGCAAAGTAGTTTATTTACCATTAGATCTCACAGAACATGTATACACTTTAGGACTGTAACGGCCAATAGATCAATCTTTAATTGTCTTAGTAAATGGAGTACCTACAAAAGACAAAAAAAATATGGCAATAACTCGTGGACTTACATAAACTTAGACAAGCTCTGCAATATCTAAAAAACAACAATGAATACTACAAAGAAATGAATATTGAAGAAAACCTGAGAGAAACCATAGAAATAATTCAAGAGTCACCAGAAACTGCTCGATCTGAACTTCTAAATCCTACTATAGAATCCAATATTTTAGACCATTATACAATTCATCCTTTGCACTCCAAAAACACCATAGATGATGCACTTGAAACTTAGCAAATGTGACAAGCCAAAGGATCTCCAATCAGCATATGGAAAAAAAGTATAGAAGCGCAGGCCTTTCCGCTACTCTTTCTTAAAGGAAAAGGAAGAAGGTACGATGATAGACCCACACAGATAACAGCATCAGAATATCGCTCTCTACGAATGTATTCTGATGATCCCAGATTCAGACAAAATGTGGAATACATATTCCACCTTCTCTTTGAAAGTGAACTAGCAACTCTATGCTACAGAGTTGCACACCCATTAAAATCATGTACCCATTTTCAAAATATGTCCGCTACGCAATTATTACAAAAAGTGCAAGGAAAAGATGAGGTTTTACAGTCAAGTATTACAAATCTTTTAGCAAACATGCGTGGTACAAAAGAATACTGTTTCCGACGTCACAGAGATGTACGCTGTATAAGAAACCTTGGCCCACCCACTTGGTTTGTAACATTAAGTTGTGCAGAATATGGGAAGATTTACACGATTTCCTACGAATAGCAAACAAAAATAAAACAAACATAAATATAAAAACACCAGGAGAACTCTACTCTCTAGATACTGTAAATTTATCAAGATATTTCCATCATCGCTTCATTGCTATGCTAGACTTTATTTGTAATAAGACTGTTTGTCCCCTCTGAGAAGTTCAACACTTCTTTTGGAGAAAAGAATGCCAAGCCAGAGGAGCACCACACATCCACATGCTATTATGGATTAAAGATGCTCCTAAATTTGATCAGGACAGTGATGCCACTGATTTCCAGTTCATCCAAAAAACATGTTGCTTGTGAAATCCCTTCAAAAACAACACATAGTGACCTTCATGCACACATTTTCAATTTCAAAGACACAAATGTGGGAAATATTGTCGACGCAAATATGAAAAAAATTGAAATACTACACCAAATGCCACTTTGGTTTTCCTAGACCAGTTTCAGCAACAGGTCAAGTAAACAACTTCATGTATTCAGTCAGACATAGTGTCAAAGGTAAATAACCTAAGAACACGTATTACATAGAAAGAACAGAAGGATCAAAATACATCAATGATTACAATGCAATAATTGCCCTCCTATGGAATGCAAACATAGATGTGCAGTACATTGCAGACAATTCTACTGAAGTTGCAGGATATGTCACACCCTATTTACCCAAAGCAGAGAAAACAGAGCTTCAAGACCTCTGGGATGACATATCATCTGACAAAACACTATCACAGAAATTGAACAGCTCAGGCATAAAAATGCACTCTCATAGAGAATGTGGCTGCTATGAAGCTGCAGACCGCTTAATACTGCCTTGTATGGAAAATCTGACAATATAGTATGGCTAAGTCTTGGTCCTGCTAAATATAGAAAAAGAGTTCTCAAATTGTATGAGGACATAGAAATAATAGCCAAAAATGATCCCAACAGCCAAGACATTTTGAAAACCGATTTGCTAGACATATACTACCCAAACAGGAGGACAATTTTGGAAACAATGTGTCTCTACCAAAACTTCACATACAAAAATAATGTTAAAGCAGATGAAACTAAAGGTAGATACAGAATGGTAAATTGTGAAGGCAGCTTAGTGAAACTTACCAAACATAGCTTAATTAATCATATCAAATTGTCATTAAAAACTCCTCAACATAAAGAACTGTATTACATGTCCCTTCTACAACTTTTTAAACCATGGAGAAAAGAAGAAGAGTTACTGGATACATATGACTCCAATGAAGACGCTTTCAAAGCACATGAAAGCACTATAACAGAAGTAAACTTTACAGAGTACCAAACAACAGCAACACGAAGAAGAACTCCAGGCCCAACTACAAGTGGACACTCCTGACAGTAGTCAAACTACTGTAACAGGAAGCCAAGAACCACTTGGACAGCCACTAATAGCAAATGAGGCAGAAATAGCCATGACAGAAGTAGAAAACACCATGTGTCAGTATGAACAAGCTACAGAAGACTTTTCTGTACTGAAATCATAACTGAACAATGAACAGCGTAGCATTTTTCCAAGAAACAACAAAACAAATTGAACATGGTGTGGAACATGAAAATAAAAACTGTACCTGCCACTACTACAAACCAATACTGCTATACGTGATTGGTGAAGCTGGTTCAGGCAAAATAATCTTAATCAAAATCATCAGCAAGTTCCTTCAACAATTGACAAACAACAAACTGTCAGCTGTTGTAACTGCCCCCACAGGTTTAGCTGTGTACAACATAGGTGGTGTCACTCTACACTGATTACTTCTCCTTCCAGTAGAACACCAACACAAATTAGACTATTACAAACGTTCCACAGAAGCTGCAATGGAACTAGGCAGAGTTTCGAAACAAATGAAAATGATGCTAATAGATGAGGTGGGCATGGTCTCCAACCTAATGTTGGCTTTGCTTCACCTCAGATTACAAGAGGTCCTCAAAACAGACTACGACAAGCTCTTTGAAGGAAAACACATTATTGTTTTTTCGGAGATCTTCTTGAATTGACACCAGTGAAAGCTGAACCTATTTTTAAAACCTTAGGACAGAAACTCTGCCGTAAAACTGTTGACAGCATAGGAAATGTAAACCTTTGGCATCATTTCCAATACAGAGAATTAACTGAAAACATACACCAATCTGCAGACCTCACATACGCCAACATTTTAAAAAGTGTTACAGTTGGTGTACTATCTCAAGAAGCAAAATCAATATTAAAAACAAGGCACATCCATACACTCAATGGCCATAACTCATATGCTACTGATGTCATGCAACTATTAGCACACACAAATGTCATTTGTATGTCCTTGATGCCAACTCTTGCAAGCTGCTCCAAATTTAATGAAACAATGTTGAAAAAATAAATGCAACCAATAATTGAAATTTGCTCCACAGATAAACTGGACCTACATGGAATGACAGTACCCATGTGTCAACAAGCCACAACAAGACTAAATACCCTAGAAAACTCAAACACAGCTGGTTTGGAGAAAATATTAAACTTATCTTTAAACTGTAGAGTAACATAACCTTGATGTGGAGTAAGGACTAGTTAATGGAGCACTTGGTACAGTTGTTGGCTTTCTACCATACCCACGTGACAACAACATTCAATTTGTCAATATTCTCATTGACAAAAAATCAGAAGTTAAAAGGATAGGACTCTCAACAGCCCACTTCCTTCTTTTCAAAGACATGTATGTACGCAGAGAACAATTTTCACTAACTCTAGAACACGCAGTGACCATTCACAAATCACAAGGTCTTACCCTAGATAAAGCATTAAAAGATATTGGTAGCACAGTCTTTAAAGAAGGCATGAACTACATAGCACTATCACACTTACACACACTTGACGGGCTATTTCTAATCAACTTTGATGCAAGTAAATGCTGATATTCCTTGCATTCTAGAGTACAATAGGCTGTGCTCACTCCACACCCCCCAAATGAAAACCTATCATATTCCACAACAAGTGAAACGTTGTAAAAGAAAACTACTTCAAACTGAAACGAATCAGTACATCACTACAATTCTTCCAAAGAAAAAAAAAGAAACTAGTACTTCTTCAAGTACCACAATCAAGCAAGAATCTAGTGGTCAAAGTAACTCAACTACTTCTTCAAAGAAGCAACATAAATTCCAAACAAATGATTTCCACACAGAACTATCATGTTCATGCAAATATAGCAATAAATATTCTATTCTACCCTATTATTGCGAACATTTACTTACACATTACAGACTAATTGTGTTTGCAAATGTTAGTCCTTCATAGATATGCAACCACCAATCCTGACAACACTTACAGTGTTCATGGAATAAGACAACAATTGGACTACTGTGCTGGAATTGTCAAATTCACTACAAACTCACAAGAAGATCCACAAGAATGTGTAATGCACTTACAACAAGTACTGGAAAAAAAAAACATACCTATAAATGAAATCTTTCAGATTGCATACATGTGGAAACATACATGTGCTCTCTGCAACCATGTGACACAGGAAGAAGTCCCTAATGAATGCTTTGTGTTTGTATCCATACCTAACTGTGAATCCATTCCATTTCAGCAACTTGTACAAAATGCAAACTATTGCAGATTATTTACTACCTGCAATTCAGATAATCATTCCACCTTACAAATACAAACACATAGTAAATACGTAATAGTAATGCTTTTATGTTACAATGCAGATGGTACCAAAAACAACTTTAAGATGACTGGATTCACACATGGTCAAGTATCACTTGGTAAGAAAACCTTCACAACAATAGGTATAATCTACCACGCAGGAGCCACAACCAATTCAAGTCACTACACTGCATATATAAAAAAGAATTGTGGATGGTTTGAATGTAATGATATTACCATTACTCTAAAGCAAAGATTGCCAGCAAATCTTGTAAACGCTTATCTAATATTCTTAAAACCAAAATTTAATACATAATCTGCGTATGAACATAAGCAAAATTTCAACTTCAAAACTGTGCACAGTTAGTACGCCAACATGTATCTAACTGCCCCAAGATTCTGCAACAAGCAAACAGATAAATAAACACCACTAAAATGTAACAAGAAATACACAGTTAGAATATGCCAACAGGTATCTAACTGCCCCGAAATTCTGAAAAAAGCAAACAGATAAATAAATACCACTAAAATCAAACAAGGAATATACAGTTAGAATACGCCAACAGGTATCTAACTGCTCCAAGATTCTGCAACAAGCAAACAGATAAATAAATACCCCTAAAATCAAACAAGGAATAAACAGTTAGAATACGCCAACAGGTATCTAACTGCCCCAAAAAATCTGCAACAACCCAACAGATAGATGAATTGCATAAAAGTAAAAATAAACAATTAGAATACGCCAACACGTATCTAAGTGCCCCACTAATCTACAACAAACCAAAGATAGAAGATTAGCAAGAAACAAGAAATAAACAGTAAAACAATGAAAGAAATGTATTATACCACACCATAGAAGTTTTTTTTTTTAATCCAGCATGGATTATTTTCCCACAGACCCAATGATTTAGAAAACAAACACAGAAACTGAGCAAATTGCACAGTACACTGGTTTGAACTATAGTGCTTGTAAAGCACTAAATATGAGGGTAAATAAAATACATACATGTCTATTATGCAATGCAATAGCTCATTATGAACTACCTGTTCTAACATATGATCTTTTCTTTTATCACAGAGATCGAAAAAGCATGTCTGGTCCAGTTACCCATGTCATGAAAAAACTGCATAAAACCACAAAAACCTCATCCAGTAACTATCCAATAAATGAACTCAGAAACACTACACTCCTTGTTTCAAACTCTACAATCTTAACTCCATAACCTAGCCAAAACTTCACATACAAACTCTACAAATAAAACAGTACACAAACTTTTGGGTTGTGGATATTTGATGGGTGTTTGATTCTTTGGGTGTGTTATGCTGCGGTGGTTGTGGCCAGGGCCTAGAGTCTTGGGTGCATGGCCTTGCATGACCTATGCCTTCGGCCATGCACCCAAGACTCTAGGCCCTGGCCACAACCACCACAGCATAACACACCTATAATACCAAACATTTTGACTCTGGCATGTGGCCTGCCTTTAGATGATATTAATTATAATCAATGAACTAACAACCCAAAACTAACATCATACTAAAATAAAATAGCTAGTGGTGCATTTATTATGTCCGCGGACAGCCGCTATGACCGGGGTCATGGCAAACACATCAAGGGCACCTGCCACCTAATCAAATACAATATTTGACCAATCTCTTACTCCTCAACCCTCCCCAAGCACTCCTGCACACCAACACACTCTCCTAAATTGCATTTGCCCTCTGTTTGCCACTGCGCTGTTGGCGGATCAAAGATGGTGGGCGCATCGATACAATGTGCCGCGCCTCATGCCTCACGCCAGCCAATCGGCGAACATGTTGCATGTCCATGGACATGACGTAATCCGACTAGCCAATCAGTGTCCTGTCCGCGAAGCGAACAGGGAAATGTGTACGCGGAGCGGACATAGATATCACTAATTTGTTTGCCTTACGTTTTGGCCATTAAAACAAAATAAAAAATACTGGACGGATTTACACCAAATTAACAAAAGCACACTTTTGGGACTAAGAAGCCACCACTGACGCAAATTTGGTGGAAATCTGTCCAGTGGTTTGAGCTGTAGGCGTGTGCACATTTTTTCCCATTATGTCTATGGGAAAAAAAAAAAAATTGGGACCCCCCCTATAACTCTGCCCCCCTGAACCAAACCTGACTAAAATTCTGAGTGGGCCATATACTATTTTTGCAAAGTTTGGTGAGGATTTGCCCAGGGTGAGCAAAGTTATAAGCCACCCAAAAAGTGCTATTACTATGGGATTAGCAACTTAACCATAACTACACAGCCTAATTTGTGTGTGTAAATATATTACAAACACATAGTTAATAAATGGTAAAACATGTATTTCTTTACATGTTATAAATATATTATTCGACATATGTAAATCGTAATTATTTGCATAACCACTTTCAAAACTTTTATAGTTACCTTCGTACAGTTTCCAAAGGTGAAGTTTCTCAAAGTTGCCAAACTCTAGTCACCCCTAATGCTAACAGTTGGCCGCTATTAAAGGCCTGCCCATGGTGTTTACTGTTTCACACCAACTATCCCTGTAAATAACTGCTTCAAGTGCGCCTAACAAATATTAAGAATAGTAAACCTTTACTTCTTGTGATACCGCTCTACCCTGTATTTTGAGATAGCCACCTGACTCGAGAGCTAGGCCTCAATTATCAATGATGGCTATCTACCAGCAATAGACATGCAAGGATAGCTGGAGGACCCGCGTTTCAGGAACAATACTCAGCCTTTTGTATAAGAGGCAGAGGACAAATCTTGACAGCAACAGAAAAGAAATACATGAGGGGGCTGCTTCAAACAATACTCCTCGTCTCCTGTAAAGCACAGACACAACCCTTAAGGTTTGTAGTTTACACCTGAGTAAAATGCACCTGATTCACAAAAATAAACAGATGTGAAATGTAGCCACATTCGCCTAAAACTTTATGAATTGACCCTTTGGAGCTACAGAAGACCCATTCTCTAAGGTTTAGGGAAATATGAACTTCCACGTGCATTTAATTTTGCAAATTAGGAGCATTATACTCATGTGCAAAATGTAAATCTAAACGGGTGTACAGGATTTTGATAAAACACGTTTAATATAATATATGAATAAAACACTCATATTGCACAGAGTTAGTTTATAAAATGGTCGCTTCCGTGGAAATTGCATCTATATTATGCACACAAATAGCCGAAAGTGTTGAAAGTTGTTCACATTATACAGTCTATCTTTTTCAACTGGGACAGACCCAGGAATGTCTGTAATGGAGCATGACTGACAAAAGATTGAGATTCCGATAAAAATGGAGTTTGCACATAAATATGTTTTCCTTTTTATTCGAACAATCAGATCATCTTCTTATTAACTTCTTTAGCAGTGGAGCATGTTAGAATGTTGAAAGTATTTGAGTGTACTTGTGGAGAACCATCTCCGGTTCCGGAAGCACCTCAAGACCTTCCTCTTTTCTTCTGCCTTCGCTCCCTCTCTCCCCTGCTGATCTGTTCTCTCTTGGCACCGTGCACCTGGCCACCCTCTGTCTTTTGGCACCGTGCACCTGGCCACCCTCTGTCTTTGGGCCCAGGTACCTGCTCATTCTGCCACCCTCCCGCATTGCCTCCGGGCCACCCCTTGCACTGGGGTCTGTATCTGTACCCATACAGCCCCCCCTTTTTCTTCCTGCACTTATCAGACCTACCCTGTCTGCTGCCTTAAACCTAGCACTTGCACATTGCTGGCTGCATTACCACTGTTTGTTGCCTTTCTTATTTATTTATTGTTATTTATCTGTTTCTCCTCTGCTTCGCACTTTCCACCTCTCCCCCCTTCCATGCACTTTTCCCCTGCCCCCACTCCCATGCACTTGCGCGTTCTCAATGTCACTGGGCCTAGTAAGATCACTGTTTTGTTCTCCCCTGCTCCCCTCCCTTGCCTTGTCGCACTCTGAAACACTTGCGTACGAGTGCGATAGAAATACAATATCAGTCAATCAATCAATATTGTGATGTTGAGTGACCTCATTCTGATTTGTGTGCTTGAAAACTAAGATTAGTGTTTTAGAATGAGCACATGATATTGCATGCTATTTAGTCTCCCCTGGACAGAGCCATGTAGTATATGCTAATTGTCTTTCAAATGTTTACCCTGACTTAATGAGTGAATTGGCGTGACGTCTATTGAGGTTATTAATAGGGGGGATCTCTTGTTTCTCTGCACTAGGGATAGTTAACACACGTGGTGCTCAAGAAACCAGCAGGTGTTCATGCCTTGAAAGTGAAGAGACTCGCTGTTATTCCGGGGGCTCTAAATCCATCCTAACCTTTTAGACGATTGACGATTTACTTCTTAGAAGCATTTCCTAAGCTGATCAAAAGCATGTTTTTCCGCCTTTCACTTTGGGATGAAGTATAATTATTTGCGATTTCAAATGTTTACTTTCGGATCAATGTGAATTACAAACATATCTACATCGCCGATCCTATATTAATCAAATTATAATAAAAGAAAATAAATACGAGTGGGTGCCTTTTGCTTTCACATACTTTAACGTTTATTTTCCAAAAATATTCCAATGAATGCCAAAAGCCCATTCACAAGTTATGTATTAAGGAACTATTTTGCAAGGACCTCGACAAATAAAAATGAATACAAATAATAATAATGATAATAACAATAATAATAATAATAATAATAATAATAATAATAATAATAATAATAATAATAATAATAATAAAAATATGTTTTAAAAACATGGACAAAACAAATCGTTTCCTCTTCACAGCGTGGGCCCATATCCCCTGACTGAGTCCGTGTGTGACTGCCTTTGTGGATCTTGGTATCTCCCGTATGGACACGTTGTTTGAAAAAAGGATCCAAGTTCCTTTTTCTGAAGGGATTAGCCTTGCTCTTGCTAATCACTTCTGCCGCACTCTTAAGCAGATATCTATTAGAATGCCTGCGATCACACAAGCTGAACTCAGGCACACAATACCTGCCTGCGATCACACAAGCTGAACTCAGGCACACAATACCTGCCTGAGATCACACAAGCTGAACTCAGGCACACAATACCGTGCGTCATTTGTTGACTAGGGCGGCCATCACTCCCAGGGCTCATAGTCCTCTTTAAATCTGGATGTGCGCGTGCGTGTTAATTGTATGGTCTAAAGATGTGACTCGGCACTGCGGTACAAAACAGCAATGCTTAACAAATACTATCCTAGTTTGCATTCCTTCCTTTCGAATTTCAGGTTCCCATGACATGCGCAGTGTGGTAATGTGGCTTACCTTTCTGGGGGTTACTGCATTCTCATTAAGGTTTTCAGATTTGGGGAGCCCTGTGCGCATTTGAACGAAAGACGTGGAGAAACAAAATGACTAGCGAAGAATAATTATGTAAGGGGGTGCTTATAAAAGGCATTACAAGTATTCACCCACATCCTGACATTCCATTATCTGACATTACACATTTTTTGTCGAACATGCATTAACACAGAACTGTTGAAATCCAGCTGCCCACATACACATTAATTCATAGGTACAAGCACTCATAAGAACATACATACACACACATGGGCATAAACACACACAAACACCCACACTTAATACAGACGCACATACTTTACTTTGAGACGGAGTGGTATGCGACGTGTACTTCAGGTTTCAGATTTGCTTTGACCTCCCAAGAATAGTTGGATGAAACACTTAGAAAGGGATTGTCAATTTCCATGGCTACCTGATCCTGCTTCCTGAGCCTGTGAATACAAAGCATGGGAGAGGCGGTCTTCAATACCTAGTGTATGTGGTGGCACTGTGCCTGAATTACATTTGGAACTATGGTACCACTCAGGCTTCCTATGGCTGAACAATGAAGCACCACTATGTGTTTTCAGCTAGACATACTCACCAGATGTCCATGGTGGATTGGGTGAGCATTACAATGAGCCACTCCTAGGCGAATGGGAATCGGCAAACAGATAGTACTGGCTGCAAGACTTCATAATGCAAATTATAAAGCCTAGCCTCACAGCTATGAGGATGAGCATCCTGCTCTCCTCCTCCTTCTTCTCGGCTACTCCAAACGGAGGGATGGGCCACTGCTGCCCTGCCACCTATGGAATATCAGCCCCTATCATCTTTGGGATTCATATCAGATCACATACATGTTTGATATGAACTACAATTGTTAAATATAATGTGGAGAATCTCACTTATTGTTGCAAACCTACATCAGCGGAGGGCAACTGTGTATACCGATTTCAGGGTTGGACAAAATGGGATTATTGTATTGTTGTCTAGTCATCGCACTATCTCTAATATCACTACAGACCATGGAATTCTGTGAGATCATGAACTCTACTCTAACAAGTAAGTCATAGTTTGTCTCGGAAAGAAAATCCAGAGGAAATAATTCTCAGAAAAGAAAGGCGTATTAAGGATTTTATTATACCCAATATATTTTTTTCTTTGTGAATTCAGTCACAAATTAATCTGCACTGTAGCAATTTTTATTTTACATAGCAGGAATAATTAAAAACAAAACAGTTTGATAAAATTCATCCTATTAAATCATACAAACATTTATACTACATCCATTAGCTCATACACCTCATCGACAATTACAAGATAAAAACACATAACAAATATAACAATTCATATACAATTTCATAATAAGTAAGTCATTCATGTCAGTTTATGTGGAATAATATATATTATTGGGAAATTAACGATGATGCCATTGTTTTCCAGTAAGATTTATTGGTGGAAAGTGCATCCAATCCAATCTTTAGGTGGGCAGGTTTAGTCACTAAACTCCTTGCAATATTTGACTGTCCTTATACAATCTTTCAATGCTGTTTATTGCTCCCAGTATACCCTTCTGTTAGCATACAGTCAGTTAAGAGTATACACCACCTAAAAGAAATTGAAAACCGCAATCATCAGTCACAGTGCAGCAGTCTTCTGAATATCATTATTTCCAAAGAATAATTAATGAACAGTGAACACTTGTGGTTCATAGCATCAGACTTGCTGACGAATTCTCCTTAACACACGGTCCTCCTAATGAAAGGTTCTCACTTCCCCCAGAAGTCTGTCTCTGTAAGGCTCAAAGGACAGTTGGGTACTCATGCCAAAAGAATGTTCTTCTTTGACTGTTGGACACATGGAAGTTCACTCAAGCAGGGGACAGATGGGGACCAATTAGCGGCTGAACTGGAGGTTGAGGCTAAAAGTACCCCTGAACTTCAGCTAGCCAAAACTGATGATGAACACAACAAATGTGTGGCCACGAGACAGAACCAACGCACTATTGTTCCTGGCACAGGCTTTGGGTACAGACAGGATTAATAAGTCATGAAAATCTGAGGTGCAAAGGAAATGCAAACAAGCCAATCAGGAGCATGTCATGTATATCAGAGTGTACTAGAAGCATGCCAAGGTACATGCCAGCAATATAATGATATAATGGGCAGCTACATCTCACTTGCAGAGCAAAATCTTCCTGAGTGAAAGGGACTTATTATTGACAATATCAAAACCCCTATAGTATTAGGAAGAACCATAGATGCCTGAAGGCAAAGATGATTGGCAGCGTTACTTCCTGCAGAATAAATCATCTATATATATTGTCATGGGTCTCAGTATCACGGAAAGGGTAGTTATTTTACCGTGAGTGCACACATGCTACATTTTGGATCCATTCTGTGCCCCCTGGCTCAAAAGGAAGCCCAAATCTGAAGAAGCCACCAGAGGCACAGGTGATCACATCATCTGTGGCATGAAAGTAGCTGGGTGATAGACAGGAGTTAGGGCAGAGAGAGCTGCCCAGGGAAGTGGGCATTGGCCACAGCTTTCAACCATGTCCACTGTACATGCTCCTGCAATATTTGGTCCTACCAGGTGGCCATGGCTGATATCTTTTGGGACCTCTAGCCAGGACCTTTGGACGTGGCCAGTGAGCAAGGGCTTCAACTGTGACAATTGTATATGTTAAAACACTACCTAGTCACTAACCATAGTCTTCTACCATGGCCATTGACCATGGCCTTCAGCCGTGTCCACTGTACATATTCCCCCAATAAGTTTATTTTAGACCCACTAGGTGGCCACGGCCGACTATACTTGTTTTTGGGCCCACAAGTCAGGACCTTCGGCCCTGGCCTGTGAGCAGGGCACTCGGCCTTGCCCACTGTATATTTTAAAACACTATCAGGCCACCTGCCATTCGAAAAACCGATTTGGCCACAATTCTGAAAGTCATTAAGGACTTGCGGCCCTTCCCCAGACTGCACAGTTTCCTAAAGATTTGTTAAACATTAAAAAAGTTATTAAGTGTCAAAAAGATGTTTTTTTTTCCAGAAGTGCAGCCTACTGCCCATTCATTTTCCCATAGACAAAAGTGGTCATTTTTTGCAAAAGTGTACAGTCCAAAATGCTGAATGGATTTTGACCAGGTCCGAAACAACTTGGGCACAAAGCGTTGACAGGCGATCCATGTGTAATAAAGATGCAAGTTCAAGGCGTTATAAAGGAACACACCTATCAGCTGTGAGAGTCTCAGAGTAAACAGGGAGGGGGCTCTTTCTAAAATTTGTAAAATAGAACCCATAATAAAACTAATCACTAAATAAAACAACATACAGGTAAGTACAATCAAACTTAGTGGTAGGTTGAAACGTGCTAAGTGGGCCACAGAAAATGTGTGTTATTCATTTGTGTGTGGAAAAAGCAGCTGCGGCTGGTGATTTAGTACAGAGTCTGGGATCCCGGCCAGTGCTGAAAGAAGTATGCAATGGTGTTATTTTTCAAGGTCAGAGGTTAGAGCTCACAGGTTCCGCCAACAAATAATGAATGCATAACTATTTTATATTTAAAAATCATTGATGAAATACGATTTTCGAATCGAGCTGAAAAGAACCAAAGCGGTTTCATATTGCCCCATAGTACATTTTCCCTGGGAAAAGGGTTAGAGTGTCCCTGATAGGCAACATTTGTGTAGCAGTATATCTGTGTTTTGAGCACTGCTCCCGAGAAGCCAAGTCAAGCCCAGCATCCCCGGAAGCAGGCTCACGACCCTCGTCCCCGGCTCCAGCAAACCCCTATTGGGGCCCTTTGGACCATGTCCTGGCGCCTCTGGCGTAAGGCTCATAAGGAACCTCAGTCCCGGCGCCAGGGGGGCCGGGCTCATAATTCTTGCAAAGGTGCTTGGGTGGACCTACCTGTAGCAGACCATGCTGCATACTCACCTTTGCAAATGCTGGCAGGATGAAGTCCCCAGCCTTCTGCTGGGAGGAACTATTCCCTGAACTGGGACTACTTTCTTACCTGGGTGGGGCTGGTGCCACTCCTAAGCTCTGGAACACAGGAACTCTTTTACCTGGGCGAGGCTGAGGAAGAAGACACCCAAATACTCCAACACTATTTAAACCACACCCGATTGGGAAAACGTACTTCGCGTTATTCTGCATCTGCAGCAGGACGCTCACCGAGTCAGCTCCGGCATTCCAGTGACATCTCCAGCTTCAGCTCAGCAACCTGTGGAAGAAAGACACGAGAACTATACTTACCATCCAGGAATCCAGACACCGGCAGAACCTGCAAGAAAAAGAAACATAAGGTTAGCAAGTTGCAACACGTTTGCAGCCGCGCTCGCTTACCTGATCCATCTGTGCTTTCACGGATTCTTCACGGCCTTCTCTTCAGCAGCCTAACGGCACCTGTAAAGACAAAGAACATTGTTAAGTAGGAATCGGGTGAAGGCGGCCACATTTACTTTTCTTACCTGCTTTTGTGCGCGTATTACGATCTCTTCAACCGGCGCAGCCCGGCACCTGAAAACAAGAAAAGACATTATTGAAGTGCCATTAAAGACTGCAGGAAAGCCTAACACTTATGTGTTTCCCCACGTGCATCCGCGACTGGGAAAACGCCCGCAAGGTCCCGACACCTGCAAATAAGAAAAGAACATTGTTAGAGGTGCTATAATAATGTCACAGATCATTATACTCACGTACTTCGCACGTGCAACGGCAACGGACGAACAACGCCCTCAGCATCCAGGCACCTGAAAAAGACAATGCAAAGACTTCATTAAAGGTGCCCATGTCTTCAAGACTATAAACTCTTTATACCTACTGGCATCCGCTCGTGCAGTAACGGCGGCATCACCTTTTGGCATCTCAGCACCTGTGCCACTTCTAAGGCCACAAAAGACTTTGAGGATCTCCAGTGACGTAACTGGAACCCACGCACCCCTGCATAAGTCGCAGGATGGAGAGCCCAGCATTTATACGCCTAAGGTGAGAGCTCACCAGGACATTGGACTTTCGGAGAGTTGGCGATTAGTGAGGAGGAAGTCCAGCCAAACGGGCATTTAACCCTTTTTTCTTCCGCCTGCAGAAACTTTACCCTGCAAGCCAGACGGTCAATAAGAGGAAGCCCAGTCCAGAGAGTCATCCGAGCTCTACGCTTCTCAATTGAAGAGACTATAACAGTTCAACCGGGACCAGCGCCTCCGTGGGAATCAGGTGAGCGTTACAGAACACGAAGCCCTCCAATAACCTCCTACCTAGGCGCTATGGAAACTTCCAACACTGATCAACTGGCCCAGTTACTAGGGGAATTAAGAGCTGAAGTACATGCTGCCCTGCCAGGAAACGAATGCCCTGAGGAGGGAACTTATTATGTCCAAAGAACGAACTGATGACCTCGCCAGACAGTTATTACAATCACAAGCGGGGCAAACCCCTCTACCCAATTCAGGAGGGACCTATACCCCGGCGGCTTCAGCCAATCCTGTTCAAATCAATCTGCCCGGAAATGTGCCTTTGGCTCCGCCTGAACGCTTCTCTGGTGACCCTAAGAGGTTTGCGGTGTTCATAAATCAGTGCCGATTGCACTTTCTTTGTAGACCAGCTGCTTTTCCGACTGATCAGACTAAAGTAGCCTTTGTGCTTTCGTATCTTAGCGGCAGCGCCGCAGATTGGTCGATCCCTCTGGTTACACAGGATGACCCGATTCTTCGCAATTTCCAGGCCTTCCAGGCCAATATGGAAAGACTTTTCGCAAGACATTCCCAGGGGCAGGCCCTGGACAACAAACTCCTTTCCCTACGGCAGGGCAATCAGGATCTTCTGGCTTATATTGCGTCATTTAACAGACTAATCGTAGAAACCAGATGGCCCGAGGACAAGAGGATCACGCTTTTCCACAGGGGTTTGCGTGGCGAACTCAAAGACGTCCTAGCCCAGGTCGTGAATCCCCCTCAAGATTGTTCAGAGTACATTGATTTAGTGGTCCAATTGGATCACAGACTACAAAACAGAAAGGCAGACCGCTCCAGGTTCGAAACTCAAGTATTCTCTAAGCCACTAACTCACCACAAAGGAGTTGAAGCCGTAGAACCTACGCAAATAGGGGTCGTAAAGGGTCCCCTAACCCAGAAAGAACGCGACAGGAGATGACAATTGCAGCTATGTCTCTATTGTGGAAATTCAGGACATTTCCTCCGAGATTGCCCAGTGAAACCTCCGAAGAAGACAGTGGGAGCTTCTGATAAGAATTCCGAAAAGCCCGAGCCGGGAAACGACCTCGCCCGACAAGTGTAGAGGTCCGCTTGCCGAGCGTAAAAACCAGTTCTTTGACCTCGCACTTCATAATGTCAATGGTCCTCATAAATCCAGAACGACCGGATCGTTTGCATGCCATTAAAGCATACATTGATAGCGGAGCGATTGGAAATTATGTAGACCACAAGATGGCTTCCAGGATGAACCTACCCCTTTGTCCTAAGGTAATTAAAGACGTCATTACCACAGTGGATGGTACGGAAATAGCCTCCGGACCGGTAACCCATAACACCACAGAAGTGACGTTATTAGGCCAAGATGGACATCGGGAGGTAATCGTGTTCGATGTGATCAAGGCCCCTCAGATCCAAATAATTCTGGGGATCCCTTGGTTGGAGAAACACAATCCTCAAATTGATTGGCGAGCAAAGACAATACAGTTCCCAGAGTGTGCACCTACTTGTTATCCTCGACCCAGTATTGGCCTAGCGGGAGCAACATCCGAAGGACCGCAATTGCCTCCAGAGTATCAAGAATTCCAAGATGTCTTTCAGAAGGAACAGGCTAATACCCTGCCTCCCCACAGGTTTTACGACTGTCAAATAGACCTTATACCCGGAGCCACTCCCCCTTGTAGTAGAATTCACGCCCTTACCGAGCCTGAAAATCATCATTTGCAACAGTATCTGGACCAGTACCTGGCCAATGGATTTATCCGCCCATCAAAGTCTCCTGCATCCTCGGCTCTGTTCTTCGTACCTAAAAAAGAAGGTGACCTTAGAACCTGTATTGATTATCGTGCCCTGAACCAGATAACCGTAAAGAACAGATACCCCCTACTTCTGATTCCGGAACTCCTTGACCAAGTTAAGAACGCCTGCATTTATGCAAAGCTAGATCTCCGGGGAGCCTACCACTTGGTACGGATTAAAGAAGGCCACGAATGGAAGACGGCATTTCGCACCAAGTATGGACTATTTGAATACCAAGTGATGCCCTTCGGACTATGCAATGCACCTGCCGCTTTTCAGTATTTTATGAATGATGTCCTCAGAGAACTCATAGATGTTTGCGTAGTCGTCTACATAGATGACATCCTTGTGTACTCATCTTCAGAAGCAGATCATCGGAAACATGTTAGAGCCGTCCTTGAAAAACTCCGCCAACATAAGCTTTTTGCTAAGCTCGAAAAATGTGTTTTTCACGTCACAGAGGTCGAATTTCTAGGCTTTATTCTGACACCCAAAGGAGTCCACATGGACTCGAGAAAGGTGGACGCTATCATCAAGTGGCCATCACCTACTTCCGTGAAAGGTGTCCAAAGCATGTTAGGTTTCGCCAACTTTTACCGCAGGTTTATTCCAGAGTTATCACGAGTGGTGCAGCCCATCACCGCCCTCTTAAGAAAAAAAAATGTTTCGAGTGGTCAACAGAAGCAGAACAGGCCTTTTAAGAGCTAAAAGCCAAGTTCACCTCAGCACCCATACTGAAACACCCACGCCCAGACCTCCCTTACATCGTTGAGACCGATGCCTCCAGCTTAGCAATGGGGGCGGTTCTATCACAGAGAGATCTGGAAACTAACCAATTGCACCCCGTGGCATTCTGGTCTCGCAAGTTCTCGGCGCCTGAAATTAACTACACCATCACAGATAAAGAGCTTTTAGCAATTAAGTCCACTTTCAAGGCCTGGCGGCACTATCTCCTTGGAGCCAAACACACTGTCACGGTAATCACCGATCATCAAAACCTACAATACCTGAATACCGCCAAAGCTCAGTCCTCCAGACAGCTTCGCTGGGCACTTTTCTTTGCCGAATTTGACTTTGTAATTACTTATCGCCCCGGCAACAAAAATGGCAAAGCGGATGCCCTTTCCCGGATTGGAATGGGAGATAATATTGTCAATCCTGAACCTGTGCCAATAATTCCAGAACAGAGAATCCTGTGCCTGATTTCTTCACAATCCATCGAAGATATCGAAGCAAAAGTTAAACAACTTGTGACCCCTTCGGACTTACAAAACTGGCAACTGAAGGGAAAGGACTTCATCATAAAAAAAGACCTGCCTTATTTTCAGGGATGACTATTCCTACCACATGCCGATTTACAAAAACAGGTAATCTCTTGCTACCATGATTCCTTGATGGAGGGCCACCCAGGCATTGCCAAAACCTCGGAAAAATTCAAGAGACACTTCTGGTGGCCGTCATGGAGAAAAGACATAAAGGAGTTTGTGATGTCCTGTGGTGTGTGTGCCCAAAACAAAGGTCAGAAGGAAAGACCAGCGGGTCTCCTGCATCCGCTAGACATCCCGCCACATCCCTGGCATACCCTCTCCATGGACTTCATCACCGATTTACCCTCCTGTTCCGGATACAACACTATTCTAGTAATTGTAGATTTGTTTTCTAAAATGGCCCACTTCGTTCCACTAAAGGGCTTACCTTCAGCTTCAGTTCTAGCACGGGAATTCCTTGAAAATATTGTAAGATTGCACGGCTTCCCTTCGGTTTTGATCTCAGATAGGGGGAGCCAGTTTATCTCTCACTTTTGGCGAAGTTGCTGTCGTTTAGCTCAAATCGATGTGAGACTTTCAACCAGCCATCATCCCCAGACCGACGGACAAACTGAGAGGACAAACCAAACTCTGGAACAATATTTACGTTGTATGCTACAGCAGTCGGAAAGTAATTGGAAAGATATCCTTTGGATAGCCGAATATGCTTACAACAACTCGATCCATTCAGGAACCGGAAAAAGTCCCTTTTACATTTTATATGGGATTCATCCTCGAACCTCCAATCTCGACCCGCCCCAAGATCTTGGAACGCCTGCCGTGGATCGACTTCACAATGCTATCACTCAAGCTTTCAAAGAAGCGACAATCCACCTACAACAGGCTAAAGAACGGTACAAAAGGGGAGCAGACCAACACTGAAGAGACGCCCCTCAATACCAGGTTGGAGATCAAGTTTGGTTATCCACCAAACATTTGTCACTTAAAGGACCTCACACCTTCAACCCAAAATATCTGGGACCATATCCAATTACAGCCATAATAAACCCAGTGGCTGTCAAATTGGGTTTGCCATCCCACATGAAAATACATCCGGTGTTTCACGTATCTCTACTAAAACCTATGCAACCTGGAACCAGACTGAATAAACCTCCAGAGCCTATTCAAGTAAATGGAGAACCTGAATTTGAGGTTAAAAACATCCTGGACTCCAAGATCATCAAGATAAAATTATACTATCTGATCGACTGGAAGGGTTACGGACCTCAAGAACGATCATGGGAACCCTCTGACCACGTCCATGCTCCTCGTCTAGTCAGAAAATTCCACCGAACTTTTCCCAATAGGCCAAAACCTCCGGGGAAGACAAGTTTGGGAGGGGCCTTGAGGGGGGGTGCTGTCATGAGCACTGCTCCCGAGAAGCCAAGTCAAGCCCAGCATCCCCGGAAGCAGGCTCACGACCCTCGTCCCCGGCTCCAGCAAACCCCTATTGAGGCCCTTTGGACCATGTCCTGGCGCCTCTGGCGCCAGGCTCATAAGGAACCTCAGTCCCGGCGCCAGGGGCGCCGGGCTCATAATTCTTGCAAAGGTGCTTGGGTGGACCTACCTGTAGCAGACCATGCTGCATACTCACCTTTGCAAATGCTGGCAGGATGAAGTCCCCAGCCTTCTGCTGGGAGGAACTATTCCCTGAACTGGGACTACTTTCTTACCTGGGTGGGGCTGGTGCCACTCCTTAGGTCTGGAACACAGGAACTCTTTTACCTGGGCGAGGCTGAGGAAGAAGACACCCAATCACTCCAACACTATTTAAACCACACCCGAGTGGGAAAACGTGCTTCGCGTTATTCTGCATCTGCAGCAGGACGCTCACCGAGTCAGCGCCAGCATTCCAGTGACATCTCCAGCTTCAGCTCAGCAACCTGTGGAAGAAAGACACGAGAACTATACTTACCATCCAGGAATCCAGACACCGGCAGAACCTGCAAGCAAAAGAAACATAAGGTTAGCAAGTTGCAACACGTTCGCAGCTGCGCTCGCTTACCTGATCCATATGTGCTTTCACGGATTCTTCGCGGCCTTCTCTTCAGCAGCCTAACGGCACCTGTACAGACAAAGAACATTGTTAAGTAGGAATCGGGTGAAGGCGGCCGCATTTACTTTTCTTACCTGCTTTTGTGCGCGTATTACGATCCTTTCAACCGCAGCAGCCCGGCACCTGAAAACAAGAAAAGACATTATTGAAGTGCCATTAAAGACTGCAAGAAAGCCTAACACTTACGTGTTTCCCCACATGCATCCGCGACTGGGAAAACGCCCGCAAGGTCCCGACACCTGCAAATAAGAAAAGAACATTGTTAGAGGTGCTATAATAATGTCACAGATCATTATACTCACGTACTTTGCGCGTGCAACGGCAACGGACGAACAACGCCCTCAGCATCCAGGCACCTGAAAAAGACAATGCAAAGACTTCATTAAAGGTGCCCATCTCTTCAAGACTATAAACTCTTAATACCTACTGGCATCCGCTCGTGCAGTAACGGCGGCATCACCTTTTGGCATCTCAGCACCTGTGCCACTTCTAAGGTCACAAAAGACTTTGAGGATCTCCAGTGACGTAACTGGAACCCACGCACCCCTGCATAAGTCGCAGGATGGAGAGCCCAGCATTTATACGCCTAAGGTGAGAGCTCACCAGGACATTGGACTTTCGGAGAGTTGGCGATTAGTGAGGAGGAAGTCCAGCCAAACGGTCATTAACCCTTTTTTTCTTCCGCCTGCAGAAACCTTACCCTGCAAGCCAGACGGTCAATAAGCGGAAGCCCAGTACAGAGAGTCATCTGAGCTCTACGCTTCTCAATTGAAGAGACTATAACAGTTCAGCCGGGACCAGCGCCTCCGTGGGAATCAGGTGAGCGTTACACTGTGGTTCAAGGTTCTGTCAATGACATGGTAGAAAGCTCTACTTTTTTAATTTTATTTTTTATTTGTTATAGTTGGTAAACCAACTTTTTAAATATTCCATTGATTTTCATAGAACACAATCAAATACCTATACTTTTAAATAGCCTATACACAGTACAAACAAAATTTATCAATTCAACAATTATCACAAAAGGCAACAAGTTTACATAGTCTCTCTCAGTTTACATGTCAAATGATAATTACTCTTCACAGTTATCAAATTCAGGTATCAGGAAATATTATATTTAAAAACTGCACAGTTGCAATCTGTACAGTTATTCTCGGGTTAGAGAACAGAAGATTCCATATTTGAGCATGATCTAAATAGCTCTGAACACTCAATTTTTTCCCAAAAAATGTAACTCTTGTATCATTCAATGCAGTACACTCAATTACGAGATGTTGTAAAGTTTCTCTTTCATCCCTAATTTGACAAAATCGGGAAAGTTCTGTTTCTTTGGTATTAATTTCCTTCTAAACAAGATGTCATTTGTTTCATACTGATTCAATCTAAATCTTAGGTATTTCTGTCGACAAACATGTGATGGAAATTTCAACAGATATTCAGATATAACTCCATATCTTTTGGTGCCAAATGCATCAGGATTAAAATCTTTAAGTCTTAAACATAGTGCCATGTTACCAATCCAATCGAATTGGTAGATTTTGCTTTTCGCGCGATCAGGGTTGGTCAAAAGGAGCTCAATTGATACAGTGGCATCAGATGCGGCATTTAGAGTGTGAGTTTTCCACTTTCTTGATATGCCATTTTTTGCTGTTTATACGTTTTGGGCTAGAACATTCAGGAAGGTAGGCTTCCCTAAACCTTCCAGCAATTTTCGCAAAAGGGCACACTGCTTCCATAGCAATTGAGCATACAAGGATACCAATCCCAATTCGAATCGCAATATTGCCAGCGGTGTTCCAGGTGAAAGTGATAGGACAGCTTTCCAATATCTTGCTTCTAAACTGTCCCAGAACTTACGATCCTGTGGCACCAAGGCCTCAGATCCATACAAAATAATCGGTATTACCTTGGTCTTGTAAAATGACACAATGTGTTTCAATGAGAACTTCCCAAATTTTCTCAAAAGGATTTTCGATTGTGATATCAAGGCACTCAGCTTTGCCTTAATTTCACCAGTCATAATGCTTAATGTTTTCTTGTGTTCAATGTACACTCCAAGGTACTTATATTTCACAACCACAGCAAGTTCACATTTTTGAAGGGACCAAGTTGGATGATATTTTTTAGAGGTGTTGTTGTTACAAATTAGTATTTGGGATTTGGCTGTAATGATGATCAAGTTATTTACCACTGCATGGGTTCCTAGTTGGTTCAATATATTTTGTAAGCCAATAGGTGTACGAGACAACAGAACCAAATCGTCGGCGTATAGTAAGTAGGCAACCTTTTGGCAACCTATACGAAGCGCATCTACTACACAGTTCATTAAAGCAGGGCCTAAATCGAGAATGAAAAAGTTAAACAAGAATGATGCAAGGGCACATCCCTGCTTCACCCCTCTATGTGTAAGGATAGGTGGAGATAATTTGCCTTCCATATTTAGTTTCACTCGCATGGATATGCTTGAATGTAGTAACATCATTAGATTTACTAGCGATAAGGGGCACTGATGTTGCCTAAGTTTAACTAGGAGCATGGATCTATCTATAGAATCAAAGGCAGATTTAAAATTAATGAAACCTAGGTATAACGGAAGTCCACCATCAACTTGTTCAGACTGAATCATTGTCAGGGCCAAGATGTTTGGGATCGTGCCCATGCCCTTCACAAATCCAGACTGCAAAGGGTCCCTTAGCCGATTTTCTTCCACCCACTCATTGAGCCCCTTTAATATGATTCTACCAAATATCTTAGCGGGAGCATCCATTAAAGAGATTGGACGGTAGCTCATCGGGAGTTGACGATCACCTTTTTTATAATTGTGTACTGTAATTGCTTCAGTCCACGACTTGGGCAATTTCTGATGATTATTTATGGCAGAGAATATTTTAAAAAGAATGGAACTCCAAACTTCGAGATGTTTTTTCATCACAAAGTTTGAGATCCCATCAGGGCCTACAGCTCGCGAATTGCTTTAGGTCATAATTAATTGCCTTATTTCATTCTGATCGAAGCGTAGCCAAAAACACAACTTTCCTTGAGGGTCAACCATGGGCATCGATTTTATAGGTAATGCATAGAGTTGTTCAAAGTGGTCCACCCACTGGTGCACCTCAATTGCCGTTATTTGTAAATCCAATTGGTGGATGTTGTTCGCTTGATTTAATAAAGCCCACATTTTTTTATATGTTTTTCTCAGCTAATGTTGATAACATAATGGCTCCATCTCTTTGATAGAGTGAGGCTCGATGTCCTTGTAGCCAGTTATTATAAGCTAAACACCATTTTTTAGTGAGGACCATTCTGAGTGAGAGGGGATGCTTTGATAATCTTCTCACTTCAGCACGATATGCTCTTTTCCTAATATATATAGATCTGTCAAAAGTATGGAGATGACTTTCTCTTTGCAGGTTAGACACATTTTGTTGACTAAACGTTTGCATGACATTGCTATATATCAGGCCTATGTCAGAAGTTTGACAATTGTTCAATTTGTTTGAGTCATATACAATTTGGTTAAAGTGCATCAAGGCATTCTCCGTCCATCGTAAACGGTTCCTCCCACCATTTACCACTAAACATCCACCCTTCGGTGTCTTTGGCTTGTGGTCATTGGCTTCTATCACTACTAGCCAACTGGCACACAACAAATTATGATCACTTGCCACAGACGGAGACACACAGAAAGATCTCATCGCTGGCCATAGCGCAGAATTTACATTAATGAAGTCAATTGTTGAAGAGGAGTTACCTCTATGCCAAGTTGGCGCTGGCGGGATATCTGAATTGAATGCCCGGTCAAAATTTGCAGATTTCTAAGGGCGACTACAGATTTCCATTGCAATAGTCTTTCACTATTTTGCGCACCATTTTTTGCAAGGCAATTCATATTCAGGTCTCCAGCCAGGATAAAGTAAGCGATATTTTCATCAGCAGACACCATATCAAACAGAGTGTTAAGATCCCTAAAAAAACAATCAGTGGAGATGGCTACTGGATTCCAATATATGTTCAGAATCGCATAAACACCACCATGAATAACAGCCCTGACAAGCAACATATGCGCATTCGGCACTGCCCAAAGTTTTGATGAAGATCCTGGTCCATCTTTCAAGGCCACCACAAGACCCACTGAAGGTCTACCTGCTACAGATTTCAGGGCCGGATTCAGATGTACCTGGTACCCCGGCCAAACTATAGGGCTTATTAACCAAGTCTCTTGAAGTAAGATTACATCGAACTTGCCTAAACCACTCTCATCATTATTCAAAAGATGTTTAAATCCTTGCGAGTTCCAGCTGACTAAGGCAAGGGGAATGTAGTGTGAAGGGCTGATTAGCTAGTTCGAATTTGCATTACAATTACAAACACAAGAGCCCCTCTCCTGCAATCGTTGCTTTGTTTCCGTGACAACCAAAGTGATAGATTTAACCTTTGCCACACATTCCATACTACTTGCCGCAACTGGCTCTGTCACGCTATCCACCTCTAGACTGAGCAAAAAGCCCAGGTCGAACAGAGAATATTTAGCCTGCCATACGAGGTTTCGGATCATTTTAGATTGCATCCAAACCCGGACTGCATTTACGTTTTGATTCGATGTAAATTCAACCAGAGTAAAATCTGCAGATGTAATATCCTCTAATAGTTGAATGTCGGAAAAAATTGCCAAAATGGCTCTTCGGTTCAGATCATACTGAGTGCATGGGGCAGGTCTACATTTCAAAATCATAGAACACAGGGCAGGCCGAGTCATAACTTTCTCAATTCCCTTGCTCTCTTGTACTTTCAATAACTTTCCAGAGGCAACAGCAGTCTTATCTTTCAGATTAGGACCCAATTCACCCAGGGCATCCTTAATGAGCGTTAGTACTTCTTTAGAAAAATCACTAGGTAAGTTCATTTGCGGTCGTGGAACCGACTTAGTAACAGCCGCGGGAATGACCACCATTGGAAGGTCTTTTCCAGGACTTACAGGAGAGATTTCAGATGTCACAACTATGGGATCATAGAGCCAAGCCCCCCAGTGTCAATATCGATCGAGGCTTGCTCCCAGGAGCTCACAATTTTGTTGGCACTGTCTGTAGACTTGCAAGGCAAAGCAGCAGGAACTGGCAATACAAGTGGAGGAATTAAGTGCCCTTGCATGTAGGCATCTACTGCATTCCTTATTTCAAATTTATGGAGCATAGCATCCCCCCTACTGTCTAAGGTTGTGTCCACACTTGCACTAAGATTACTCGTTCCACTTAAGGGCACTGCATTTAGATGTTGCAATCTTTGCGGCTTGATCTGTGAGATCTCATTCACCAAAGCATCTAGAGGTGAGTGTGGTGTAGCCACAACGTTCTTGGACACATTTGGGGACTTACTTAACTTAGGTTCGTTCGACAGTAAGTATTTTTTTTGAACTGGGAGTTTTTTCAGAAAGATTGGGGCGATCTTCACATTAGTTTTTGGTTCTACCGCGAGCCCAACCTTGTTCGGAGATAAATTAAGCCCCGTTTTTGACCTAACTTTCAGGAAGATGGGAGCTAATTTAACACCCTTCTTCAGATTTGATGATATTTGGGCTACGTCACGCTATAATTGGCCTAAATTCTGTTAGGAATGGGTTTTATTTTGACTTCGTGGATGACTTGGGGAGGTCTTTCCTGGTCATTTTTCTTCTTTGCGCCCCCCCTTTTTACCTGTGGACTATTCAGAGACTCCAGTTCAATAATTTCTTGATCATCCTCTGCCACCGAGGGGTGAGAGGTTCCAATTTTCTTTAAAAAAGAGTTTCTTTCTGAATTCTTGTGCTTTGCATTCAGTTGTTTCTTTGACTTTTCCTCCCGTTTTTTTGGACTTCTTTTTCTTTGAGTCTTTTTGTCCTTCTTGCTTCCCTTTTTCGGGATCTTTTCCCACCTAAGTTTACACTTTTAAAACAGGCTTCTTTAATCTTGCCCTCTTGGGGGTCCGGCTGATCGTCTGTATTTACCAGGGGTGGTTTCCCACTAGGTCCTCATCTAGAAATCCCTCTTCCACATTAGCCAATCTCCTAAATTCTTCTAAATTTGACTCCGAAAGTGATGTGTCATCCATTTGTTGAGTGACCCCTCGTTATACTCTGGCACCGCCTGCTCTTGTTGGTTCAGATTGTACAGTTGCAGCTGGGCTAGTAAGGCTTGGTTTAGGGATCTATCAGTCTCTTCCAATGTATTTAAGTCTACAATAGACATCTGAATTGCAGAGATATCCAGCCCTTGTTTAACCGACTCGAGCTGCATCCCCTGCAATTTTGGCAGCACATTTGAGTTGACAACATTGCAACATCCCACTATAGAGCCATCCAGTGCGGCCACTTCCTTCGTCAATTCCATTATGGAGCCAGATTGGAGTTGAACTTCATCTTTCAGGAGCTCGAAGACAGTGACCAGCAAATTTAACACATAGCTGAGAGCACTTAGTGTGTTAGCATTTGGCTTGGCCCCCTCAACTATGATTGCCTCCTGGGTTTCCCTGGAGATTATATCTGATGATATTTCAGCTGGTAGTTCTTCCTGCACCAGACCCGTAGATTCTTGGTTGATCTCTATACCAGACAGGTTCAGTTTGCTCAGAGTAGGGATACTTATGTCCAGATCCAGAGGAGGCTTGTCGGTCTCATTAGGTCATTTTTGGCTTCTAGTGGGGCTTGATGACATATCATTGTCTCTGTGAGTTGCTCTTTCATGTGCCAATTTTTTTCTCCAAAGTGCTCCTCGATTTTTGTTTTAATTTCAGTTGTCGTCGTTGTATATTCAAGTCCCTTTTTCCAATTGTCAGCCAGAGTCAGTTCAGTTTCCTGGACCCCCAGACATCTCACTGGAGTGGAGACGGAGGTAAGACAGGAATCCGCATGCACTTGAGCCTGAGTCTGAATCTGCTGAACCCCCACCCCAGGGGGCTGATCCTTACTGATTACCTCCACAGGGCCCCTCAAGCCCTGGCTTAGGTGGCTGTTTCCCGTTTTAGGCTCCTCCCATTCCGGAGCTCTGGGATCATCCTGGAGCGAATTGCTCCTTAATTTCATAAGCCTGTTGGGGTCTGGTAATAAACCAAAAAAGACACACTGATCCTGGGGAGCAGAACCCATGCGGCTCAAAGGCTATAAACCCGCAGACACTGCACGGGTTTCAGACAGAACACCCGTTTGCGAGGGAATACTTGTATGTTAATTCCTATGTGCGGGTGCTCGAACGCGGGGAAGCTGAGCGGCTCAAAGGCTGATGGCCCGCAGGTGCCACCCGGATCTCCAACTGCTCCCCGCGCAGACCCCAGTACACAGTAACAAAACAGCAGACACAGAAGCAGATTCTTTCACGAAGAAGAATAGAAAGGAGGCATGGTTCCAAACAACCGCACTGGCGAGGTTTCAGTTTCAATTAGCTGGATGAACTGCGCATACTACCAATGTCCCGCCGTGACAGCAGCGGCAATAAAGTTCAGTATGCCAGTAATAAGTATTAAGGCTGGAAAGCGTCCACAGACAAAACAGATTTACCTGGCAATGAGAGAGGCAGGTCAAAGCTCCCCGCCTTGCCTCCGCCGGCTGCACAGACTGCAATGACTGCTTCCACTCACACACCACTCCGCTCCGCTCCGTGGTCCCGGGAGTTTTTAACTGCTTCTCTTCCAGGAAATGGTAGACAACGAGGTAGGACTCCAAAACACGGCAGCTGCACAGAAATTGAAATGAAAGACTTGGAGACTGCAATGACTGCTTCCGCTCACACACCACTCCGCGGTCCTGGGCGTTTTTAACTGCTTCTCCTCCAGGAAATGGTAGACAATGAGGTAGGACTCCAAAACACGGCAGCTGCACCGAAATTGAAATGAAAGACTTGGAGACTGCAATGACTGCTTCCACTCACACACCACTCCGCTCCGCGGTCCTGGGAGTTTTTAACTGCTTCTCCTCCAGGAAATGGTAGACAATGAGGTAGGACTCCAAAACATGGCAGCTGCACCGAAATTGAAATGAAAGACTTGGAGACTGCAATGACTGCTTCCACTCACACACCACTCTGCTACGCTGCGCGGTCCTGGGAATTTTTAACTGCTTCTCCTCCAGGAAATGGTAGACAATGAGGTAGGAATCCAAAACATGGCAGATGCACCGAAATTGAAATGAAAGACTTGGAGACTGCAATGACTGCTTTCACTCACACACCACTCCGAAAGCTCTTCATATGAGAACCTGGATGAGGTGACCAGGGCAGTTGATTACAGTTCTGCTGGTAGTCTCAAATGTTTCAATTAATCAACTTTATGCTGTGGGGATTGGGGGTGGATTGTGATGTCATATGCTGTAATTGAGGGCAGTGTGGGAAGGTTTGTGGACCCAATTGTTGAACGCAATGTATGCTTTTCTATTAGGGTCCAGAGCGTGAAATCCAATCAGCTTTGTGTGGGGAGACTTTTTCATGCCACACAATCATGAATACTAATTACTTGCATTGTATAAAAGTTCTAGATTTAGGGGTGTTTCATTGACATCACATATTCACGCAGTTCTGTTCTGCAATCTGTTTGAATGTGCGGTCTCAGCTGTGTCTGACATTCTTTAATAAAACTATGTTATTTCTTGTACCGGCGGACACTCCTTTTTGACTACTTTTGTGATATTTTGGTGAGTTTTATGAGGCAAACCGATACATATGGGGTATACTGTGCAGTAATTATTTAAAATTTTGACGGAGAAAGGGGTGCCCTCTTCTCAAAAATAGATAGCTACATCTCGCGGAATTAACCAAAACCAGGGGTTTTTAGAAAAAAAATGACTGCAGTCTTCTTTTTCTCTAGATTCAAGAGATAACCGCGGCTATAGCTGAGGATATGGGAAATTGAAACACAGGAAAAATAATATTTGCAGGTCCTAAGAAACATGCAAATGCCATCAGGGTGGAGGCGGGAGGGGGTGGCTAGGGGGCACCAAGTTAAATTTGGGATTTGGAGGGGTCTAGGGACTGAGTTTGCAACACAAAGCTTTTTGTAACCTCAGATAGCTTACATCTCAAGGCAGTCACAGAAACAGCATGCATTGTGCATTGTTGGGGGAAAGGGAGAGAGGAGGGGAGGTGAGAAGGCCCTTTTGGGTAGTCGGGGGAGCTCGTACAGATGAGGGGGGCACTTGGTGAGGGGGTAAGGAAAGTATTTGTGTGCCCACTGTTTTACCAATATTCACAGCTATATTCAGGGATGCTGACAGCCACCGGTAAGAGCAATTCCATGCCTGTGGTTACCATTTCTTTTTTCAAAGATATTTTGACAGCTATAGTGATGTAGGGGATGAAAAACCAATGGCCATGCACGATTGCCATCTAGGTCTCACATCCATGCAGTAACCATGACAGACCCTGCTTGGCTTCAAAGTGAAGAAGGGGCAAGCCTCCTCAGAACATGTTGCCCAACAAACGAGCAAATCTTAGAAGACCACTTAGAGAAACAGACTGGCCTTTCCTTGCTTTGAAGCTAAGCAGTGTTAGTCCCGCTTTGAGCAGGGTCAATCCCTGTTAATGCATGAATGGGTGACCGAATGGGCATCTGTATTATTTTTTTTTTCAACCTTGCTTCTTTCATTCCCTGAAGATTTTGACTCAGGCACAACTTTTTTGCCTTTTTCTGAATTTCATTCTGATATTTGTATTCTCCCAATCAATAATACAAAGAAAAAGGATATGTTTGCAGCAAAAATGGGTTTCCCAACACCATCTCCAAGACAATCAATTGACACAGTATTCCAACCCTTTCTTCATTACAGATGTAAATGTCTGTCCATGAACGTTACAGATGATATTCTGGGTCGACATGTGTTTCGGTCATGTATAATGGGCATTAACAATCTTGCCCCTCTTTTGCTTCAACCTTCATTAGGACGCAAAGTGAAGGACTCATTGTCTCTCGCTTCCAATAGACTGGAGTAAGGCACACCTGTTGTATATAGGTTGTGTTATTGAAGTGTTTATATGCAGAAACTAGATGTATTATGTCAGTGTATTGGCTTGCGCTAGGCTGGTATCATTCTAGGTTGGAACCTCATCTATGTCATTAGCTGTGCATCAGAATGTTGTTCTTTAACTGTGAGCAGTTGGACCCTGGACACTGCCTGTGATGGGGGTCTCTCACGTTTGCTTATTACTAAGATAATAAAGCCGACATAATACATCGATGGTGTGATCTGCATCTTTCATTACAATGGCGACGAGGATGGGATGACATTCCCTCGCGAAAATCAACTGGATTTCTAACGTAACGACACCTATCGCAACAGAGACCCCCAGCCTGCAGGATCATAAGTTTGGCCGTAGCACCAGAGGAACCAAGGGAAGGGAGAACGCCTGTTTAAGAGGCTGCAGTTCAGGGGCTGTCGAGTATTTGGTTCTGGTGTGTCCTACGAACAAGCCGTGGCTTTTCGTCTCTAAAGAGTGAAATGCATCAGCTCACCAGCACAGGCGGGCGACGGCGCTGACCGTTCCGACTGCAGCAGTGCAGAAGGAAGTCCCGAAGGAACCAGGAAGCAACCCTGCACTACGCGGACCAAACCGCGACACAAAACATCTTCCAGATTGTAAGATGTTTTGTGTCGCGGGTTGGACCCTGGACACTGCCTGTGCTGGGGGTCTCTCACGCATGCTGAAGGGTGCAGAATTAAATTACTCAGTGTTGGAAAAAGAAGCCCTGGCATGTCACTGGGGAATTGAGAAAATGAAGAATTTTGTATGGGGACAAGAATTTGTTCTAAGAACAGATCATAGACCTCTCAAATCAATTTTTGAAAATAAGGGACTGGATAAGGTATCAAGGAGAGTGGCTGGATGGGTGACAAGACTACAGTGCCATAAGTTCATAATTGAGGTGGTTGCGGGTAAGGAAAATGTCAAGGCCGATCATGCCTCAAGAGTGAAAGTTGAAAATGCTGTGACTGACAATGATAAAAACCTTTATGGTGAAAATGAGATGGTGTTTGCTACATTGGAGGGCATAATACAGAAACATGAATGGATTCAAGCGTTGAGATCCAGTGAGATATGGAGACGGATTATGGCTTTTGTAGAAAGTGAATGGCCAGAGAAAAGATTATTATCGAGTGAAGAAAGGTCAATGTGGGAGGTGAGAAATGAATTATCATTGAAGGGAGAGTTATTATATAGGTGGGACAAATTGGTTGTTCCGGGATGTTTGAGAAGTAAACTAATAAGTCGGGCACACCAAGGTCACATAGGGATGTGTAAAACCAAAGAAGTAATTAAAGGTGATTACTGGTGGCCAGGGATGGATCATGAAATTGAGAAAGTTGTAGGTGCTTGCGCTGATTGCATCAAGTCGGGGAAAAGTTTACGTGCTAAGTCGCAACCAATGGAGAAAACTAGGACCCCAGTGGGTGTGTGGCAGGATTTAGCTATGGATATTTTAGGTCCATTAGATATGGGTGCAGGTAAAGGAAGGTTCGCCATAGTACTTGTTGATACATTTTCTAGATGGACTGAATTTAGGATTGTGAGGGAAGTTACCTGTATGCGGATAATAGAATTTCTGGAAGATGTTTTTGAAAGAGAGGGTTTACCCAGTAGTGTACTTACAGATAATGGCCCACAATTTGTGGGAAAAATGTTTTTAGAGTACCTTAGTAAATGTGGTATCGAACACAAAAAGACACCCTTGTATTACCCACAAGCGAATGGAATGGTTGAGAGGGTCAACAGATCCATTATGGATGCTATTCGGGGAGCGAATGTAAGTGGACTTGACAGGAAGGTAGCTGTGAGAGATAGACTGTATGCGTTAAGGATGGCTCCGAGGATTGAGACAGGAGTCAGCGCATTTGAATTGATGAGAGGACGGAAAGCTAATACCTGTGTATCTCCCGCCTGGTTGGGTAAGGCGAGAGAAACGAATACAGTGGTGAATGAGGTGAGGAAAAAGATGGATGCCGACAAGGAAAGGTGGGTGAAGAGGGTTAATAAGAAATATCCAAAGAAGAAGACTGTGGTTGTTGTTGGAGATTCTGTGCGGGTAAGGAGGGCTGTGGTTTCTAAGAAAGGGGAACCTTTATATTCAGAACCTGTTAGAGTGACAAAGATTTACAAGAATGCGGTATGTGTGGAAGGTGGATAAGTCTGGAGCTTATCCAGAATTGCGAAGGTAAAAAGATGAGTATGTAATCTTAAAGAGAAATTTTTTTTGTAACATAAATGTTGTAATTTCCCCAATAAGTTTGATCTGGTAATGTTAAGATTGAAAGCATTAATGTGAAATAAAAGAAGTTTTTTTTTAGGGGAGGGAGGTGTGTTGTATATAGGTTGTGTTATTGAAGTGTTTATATGCAGAAACTAGATGTATTATGTCAGTGTATTGGCTTGCGCTAGGCTGGTATCATTCTAGGTTGGAACCTCATCTATGTCATTAGCTGTGCATCAGAATGTTGTTCTTTAACTGTGAGCAGTTGGACCCTGGACACTGCCTGTGCTGGTGGTCTCTCACGTTTGCTTATTACTAAGATAATAAAGCCGACATAATACATCGATGGTGTGATCTGCATCTTTCATTACAACACCATCTCCACATAAGATTATTGGAGGACATGCATATGTTGTGGAGTCAATCCCTTACAGGCTCTTTTATGTTGATATATACCTCTTTCTCTTGTCTGTCACTGCTCCCATGAATAGCCAGATGTCAGATCCTGTTGTGTTTCTGCTATGGCCCAGTGAGCTGTAACTGATCATAAGGCATATATAGTTCTACAGATCACATCCACCTCTTAGAGGGTGAATATTAACCAATAGGCTTGATTTTCCTTTGTTGTAGGCAGATGTCCACCTTTCTCCAATTCCTCTTGCACTCTGATTTTTTGGTACAACGTAAATGCCTTTAGGCTTAAGTTGTTTTTTCTTTGTTTTAAAATCCTGGCGTTCTCATACGGCCCCTCGGCACTTCAGTATTCATCTAGTACCCTCCAGAATATTGTCAGTAGCATTCGTGGACAGACATTTACATCTGTATTGAAGAAAGGGTTGGAATATTGTGTCAATTGATTGTCTTGGAGATGGTGTTATATGAGGGTTCACCTTCAGAAAAGGTCTAGATATATTATGTATGAGAGTGGAAGTATGAATGTGTGATGGGAGAAAATTACCGTGTGCCAGACATTGCTCAAAAATGCACTGAAATATATTGTAGAATAACTGTGTAAAGTATATATATAGTTTGTATTCTTGTGATAAATCTATATGAAGAATTAATACGAGAATTAGTGAATTGTGTAATCCTCAATCCACTGGTCCATTGTACATTATATTTCCTGTACTTTTACCTGAAGGACCAGGGATTCATTGCAGGTAACCCCTATATTTTTGAATCCTCTACAGGGACACCCCACCCCCTCTTGGTCACCTGTGAGGCTGTGGGTGTCAGCCTGGGATGCTGTGTGTGCCCCCACCTCTGGTCACCTGTGATGTTGTGTGTGCCCCCCACCGTAAGTGATTTCAATCCGGCATACACCCAAGTCACGCCCAGCATGTAGTGCACAAATGAAACCCTTATTTATTTTTATCTATAAGTTCAATATTTTGAACGATATACCACTCGTATCTCACCCTTCTCCTGGAACACCCTCGGTCACACTGAACCAGGGATCAGGCTAGTTTGCAAAGGTAAATATTTATTAATGTATTTAAAATTTAATCACAATATATTTTAATAGGTAAACAACAATCACCAATGGGGTGACAGAACACAGAATGATATCTTTAATACACTATGAATCAAGTAATGAGCACAAAAACAAACGCAGCACAGAAAAGAATACTTTTGAATTGGTGTAGAACAGATGGCACTATGGTTAGGAGTTCCCCCTTGCAACACCCCTCAACCCCCCCGAAAAGCAATGAATAGATGTGAGGAGAGAGCAGGTATTCAGGAATAGCACAAATCAAGCAGAATATCAGTCCCACCTTCCCCCTTCAACACAAGAGAAAAACAGAATTGAACTTCAGCTGTCAGAATGGCTTTGAAATTGTCTTTGGAATTGACTGAGCAAAAACACCAAATGTGGTAAAAATGCTTAAATTATGATAAATTCCTATGGAGCCGCTTTGAACGGTTGCACATAATCACAAGCAATGGTTTATTCAAAGGAAAACAATGGAAATCTCACAGTCCAAGTCGTAAAAAATGTAAAGCCATTTCACAAGTGTAAAATGTCTCAGTATGGTAAAAATCGCGGCAAACTTTTCCTTTCGTGATATTCGCTGTAACAGGAGAATAGCACTGTTTTGGGATCCATGGATAGCTAGGGATGTTAGGTACAAGTAGGCCTTCTCACACCGCAGCGCTTCACTGTGTTGCAAGAATAATGTTGAGGGTTAGGCCTTGAAGAAAGTCACTAGTTCTCTACTGCTTGCAAGAGTCTTGGCATCTGGCTCTGGAAGGATGTTAAAGCTGTATGTAGAATGCTGGATCAGAGTGCTTCGCCGCAATCAGGAAAGTGAATGAATCAGTGAGTCCCTATGTGTTGTCAGCTGTCTCTATTTATCCTTTCAAATGACATCACAAAAAGGGTGTATGGGCCGGCTTAGCTAAGCTTGCCCCTGTGAGCTGGGATTGGATCAAAATTTCATCTCCGCCTTGCATTTGAGTGATTGGATCAAGGCCGGATGGTGTCACATTTTATGGTTTGCTTTACAATCCTCAGAGACCTCTCTTTAGCTACTGGTCTCAAAATCAGATTTTATACTAAATACACATTTCTACATTGGTCACTTTTACACAAATCACACACAAAGATGCCATATTTTATGTAGCATCTGTTCCTCAAAATCCCGTAGCTGTGGGGTCTTGTCTCAACTTTCTACAAAATTTTGTCCTTTTTGCTATGAACACAATTTCCAAACTTTATGCAAGTTTCCACAAATGTGTGTGTTTAACATAGGGATGTGTGTGTACATTTTCACAATTTTAGGATTCATACATTTCACATAAAACCACATATATTGCCATTCCTGTCCTGAACATGTTACACGGTTCTGCCGCCTCTTAAAATGTGCAGCCAACACTTAGACTAACAGATATGTCCTTGGTATATATTTCACCATTTTGAATCACAAGTAATGCTTAACACCAATTGGTACGCCCCTCTTTCTCTCCCCTTTGCATCCAGGAGCATCCCCCTCCCTGTTTGTTCCTTCCAGGAGACATTTACGACCCTCTCACACCTCCGCGTCCTGGGCTGAAGAGCCTGCTATTGTTCATTCTCTTTCTGTAGACAAGAGTCTGGGTTACCCCACAATTAGAACCTCCCGTGAGTTTCAGCTGAGAGGATATCCCTCCCCCTGGGAGAAACCTGTTTGTCCACTTCCAAAGGGTTGCAGCTTAGCCAAGCTAATTTATTCTTTAAAAAAAATCCGGGATAAACCAAACTTGTCGCATCAAACATAAATACATTACTCATCATCATCATAAAAGTTTATTCGGAAACAAATTATCCATAAACCGTTAACAGAATAAAAATGCATACATTACAAAAGTCAATTCAACATATTAAAAAAATATCTACAGTATAAATTTACAAACAATACATACAGATTTAAAATGTGCATGTGTGTACGTCAGGTAATATCCACAAAGAGCAGCCAAACAATTCATTACGATTAAAATTTCAGAGCTCAATCAAATTCTGTGCGACGGTTTTGGATCTCCGATACCAGGCCCGTCTCAAATAATCCACCATACCCCAAGCCACTGGAATCGTAGCTACCGACAGCAAATAACATAAGGCAGGCTTAGCCTGAAACATGCCGGCCGATCTGAGTAGTGGCAAAAGTGTTCTCCGTCTTAAGTCTATATAATGTGGGCAGAACAATACAAAGTGTAGGAGATCCTCCGCCGGCCACTGACAAAAGGGGCAAGCTGTAGGTTGCACACTATCTGTCCAGCTTTTAGTTCGTGCCCCTAACCATAAGCAATCAAATCATGCTCGAGTCAAAGCCCAGCGGTCTACAGGATTATCACTATAGAGTAGATATGGCTGAATAGCATCTGTTGTTGCATACACAATATGACTTCTGTTTGCACCAATGCGTAAGGCAGAAGACTCCCTATTTGCCACCAAATTGGTTTTGAACAGTTGCTTTTGTGCCCTAACCATACATGGGGTCAAAATGTTTGGTGGGCAAACTAGATTGGCGCCGTTTAACTGTCTGATGCATTTCTGAATATACCTGAGCCATGGGATTTTCTTTACTGCTGAGCTGCTAAGGAGGGCTCTTAAAATCTTATATGAGAGAATTGCTTTCTGATTTGCCCATAATGCCAACCAATGCGAGACCGGAGCCAATAACCACTCATCATCAATATGGGAGCATCGTAGTTCCAAATGTGTCCCATAATTTGAGGCAGACTGTGGCAATCCAAGAAGTTTTTTGAGGAAGGCATTCTCCACGTTTTCAATTTTTTGGATCCTTTCCATGCCCCACATTGCAGCGCGGTAGTTAGTAGCAGTTTTTGTGTGAGCCCTCTATACTTCTAAGATAAGTTTAATTGGGTGCCCCACACAGTTCTGTTGAAAGCATGACAAACCCCCAAGTGCCTGCCTCATCCTGAGACACTGCTTATCAACATGGCCCAACCCTCGCCAATTCTCCGTAAAACAAATTCCCTGGTAGTCAAAACTAGTGATCCTCGGAATGGGTTTACCTCCACTCCATATCTTGCGCATTTTAAGGTGTCTAACTCCCAAGCTCTTACATGCCATGACTGCAGATTTTTTTGAATTAACAGAAAGCCCATGTGAAACCATAAAGTGGGTGTAAACATCCACCAGACTTTGTAGGGCTCTAGAGGTGCGAGCGATTATAACCATGTCATCGGCATAGTCTAGGACTGGGAGGGGGACACCACCCACCGTGATATAGTCTGTGTAGGATTTGACCAAGGCTTGGTAGACACCTTTTACATAGAGAGCAAACATTACCGGGGCCACAACACAGCCCTGACGAACACCCAGAACGGTTTCAAAGAAAGCTGTGCACTGTCCCTGTTCCCCAAATCTGACACAGGCTGATGTCTGTTCGTGAATTAGATGGAGGACCTTAACCACATTACTTTCTTAGCTTTAACTCTGTGGGATAAAAAGCAACTGAGATCTGTATTATTTTTAGCCACAATCCTTTTTATGTTTGCTGATCCGGCAGACTTTTTAGTTTAGATCACTTTAAAGTTTCATCAGTAACTCATCTGTCATTCAGGTAGCCCAGGGTACTGCACCCAGATTCTGACAGGGGCAGTCAGTTTAAAGGCAATCCGGTTTTTCTGAAGAATGTGTTGGTCTTCACATTAGGATTTTGTATGTTCGCAATGCTTCATAACTCTACATGAATTTTAGCGACAAGCAAGATTTTGGATGTTAAGAAGAGTAGTTTTATAGGCATTTTGGAGATTTTAGCACCAAAGCAAATGTCATTTGTAGGCACATTTTGGAGTTTTATTTACAAAGCGCTGCTTCTCTCTTTGCACTCTGTTTGCTGGTCATGGAGCCCACTGGCACATATTCTGCAGTGCTCTATTCCACCACACATGCACCATGGGGGTCAGGTTGTGCATCCATCTTTTTGTTGTGCTGCAGAACACATGTTTTGTAGGTTTTTGGCACACGCAAGGGTTTTGCCGTCATTGTTGCAGTTTCTTGCGCCATAAGTATTAGAGTGATACCGCATAGCACAGCAAAGTGGGTCAATACATCCCACAGAGCCCCCCCTCCCGACTTGGTTTTGACCACCCGTCAAGGGGAAGTCGGGAGATTGGGATGTTCTTTTCTGTCTATGTGGAGAATTTCAGTCGCTTCTCCCGTCAGTGCTGGAGGCGACCCGCTCTCTTTGCTGGTTGGGAGCATTGCTGGTTCTAGTTGGGAGTATTGCTGGTTCTGTTTGGGAGTATGGAGCTGCACTCCGGGCTCCTTGGGTCTTTCCTCCCAGTCCCCGAGTGGTACTACTTGGTGATTCTTGGGATGATTCTTAATTCAATGCTAGAAGATAGAACATAGCATTGTTATAGAAATGTTCCCACTACTGTTTCCACACATCTTCGGTGGGATGTCAGCAGTGGGAAAGACACTTTCATTGGTTAACATTAGCAATATTCCCCATCTATGTTCACTAATGTTCTTAACACTCTTCTCGCACATACACGGTGAACATTTAGTAATTCTTTTATGTCTCTGGATTTTCCCCCTCTGGGTTTCATCGGCTCCTATATTTGCTGCAAAGTATGCCGGGGATGGCAACTCTTCAGCTGCTTTATGGGGACCCACTTGTCTTCCCCTTCTGTCAAACTGCCCTTGGGGATGCGGATTCTGTAGGTGACTGGTGAGATTCTGTCCACAATTTCAAAAGGGCCCCTCCAAGTTGGGAGGAATTTGCCCTCTTTGGCTTGGTTCCTTTGGAAATTTTACAAGTAGACCCGGTCTCCTACTTGATATTGCTTTTTAGTGGTCTTAAGGTCATAGTGGGTCTTCATACTGTCTGCAGATCTTTCTAGATTCCGCTGAGCATAGGCAAAAGCATGTTAAAGGTGTTTTCTCAGATTCTCAACATACTCATGAGTTGTGGAGGCATTTATCAAGGTCTGCTTCATCCAGTCATCAGCTCAAATGGAGTCATTTTTGTTGCAGAAGAAGGGGTAGATCTGATGGCCATCAGGACAAGGGGTAATCGAATGTCCCAACTTGGCCCAGAATCTGCCACAAACTTTTTTAATATACTCACAATAGTTTTATTGTACCTCATCAACTCCACCACTAGAGGACTGCTGGTAGGCAATGTGTAGTTTCTTTTTTACCCCAAGTATCTCCCACATCTTTTTCATCATTTCACTGGTGAAGTGGCTACCTCGGTCTGACTCAATCCTTTGGTGTAGTCCAAAACACGAGAAGATGTTATTGATCATCACGGCAGCTGCTGTTTCTGCCTTGCAATTTGGGGCCAGGAGACATTCCACCCAATTAGTGAACAAGCATGGCCAGCATCTGGTGTCTCCTTACTCCATTGTGCAGTTGAGAGTTCATTGTGAGCATTTGTCTGGGACCTAGTGATAGCAGTGACCTGGATTTCCCCCAACAGGGACTCGATCTCAAGTAGATCCTCTTGGATGGCTCCGGTTTTGGCCAGCTGATCAGCAGGGTCATTTCCATTTTTGTCTGGTCCCTCTACTTTAGAATGACCCTTAATCTTTTTCCAATAGATGGTCATCCCATTCGAGGTGACCAGATCATCAATATTTTTTATTAATTTTCCGTGTTTTAATGGTTTATTATTAGCACATAGCATGCCTCTGATTTTCCAATTAACCAGGTGCTCCACAAACCCATCCCGTACATAATCTGAATCAGTGATGATGACCAGTTTGTGGAGTTGGTGTTGGACAGCAGTCAGGATGGCTTGATGAACAGCCATCAGCTCTGCCACTTGACCACTTCGGGGACCGATTTTGTACCCAGTGGAAGGTTCTGGGGCATCATTCACCCATGCATTCCCTACGCTGGCCACAAGTTCCTTTTCCCTGTTGTTGTCAACATGGTAGGAGCACCCATCCACATAGACAGTGGACATTCCCTCACACTTGTCTTCTTCATAGACTTTGCGTGGGGAATTAAGGTAGGCCTCCATGTTGTCCTTGATTTTAAGACTTTTGTCCTCGATACAGTTTTCTCTGGCACAATCATGCAAATCAGCCAGACCTTGCACGAGGGGAGTCTTCTTGTTTTGGCCATATCTGACCTCCACAGGAAAGCCTTGCATTGACAGAATCCAGGAAGTAATTCAGAAATTACTCAAATATCCGGCCCGGATTCTGTCACTTTGAAGATATTGCAAAGCCTGGTGTGGAGTCTCCACTATGATGTGTTCCCCCTGGATAAATGGGCGGTAATTCTTCAATGCCCACACAGATGCCAGGAGTGCCTTCTCACAATCGTTTAATTTTTCCTCCACAGCGGATAAAGTTTTACTCACATAGGAGATTACTTTATTGACCTTGACATGCTTTTGGTTAAATACTGCAGTCAAGCATGTACTTGAGAACCCTGTCTCCAAGAAGAACCCCTTGTTTTTGACAGGATAAGCTAGGCAAGGCGCTTGTGAGAGGCTTCTTTTGAGTTGTCTTACTTCCTCACCTTGTTCTGGACCCCACTCCCACTTGATCCACCCCTTCAACAGATGGATCAGGGGTCTCATGATCTCTACGTGATCCTCAATTAACTTTCGGCTGTAATTAGTCAGTCCAAGGAGGCTCCTTAGTTCCCGCATGGTTGTGGGGTCTTTTATTTTCTGGAGTGCTTCTACTTTCTTTTCAGAGACCCTCAGGAATTATTTCATGCCCCAAGAAATTGACACGGGTCCTGCACCACTGTGCCTTTTGGAAAGAGAGTTTTGCTCCGGCAGCCCTCAACTGTGTCAGAACATAACAGATCTCCGCCATGTGTTCCTCCACAATTGAGCCTTTGATTAGAACATCATTTATGTAGGCCAGGTTGCCCCGTTCACCCAAGTCGGGCATGGCCTTATGCAGAAAGATGTTGAATTCATTGCCAGAGTTGATGTATCCGAAGGGAGTCCGGGTCCAAGTGTATTGCTGTCCCCGAAGGTAAAGGCCAGCTTGTATTGTTCCTCCCTACGGACAGGTACAGTCTGTACCCATTGGTCAGGTCAATGGCACTGTATACCTTTGACCCCTTAATCTGCGCCAGCCCTTGGTCAATGTAGGCAAGAGGCCATCGGGAAGTATGGACCTGTTTGTTGAGCTCCCTTAGTTCAGCACAGAATTTGCACTGGCCGTTTGGTTTAAAAGTCCCCAATACCGGATTATTGAAGGTGCTGTGGACTGGACGAATTATCCAACGGGACTCAAGGTTCTTAAGTATTTCATTAAGGGACTCCATTGATGCAAGAAGCAAGCCATATTGCTTCAAAAACAGGTCAGTGGGAATTGTTGTTGTGTGGATGTCAATGTGACCGCAGTTATATGAGTCCACTGCAAAGAGATCTTGAAAATCCAAGAAAACTTGTTTCAATTTTTGCTTTTGCTCCAGTGTCTCACAGGCATCAGCTAGGTTGACTCTCTCTTCAACCATCTGCCTGAAACCCGGAAAGACTTCTGGTTTGGCTATCTCAGCGGCCTCCTCCAGCTGGGTGGAGAAGTCCCTAGTCAACTTACTAACTTGGACTGATGGCTACAGGTGGGGGAGGCAGTCCTGGTGGACTTGAAAGATCACCTCATCCCTCCTGAAGTCACAGGTCACATCTTCCTTATCATAAGGGCAGGAAGAGTACACCAGGAAATTCCCCCCATGCCGGGTGAAGATCCTGTCTGGGGTTGTGTCATTGTCGCTATCACTGTCAAAACAGTCAATGGGGATTGGTCCTATCAGTTTGTTACCTAAATCTATGGAAAAATGTCGGTCATCAACCGCCATTCCAATAATGGTGACTGCGCCCAGAGTGATACTTTTTAGGTTGCTGTTATCCACCTCTATTGGAATGGTGTCGTGTTCTGTATTGACTAGTGGTGTTGGGTTTAACCCCAACCCTTGCTGATGGAAGTGGGCATTGAGATGAACATAGGCATCAGGATTTTTCAGTTTCTGTCCTCTTTTAATTTTTACTTTAAGTCGGGTCCGTTCTGGGATGGTGACTTCCTTTCCAATCTGAATTTCAACTCCATATGGCAGCAGTTGAGCTGACCGAAATGCTATATCTGGATCATCAAAGTCCATGGGATTACCCGCTAATCGGGACCAGACTTTGAACTTTATTAGGTCCAAACTAATGGCAAAGCGATTGAGAATGTCACTGCCTAAATACATTGCAGCAGGGACATCTCGCACGACCCAACAATTATGAACTATGCTCTTGTTGCCTATGGAAATTTTGAACATGCACCTGCTAGGCAGGAGATGTTTGGATTTGGGTGTTTCCATGGTCCATTTCCCATTTGTCTAACAGTTTAAATGTGGGAATGGCTGGATCTTTTGGGAGTTTACGGAGCATGGCCTTGCTGATGAAGCTCTTACCATTGTTCACGCACACTAGGGCGAGAACAGAGTCCTTCCCCTCATTTAACTGAATAGGGATACACAACTGCTCTCCAATTTTCTGAATGTCAGCCAAGCTTTGAGCTGTTTTTTTTAATCATTTTGGACTATAGGAGTGAGATTTTTGGTCTTGTGAATTTGTATAGAATTTCAGAGTATTCCCTTCCAGTGTGGAATGCCACTTGAGATTGGAAGGAAGGTTGATTTTCAGAAATGGAGAGGACTTCCCATCACCAGTTTGTTGTCCTACTGCAATTACTGAGATTTGGTTATTTAGGAAATGGAATTCAATTTGGTCAGGTTTTTGTTCAACCATGTGGCATATGCCATTTTTACTAACATGGTTGACGCTCTGTTTTAATTTTATTGGTCGGTTAGTCTGGGTCCAGAGGACCTTGTTTACACAATCTATGTGGGGAGACAATCTACGCAGGATGTCATTCCCTAGTAAACATGGTGTACCCATGGAGTCACAACTATGACCGGGTGCTTCACCTTGTGTCACCCAATTTTAATGTCTAAATCTGCAGTGCCCCTCGAAAGGAATTTCATTCCCATCAAAGTTCTGAAGTTGTCCAGGAAGAGGGGTGAGAGGGATTTGGTATTTCACCCCCCTTCCCGAATTCAGCTGATTAAGGGCCCTTTTTGACAGGAGGGTGGCTTGGGATCCAGCGTCCACTAGTGCCAAAAATTTACATTGCCCCTGTATTTGGACCGGGGAAAAAATCTTCCCTCCTTTTTCTCAAGGGGGCAAAGATAATGCAAATTTTTGGCCAATTGGTAGGTTAATTTCTTTGCTCTGGATTCTGATAGAGCAGTGATTGGGCAGGATCTTGTTTGGGATCTTGGGGACCTTTAAGAAAAAGGTGGCAATTGGATATGGGGGGAGTTTTGGACTCCCCTAGTTCTGATTCTGGGCTGCCCTCCCCCCCACCCCTTTTTGGAGGCAATCACCAGAATTGGTTTGAACAAGGTGATTTTCTTGCTGGTCATTTTGGGGTTCAATGGTGGGTGGTTTTAACTCGGTCCCCACATCTACCCAGTCTTGATCAGGATCCCATAATCCTCTGAGGACCCCTCTCCCTCAAATTGGAAGATTTGAGCCTCCTCCACAAAATGGGCCATTTTAGGCTCTTTATTTCTCCTGGTTCAGTTTCTTGGGTTTTCAGGGGCTTTTCACAAGTGGGGAAGGAAGCATCCTCTAAGGTTTTACACCGCCCTTCCCCTTGTGCCTCGTCCCTGGGAACCGGTGGGTTGTCGGGGTTCTCTCCCTGTCATTGCTCTGGAGCACCAGACCCTTGATTTGCGGAGTTCTGAGTCGCCATGCTCATCTGAGGGTTCTGTTGAACCCTCAGCATGCGACCCAGATCCTGTGCCAAGTTCTGAACCTGGCGCTCCAGTTGGGGCACCCGCTCCGGCTGGTACGGGGTCCTCTGGTCTACCCTTGGTTGATCAGGGGAAGGGTAACTGTCCCTTGTTCCATAATGCCCTTGGTTTAGATAATTTTGGTACCCCTCCTCCACCCTTGGCCTCCGATCTCCCGGATTGGGCTGTTTGGGCTCAGGAAAGTGGGGAAAGAAAGAAGGGTTGTTTTGGGGGTTGAGGTTTGGTTGGTACCGGGGAAAGAAATTCAACCCGGCATTTGGGGAATTACTGCACTGGGGAAAGTAAGGAAGGAAGTTCCTGGGTTGGCAGCTGCCTGTTGGATCCTCCCTCTTGGGCTGAGGGAGTCCACACATAGCCCAGGATGGGTCTGTTGCCCGTGTAATGGGGGCTGATATAGTCAGGGGAGTTAGTGCTTCCATTTGTGGGGTTACCTCCCTGACTCCCTGTTTGGGATTGGCCCGAGGGCCTTCTGGGTCTTTGGTTGGTGGGATTTTGAAAATGTCCACTTGACATACTGAATGCAGCTTTGGCTGCCCTTCAGGTGGAAAGTCTCCATCATTTGCCCAAACAATTCGAGGTGCTCCCAAGCTGAATATTTGGCATTTTTGTGGTAGGGCATTCTGACGCTCCTAATAGCCTTGATTTGCTTGAGGGCATCTTTCAGTAGGGCTCTCTTAATCTTGTTGGCCTTTTTAGTTCTGGTCAGCCTGATCCACTCATCCTCTGACTCAGAGGCACTGCTCCCAGAGCTGGCTGTCTGATCCTCTAGGTTCTCCCGGATTCTGTGGGCTTGAGAATTGCTGGCAGAATGTAGGGGCCTAGTCTCTTGAAACCTTTGGATCTCAGAAGAGTCTTCTGACTCTCCCTTGCTCCCAGGATTGGTGAGTTCCCCCCTCCACTGTCCAAGCTGGGAAGAGGTTTTTAAAATGCTCTTTGTGGGCCTAGTCTCTTGAAATTCCCCACCAAATTTGACTGACTGATCTCTTAGTAGGTGATATTTTTGAGGATCCAGTTCTCTGATTCTCCCCCCGCTGGAGTCTCCCTGGTTGGAGAGGCTGGCCCTAATATTTGGTATTTGGGAACCTGTACATAGATGCCTGCCCATACATTTCTGGGAGGCGCTTATCTGTCAGTCCCATATCTCCCATTGTATTGAAGTCTACCATCCCTGTGGCCCTTGGTTCATATGAGCCAGTGGACATGAGGGTGGCAGAGTCCATGGAACTGAAGGGATTGAAGTCCCTGATGCCAGGGGTCCTGAGGTTATGCTCAGGGGTTTCTCTTTCCCATCTTACCTCATCTCTTTCAGCCCCTACTCCCTGATGACATGCCAAAATCTGACCCTTTTGTTCCTCTATTAAGGCCTTACAGGTCTCTATGATTTGTTCTTGCATGGCTATCTGTTGGTGGAGCCTGTCATTCTTTTCACAGAGAGCCTCATTGTCTCTCTGTGCTTCCTGCCTGCATTGGGAGCATTGGGACAAGTTTTGCTCCAGGAGACTCTTCTCCTGAGTTTGGTCCTTACTGGTCTGATTATTCTTTGCCAAAGCATCCTCCACCCGCCTGGTGTGCTCTAACAGCTTTTCATAATCTGTTTTGGTTTCCCCAAATTCCTGAAGGACCAGCTTACTTTCCTCCAACTTTGTTTTTAAATGGATGACTTCCTGGCCCAAGGTGTCCCTCTCTGGAGTTAGAGTACCCCTCTATGCAGCCAGGTTGTCCCTCTGTTTTTTAAAGGCGCCAGCTTTCTGGCGCTCCTCATCAAGCTCTGTTTGGGATTCTAGGTCTTGAAAGTGAGAGGCTCCGAGGCCTGTTGGTAAGTTGCCCAACAGAGTCAATAAAGGTACATCTCAGGAGGGAATAAGACCAATACCAATTTGTTAAAGCAAAAGGAAATATCGAGGCTGAGTACCACAAATTGAAACACACCGAACACAGGCTATACAGATTCACAGATCTTTATTCTACTGTATAGTTTACAAACAAACATAGAAACAGATAGCTATCTGGCTCTCAACACCCCACAATGAGTACCAGCCCGTCAGAGAGAGGAGAGAGAGGGCTGGACATCTGAACATTCATGCTTTTTATAAATTTCGAACAAATTTGTCCAGCCCCTCTACATGTTAATAATCTGCGGTCTAGAGTTTGTGCCGAGTTCACATACAGCTTATACAATAATATGCAGAAGGATTACATGAGTTTGCATTTCCATCAAGTTACAATGGCGATGTATATTCTCGGGTCCCACAGTAAGCCTCAGTCTATATCCCAACACAATGTAGTTCAGCCTGTGTCCACGCTTGGCGTTTGCCTTTCATGTCCCCGATGTGTATTCGTGGATGAGGCTTGCTAGCGCAGACAATCCTGGGACAACAGTTCATACACAGTACAAGGTCTCATTACCTAGTCTAAACAGTCGGCCCACGGACAGTCTAACCATTAACAGACTCAAAGGTCGGGAAGCTTGGTTGCAAGTTACAAACACAGTCACCATTTTAGAACAGAGAATCATATGAACAGAAATCAAAATGGTAGATGATTCTAAAATGGCGGCGAAGTCGATCAGTAATCAGAACTTTTCAAATGCGGGTTTCTTCGCAGAGCAACTAGGCTTAGGCCAATATAAGTCAAAGGGAGGCCTAGCATGATTTCCATTTAACAAACCCTCCTTTTGGCCTAAGCCAAGTGCAAAACTAAGAACTAGTCACTTTAAAAGCAACTCCACGTCTCAATGTCCATACAACCTGAATCACATTCATCAGATATATCAATCGCCATAAGATCTGCAGCAGAAATTTCCTTCATCACAAATTCGTTGGTCATTCTTTCCGGTGCGTGTACCTTTGGTCCTAATGTTCCCATAGTCTGTGCTGTGCACAACATCCCCCTAACATTGAACATATGGCAGGAAGACATTGTATACAGCAACAACAGAACAACAGAATACCCAGAATAATCAATAAGACTTAGAGGAGACTCCATCCCCAAGATCGTAGGAAGTCCCAGAACCAAGCACTAAGATCCCAATTTCCCTCTGGAACATGCACTTCAGAGCTTAGGACATGCAGATGTTGTATTGCCTTAAAGATGGTTGGGGAGGAATCTGGCCCAAAAATGCAGCACGCGGACCCCACTAATTTGCATACTACACCACACTCAGCCAAGATGACGTCTAATACCATCCGGTTTTGTAGCACCACTAATCTGATTGCTTTCTGTTCTAGACGTATTGTTATAGAGTATGTCAGTGGTCCGGTTGATGGTTTTCTCCAGTACTCTTGCTATTCTTCTAATATCCTCAGAATTCATAATTTGTCCCCAAAATGGTACAAAAGATTTTGCTACGTCACCCAGAATTTGTGGAGGAGTATCACTGCTCTCGTCCCGCCTTGGATGAGCCCTAGAGATTTCTGTGGTACTAGCTATAAATACCCCTGGCTGCAGTATTCCTAAATAACAAGTTCCCTGCCAGTCCCTAGGTAGCCATGGGAAAGCTTCATTACTGCAAACAAAGTAGAAAGGTTCACCTACATACAAAGGTCTGTCCTCACTAGTCAAGTTTGCAAAATTAGTACAACCCTCAAAATCACCCGTTGACTGAGTACCATTCCTTTGTATGCAGAAAGAAACTGAGTTGGGGCTATGGTTAACAGTATAGGAAGGTGGTGTGGCATCCCTATTGCCTATAGGAGCCCTCTTGAAATAGATCAGAGATTGGAATGGTCGGGACAATCTATCAGATGGCCTAATGGAAGCAACATTAACCTTGCTCCTATTTGTGAAGAGTGAGCATCCCAGAGGTGTTAGAACTCACCTTTCAAACTCGTTCAAATTCGTTCCATCAAAATTCACCGAGACGCTATCATTCCATCGGCCAAAGAATAGTGCCCGTAGAGAAGCATAACAGTCAGTAGTTAGAGGCAAAGAATGAATATACCAGACCAACCCGTTTTCCCCATGTTGCGGCAAATGAGATCAAACCCAGCAGTCTGTCTTATTCAAAATGGCATGGGTTGCGTTCATTATTAACAGTAATGTGTTATTGTGGTAGCTCTGTCTGTGTTGAGAGTGTCTAGGAGAATGAGTGTGCAGGTGCACGAAAGGTGTAGATACAGTCGGAACATTCTCAGTAGGCAAGAACGTTTGAAGTGGCTGTACTTCTTCCATATACCAAAATCCTAAGTCAACTAATACGACGAAACCAGTTAAGATAATTACAAGAAAATAATACGTCTTGCAAGACCATGTATTTGATCGTCCATTGTTATCGTTGGCCACACAATCACTTATTTGTTCCGTATGAGTAGGGGCGATAACAGGCATTGTTCCTATGAAAAGAAAACTCTGTAGTCCGTTTGCTGGTGATCTCCTGATCACGTGTTTATTTAGTCTTTCCCTATCCCAAGCCACTTACTTTACTTCAAAGGCAAAAGATGGGGTGAAGGACAAGCCCTATGGTTACTTTCCTTGGGGCCACAGCCGAACCGTGCAGTAAGTTTAGCTCAGTGGATGCAGATTGTACCTTGTGACTCCTGGTACAGTGTGATCTGCGAACAGCGTGTTGTTGCTTCCTGATGGAAGTGATGAATTTGCAGCAGAACCAGGCAAAGATGCAAAATAATCTGTAGGAGAGTGTGGAGATGAAGAAGCTGTTTCCCCAGACCCCGTGGGCTCAGGGAGTGTCTCTGAAGCACTCTCAGTACTGCTCAATGCTGAATGATCGTTGAAAACAGAGCAAGTAAGTTTCTCCTTATCTTCTCCGTTGTGTGGCAAAGGGAAAGGTATCCTCTTGACATGCAAAGCGTGTATCCAGTGTTTCTTGCCAGCTACTCGTACTGCCTTCTGTGTGACCAATAGGACCTTATAGGACCCGCGCCACCTCAGTGCGAGACAGGATGCTCTTTCAAAAGCTTTAGTCAGCACCCACATGCCAGGTCGGATACGATGGCCTGACCCCTCTTATTTAGCTGGGAGGCCTTCTCGCACCTGTTGATGAATCAGATACAGATTAATAGTTAACTGTTTGCAATATTCAGAAAGAAGTGCATGCTCTATATCCCTCAAAGCTCTAGGTTTAGGAAGATTCCAAATGTTAGCTGGCCTCCCCATCACCACCTCATATGGGGAGAGCTCAGTCCTAGTCTTCGGGTTTGTCTGCATCGATAATAACACTATCGGTAAGGCGTCCGGCCATTTCAAAATGGTGCCGGCACACGTCTTGGTGAGCTTGTTCTTCAAGATTCCATTGTGTCTTTCTACCAACCCCGCACTCTGTGCGTGTCTGGCTGAATGGAACCGTTTATCGATCTGTAATCCCGCACATATCTGTAGAATTACAGTAGCGATAAAATGTGGACCATTGTCCGACCAGATGACTCTTGGCAAACCAAACCTAGGAAAATATTCCTTAAGCATGGTTTTCGCCGTTGTCATTGCTGTGGCATCTTTTACAGGAAAGGCTTCAACCCATTTACTGAAAGGACGAATAGCAACTAAGACAAACTTGAGATTATTACAACGCTCCATTTCAATAAAGTCAAAGTGGATCACTTCAAAAGGGACAGAAGGTGGACCAAAACTACCCCTTGTTGTTCATGTACCCTTCCCCATATTGTGCTGTAAACAAACCATACAACTCTGGACAAAACGCTCGGCAGTTTTCGGGATGTTAACATTGACCCAGACAGTTTCTAACATTTCACAGATCTTCCTAGCGCAGATATGAGTGCGACCATGAGCCATTGAAACCATCAGAGTAATGTACGCATCCGGCAGCATCATCTTTCCCTCTAGGTTGTCCAACCAACACCCATCATCATCCAACCTCGCCAAGCCCTCAGCCCATTGCTTAGTTTCTTCTAGAGTGGCACTGGCTTGGATATTCTTTATAGACTCAATGCCTTTGTCTATGTTACAGACATTCATGGCTTCCCTTGTAGTATACATATCTGAATATGATATGATATGATATGATATGGCATTCATAACGCGCCTATACACAAGTGTTTCAAGGTGCGACGAGGCAAGGAGGGGGGACAAAGGGAGGACAGACAGCGATCCTACTAGGCCAGGTGTCATTCAGATCACACAAGTGCATGGGAAGGGGGGAAAGGAAAATGCGAGGGGGAAAGGGAGAGGGGAAAGTGAAGCACATGGGAAGTAGAATAAATAAGATAAATTAAACACATAAAACAGCCAGCTGGTGGCAAGTGCAAGGAAGTGCAGACAAAGTGCTGGAAAGGGGACTGAAGGGATATAGAAAACGGTCTCCAAGTGCAGAGGTTGCCAGGAAGGCAGTGCAGGTGGGCAGTTGACGTGGCCTGGGCCAGAGATCAGAAAAGGGTGGCCAGGTAACCAGTGCAATTTAAGTCAGGAATTCAGCAAGGGAGAAGAGGAGAGAAAGCAGATGCAAGGAGGAAGGTTTTGTGGTGTTTCCGGAACCGGAGATGGTTCTCCTCAAGTTTCAGGGAGGCAGGAAGGCTGTTCCAGAGAGAGGCCCCTACCGAAGAGAGTGATCTGCCACCAACTTGTTGCTTGGAGAAGCGACTGACCCTGAGGGAGTTGGAGGCAGATGAGTGAAGAGCTCGAGAAGGAAGATATTTGGGAAGAGAGAGTTGAAAGTATTGCTTCCTCAGACCCCAGAAGGCCTTGTGTACAATGCAGAGGGTTTTGAATTTTATCCTTGCAGCCCCTGGGAGCCAGTGCAGAGATGTCAGTCCTGGAGAGATACAATCCCTGGGCTTGAGGCCAAGGACAAGTATCGCAGTCCTGTTCTGGATAAGTTGCAGAGGGCATAGAGTGGAGGCAGGAAGATTTAGATAGAGGCTGTTACAGTAGTCCAGCTTGGAGAGTACCAGGGCTCTGGAGACAGTGAGCTTATGGGGGAAGGATAGGAAAGGAAGAATACCTCTAAGGAGCTGCAGCTGGTAGTGTGACCTCTTAGAGACGTCAGAGATGTGAGGGGGGAAGGAGAGTGCAGAATCGAAGATGACCCCGAGGTTTTTTGCCTTGAAGGTGAGAGAGGTAGGAGGGCCAAGAGAGGCCGGCCAGAGAGCTGCAGGGAAGGAGGGAGTGGGTGTGCCGATGAGTAGAATCTCAGTCTTACTGGCATTAAGGCAGAGGTCGTTGGCGGCACACCAATCCGGGATGGCAGACAGACAGTCAGAGATTAGGGAAGAAGAGGAGGAGGAGGAGGCCGAGGTAGCCTGAAAATGAGCTGGGTATCATCCGCATAGCACTGAAAGTTGGGACAGAGAGCGGCGATGCGGTGGGCAAGGAGTGCCAGGTATTGGTTGAACAATCTCAGAATAGAGATCAGTAGCAGTCTGTTTTGCTATCTGGTCAGTGAAAGGGTTCCCTTTTCCTACATCATTTGTGATTTTCTGATGTGTCACGCAATTCATAATTGCTAGCTGAGTGGGAAGTGCAAGCGCTGAGAGTAGCTGAACTATCAAGGTGCCATATTGGATCTTCGTCCATGTGAGGTCAAGAAACCTTGTTCTGCCCAAAGTCTACCGAAGTTGTGAACTACCCCAAAAGCATACTGACTATCAGTATATATGTTTACTCTAAGCCGTTCGGAAAGTTCACAAGCTTGAGTCAATGATAAAATCTCTGCGGCCTGCGCAGAGTTATGCAAACTTCTTTTGGTTTCCACAAATGTTCTCAGTGTAGTGATGGCATAAGCAGCAGTGGATGTACCATCCGGAAGTTTGAAACAGGAGCCATCACAAAACAACTCCCCTTGTGGATCATTCAAAGGTGTACCTTTCAAATCAATTCTGCCTTTAGTTTCTTGTTCTGTGTCATAAAGGCAGTCATGTGACATTTAGTCACTGCAAGCAGTACCTTGCGGAAAAGGTAATAATTCAGCTGGATTCAGTACACAAAACCTCTTGATTTTAATATGATGTGCAAACAAGAATAATTTGTATCTCGTTAATCGTGCGGAGGTGAGATGTTGTGTTTGCGTTCTATTTAATAGAATGTCTACAGAGTGAGGTACCAACAAGGTTAAAGCAAGGCCTAGGACCATACCCTCGCTCTGTTTTACAGACGCAGCAGCAGCAGCGACAGCTCTCAGACATCTCAGCAAAGCGCATGCAACAGGATCAAGGGCGGAGAAAAAGTAGCCACTTAGCCTATACTTCCCCCCATTTTCCTGCATCAACACAGCCAAAGCACATCCACCACGTTCATGCACATACAACTCGAAGGCCTTTTCATAATTTTGTGTGCCCAAAAGTGGTGCTGAACACAGTGCTGTCTTGAGCAAATTAAAAGCTTTCTGGTTGAGGTGTTGCGTCTCATCGAAGAAGGTGCCCCCTTTCTCACCGTCCGATCCCGGTCCGATATCCGTGTCAACTCTTCAGCGAGGTGGCATCAATCTTGAGGGTCCCTATTCGGGCACCATCTGTTAAAGCAAAAGGAAATATTGAGGCTGAGTACCACAAATTGAAATACACCAAACACAGGCTTTAAAGATTCACAGATCTTTATTCAACTGTACAGTTTACAAAGAAACATAGAAACAGATAGCTATCTGTGGCTCTCAACACCCCACAATGAGTACCAGCCTGTCAGAGAGAGGAGAGAGAGTGCTGGACATCTGAACATTCATGCTTTTTATACATTTCTAACAAATTTGTCCAGCCCCTCTACATGTTAATAATCTGCGGTCTAGAGTTTGTGCGGAGTTCACGTACAGCTTATACAATAATATGCAGAAGAATTACATGAGTTTGCATTTCCATCGAGTTACAATGGCGATGTATATTCTTGGGTCCCACAGTAAGCCTTAGTCTATATCCCAACACAATTTAGTTCAGCCTGTGTCCACGCTTGGCATTTGCCTTTCATTGTCGCCGATGTGTATTCGTGGATGAGGCTTGTTAGCGCAGACAATCCTGGGACAACAGTTCATACACAGTACAAGGTCTCATTACCTAGTCTAAACATTCGGCCCGCGGACAGTCTAACCATTAACAGAACTCGGAGGTCGGGAAGCTTGGTTGCAAGTTAGAAACACAGACCACCATTTTAGAACAGAGAATCATACAAACAGAAATCAAAATGGCGGATGATTCTAAAATGGCGGCAAAGTCGATCAGAAATCGGAACTTTGCAAACGTTGTTTTCTTCGCAGAGCAACTAGTCTTAGGCCAATATAAGTCAAAAGGAGGCCTAACATGATTTCCGTTTAACAAAGTGAGAATGCGATCAAAGGCTTTTTATCCAAAGTTAGGGCAAACAGAATCTACTCTGCTCACACCGAGAGTGCTCTGCAGAAAATATGTTACAATTCATTTTTATACACGTATTAGGGCATCAGCAAGAGGAAGGCCTAAGGGGCATATGTTTGATCGGGATTGGTCACTAAGAGCAGGCACCTATGGATGCTATATGGTCGGTGATGGCTGATTGGTCCATGGGCACGTGACGAGATGATGTGATACTTGGGGTCAAACGTTCAGCTGGGCTCATCCGTCCGACATCCGATGGGTTGACACATTGATATTCTACTCCTGAAACATTTGCCCTTGTGGCCACACATTTCCATCCATTCATACCTCTGACCGGTTCGTCCGGTGGCAAGTCCAGCAGGTTGCACGTGAAAAAACAAGGCAAGCTTATTCATTACTGAACATCAATTATTTGTTTCTATCAAGGATATCACTCTTTAGTTCAAGCATATTCGGACACTGAGTTAGGGGTCGGGGCTGTAGGGTCAATGTATTGTCGGGGGCTTTCATTCAATATTGACAAGGGGAAGGTTGGGGTATATGGTTACTGTGACTGGATTACAAAGAATACATTTCATTTTAGATGTGCACCTCTTTAGATGGCCTTCAGTAACCAGGTGTCCAAACAGCATAACTCTTTATGAGGCCGGGGTGATTAGAGATGGGCTTAGGCCCCCCTTTTATGGCTTTTGGTCTCACACAACATGATGGCTGAAGGCCTTTATATTTGCACATAACGGGCTACCATATCATATACATTTAGCTGGTTTATTATTTAAATGAAGTACACTTATGACATCTTCTAACTCCATACAATTTGGGCAATGTGATAACACTAAAGCAAAGGATGGTAAGAGAGAAATTGCTGTCAACTAATCACAGAACAAGGGCAGTTGAAAGCGACTATATGAGGTTTTCTAATGGCATGCATATAATTACATTTTGCCTTATCAACAATGAGGTAGCGTTGTGTGAGCTTGCACAGGTCTAAAGTTCATTATTTGTTATGAAATTACAATTAGTCATGTACACATTTCAACATTATAAATCAACATATATTCTACCTTCTACCTTCGATACAACAGTTTAACATGGGGATTTCCAGTGGCATACGTATATGTATTTACATTGTTTACTCATTAGCTTTTTTAAGGTACCAGAAGGTTCATATGAATTTACACACACTGAGAAGACATCCTTTTTACTCATGTAGGTCAGGAAGGAAAATACATTCACTGATTTAAGGGTCTCTTTTGGTTGTTGATTTTGCTCTGAGGTACAAAGGGATTAGGTTTTTGTGGCCAGGGTCTCTGGGGTGCAGGGCAGGTTTACAGAGACAGATAGCCCTGGCTCTTGCCTTCTCCCTCTGATCTGCATCTGAATCAATGAAGGGAGTTGGACGGCAAGTGATACAGTGTGGATTTTGTTTCATTCCTACTGCCAGCATTCTCAAGGGAACCAGGCAGTTATATGGACGGCAGAGAGGAGGTGGTGGGGGGAGAGCCGTGCTGGCTGTGCGCTTGACAGAGATGGCTGCAGACTGGGGTTAAATCTGATTGGCCTTTTGCTATTTGCAAATGGAGCCTGTATGTTACAAAATGGAGTCCTGGTTTTTCTGTACCAAGGTACGCATGGAAATATGACAGCACCCATGAATGTACTTGTACGAAAGGGGATGATGGTTCTCGGAGGTGTTTCCCGCATGAGTGCCCCAGGGCCGTGGACCTGGACATGAAGCAGCCATGACTAGACCCACTCGGGAAGCATGGAAATAAGGGGGGGTCTTAAATGTCCCCTCTCTCCACTCATTTCCCCCCTTTCGTTACTTAAGTAATGAATAATGTAGGTACCCCAACCTTTTGCGTTCTTCCTCCTCTGCCACTGCCTTGTCCCATGCAGGAGTCCCCTTAATTGGCATCCATGCCCTGCATACCACTCTAAGGCTGTGTCCCCTCCTAGCATATTCATCGGGAGTGCAGCTCATATATATATATATACACCCCCATCACCTTCTAGGTCCACCCATACTTCTTTGTACCAACACAATTCACAGGGTTCTTTTATAGTTGTATGGTATAAACTATCAACTATATGCCCTGTATTATATATTGCAGTCATTCTATATTTGGGATCAGGGGCATCACCTGTTTGTACCTCCGCCTCATGTTTTATTTGTGCCACACCATTTGCACGTCCCATCGTCACCATCATTAACGCACCATTTGGTACTGCATTCGCGCAGCATCGAAGTCCCAATAGGCACACACAAAAAATCAGGAGTAAAAAGACGATGAGGGGTATGAGCAGTTTAACAGTCATTCCAAGCCAGGAGGGCACCCACGAGAAAAGATTGTGAAACCAGGTGCTGGGCTGTGCCCCTCCTCCGTCCTTCATTCGCTCGCCAAGGTCGTGTACCGCGGCTATCACGTGTGAGAGTTAGCCATTCTCCGTGTCTGCAGAGGGTACAAATTTTTAACATGCGCTCCCGATTTTTCTGCAAACACCTCCATCGATTGCTGTCAATAGATCCAATACATATCGATTCTGCATCGTCATCAATCGCAAGGCTCAGAGTAATACCTTGATGACGTTGAACCCTTCTTCAGTGTCGTTGGCCAATTGAATGAGCTCCCATCGAGTGATCTGCTGCCACTTGGTGTTTGCTCTTGCCTGGATGCTGGGAACGAGGGATGCAAAAAATGTCTCTACTGAGCTGAATAGTCTGTAATTATCCGGGATCTGGGCCAGCATTTCAGACGACTTGGTGGAAATATAGTTGGACAACCTTCTCCTTCTCCTGCATGTGCCTTGCACCCCTTCCACGTTCAAGGCATCTGATGGTGCTGTCTCGAGTGGTGCTGGGGAAGGTGCATCCTCGTTCGCTGCAAGGTTGCATTTCCCGTTAATGCGGCTCTCTGGAATTACCATCTGTGCGGAGTGCAGTGTTGGCAGAGAGCTTGTTCCCTTCCAGGACTGCACCAGATGCAGGTAGGCCATGTTGACGCAAACCCAATACGTGTCCATTAGGGCTGCAGTGCCTTTCTTCATATTAGGAATTATAAGTGTTTTGCTGCAGTTTTCGTTTCTTCCCATGTCACTTTTTTCTTCTCCATGGAAGCAGAGTTCATATGAAATGTTTTTCTGTAACTTGAAGGGCTTCTCGATGGTGGTGACCCATGTGAGTTTGCTTATGTGTTCAGTCCATATGGGAACCATTGTCCTCTGTACCGATGAGAGTTTATCTTCAGACAGGCCTCGTAGTGCTTCTGCTTTGCACAGGATCTCTTCCTTCTGCCATTTGTTGTCAGCATGCAATGTGCCCTTTATTACCAGGAAAGGTTCTTTCACTCAAATTACTCCTTGCGCCCAGGAGTAGCATGTGTGTTCATTCTGTAACATTTCAAAAGAAACTGTGTGTGCTTGAAATGTATTTTTGATCCGGCACAGCGTAAGATGTAGAAGACATTGAGCCTCTGCAAATGGAATTTCTTGTGGCAGTAGCACTTTGGGAGTGCCTGAGGCATGGGGGATCAGTGAGCAGAAATAGCAGCTCTCATTAGTTGTGTGTTGGGCCGTGTGGCTCATGTCTGCGTACCATTTGTTTGTTTGATGGGGGTGCTGAGGGTTGTCACCTGTATCTAAGCCGAATTTATAGTCTTCTTCCCAGTCATTTAACTCTGCTTCCCTCTGCTGCCTCCTTAAATTTTCTCCTTCAGCCCCCCACCCTTGTTCCTTTTTCACAACAACATACCCCCACCTCTAACCGTTGGGCTAGTGGGCCTGTCTATTTCTTGTATCATCACAGTGGTGTGATATGGATGGTTCTGCAGCCACGTGAGTTCTGATGGAGTTTTAGCATTCATTGTATATATGCTAAAATGGGAATCCTTCACCTTTTGGGGTGATGGGGTGGCCTGCGTTGTTGTGTTATGTGTTACACTTGTATTACTAGTTTTGTTCTGTTCATTTTCTTGAGACCAATGGCCCCATATTAACCTTGCCCCCTCCCAAATCCGGTGGGTCCCTTTCTTTATTGCCTCCATGCCTGTGCCGCCCTGGCCAGCATCAATTGAAATATACACTATGACTCAATACAAAAACAGACCAAATAACACTGAAGAGAACACCACTGCGCACAAAAACAATACACATTCATACAAATAGCTAGGATACGCCTCTCTCCTCCATCTACCCCTATCTGCACTATTGCTAGTTGTCGTTGGAGGCTCATCCATGCCCAGTCATATTCCTAATAAGTGAGACACAAGCACTTGTGCATGGCATTTTTATACGTTATTCACAACCATAAGTTGGCCTATTCTTTACTGTCATAGCTTCACACATAATTTTTCTCCTTACTATGATTGCATTTTATACATTCATTGTCATACCGTGTCCGTCCGTCTCTCCTCCCGACAGCGTACGTCTGGGGAGGGGAAAGTGAGGGAGGTGTATGGGGTGCCTGTGCACTTTTATTACGTAAAGAAAAGAAAGGGTTATTTATACATCATTATTTTACACCGTAACCAAGGCCACAAGATGTGCAATGAGGCCACTTTCATTAACCTTTTCTCATTGTCCCATCATCAAAAAATTGTTAAAACACTTATACAAATATTTACATATCTTGTCATCCCTGGGTTTCCTGTAATATTCAGTGTGATACCAGTTTCTTACTCCATCCAAGTATTATGTTTGAGTGCTACCCTCTCCTACACTTTTTTGGGCGTCCTGATCATTTATGTTTCCACGGGCCCTGCGCCCATCTGTCAAATGCACCAAGTACCGCAATCCCTCTACCTTAACAGCTGTGGATGTATAAAAGATCACTTTATATCGGCCGTGGAATCTTGGCCCGTTCCATCTCCTCACAAAACTTCTGATGTATACCATGTCACCTGTCATCAGCTGGCAGTCTATGTTCTCTGTGGTAGGTGTTGCTGTGTCTGTTGGCGTATCCTGTGTTAAGGGGGGTGCTATTTGTTTTGCAATTGTGCGTGATGCTTTTGTCAAATTTCTGAGGTATTCATGGAATTCTTCACCCAGAACAGTGGCGCTCTGGTGGGCGTCTGACTTTATGAGCAGGGGTGAATGGGCAGTATGCATTCTCCTACCTGTCACAATCTCATGCGGTGACAGGTGGTGGTCCTTGCTGGATTGGTTCCTCATTTCAAAAAGCGCTAGGGGTAAGCAATACTCCCAGTTCTTCTTGAGTGTGTGGCACAGTTTAGACAATCTACTCTTGAGCAATCCGTTAATTTTTTCTACAACACCGTTCAATTGCGGATGATAAATCGTGCAGAGCTTGTGCGTTATGCCCAGCATTGTGGTAATGTGTTTGAACATGTCACTTACAAAGTGCATTCCGTTGTCGGAATGTATGATGTCACAAATGCCCCACTGAGGAAACACCTCTCTCACTGGGAACCTGGCTTCACATCGTGTGTCGGGGTGGGCACAGGGCCCCGCCTCCACCCACCTGGAGAATGGGCACACAACAACGATCAAGTATCTGGCCCCATTACACCGTTCTCCCATGTCAGCATAATCTATGTGCAGCTCTCTATAGGGCCCTTCAGGCTTTGGTAATGTTCCTCTGAGTGTCCGTAATGTCATAACAGAATTGAATGTTTGACAGCTTTGTAACATGTTCCTGTAGCCCCGGGACGAACCGATTTTCCTGGATGTCTGCAATGATGTGCTGTTTTGCGTTGTGGGCTGGAAAATGTAGTTGCTTAAATGATACTTCTAGCAATTTTGTTGGCATCACTACCTTTTTACCCACATTTCTTTTTCCTCGCCAGATGCATCCTGTTGGAGTTCAATTATTTGGGAAACTGGCAATGAGTTGAAGCCCTCGAGTTGTGTCTATTCTACTGTCTCTTCTACTGCTTTTTGCAGTATGTACTCACCTGTTGGGCTCTTAGGGAGGTAGGAGGCTTCTTTGGCAGCACATTCCGCTGCCGCATTTCCTAATGAGATGACGTCATCACATCGAGTATGGGCCTGACATTTCACGACCGCGACGAGTGTGGGTTCCTTCCTAGTAATGCTGCATGTTGTACTGGGGACCCATCAGTTCTCTGGAATCCTCTCCACCCCCACCGTGCCAACCCTCCGTGTACCGTGGTTGCCATCTATGCAGAGTCTGTGTTAATGGTGACCATACATCCTTTTGAGGCGTGGAGTGCTTCTATCAGTGCTACTAATTCAGCTGCTTGGGTGGAAAAATGTGGGGGCAACCTTTTTTGCACACTATTACTTCAAACTCCCAATCTTCTAACCACACTACAGCTGCTCCTACGTGCTTTTCTCCTGTTTCACAATCTATGGAGGCAGACCCGTCCATGAAGTAAATTTCTCCTTCTGATAATGCAGTTTCATGTGCCTTTTGTGTGTCCTCATCATTCCCTGTGTATGTGGCGCAATCATGCTGTTGCATGTCTTCTACCGTGCATGCCTCTGTAATGAACATGGCAGGGTTTACACTTCTACACCGTACTATGTGAATATTGGCGTTGGAAATGATCAGTTCATATGCTGTGGCTCTTTGGGTGGTCAACGTGCTTTTTGTTCTCTCAAGTATGGCGAATAGGGAATGTTCTACATACAACGTGACGGAACATCCCATCACGATAGTAGAGCTCTTTTCTATTGCGAACGCGGCGGCTGCGAGAGCCTGTTTGCAAGCAAAGTGTCCTTGCATCACTGCGTCAAGTGTTCCACTGTACAATGCCAAAGGCTTCTGGCCCAGGGGTGTCTTTTGTGTCAGTACGGCTGTCATGAGTGTGCGTTGCAGTGCGAGAAAAGATAAAATTCCTGTCAATAATTTAGGGTCGCGAGAACTGGTGCAGCGGATATCAGTTCTTTGAGTGTGCTAAAAGCTGTGTGCATTTCTTGTATCCATTGTAGCTTAGTTTTCTCCCTCCGTGCTTCCTTGAGTGCCTGTAGCAGGGGCCTGGTGTATGATGTGTAGTCTAGTATCCATGCGCGGCAGTAATTACACATGCCGAGGAACTTCTGCATTTCTTTTACTGTAGTAGGCTCTCTTACTGCTTTTATTGCTGCTGCTCTGTCTGGGATGATCCTTTTACCATCTCTGGAAATCAGTTGTCCTAGAAACAGTACTTCTGTTAGACAGTACTGCAGCTTCTGTCTGTCTACCTTGTACCCCTTTTGTGCAAGATCTGTCAGCAGGATGATTGAATCTTCTCTGCATTCATTCTCATTTATCATGCAGACCAACAGACCATCTACATATTGAATTATGGGGCTCGCTGTGTGTATTATTCCGAGGTCTTCATGCAATATTCTCTTAAAGATACTAGGGCTTTCGCAATATCCTTGGGGGAGCCTGCAATGTTCATACCTTTTCCCCCCAACGTGAATGCCGTTAAGTACCATGAACCTCGATCAAGGGGAATTGAAAAGAACGCATTCTTTTGGGTCCACCACTGTGAAGTGGGTGGCTTCCGTTGGAATGCTGCACAGTATCGAGGCAGGATTGGGAACAAGAGGGAACTCTTTTTGTACCACGTCATTGAGGGGGCATACATCTTGGATCATCCTCTATGCCCCTCCCTTTGCTTTCTTAATCGGGTAAATGCAGGTGTTACAAGGTGAGCTTGAGGGAACTATTATGCCTTGTACCAATAGTGCATAAATTGTGTCTTTTATTCCCTCCTCAGCTTCCTTCGATATAGGGTATTGTTTAACCCAGGGTAGAATAGTCCCAGGTTTGAGTTTAATCTTTACTGGTGTCACTTCATATAGCATGCCTACATCATGTGGGCCTGTCGTCCACAATTCTTGCGGTACTACATGTCTGCTGTAAAGTAAGCTGGTGGGGCTTTGATCCTTGCAACGAGAGGCAACTGCACCTCTCTTCCTTGGATCATGACATCACAACGGATTGCAATTTCCAGTACTATTTCCCCGGCATCTTCTGTATCAAAAAAGTTCTTCATCAGTTAACTCATGCAGGACCTTATTGGCGTTGATGCACAGTACTATTCTCCACTAGCATCCCTGCATGTCCATTGCTATCACTACTATCCTCTGGGCTGACACCTGCACGGCGTGTATGTCTCAGGAGAAAATGGATCGGAGCACTATTTCTGGGTCTGCTACTGGGCGGAAGATGAACTCTGAAGGCACTCTCCATTTGTTATTCTTTAGTTCTGGCACTACTCGTGTTAGTATTCTCAACCCCTGTATAAACATATCAGGATTCACAGGTATGCCTCGTGTTTGCGGGAAGTCTGCCAGTGCATGTATCACTAACATTGCACAAATTGTACATATGCCTGGCGTGGAGCACACTATCCCTCTATCTGTAAATGAGATGGACATATTGGGTTTGCTGAGAAGGTCCCTTCCCAGCAGGTTGATGGGTGATTCCTCGTAATATAGAATGGAGGCACATACAGTCTTTCCCCCCACCATTATGTCTAGTTCTTCTGTGTGTGGAACCTCGACTACCGCTCCAGAGAACCCCTGAGTTTCCAAAGTCCGATTAGAAAGCGGGAATCTGCCTTCCTTGAGGCATGATTTTTCTGCTCCTGAATCTACCATGAAAATAAACTGTTTGTTTCCTATCGCTGCCCCTACGAGTGGTTCCTCTGCTGCATCGCGGGTTATAGATAGTACTGGAAATGCAAGTGCTCTCTGTGGGCTGTCCTATGCTGAATGCCACGGGAGTTCATCTACGTCGAAAACATTTCGTGTGACTACTGCGGTTCCCCTGCATGGTGCCGCTGGGGCCCCGTTGGCGGTTGTGGCATAAGTCTGGTTACGCATGTGGGCGGCATTATTATGACACTGGGGATGTGAGGATGTGTCCTGAGGGGGCATGGGACGCTCGTTCATGTACCTAGGGTCGGGTTGGCTATCTCTCCTACCGCCGCCCATCGGCAGCCCGTAAGGGCTTCCTGGGTGCGTGTGTCCGTTTGTGTATGAATTGTTTGGCATGCTTCGACATTCTCGCATAAAATGACCCCACCTCCCACACTGCCAACATTGTCCTTGCATCCCACCTTGTGGCTCTCCGTACCCTGAGCCTCCACCTCTCGACCCCCTAAATCCTCTGTTGCCTCGTCCCCCTCTTGCTGGCCACTGCTGTCCCTCATATTGGTTTTCTCCTGCCCACTGCCCACTGCTCCTGTCCGTTACCTGTCCAATTTGCCACCATCTGCATTGGTATTCCCATCTGTCCATCTTCCTCTTCGCACTCCTTTCCTGCCGCGCTGGTAGCTACCACTGCACTGACCTTCAGTAACTTGCTCTGTACTAATTTAGCTCCTTCGCCTTCTCTTTGATCCTCTTGCAGTGGTGCACTATGATGCTTTGAATTTCAGGCCACCCCTTGGCTTCTATCCCAGCTATTTTATCAAGGGCCTTCTGCACTTCTTTTGGGAGCCCCCTTTTTATAATGAAGTGAAACACGGACATTGATTGGTCCCAGGCTGTACCCGTTTCCTCTCTCCACATGTCCTGCACCCGGAGAATGAAAGACATTGCATCTTCTTCATCATTCATGATACATTGCATCACTCACTGCAAATTGGGAGTGTCTGGGAATGTTTCCCTCAACGCATCCCACATGTGCGCTCGCACTGTGATGAACGAGGCCCCATCATGGTTGTCACAATCTAATGTTATTCCCAGGAACCCCGCCTTTGCCCAGACCCTGTTAGCCTGATCTCCCACTGCAGACACAAGCAAGCTTTAACATCCCCCAGTGCCAATGCACGTATGTTTTTCAAACGCATATATCCACTTTCTGGCGCCTCCGGAGAGTGGGGGTATTTGTTTAAGCAAGTTGGCCTCGTCCATTTGAGCCTACGGTATGTAGTTTGGCCTTCCCGCCCCCCGGTGTATCAGAGGTAGCTGTAGATTTCCCCCCCTTTTTAGTACTCACCTTCTTTCCTTTCTTTCCGACCACTGCCATTCGCCCCGCCCTGTTTGTCAGCCTCTCTGTCCATTCTTTTACAGGAGACAACCCTTCTCCGAATGATGCACTGCCGGTGGCAATTCCTAACCTTCTGCCCTCTTCCTCCTGCTCTTATATGTCGCTCCAGCACTCTTCCTCCCTGTCTGACGTTGCCTCTCCTTCCTCTGCCTCCCGTTTGTTGTCTGCGTAATTTATTTCTATTATTCGCGTAGGGGTGTCTTTTATTCTGAACAAGATCTCTCCCTTCTTCCATCCTTCTTCCCCTGTTCCCACACTCAGCTGGGGAGTATCGTCTCGATCTGCACGTGGGGTGGGCGTCCCTCCTCCTTCCCCCAGTGCCCTTATGCGGGACAGTTCTGTGCGGGGCATTGTGAGCTGAGATTCTAAATCTTGGGCTAGTTTCCCAATATCATCTGTTGAGGTGTCTAGGGGTCTTGCTATGTTTTGGCTCTCATATGGGGGTGGTGCAGTGGCAGATGGCTTGTGTACAGGCGGGGTGGTGGGTTGTGCTAGATACACAGGGTCACTATACCCTTCTGCAGGCACTGGTTTTGACAATAAGGGATAGACACGTGTGACCTCTATGTTCTTTTCATCTTGAGTGGGTGGCCCTGTGAGCTGTTGTCAGGGGAGATGCATTCTGCTCACTATCTTTGCCTGGAGGCACCTCCTCGAACAGGTGCCACAGATCAAGTATTTCTCTCCTATTGTGCAGCTGCTTCCCTTTGTACTTAATTTACAAACACGTGGCAACCATATCTAACACTTCCTTGTCGAAAGACCCCCCGTCAGGCCATACTTGGGGAACTCCTCCCCCCTTCAACTCTGTGACCCACTGCTCGTGGTATTTCATTATTTTTTCAGCATACCCTGATAGTGTTCTGCAAATATGAGCGAGGGGTGTTTCTGCATCCATTGTATTTCACTGCCACTACACCTTACCTGACGGTTCTGCTCTGTACTTACTTCTCATATACTCAACTTGACCTGTGTTACAATTTTCATAAACCACAATTAACTGTTTAGTCACCTTTCAATACTTTTATGCTGTGTTATTTACCAGGCAACTCTCCTCAAAAATCACCAAGTCTGCTTTTTCGCATTATGCACCAAAAATAATCATTTCACATACAAGATAGATGTTTAACGTTTCATATAGACAACAGAAAACATAGATACAAACATAACACTCCCCACCGTCCCCAATGTTCCTCTACTTCTACCCACTCCCTTGTTCTTTTCCAAGTTTTAACTTTCTCCCTCTACCTTGCACCAGTTCACCCACTTGGGAGGGGCAAAGAAAGAACAAGTAAGATAAAGATAAGAAAACGTGTTCTACCTAATACTCCGGGTCTACCTTTTGACCCCTTTAATATTTTAATACCTTTTTTTACTTCAAATTTTTACACCCATATATCCTGTACTAGTCGAGATAGCACTATGCAGCGCCGCCTTCCACTCCCCACGGAGATAGGATCACGTTTTAACTTCTTGTCCCTTTTTACTTCATTACAGTCCTAATGGCCATATGTGATAGAATGAGAATAGTATGAAAGATAGGAAAAGACCCCATGCCCCCATAACGTCTTTTTTACCCTTCTTTGGATTTACCTTTACACACCCTCAATGTCACACAAAATATGTCCTTTTATCCCAAGACCTCCTAATCTGACTCCCACCGCTGCCATTAATATCACTCGCACTTAATACTCACGTGTCCGTCTTGATCCGAGACCCTCTGGACCCGATAGGCGGAGCGCTGCTCCTCGCTCAAAGATCACGCCCAGCTCCGGCAAATGGTACGTATGGGTTTTGTTAAGAGGGATCCCAAACCCGCTCGCCCTACTGCGTGCTCACATCTAGGTGTACTGGTTGCTGTTGGCAGGTAGCTCTTGAGGGAGAGCACTCACGGTCAAAGCAGGGGTGTGTCTCATGCCAGAAGGACGGGGAAGAACACTATCACGTCGGGGTCACCAATGAAAGTGAGAGGCCCTCAGGCCTGTTGGTAAATTGCCCAACAGAGTCAATAAAGGTACATCCCAGGAGGGAATAAAGCCAAGACCAAGTGAGAGTGCGATCAAAGGCTTTTTATCTAAAGTTAGGGCAAACAGAATCTGCTCTGCTTACACCAAGAGCGCTCTGCAGAAAACATGTTACAATTTATTTTTATACACATATTAGGGCATCAGCAAGGGGAAGGCCTAAGGGGCAAATGTTTGATCGGGATTGGTCACTAAGAAGAGGCAACTATCGATGCTATATGGTCGGTGATGGCTGATTGGTCCATGGGCACGTGACGAGATGATGTGATACGTGGGGTCAAACGTTCAGCTGGGCTCATCCGTCCGACATCCAATGTGTTGACACATTGATATTCTACTCCTGAAACATTTGCCCCTGTGGCCACACATTCCCATCCATTCATACGTCTGACCGGTTCGTCCGGCGGCAAGGCCTGCAGGTTGAACGTGAAAAAACAAGGCAAGCTTATTCATTACTAAACATCAATTATTTGTTTCTATCAAGGATATCACTCTTTAGTTCAAGCATATTCGGACACTGAGTTGGGGGTGGGAGTTGTAGGGTCAATGTATGGTCGCGGGCATTCATTAAATATTGACCAGGGGAAGGTTGGGTTATATGGTTACTGTGACTGGATTACAAAGAATACATTTCATTTTAGACGTGCACCTCTTTAGATGGGCTTCAGTAACCAGGTGTCCAAACAGCATAACTCTTTATGAGGCCGGGGTGGTTAGAGATAAGCTTAGGCCCCCCTTTTATGGTTTTTGGTCTCACACAACATGATGGCTGGAGGCCTTTATATTTGCACATAACGGGCTACTGTCTCATATACATTTAGCTGGTTTATTACTTAAGTGAAGTACACTTATGACATCTTCTAACTCCATACAATTTGGGCAATGTCATAACACTAAAGCAAGGGATGGTAAGAGAGAAATTGCTGTAAACTAATCACAGAACAAGGGCAGTCGAGAGCGACTAAGTTTATATGAGGTTTTCTAATGGCATGCATATAATTACATTTTGCATTATCAACAATGAGGTAACGTGTGAGCTTGCACAGGTCTAAAGTTCATTATTTGTTATGAAATTACAATTAGTCATGTACACATTTCAACATTATAAGTCAACATATATTCTACCTTCGATACAACAGTTTAACATGGGGATTTCCAGTGGCACACGTATATTTATTTACATTGTTTACTCTTTAGCTTTTTTAAGGTACCAGAAGGTTTATATGAATTTACACACACTGAGAAGACATCCTTTTTACTCATGTAGGTCAGGAAGGAAAATATGTTCACTGATTTAAGGGTCTCTTTTGGTTGTTGATTTTGCTTTGGGGTACAAAGGGATTAGGTTTTTGTGGCCAGGGTCTGTGGGGTGCAGGGCAGGTTTACAGAGACAGATAGCCCTGGTTCTCGCCTTCCCCCCCAGAGCTGCATCTGAATCAATGGAGGGAGTTGGACAGCAAGTGTACAGTGTGGATTTTGTTACATTCCTGCTGCCAGCATTCTCATGGGAACCAGACAGTTATATGGACGGCAGAGAGGAGGTGGTGGGGGGAGAGCCGTGCTGGCTGTGCGCTTGACAGAGATGGCTGTAGACTGGGGTGAAATCTGATTGGCCTTTTGCTATTTGCAAATGGAGCCTGTATGTTACAAAATGGAGTCCTGGTTTTGCTGTACCAAGGTACGCACAGAAATATAGCAGCACTCATGAATGTACTTGTACGAAAGGGGGTGATGGTTCTCAGAGGTGTTCCCGCATGAGTGCCCCAGGGCCGGGGCCCTGAACCTGAAGCAGCCATGACTAGGCCCACTCGGGAAGCATGGAAATATGGGGGGGGTCTTAAATGTCCCCTCTCTCCACTCAGTCTTTAATAAGTAATTTATTATTTTCCTCTTTCAAGGCTTCTAGGCGGTTTTGTAGGGTGACTACCAGCTCTGCTCAGGCTCTATTAAAGGTTAATTGCTGCTCCAGCTTTTCTTGACTCTGTTGTAAAGAGTCCAACCTTTCCTGACACCCTTTTTACAGTGTCTTTGTCTGGGCGTCTTGCTCTGCATTCTTTTGCAGTAAGAGAGCCAGATCTTCTTGGAGTTTGGTAGCATACTGCCTAGCCTCTGTTTTAGATTCTTGGCTACTCTGAAGCCTTTGCACTGCGGAGTCCAGATTAGTCTGGATTTCCTGTAGTGCTTCCCCTTGCCTCTTTGTGAAATCTACATGGTCTGCATACTTTTCCTGTATGACTCCTATGTGGAGGTACAGGTAGGCCGCTATTTAGCCAATTTTGCATTGCTCCTCTTTTATTTTAGGGGTCATAAACAATTTGCTAAGTGCTTGATGTAATGGACCCTTGTCTTGCCAGATATCAAGATTGATTTCAGTGATTTTCTGTTTCATTCCCTGCAGCCATACCTGTTTGTCCTGTTCTGGCCATTCACCCCTGACAAACAATTTGTGCAGTAGGCTTTCAACAGCAATATTGATTTCCACTGGGGTTGCCATTCCAGAAATATTAATTTCCTTCTGACTTTCTCAGGGTTCTACTACTTTTGCAAACAGGCCGAATTCCTTTGAGTATTTTTTTTTTTGAGGAGTGCTTGTACAGTGTGGCACAGTATGATAACCCAACAAGGTGTATGTACCCCGTCGGCTAACACGCTGTGTTAGACTGTCATGAGTGGTATGTCAAATTCAGGGTCCCGTAGACGAGCCTCCAAAATGTAAGTGATTTCAATCCGGCATACACCCAAGTCACACCCAGCGTGTAGTGCACAATTAAAACCCTTATTTATTTTTATCTATAAGTTCAATATTCTGAACGATATACCACTCGTATCACACCCTTCTCCTGGAACCCCCCCGGTCACACTGAACCAGGAATCAGGCTAGTTTGCAAAGGTAAATATTTATTTATGTATTTAAAATGTAATCACAATATATTTTAATAGGTAAACAACAATCACCAATGGGGTGACAGAACACTGATGAGCACAAAAACAAATGCAGCAGAGAAAATAATACTTTTGAATTTGTGTAGAACAGATGGCACTATGGTTAGGAGTTCCCCCTTGCTACACCCCTCAAACCTCAATAGGCAATGAATAGATGTGAGGAGAGAGCAGGTATTCAGGAATAGCACAAATCAAACAGAATATCAGTCCCACCTTCCCCCTTCAACACAAGAGAAAAACGGAATTGACCTTTCAGCTGTCAGAATGGCTTTGTAATTGTCTGTGGAATTGACTGCGGAAAAACACCAAATGTGGTCAAAATGCTTCAATTATGATAAATTCCTATGGGAGCCGCTTTGAACAGTTGCACACAATCACAAGCAATGGTTTAGTCAAAAGAAAACACTGTAAATCTCAAAGTCCAAGTCGGAAACAATTTAAAGCTATCTCACACTTGTAAAATGTCTCAGAATGTATAATCGCTACAAATTTCCGAATTTTGGACTTATGTTCGGTCCAACATGTCTGACTTTCCTTGTAAGTATTACAACCTAATAAAAGCCACAGGGGCATTTTAGTGCATACACCATGTTTGTGGAATCGCATGTGACCGAGTGTTTCAAAAGTAGAGATTTACCGGAATTAGGATGTGGAATGCTATTTCCTTGTAGAATATTGTTGCAATGCTGGCAGTTATGGCATGGCTGCATTCCTTTGTATTTCTGAAGGTTCTCCCTCTTTCCCGTCCTCATCTCAGCTTTAACCAAAATATTGTGCAGAGCCTTGCTGTTGCGGTATGCAAATGTAGGTAACTGACGGAACATTGGCTGGTTCTTTTTGATGATTCTCTTGATAATAGCGCTCTGGAGAGAGTGGGTTGTCACATAGACCAGAGTTTCCTGTTGTTTGGCTGGTTTAGGCATCAGGAGAGATTCCCTCTCCATCTGTTCCACTCTGTTCGCAATATTTGCTGGCAGAACTTGCTTGTACCCTCGGTCCTTAAACTTCCGTTGAACAATATTGGATTGGTTTCTGTATTCATCAATGTCTGAGATATTGCGTCTTTATCAGAGAAATTGACTAAGAGGAACACTTTCTACAGTTCATCTAGGATGAAAACTTGTTGCTAGCAGTAAGCTGTTTCTATCCATGGGTTTGGTGTAGATCTTCGTTGCCAGGGAGTTGTCCTGAACGTAGATTTCAACATCCAGGAAATGTACTGATGTAATACTTCTTTCAGTGGTAAATTTGATTTTCAGGTTCATGAGGTTCATCATCCCAAAGAACTCCTGCAGTTCATCTGAGGGTCCGTCCAAATTCCAAACCCATCGTCAATGTACCGTACGTACATCGAGAGTTGTCTCATCCATCGCGGTTAGGTGAGGATGTGCTCATGTTCCAAATAGAACATATGTGCATTTGCATATTTGGACACCATTGCAGCTCACATACTTGTGCCTGATATCTGAAGGAAGTACTGATCTTGGAATCTAAAGAAATTGTTCATAAGGACGAGTTTGACTAAGGTAAGTACAAATAACCTGTCCCCCAGGCACCGCTGTGTTCTTAATAATAGCCATTCTATTGCTTCCAAACCTGATTCGTGGAAAATGTTGGTGTATAATGAGGTAACATCCATGGTGAAGAGGATATCTCTCCCCACCATGAATTTGGCTGTTCCTAGCCTCTGCAAGAAGGGCATGGTGTATTTTATGTGTGTCTCTGTGTCCTGGACCAAAGGTTGTAGCACTTTGTCCAGATATTTCACCAAAGGCTCAAGCAAACTCTGTGTAGCCGCTATGATCTGGCAGCCTGGAGGTTTAACCAGTCTTTTGTGTATTTTCAGTAGAATGTATAGAACCGGGGTAATAGCGTGTTGGTTCTCAAGGTATCTCCTGGTCTTTTCAGATATAACTTTTCTAGTTAGTGCTTCATCCAGAACCTCCTGGATCAGGGTACATATTTGTTCATTTGGGTTGTTAGGTAGTTCCATATAGATTTCCCTATCCATCAGTTATCCTGATACTTCCTCTAGGTAATCTTTTTTATCCATGAGGATTAATATGCCCCCCTTGTCGGCTGGTTTGAATATAATCTCCTCATTGTCCAATACATTTCTCAATACTTGTTTCTCACGGTTCATGAAGTTCCCTTGTCTCCTGTGTTCGAAGCGGATCTCTTAAAAGCTTCTAAAACTTATTTCTCAAAGACGGACAACACGTGGTTCTGTACAGGGGGGTTGAAGGTGCGCCTAGGGCAAAGTTCCAAAAATTCCGATGTAGCATCCATATCTGGTTCTGTTTACAGAGAGTCAAAGAAAGTTTTAAGTTTCAGTTTCCTCATTAGTTTGAAGAAATCTATCTTTTCTTTGAGTAGATTGCTGTTGGATGTTGGAACAAATAACAGACCTTTTTGCAATACATCCATTTCCAGATGTGTGAGTCGATAGGATCTAATATTCACCACTAGGTCTTCTTTACCACTGATTTCTTTCTTTGTGGATTTTTCTTATGTCCCTGTCTAATGGGGCCTTTTCTAAAAAAGACATTGATGATCCACTTGCTTCTTCTGTATCTTGTGCCCGTGTGGCTCCTGCTGGGGTGGGTACTGCCCCCTCCTTGAGTTCTGCACTGGAGGCCACTGATGATGTAGTTTCCTGGTTAGGGTTAGTCTTACTAGGTTTACGTGGTTGAAAGGCTGGCTTGGTCTCTGTCCGTAATACTCCTGCCAAGTATACACTCTGGGCCTCATTATGACCCAGGCGGAAAACCATGGTGCTAATAGCACTATGGTCCATGCCGGTAATTTACCGACTCCGCCATGGAGAAAGGAGGAATTACCACCCCATTACACGGTTGGCGGGGCGGTAATTCCCCCTTCTTCCATGGCCCTTCCCCATTCCCATTTTTGCCCCATAGGGCGCAATGGGAATGGGGAAGGCGCTAAGTACGGTACCGCAAATTGCGGTACCGTACTTAGCCCCAAGGTCCCTTTGCCGGTACCTACTTTAATTGTTGGTATAGACCAGCCGTTAAGGTCGGGTCCCGCAAAGGGACCTCGTAATCAGGCGCTAATGAGTTAACGGCGCCGCATCCTTTTACGGCGCTGTTAACCCATTAGCGCCAGGGTCGTAATGAGGACTTGTGTCTAATTTATAGTCCTGGGTGTCCCTTCTGAATTGACTTTTTTTTTTTAGTCTCCAGCTCCTGTTTGTATTTCTCTAGCTAAGTGTTTGTATCCTCCAGAATTGTCTGCAATTGCTCTGCTGATGCTCCTTTGCTCGGACTTGCTTTGATGCTATCGATATCCTCTCCTAAGGAGGTTAAGTTTTGAGCTAACTCCTCAATTGTCAGCAGTATCAGGTCTAATGAACACTTATTCAATAGTTGGCGCCACTTCTTCAAAAAGGTGGGATTTTCCTTGCAAAGCGTTATTTCTAAGTTGACACAGAGTCCCCTGGGTATCCTCTGAGCTATATGATATTTGGCTAATGTTGTTGCATGTAATTTCAAGTTGATTTCCCTCTGTAGTTTCCACTCCAGTTGTTTGATAAGTGCTTCTGGCTTATCTGATGATGTTTACTCATCCCCTGTGATTTTGATCAGTTTAAGAATTCTTTGTGCTTCTGCTTCACTGAAATCTAATGTCTCAGCCCTAATTGTTGCGGATTGGTCAATATTAGCAAATGACATTATGTTATAGGGAAAATGCTCCAAGAATGTACTCCCCCTTAGTATGGCCAGAAAGGTAATACAGAAGTAAGGAAGGGGATGGATGGTAGGGGGGTACTAAAGTTTCAAAGTATTTTCATTACACTCATAGTTTCAATTAAGTTTTCAGATTCATGTCACTTCTGGTGCAGATGGGGGGAAAAGAGTCTCAAGGCCACCTGAGACAGAAAGACAAAGAACTAACCACAAGCCGGTTGCTGCCAACCGGCGCCCACTTTAATGCACACCTATGGGGTAAAGACCCGAAGTGTTCAAGAAAATTGTTTGCAAAAAGATAATACAGTGAGATTAATATATAGTCAATGGTAAATCATAGGTGTTCCCATATGGATAACATTACAACTCACGGTTATGTACATAAAGGTGTGTGTGGGTGTTAAGTCCAAAAAAGCAGACAGACACATATAAATCCATGTTTCATAAGAAAGAGTCTAATAAGGAACAGTTTAGGAGGCTCACTGCCATCCATAAATTCATATCAAACATAAAACAATGCAAAAGACAAAGCATTCTAAGTATAATCTGTTTCTTCACAGAAGGTAGTTCAAACAAAGTAAACGATTGTGTTGCACTTTCATGTACAATTCCATACTTCAAAGTTACTAGTACATGAGCATGTCAATCACATATGGTCGTATCTCCTGACACACTCCAATGCGTTAATAAAAGTTTGCCAACGCGTTTCAGATAACAATAGAATCCTTCTTCAGGGCTTGGGGTATTTAACTTCCTAGGCGTGATACAACATATTTCAGAAATGCATCTATAAGATAATGTAAAATAACGCATGTCAGTAAAAGGCTCAGGAATAAATATACATGTGTAGAGGAAAAGCTAACTCAAATCAAAAACTGACCTCATTGCCATCTCCTAGTGACTATTCAGGTCACTCAATGGACCTGCAAATACAGGAAATTGCCTAAAGGATTATGTAACTCCTCGAGTTATACAACAATCTCTCAAAAATGAATCACAAGGTAAAGTGAGAAAACGAGGTAACACTTACCCGATGTATGGTGGAGATAAGGGAAATTGGTCTGTAGGGATGGTAAATGGAAAACTCTAACGCGGGGGAAACAAGTGTGTTAGAGCGAGTCAACTAGACATGAAATGCTCACAAAAGCGGATAACACTGCCAAAAATCAATATGTGCGGAATCCGTGGGGTGCAGCGCATGAGAAATTCACCGTCTGTGCTACACGTGCGCTTACCTACCTGGTGTGTGAAGCCAGTGCAGTCTACAGGCCAGTGTCCCAATCGCTGCTCGATCCGACCCCTTGTTGTTTATGGTGTTGTTTTATAGTTTGCCAGCATATTGATTTTAACATTTCCTCTCTTTGGTAATTTTTCTGTTATTCGGTACTTTTTTTAAAGTCCAATGCTATTTTCGCATTGTGCACTTTCGTCTAAACAATCGGCCTATTGAACTACATGTGTATATTTCACTTTTAAATATTTGTATTTCTATTTCTATTTATTTATTTGTATTGCGCACCATGCCCTGGGGCATCTGGGCGCATAATATACAAGCAAAATGGTTACATACAGGTTTAGCAAGATTCCCCACAGGAGACAATCTTAACAAAAAGGATACTTTAAGGTTTAACACAAGTTACATATAGGTGCATAATTACAGATGTTATAGACATTATAGGTATTAATACTATAGCAGACAGCAGAAAACGCTTGAGAGTGATAAAGTATAATAGGAAACAATACCGAGATACAGCGTAGGGTGTGCCACAGGTGGCATCTATGGAGATAATATGAAAGCCTGTTAGATGGATGTGGTGGATGCATCGAGCTCAATGAGCCAGAGTTTGATTTTGTTCTTGAAGAAGTGGAACGTCGATTCTGTTCTGAGTGTGGTAGGTATAGTGTTCCCAGGTTTGGCCACAAGGACTGGGAAGCTTCTTCCCCCCAGAAATCAGAAGCTCGAAGCTTGGTATAGAAAGCTTATTGACATAGGCTGACCTCAGGGGTCTATTAGCAGAGTGACGCGTGAAGCGATTAATGAGATAATCAGGTGCCAGATTGTTCTGGGCCTGTAGGCTAAGGCTCGAGTTTTGAGAGATATTCTGTGCACGCCGGGGAGCCAGTGTAGGTTGTGTCTTGTATCAGAGATGTGAGTTCTCCTAGGGATGTTAAGGGCAGCTCTGATGGCATTGTTTTGGGTAACTTGTAATTTGTCGATGTTTCTCTGGCTGGTCCCTAGGCATAGGGCGTTGCAGTTGTCAATTTTTGCCATGATTAGAGTTCTGGCTAGGATGGTGCAATTCTTAATCATCAGGAAAGGTCTGCAGGCTGTGATGAGTTTGCAAGTGTGGGCCGAGGCAGACACCACAGCATTTGTCTGGTGAGAGATAGGGTCGAGTCAAGATAAATGCCAAGTGTTTTTGTTATGTTAGACACTTTAATGATGTTTCCATCTATGGTAAATGAGTTGTAGGCAGGGTCTAGTTTAGCCAGTTTGGGGTGCGAACCGAGGACTAACAACTCAATTTTTTCATCATTAAGGCAGAGCCTATGATATGCCATCCAGGCCTGGATGACTGAGTAGACTACATTCACAGGCCGATTCATGTAATTCCTCACAAAAGTGTCGCACGCGGCTGGCGCACAGCGTGCCCGTGCGAATGTCTGCGCCAGCCGCGTGCGATAAAATCAATTTCCGCGCACAGCGTATTCATGGATTCTCGCCTCCAAAAGCAGACGTGGCGCAGCGACCCTGCAGCAGCACCAGTTACGCCCCCAAGAACGCCCTCGCGCAAGGAAAAGCCATCAAGATCTCAAAACCATCGCAAAGGGCTGCGCCAACCCTGTACCAGTTTACCGGACTGGCAAACAGCAAACGCAAAGCGGGGAACGCGTATTACGGGTGTCGGGAACACGCGTGTGCGAGAAGTTTCACACGCGATCTGGCCTGTGGGAGCCTGTGTGTGTATTTCAGGGGTGCGCGAGAAGTATTACAGGCAAATGGCCTGGGTGTGTGTATTTCAGGGGTGCGCGAGAAGTTCCACACGTGAATGGCCTGGGCGCGTGTATTTCCGGGGTGCGCGAGAAGTACCACATGCAAATGGCCTGTGTGTGTGTATTTCAGGGGTGCGCGAGAAGTACTACACGCGATCGTGAAGTTCCACACGCTATCTGGCCTGGGGGAGCGTGTGCGTGTATTTCAGGGGTGCGCGAGAAGTCTCACACGCGATCCAGCCTGGGGGAGCGTGTGCGTGTATTTCAGGGGTGCGCGAGAAGTTCTACACGCGAATGACCTGGGTGCGTGTATTTCAGGGGTGCGTGAGAAGTTCCACACGCGATTGGCCTGGGCGCGTGTATTTCAGGGGTGCGCGAGAAGTTCCACATGCGATTGGCCTGGGCGCGTGTATTTCAGAGGTGCGCGAGAAGTTCCACACGCGATTGGCCTGGGCGTGTGTATTTCAGGGGTGCGTGAGAAGTTCCACACGCGATTGGCCTGGGCACGTGTATTTCAGAGGTGCGCGAGAAGTTCCACACACGATTGCCCTAGGCGTGTGTATTCCAGAGGTGCGCGAGAAGTTCCACACGCGATTGGCCTGGGCGCGTGTATCTCAGGGGTGCGCGAGAAGTTCCACATGTGATTTGCCTGGGCGCGTGTATCTCAGGGGTGCGCAAGAAGTTCCACACGCATTTGGCCTGGGCGCGTGTATCTCAGGGGTGCGTGAGAAGTTCCACACGTGATTGCCCTGGGCGTGTGTATTCCAGTGGTGCGCGAGAAGTTCCACACGCGATTGGCCTGGGCGCGTGTATTTCAGAGGTGCGCGAGAAGTTCCACACATGATTGGCCTGGGCGCGTGTATCTCAGGGGTGCACGAGAAGTTCCACACGCGATTTGCCTTGGCGCGTGTATCTCAGGGGTGCGTGAGAAGTTCTACACGGGATTGGCCTGGGCGCGTGTATCTCAGGGGTGCGCGAGAAGTTCCACACGCATTTGGCCTGGGCGCGTGTGTCTCAGGGGTGCGTGAGAAGTTCCACATGCGATTGCCCTGGGCGTGTGTATTCCAGAGGTGCGCAAGAAGTTCCACACGCGATTGGCCTGGGCGCGTGTATTTCAGAGGTGCGCGAGAAGTTCCACACGCGATTGGCCTGGGCGTGTGTATCTCAGGGGTGTGCGAGAAGTTCCACACGCGATTTGCCTGGGCGCGTGTATCTCAGGGGTGCGCGAGAAGTTCCACATGCGATTGGCCTGGGCGCGTGTATCTCAGGGGTGCGCGAGAAGTTCCACATGCGATTGGCCTGGGCGCTTGTATTTCCGAGGTGCGCGAGAAGTTCCACACACGATCTGGCCTGGGGGAGCGTGTGCGTGTATATCAGAGGTGCGCGAGAAGTTCCACACGCGATTGGCCTGGGCGCGTGTATCTCAGGGGTGCGCAAGAAGTTCCACATGCAATTTGCCTGGGCGCGTGTATCTCAAGGGTGCGCGAGAAGTTCCACACGCGATTGGCCTGGGCGCTTGTATCTCAGGGGTGCGCGAGAAGTTCCACATGCGATTGGCCTGGGCGCGTGTATTTCCGAGGTGCGCGAGAAGTTCCACACGCGATTGGCCTGGGGGAGCGTGTGCGTGTATATCATAGGTGAGCGAGAAGTTTCACACGTAATTGGCCTGGGCGCGTGTATTTCAGGGGTGCGCGAGAAGTTCCACACGCGATTGGCCTGGGCGCGTGTATTTCAGGGGTGCGCAAGAAGTTCCACACGCGATTGGCCTTGGCACGTGTATTTCAGAGGTGCGCGAGAAGTTCCACACGCGATTGGCCTGGGCGCGTGTATTACAGAGGTGCGCGAGAAGTTACACATGCAATTACCCTGGGCGCGTGTATTTCAGTGGTGCGCGGGAAGTTTCACACGCGATTGGGCTGCGTGCAGGTATTTCAGGGGTGCGCAGGAAGTTTCACACGCAATTGGGCTGCGTGCGGGTATTTCAGGGGTGCGCGCAAAGTTTTACACGCGATCTGGCCTGGGGGAGCATGTGCGTGTATTTCAGGGGTGCGCGTGAAGTTTTACACGCAATTTCAGCAGGGTACGTGTATTTCAGGGGTGCCGGGGAGTCCTACATGTGATTTGGCAGTGTGGGTCCTCCCAGGTGTTCCCTGTACACCCTCCACAGCCCCTCCAGGCAGCCCACACCACAGGGGACTACCCTGCATCCCTGGTCATGTCCCGCAGGCAGCCCACCCAACATGGGCATGCCCCCCAGCAAAGGCACATGTCTCCTTGCACTAATGATCACCAACTCATGTCCCCTTGCACCCCCATCCCCAGAATTGCGGGGCACCTGCCAGCAGGCCCCACTCATGTCCCACTCATGTCCCCTTGCACCCCCACCCCCAGCATTGCGGGGCACCTGCCAGCAGGCCCCCACACATGTCCCACTCATGTCCCCCTGCACCCCCACCCCCCAGCATTGTGGGGCACCTGCCAGCAGGCCTCCACTCATGTCCCACTCATGTCCCCACCACCCCCACCCCCAGCAGTGCAGGGGCACCCTCCACCAGGCCCCCACCCATGTCTCCCACCACCCCCACCCCCAGCAGTGCAGGGGAACCCTCCACCAGGCCCCCACCCATGTCCCCTTGCACCCCCACTCCCCAGCACTGTGGGGCACCTGCGAGCAGGCCCCCACCCATGTCCAACTCATGTTCCCCACCACCCCCACCCCCCAGCACTGTGGGGCACCTGCCAGCAGGCCCCCACCCATGTCCAACTCATGTTCCCCACCACCCCCACCCCCCAGCACTGTGGGGCACCTGCCAGCAGGCCCACACCCATGTCCAACTCATGTTCCCCACCACCCCCACCCCCCAGCACTGTGGGGCACCTGCGAGCAGGCCACCACCCATGTCCAACTCATGTTCCCCACCACCCCCACACCCCAGCACTGTGGGGCACCTGCCAGCAGGCCCCCACCCATGTCCAACTCATGTTCCCCACCACCCCCACACCCCAGCACTGTGGGGCACCTGCCAGCAGGCCCCCACCCATGTCCAACTCATGTTCCCCAGCCAACATGTCATCACAATCTAGATCCCTGGTCCCTATGGTCAGCCTCCAAATGCATAACACCCACCCGAGTATTGCATCCACCCACTCAGAAATGGCAATTACATGACAGAACACCAATTGCAAGTTTCGAAACAAACACATGTCCCTCACATACACCCAATGGGTGTCAGTGAATCTCAAAACCCATATCATGATATGCATGAAACCAATGAGATGATACTACAAATTGAAGTTCGATAAAAAAATATGTATTAAATGAAACATAAATAGATTCAAAAATAAAGAAAAAGAAATGGGAATGTACAAAAATTAAAAGAAGCATATCTGTGAAAAAAAGCAAAACCAAAAATCATAATCCAAAGTAATGTTGTCCAAAGTCACTGTCCACAAAAGCAAATCCAATGGGAAATAATAATTGAAAGCCATTGCTCCATGGGTAAATTGTGAAAGAAAAATTAAATCCAACAGTGAACTATGTACAGACGAACAAGCCAGGGTCCATTATCCCAAGAAAAGAAATGAAACCTATCTAACAACACAAACTAATAAAATAAACTATATACAAAAATGTGGCCAATGTCCAAAAGGTCCAAAATAAATAAAAAAACAAAGGAAACCTAACACTACCTACATAACTATGTACAAGGGCAGCGGGCTAGTCTGACGGCTCACTTTTGGATGTCCCGGCCCAGGGCATCATCGAACTCCTGCTCAATGTCCCGGAGGCGGTCCTCCTCCATGGCCCCGAGGGTCCGCAGGGCCGTCGACGTGTCCACCTCCAACCCCCTGCGGATTGTCTCGAGGCACTCGGCCCGCCTCAGGGCCCTCCGCATGGAGTTCTCCGCCCTGACCATTGTGAGCCGTGCCTCTTCCGCCCGCTGCCGCTCCGCATCTATGGCGTGGCCCAACCGCTGCCACACGGAAGACACTCTCTGTCCTGGGTCCTCCTGCCCTCCGGCCGATGCCTGCCCCTCCCATGTTGAAGGACCCGAGCCTTCATGGCTCCCACCACGTTGCTGCTGCTGCTGTGCCTCTGCCTGTGCACTGCCTCCTGCTGCCTGCACATCCTCCGCCGGCTGGGGTGCAGTCGTTGATGTGGCCACCCCTGCTGGACGTCCGACTCCCGACTGTGGCAGGGATGCCTCCTCCACCAGCCTGGCCGCACCGTCAGAGGCAGCTCCACAGGGCACCCAGGTGACTGATGGGTGGGAAGATGGCACAGAGGATGACTGGGGCATAGGGGGTTCAGTTAAGGAGGGGGTCGTAGCAAGCCCCATCAAACAGGTGACCTGTCCCAGCAGGCTGACGTGGTCAACGAGCCATTTGAGATGACATGCAGTCTCCTCATGAAAAGACTGCAGGTCAACTCGCATGGCCCGTTGACGCAACTACACACCAGTCAGGACAGGCTCAACCCGGACCCAGATAGCCACGTCCGCAGGCAGAGGAAGGCCAGTTGTCGTTTGCTCATCCCCTGCCTGAAAACGGGCCTGGACATAGGCATCCGTGCTGGTGCAAGATGATGCAGGGACAGGATCAGGGACAGGATTGCACACAGGCACGTCCGTGGCGGCGGCCTGTGCTGCCTCCTGTCCCTGGTCCTGCACTGCACCACTAGCACCAGTGGGATCCCCACCTCCAGACCCCGTCTCTGTTGCTTGCACGGCCTTCTCCTCCACCAAACCCCCCACCAACCTGGATGACTCCGTGCCATCTTCCCCCGTTGGGCCCTGTGGGGTCCCAGCTGCCCCTTCTGCTTCCGAGGAGTCCAACTCCAACCTCCGCCTCTTGGACCTCCCCCCGGCAGCTGCGGCCTGGGATGCGGCACCGGACTCCTCACTTCCCGACAAGATGACAACATGGGAGGGGAGCCGGGCCTTGCGTCTCCGGCTGGCGGTGGGATCCCCGCCGCTGTGCTCCACAGCACCTTCTCCGCCCTCTTCATCAGTTGACTCTGCAGACAGGGAGAAATAGAACTCAGGCATCAGGACACTGTACAATGGACACATACACACATGACAGTTGTACATGAGTGGCATTGGCAAACCTCAGACATGCCATCACAATCCCTAACACACATGTCATTTCAACTCGCACACATGAGCCATACCACAACCATATCGCAACTGCCAGCACCATCCATACCCATACAACAGCATGAGCAGGCAAAGCTGAGCCAGACATCACATGCAACACAGGAAGTGCACCACACATGTACACACACCACCACACTTGCATGCATATGTACACCTCTGCCAAGTGTTGCAGTGTTCAGATGGGCATCCATGTCACATCTGCCAATCAGGCTTCCACATCCCGCTGTCACATGCATCCATGTTGCATCACTGTTGCACCCTTGTCAAATACACACAAATGCACATGTACACAGTGCTGATACATGCAGCTGAAAACAACATACATGCGTGACATCACGGACATGTCTACTTACATACACATTCATCCAAACATGTGTGCCCACACAACTGCATTTGGCATGCAAGCCTACACACACAAGCACCATCCATGTCTCACACATTACAGCCCTTGCATGTATTAGCCCCACGGCCCTGTACTCCCTCACCCATACTCGACCCCATACAAACAGATGTGCAACCTGCACACTACTGAAACATCCCCACACGCACAGCTCACAATCAGGATGCATGTACACTTACCGCTCGACTCCAGACGGGTCTGCCTCTCAAGGACCTGGACGTGGAGCGCTGGGGATATGCGTTCCAGGACCCTCATCTGATCTTCTGACAAGTGGCCCCGGCTCCCCTTGGCATCTGCTGCCTTCAAGAGGCGCCGGGCCTTGTTCAGGGTCCTGGACCTGAAGTCCTCCCAGCGCTTCTTGACATGTTGGAAGTCGCGGACTGCCACCCCCTCCGCGTTGATTGCAGTCACGATGTCAGTTCAGATCCGAGTCCATCCTTCTTTGTCAGCGCGGGAACTTCCTAAGAGGGCATCATACTGCCCCAGGACTTGCTCCACCAGGACACCAACTTCGGTGGCACTGAAGCTGGTGCCCCTCTGCCTCTCTGGCCGGGGGTTGTCAGTGGTGCCAGATGTTGCAGTGCCCGACATGACAACCCCAGAGGCAGGAGTGGGTGGGCAACTGGGTCCTGAGGCTGGGCTGTGAAGCGATGGAATCCCAGTAGGGAGTCTTAGGTTCCAGCAGGGGTGGTCACAGCAACAGCACCCCTGGCTGATGTGCAGGCAGCAAATGGCAGGGCACGTGGGCAGCAGGCAGTCAGGCAGCAGCAGATGGCAGGTGGGAGCGTGCTCGGGGCTCTGGGGGGCAGTAGTTCGGCCTTCTGGGCAGGAGCGTGGTCTTCCGTGTGCTTACGTGTGGCCAGCTTGATACGGAGTGATTTGGCACGTGAAAATTCTGCACGTCAGCGTGTAATTCGAGGAAAGGCCCTTAGCGCGTAAGCGCGTCAGCACGCATACGTGATTCCATTGGACCAAAGGCCCTTAGCGCGTATGCGCGTCTGTGATGTATCGCGCACGGGCGTTGCTTTTCGTGGGGTGCGATGCGTGTGTTTTGCAGGCGTTGGGGTTCACACGCTATCACTTCACAGCGGGTGGGTTTTGGCTACGCGTTCTTCTACACGCAAGGCAGACGGGTGAGTGGTACCCTGCTCCCTCAGGCCTGATTGCTTGTAAAACCACCCGCGAGCCCCCGAAATACACGTGCCCAGGCCAATCGCTTGTGGAACTTCTCGCGCACCTCTGTAATACACGCACACGCTCCCCCAGGCCCAATCGCGTGTGGAATTTCTAGCGCACCTCTGAAATACACGCGCCCAGGCCAATCGCGTGTGGAACTTCTCGCGCACCTCTGAAATACACGCACACGATCCCCCAGGCCCAATCACGTGTGGAACTTCTCGCGTACCTCTGAAATACACGCGCCCAGGCCAATCGCGTGTGGAACTTCTCGCGCACCTCTGAAATACACGCGCCCAGGCCAATTGCGTGTGGAACTCTCGCGCACCTCTGAAATACACGCACACGCTCTCCCAGGCCCAATCGGGTGTGGAACTTCTCGCGCACCTCTGAAATACACGCGCCCAGGCCAATCGCGTGTGGAACTTCTCGCGCATCTCTGAAATACACGCACACGCTCCCCCAGGCCCGATCGCGTGTGGAACTTCTCGCGCACCCCTGAAATACACGCACACGCTCCCCCAGGCCCGATCGCATGTGAAACTTCTCGCGCACCTCTGACATATACGCGCCCAGGCCAATCGCGTGTGAAACTTCTCACGCACCTCTGTAATACACGCGCCCAGGCCAATCGTGTGTGGATCTTCTTGCGCACCCCGGAAATACACGCGCCCAGGCCAATCGCATGTGGAACTTCTCGCGCACCTCTGTAATACACGCACCCAGGCCAATCGCGTGTGGAACTTCTCGCGCACCCCTGAAATACACGCGCCCAGGCCAATCGCGTGTGGAAATTCTCGCGCACCTCTGAAATACACGCGCCCAGGCCAATCGGGGTGGAATTTCTCGCGCACCCCTGAGATACACGCGCCCAGGCCAATCGCGTGTGGGACTTCTCGCGCACCCCTGAAATACACGCGCCCTGGTCATTTGCGTGTGGAACTTCTCGCACACCTCTGTAATACACGCACACGTTCCCCCAGGCCCAATCGCGTGTGGAACTTCTCGCGCACCTCTGAAATACATGCGCCCAGGCCAATCGCTTGTGGAACTTCTCACACACCTCTGAAATACACGCACACACTCCCCCAGGCCCGATCGCGTGTGGGCCTTCTCGCGCGTGTAGAACTTTGGCGCACATTTTTTTCCTGCACAGCGACGCTACCGCCTGCTTTCGTGTGGCGGATATGTATTGGTCTGTGCGCGTCTTTGGCCGTGCGCTGTTTTTCCCTATTCGATTCCATGAATACGTGTTGTAGGCGAGCGTGTGGGCGTTCTGCGCACTTGCCTCCTGTACTTCCCCTGTGACGCCCACATTTTCACAAGTTGTTCCCCATTCTGCGTGTGACGCCCCGTGTTACGCCTACTTTTGTTGTGTGCGCCGTGCTATGTGCGAATTCACTGTGGCCTTATCGCACAGCGTTCGATGACCTGTGCGCCAGCGTGCGCCAGCGTGCGCCAGCGTGCACCAGCGTACGCCGCACACTTTTTCAGCGCACATCCCACATTTTGCGCACGCACGGACTTCCATGAATAGATGTGCGATGTTTTCTGTGCAATAATCGCACTTGCACTGCGATTTTCGCTATTTCACTGCGAATCGCACGTTTTCGCACGCGTGCGCCATTTTTTCGGCGCACATTAATTCCATGAATCGGCCTGTAAGTGCTTTGGTGTCAGAGGCATAGTCACAGTGATGGAGATGAGTATCTGGGTGTCATCAGCATAATTGGTATGTTCACTTACTGTGCATATATTCATGGGTGCAAGATTTTGATTTTCACAATGGGGCAAAAGTACTTGGGCATATGTTATTTTTGCAGTTGGTAATATTTTTCCCTATTACATGCTGTTTAAATGCAGTTAGTTCAGGTTGTGCGATGTATGACAACAGTCACCAAGAGACTGGCCATAAAACAAGGGGCTTGTTGTATGCTGCTTAACCCAAGTTTGTGATCCTCTGCCGAAGGCCATGGACAATGACAGGGTACATATTTGGGAGTCTATTTTGGCTGTGTGTTTTCAGACTTTCATACATGTGAGACTATGGGAGGAAAAATGAAGAACATTGTTTAAAAACAATCTATACGACATGGTGGTGGTCATTAAAGATCAGATCGCTCTCCCTCAGCGGAGTTCCAAATGGCGATGCAACGAAACGCTTTTCAAGGACACAGTCTTACCAGAGCAGCTGGAGTTGGACATCACTCAATACTTTGAGCAAAACTATGTAGGTGAAACTCCCATCAACACAGTATGGGAGGCAGGTAAAGCCACATGGAGGGGACCTCTCATTAGGGAGGGAGCAGAGAAAAAACGGGGAACGCCTGCTCATAGAAAACAGATTGTGAAATGAAATTGCCCAACTTGATCTCGCAGCTCAATCAGCGGACTCCGAAAGACTGCAGAAGATTGAACAAGCTAACTCCAAAAGAGAAGAACTACGGCAGCTGGAAACAAATGGCATTATTCACAAGCTTCAATGCCTGAAGCAAAAGCACTATGAACATGGGAACAAAGCAGGTGCGTTACTTGCTGCAAGACTCCGAGGGCAACTCCGTGAACGATGGGTTCCAACTGTGCACGATACAGATGCACCCCCAGACCATCGTCCCCCCAGTATCCCCGAGTTCTTCGCCAATTTTTTTGAGAGACTTTACACTTCACAAGATACACCGCACCCAGAGGCGATAACAGACTATCTGACCAAAGTAGCCATGCCGACCCTCCCATTGGAAACAACGCAAGACATGGAAACCCCTATCACGGGAGAAGAAATTACAGACGCAATTAAAAGACTTCCGATGTGGAAAGCACCGGGGAACGATGGATACACCGCAGGGTTTTACAAAACTTTCCAGAATGCACTCCTCTCGTTTATGCTGGTCCTCTTTAACAACATCATCAGCACTGGTGTGGCACCCGACTCCTTTTCTGAAGCCCTAATAATGTTGATCCCCAAAGAAGGAAAGGACCCCAAGCAATGTGCCTCCTACCGCCCGATATCGCTCCTGAATATTGATGCCAAGATTTACACGAGGGTACTCACTGCGAGGCTCGAGGCACACATGCCCACAATAATTCACATTGACCAAGTAGGCTTCATCTTAAGTAGACAAGGCACAGATTCCCCCCGCAAGACCCTCCACCTCATACACGAGGCCAGAAACCTGCCAAACGCACCAGCACTGTTTTTGATCGATGCAGAGAAAGCGTTCGACAGAGTCGAATGGCACTTCTTCGACGAGCTATCAAGGCAGTCTATACAGCTACAAGAGCCGCTGTAGTGGTGAACGCCCAGTACTCCCGCTGGTTTCCTCTCAGGAGAGGAACGAGACAAGGCTGTCCACTCTCTGCGATTCTCTTTGCGCTCTCACTAGAACCCCTGGCCCGTGCCCTCCAAGCAGACACTGCCGTTGAAGGAATGCAGGTGAATGGCAGAGAATACAAACTAGCCTTGTATGCAGACGACATCTTGCTCCACGTGGTAAACCCAATCCCAAGGGCGATACGCCTCATTGAAGAATATGGTACACTCTCCGGCTTTAAGGTAAATAAATCCAAATCCACTCTCTTCCCGCTCCATGACCCATCCCTGGAGCAGCAACATGACCTCGAACGCCTTGGCCTGATTGTCGGAGGCCCCACATTACGATAACTGGGAATCAACGTAACAAGAGATCTAACTCAACTCTAGGAGGCAAACTTCCCGCAACTCATAAGCGCTCTCAAAACGGATCTCGCAAAATGGAAAACCCTCACAATTTCCTGGATAGGCCGCTTGAACGCAATTAAGATGGTGACCCTCCCACGCTTCCTATATCCCTTCCAGGTCCTCCCCATCGCAATCCCGGACCACTTCTCCAAACAGACCAAAAAGGCCACACTTGAATTCTTGTGGGATGGAGAGAAACCCCGGATACCATATGACATCCTTATACTCCCGAAGGAGATGGGTGGAGTGGGCCTCCCGAACATCGAACGATAATACCAGGCGACCTAATTTAGGATCCTGATCCCACACCTGCGCAGTAGAAAGGACCTCCAATGGGTCCAACTAGATAATGATGTCCTGCTCCATGTTACTCTTGCAGAGTGGCTATGGGTCCCCAGAGCAAAACTCACAAAATGTTTAAGTGACCACCCAATACTGGGCACCATGTGGAACATCTGGAGGAAGGGGAAAGGGATGACCAGAATCACGACATTGCCTTCTCCACTAAGTCATCTCTGGTCCCCCAGGATCCGAGAGGAAATCCCCGAACACGCCAGATGCCAGACCTGGTTTGATGCCGGCCTGGAGAGAGTAGGCCAACTGTGGAGAAACGGGAACTTCATCTCGACCTCGGAACTAGAGGAGGCCCTCCAAATCCATCCAATTCCAATCTTCTTGTATCTACGATTAAAAGGGGTCATGTCAAGGAAGGAATTGAAGGAAACCACACGACGAGAGCTGACACCGTTCGAATCGATACTGGACACGACCAACTCATCGAAAGGTTTAATAGCGCGCATGTACAAGGCCCTCATCACCAAAGATCAAACTCCAAGTCTTCGCCTCAAAGAGCGTTGGGAAAAGGACTTTAACAGAGAATTTGAACAACACACCTGGGACAAAATCTGCGAAACACCAGCTAAAGTATCAATTGCCACCGAGTACAAATTACATGCCCTGAAACTGCTCCATCAATGGCAGTATGATCCTTGCAGACTCTCGAAAATGTTCCAAACATCTAGCACAAAATGCTGGAGACGCTGATTACTGGCACATGTGGTGGAAGTTCCCCAAGGTACGCATCTATTGGCAAGAGGTCCTGGGATGGATTAAACAATTAGATGGCATAGAAAGAGTCCTATCCCCTCTCCTGATCTTATTTGGCCTTGAAGAAGAAGAGGACAGAGTCGTACGTGTAAAAGGATTGATATCTCCCCTCCTGTTGGCGGCAAGAGCGGCCCTAGTCATCAAATGGAAGTCCCCGCACCTACCTGACAGAAAAGACTGGCTGCAAATCGCTATAAATATATACACAATGGAAAAAATAACCGCGGCCCTCCATGACAAGGCCGCCTGGCAGGAGGAAGCCTGGATGGACTTCACTGAACCATATATCACAAGTACGGCCGGTACCGACTCACAGCTCTAAGCATAAGGCCATTCAACGGCCCATATCCGTAAACCGAATAGCGATCTACGTACTGCTTAATAGCCATCCCTGTCACAACCTTTGCATAGAACCTATGACACTGACAGAGATCAACGTCACACCGCCACTTAAGATAATCACAGTTAACGCCGATATCCGGAAGTCGTCAAAGAATGGACATGGGGGGGCGGCGGTTCGTACTATATATCCATCGAGAGTGGACATGTATGTTACTATCGGTTTGTTATTGAAGTAGATCGCAATGATCTTGTGATAAAACCAAGTTTGCTCAGTTATGTATTCACCTGACTGTTCACTTTTGATGTAAAAACCCAATAAAATTCAATTTGGAAAAACAAAAAAAACAATCTATACAAAAAAGGAGCCACCCTACTCTAGTTTTAGATACCCCATAGGCTGTGATGTAGCCTGTGTATTCTCACCCATGGTATTATTTCTTGTGTAATCGTACCTATTGTATTATACTGTGCTTTCTTTATCTTCATCTACCTTATATAAATACATGAGCCGTCTTTTACTGTATTGCTCCTTTGAATTCTATTGTATTATGAAACCCGTTGTGAGCCCCCTCCCTATAAAAAAAGTCAATTAACTTTGACTACGGTTATATTAAATAAAAATGTTTTGGGTATTATTTTATTGTATTTGTGTATTTATATGTGATTAATAGTCCTTAAATGGACTATTTTGGGGTACACAGAGTGTAGTATTTTAACACATTTGGAGTACTGCGCTGATGTTTTGAAGGAACACTGCATTTCCTTCATCAGTTAGGTTTACTCCATCATGTATATAGAAATTGGCCATGTAGAACTGTATTTTGCTTTTTGAAATACATAATTGATTGGGGTCTCTAATGAATGCTAAAACTACATTATTAACATTTCTCAGTGATTTATCAATTTTACCATTAAATCTGGTGGCCCATCTTCATGTTTGCCTCTGAGAAAGACTGGAAAAGATAAAGACTTTGTGAGTGAAGAGTTCCATTAGTTTTTGCAAGTCTTGTTTCATCATTACAGTAAGGGACACACCTCGTACATTCCCCAAATCATTGCCTCTACAAAGAATTAGTATGACGTCTCAGTGCCCTGTACTTTTTAGATCTAGTTATTTTAGAAAAACTTTGATCCAATGCATTCCTTGCATGCCAAACCAATTAATTTTAAAATCTCTCAAATCAAGCTCCATGTTAATATTTCGTTTCTCACAAAAAGCCAGTAATAAAAATAGGCAACTGTCTCCGATTAGCCAAACAGTTTTCAAACCAGCCATGATATCCGCAGTCTTTCTCTGTTTCCAGAAAAAGTTTGAATTTCTAATAATGTCTATGACTAGGACATGTATTATGTGTGCATTTTGGTGTTTGTAATTGGTTGATGTTACTGTTGTAATTATGTATTTGTCTGTGATTGGTTAGGCTGAAAATGGATTGGCCATTTTTTTTTATTTTGGTTAGTAAATATAGTCCTCTTTTTGTGATTTTGATTTTGGAAAGTATAAAAGCTATCATTTTATGAAGTTTTGTCCTGCTGATTGTAGAACTCTTTATGCACTACAGTCTCATTGTTTGCGTCCAACCCATCATTTACCTGTTTTTGAACCTTATCCACCCCATCGAAGCCCAGTTTTCTATATCCCAACTATGCATACTTTATCATTATCCACTTTAAATAACGCCATGAACAGTCATTCATTGTATTGACACAGTTTAAGTACCCTGCTATAACTACTGTCTCTTTTGTCATTTATATTCCATACTCAGATTCCTTGAAAAAAAAAGAATTCTCATAGCTGCGGCTTTTATAAAGGGGAGTAATTGGTGTATTTGGTGTATTTGAGGATCGCACCTAACAACAGCAATGACTGCTGTGTTTATTCTGTACCCATTGGATGTGCAGCGTAACAACCCGTGGGTAAACGTGGCACCCTGTGCAGCCATGGCTATATTCTGGCAAATGGCACATCATGTGTTTGTGGATATGTAGTAGCTGCTGCTATCCAAAATTTTGGGTGGATAAGCAACATAGATGAATTGAGTGCTTTGCAGGATTGAAAGAGACTAGGGGAGTGGAGGAGGACCATGAGCAGTGTAGGGGGGCTGGTAAGTGTGCTAGAAACACTTGTTTGGAGTTTGTGGGAGTCTAAATACATTTTACTATCCATAGTTTATTTTGTGTAGCCGGGTGTTACTGCAAACAGTCTTGGAGGAGCTTTTTAATAACCGTGTTTATGAAAAAGCATGTGCGTGGGCACATCAACGCTTTTCATCATTTTAATAGTTGCACCTGTGGGCACGGCTATGGTTATAGCCACGTCTATTAAACCATACATTTTCTGTGCCATAATCATATTGCCATGTGGATTACACAGCACAGAATTACATTGGTGTGAGTTAGTTTTAGTTTATGTGCTGCAAAGCAAGATCTGCAGCCAGGTCGAGTAGCCGTGGTAATATAAGATGCTGGGTGGGGGAAAAAGGATTTCTGTGAGTTTGATAGTTTGTTATTGGTTGTTCTTACTATTCTATTTATGTAGCTCTTTGTGATTGGTTGCAGTTAAAATGTGACATCCATTTTAGTAGTTTTACTGGTAAATAGTCCTCTTCTTTTGGTATTCATTTTGGAAATTATAAAAGCCACTGTTCTATGCAGTTTTATCCTTTTCATTCAAAAACTCTTACTGTGCACATGACCGGAGAGTAGCTGATGTGAAAGTAAGTGTTAATATTTATATATTTGCATTGTTGTTTGTCTTAGTTATATTAACCACTACTATAGGTGGTGTTCATTATCATTGTTTTCCTCTGCTCTGATTGTGTGGCAAGTATTTTTGAATTTTATTTTTTAACTTTCACTAACATGGACCTACACAATTAGATTTATCAATAAATGGCATTTATATGCATTTATATACAGGCATTTAGTTTTTGTATTCATGTTGGAGGTTGAAGGTGTATTTGATTGTATTTGTTGTAATTTCAATGCACTTTCAGCAGTGCAGTACTCTTAGTAGTTTTGAGTTTTCTGTGAGGTAGTACAATTGATGGTGTTTTTGCAAGTTCAGTTTAGTCATTTTTTATTTCTGTATTTTGTTTTATCTGCATCATTTTCATCATCCCGATGAACTTACACTAGCTAGCTGTTTCACAGTTAACTCCTGTAAAAGGCCAACCCATATTCAAAACTGCTGGAGATGGCAGCAGTATTTCTGCAGTCAGTGCTTGAAAAGCCTCCTTTGAGAACCTTTTTAGTATTTCTGATGATTCTTCAAGTGGAGTGCTCCAGTGCTGCAGGTGTTCTAAGACTGTGGCAGCACATTTAATGTATACAGGTTGATTGTGCACAACCACCATTCACAGCTCCAGTGAAGAGGGACGACCACATGTAAGTCAAAAAGGCCACCGTTGGTATGGGGCACACCATTTAGAAATATATGAAGACCCATGTCTTGGTGTCTTTTTGCACAAGCTAAATTGGACTTTCTCCAATTATTTTTTTGCCATAAAATATGAAAACCGATTTATTTGAAAAGTACTAGTGTTTCTACCTGTTTGGTTGTTTTCTATCCCTTATTCTCCGAGTTTACTTGTCCCACCCTATTCACTCTTGTTTTCTAAGTTTACTTAACATTTCCCATCCTCTGTCCTGCAACCACACACTATAATGTCCTTTGTTTAATCTCACCCAGTTTATATATCCCTCTTTGTTTATTGCAGATTTTATTCCAATGCATGCAGTCAAGATGTTGAATGAACATTGAGGTTCCCAAACTGTGTGATGGCTTGTTTGAAATACCCCTATTTTAAAACTTCCCCACAAAATGTGTACGTCACTTTCCCGATCTCCTTTTTTCTGAGTTGGTCCTCCACCCAGTAATATTGTCAACTCCAATTGTTTTTTGCATACCTTGCTTTTTTATGGAGATAAACCTGAAGCCACTCATCGAAGCTCAGTTTTCAAGTTTACTTATCCCACCCTATATTATCTTGCTGTCCAAGTTTACTTACCCTACCTCATTCTTTCTATTGCAACTACCTAGTATAATTTCTCGTGTTTAATTTTACCCAGTTATATATTGCTATTAATCTATTATAGTGACAGTTTCAATACTTTTTTTATATGTATTTACATCCCACAGGTTGACACAAACTGGAATACAACCTTTCGCCAAGTCGGCCACCAGTAACTTCTCTTGATCTTGGCCAATGTTTTGGTCACTCCTGGATGTCCTTCAATTAGTGAATTTGTGAGTCATGATAACTTGCAATAACTTGGTCCTGCAATTCCTTATTTGGGATGTAAGGACACTCTTGGTAATACGGTACCCTGTTGGTGACTGTGTGTTGCTTCCCCTTTAGAAGCCATGCCTGTTGTGCCTCTGCATTCATGTGACACTGGACTTTAGTTCTTAGATCATCCAGGGGTAAAGCTACTGTAAGCGCACCCATGATTTTCTCCTCCGGGATGATAGCTACCGGGTATGGTGTTGCATATGCGTCTTCTCCTTCACTCATACGGGACAGAGCATCGGGTGGTAAGTAATTACGTAGTCGTACTCGGCAAAAAAGAGGGCCCATTGGAGATGATGGGACAACTGTGCTCTAGCTGTAATCAGGTATTGCAGGTTGTGATGGTCAGTAATCTTGGTAACCGTATGTCTGGACCCCAAGAGATAATGCCTCCACGCCTTGAATGCTGACTTGATTGCTAGAATATCTTTGTCTGTGAGGGTGTAATTCAGCTCTGGGGCTGAGACTTTACTTGACCAGAATGCCACAGGATGAAGTTGACCGATGTCTGGATTTTTCTTGAAAGGACCGCTCCCATAGCTATGTTGGAGGCATTGGTCTCAACCACATATGGGAAGTCAGGCCGGGGGTTTTACGGTGATAAAAGTTTGCAAACCCGTGAACACTCTGGACTCCCTTTACTGATGACGGTGAAGGCCAGTTGAGGAATGCATCCACCTTTCGTGTATCCATACGGATGCCACGTGGAGTGAGGAGGAAGACTAGGACCTCAACTTCAGTCACATGGAAGAAGCACTTTTCTAGCTTGGCATACATGCGGTGTTGTCAGAGTTTCTCAAGGATAGCATGAACATGGGCAACATGGTCTTCCTTTGTAGCTGAATATATCAAGATGTCGTCGATATAGATGAGTGCACAGATATCAAGTAGCTCCTGGAATACATCATTCATGAAGAATGGAAACACTACAGGTGCATTACAAACTTAGTACGGAAGGCGGTCTTCCACTCATCGCACTTTTTAACTCGTACCAGGTGGTAGGCCTTTCTGAGAACCAGTTTGGTGTACATCTGGGCGTCCTTGACTTGGTCCAGGAGCTCTGGGATGAGCGGCAAGCGGTAACGGTTCTTAACCGTTATTTGGTTCAGTGAACGGTAGTCAATACAGGTCCTCACATCCCCCTCCTTCTTAGGCACAAAGAAGAGGGGTGATGCCACAGGTGACTTGGATGGGCGGATGAAGCTGTTTGCTAGGTATTGATTGAGGTAGGTTTTCAAGTGGAGGTTCTCCTGTTCGGTGAGTGCATAGATCAGACTGCAGGGGATCTGGGCTCCCGGTCTAAGGTCTATTTGGCAGTCATAGGGCCTGTGACTAGGCAGCGTATTTGCCTGTTCCTTCTGGAAAACATCCTGGTAATCCATGTACTCAGATGGCAGCGTGCCTGTAAGGCCCAGCATTCTTCTTTCCTTTGGACGAGTTTTCACCTGTCCTCCTGCGAGGGTTCCCGCCTGGTAACAGGAACCAGCACATTGTTTTGAGAAGGTCAGGACCCTTGCACGCCAGTCAATTTGAGGTTTGTGGGCCTCCAGCCAGGGCATCCCCAGAATCATCAGGAATTGAGGATCACTGATGAGGTCGAAGATGATGTCTTCTCTGTGGCCATTCTGACGAAGCAGAGTTACTTCTTCCGTGCATTGCGTTACAGGGCCCGAAGTTAGCTGGGTACCGTCGACAGCTATGACATGTTTCGTTGTCATTTTTTGATGAAGGGGAAGACCCACCTTATCCGCCTGACCCTGGCCTATATAATTACCTATTGCTCCAGTGTCTATGTATGCCTCCAAATCGTGCATTGTCTGTCTCTGACCAGGATCACTGGTATGACCAGGTGCAAGGTCTGTGGGGGTTCCCTTCTCGCTGCTCGACAAGCAGACCTCTACGCTTGCTGGGATTTTGAGTTTTCTGAGTCAAGTTCAGCGTCTCCTCTGTCTGTGGCTCCCACCGTCTTCCTTGGTGGCTTTACTGGACACTCTCAAAGAAAGTGACCCGCCTTCCCACAGTACAAGCATAATTTCTGCTGTCTTCTCTTTTTCCCTCTGTGCCTTAGGAATTGGCTCTGCAAGCCTCCGATTTGCATGGGTTCAGGATGGTTCTCGGGCTGCTGGGACTGAGCTTCCCTGGGTCGCATGTACACCGCTCACCCCTCGGACCGGGTATGATTGCACTTGCAATCCTGCAGCCTGTTGTCTAGCTGTATGGCTAAATCGATGTACTCTGCACACCCATCTTGGGGGTTCACTTCCTGGACCAGGACATCCTTTAGCTCTCCTCCCAAGCCTCAGTAAAAAAGCGTGGTTCTCTTTTCTTCTGGCCAGTTGGTTTTGGCAACCAGCCTGTAAAAGGTGGCTATGTAAGTCAATAGGTCCTGGCTGCCCTGTCGGAGCGATAACAGTTTGTTGTCCAGGACCTGGCCACTGGTGTGACGGGTGAATATCTTCTCGAGCTCCTGTTGAAACCCCATGAAATCAGGGAGCAACGGGTCATCCCTATTAGCAAGGGAATTGACCAGTCTGCAGCGCTTCAACCCAAATACGAGAGCACAAACACGACCCTCGACTGGTTGTTGGGGAACGCCCCTGGTCTGCATAGGAAGTGCAAGCAGCACTGATTCATGAAGATGGCATATTTGTTGGGATTGCCCAAAAAACGTTCAGGTGTGGCCAAAGGGACTGCTCCAGGGAAGACTACCTGCACCAGCGAGGGCTGTGGTGTTACAGGGGGTGGAGCTGAAACAGGCAGTGGGGCTTGACCGGCTTGTGGCTGAAGGAGCTGTCTCGCTAGCTCATCAGTACAATCCCGGTTCACGATCAGTTCACTTCTCAATGTGTTCGTCTCTTGTCCAGCCGCGTGTGCTTCCACTCGTACCTCCCAGAGTAGTTGGGCTAACTGGTTGGTGTCCAAGGTTTTTATGACGCCCAGGCAGAGGTTCGGAGTGGCTTCGCGTTCTGTTATGCTCACCTTGTCTCCGGGGGGGTTTGGGTGTTGCTGGGTGTGAGGACGTCTGCAGGACTGCTGGGTTTGGCAGCTCAGGAGGTTCGGTCAGCTCGGGGTCTGTTCAGAGTCTGCTCCTTGTGACTGTGTTTGGTGGACTCTCCGTCCGGCTAATTCTTTGCAGGGGTGCTGTTGCAGGATGCAGGCTCTTGTGGGGCTGAGTTGCATCACTGGACCATTTTGATTTGTAGAGTCGAGCTCAGACCTGCTGTGGATAAGACTTGCCTTGCCCTCACTTGCTATTGTAGTCCTTGCCGTGTGGCGGTAGTCTTTCTCTCTGTCTCTGCTTTCTTCTTGCCTATGCAAGCCTTGCCGTGTGGCTATTGTCTGTCTTTCTCTTACTTTCTTGCTTGTTCTTTCTTAGGAGTGTTTTATTGTTGTCCTTACGTCTCACATTTGTATTTCTGTTGTTGCGCTTTCATCTCACATTTGTTTTCCTGTTGTTCCCTGCCTCTGCAGATGCTGGGATGGATGCTGATGCCAGCCGGGACGAGCTCGCGAGCACCGACCCAACTCTGGTGCGAGCGAGCAGTGCAGAGGAATGGAGTGCTGTGCCAGGCTGGTGTGACAGGTAAGTGCTGGATGCGTGAGGCGCTGGGGTGGTGGAATGCGCAAGGGCTTTTTGGCTTTCCTGTTCTAACCAGTTGCTTTCCTTTTTCAGGTGCCGAGTGGCAGCACTTCCGGGGAGCGATGACGAGACCGCTGCAGAAGCTCCACGTTGGATGTCCGGATCACAATACAAGGTTCTCAGGTAAGTATTGATCCATTTCTAATCGTGCCTGTGTTTCTCTTTCTGCAGCAGGCTGGCAGCTGGAGTCGATGCAGGTTCCAGCTCAGTGAAAAGCATGGTGCTGGTCACGGTGAGTGTCACGCTGCTAGAGAGCAGAATAATGCGAAGCATAGATTTCAGCAAAGGTGGGGTTTAAGTACTCACCACACCCAGCCACACCCAAATGTTTAGCCTGCATGCAGGCAGGACCAGTGGCTCACTATTCTGCCAACTTGGAATTTGTTTTTTCCTATCCCATATGAGCCTGGTGCCAAAGGCGCCAGGACTGAGTCCAGGTGGCTCTTTTTGGGGCATTACTACAGAGTTTTAACAGAGTGGCGTCCTGGGCATATCTTAAAGCCCCCACTACATTATGGGACATGTGTGCTCTTGGGCAACAGATTGTGACCATGTTTGCCATGTGTATGGGGCTCAGGACTAAGATGCTCACTTTGCATGTTCAGTTTATAGTGATGAATGAATGTAGAGGGGAAGACCATTTGCCCATCTTTCTAATTTCTGGTGAAGGAATGCTGTTTGCCCAATAGACTGACAGACCTATTATAGATTAGCCTTTTATAATTGTAGAATGTGTGAGAAGGATTGCATGTAGTGTAAATAAGTTGAGCAAAGTAGAGTTTGGCTGGTAACTGAGTTTCTCAATTTGTGATGCATTTTTGGTTGGTACAGTCCACTTTCATAATGCTAATCCTGAATGAAGCCTCAGCTAATGGTATAGATCATAGTGACAATTTGTTTTACAGCCTTAGAATTCATGATACGGGATGCACGTATGAAGTGAAAGATATGCACCAACTATGGGATTTGTCAGGTCATACCTACACACCTACAGAAAAAGAAGCAAGGACATTTGATATGGGAAACATATTTTTTGCACACAGAACCATAGCATAACATGTACGACTGCTTGAACACTCTTCAGAAAACACTGAAATAAAATATGGAAAGCCCTACTCTCCAAGTAATACCTATAGACTGTTTTAAATTACAAACCTAAATATACGACATGCATTTTATATGAACAACAATTCATATAATATACTAAAAAATATTTAAAAAAACACAATAACTGAACTTCACACTGCCATATTTTTTCTTTACAGCTTTTTTCTAAGATGCCATCAAATAAGCAACAACGTGCTAGAGGAAGAATCATGTGCAGGGAAGTAAAGTTTTACAATATACTATTTTAAGTATTGTTCTCAAATCTGTAGATACAAATACTGTAGATAATATAACAATAGCCGTTATTGATAATAATTTTGAAAATCTACAATTTCAAATAGGAGATGTTCCTAATGAACACATTGATGGAATCCAGAATGTTTTAGTGAAGGTAATAAAAGAAGGAATTTATCAATTCTGTTAGTAAGTTAAAAAACAAAGATTTTTTAGAAGAAAAGATAGCAAATGTACTATCAATTTGAAATAGAGGAATAATGATATTTATATAGGAAAATGTACCACTCTCAAATTTTTTGCAAATGTTTGGAGAAGTGTGAAACCAAAATCTAGATATGTTGTAAAGCATTTTTTGCAAAAGAAAAAGTAGAACTAATACTTAAAAAAGCTTTTCATATGAAAAGAAAAATGCTCTTTAAGGTGACTACACCATTCCACAGAAATATAAAAACAGTTCAAGTACTTATACATGAGAACTTCTGTGATGAGAGAGTAGAAACAAACTTCTCATGCAGAAAGATTATTTACTGAGGAGAATTACATTCAAGGAAAGAATGTGCCTCTTGCTACTGATGCGAGTGTGTATAGCTATGAAGTCCAAAACAGTGTGATTTCTAAACAAGATGTAATGCTAAGGTGCGATAATACAGAAATTGAAATTTAGGGGAGTCTTGAATAAAACCTAAAAAGCAAGTGAGGTATGGACGTGTAATATTTTGTGCAATATTGATCAGTTTTCTTGTAAAGTCTTAAAGAGATTTTTGCAAGTTTTGCACAAAAATAATAATGTTCAAAGGCAGATCAAAATGTTACATAGAATAAATAACTGTGAGGTTTGTGAAAAAAAGGTCTTCTGGGTCACCCTCTAGCTTGTCTTGATAAATGTAGATTTAAGAGTCAGTTTTATCATATACGGATGCTGGCTGCATATCACACTAAAATGAGATACCTTGTAGCTAAACTATTTGGGTGCAAAACACCAAGAATGTCTTTTGTACTTTTAAATCAAACATTTTTAACTGGAACTGTAAAAAGGTTACTTTGTACAAAGCATATGATAAATATAACACATTTAAACGAGTATGGGTACATAGATGAAACACTTACAGGAAGGGGAAATGATGATCCTATGCTTTCAAAGGGTCAGATTTTTCAACAGTATAAAAAGTATTGCAATGTGTGAGTTTTCTTCTACTGAAAGACCTGACATTGTTTGTATATCTTGTCAACACACTTTTTATAAGGCTCAAGCGCAACTAGTGTACATTGAGTATAGAAGATGCTTGGAAAGAACTTTCTTTGTATTTGTTTGTAGAAGAGAGATTTGACATACGTGAGGCACTTTTTGTTTGTAGACTCTGTGTTGGGCTTTATAATCAAACAAGTATTCCTGCAAGAAATGTCTTGAATGACATGGTAGTGCCTGATATCCCTGCTGTGCTTAGAAAAATGAACATGTTTGAAGTGATTGCATTGCAAATTGTTCATACTTTTCAAGTTATTGTTGGATTGCAAACACAGATGTCAAACGTGCCTAACAAAATCATTAGTACAAGGTTTGAGGGACAAAGTTGTGTACTTACCTCTTTGGAAGAAAATATCACCACTCTAGGAGTGAAGTGTAACATTGCAGATTCTTTGTTTGTTTTAGTAAATGGTGTTGCCACTAAAGATAAGAACATGTGGTAACAGCTTATAGATATCAGAAATTTGTGATGCCATCTTTGATGTCCTGGGTGTTTGTTTGAGCTGTGCACTGTGGGGGCACGAGTTATGGTTGCTTAGCTTACTATGACTGGTGAATTTCTGAAGTTTTTCAGTTTTACTTGTAACCATAGCGTCACTTTAACAACGTTTTTTTCATTGAATTTCATAGGTTTTTATCAGTGCAATTAAACCATAATGTCCATTTACCAAAGTGTTTTCATTGAATTTCATAGGTTTTTATTAGTGCAACTTAACCATAACGCCCATTTAACAGAGTTTTTTCATCGAATCTCATAGGTTTTTATTAGAGCAACTTAACCATAATGTCCCTTTAACAAAGTGTTTTCATTGAATTGCATAGGCTTTTATTAGTGCAACTTAACCATAACGTCCATTTGACAATGTTTTTTCATTAAATGTCATTCTTATTTATGATTGCAACTTAACCATAAAATCTCTTTAACAATGTTTGTTTCAGAGAATTTCATGGGTTTTTACCAGTGCATGCAATTTTATTACAACTTACTAATATCATACTTACCCCAATATATCAACATTTTTGGGCAATTTACAAAGTTTCACCTTAGAAATCTGCCATTTCCCACCTCCTAGTATTATTTTTAACACTTCTATACTTGTTCCACAGTTTTTGCTTCCGTTGACGTCCACAAATGTCTGACATCATTGCAGACCTTCCGGACAGTCCCATGTGACCATGCACTCGCGCGCAGCATGATGACGTGTCCATGAACACATTTGTACTACGCGTTCGGGTCCTTGCTTCGAGGACAGTTTGGAACTTCATTTTGTACTGATCTAGGAACTTTCAAGCTCAAAATGAACCCTTGCACAGCTCCTACACCTATTCTTACTCATTATCCATTAACAATCTAGTACAATGCACATACTTGGAAGTATAGTAGCAAAACTGCTATCTCTCTTAAAAATGGCATCAGTTATTGCCATCCCTCCTCCCCAAGAGCCACCAGCAGCTGCAGGACCCACACAACAAAAAATGTGCATTATTTCCGAAGACAATGAAGAGGACCATGAAGATGATGTACAGGAAGTGCCTACCTCTAGCACCCAGGGAGAATGATGGATGTGGCACTTCTTTACCACTTTTGGGAATGTACCAAAGGTTAAAGCTACACAAGTAAAATGCACTAAGTGCAACTTTTTGTACTCAGTTGGGGACTACCTCCACATCACCTTCGTCAACCAATAATGTAACCACATAGCCTACTTCTGTGGGACAAAAACTCCCACTAGCTACCTTGCAAGCAAAAGAAGAGGCTGTTTATTCATATCTTTGGAAGACAACAGTCCTCTGTATATACTGCAACACACCAATCTGCAGGGGGAAGCAATTTCAAAGTGCTTTTGAAGCTGTAATAAAGGAGCATGACAAACACTGCCCACTACCTTAGAAGTAACACACATGCAACATCAACCCCTCTCCACCTGCCCCTCCATATTATTGCTTGGCGCCTCTTCCCTCATTTCCCTCCTCACCTTACGTTGTAACCTTTCCTGCAAACATTTTTTTTTAAACAACAAAAGAATGTTTCCTTTAGAAATCACCTTTCACAGTTAAAAAATAGAACAACAAAAATCTTAAACACTCAATAGTTTCTTTTCTCCAACATTTGCATTAGCATTTTGTATTATGCTAGTGGGAATAATGTGATGTTCAGCATGATAACGTCCCGGCAGCCCAAGTTATCGGCCCAAGCAAAGTGTGTGTGTGCGCCCTGATGCCTGCGGGCTTCAGCGTGTTATAAATAAATAAATAAATAAATACGTAAATAACAAGGGCTCTGGACCATTATACTCCATTACAGCCCCTGCAATGAGGGATAAAGGCCATTAGCACCCCTGGCTCCTAAAGCGGGAACCCAGTGTGCTAAAAAATAGATTTGTCTTCCCACAGCCAGACGCCTGCAGCATCCTGCTGTAGGATGGAAAATCCTTTTCCAAGATGACCACCATAGAAAGGGAAGGCGGGGCTCCATACAGAGCCCCTCTTCCCTTTCCATGGCAGCCTGCAGAAAGTGAAGACAGAACCCTATGACCATATTACCATAAGCACATTTTACTTTCCCTTTCAAACCTATCCCACTTTCTGATAACTTTACCACATTGCTGGACCCAGGTGGATATGGCCACTTTAACCCCATTTTTTGTCACTCACGCTCATGGCCAGTAGCCAGATTGTCCGGTCATGACCTTTAACCATGACCCAGACAATCTGGCCACTGCCCATGGCCACAGGCTACACCTCAGTCACCAAAGGTATGTCACTATTTTTGTACCTACATTATGACACTTGTCATATGCTCCTTACATGAGTTTGCATGAAATCTGCTCATGTTTAATTTTTTCAAAAATATCAAAATGTATGTATTCATTTTATGTATTTATTTTTATTTGTATTGCACCAAACAGCCTGAGGGCATTGGGCGCAGATGAGGAGACAAAGACAGACAGTAGGGAAACAGTGCTCTCAGGACAGTGACATGTACCAGAGCTGTTAGAGCAGTTCATAGCCTAAGAGGAATTACCTCGTAATGGTTTACTTGAAGAGAAACGTTTTATGATTCTTCTGAAAAGCAAGGTGGTTAGTCTCCAGCCTAAGGCTGGTCAGAAGTTTGTTCCAGATCGCCGCTGCGTGGTTTGGGAATGCTCTACCCATGCCGTGTTCTTTCTTGTGCATCATACCAGTTATTAGTCCCTGGGCTTCTGATCTTAGCACCCTGGAAGGGTTACGGAGGATGATTTTAAATTTCAGGTAGGCTGGTGCTTTGCCATACAAACCCTTATGTGTCAGGGACAATGATTTAAATTGTATGCAGTCTTCAATTTTCAACCAGTGAAGTTCACGTCTGGCTTCACTAATGTTTTCAGTTCTTGCTTTTGGTTTGATTGTTCTAATCTTGTAATTTTGATTCAGTTGAAATGTGTGCATACTTTGTTTACTGGCACCTGCAAGGATTGCATTTCCATAGTATAGACGCGATAAGATGGTGGCTCTAGCTATTGTAGTGTTTTTTTTTTTCACTGAGCAGGGGTCCAATTGCTTTGAGCAATCTAATGTAGTAGGTGCAGTTTTTACATACAATAGTCATATAACTTAGCCTCCACTTGACAAAATCCATTTAGTCTTTCCACAAACATTGAAGGTTGGATCTACAATCTTTCTGAAAACATTTGTCTACATTCGTCAAATGGCAATCAAGTCATAAGCCATTTAAAAATGATTAGACCCCCCGTCTAATTTAGCCCCTCTTTAGAAAAATTCACCAAATTTTACAAAAACATGTATATCGAGATTTAAAATTGTTTTGCAAATGTTTATGCACATTTGTCAAATAGCACCACATTTACAAACCATTACAATATTTTGGGTCCCCCCTCTAAATGTGTTCCCTCTTGACAAAACAGCTCACACTTTCCATAACCATTCAGAATCAAGTGTAGAATAGAATTCCAAAATGTCATGTAGCGTCATTGAGTGATGCCAAAGTTATAAGCAATCCAAGAACTGCTTTTCACCAACCATATAATGCAAAAATACTTGACCATCTGAAGTGTTCCTTAACATCACAGTACTGGCCTAGAACAACCGGACTGCTCACGGACTTGGGGGGTGAAAAACATTGTTTTTGTACCTTCTCACTGGCCATATCCCATCCTCATCACCCCTCACCGTCCCAGAAATTGTTTGATAAAGTTTGACAAGTTCAATGTTGTATTTTTTATATGTTTCTTCTGCGGTGTCCACAGACACTGGCGGATGTCCGTGAATCCAACATGGCAGGCGTTTCCAAAAATCTGACACACTTCGCGCTTTTCACCAACCTATCAGAGGGCACGTCCAAAGTCCACGGACATCATGTCGCCCTCTAGGCCAATAGGATGCCTGTCCTCGGACCGAACAGGGAAATGGGTCTGCGGAGCAAAGCCAGATATCACTAATTTGTTTGGACCTAATTTATGGTATGCAAAACAGAGGGGGGTCTGGGAAACTCTACTTTATGGTAGTTTACAAAAAAATGACTGGATGGATTTATACAAAATTTACAAAAACACTCAATCGGGACTAATCCGCCACTCCTGGCGCAAATTTTCTGACAATCCGTCGAGTGGTTTTGGCTTTAGGCGTGAGCCAATATTTTTTCCATTATATCTATGAAAAAAAATCATTTTTTGAGACCCCTTACAACTTTGGCCCCCGTTTAAGAAACCTCACCAACCTTGCCTAGAAAATTCAGACTGGGCCATATACTTATTTTGCAAAGATTGGTAAGGATATGTCCAAAAGGAGCAAAGTTATAAGCATGATTAATGAATACAACTTTTTATTGGTTGTGTACTAGGAATACATTTGGTATTCACTTACCATTATGAAAACCAAAACATCAGTAATCTTCATTTTAGTTTGTTTTGAAATACATTTCATTCTGTTATAAAGCTATTAGGTAAGCCATTCCATAAATATTATATATCTATGTTCAATTCACATATGTATACACACAGATTTGCATATTTTTTTAATATTATTTATAGTCGCAGCTACAGCACAAGCCAATAAGATGCGGGTATATGGGGGTGTGGTTAAATTGAGCAATGACTGGAATGATTCCCTCAATGGCTACATGCCCCTCTGTTAACATTGTAACCGTGGTTACACGTACAAATTTGATGGGATTTTAGACACTCAAACTGAATCAAATAAATAAATTGCAATAGATATTGCAATATATGTTGGCAGTCTATGTTCAATTTCAATGACTTTTTTGACTAAAGGGTGGTCCTTAAAAGGGTCATTTTAGGGGAACTAAAGAGGGGGGTGTAACAGGGAAATAACACACATAAGGATGAAACATGTAAATTAACATAAAATGGAACATATATTTATCGGAATTGTTTATTTTTATTATTTTATTTTATATAGTTATGAAAAAAGGGGGAAAATTGACACTTAAAAAACAAAAACTAAGGATAACAATTATTTTAGTGTTGAGATATTAAGTTCTTCCATTCCTTAGTTGTGGCACCTCTCACGGCTACCCATTGGTGGCATAGTTCATACATGACACTGCTGCAGAAGTTGAGGGTTCATTAATTGTCAATGATGCCTCACTGGCGGATGCAGCTGCTGAAGGTGGTGCTGATTTCTTTGCATGTAATGCATGAGCCCCATGCATTTTTATTTTGTGGTGCTCATTCAATTTCCAATATGCATCATCCACATCATCCAAATGGGCTCGCACCAGATGATTTATCATGACTGATGGCTTTGTGACAGAACATTAGTGGGCCACAAATGAGTGTTTTCTTGCACAATGTGCACTGAACATCCTCAGCCTTCCTATTAGAGCATTTTACTTTCACCTTGAAACATCTCCACTTGTCTACAGGGTTTTTTATTCCTGAGGCTTTCCTCCTGGGGGTGATGCATTGGGGATCCAGATTTCATTTCCATCACTGCTGCTGCTGATCTCATGATTAGACATGTTAAAATGTCCAACTGGTAAGGAAAATATAAAATAATAAAAATGACAACTCTAAAAAGACAATGCCACAAAAAATGAAGCCTCCTCTCTGAACCTCTCTAGCATTTCTAATAACTCTTCGAATGGAGTGCTCCAGTGCTACAGGCGTTTAAAAACTCTGACTGTTGCTGGCAGAACTTTCAATGGGTAAAGGTTGATTCTGCACAACCACCAATCACAGCTACAATTAACAGGTAAGACCATATGTAAGCCAAAAAATGCTGCAGCCCAGTATGGGCCAGACCATTCAGAAGGTGTTAGGTGCTACATTGAGACATAGTTCACAGCATCTATCCCTCATGCAGAATAGGTTAAAATTCTGCCAAGGCATGAACAAGATCAGAAGTGCAGGCAACCATGGAAGAGTAAAATGGGGAAGAAGGAAAGCTCAGAGGGCACATGATGGTCAAACACCTCTGAGTACACTACAAAATGAGAAAAGTTGCATAAGAAAAGCACTGAGATCCAGGATAAAAGAAAGCACATGGTAAAAAATATAATCACCCAGCTCGATCGATGGAAACCGACCACTGGCAGGAGCAGACCAGTGAAGAGAAGACAGAAACGCTATCATCTTCCAGTGAAAATAAAGACAAAAAAGTTCTAAAGTAAAGTTAAAATCAGAGGGAGAATGGATACATATTTGACCCAAACACTCTCATTCATCCCTGGTCATCAGAATGGAAGCCACCAACAAAAATAGTGGCATACCTGGAGAGAAGGTTCAGAACACCACTGGACAAAAAAGCCAGAAATAAACTACACAATGAGTGTCCCAGATCAAATCTGCCAAAATCAATAGCTAAAACACATACATTAAACAAAATAATGCTCACCTGCAAAGGCGCATATACTAAACACATACAAAAACAGCTTGATGCATCTTGGAAATCATACAAAGATAAATTACTATATGTGTTTGGACCAATTTCAAAGATACTCCACACCTGGCTGACAAAAAAAGAGAAAAGCACCTAGCAGAGTACCAGAGAGTACTGTCTGCTGTACTTCTGAGTTTCACTTATCAATGCACTCTTACTTCAACTTCCACTCTTCTGGACTTCTGGACCTACCCAATTGGAGCGGCTTCCTTAGGTACATCACTCCCTCTGCTACAAACTGGACTTATACTGAACTTACATTGTTAGTTGATTGTACTAACATGCAGTTATTCTTTCATTTCTATTAGCCATGCCCCCTCCATGTGACTGCTACATAAGCTGCCTCCACAGGCACCTAGCGTGCATGCAACTAGCAGAGTACCAGGGAGTACTATCTGGTGTCCGCTTTGTCGCATGTCAATATCGCAGTTGTGGGCTCGGTTGCAAGCCCGTAGATTCCGTGGTTCATAGGCTCAGGCCCACAAGCTCCAAAGTATTCAATTGACAGTGTGTGCCGCTGTGCACATACTTCACGCCCACTAATACTCTAACTCCTGCTGCAAGCCCCATTTTGCCCTCTTTACCATGGTAGTCATCTGGCCTTTCGGTTGCCAGTTTCCTTAGATAAACACTCTGAATCAAAATCAGCGTGTTATAAGCTGCGGTCATGGCGGCGCACAGATTGACTTCAAACATGCCACTCAGCTCTCCCCACCTTCCCCATCGTGTTTTACCCTCCAATTCTCCAATCCAGTGCTCACTGTTCCAAGCTCCTTCCGCCCTGAAATTCGCAGCTTCCAATTCCTTGCTCAAACAAAGCACCTGCCGCCCTGCCTAACCAAAACACCATCTGCACAGAATCGGAGCTTGGTGGGCGTTCTCCTGGAGCAGGGTGCAGACAATAAAGATAAACCATTTTTTTCTGATGCCACGTTACAGGAATGTGCTTGGGTTTCTACTGCAGCCGAGGATAGTGATACTTTCTTTACTTCGACCTGCACTGATGAACCCCCTGTATCCAAATCCCATTCATGATTCACGCATATGACTCCACCAATGCCCCTTTTCTTTACTCACAAGTAATTCAGAATCACCACGGCCCCCAGCCTCTTCTCAATTCTTCGCTGCCTCCCGGTGCCATCATTTGTGACACTCCATCTCCAGAATTCACTTCTACTCAAAAATAACCCACTCACTTTCATAACACCACCAGGAAGGATATCCCTCCGCCGGGGTCCCAAACTCTGCTCCCAAACACTTTACCTTCAAGCCTCTCAACCTCTCCCATTATGTTCTCCAATAATTGTCCAGAATGTGACAACACGACTCCATCCGTTGAATCGGAATCTTCCCATGTGGTGTCCTTTTCAAATCCTGTGCCAAGACCGTCTTTTGGCTTCCCTTCGCCAACTAACCTGATGCAGCCCTTATTGCGATTAACACAAGCATATTCAAACTTAGCAAGCTGTTTGAAGCGCTTGATCAGAAACTGTGTTTACAATATGCTGGTCTGAACACCCTTACGAACAAATTAGACTGGCTTGTCTGGAATCTTCCAATTCTACTGAATCTAAATCCCAGAGACAATGATTTACCTGTTACCCCTTTGTCCCAGCTACCAACCATGATGGTGCCACAACCTATGCCAGAGGCTGCAAACCCTGAGACTCCCCCTGAGATTCCTCTTGCTTCTGCCTCCATCAACAAATCTATCAACCTCAAGCCACCCACCCCCAGAAATCAATCTCCCAGTTACTCTGGTTACCTAGGCATCTGTTATAGAATTCCCTCTATACAACGTCTTCTGTCAAAAGCCATTTGGGAAAAAAAGGAAGAGAAAACACAATCGACAACACACCTCCCAGATATCTAATGCCCAGAGCCTGAAAACGAAGAAGACAAATTTGGCTAGTTTGGCCACAACCTGGGGCTGAAAAAAAAGTCCACAATACTACTATGCCTACTAGTCATCCAGGCACTTTATCTCTGAGTCCTCCAATTGACGTAGCAGTTCCCAATGAGATAAAATCACTGAAATCTGGGTCTGCTAATTCATCAGGGCCCCCTCCGGTCCCGCAGGTGGCACCATCACAAGTTAAGCCTATCAATCAAGCCTGTATGCATGTATCTGCATGTCTGAATAACGATTCTAATGAAAACAAATTTTAGCTATCTATTGTACAAACTGATGACTTAATGAACTTGTCAGTATATTCTAACAATGATATTTCAATAATGGAATCTGTGCATCAAAGCCTGCATGCCCAACTACCAGATCCCAAACCTATGCAAATGTTCTTTGTGAACTTGAACATTGATCCGCCTTTGTTCAAAACCCTTGATCAAAGGTGAGAAGTTACGCTAGCCTGTGTAACATCTACCACCCCTGATGCTAAGCCTTGCTGTAACCCTATCACCAAGGGCACCACCCCTGGCAACACTGGTGTTCCACTAGATCTATCTGTGTAAACAACTCAAATCTTGATCCAACAGGCCCCTCCAGCATCATTCCAGTCTCATTGCAGGAGGAAACTCAAAACATGACTATATTAGAACAAACTTATTACAATCCCTACCCGAATAGGATCACCCTTCTACCAATCTGCAACTTGTTAACAGCCTTACAACATGTAAGATCGTTGGATATCGAGTGGCTATGATATCCTAATCCGGAGTTACAAGTTAGAGTCGAAATCCACCTTCCATCAAAAATGATCAAGAATTTAATATGGCAAGAAAAAAAAGGGCTACTTCTTAAAGGCCTTCACTTAGAAGCAATAAAAACCACCACTGATAGAAGTGCCAGAAGTAACCCCAGACATCGTCTCGCCGGCCAGTCAGAGCAAGAATCCGGACCAAGCTCAATTGCTAATGAAAAGCCCTGTTGCAACTGTAAGTTAAACCAACAAACCGTACATCAGAAATCTAAATGGTCCTGGATCTCTGAGGCTCTATTCAAATCCAATAATCTTCAACTAAAATAACAGGATAATAAATGCTCACTGCACGCCTGTAACATTGCCTCCTGGAACACCAGAGGGTTTTCCCACTTATTGAAAAATATTCCATCCTCTTTATCTAAGTTTGACCTTGTACTCCTACAGGAAACATGGATGACAACCATGCCAATATGGTGCACCATGACATTGTTACAAACCTTGAACAACCTGTAAGAGGGCGCCCCACCGCTGAGTTAGCTATAGCCACTCGCATTGACTGCAAACTCCATGTTATAGCTTGGTTATCGCCAGATCCCGGCATACAAGCGATAAAAGTCAGCACAGACAACCCCAATCATCCACTTTTTCCTTTAGCCTCTATAATAAAAATGTATTGTAATCCAGTCTCTCCAGCCGAAGTGCAATTTATGGGAAAAATAGAATCTATTCTAGACCTTATTCTTTCTGACAACCTAGTACAAACCACCATAATTGCAGTGGATTTCCATATGAACTGCATTGCCCCCGCCAACTTGCAGTCCAACTCGCATGCAGCAAAATGGCTCACTCTTCTGGAAATTAGAAAGTTTAAGATTCTAAATGGCTCTTCATCTGAGGACTTCCCACCACCTCCGACTTGGTCTAGAGGTGATTATAGACTATGTATTCATCTCGGACAACGCCAACAAACACATTGGCCCTCATTACGACCCTGGCGGAAATCGAAAAACTATGGCGGAAATGTAATACCGCCATCGAATACCGCTCGGTGCGATTATGACCCGTTACCGTAAAGTACGATGCCATTAGCGACACCGTAGTGAACGCCAATGCTAACTGCACCAAGTACGCGCACGCGCGCCATGCAAAACCGTAATTACCACCATGGCGCAACGGTACGCGAATTCTGACCCTAGCAGACATTTACTTAATGCCATCAAGCATGGCGGAAAGTACCATTCCGTCATGGTGAGAATTACGGCATCGTGAACCAACCGTAAATGGCCCTACTGAGTGCCTGTACACCACTCCCTGCTCACATTGCACAACTCCTCGTAGGTGCAATGAAGTTACACAATGCAACCAGTGAAATGTACAAGTCACCCATGCATGCCAATGAACAAATGAATGTAGGGGCCCCAAGTGCCTTGTGAGTGGCCATCCATATTTGGCATGTCACCATTGCCGTACTGATGCAGCACAGGCATGTGAAGGTCCAAGTACAGCAATATGAACTGAAACATGAGACAAAACAACAACAGGCCCCCATCGCTTGACACCAGTGTAGGGCAACATTCAAACCAGTATCCTGAGGGAGACTGCACCAGCCCTGTACCCTTGCCAGTAAACAAACCAACCATCAGCATAAGCATGTACCACACAAGTTGGCAGAGTGACTGAGCAGCCAGGCTCATCTCAAGGGGGGCCAATGGGAGCGCAGGGCACAGATGGCACGAATACAGAAGCTATTCCAATGGACATGACCTCAGTCTCCCTCCAAGAAACGCACGCAAACACAGGCACCTGTGACCAGCCATTTTCTGATAATCACATCATTCCACCAATCCACCTGGCTGACCGGCATCTGTTACACAAAAGCTAATCCCCCGCCCCTGAGCATGACATCATTAAAACAGTCATAATGGCAGCCCCCATCCCTGACCTTACTGGGCTTCGTAGGCAAACGCGGCCAGTACAGTACCACGCAACTATACTCAGAAGCCGGAACCCAATGCAGATCTACTCACAATACATCGCTCCACAAATAGGAATATGCTACATTACTTGCAAAGAATAACGCTACACGGTTGATATCAGAATCAAATTTTAATGCACATCAAATTCACCAAGCCCATACAGCTATTAGGTCATAAACTCCAAAATAATTTCATTACTGTGGGCTGCATCCGCAATAAATGACCAGCTTCTTCTTGTGTGACGCCCTGTTCCTTCATGGTACACAGGGGCTACATTCACGTTCAAAAAGGCAACATGGAAGCGCCTAGAACCGCAGGGCCGTCCCATTAGGTAGGCACTAGTCCAGCTGAAAGGTTGATATGTAGCTCCTAGCCACTAGTACTGCGTAAGGGCATGTGGCCCATTGGCGATCGTCCCATAAGATTGTAATGGTGCTCCACTGATTAACTCGAAGCAGCAGGTGTCGGGAGTAAAAGCCATCTGCAGGAGTGGCATACAGATGGCAGCGGCAAAAGGGGAGGAGATACCTGTCACCCAAATGAAATGAAAAAGAATAGTATGGGCATCAGAACTTCATTTGTATTACTCACTTCAATGATCACACTAAATCTACAGCCATATGCATGCTAGCCCACTCAAAAGGATTATTTCCACCCAAAAATCACTTGCGAATCATAACTATATAAATCGCGGTGAAAACACTATTACAAACGAGTGTTTGTGTGCATGCGTCTGTTAAGACAGAATCCATTAGATGGGATTAGTAACGTGCATAGACACAAGTGTTTGAAGGCGCGTCGAGACAGGGAGGGTTCAACAAGGGCAGATAGACGATGGTCCCACTATGGCAGCTCTGCATCACATAGCGCAGGGGAAGGGGATAGATTCCAAAAAGCCATGTACATGGCAAACTCTCAATTAAATCATCTGTCCATGCATCCATACATCATTCCCTCATCCCGGTATAAAAACGCCTGATTATTTACTCACATCACATTTGAAATTTCCATTGAGTCTGTGCGTAATGCAGTCTGCAAAATCCACTGTGCTCCAGCCCGGAATTCTAGTGTTGTGAAGTAACATGTATTTGGGAACGTCCTGCCTTATCGTCCACTACGCTATTGCGCATCCCATACTATTCATATCAATCATTGCATTCTAGCCATGGCCCCTGTCCCAAGGACATTAAACAATAGAACGTTATATTTGCAGTCAGACCTGTGGGCGTCTCCTCGCCGCTAGCTGAAAACCGAAAGCGCTGTCCTTCGAATTCCTCATTTGCAACATCACGTCGAAAAGGCATCTGTGACCGCTTGAAATCACAAATTCATCCATGTAGTGCGGCAGTGTGTGAAAATGGCAACTGGCTTCACTCACAAATGGGACGCCCCGCCCGTCGGTGAACCTCGGCACAGTGCTGCATGAGGGTCCACCGTTAATCGAGTACTACATTCCACTGACCCTTCACAAGTTTGTTCGCGACTGCAAAGATAGTATGTGAAACAATGGGACCATAGCAGAATGAACATATAAACCAATATTTCACTGCCATCGGGATTAAATACATGATTGTAATAGCAAGATGCCATGCGTCACATTGCAGCGTTGTGTGCGGGACGTGCTCGCCCAAAGGGGATTGCAGCTGGCACATGTGGAATGAATCACCACAGGTGGAGGCTATACAGCCTGAAAACACATAAATTGCACACCCAACCCCCTCCCACAACCACACCCACTCCAAAATGCTACCGGCAGGACTAGCGATGTTGGCCCTGGGGGACCTGATAGCACTGCAAGTACTACAACTTCAAGAAGAAGACGAACACCAACTACTACAACAACCGGCCGCACAGAGGAGACGCAGGAGGAGGAGGAGGGCAAGGCAAGGCCAGCAAGGGCCACCAGCACAGCCACTACCACCACGCAGGCAGCCCGCAATCCCACGCCTCCGAGCTCATCCGTTCAACCTCACTGCTGAGCAGATCCACACCCTCTACCGTTTGGACGTGGACACCATAACCGCCATTGTGAACATGACACACGCTGACCTTGTCAGCATGATAGATAGCCCAACCGCCATCCCACCCCTACTGAAGGTGGTGTCTGTACTGCACTTCCTGGCCACAGGCACCTACCAGCACACAGTCGGACAGTTGCATGGCATTTCAAAGCCACTGTTCTCACGGACACTATCGCAAGTGCTCGATGCCCTCCTGAAGCACGCAGACGACTACATCTCTTTACCACGCTCGGAGCAGGAGATTACAAACACAAAAGTGGGATTCCATGCACTGGCCGGCATACCGGGTTGCATTGGTGCCAGTGACTGCACCCATGTGGAATTGGTTGTTCCACATGCCATGGAGGCCCAGTGCCGCAACCGGAAACAATATCATTCTCTTAATGTACAGATGGTGTGTGACTCCAACAGGATCTTTACACATTGTTGTGCCCGATTTCCTGGATCAACCCATGATTCTATGGTCTTGAGGAACTCTACAATACCACGCTACATGGAGCGACACGCAGGGAACAGATCCTGGCTACTCGGTGAGTCTCATTTCATGCATGATAATGTGGGGTATGTGATGCGGCAATGACCTGGCAGGAAGGGGGGGGGGATGCGTACGTAGCAATGTCATTCCACAAACATCCTTTATTGTCCACATACAGGTGATGCCGGGTATCCACTGAAGAGATGGCTCCTTACACCACTCCGGAACCCACAGAACCAGCATGAGGAGGACTACAACCATGCCCACTCACGTACCCGTGTAGTCATAGAACAGGCATTCGGCCTACTGAAGGCTCGTTTCCGCTGCCTCAGCAGGTCTGGCGGGGCACTCCTGTACCGCCATGAGAAGGTTGCAAAGATGGTCATGGCATGTGTCATGCTACACAACATGTGCGTACGTAGAAATGTGCCGATGCCCCCTGACGCAGAACTGCAAGCACCTGAAGATGGTCATGATGAGGGTGGGGATGTGGCAGCACCTCAAGGAGTCCGCGAGGCACAGGAGGCCCGTGAAATTCGTCAGAATATCATAGATTCATGCTTCTAGCACTCACGCCTGGTGGCTGATACATGGACACGGGACTTGTGGCACTGTGTGTGTCTGGAACATGCACAATGTGGACTGTACGCCAATAAAGGCCTCGTACACAAAGATCAATGTCCACACATCTCATTGGATGATTATGTAATGTTTGTAGCATATGTGAAATTATCTTACACACCCCATCGACCCGCCACCCAAGAAAGCCCAACACCCCCCCTCCACCCTCCTACCTCCCCCCGAACACCAGTGTCCAAAGATGCTCATTGTCAGTGGGCAGACGCTATTGCAAGCCCCCTCTCCGGGTATCAGGGGCACCCCTGCCTGTGGAGCGCAGGTTCCTCCCAGATCTACGTTGGGGGCTGCCCTGGACGGAACTTGCAACGGATGATGTCTCTGCCTGCTCACGTCCATGCATGTCCCTAAGGGTTTGTGAGAGCTCAGTGAGCACACGGCGCACAGCGGCAAGTTCACCACATACGTCTTTGGATGTCGCATGCAGTTCCCCCCTTAGGCTCTCGGTGCTTCTCTCCATTTGTACCCTTAGTGTCTCTGTACTTCTCTCCATTTGTGCCCTAAGTGTCTCAGTAGATGTTTCTATGACTGCCTTAGAACCCCAACATTCATCAGCATGCTGCTTGAGGAGCGTGGCCAGTTGCTGCTGTTGCACGATCACCTGGTCGAGGGACTGTTGCCTCTGCTGGGCCATGCCCATTTGCGGTGGTGTCACAGAGGGGCTGATCACCTCATGTTGCCTTGCCACAGGGCTTGTGGGGGATGGCCAGTCGTCGTCTTGTGGGTGCCCCTGCGTGGTATCCTCATGGTGTACGGGATGAAACAAACAGGGGGATTGAGACAGGTCATGGATGGGTCCTACATCGACAGCACCGTTTTCTGTGTCGGAGCATGCTGCCATTATTGCAGTGTCACCTATGGTGCTGCTGCCACCAGAAGCAGTGCCTTCTGTGGCATCCATTGGGGGGACCTGTGGTGCTGCTGTTGTGGGCATGCTGGCTGCTGGGGTGCCTGTTGAAGTCCCCTCCTGTGTGCTGCCACTTGATTTGTGCTGCTGCCGTGTCTTGATCCGTGCAGCTGAGGTGGAGGGTCTTTGGCCGTTGGTCTTGGCCCTCTTTGCAGGTGTGCTGGTAGGGGTGTCCTGGAGCTCGTCGTTTGAATCGGACCCTGTGGTGGAGTAAAGGAGGGCGAGCGTTATTTATGGGTCTGTGGAAATTGGAATGGCAATGTATCACATGCATTGGGGTGGTACCTGAGGGTGATTTGGGTCAGGGCCTTGGAGGTGGTTTCATTTTTGTGTGGATTGAGGATGCAGTTGTTTTGCAGCCTGCAGTTAGGGTGTGCATGCTGCACGTGTAGAGGGTGTTTTTAGGATTTTTAATTATTTATGTATTTAATGTGACTTTTAAAGTGCGCTATCAGGCCAATGTATGTGGACGTTCTCCTGGACATGTGTTTCTGTTGCACTATGTGGACACATGGTACTTCACATGATTGGACATTGTGGATTTAGCATTGTTTTATTTGGCCCACCTACCTGATTCTTCGGATGTCTGCACTCCTTTCTCCATCCCTCCGACTCCCTCTATACTCTCCATTCCAATGGTGGAGGCACAGATTTCTTCCCAGGGGGTCAACTTGATGGGTGATTCCGATCCTCCCCCGGTAGCTGTGGCAATGTTACGGTTGGCTGATAGTATGCTCCGTACGCGTATCCGCAAGTCGTCCCATCGCTTTCTGCATTGCTGTGGGTTGCGGGGTGCGGTCCCCACCGCACTTACCCGCTGTGCCACCAGGGCCCATATGGCCTTCTTGTTCGCAAGTGCCGTCCTGGTCATTTGCGTCGAGAAGACGACGGCAGCATTCTCCTGGAGGGTCTCTGTGAGCACGGTGAGTTCGTCATGGGAGAACTGGACCTGCCGCTTGCGGTCGCACGCTTTTTTAGCAACTTTTCCCATTTTGATTGTTTTAACTAGGGTGGCTAAAGGGTTGGGATGTGTCTCAGGGTCGGATTTGTAATGGTTGTGTTGTGATTCTGATTTTGTAGGTGTACGGCGTGCTGTTTCCCGTTCCGGCCCCATGTTTTTACTTCCGTTTCCGTATATTTACGGTCACTGTATTTTGCGATTACCGCTCATTACGGTGACCGCTATGATGGGTGGCGGAATTGCACCTAGGGCGCCGTACGACGGCGGTGAGGGGCGTTTTGGGGACATTTCCGCCATCGCAGACTTTGCACTTCCGCCATGGCGTAATGCTCGTGCCCGATGGGTCATAATTAGCCGCACTTTACTCCATCGTGCGATGGCGGAAACGCTATTTACGCTATGGCGGTCAGGTCAGTTACTTTCCGCCAGGGTCGTAATGAGGGCCATTGCCTTGTTTATAATAACTCCTACTACCACTAGCAATGACCACCACATCCTTGAAACCCATTGGGTACCTCATACTATCCAGGTATTACAACACTACACCTGTCCACTTACACTGAATAATGCTGCAAACCGGCTACGCTGGAGTCTCCATCTCATCAATTCCCGTACTCTAAAGCTTGCTCAAGCTAACAAGCCAGAAACGATAAACATTTCACAAAATTATATTGACTCTATTCAGATCATTACACAATCGATTCAAAATAATTCTCGACCTAATTTTAAACAGAAACATAATAACAACTGGCACATCAGAGAGCTGAAAGCTGAACTATGTAGAGCCCTCTGCCGCTTGTCCCCCATCACGCACAACACTGAAGGAATATCACTTAGAACTCAATATAAAAACAACCTTAAACAACTCCATGCAACTCCATGCATCTCAAAAACAGATAGATGGGGAAAGAATACTTAATGCACTCATGTTGAAATCTACGGGCGCTATTTGGAGTGCCATTAACCACAGCCCCTCAAATGCTGATAAATCTATGCAATTGAATACCATAAGCGAAGCAGCATGGACTATTCACCAACTAACACAATTCATTTTTGACTCTTTGGACATACTAATAATAATCAGAAAAATAAGTATGTCCAAAGCCCCAGGACCCGACAACCTATCCAATTACATATTCAAAGCCAACCCAGAAGCATGGGCTGTTGCCCTAGAATTCATATTAAAAAAAGTCATTGCCACTTTAAAAAAAATCAAACTTCCTGGCAAGAAGCAATTACCTTCCCTATTTTCAAGAAAGGCGACAAAAATCAAACTAACAACTATAGACCCATCGCACTTCTAGACGTCCCAGGCAAAATCCTAGCTAGACTCTTACTACGGGATCTAATAAAATGGCTAGTGCACGAAAATCTATTAGATACAAACCAATCTGGTTTTGTATCATGTATAGGGACCGCTCTGAATTTAATAATCCTAGCAGCTCTTAAAAAACAGGACATTCAATCTAAACAACCGCTTTTTATAGCTCTAATTGATTTCAAGCAAGCGTTTGACTCTGTCCCCTGTGATATTCTATGGTCTAAGCTTATTAATAATAAATGTCCCCCGCATATTATCTTTCTAATACATCAGTTTTACTTGAATACCTCTATCAAAGTCAAACTAACAACAGAAGGCATTTTATCGAATTCAATTACAACAAATACCGACCTAAAGCAAGGATGTCCTTTTGCATCAATTATTTTTAATTTTTTTATTAATGATATTGATCTTGCTTTTGAATCAGTTAGATCATTTCCACCAAAACTAGGTTCTGCGGAAATGTCCTACTTATTATACACGGGTAATCTGGTGATAATTGATAGAACTCCCATTGGATTACAAAGAAAACTAACAGCGCTGAGTAACTATGCCACGGAGAATAGCCTGACCATTACTATTGAAAAATCTAATATACTTATCTTCCACCACCATCTAAAAAAGTCAGGATATAACTTCAACTGCAACTATCAATGAGAGCATTAGTACAAATTCACCAATACAAGTATCTGGGCATCAACACCAACACCCATACATCAGATCTACCATACAAAATAGAGATGTATGCGAAAATGAGACTCGAGCCATCCAAGGAAAAGCAATACAAACAAGAATGGGACATTTTCTATTCTACCTGCGAGAATCTCCAGAAAATTGTACCCATAATCATATATGGTAGTCAGACAAAATCTAGCCCTGATGCATATAGATGGGAAACAGTTGAAGGTTCATATTGGAAAACAATGTTACTGGTGCCCCACAACACGCCTATTACAATTAATAGATTTGAATTAGGTCTAATTTCCTTATCCACACCAATAATCTGGCCAATGCTGTGTTTGTATAGAAAATGTCACACCCAAATCACAAAACCTATTTTCAATACTGAAAGACCTCTTCCAAAATCGTAATTCTGGCCGGCTTCACCACTGGAAAGATCTATGCACTATATCACTTCTAAATGTAGACATCCTCCTTGATCTCCTTCTAGAATTTCCAGACAAGGCTAAAACTAAACTATGGCAATGGGATTGGATCTGCAAATTGGATAGATGCAACACCTATGCTGCCTTGCTTTCATACATAAATCTATGAATATGGTACCCCAGTATTTAAGCAAATTCCCAGATCGCAGTTATGCCGACGACTTCCAAAGATTCTGTTTAAATCTTACCAGAACAAAAGTAAGCATAGCAAAGTACAACAAAGCAACTATCCTAGATCTGAACTGTAGATTTTGTAAAAATAACATTTTTAAGGAGACAAGTAAATATTTGCTTGCTGAATGCCCAATTATTGCTGAAACGGGATCACGCTATATCTATAAACACTTCAAAGGTAAAATTTTATTGACGCAAGATCAGTTATAGGTACAGGTATTCAACGCAACCAAAACGCCACTAATTACAGACACAGTTCAGTTTCTTAGAGCACACAATCTAAACTCTATGCAGAACTCAAATTAATATCTCTGTTCTTACTACAACAATAAGCAATGTTTTATGTTTTATGTGGTTTAAAAAGTGTTCCCTTCTGAGGACGCTCTTTGAATAATTTTAATTTGATGTGGGCAAATTCTGATAGCCACAAACCGTATCTGAACTCATTGTACATTGGAAGTTCCAAGAATCAATAACCCTTTTTATCAGATTTTAAGAGTTTTATGTTTTAGGTAGTTTTAAAATCGAATCCATTCTATTATGTTAATTACGCTGACCTCTGTCTATGCATTGCAATCCTGTATCGGTTTTAATGATTGCTATTAATTGCTAACTCCAACTGTCCCTTTAGTAAAGATTACTTTTTGTTATGCACTATTCACTTTAGTATTATAACTTGTTTATCCGAACATATGATGTAATGCAAGCATTTGTTTGTATATCCTCATATGATGATGTGAAGTTGTTAATGGAAATAACTAAATTGAAAAAGTTGATTTATCAACTGATACCATTTTTAATTAAAAAAAGAAAAGGCAGGAGCATAGACCCTACAGTTCTCACAAAATGGTCCCTAAAAGCCATATGCGTACTGCATAATACCAACAGTTAACAATGGAAAGGATAAGGGCCATCATAATATAAATTGATCCTATTTTGAGCAAGCTACCAACAATGAAGGCAGCACCAGCCAAGGGCACATTATTTGGCAAATCATTCATCAAAGAAAACCCTAACATTTTTTTTTTTATTCTTGCTTTCAAACTTTGTCCATTCCCTATTTAAGAAACATCAGTTTGATGAAAAATATGCATGTGTTACTTACTCTGTTTTGTTTTATTTTTATATAAATCACTAGCTTAAACATCTTCTGCTACATATCCTCTGACATTTTTCAACATATAAATAAAATAAACACCAGGGATACGTCTAAATTGCATTGCACATTGTCACTTTCTCAGGGAATTTGCGAATCAATCCCTCAAACCTTCCAGGAGACCTGCTCAACATACAGAGAAAAAAGCAATGAAAGAAAGTTTTGAATATGTGCATAGTATGGCAAATATTCATGTTAACTACATGGAAGAATCAGTATGACCATGACAGCTGGCAGTATTTCTGTGTCAAGTAGCATCAAAGAAAGAATGACATCAAAAAAGTTCAGTGTGTGTCCTATTGTGTCCTAGTGTAAGCTATTGCAGATGGAAGCTTCTAATAAACCATCCCAAACTTTTCCAATCTTCAATTAAGCACCTCATCCAGTCCCTATACGGCAATATAATCAAACCCTATAGAAATGCTAATTTACATCTAAATGTACAAACCCATGACCTACAATCTGCACAAAGGTATCTGCTGTAGAAAGGCATGTCCACATCACTCTCTTCCACTTATATTGCTTCCTCTATTCCAGTCACCTTCACCCAATCTCATCCTATCATACCTAAACCCATGACTGCAATGAAATAAAGTTATGAAGATGTGCATGGGTGTGCTAAATGTTTGCCTTAACTCCATGGAAAACACATTGTGGCCAGAAAACTGTCATTGACAGCTGCCAGTAGTTCTGTACCAATTAGCAGTAGATTAACAAAACATTAAAATGTTAACAAATACAGCAACATATACACAAAAATCACAAAGCCCCATTATCAACATATTATCAAATAAACCTTTCAAGAAACCAATGGCAAACAACTGATTAATGCCAATCATATTTTGTCACAGGTAACATGAACTGTACAGTGTGAGTACTGCAGTCAAAATGAGAAAAGTAGACCAAATGGTGGGTTAAATAGTATCCAAAATCAAAATCAGAAAAATAGTACTATATTGTAAGAAAACGAATAAAATGGCAAATATTCACTGCAACCTATCACAAAGAAGTACACATTTAGAACATTAACACTAGCCAATTAGAAACACCGAAACACATACAAACCCCTCCCCAGCACCTCTAGTAGCCGTGGCTATTCAATGCACCTACAAATCTTTATTGTAGCCACATCTACGCGTACAATCTCTACAAATTAAAAACCAAATTAAGGCATCCTTCAACACTTCAAATAAGACAAGGGAACACCTAAGCACAATAATAACACACAGAGATACAATTCTGGCCTTTATCATTCCAAGAAAAATATAATTATTGTACAGAAAATATTTGGTCCAAAATATGCATCTATAACAGTAGCCGCTGTATCAGAACAACCAATGAATAAAATGAATAAGCAATGATGCACCGTGCTTCTTAAAACCGCAGTTATAGAGAACCATCAATCGGCTATTTTTACCCGTGGTAAGACACATTAGCAAACAGTCGATGTGCCATTTGCTGCTATATAGCCGCGCCTGCACAGTTTACCACTTTGAACCATGGGAAGTAACGCTGCGCAACGGGTGGGTGCTGAATAGCCACGGGTATACACCCCAGTCATTGCTGTTGCTAGGCGCGGTCCTTAATAAACCAATCACTCATATTGTTTAAATAGCTGCATCTATAAGAATTAAAGAAAAAAACAGAATATGAAATATCAATGACACAAGAGACAGTAGTGATACCAATGGTCCTTAACAAGTGTCAACAAAATAAATGACTGCTCATGAAGTTATTTAAGGTGGATGATGATAAAATAGATATAGTAGTTAGAATATACAAGATTTGGGTTAGGTAAGGTAGATAAAGTTCAAAAACAGGAAACACATGGGTTGGACACAAACAAGTGCATAGAGAGTTCTACAATCATAAAAACAGAATTGCATAACAATATCTATCAAACAAGTACTCCAAATGTGCTAAAAAAAACTACACTCAAAGTACCAAAAAAACAGTCATTTTAAGGACCAACTATCACATATAAATACACAAATACAGTAAAATAATGCCCAAAAATATAGTTTTGATATAAATGTGGTTAGAGTGCATTGACTTATTTTATAACCGTGGTTACAAATTGTTAGTTAAAGGGGATAAGGGAGACTCACTTGTGGATATGTATTACAGAAGAAGTTTAAAGATCAATACAGTAATATACTGCCCATGTAGTTATGTAAGGTAGATGAAGATCAAGAAAGCACAGTATAATGCATGACAGTAAACTAGGTGGGGATACATTTAATAGGTACAATTACACAAGATATAATACCATGGTTGAGAATACACAGGCTAAAATAGAGTATATGGGGCATCTAAAACTAGAGTAGGGTGGCTCCTTTTTGTATCTTTTTTTTAAAACAATGTTCTTCTTTTTTTGTCCACAGGCTATACTGCCCCAGGCCCTCATCAAGCGGCCCCCCTAATCAGTGGCAGCTCCCCCACACCCCAGATGGCCTCCTCACTTGCCCTGCTCTATCATTTTACCCCTACAACACACACTGTTCCTATGAGGCAGTTTGCTGTGAGATGTCGGCATTTCAAGGCTATATGCGAGGTTACAGAGGGCTTTATGTTGCAAACTCAGTCCCTAGACCCCCTCCAACTCCCAAATTTCACCTGGTGCTCTCTAGCCACCCCCACATCTACCATGATGGCATTTGCATGATTTTATCTGCAAATATCTTTTTTCCAATGTTTCATTGTCCCGTTTCCTCGGCTATAGATGCAAATATCTCTCACACCGAGAGAAAAACAAGATGGCGGTCGTTACATTTCTAAAACAAACTCTGGTTTCAGTTAAATCCCAGAGATATAGCTATCTATAGCATTAATGACATTTGTGATGTCATCTTTTATGTACTTGGTGTTTGTCTTAGCAGTGCACGGTGGTGCTGCAAGTTATGGTTGCTTAGCTTACCATAACTGGCGAATTTCCTGGTGTTTTCAGTTTTACATTTTTCATTGAATTTCATAGCTTTTTAATTAGTGCAACTGAAACAATAATGTCCCTTAAAAAAAGATTTGTCATTGAATTTAAAGGGTTTTTATTAGTGAAACTTAACCATAACTTTCCTTTAACAAAGTATTTCATGGATTTTTACCAGTGCCCCCTAATTTGCTACAACTTACTGATAACATACTTACCCCAATATGGCAACTTGTTTCTCCAATTTAGAAAGTTTGACCATAAAACTCTGACATTCCCTACCTTCTAGCATTATTTTTAATACTTCTTTACACTTTTTGCAAATTTTTCCATTGTTTTTGTGTTCGCTGATGTTCGTGAACATCTGATGTCATCGCAGACTTTTCAGACAATCTCACTTGACCACTCGCCTACGTATGATATCATGATGTGCCCCCGTCTGCACTTGTCAAACGGGTCCTTGCTTTGCGAACAGTTCAGTTCTGCAGTTTCTGCTGCTCTAGCAACTTTAAAGCTCCTACACCTATTCTGATTCATTATCCATTAACAATCTAGCCCTCAGCACATGCTTAGAAGAATATTAGGAAAACTGCTATTTATCTTACAAATGGCATCAGCTATTCTCATCCTCGTCCAGAAGAGCCACCACCATAACCACCACAACCAGCTGGATGACATACACAACGAAAGAAGCACAATACTTCAGAAGGCAAAAGGCAAAAGGCAATCAAGAAGACCAGGAAGATGAGGTAGAAGAAGTGCATAGCTCTAACACCCAGACAGAATCTGTCTTTGACATGGTCAACCATGCCATCCAGCTTAATCATCTGTGATAACCTCGGTATCACTGATCAGGCCGTGGCCTGACTGACCTCATTCCTCTCTGATTGACCCTCCCAGGTCCAACTTGAGTCCTTCCTTTCCTGTATCTCACTCTCTACATGTGGTGTTCCCCAGGGGTCTAACCTCTCTCCCTGGCTCTTCAACCAGTACCTGGCACCTCTCGACCACCACATTGCCGCTCTCTGCTTCATCTTTCAGTGCTATGCTGATGACACTCAGCTCATTTTCAGGCTCCCATTTGTCACCTCTTCTCCTTCTCTCATCTCTGACTGTCTGTGTGCTATCCAGGAGTGGTGTGCCGCCAATGACCTCTGCCTTAATGCCAGGAAGACTGAGATTCTCCTCATTGGCACACCTGCACCCTCCTTTCCTGTCACTCTCTGGCCGGCCTCCCTTGGCCCTCTTCCTGATTCCACCTGTGAGGCTAAGAACCTTGGTGTCATCTTCGACTCCACACTCTCCTTTTCGCTTCACATCTGTGACGTCTCTAAGAAGTTAAACTACCACTGCCCCTCCTCAGAGGTTTTCTTCCTTTCCTCTCCTTCCCCAGAAGCTCACTTTCTCTAGAGCTCTGGGTCTCTCTAGGCTGGACTGCTGCAACAGCCTCTTTCTAAATCTGCCTGCTTCTACTCTCCACCCTCTGCAACTCATCCAGAACAGGACTGCAAGACGTGTACTTCGCCCCAAGCCCAAGGACCATATCTCTCCAGCATTGCAATCTCTGTATTGGCTCCCAGTGACTGCAAGGATTACGTTCAAGACCCTCTACATAGTCCACAAGGACTTTTGGGGCCTAGGTCCTCAATACCTTGGACTCTCTCTTCATAAATACCTTTTTACTCAAGCTCTTCAATCCTCCACCTCGAACTCCCGCAGGGTCAGTCGCTTCTCCAAGCAACATGGTGGTAGATCTCTTTCTTCTGCTGGGGCCTCCCTCTGGAACAGCCTCCCTGCCTCACTGAAACTTGAGGAGAACCATCTATGGTTCTGGAAGCACCTCAAGACCTTCCTCTTTGCTTATGCCTTCTCTATTCCTCTTCCCTGCGGATTTCCTGTCTGATCATCGGATTACCCTCTGATTCTTGGCCCAGGTCCCTGCCCACCCAGCTGCACACGTGCACTGCCTCCCTGCAACCATTGAAATTTGATATGTATCTGTAACCCGACAGTCCCCCTACCAGCACTTTTGGACACCTGCTGTCTCCACTTACCTTTCACCTGCCACCTGCTGGCCGCAGTTCTCGTTATTGTTTTGATCCCAGGCCAAACTCAGCCTTTCATCCTTCCGAGGTCGATAAATGAGCACCACTCACCGTGGGTAATAATAAGCAGCGCTCAGATACCTGAGGGTTTGCAGCGCTATATAAATGCCAAATTATTATTATTATTATTTATGTACAGCACTGCCCCCTCCCCTTTCCCCTGGCACTTTTCCCCTCCCGCTCCCTGCACTTGCGCAATCTCAATATCACTTGGCCTAGTAAGATCATTGTCTCTGTCCTCACTCTGTTCCCTGTTCTTTGCCTTGTTGCGCCTTGAAACACTTGTGTACAGGCGCGTTACAAATGCCACATATCATATCATATCATATCATATATCATATCATATCATGGATGTGGCAGTTGTTTACCACTGTTGGACATGTACAAAAGGCTAAAGCTACCAAAGTGAAATGCAATGAGTGCAACGTTGTACTGAGTCGCGGACAACGTGGGCAGTACTCCTATGGGACCACCTCCATGCAGCACCAAACCAAATTCAACCATCACAATGCTCTCAGAAAGGCTGTTACTTTCTTAGGAAGTAGTAGGCTGTCTTCCTTTACTTCATCTTCCTCAACCGATTCTGTAACCACACAGCCTAGGTCTGTGGCCCACGAAATACCACCAGCTACCTTGCTAGCAATAAAATAGGGTATTGGTCCATATCTTCCGGAAACAACAGTACTCTGTATATACTGCATCACACCACTCTGCAGGGGGGGAGCAATTTCAAAGTGCTTTTAAAGCTGTAATCAAGGAGCCCTCTACCTTAAATTTAACACAACACAAACAACATCTTCCCTTGTCCACCTGCCCCTCCATATGTGTGGTTGGTGCCCCTTCCCTCATTTCCCTCCCGGCCTTACTTTCTGGCATCTCCTGTAAAAAAAATAACAAAAAAATAAAAAAAAATATAAAAGAAGGTTCCTTTAGGAACCACCTTTCACAGTTAAAAAATAAAATTTAAAAATTAGTTTATAGACTCCATCTACTTTACTACACCCAGCAGTCCAAGCGCAGCCGTCCAAATTATAGTTTATGGACCACCGTCTATCTCCACTAGATTGAGATTGGCTTAGAAGACACAATTATATACGTGTTCTTTCTGAAACTGGACACTGGATGACAATCTATTGCTACAGCCAGTAGTCCAAGCTCAGACGTCCAATTTATAGTTTATGGACCACAGTTATTTCAATCTATGTTAATGGGGAACGAAACTGACCTTCTAGAAATATAGAAATAACGAATGTCCTAAAGATGGCCCAACATTTATATCACTGACCACCGCAGACAAAGGTGGTACACCATCATGGGCTGAAACATATGTCGACTGAGAAAGGAAAACTAAATGCTTTTTTCCTATGTCATGTATGCATACCAACAATAACTGTTATGCTGGAAGAAAATTTAAGCTATAGAACCCTGTTTTTGTAAAAGGTGCATGTTGGATGAATGGTATGATTGATGATCATTAGAGAAACATTTTGAAATGTTTTTTTAAATATGTTTTCATGAAAAACCATTGAAGAGATTTATGTTTTGCAAAATTGCATTTAGCCTAAATAATTGTCCCCACTAAGGTGTTAATCCTGCCAATTATATAAGCAGGTGCTCTCCACCCTATCCCGTGTTACATACAGGACCTCAAGAGAGGGGTAGTCAATCGGTAATGCACTTACTTTCTCCTTAGATTCTCCCTTCCAACAGATTTGACCCCCCGTCAACAAAAAATTAGGAAGTACCCAATCATTTATCCCCCTCAAACATCTGGAGACAACATTACAGAAATTGTATCGCACATGGTGAATTTTGATAGGCAGAGATTGATGGCTAACTGCCTTCCAGAAAGGATGAGAATTGTGATGCATGTTAAGATGGATTTCTAAAATCTGGCCTGGTGGACAGGTTTTTAGAAGTCATCCTAGTAACTAGTTATAGTGTGCAGGGGTACTATGGTTAGCCTAAACCCAACCAAGGTAAACGTGGAGAGCAGTCAAGACAATTCTCAAGGGAATTTACAGGAGTATGGTAGGGCATTCCCTATGTAGAACGATTATGCAGATGTTGTAAGGAAGAAGTAGAAACTAGTTGCCATATTTTGTCTCAATGTAAAGCCTTCATCATTATATACACAAAGGGCAATGGAACATTTTTGAGTAAACCAGAGGACAGTGCATGTGACCAATTTTGGTCATTTATTTACTTGGCAACATCTGTTGTAGCAAGTACAGCAGTCTATGATATATGGCAGGACATTCAGAAAAAAGGTAATGAATTTCCAAATTGTACACCTGAGAGATTATGTGCCTATACTGATTTTTTTTATGTGCTGGAAAATGTCTTATATTATGTGTATTTTGATGTAACGAAGGAAATGTTTGAATGATGTGTATGTTATTAATTTTGATATGTATTTTGATATGAAATATGCTTAAAGTTTTAATGAATTAAACTAATTTCACAATAATAAAAGTGAGTGGGGTCAAGGGTCCATAATCAGTGCACAAAGTGAAGCACACAATAATTAAATTTAGACAGGAACGTGTAAAAAACTAATATTTATACTAGGCCTTAAAACACACTAAACAATGAAACACAAAGGTGGTAATAGAGCATAACACTCAATAATGAACATATATACATTTACCATAGATTCATAAAATGTATTCCATGACTTAAATCAGAAAAGTAATGTGCTACAGTAAAGATGGAACCAAGTCATAAGTGATATTCCCTAACTGCTGCAGTCCAATAAGTAAAGCATCTTCTGACTTTTCAGATAGTGTTACTCAAGTTCAATGACAAAAAGGCAGTTGAATGGAAGGTTAAAAAGAGACTTGTTCTCAATGTCATTCTATGGACCAGGGGAGACCAATGTTTTGCATTTACTTACCCTCATAACTCCGATATTCTCAGGTGACTTAATGGGTTGACTAAGGCTAGCTAGAAGTTTGATTTCCTGCCGTTGGTTCCATGGAGTGGTGCCACAGATCTGTGTGTGCAAGGATTGTTCTGGTCAGGTCCAGAAGTAGAGCGCATCCCTTGTCGATGGATAAATGCATGAATCAACAATGCAGTCCTCTTCAGGACAAGTCATAGGATGGGGGAAGGTGAGCTCCAGTGACAGAAACCACACGGCAGGCATCCTCCCAGTTGCAGTTGTAGAAGTCCTTCTGGGACAGGATTCCTTGAGGCTGGGATGCTGAAATTCAGCAGCAATGCAACTTATACCACAAGCTGATGATCCGGGAGCAAATGTAGAACAGCAATGGTTCTAGTGAGGTAGCCTACGGGAGAGCGAGACAGTCCACCAGGTGGTCCAAGATCACTTCGGAAGTCTCAGGATGACTGGATCCTCAAGAGCATGTAGAGACTGGTTGGTACCACCAGTCCAGAGGTTGAAGTACTCCAGAGGGCCTTCACAGATCAGGTAGTCCAACAGACCTTCACCGGGACAGACACAGGAAGGGATGCCAAGTCTCTTCAAGGTTTGTCTTCGGATCTTCAGTCAGTTGTTCATCTACAGGGATTATTGTTTCAACACTGATCTGAAGAAATGACTGCAGAAGTCCTCTTCCTATCCAAAATACAGCCTGGAAGCAAGCCCAATCTGCACCATTAAAACAGGCAGTAGTTGTTCTATCAGGGACAACTATTGGTTTCACTCATGTCCCACACCGCTCCACAGATGTGGAGTGGGAGTAGACAGTCCCACCCACTTCCTATGCCACACACACACACACACACGCACACACACACACACATACACACACACACAAGGCATCACTAGCATGCAAAAGTAGCAGCTTTCCTGGTCAAGTGCATGCCTTTATATGGGATTCCCCAATATGGCAAGGCAGGAAGAAGGCCGTACTACAATATGTCCAAAGAACAAGCAAAAATGTTGTGGTTTGGCCATTTTAGTGCACTAGCCGGCTTTACTAGCCATGCGTCTTAAACTGGAACCTGGACACTGAAAATAACACAAAATGTAAGAAATATAATTGCTACCACTACCTTGTCTTTATGCACATATAAAAGGTACCAAACATCCAAAGGGTAAAAGGCTAGAGTGATACAAATGTATCCCCATTGCACTGCGTTGTAAAATGTTGTGTGCAATATTAAAAGGTTACAGAAGTATAAACCTTAAAAGGGAAACCTAGTTTACCAGTACTGATAGCATGAAGGACTGACGAGTTTCCCAATAGCAAATGAGAAAAAGGCAGGAGAAGTGAAGCTGAAGGACAGTCCATTGAAACTATGGAGGGAAATATGACAAAAGAGAAAGCTTTCCTAACACTGCCCCCCAACACTAGGGAACTCTCAATCTAATCCACCCATTGATGGGTTTCCTGTTCCAGTTGGTTAAACATCCTGACAGCCCTTCAGCACAGCATTGCTTTGTTGTCCAGCTGGCCTATCCTCAATGGTAACATCATAGCCTTGAAGGCTTATGGATCACCTGTGCAATTTAGGATACTCTCTCTTCACCTTCATTAGCCACTTTAAAAGGCTTATGGTCAGTCTGCACAGTGACATGAGTACATAAACTAGGGTCTGAGCTTCTGAAGGGCCCACAAAACCGTGAATCATTGCTCCTCCAGAGTCGCCCATCTGAGCTCTCTGTCCTTAAACTGGCGACTAATAATACCCATAGGATGTTCCCTGCCTTTGTCATCTGTGAAAGGATAGCACCTATCCCAGTGTTAAAGGAATCTGCACAATAGAAGGTCTCAAGTAATCAGGTGACCTGAGAAAAGGGGGCCTGAAAAAGGAATTCTTCATTCATTGGACGGCCTTCTCACAATCCTCAGTTTAAATGGGTTTCTTTGGTTCCTAGGAGAAGTGAGGGCAGTCAGAGGGGCAGTTATGGTTCCATAGTCTGCCATGAAGTTTCTGTAAAATTCAGTGAGGTGTAGAGAGGCCCTCACATTAGTTTTGGTTCTGGGGGTTGCCCAATCTTATACAGCAAGTTCTTTACTAGAAATAGGCTGAATCCTGTCCCCACCAACCTCATGCCAAAGGCAGGTGACTAAACCCTGACACATATGACACTTGCTAGCCTTAATGTTCAAGTGGGCCTGCTGAAGATCCTGAAACACATTCTAAAGTTGTTTAACATGTTCAGTAGGGCTGAAAACTGCTATATCATCAAGGTAAAAAGAAAAGAGGATCCCAAACGGAACCCTCCTATCCCCCGCACACCTTTATATCCCATCACTAAGACAGTTAAATGTTTATTCAATTTAGTTTTAGAGATTAGATAAAACCTTTATATTGGTCAGTAAGTTGAAGAACAAACAATATGACAATGTTGTCTATATTTCATATAAAGAAAAAGTAATGTTATTGCAGAGCGCATGTAGCAGAGAAGGTTCAGTTCAATATGAATGGCTGACACGCTTCAAGATGATTTCTCTCTTCTTCATGAGCCAAAGAAATATTTTGAACTGAAAACAGAAAGTGTCAGAGAGTAAAAAAATATGTCAGGATTGCATAGGTATATTAAAGGTGCAACAAAGACCACCCATCACAGTCATTTTTAAATAGTTACATTTCCACTGCTACAATGTGTATGAACACATAATCAAAGCTACTAGAAAACTCGGCTCTAATGATCTCTGTAGTAAATATTAAGGATATCTTACTGTAAGAATACCCAGCTCGTGTTGAACGAGACTACAATGGATGGTCATAAAAAATACATGGGGGGAGAATGAGAATAATGCACTCACCATGACCATGCGGTCCCTTAGTGCGTCTGCGGTTAGTGCTTCGTGAAAATGGAAGAGTATTCACCGTAACACTCAGTCCAGTGTAAAAAGAGGTCACTTATAGCAAAATCAGGAATCTTCTGGTAATCATGTCAAAGCCCTGAAAGTCAGGGGTAAGGATTTGTTAATTATGTTGACGAACTAGAGTCTAAATTAAATATATGTGAAATAAAATAGTGACTCACCCTTATAGCAGGGATAGCGACATGAGGAGGGTAGAACCCAAAAGTATGCAGGTGTATGCAGCAGGCTTCAAAAGGTGCAGATCTGGGTCTAAATGAATGGTGGCACCTTTGGGCTGTAATGGTAAGAGTGTGGAAGATATAGTGGGAAATGAGCGAGATCCGTGAATAGCTGCTTGTCTAAATGCTGCGTGTGTGCCAGAAATGTGCTTACTTGTAATGGATTCCTTAAACGAAAATGTGGTCAGGATACAGTTCTGCTCACATGGCGCCGTGGCTCAGAATGTGATATTCACAGTGGGATAGAGATACAAGTAGAGACAGGTCATCAAGGTAACTAAAGGGAATGGTTGCTAGGTGAGGGACGCTGAGACCAGAACTCAAGACCCTCACTGACAGTGCACGTGCAGAGTTCGAAGTTCATGGAAATGAACGACAGACTTCAATATATGGAAATCTAAAGCAGTTCTCCTCAACTTATGTGCAGAATATGGCATCCATGTTGGAACAGAATGTAAAGTTAAAGGGCTGGGATTAGCACAATGAGTGTCTGCCAACTTCGACTTGATGAAGGACATATTTTAGCAAACTAGCTGTACAAATAACAGAACAAAAATTGAATGATGAAATAAAATGATATGGACCAGCTAAATGGAGAGATCCTTATGCCAAGTTCATAGTAGCTTTGAATTTACAAATCAATAAGGATGGATGATTGTACGCCGGCTATATGCATATGTATATATCATCCAGGTATGCCATGCACAATTAATGTAAGCCATTCAGGCTGACATGACTGATCAACCTTTGAAAAATGCCAGCTCTATCCTTTAAATCAAAGGCATTACCATGAACTGGTAAAGTCCTTAGGTGTGGAGAATGCTTTCTTCTTGGAACTTTCTGTCAGGGATATTTGCCGATACCCTGCACTAAGGTCGGAGGTGCAAAAGGATTTGTCAGCACCTAGCTTGTCTACCAATTAATCCGTTTGTGCAATGGGATGTGCATCTGTTTTGATGTCAACATTTAAAACTCTTTAGTCCACACAGAATGTTAAATCAGAAGTTCCTGTGTTTGGTACCAGAGACAGTGGACTGAACCAAGGACTACTCGAGGGCTATATCACCCCTAGATCCAATATTTTGGTGACCTCAATCATGATGTAAGATATTACTTGCTCTGAAATACTACAACTCCTAAACTTGGTATTCACGCTATTTCCAGTGGCACAGTCATGCGCACACCAAGGTTTTGAGCCTGGAGTTAGGGGTAAGAAGGGAAACAAATGCCTCAGCTAGGTTTCTACTTCACTTTGCTCAAGGTCTTCCTCAATAAAGCCATAATAAGGGCTGCCCTGGAAAATGTCAGTGAGAGATTCAAATTTGTATTTCTCCCTTTCTGAAACCAGGAGCATGGCTTCTCTTTCATCTCTAAGGATAAACACTTTCCATACGAATACATATGACAGAAGAAGGGCTCTGTGTCTTCTGTGGGGCTACACAAGTGTTCCAAGCATACCGTTGAGAGTTCCAAGAAATCTCTCAATCAGACTGAATAATTATGGAGGATTTGAGGATGAGAAATGATAAGCCACCCCATCTTCCTTACACATTGCCTGGCTATTATTAGACTAGAAACTTCTGCCTGTGATAGGCACAACTTCTTCAGGGAAGCTACCCCTTGTATAGAAGTTGCAAAAGAGTCCAGCGGTCTACCACAGTTATCCTCCATCTCCAACTAGGGTGTTCTCACTATTGGTAGTGATACTAGTGGATTCTGGATCCCTGTTCCAGTTTTGCCAGGTTGCTGAAAAGAAGTGTAACCCCCAAAGTAGTTTCCCACTAGGACACCTTTCTTGGGTCAGCAGGATTGCATCAATGACCACTCTTGAGAAACTGTGATATCAAGATGAACTGCAAGGGGAGTTCCATGCACCATCTGCAGGAGGAAGAGCCACACACCCGGAGAGACCACCAACCTCTTATGGTCTTCTCTAGTGCTCTCTGTGGGCTTACATACTTTCCTTTTGGATCCTTTGCTTCATAGAAGGCTAACTCTCCAACTGGAAGAAAGCATTTCCCCATAGGCCATTGAGTGATGGTTGTTCTTATTTACCCTTACTAATCTTATCCCTAGAGTAATCGTCTTCTGTAAGCAAGCTTGGCAGTGCAGGATGTTCATAGCAATAGAGAGTGTTTGACATTCCCTCTTCCTCATCCGGTTTAAAGATTTGGTCAACTACCTCAACCTCAGTTGTAGGTGTGGCAGGGGGAAAATGGTCTTTCCTACTTCCTTGTTGTTTTCTTTCTCCTTTAGCCTTAAGTTTCCCATTTGTCTTAGTTGTGCCCTTAGACTTGGCTAGGGCAACCTGATTTCAAGACCTACTGCTTGAAATGTCAGTTGTGTTGTGAACTTTCTGCCTCACACTAACTGGTGTTCTGCCACTTCACTTCTGACAGCTAAAATGACAGGCATTTCTGGGAAGTTGATTGAGAGATGGACCATCAGTCAACTGAGTAGTCACCAGAGGTCAGAGCCTCTGGGTTTCCCAATGTGGAGTTTACCACAGTTGGACTGGGCCCAGTGTTCCTAATAGTAGATGCGCCTACACCTTCTACTAGTGCACTATCCTCAAACTAATAATTCTGGGGATGGACAGGTATGAGAGTAGAAGCTCCAGCAATGCTGGAATCCCACTTTCCAAGGGAAACTAAATATATTTAAGATCCTTCACCAGTGGTCAATATGGTAGGAGCATGCATCCACATAAACTGTGGGTATCCCCTGACACGTGTCTTCCTCATAGACATTGTGCAGGGAAGTAAGGTACCCCTCCAGATTGTCGTTTGTCTCTAGAGTTTCATCCTTGAGACCATTTCTTGAGCACAGTCATACAAGCCGGTCAATCCTTGCTCTAGAGGACTCATGTTGTTTTGGCTATACTTGACCTCCACAGGAAAGCCTTGAATGAACAGAATCCAGGAAGTAATTCTGGAATTACGCACGTTACCTGTTCAGATTTGGTCACTTTAGAGATATTGCAAGGGTTCGTGAGGAGTCTCCTCGATGATGTGCTCCCCATGGATAAATGGTCGGTAATTCTACAACGCCTACACCGTTGACAGGAGTGCCTTTTCGCAATCATTGAATTTTTCCTCCACAAAGGACAAAGGGCCTCATTACACGGATGGCGGTAAGGATTTACCGGTACCCCCTTACTACAAGGTCCCTTTGTGGGTTGGGGGATTTAACGCCTGCTTTTTGCAGCCGTTAAAAACCAACCTGCAAAGGGACCCAGGGAGCTAATTACGGTACCGCAATTTGCAGTACCGTAATTAGCGCCTTCCCCATTCCCATTGAGCCCTATGGGGCAAAAATGGGAATGGGGACGGGCAATGGTGGAAGAGGTAATTCCCCTTTCCGCCAAGGTGGTGCCGGTATTTTACCGCCATGATCCATGGCGCTAATAGCGCCATGGTTCTCCGCCATCCGTGTAATAAGGCCCAAAGTCTTGATCACATACAAGATTAATTTGCTGACCTTGTCGTGTTTTTGGTATTAAGCAAGTATCTGAGAACCCCATCTCCAAGAACATCTTGTTCTTTATGGGGTAAGCCAAACAAGGGGCTTTGGAAAGGCTTCTCTTTAGTTGTTTTACTGCCTCAGATTGTTCTGGACCCCACTCCCACTTGAACCTGGCCTTTAACAGATGGACCGAGGGTTGGGTGACATCTGTGTAGCCTTCAATGAACTTCCAACCATAATTAGTGAGTCCAAGAAGGCTTTATAGTTCTCGCAGAGTAGTAGGGTCTTTCAATTTTAATAATGCTTCCACTTTTTTTGCTGGGGACTGAGACCCTCAGGGGTGATTTCATGCCCTAAGAAGTTCACGTGGACCTTACACCACTGTGCCCTCTGAAAGGACAGTTTTGCTACGGCTTTCTGTAGCTGGGCCAGAACATAGCATATTTCAGCATTGTGTTCCTCCACAGTTGAGCTCTTGATTAAGACATCATGTACATAGGCCAAGTTTCCCCTTTCAGCCCAAGTTGGCGATAGCCTCATGTAGGAAATATTAAATTAATTGCCAGAGTTTATGTATCCAAAGGAGGTTGGGTCCATGTGTCCTGCTGCCCCCCGAAGGTAACGGCAAGCTTGTACTGGTTTTACCTACTCACGGGTACTCTCCAGTATACCGGTTGTATACACCTTTGACCCTTGGATCTGGGCGAGTCCCTGAATGATGTAGGGAAGGGGCCATCTTGACATGCTGACCTGTTTATTTAATGGCCTAAGGTCTGCGCAAAGTCACCATTGGGTTTGATTATCTCCAGTACCGGGTTGTTAAAGGTACTGTGGATTGGACGTATTATCCCACAGGTTTTAATCTTTTTAATCAACTCTGTGAGTGACTCCATAGACTTGAGAGACAACCGCTACAGCTTCACACCATCTCGGTGTCCGTAAGTATGGTGGTTGAATGTATCTCTCTGCACCCACAATCATAAGAATCCACTGCAAAGATATCCTGAAAATCACAAAACACTTGTTTCAGCTTCTCTCTTTGCCCCTCGGTCTCATAGGCATCAGCTAGATTGATTTGTTCTTCATCCATCTACTTAAAGCCTGGAAAGACCTCGGGCTTGGCAATTACGGTTTTATCCTCCAGTTGGGTGGAGAGATCTCTTGTTATGTTGTTGGCCTGGACGTGAGGTTCCAATGATGGGAGGTAGTCACTGTTGACTCGGAATACCACCATATCCTTCCTGATTTCACAGGTCACCCCTTCCCCACCATAGGGGAAGGAAGAGTACACCAGGAAATTGTCCCCTTGGCTAGTGAAAATCTTTTCCAGAGGGATATTGTCATTAAAATTGTAGCAATCATTTGGAATTGGTCCAATGATCTCATTACCTAAATCAATAGAATAATGTTGGGCATCAGCCGCCATTCCAGTAAAGTTGTTGAGGGTCGCTGTTATCCACCAATATTCATATGGTGTTATGTTCTAGGTCAACTTGGGGTGTCAGATGTAAATACAAACCTCATTGTTGGAGATGATAATTCAAGTTTATATAGGTATCCTGTTTTTTTAAGTTCTGTCCTCGCTAAATTTTTTGGGGAATTGTAAATTGTTGCACCTGTCCTGGGATGGTACCTCTTCTCTCACTTGAACTTCAACTGCATGCAGCAGCAATTGAGATGACCGAAATGCTTTCTCAGTGTTGCCAAAGCCCATGCAGTTAGCCCCCAGACAGGACCAGGCTTTATTATTAATTAGGTCCAAATTAATTGTCAATCGATTGAGAATGTCACTGCCTAAGTAAAAGGCGGAGGGGACATCTCTCCCATCCCAACAATTATGTTCTATACTTTTGTCGCTGATGGAACTTTTAGCATGCACCTGTTAGGCAGAAGATGTTTGGAATTTGGAGTTTCCAGGCCCATTCCACACTTATCAATTAATTTAAATGTGGGGATGGTTTGATATTTTTGGAGTTTCCTGAATAATGCTTTGCTGATGAAGCTTCTCGATTATTCAGGCATACTCTTGCGAGAACAGGCTCCTCCCCCTCATTTACCTGAATGCTGAAAAACAGTTGCTCACGCTTTATCTGGATGTCGGTCAAACTTTGAGCTGGTTTTTTATCATCTCTGGTCATGAGATATGGGTTTTCTTTTGATTGTGGATTGGTATGAAATTTCAAAGTATTTCCTTTTAGTGTGGAATGTTATTTGAAACTGGGAGGGAGGTTGATTTTCAAAAATGGAGAAGGGTTCCCATCACCAGTTTGTTCTCCTAAAGAGATTATGGTGATGTCTGGGACTTGATTGGAATTCTATTTTGTCAGACCGTTATTCAATCATGTGGCATGTGCCATTCAAACTCACATAGTTTGTGATTTGTTTTAATTTGATTGGCCATTAGTTGTTAGTCTGATTCCATAGGACCGTTTTCATGCAGTCAGTCAGGGGTGATAACCAACGAAAGAGGTCATTCCTCAGTAGACAAGGTGTACCCTCTGCAGTGGCCACTATCAATGGGTGTTTCACCCTATGTCGGCCAATTTTTATCTCCAGATCCAAAGTCCCTTCGATAGAAATATCATTCCCATCAAAGTTTTGGAGTTGTCCAGGAAGAGGTGTGAGGGGAATGTGGTTACTCTCACCCCATCCTGACATTAGTTGATCGAAGACCCTTTTGGATAAGAGGGTGGCTTGCGGTCCAGTATCCGCCAGCGCTGGTAATGCACACTAACCCTGTACCTTGATGGAAGCATAACATCTTCCTTCTCTCTCCTCAAGGGGGCAAAGAAAATGTGCATTCTATGCAGCTGGCAGTTAATTTTTTATATTGAACTCCCACACTGTGTGATCTTGGACAGTTTTCTGTGTCAGAGTCTGGGAATATGTAAAGAAAATTTTGCACCCAGAAACAAGTGCGATGGGAAATTCCCTTTTCCCCAGAATTCTTGGCTATCCCCCTTTTCCTGGAGACAGTTACCCAAACCTGTTCGGGGGAGGATCTCTCAGTGCTTTCAGGATTGTCTGGGTGACATTGTTGGGGTTAAATGTGTTGCTCGGGGTCAGTCTCAATACTTCCCGAGTCTAAATCAGGGTCTTTGGGGAGCCATTTCTCCTTGGGAGGGAGCCCTACATCCCTGAAAGAGAAGATTTTCTTCCATAAATCCTCCAGGGATCTTCTCCTTCGAACGGGTTGATGCAGACTTCCTCCACAAAGTGGGTTATCGATTGCTTTTGATTTCTCCTACTTACCCTATGTTCCAGCTTTTTGGGGGTAGAGGATTTATGTTCAGGTTCAGAGGTTTCCATGGTTTTTGTTAAGATGGGAATTGAAGCCTCCTCTAGGGCTTCGCATATCCCTTTCACCTGGGCCCCCTCCTCTGGAACCCATTGGTTGTCAGAGGATTCTTCCCATCATTGCTCCGGGGCACCAGACCCGGATGTCGAGTAATTCTGGGCAGCAGTTTCCAGTGGATGGTTCTGCTGAGCCATCAAAATGCGACCCAGGTCTTGGGTTAATTGTTTGACCTGTCGCTCCAGTTGTGACAATTTCTCTGGTTGGTACGGAGGCCTGGATTCCTACTGTTGCTGCTCCCGGAAAGGGGAGACATCCCTTCTCCCAGAGTAGCTTGGTATTGGGAGATTCCCTAATAACGTTCCATCCTAGGTCTCCCTTCTCCCTGATTTGGGAATCTGTTGTCTTGAAAGTGGGAGAGAGAGGAGGATTGTTCAGGAAATTGGGGTTTGAAGGGTATCTGGAAAATAAACGTAGGTTGGGGGATGGAGAATTTCTTCCCTCCTGAGGGACGTTCTGAGGGAAGTTCTCAGGGAGGTTTCCTGGGGCAGTACTTACCTGATTGCCCCACATCTTGTGACAGGGGAGTCCATACATACTTCAGGATCGGTCTGTTACCCTTGTATCTTGGACTGATACAGGTGGCAGGGTCAGATGGAGCGTTGGTCTGATACCCTGCCTGGCTACCACCCGATTGGGTTGGATCTGAGGGTCTCCTCTGCCTTTCATTCTGCTTGTTGGTGTTAGTGGGAGGAGAATTTATAGGCCCCCCATTTCCAAGTCCAATATGGGAGTATTTTTCACCTCTGCTAGCTTTGTAGTGGCAGGGTTTGTTAGATGATTTGAAGTTTTTAGGGTTGTTTTTGTTTTCTGAGGGCTTTTGGAGCTCAAGAATCCAGGTGGCCTGTTCCATCACTCACCTACGCTCATGGAAATCCATTACTAGTTGGGTCATAATGTATTTCGGGAGTGCATAGAAGTATGTGTTAATGGACTCCCGGCTATTAGTGTTCACCTACCTAGAGGTCTGTGCAAATACTTGCTTCAGATCTTGGACAAACTCTCTATGCACTTTGTCTTCCCCACACTGCAGGTTGTAGGCCACCTTGTGGGCTTCCTGAGGGTTCCTGTGAATGGAGAGGTGTATTAATATGGCCGCCTTGTAGGTGGACCATTTTTGGTGATCGTGGTCCTCCAGGCCTGCAAAGAAGCTGGAGTATTCAGGGAAAAATGTCCATTTGACAAACTCCATGGAGTTTATATCATTATTGATACCAAATGAAGTCCTAATTTGGTCATAAAACTCTAGATACTCCCTTTCTGATTATTTGGCGTTTTTATGGTATGGTAGGGAATCATAAAGCTATTGATGGTCTTTATCTGCTGAATTGGATCTTTCACAAGACCTCTCTTCTGTTTCAGAGACTCTATTCTCCGCTGCACCTGAGTTCACTCACCCTCTGACTCAGAGCTGTTTCTATTGGTGGTCCACTTCCTGTCGTGTCGGTGCTCCCTACCTCTATGACATTGGGAATCGCTCCCAGAATGACGGGGTCTGGTCTCTTCTCCCCTGTGGTGCAGTGGGCTCTCAGGGTCATTTTCCTTGTGCTCCCCTTTTCACATGGGGAAGTACTGATCCTCCTCCTCTGTCTTACCGGATATGGTGGGGAATTCTCCCCTACCTCCCTGAATGAGTGGAGGGTTTTAAGATGCTATTTTGAGGTCTTGACTCTGGTGCTTTCTGTCTGCAAAGTGGACCAGGTGGTCCCTTTGTAACTTCATTTTCTAGCAGTCCAACTCCCGGATATTTTCATCATAAGAGCCTTCCTGGTCAGAGGTATCTGCCAGGGTATTTTTTTCAATTCCAGAGTCCACTGGTCAGTCACCTTCCCTTCTACTGGGTAGAGATGAATGTTCATCCATATCGATAATGACTGGCCCTTTGGCTCAGTTGTACTAGGCATGGTTGAGTCTAGCCACCTCATGTTTCCGTATTCTTAAAAACTGGCAGGTATGAAGTTAGCTGTATCCTGTATGTATGAGGTTTGAGTTGCCATGAGGTCCCTGGTAGAAAGGTAATCACTCCATGATCCGAGGGTGCTTTTCCATACCCTTACTGGTCAGGGTGCCTTAAAGCCTGTTAGTATTTGGTTATTTTATTGTCCAACTTCTGACATTTGTCTCAATTCTGACACCAGTGCTTGAGTGGCTTCTAGCACTTTATTTTGTGCTATTAATCGGTCTGTGAGTCTCTTTTTTTCAGGAAACTAATCTCCTCCCCTTGTGCAATTTTGGCCTGTGTTGCCTGCTCTTTGTCAACCTCTGCTTGCCTCACATGTTCCATTAATTTTGAATTTTATAGCCTTGTGTCAGTCAGTTCCTGAGAACATAACTCAATTTTCTTAACATCCACCCTTAACTGACGCACTTCCTGAAACAGGGCACTAGTCTCTTGACACAATTTGTTATTTTGTTCCCTGAACTGCTCTCTCTGCTGTTTCAAAGTGTTCAGATCTTGGTGCATCTGATCGAATTCACCCTGAGAATTAACATCCCTAATGACTAACTGGCTGTTTTCAACATTCAGTTGTTTAATCTGTGCATGAAATGTGAAAATGTCTTCTAAGTAGGCTCTATGTGAACAACCTGTTCATTTAATTTGTGTTGACTTGCGCTCATGTTTTCAACCCATTCTTGATACTCCCCTTGCAGTACAGAAAATTGAGCCTCTCACTCTGCATTTGCTTGCTGTTGTGTTGGGACTCATTTTTCAGCTGTTGCATAATATTTTTTTAATTTTGACTCTGAATTTTTTCTCTGTTGCACTTCTTCTTCTTATTTTTTCAACTCTCTGATTCAAAAGCTAAGACTGGTTTTGCACAAAGGCACACTATCCTGCTAGCTTTCTTCCATGATCATCATATGTAAGTACATATATGATGTGAGCTGAGCCATTTTAATTTTCTCATCTTTGCTGGTCTGTGTCATGTAAAAGTTGATCTGGGCCTGATGTAGCAGTCCATTTTCCTGCCACATATCAGCATTTGCAGAGGTAACCTCCTGCATCATTCTAGCTTGCCACATTTCATGTTCTTGTTCTACTCACTCACCTTTAATAAATGATTTGGATAGAAGGTGCTTCCTGGCCATATCGATTTCTATAGTGCTCATTCTGCACCTGATATCCTCTCTAAGCAAGGGCAAACATCTAAACCCTGTTACTGCTCAGTTTCCACTCACAATGCCCACTCAAAATCAACACTGATTTATCTATACACTGCCCTGGAATCTAGGGTACAGGTCTGAATGGCACCTTCACATGCAACACAACATTCCAGCCACTGCAATGCAATTACACCCAAATGAATTTTCTGCTGCTACTGGGCTGTCACAAGTGAAGACTCATTACCAATCCTGGACAGGAGCCCCCAGTTTTGTTGCAGTTTATTTGGTGGTCACACTCAACTCAGGGAGTTCCTTCCCCCTCCCAAACAAGGTGGGGCACAATAAAGTGTTTTTTTTTAAATTCAGTTTCACTTTGGTGAGGCTGCCAACTGGTTTTGCACCCAACCCCAACAAATACCCAGGGTCACCAATGGACTAGGAACCAGGCTGTTGTATAGTAAGCGTATATATTTATGTATTTATTTAAGGTTTGACAAAGAAAACTAGCAGCCAATATCAGCCACAAATGCTGTGGCAACTCCCAATATCACAACAATAACTCAGTTATTAAAACAACACAGGTACAATTTTGAAATATGCAGTCACAACTTACAACAAATTTAATATCAATTTAACCAATTGAAAACATTCAAAATACAATGGAAAAATAGTTTTGCAACACATATTCAAAGGACAGGCAATGCTTTGGTATTTTGGTTTGAGAGGCAAGGGCATCAATGGGAAATTTCGTTTTTAGGCTTTCATTTGAAAAGGCACAGTTGGGAAAAGGAACTCAAAGGGAAATCATTTTTCGACACATATGACAATGAAAGACAGGACTTTGTAATTTGGGTCACAAAAAATGGGAACAAAGGGGAAATTTCATTTTGCAACACACACACAGAAAAGGTGCAAGGCTTTGTAATTCTGATTTAAAATTAACGGGACATATATCATTTTGCACCCTCCACACTGACTTGGAAGGCAGTGTTTTGTGTATTACTTCTTTTGTAATTCAGAACCTGCCCCTTCTGTATAGAAATCAAGGGCTTCAGAAAACAGTCAACCAAGTCTTTATTGGCTATACCGGCTCTAACTCACTGTGTTCGAAATCTAACAACACTCATCCTGTGATTTTCTATATAGGAATTAATTGATTTACTTTAATCAAATGTGCTAAGGGTCAACACAGTGTCTCCCCCTTCACCACAATTTGATGCAAAGGATTAAGGCAGGCAGTTCCCAACACAATTCAATTTCAACAGAGAGGGTGGTTTTCTATGGGGAAGTAATTTGAATGAGATTTGATAAATTGTGCTAAGGGTCTACCCAGTTTTACCCCCCCCCATTTACCCACTAATGGAAATGGATGCAGACAGATGGCCCCCCAAGCAAATGATGGCTTTGGGATATCTACTTACATGGGAGCTATCTTCTATTTGCTCAGGACACCAGCCAGATTTTTAGGAACATCTTTTGGTAGGCAGCTCACACCAGGCCTATCCCAAAGCAAGGTCCCTCCAGATAGGCCACTCTCAGATAGGACTCCCAGGCAAGGTTTACCCTGATGGCCTTGGTAGCTCTCCTTGCCTCCCTGCTAGTTGTTCCTTGCTATAGTCCGTCAGCAGGCTATCTCCCGGAGTAAAGTTAAAAAACCCTGTTGTGATGAAAACACTTACTCCTATAGTGCTGATGACACTCCAACATGGTCATAATTCCCACAGTAAGGATTGGATAGCTAGTTCTGTTCACCTCTCACACAAAGATGCCGACTGGCTGCTCATAGGACCAGAAGTTGGGAAATATGTATGATGTATGCTGAGGGAGGAGAAAAGATACATCATTTCAGAATGAGAGGGAGTTTTACATTTTGTGTTCTGAAAAACTGGGGCATTTGTGCAAGGCAGACCTCTGTGGATTCCCACTAGTGTCCTCTTTTCGGAAATGCATGGGGTTCCCTGTTTTCCTTGCTGGCTTCGACACCCTAGGCTGAAATCTGTAAGTTGCCCACATGAACAAAATGGTGGCCATAGCAAAATGTCTGAGAATTGTCTTTATTTCCAGCCAATTTCAGAGACAATTCCCACTGTCCACTCAACAAAACACGTCATCAACAACAGATGCCATACCTCACGCATTCCCACAGGTGTCCTGACAAAAACGGTACCTCACCTGTGTGGGTGCACCTACCGGGCTGCAAAAGGAAAAGGGTAACCCTCTGGTAACCCGAACACTTTTGGCACAGCACATTTTGTTTGTGTGTGCAACCTACAGATTTGGGCCTAGGGTGTCGAAGCCAGCAAGGAAAACAGGTAACCCCATGCATTTCTGAAAAGAGGGCACCCTTGGGAATCCAAAGATGTCTGATTTGCGCAAATCTCCCCAGAATGTATTACCCACAAGCCCTGCAAAAGACCCACATGGGAGAAGGGTGCCCAAGGCCAGGGATATAACCGCCAACTTTGCTGGAGCTCTGGCTGCCCTGCGTTACAGCTTTTCCCCACCAGGGAGTCCCGGCAGTGTGCCAATACCTCCCCAAAGGGAAAAGCTGTAATGCAGCCCAGCCGCAACTCCAGGACGGTTAGAGGTGATGTCCCCGGCCTTGAACATCCATGCACCATGTGGGTGTACCGTCCCCTAAGCACAGCTGAAGCTCCAGGGATCCCCGGCAGGATCCCCATTCCTCCCCGGAGGTGACACCTGGAATGTAGCACAGCCAGAGCTGCATCCTGGGCTTGCAGACAGACAACACACATGGGAGGCATCCACTCCCAGGGAAACACCAATGTGCTGCTGGCATGGGGGGCATTTTGTGGCCTACCCCTCAAATTGTGTCCCAGCCCACCAAAACATCTGCCCAGATGGCCCATTCCCACTCACACCACCAACAATTCAGCCCCAGTTTCACCCATCCCACTAACCACAAAAGTGATGGGTGGAAGGTTTCAAATGAATCTAAACCACTGGCAATTGCTCTGGGCAACCTTCCACACCACCGTTTTTTAGCCCGTCGGTGCCATTGCAAAAGGGGACCAGCCATGTATAAATCAGTCAGCAGCTGCCGCCACCGAAGGTAGCAGCCCAGCCCGAACTGCTAGGCCAGGTCCCCTCTGCACAGAAAACCAAGCAACCCCAGACATGTTTCGGCCTTGTTGGAGCTTCTCAGTGAGGTGCAGCCTGGTTCCCTGTGGCGCAGCGAGCAAGGGACCCACGTCTGGGCATACCCTCTCTCACAAGGAGAAACAAACCGACCACAAAAGTGATGGGTGGAAGGTTTCGAATGAATCTAAACCACTGGCAATTGCTCTGGGCAACCTTCCACATCACCGTTTTTTAGCCCGTCTGCGCCATTGTAAAAGGGGACCAGCCATGTGCAAATCAGTCAGCAGCTGCCGCCAACGAAGGTAGCAGCCCAGCCCGAACTGCTAGGCCAGGTCCCCTCTGCACAGAAAACCAAGCAACCCCAGACATGTTTCGGCCTTGTTGGACCTCCTCAGTGAGGTGCAGCCTGGTTCCCTGTGGTGCAGCGAGCAAGGGGCCCACGTCTGGGCATACCCTCTCTCACAAGGAGAAACAAACCGACCACAAAAGTGATGGTTGGAAGGTTTTGAATGAATCTAAACCACTGGCAATTGCTCTGGGCAACCTTCCACACCAACGTTTTTTAGCCCGTCTGTGCCATTGCAAAAGGGGACCAGCCATGTGCAAATCAGTCAGCAGCTGCAGCCACCAAAGGTAGCAGCCCAGCCCGAACTGCTAGGCCAGGTCCCCTCTGCACAGAAAACCAAGCACCCCAGACATGTTTCGGCCTAGTTGGACCTCCTCAGTGAGGTGCAGCCTGGTTCCCCATCCCACTGACAGTGGGCCCTAACCATAGAATAATAAAAAAAGTACTCAAATAACGTTGCAGCTGCTTGCGTAGAAAAAGCTGTAAACAAAACAAAAAACTTGTGTTACCTCTGGTCACACCAGCAAAAACATATCAATATTTTCCAAGCATGCCCCCCCTGCAAGCCATCCCTGGTGGTCTACTGAACCTCTCCCCCCCACAGTGAAAACTCATTTGCCCCTTCCTAAAGGCAGATATTTTCCCCAGGGAGGGCTGCATGAGGTGCCCCCAACACTCCATTTGGGGTGGGGGGAGAAGCCCACCCCAAAACATCAGACAGGCCCCCCAATGGATGGGAAAGTAGGGTTTGGGCACCCTGGGGCAAGAATGGCACACCAATGTGCCCCTCTGCGCCAAGGCAAGTTTAGTAAACAAAGAAAAAAATTGAAATGGCAGGCTGCACTTTAGGGGGGGGGGCTGAGGGGCACCCTACACCGCCGGGGAATTTTGTAATGTGAAGGGGGATGCACCTCTCTACCCCCACCCCAATTGGAGCGGTGGCGCATCTCATGTAGCCCTCCCTGGGGGCAAATAAGGGGTTCGCTGTCCTGCACTCCTCCCTGGGCTCAGGTGTCCCTTCCTAGGAGCAGATATCTGGCCCAGGGAGGGCTGCATGACATGGGCCCCACTCCATTGTAGGTAGGGGTGGATGGGGTCACCACCCTGTCCCATTAGAAAATTCCTCATAGGTTTGGGGTGCCCCACAGCCCCCCCTAAAATGCGGTTCACCATTTCCACTTTCTTTCTTTGGTAACCCAACTCCCCTTGGTACAGAGGGGAACATTGGTTTGCCAATATGGTCCCAGGGTGCCCACACCTTACTGCCCCACCCACTGGGGGGCCTGTCCCACAATTTTTGGTTGGCGGCCCTCTCTCCTCTCACCCCAAATGGGTGGCGGGGCACCTCGTGCAGGCCTCCCTGGGCCTCCTACATACGGCTGCGTGAGGTACACCCCCCGCCATTTGGGGTGGGTGGGCGAGAGGGCCACCACAAGTTGTGGGACAGGCCCCCAGTGGGTGGGACAGTAAGGTTTGCATACCCTGGGGCCAGATTGGCACACCAATATGCCGTTCTGTGCCAAGGCAAGTTTGGTAAACAAAGAAAACATTGAAATTGCCAGGCTGCACTTTGGGGGGGCTGAGGGGCACCCTACACCGCCGAGGAATTTTGTAATGTGAAGGGGGTGCACCTCTCCACCCCCACCCCAAGTGGAGGGGTGGCGCATCTCATGTAGTCCTCCCTGGGGGCAGATAAGGGGGGCTGTCCTGCACTCCTCCCTGGTCTCAGGTGTCCCTTCCTAGGAGCAGATATCTGACCCTAGGGCAGGCTGCATGACATGGCCCCCACTGCATTGTGGGTGGGGGGTCACCACCCCTTCCCATTAGAAAATGTCCCGTCTGTTTGGGGTGCCCCACAGCCCCCCCAAAATGTGGTCCACCATTTTTTCCTTTGGTAACCTAACTTCTACTGGCACAGAGGGGCACACTGGTGTGCCAATCTGGCCCCAGGGTGCCCAAACCTTACTGCCCCACCCACTGGGGGTCCTGTCACACAATTTATGGTGGCCCTCTCCCCCCTCACCCCAAATGGGTGGCGGGGGCACCTCATGCAGGCCTCCCTGGGCCTCCTACAAACGGCTGTCTGAGGTACACCCCCCTCCATTTGGGGTGAGGGGAGAGAGCCACCAAGAATTGTGAGACAGCCCCCCCGTGCGTGGGCCAGTAAGGTTTTGGCACCCTGGGGCCAGATTGGCACACCAATGTGCCCCTCTGCGCCAAGGCAAGTTTGGTAAACAACGAAAAAAATAGAAAATGGCAGGCTGCCCTTTAGGGGGGGGGCTAAGGGGCACCGTACACTGCCAGGGAATTTTGTAATGTGAAGCGGGGTGCACCTCTCCACCCCCACCCCAATTGTAGGGGCAGTACATCTCATGTAGCTCTCCCTGGGGGCAGATAAAGGGGGCTGTCCTGCACTCCTCCCTGGGGTCAGGTGTCCCTTCCTAGGAGCAGACATCTGCCCCCAGGGATGGCTACATGACATGGCCCCCACTCTATTGTGGGTGGAGGGAGGGGGTCACCACCCCTTCCCAGTAGAAAATTCCCCGCCGGTTTGGGGTACCCCACAGCCCCCCCCTAAAATGAGGTCTACCATTTTCACTTTTTCCTTTGGTAACCCAACTCCCATTGGCACAGATAGGCCAAATAGTGTGCCAATCTGGCCCCAGGGTGCCCAAACCTTACTGCCCCACCCACTGCGGGGCCTGTCCCACAATTGTTGGTGGCCCACTCCACCCTCAGAGCCCGGGGGTTGGATTACTGTTTGCAGGGATCGCTCAAAACAAGTTGCCACAAAGGACAAACTATCTCGTCCTTGGCACTAGGGAGGTAATGTCAAGGATGAGATATCTCATCCTCGGCACTTAAGGGGTTAATGGGCAACCTGGCTTTAAAGGTCATTTCTGTTGGTTGTGTTATCAGCAACTAACCACAATTCCAATCTCTTTCTCTGTATATCTAAGCATTTACTTGAAACCAGCCCTGCATTCCTTGTATGCAGCAACTGAAGGGCTGCAAGGTCAGGATCCAGATACACTATCCAGCTCACAGTTCAGTGGGAAATTTCCGCTCAGAGATAACAAAAAGTTGCAGTTTACCATTCTGAAAGGCTAGCATATTACTTTTATCATATTACATTTAGATCCATTGTGCACATGTAACGTTTAATACTGCCCCAGGGCCTGTTGTTCACAATATAATATTTTCTTTATACAATATTAGAAGAGAGGTCAATGAAACAATCTCCTGCATACAAAATAGACAATAGTTATCACAGGGAATCAGTGTCGAATTCTGAAAAATGAAATAGGCCTTTCTCTTACAAATGTCATTTTGATGTGCTGAAATCAAGTCTCTTATTACTGGATAAAAGCATTCAACTTTATGGACAACTATTTCTTTTCATCCCATGTGCACTGCTGCAATTTTTTAATCTGTCCATGTATAATGTATTTCTTTAATATAACAGTTGAAACAACATGAGTATATTTACCACAGGAAACTGATGTCCCTTTTAATACTCCAAGTAGGCCTTTCCATTTAACTGTCAGTTCATTTGTTAAAAGTGTCTTCCTCCATTTGCACACTTGCCGATTTTAGTGGAATGTAACTAGGCCCATTTCTTTCCATGTCACTAGGCCTTTAGTCGGAGAAATAAGTGTTTTGGACTGGCCTGCATTTTCCAATGGATAGCACTAGCCAGCTTCACCCTTCAATCCTAAACTATCCTCTTTATTTCTGACATTCAGGGACTATATTTTACCTCACAAGGCGTGAAACTAGGGAGAAGGGAGTAAAAGGTTATGCCTGCATTACTTAAAGATTCATCTTTATTTCTCTGAGTCCTAGTCTTCCACCTCACAGTCCACATCCTTCCCTCCCTACTCGATCAGCACAGACTGCGGTCCTTATAGCAAAGCCGATAAGTGACATGGTCATTTAGGGCTGAAAGAAGGATGCCACACATCTATGGCACTAACGTGATTGTCACGAGTGACACACTTTAAAATATGATAGGGCTGTGACATGGAAGTGTAGATATGAAGATTATTGTTAAGTAAGATGCGCGTAATTCAAATTTTTCCAGAATTGCAGCCATTTTGTCTTTGGTCTTGATGCAAATACATGTGCTCCTCAGATGCACAGAAGTCAAATAAAGTTAATCCCAAAACAGATATTTTGCAGAGGAAATTTCCTATCATCAAACATCGATTTGCGTCATGGTTACAAACCATTTTTCGAGTGTTGTGAACAATTAAATGAGAGCAAGCTCAGTGTGCATAGCGTTCTTCGAGTTTCATGCATGCAACCTTTTGTAACAGATGTATTTGGAAAATATAGAGATCTGTGTTTATTCTTATGTTCCCAATTTTTATTGATATTTTGCAAAGCAGCAAGCCCCCCTTCTCAAAAGAGAGGTTTTTATGGGAGGGCAAAAAGGGCACTTGCCCCAAGCCTCCACCTTGGATAGGGGGTTTGGGGTGCAAAAGGCTGCCCTAGCTAAAGATGTCAGTTCCCTCAGTTCACCAAAGCACTCATTGCAGAATTGTGAGTTCATATGAAAGATTACAATGCCAAATTCCATCAAGACTGACTCAGCCGTGCCTATGTCTGAAGTTGATTTGCATGCGTTTGTACTTTGTTCTGTACTACACGTGCTATTATCAGCAATGTACCTGCACCAGATAACAGCTGTTCTAAAAATAATAGGATCAGTGTGGTGTAGATCTAGAAAATGGTTTGTTCAGATGGGGAGTTGTAAAACCTAGGCAACCTCCTCCACTGAAGAGCATTAAGGGCCTTAAGGGCCCGATTCATGGAAAAGGGTGCATCAATCCTGCATCAATCCCACAGACATTTTTCTCCATGTGCTGCATATTTACAGAATTGTTCATGGAAAATGACCTTATACATGAGTCGCAACCAGAATGCCCACAACACGCCCACACGCAAACCATGCAACAACGTTTGCACCTACCTTTTCCCGGCCATCCAGAACTCCTGAGAACTGCGTGTGATTACCCATTAATTTGCATGCACACAAGTTACGATCAGCACCACTCAATTTACGATCAGCATCACTCTGTAAGTTACGATCAGCAGCACTCAAATTACTTGAAATCAAGTTATGAGGAGCTGATCGTCACTTACGAGTGTTTGTAACTTGCGTGCACTGCTGTGATTATACGTACTGTCACACATATGATCAGCGTTTTGCACACTTGTTATTTACTATGGGCCTTTGGACTTTACGACTGCTATCATGTTACGTATGGATTGCAGGGTTTGCGTGTGATTTTTCACAATGCGACGTTCTGAGTTCAAATCCATGAATACGGTTGTATTTGCTTTAGTATGGGCATGCGATTGCTTGGCCGTGGACTGTCCCTCAACAGGCCCACATTTTTGTGTGTTCTTCCTCATTCTGCATGTTCTGCCCCCTATTTAGGTCTCTACGTTGGCCCTGCCCACACTCTGCTTGGCGTCTCATGCAAGGCGCTCGCAGAGATGGCCCGAGCCTGCTGGAATCCACGCAAGTCCTTGGAAGGTCCTGTGCATTCGGTTGCATGAATTTCTAAACAGGGATTTGCATGCAGATTGGCACGAAAATCCCTGATTTTCCATGCAAATATTGACTTGAATCAGGGCCTACATGCTAGTCCACAGAGGTGAGTAGGATTCCAAATTTAAGACTGGGTAACCAAAGCATTCATGCTTACATGCAGGGGTTTTCCCGCAGACAATACAGTGATCCTGGACAAATCATCATATCACTGACATTACTGTGCTGTCTCCTGTGAAAATGTTTGCCTTCTAAAAAGCTGGTGTCATTGTTTAACTCATTACCTGACCTTTTTCTTTATGTAGGCCATATGAGTGGAAGGGGTTCTAGACAGAAGAAAACAGACCAGATATTGCTGGTCTCTGGCAAGCATATTGTATGATCTGCTCATTTGACACACAACAATTGCTTTTTTGTACAACCCAGATATTTTTATGTATGTCTATGATTAAAAATTTCACAAGCCTATGGGCATATTTAAAGCTTAAAATACAAAAAAGAAACCCATATAAAATATGTTAATATTGCATCGATTAGTATGCTGGTACTTATATACTTCCCTTGATATTATATGATATGATATGATATGGCATTTGTAACGTGCCTATGCACAAGTGTTTCAAGGCGAGACGAGGCAGGGAGGGGCGACAAGGAGAAGACAGACATCGATCTAACTAGGCCAGGTGTCATTCAGATCGTGCAAGTGCATGGGCAGAGGGGAAGGGGAAGTGCAAGGGGAAAGGGAGAGGGGAAAGTGCAGTTTAGGGGTAGTAGAATAACATGATAAATAATAAGGGCCAACTGGTTGCAAGTGCAAGGTAAGTGCAGACAAGTGCTGGGAATGGGTGGCTGTAGGATGTAGAGACAGTCCCACAGTGCAGGGGTTGCCAGGGAGGCAGTGCAAGGGGAGAGTGGCTGGGCCAGGGACCGAGATCGGTGAGAGTGGCCCAGTTGCAGATTCAGTGCAGTTTCAGTCAGGAATTTAGCAGGGGAGAGGGGAGAGAAAGCAGAAGCGAAGAGGAAGGTTTTGAGGTGCTTCCGGAACCGGAGATGGTTCTCCTCAAGTTTCAGGGAGGCAGAAAGGCTGTTCCAGAGGGAGGCCCCTGCCGCGGAGAGAGATCTACCCCCAACTCGTTGCTTGGAGAAGCAGCTGACCCTGAGGGAGTTGGAGGCGGATGAGCAAAGAGCTTGAGAAGGAAGATATTTAGGAATAGAGAGTTGAAGGTATTTTGGCCCCAGGCCCCAGAAGGCCTTGTGGACAATGCAGAGGGTTTTGAACTTAATCCTCGCAGCCACTGGGAGCCAGTGCAGAGATTTCAGTCCTGGAGATATACGGTCCCTGGGCTTGAGGCCAAGGATAAGTCTCGCAGTCCTGTTCTGGATGAGTTGCAGAGGGCGGAGAGTAGAAGCAGGCAGATTTAGAAAGATGCTGTTGAAGTAGTCCAACTTAGAGAGAACAAGGGCTCTGGAGAGAGTGAGCTTCTGGGAGAAGGGGAGGAAAGGAAGAATACCTCTGAGGAGGTACAGCTGGTAGCAGATGGAGACAATGAAACGTGAATCATTCCAATTTTGCAAATACTCTTCTATTACATTTTGTTTTAACAAATTGCCATGTTGGGTTATGCTATTTGTGTACCTTCCAACCCAGTTCTATAAAATGTGATTATTTTTGCTAATATTAAGAACTAGAAAAGAGAGTGGCAATGTGCAGAAATCGCAGAGTGGTTACAAATCCCCTTCGTCAACCTCTTAACCAATGTGTGATCCTAGGCATTTTATTTAATCTCATGTTACCTAACTTGTCAAAACTGACAGTCCCAAAGCCTTTAAAAAATGTCGTTCTTCAGAGTGGTTTCATTTTCAGGGCATGATTTTCAAAATAGCCTCACTCAAGGTTTCACTGACAATAGTGTTGCTTATAATATCAATGCTCACTATAATTATAGTGAGCATTGATATATTGGACACCACAGCTACTTGTTCCTTTGCTCTCTAATGGCAATATTACTTGAAAACCGCGTCCCTCTTCTAATCTCAGTCATCTGGTATCTTCTAATCTTCATCCACAATCTATTCTATGGTATGTGTAGCTTTCCCCTTCCTTCCCATTGGTCTCCTGCACTCATGTGTGTGTGCATGATTGCATTCTCTGAGGCAGCTAATCTGAGTTGTCTGCTTGTTCTGGATAATGCATAACGGTGTACCTTCATTGTGGCTGCGATTGATGTAGTGTCCTGTATCTATGCTACAACACAAACACCCTTGTTGTAGGCTGCAATGTTGTCCTTGAAATGCTAGTTTTTTGTCATTCTGATTATAGCAAGAATGAAGAGGGTAAAGGGCCTGAATGAGAGCACCCATGCTTATTTTGATCGTTGTGAGGCAACACATCAAGCTATGGGTTGTGTTTGTGACAAGGGTGAGTGCCCAAAATTACGGACCCCTTAACTCATTTGGTTTGGTGGAGGAGAACCCCAAAGTTGTCTGTGACCTGGGCCTCAAAAGTGCTGAAGATGGCCCTGCTTCTCATTTCTTCTAGAAGTATTTTGATGTGTATGAGACTGTCCATTTTGGAAATGGAACCTTCTATAAAGAAATAACGTAAATGTTTTTCTAAGTGATGATAATCTGTTTTTCCCAGGGAGGCCAATGTTCTTATTTTATTATGACTACAGCTTAGAAAGAAAATGTTCATTACAAATGAACATTGACAGAATACCTTCTTTTTGCCTGAATACACTCCATTTTCTGTCCCTCAAAATGTTCGACCTTTTTGGAAAAGGTGGCTCTTACATTAAAACAATGATCTGTTTCTTTTGTGAACACTGCTAAAGTATACAAAAACTCTAATAGTTGACAACAGACATACATACTTTAACACAAACAGTTGCAGACCCTGCAGCCTGGACCTCTGGTCCCTTGCAGGGTCTGTCAGAATCTATAATTGCATATATCGGTGCACACCTGGGATTAACACAAAGTAAATAGGCAATCGTATACTTCAAAGAACATGTTAGGTGCAGGGGAGGAATCACAACCCTGACACGGAGTTGATATCATACAAAACAAAGTGGTGTAAAATCTTTGGACAATCCCGTCCCTGCACACCTTAATGCTGTTCAAACAGCTAACACAATTTCAAACAACAATAGTTATGTTTCACAGAAGATTATAATCAAAGTAATTATCAAGGTAATTTGACAAGGTTATAAGGAGTGTACCTTGCTCATTACTTTGATTATAATCTTCTGTGAAACATAACTATTGTTGCGTGATTAGCTGTTTGTATGGCATTAAGGTGTGCATCGGATGCGACGGGAGTGTCCAAATATTGGACAACACTTCGTTTTTAAGGGTTTGTCAGAACACCAGCACCACCAGCTGAGCATATCCACATACCCTTCACAGCCTGATGGTGACATTCCATAGGACATGTGATGACAACGTATATGTTTTCAAATTCCGGGTTTGCTGTTACCCTCTATGATTGATTGATTTGTGTATTTCTAATAAGCATATCCCAAGAAGAATCTAGCAAATCTTCATCAGGGCACAAATGCAAATATGAGTAGGCAAGAACATGGGCAGCTTTCTTTGATATAGCCAGGAGATTTCAGTTAAACAGGTAGGTTTTTAGTGACTTTCGGAAGCTTGATGAGGAATGGATTTCATGTAGCTATTGTGGGAGGGAGTTCCCCAAGTAGATGTTCAAGCGGGAGGAACTATGAATAGTCCCTGTCCATTTGATCGTAAAGTTTGAGTCGAACTGTAAGGCAGAATCTTAAATATTCGGTATGTGGAAGCAAGCCCATGAATAGATTTGAAAACAAGGCACACAATCTTGAACTCTATCTGCTGTTGTACATACAGCCAATGGAGACTTCTCCGGAACTCTGAGATGGAAGCTTTCCGTGAAAAGAAAATATCATACGTACAGCTGAGTTCTGGGCCAACTGTAGGGATTGGAGTTGATATTTTGAAATGTCCGATAAAAGGGCATTCACAAACAGCTGTAGGAGTTTACTAAGTGTCTGTGCAAGTTGTTTGGCCAAATAGGCCGGCATAGAATCATAACAGTGGTTTGTATGCATAAGATTTGTAATCATTTTCTCAACCATTCCTTCAGTTACCAATGAAAACGTAAATTCTGGTAAATTTACTCCATAGTCGACCACATGATCACTGTGGGTCTCAGTTTGCGAAGTTGCAACCTGAGACTCCATATTTGATCTGATTCATACAATTTTGTCCTTGTGCTGAGGCTTTTTTTCACCATTTTCCGATACTGACCCTTGAGAGATCTTAATTTTTCACTTTACAATTGATTATTTTTTTTGTGTAGTTTAACCTTTTTTAAAGGGGCTATAGTATTGCAATTTACTTGTAACTGTTACATCACGTTTGTATACAATTCCCCCATATGGAATACTTTGATATAGACAGTACATTATACAGAAAAGTATTATCTGATATAAGATCAAGATCTTTCTTCTGATAACGAAATTCAGAGTTTGTGGATGTCATATATTTCTTGGGAATTATATCAATGGCCGTCCATAATAAAATGTACCATGTAATGATCTGTCCAGCTGACAGGCTCATTATTCAGAGGGCAAATATGAGGCCTCTGGATAGAATAGGATCCAAAACATGCCTATTTATATGGGTAGGCAATTTTGAAAGAATGTTAAGACTGTGAGTATCCAAAATGTCTTCTATGTGAATGAAATTGACATCTGTAGAATCATTACACCACATATTTAGGTCTCCCAAGATTAATAACTTTGAATGACAAAGAGCTTCTGTCCGTAGATAGGTATCCATTGCATCAAGAAAAGGCCTGGCCGAACCTGGAGGCCTATAACATAGGATAAACTGGCACAAGTCATCAGAGGTCATCTGACATGTGCAGGCCAACACCTGGGATGTGTCATCCCATTTCAAGGGGTGAACATTCTGAAAATCAAATCTATTTTTTATAAAAGATAGCAATCCCCCCTTCTTTTTGCTGTTGCCTGTTGAGCCATGTTATCTGGTCATTATCTGGCACTAGAATAAAAAAAAAAGATGAAACACAAGTAAACCAAGATTCTGTTATCCAAAGCATATCTAAATCATTATTTTAAATATAATCATTTATGACTATTGCATTTTTATTGTCTGATCTAGCACTTATCAGTGCTATTTTAAAAGTGAGTACTGTAGTATGGTTAATAATTGCGGCGTTGGGGACAAGTAAGATTTTTGTGGACCTAATCTTATTGAGTGCACAAAAAGAAAGAAAACCTTGGTTCGAATTCTTAAAAGGCAACAATGGGCCGCATTACGAGTTTGGAGGTAGCCATGCCGCTATTTGCAGCATGGCTGCCTCCAAACTCGGGTCCGGGTTCCTTGAATGAGGAATTACCGGGCCATTCCAACTTTGGAGGACCCGGTAATTCCTCATTCAATTTACCCATCCCCATTCCCATTTGAGCCCCCATAGGGCTCAATGGGAATGGGGAGGGAGCTAACAACGGGCCTGTTATTAACGGGCCCGTTGTTAGCTCCCTGGTCCCCTCGCGGGACCCGCAATGGACGTCTGGCCTGACCAGACGTCCAAAGCGGGTCCCGCGAGTAAACCTCGTAATAGTGCGGAATGGGTTTAAGGGGACCGCCACCATTATCAGCTCCGTTAAACCCATTCGACCAGGGTCATAATGAGGCCCAATGTGTCTCTAGAGTAGTGTTTACTCATTATAACATAAAAAAGCAGTGTTCCGGCTTTATCCCGTCATGGATCCCATTGCTAAGGCAGAAAACAGCAAAACAGATAGTAAATAAAACTCACTAGCAGAATCTGAACAATTAAAAATAATTATAATAATAATAAATTAGAGCTTACTCCTGTATGCCACAGACCAGCTTGATGCTGTTGCGCCAGCTCTGTGGAGCCTGGTGCGCTAGTTATATTGATTAGAAATACTATATTGATATCTGTGTATATTATTTATTTACAGTGCAGTGGTTTAAACCAAATATTACGCAGAGGAAGAAAACAAGAGAAAACATCAATAAAATGATAAGAACAAATCCAACTATTCATACAAATTTACAAATAAATGAAACTTAAGAAAGCAAGCGACAGGGAGAAGAACAACCAAAGAGAGGAGAGAAAAATCACTAGTTCCAACATGATTTCTGGGTAATTTCTCTGTTCATGCTGCTGTCAGCAACAGCTTTGCTGGCTCTAGCAATGCACACATGACAATGTGACTCTAGCACAGAGTGAGACAGAGAGCAAGAAAGAGTGCAGCGAGAGAAAGACATAGGACCAGATTCACAGAAAAAGCGCAAAATCCCTGCAAAGTACTTTGCGTGTAAAACAACTTTGCGCCTACCTGCACACAAAAGTATGTTTTACGTATTCCGTGTATTCATGGAAATCTAACCGCACAGTAACCTTCTGCGCAAAGAAAATAGAGCAGCACCCGGCCTGCCAATGACACGCCCCCACGCAAACCAAAATCAATGAGATATACCAACATTTGTGCCTACCTTATCCCCACCATCAAGCACAGCAGCAATACCGTGGGTTGTCCCACGCAACCAAGGCAGCACCCCGGCGACACTGCGTATAAACCTCTGTACCCTAAAACTGCACCCTGATAATCTGTATACCATTTCTTGTAACTCAAGGCAGCACCAGGTTAACCTGCGCACAAACCCCCAAAATTCAAGGAAGGACCCTGCTAATCTGCATACGATCACCGCTAACTGCATGCAGCACCACAAGTACATTCTGACACCCCTAAATTATTATGTTAACATTAACTTTGCATGTTGAATCCTATGCGCATATTGCTTTGCGCTTTCTATCATGTTACGGTGAGTTCACAGGGATTGCGTGTCACATGAAGTTGCGCATTGAAATTTATGAATTCGGTTGGGCTTGCGACTGACTGGTTGTGCAATTTCTTTGCATGGCCCATCCCTCAACAGACCCACATTATTCCTTGTTCTTCCTTATTTTTCCGGGAGAATGGTGAGTATGCATGTTCCGTCCCCTATTTATTTCTTTGTGCAGGCCCATTCCACTCTTTGCTTGCAGTGTCTAGCAAATCGCTCTACTGTACGCAAAGATGTGACCGACCACTGCAGAGTCCCCAAAATACACACATAGACTGATCCAAGAACCGGGAAAGGGAGTTTTGGTGCTGAAAAGTATGCAAAGTCACTTTTCAGCACGTAAACAATTCCACGAATCAGGCCCATAGGGAGCTACATAAGGAGAGATGCAGAGAGAGAGAGATAGAGAGCTAGAGGATGAGAGATCTCTAGATCAACGGCTTATATGGAGAGCACAGCTTGTGTTAAAACATTTTTATAAGCTCTCTTTTGACCGATGATGTTGAAATTGACCTATGGCCATGGACTATGAAGAATCTAGTGATAATGCTGCTGTTCCAGTGTTCACAGCAAAAAGTACATTCTGCATGCGTTCATTGAGTAAGTGGGATATGTGCTGGGATAGTAGCTCAAGCCGAAACAGAAAGGGAGTACTGGGAGAGGTGGCACAGAGCGGATGGTGGAGTTCTGGAGACCACGACTGGACGTGAGTGCTTGGCCTGAAAGAGTCTGAGGAAATAGAGGGCACATGGGTCAGGTACGGGGCGAGTTGAAAGCGGAGTGGATGGGGAAGGGGAAAGGATGAGGGGAACACAATATTTGGCAAAGGGATTGTCGGGGTGGGCGGCACACGTACGGGTGCGAGATCCAGCCATGTCCCCAGGAGTAGGCCAAGAAAGCAGGAAGAGGCAGGAGGATTGGACACCATGACAGAGCGCAAATATCTGGAAATAATCTGTTCAATGCGAGATTCCAAGCGGAAAGTGGACACAACATACACATAGGACCCTTTGCGGGCCTATCACTCCGCGCATCTTGTGCATGCAGATCTCTTTGCCCCCGCACTCATTTATCTGCACATGTTGCGGGTTGTCATACATTTATTAACTTATGTACTGCAGTTGACCCCACCCTTTTCCAGGAACTGTAACTGTTCCTGACTGTTCCAAGGCGTCCAAGATCCTGACCACTGTTCTCCTTCCCCTTTTCCACCTCCTCACCCCGCCGCAACCTTTTTTGCTCTTTCCATTTGGGGAGCAAAATAAACTATATTCGCAGCTGGCAGCTTACAAAATGAAAGTTTACTAATGTGCGTACTAATACAGCTTAATATATGTTTTAATGTTATTAATGAAGTGCTCATTTTTAAAACATTGATTTTTTTTGTTAATGTATTCTTAAGCCCTACGGTAATGGTTGTCGTGTATTCTTTACATTCGAATCACAACCGGAAGCAGCGAAAAGCCAAACACATAGAAGCGTTAGTTCGTGATATCTCTGTCAGTTACTTTTCAATAAAGTGGGTGGATAGGTAAGTTGCTTTTTCGTTGTATTTTTTTTAAGAAGTTGGGTTGCCTTGACTGAAATGCCGTGGTTTAAGAAGTTTCAGAAAGCGCACACAATTGAGCGGTTTTACAGCAAACACAGCTGGTGGCTCCTATTTTGTGAAATGATTGTCAGTGTTTGTTCTGAGCTATACTATACTGGGACAGAGGTCACTTTTAACACGAGCATTCCTTGGCTCTCTGTGGTACCTAAGTGCCCGATTAGCTCATCACGCAGACTGCTAAATTGTCTTTGTCAAAACTATACCTTTCGAAGGCTTGTTCCACCGAGGTCCGCAAATGAAAGGCTATCTCCTTCATGTCTGCTCCATGCATCTACTCAGTTCATTTTCGTTCACTTTGTCTATGAGATTTCACAATTTCTGTACAGTGTCACGGCCATAAATGCCATCCTGCACAAAACAATCCTGAATAGGAACTTCTCAGCACTTCGTTTCCTGTCCTTTCCTTTCCGTTCCTTTCCTTTCCTTTCCTCTCTTTTCTCTCCTCTCCTCTCTTTTCTCTCCTCTCCTCTTTTCTCTTCTCTTCTCACACATGTATTCTCTTCTCTTCTCTTCTCTTCTCTTCTCTTCTCTTCTCTTCTCTTCTCTTCTCTTCTCCCCTGTCCTCTCCGCTCCTCTTCTCTTGCCTTCGCTTCCCTTCTCTTTCTTCCCCTTCCCTTCTACACAAGCAAACACACACACACCACTACTAGTCCTCTCTCTCCCTCTGCACTCGCTGTCTGTCTGCTTCTCTCTCTCTCTCTCTCTCTCTCTCTCTCTCTCTCTCTCTCTCTCTCTCTCACGCACACACACACTGTCAGTCGCTGTCTCTCTCGCCCTTTCGTTCTCTCTTTATGCTGACCCTGGTATCCTTGTACTGTAATAGGTGACACTATTTGCGGTGGAGCGCAGCACCCTGTTTGTGCATATTATGAGATACAGTGCCGGGTCACAGAGTTCCTGCAATCTGTACATGAGTGCAACTAATCGTTTATTGACCCTGAGGAAGGAATCAGATAATATACAGTCCAAGGCTGCTGGCAGAGGTGTATATTCTCTCTCTATGTCCTCTCTTTCATCCCAAAACGTGCATAGCCGTGTACTGTGTATAGTTAGTATTGTATTTATGAATAATCTAATATCAAGTGGAAATGTGCGTTTTTTTAGACTGTTATGTTATGTTAGGTCATCCAACAAATTGTGGATTTCCAGGCCATACATGAGAGCGGGAACCACGTCCCCCTCGTATAAATGTATCAATAGTGCCAAAGAACACCTTCCATATTGTTTATTAAAATGTTTAATTTGTGTCATGCACTGAATATCTTTTTTTTATGGTTATTCTTTAATGGTTTTTTTTTTTAAGATCTAGCCATGATAGTGAAATCTGAGTATTTTAATTCGTCCACAATTTCCAATTCATGAGTATCCAACCACTAGCTGAATCTTGGTGTTTTCTTCACGGACGTAAACTGTACGATTTTCGTTTTCTTGGTGTTAATCTCCAAATTGCTGATACAGGTGTATTTGAGAAAATGATTCAGTAGTCTTTGCCAGACTATTTGGGTGCACTCAAGTAATATCACAACATATTCATAAGAAAAACAGTACAGCTTTGTCCCATTAACTATCAGGAAGATTAATGCTAAATCGGCTAGTGTCGTACTAATGTCAGATGTACACAGACTAAAAAGGCACAGGGCTAGTATCCAGCCTTGTCTCAGACCCCTCTAAATGTGGATTTTACTTGAACTCTCACCATGTACAGTAAGCCTAATTTTTAAATTTGTATCTCTGTGGATATGAAGATGTTTGTTAAGAAGATGATTTGGGAGACCCCATTGTTTCAACTTTGTCCATAGCTGATTGCTGTTGGCTTTATCAGCATCCAGGGAGAAGTCGATACTGGCCATGAACACAAGTGTGACTTTCTTTTTCCAGGTAATTCTTTGTAATTTATCAATGATGTAACTACTCAAATTCGTGCTTATACCACTATGAACGCCTTTTTTTTTTTCAAAATGCCTTGTGTCATTGCCCACTAGGGTTGCTCTTTCACACGAAGGTAATCTGATTTCTCACCTGCCTCTTTTTGTATTGAATAACATTTTTGAAGATATGCAGTCGCCAGGACCTTTTTGTTGCTGTTAGTGGATTGGTATCAATAGAATTACAAATAAAAGTAGGAAAACCGAGAGGGGTGAATGTTTGCCTCTTCCACTGAAATGAAATTGGGTCAAAAACCGATGTGAATTTTAATATTGAATTTTTCAAAAGGATGTGGCTTCCAAACTAAGGTTTTTCAACCAGAGGTGATCTTTACTTCTGGGATTCTGTCACTATTAGATGCTTTCAAGAGATCCCTAAAGATGGCGTTCAGCATATTATGCTCACTAGTCTGAGAAGCTATACTCTCAAAGTGTAAGCATCTACCATAAAGAGCCTCTGAGGTATACACAACTATCAGCATGATACCCCCCCCCCTACCTACTAGAAGTAAAAAAGATGTCACTGCTGAAAAACTCATCCCGCTCCTCCTCCCCGCTATTAATGGCCTGGAGAACAACACCGACCCAGACACTCTACTGAACACCTTCAATAAAGCTATGACTACAGCACTAGACACCATTGCTCCAACTAAACTGCTCAAAGGCACACAGGAAGCGCACCTGCATGCCTGGTTCACACCCCAACTTAATGATCTAAGAAAGCAGAAAAGAAAGCTACAAGCGATCTGGCGTAACTCGCCTACTGACAACAACAAAGCCAAATTAGCCAAACTATCCAAGCGCTACAAGAAAGAAATTATCAACATAAAAAAAAAAAACTATTTGATGACAGAATCACAAAAGCTAAATCAAACACAAAGGAACTCTTCTCCATCCTCTGGGAAATGGAATCCCCCCTACAACCCGTTGACACTGTCCCTAAGGACAAGATATGGTGTACTAATATACAAAACGCCCTATCGAATAAAATCTCCTCCCTCCAACTTAAAATAACCAAATAAAAGACACCCTCTCAGATCAACAATTACCACCGCCGCCCACTGAGCACAACACTATTCTGCCTTTCAGCCTCAAAACTATCTCAATCATTGATACTGAAAAGGTCATTCTCTCCCTGAAACCTTCCAACTGCAAGGGTGACAGCTGCCCAGCGCAAATAATAAAGGATGCGGCCAGAGACCTAGCTCCTTTTATCTCAAAGCTCATCAACTCCTCCTTCAAATCTAACACAGTGACCAACCTGAAAGAATCCTGGGTCCTCCCCTTACTGAAAAAACAAACCCTAGATCCCTCCATCCCCACTAACTATAGACACATTGCTACCGTAACTTTCCTACTCAAAATTATTGACAGAGTAGCCTACTTACAAATTCAAGATTACCTGGAAACCAATAATCTGCTAGGCTCACAGAAATCAGGATTCCGCCCTCTCCATGGTACCGAAACAGCCTTGCTAGACCCTAAGACAAAAATTGAGGAGTTAAAGGATTGTAGCAAAACAGCTCTGCTACCTCTACTGGACTTATCAGCAGCCTTTGACTTGGCGGACCAAGCAGTTTTATGCAGCCACCTAAGGCTCGCTGCTAATTTCACAGGAGAAGCCAGGAGAAGCCATAGCCTGGGTCCAATCCTTTCTAGCCAACAGGACCATGAGATTTTTCTCTACTTCCACCTGCGCTGATCCTATCCAAATAACTTGTGGAGTCCCGAAGGTATCCTATGTCTTACCCACCATGTATAGAATTTTCACCAAGCCACTATTTGATAAGTTGGACAGACTGGGTGTCACCTACACTAATTATGCAGATGATACCCAGATCCTCATACCCCTTTCGGGCAACTATGAAGTGGACCTGGCTTTGGTGAATAAGATATACATCCTCATTCAGGCATGGATGGCGACCCACGGCCTCTGCCTGAACAAAGATAAAACTGAGATCCTGCTCCTCGGATCCGACTCTAATCTAAAAAAACGAACTCCATACTATGCATCCTTCAACATTGACAACAATATCATTAAGGTCATGCCCAAGGTAAAAACTCTAGGATTCTATCTGGACTCATCTCTCACCTTGAAGAAGCAAGTTAACTCTCTCTCTTCCACAACATCTTATTCCTGTAAATTAATCCGAGCTGCCAGACCATTCCTCTCCAATGCTAGCTGTATCATCTTGGCTAATGCTCTTATCATGTCTAGACGAGACTATTGGAACACCCTGTACTCAGGAGCCAACAAGTATTTTAATGACAAACTCCAAAGATCCCTAGATATAAACTAACCACAGCTGGGGGAACTAGCTTCCTAGTCAAAGCCGCGCAAGTATGGAACACACTCCCAATAGACATCAGATGTCCTCTAGCCTACCCCAGATTCAGAATCAATGCACTCAAATGGCTTCGCTCTAATGGCCCTTAACCTCTACAACCTGACAACCACTGCACCTGACACCACTGCTGTGACTTAGACACCGGACCTGGTCGTCCATAGCCGTAGCCGCAGGCACTCACTAATTTACGTTATGTTAGTCTGACCCCTGTCCTATTTACCCTTCCATGCTTTATAAATCTCTATACTATACTGCTTTACTTACTGTACTCACATTGTATTCATCTGTATCCACAAATGACAAATGTCTGTACTGTTTCATTTACTGTACTACACACTGTACTCACATGTATGCACTAACCTGTGACAAGCACTGTATCTAAGCTTTGAAAATTCTTGTACTGCTGCACCCAGCTGCCCGAGGGCTTGGTGCGCATTATCAAATTAATAAACAAACAAACAAACATGTAATCCTTCAAGAGTTTATATTATCCTGGTACCATGAATAGTCACCCAGATTGTCTCCCTCACTGTTCCCATTCAAGCAGCACATTTTTCAATCTGCAACGTTTTGTATCCACAACTTTCCCATAGTTCTCTGTTTTGCTTGATGTGCAGCATTTATTTTTCCTAAAATGGCCTGTGTACCATGATCCATCAAACAATTTGAAATAAAATCACCCACCGCCATAATATAAAAATGTACAAATGTGTCATTCCATTTTGCAAGAATATTAGCAAGATTGCTAATTGAGCTTAGTTGGCACAACTGACTGAATACCAATTAAGACATTGATTAACAACATGAATTATCAGATGGGCATCTGACAGTATATTAATGAGGTCTAATTCTGTAGATTCCTTTCCCCTCCCCAAACCCCTTACCCTGCTTTTTTTCCCCTCTCTCCCGATTATCCTGTGTTGTACAATTATGTTCATGCATATGATGTGATTTCTTTTAATTTATTCCCAATTCCAACACAAATTGATATTCATTGGAATCTTTTTGAATGTGGTGAATGCACATGCTGACTAAATAACAACTGGGCATTATAACTATACCATGTTATACTTGGTATTAAGCCCTGATGAGGACCTTGTGGAGGTCGTCACATGTGTCGACTTTGTGTGCCAAATGATAATTAAACCCTTGAACAGTTGATGATATAGTGCTTTGTACAAGTACCTAATTCTTGTGAATTGGAGTTCCTATAGTCTAAATGAGTAAATCCATGTTTTGGGACATTGTTTCTGATTGTCATTGTTGGGCGCATGGGACATAGCTCATCACTTGTACTTTGTATGTATGGCTTTGGGTTTAGGCCATTTGCTTTAATCCATGCCAGCACGCTCCAACTGACCTTAGTTTTGAAACTAACGTGTTCACTTTATACAGAAAAGATTGAGAGGTAGCGCAATTAGATAGCTGACTACTCAGTTTACCTTTAAGGATTTGGGCTTTAATAACCCGTAAAAAACACAAAGCATTGCAAAGTGTCTGGAAGTGTTCTAGTGTGTTCCCAGGGTGACCGGAAGACAGGGATGAAAGCCTGTGGATCACTTCCTTGCAGTATTTTAACAGTGTGCCACGTGGGGAACTCTGCTGTTGATTGCAAGCCGAAGTTGGTTAAGGTAACAGTATACAAAGAGCAGGAAATATATTGATATTGAATTAAAGAGTGATTTTCAAAACTCCTTTTGAGGCCCGTGAAATGTGAGCTTCAAAATGTATAAGTAATGTGACTTATTTAAAGACTAATTTTCAGTATTCCTTGTCAGGCCAGTGAGAGGTAAGCTTCTATTTAAGTATTTGATTATATTGTATGTATACATTGGGCCTCATTACGACCCAAGCGTTAAGGGTTAACGCCGTCGTTAACCCTTAACGCCTGATTCTGATTTTAAGGGCTGCTTTTAGCAGCCGTTAAAATCCATGGCGCTAACCTGCCATGATGCTAATTACGCCACCGTAATTTACGGTGGCGTAATTAGTGTCTTCCCCACTCCCATTATTCCCTATGGGGCAAAAATGGGAATGGGGAAGGGAAAATGGGAAATGGGGATTTACCGCCCCACTCACCTTGGAATGGGGCGGTAAATCCGCCATCCACGATGGTGTAAACGTAGTTTACATCATGGTGGTAATGTTGGCGCAATTAGCGCCTGGGTCGTAATGACCCCCATTGTATGTATACGTCCCTGTGATGTCAGTGTTACACGCTTTCTGATGTTTATTTTAGTTTGAGTAGTAAGTAGTGTGTGACATCATCACATTGTACATGTATGTATTGGCATCACCACGCTGGTTCATGCCATATGATGCTAAATCCTAATGCTTTACTATGTTTATTTTTGTTTCAAATATTATTATAAAAACTCTAGATGATCTTTAAATTATTTGTCACTATATTGCTAATTAAACATAGTCATGTGTTATGACATTATTTGGTCTTTCTGGAATATTCTTTTAATGACACATTAGAGTAAATATGACCACTCAATCATCTAATTGAGGGCAACCAGGTGTGGTTTGAACCTGAGGATTCATAGTTGCTCTTTCCTATTTAATATATTGTCATTGTTTTGATGTGATCTAATCTTAACCACTTCTAAAATACTTCCTTCTATGCCATGGTCATCATGGGTGGTTTGGAACGTAATGGCTCACCAAAGGTGTGTTTTCTGATTTAGTTTGAATATTTGAACAGTGCTCTGAGATACTCTTGTTCATAGAATTATTTGTTTTTCCCACATAGATGTTTTGGCATGGGCACATAATTACATATATAACATTGGAAGTGTTTACAATTTGAGAAATCTCTCAATTCAGACAAGAGTTCTCCATGAGTCTATAAGTCTGATTGTCTAGCACATTCAGATTGGCATGACCTAGCCAACCTGACTGCAGTCTCCACCACTCCTGTTCCTTCCCAGGCCCTTTGTATGGCTCTGGCTTTAGGACATCCTGTTGTTGTTTTCCTCCTCTCCTCAGCTCTCTCCCTCTACCTCCCTCAGCCCCCCCTCTGGCCACCTTTCCCCTCCTCTGCTTCTGTGCTCTGTCTCTCCTATAACACCTGATGATGTTTCTAGACAATTCGGATATATGAAACTTTCATCCAAACAGGTGCTGGCCTGCTCCTCCAGAACCATTAAGGATGGCATTGGTCCCCTCGCTTTAGCCTTGGCTGGTTTCCGAAAACATTCCTTTGCCGCTGGATCTTTCCCCTCTCATCTCAAGCCCTCCCTTGTGCAACCTCTCCTTCGAGTCTGGCCAACTTTTCCCCAATCTCTATCACTCCTTCCCTGGACAAACTCCTTGAGAAACTAGCCATCTCTCAGCTAAACCTCCAGACTGATTCTGTTGGTTATCTCAGCGGCCATCAGGCTAGCTTTAGATTGGCCAGAGGTCTGAAAATGGCTCTCCTGAACACCCGTGAAGATCTGCTCTTCAACCTTGACTCCAGCACTCACTCTATCCTCATCCTCTTTGGCCTTTCCTCTGCCTTTGACACAGTCAATCACACCACCCTGACCAATCATCTCAGTGTGAACCTTGGCATCACTGGTCAGACTCTGGCATGGCTGGCCTCCTTCCTCCTGGACAGACCCTCCCAAGCACAACTGGGTACTTTCTCTCAACCACCTCTCTTTCCACATGTGGTGTTCCCCAGGGCTCTATCCTCTCACTCTAGCTATGCAATGTCTATGTGGCCCCCTTCGCGCACCTGATCTCTACTTTCTCCTCAAGCTTTCGGATGAGACACAGATCTCGTTCAGGCTACTCTCAGCCTCCTCACTCCTTCCTGACTGTCTATCCTCTATTCAGGGATGGTGCACCTCTAAAAACCCCTGCCTTAATGCCAGTAAGACTGAGATTATTCTCTTTGGGACCCCTGTTCCCGCTTTTCATATCTCCCTATGGCTACCTTCCTAGGGCCTTGAACCCTGACCCTCCTGTGATGCAAAAAACCTTGGTGTCATCTTCGACTCCACTCTCTCACATCACAGACCTTGTCAAGAAGGTCCACTTCCAGCTGCTCCTCCTCAGAGGTATTCTACTTTTCCTCACTTTCCCCCAGAATCTCACTGTCTCCAGATTATTGGTTATCTCCAGGCTGGACGATTGCAGCAGCCTATTTCTCAATCTTCCTAACTCTACTCTTCTCCCTTTTCAACTAATCCAGAACAGGATTGCAAAACTTATCCTTGCCCTCAACCACTGGGACCACATCTCTCCAGCTCTGAAATCTCTCCACTGGCTCCCAGTGGCCAGGAGGATCAAGTTCAAGACCATCTGCATCATCCATTAGGCTTTATGGATCCGTGATCTGCTCCACATGTAACACTCTCTACCTAAATACCTTCCTCCTAGAGCCCTCCGCTCAGCTACCTCAAACTCTATGTGGGTCAGATGCTTCTACAAGCAGAGAGTGGGGGGTAGATCTCTCTCCTCTGCAGATGCCTCCCTTTGGAATGTCCTCCCTGCTCCTCTCAGACTTGAGCCGGATCACATGAAGTTCTGGAAACATTTGTGTATAGGGTATTTATAAATACCAAATCATATCATAACATATCATTTGCACACTACACAGTTCCTACATTGAAATTGTGACCACTGTTAGCATCACATCTGCCATGACCACAATCAGCCCAGATCTACCACTACACGAAGCACGGTATACAGATGATAAGGCTGTGAGGGCTTCAAATGCAGGGAGGGGTTCTGTATGCTAATGCAACTGATTTGAGGACAATGTCGTCTAGCAGTAAGCAACCTTACATGGCCCTCAATATGGTGGCTTGAGTGCAGGACGTGAATGGAGAGATGGCGAGAATGAACATACATTATTTAACATTTCAAGAAGGATATTTCCACAGAAAGGATGTCTTGATAGGGACCTTAGTTGAATGTTACTCTTGGGCGATTTATGTGCTAAAAACCCAGCTGGATGACTGGGCTCAGTGATGATTAAACGTCTGGTTTAGGGCCTACTAGTAAACTGCTATTGAAAGGTACTACATCAGCATGGATCAAACTGCAAAACTGTGCATTCTATTTACTTTTCATTGTTCATTTGCCTCTTTCTTACCCCATACCTGTTTCTTACTCATACAAATATTCTCCTGTAAATATAAAGCATTATCCCCATTAACTGTGTTCTAGTGTCACTTCTTATGCAGGAATTGTGTGACTTTTCCACATGACCTATGAACATTACTGTAAATGGTGATCATATTGTAGCACTGTGAGAGCAATTTTCTGATGCTGTTTATTTGGTCAAAATAACCCAGTGGTATGGTACAAACAGGCCTACGCTGGACATGCATATATTTCATATTTAATGCATGTAGGAAACCCTCACTCCTGGAAAGGTGCGCTCACACTGTCCACACCAAGGCAATCAAGTAGTACCACATGTAGTTTGTTCATTCCAAAAGCTCATCTTAAATAATGCATTCATTACATTTTTACGTTGACTCCAAATTGTGTAGCTAGCATAATGGTTAATATGTTGGAATTATGTGAGGTTTGCTTTTATTTTCATTGGCTTTCTAGGGCTGGATGCAGATATCCCACATGCAAGTTGCAACAGAAATATGAAGGTGGGCCTATTGAGAGATACTGACACTCCCCACTAGTTACTCCTCGGCTAGTCAACCTACTTGAGACACCTTCTCTGTATCTGTGTATCACAATTGGGGAATGGGGAAATGGGCTTGTACAGATATATTCATGTGTGTGAACATTTGCCAGGTGATACTTATACTTAGGAATGCCCCTCACACGCAGACCAAAGTATTCAGGATGTCCTATAAGGCTTTTTGGGCAGTTTGTGTTCCTCATTGATACCATTTTGCCAGTTGGAAGAAGCATCTACCAAATGTGACGGCTTATGAGAGAAATGTCTCCACCCCATCCTTCCTGACTGTCATACCCTAATTCCCTTCATGCACAACACCAAAAGGAAATGCCTTAAGGCACTGATGGTGGTCATCCTGCATCACCTGATGTAGTACCTTTCAATAGAAATGCTGTGCAACACACAGCAGACCACTATAATATCATGCTACATAAGCAGGGTATTCAAGAACATACAACCGTTTTGACCGAGACACTGGTAACTGGACTTCGAGATGACAAAACTATGCTCAATGAGTCCTCTGATGTAAACTTGTGTGGCACAGTACCTGTTTCTGGGCTAGTATGACAGGATTAAGGAAGGTTGTCTGGGGCTAAGGATGCACAGGATATGCAATGTCACTTGCAGGAAGTGGTTCTGAGTCAGTGAATCTGACATGCCATGATACACAGTACACAGTATACAATTGGATCGATTTTTAACTTGCATATGCCCATGCCCCCTAACTGAATGCCAAGCACAGGATTCAAACAAACACATAGGCACCAACACTAAATTAATTATCAATTTGGAGAAAAACGTATATGCAACCATCACCCTATTTCTTGAGTACAATACCATTTGACCTGACAAAAACACAGCATTTTATTTACAGAGGTACAAGACATTAAGAAAGGAAAAATGACCGGTTAGGAGAGAAACACCTCATTAGGCACACCATATTGTAGTTAAACTAAGCAGCCCTTATCCAATGTAATTAATTAATTTCATGCCAGGTTGTGAATCATGCACACACCTAATAGTATTACTTTCATCACTGTTTGATGTGATATTTTTCAAGTTTTATTTTCAACACTATAAGCATGATAAGACAAAACACTAACCGTTGCACTTTGAGAGTGTGTATATATGTATGCCTTATACACATTTAGATTTGTATATTTTACATTGATGTGTAATCAATGTAAGGTATAGTGAGAAGTCATAATAAAGTGGGGACACAGAACCCTCCTCCCCCACCAGGATTTAAGACTTATACAAAGCACCTAACAGGTGTAGTACTGAACACAATTCTGTTCATTATCTTTTCAATAGGGAATGCTCAAAACATACGTCTGAATATGAATATATCTGTTAGCCAGCGCTTTCTATGTTCACGTATCATTATTGGAAGCTATGTAAACATGGAAATACAAAAATCTAATAAAAGGCAGCTATGTAGTCTTCTAAATCATGAACAAGCACATACGGCGAGTGAGCAAACGCTCATACAAAGCACCTAAGTGGAGCAGTACTGAATCAATGTGCTTCTCATTATCTTTTTAACAGGAAATGCTCAAAACACAAGTCTCATTATAAAAATATATATCCAGATACATGGACTGTGCAAAATTGGCCCTGACAGAAAACATCTTTATGTTTAAAAAACAGTTTTATAATCAAATTAAGGGAAACAACATGGGGGCCACTTTTGCCTGGGACATGGCTATTTGTATGTAGCAGCATTTGAAGAGAGGTTTATCTTATCTTTCATACTTCAAATTCCTTTGAGGAAAATATCGGTGAGTGGCTCTGTTTCATTGATGACATCTTCGTAGTTTGGTTGAGAACATCAGAGAGAAACAGTGGTCTTAATGTGGCTCAACAACAGCGATAAAAACCAGAGTTTTACAATGTCACAGAGTAACTGACAAAATCCCTTTCTTGACATCTGGACCAATATAGAAAATGGAGGGTTGATGACCTCACTGTACAGGAAACAAACAGATAAAAACTGTTTGCTCCAATATGACAACTTTCATGCAGAGGTTCTTAAAGACAACACCCCCTCCCCCATTAGGCCAATTTCATCAGATTAGAACAACTGTTCCAAAAAAGCTGATTTTCAAAGACAAGCCAAAAATGTTGAACAGAACCTGTCTAGGCGTAGATATCCCCCTAAAATGATAACACAGTGCAACAAGAGGGCATCCAATACAAATTGAGAGTTATGCCTCCAGATACTGACACATGAATATAAAGATATATTATTCTGTGTTACCATTTCTCACCCCATGAGCAATCAGATTTGGAGGGTGATTCGTAAACATTGACATTTAATCCAGAAAAAAGAGCATTTTAGTCTGTCAAAACCTGTTCTTGCTTATAAGAGAGGAAAGAACATTAGACAAAATATAGCATGACAAGTCTAAAAATACCACAGAGTTGAAGAGGCTTTGGGGTCTTCCAAGAGTTACTGGCCACTTTAAATGTCAGCAATGTTCAGCGTGTTCATTGATTATGAACATAAAACATTTAGAGTTGAATGGGACCATGTGGACATTTAAAGATTGTACCATCTGTAGAAGCAAACATGTAATATCCTGGTTATAGGCAACACTAAGAGAAAGATAAGGCAGCATTCTGTGAACACAAGTCTTGCACGAAGAAAAACCTTTAGTTGAGCATTTAACCCAAAATCAGCATGATGCAGAAGAAATGTGCTGGTATTTACTTTAAAAGGTTCACACTAAATCAAGAGTAAGCAAGGCAGATATTTACTTGATCAAAGGAGAGCAGAGGCTAATTAACCATTTTGACAATGTGAAGAGAGGTTTGAATGTCTGTATCGAGTGGGGACCTCTAATTACTTAAATTAATATTTAAAGAAATGCTTAGAGGTAAGGACAACATGAATGATACGCTGTAGATTTAATTTACAAAAATACTTAATGTACTGAATATACAGGGAAATGCATAGGAACATGGTGTCCTTAAACGTGAATATGTGGGATGTCAGAGTAACAGTCTAGTCTTTTACTACATTGTAGCCATAAGGTTAGCCTGATAAGCATGCAATGCAACTCCTCTTGGTTCACACAAACTGAAGAGGAGGTCGCCAGTATGCCAAGATGGACAGTGTTTCTAGGAGACAGAATTATGCCAACGGCAGGTATGGAGATTTTGAATAAGAATAGGTGTAGGTGGAATTTCAGGTTAACCACGTTGTGTAATAGGATTGTTGAACAGGACATTACCCACAAATCCTGTGAGAGTGTAGTCATAATAGTTGTGTGAAGGAAGAAATTGAAGGGGATGAACTATTATTCATTCAGCAGCATGGTGAGAGCGAAGACAGAAATATGTATAGTTTGTGCTACAATAAATGAGTGAGTTGTAAGCTTTGAATATGTTCACTGACATGTGAAATGCCTAGATTGAAATAGGGAGCAGAATTGTAATTCTGTGAAATTAGTTATGCTTGATAATTAATAACATATACATTAAATAATGAAGGGAACGTAGATGAAGAGAGGACTGTTACTTACCTTGATAGGTATATGTTTCTTCAGATTGATCTGGAAGCTGCAAGTGTGAAAAATTGAATAGGGACTTGTATCATGCTGCTATTGGATTGGCACGACAAAATGTTTCTTTCGCAATAGAATCTTGGAACTGCTCTTTTTCTAATCCAAAACTATTTAAAGAAGTGAATTTGAAAACTTTGGGAATGCTGAAGATTGACATATCCCTCTTGATTTAAATGTTGTTGCTTGGTACTGAAATACATGTTTCTATAAAACAAAAAATAACAAAAGGAAAGGTGCAGACCAGTGGCCAACAGAAAAAAAGAATGTTTTTCCTGATGAAAGCCAAAGCGGAAAATGTTGGGGAAGGATAAAAGCAACTGTACCCAAATGTTGTCGAGGATTTGAGATAGAGTTTGAGTGATGTAACCAGACAATAGGATGCTTAAGAATTTAGGAGGTCTCTGATCAAAAAGCCAGTCATTAAATTAGAGAAATTACTTGTGTATGTTTCAAATGAATAAGTCACATATGTTTTAACCCCTGTCACAAAAGCATTGTTGACATAGAATTGCTTGGACCTGTGATTTGATATAGGTGTTTGGAATTGTTAACATTTTATAGATGATGAATAAAGTAGATATACACTTTTATCCTGAGATTTCTGTTTTGAGCATTCCCTGTTGAAAAGATAATGAACAGAACATTGATTCAGTACTACTCCAGTTAGGTGCTTTGTATACGTGTTTGCTCACCCATCATATGTGCTTGTTCACGGCAGATTATAGACGAGCAAGCATATGACTGACCCTCATGGGACACTAGTTAAGACCAGCACAGTTATTGTATCTGTTTCCTGGTAAGTCTTAGCATATGTCTAGACATCGTGATTTAGAGGCTTATTTTTCTATGCAGAAGATTGCAAAGATTCCTTTTATTTATTTATTGTATTTCCATTTCTCAATAGCTTCCAATATTAAAGGTTAATTCTGGCCATCAGATATGTTTATATTGAGATTTGTGTTTTGAGCATTCCCTGTTGAAAAGATAATGAGCAGAACATTTATTCAGGTATAGTAACCATCTATGAACACATGTAAGATAGATAAGTGTGATCATCAAAGAGCTTTTCCTACATCTTTCTTAAGAGATAGTTTTTTGTGAAAGACCTTGGCATTATAGGTAGACTCACACCAAGACCCAGACAAGACCTTTTACCCCACCGAGTAAGCATACCATTTCAGGGAGAGGTCACCCCAACAGATTGACGAATGCCACATCACAAGAATTGCCCATCAGCCAATAAAGCGGTGTCTCATTGGTATATGATATGGCATGTACTAAATTCCATGTAGTATACACATGTATGCATACTGTCAAGCCTGTGCTGCAATGGATGAGCACTGGAAAATGTGTCTGTCATATTGAACGTTGAAGGTTAACACTGATGTCCATGGTAACGCCCCAGCATCACTGATGACGCTCACTGTGATGGAATGCCAGGTATTTAAGTTGAAGTTCATGTGTCCAATCTGTATTGCTGGCTGCAGTGCCTCAGAAGGGATACAATCAAGTGCCGCAAGCCAAAGAATTGTCGGGAATCTCGTTAGGTTTCTGGCATATGCATATATTGCTGCATGCATCTGATGAAGCACTGTATGACATGGTGCTGGTTGTGTAATGCAAGTGGTTGGGATGGGAAATGCCGCTTGAACTGGTAGAAACAGTGCTCACAAAATGCAGCACAGCCAGCAGCTTGAAATGCAGTGGTTGTAAGTCTAACTGGGCTTTGGTTTAAGTCAATCCACCCCAAGAGCTCAGTGGGCTTGCAGTCCTGTCTACCATGCTCGAAACATATGTTTGCATTTTCTGCAATCACTCATGTGGGCTGAGGGTTGGTGTCACACTCCAGCCCTGTTGGTGTATGATGTTCATGTTCAGACATATGCCATAAGGCAATCATCAATGCAATGTATATGTGCACTTTCCATACCAGAGTCATGTTGGCTAGATTTGAGTAACGCAAGTAATGTTCCACTCTACATTAATATTGCTTGTATTATATGATGCAGCGTGAACACAATATATTTGAATTTTCACATGACCTGAACCCCGGAATATTCAAAAGCTACCCCCTTTTGAAATGTAATGCCTATATGGTTCAATTTATTTACCAAACAAAAAGATCTCCTTTTTTACCTTGCATTAAAAAAAAAAAGAACTATAATTTGAAATGTAAAACTAAAATGTTGCATACATTTAATAGTGCAGGTGGGAATTTTGTAATTTGTCGATATCTGACGTGGTAATGACTGATTGAGAGTAAATGCTTTGCAAACATAAAACAAGTGTTCAAATCGGTTTAGCATTAGGTGGTCAAATCTGAAAGCATGTATTATAGCATATCTCCAGATTCAAGGCCACTGCCTTTTGTTAACTGTCCACTACAAATAACTTAGAATCCTGTCAATTATTTAAATAGTCTAGACCATCCAGATAAGCTTGCATGGCTGGAGGACCTGATGAACACTGTAGCATCCCTCAAACCTACTTTGTACTCTGATGACCACCTGCCAACCTCCATCCTCAAAGCACTGCACACACCACCACTCCATCCTTTCCTGGCTATCATCAATACATTCCTCACCTAAGGAACACTTCCACTACCCTCAACACTGCAAACAAACTCCTTCTCCTGAAAAAGCAACAGTGGTGCCTGATGACCTCAGCAACTGTCACCCCATCACACACATGTATTTCCTGCGTAAGTCCATTGAAAGAGCTGCAGCCACTCATCATCAAACACATATTGACACACACAACCTACTACAGACCTAACAATCTAGTTTCTATCCCAGATGCAGCACACAGACTGCCACTATTCAAGTGGTAGACATTTCTCTCTGCTTCTTTGATGATGGTAACACTTGTCTCCTGGTACGCCTTGATCTTCCTGCAGCATTCAAAATAGTGGATCATCATACCCTCATTAACATAATACACAGATGAATACCTGCAGATCATCACCCTTGCCTTCATCACCTTTGCCTGTTTCCTATGGAGTCCCAAAAGGATCCATTCACCTAACCTTAATCTTCACACACTACATGGAACCACTGGGATACCTCCCTGTCAGTGAAACATCCACATCCACCAATGCACAGAAGATACTCTACCTCATAATCTCCTCCAACAAACACACTTAAGGCATCACACACATAAAAACCTGCATGTCTTGTGCATGCCACAACATCGCCCTCAAGAAAACCACATTGTCCTTTCCAGCAGCACTGAATGAGGCAATACGCTTATCACTGACAACACAGAATATCTGTCCCCAAACCCCTCATTTCAATACCAGAGACACATGACAACAGGCAATGGGATAAAAAGGCCACAGGTTTTGTTAACTCATTGTAGGAGTTGATGGGTTAAAGGAGCTTTGAATTTCAGGGGCTTATTAATTTCGTATGTACATTTAGTTTTACATGTTGTTTTAGTCTGAGTGTTAGTGTGGGCTTTATACAGAAATTCAGAAATGCAGAAATACAAACTTATGCAAGAGACAAGGTTGCCAATGCAGCTGGCATGCGCCATATGGGAAATGCACAGAGTTCAGAAATGCAAAGCCTGCTTTAAATTGCATATTTTTTCAGGATGATATTTCCATTGACTGAATTGCACTTTACTAGCACCAATATACATTAACATACTTACTTAATCCAATTCCAGTTAACCAACTGAATCCCATCTCCTTAACATTTTGTGCAAATTAGTCTATATGAAAACAACATGAATCCAAATCTGCAATGTCATGAGGCTCTGTTTCAATGGAAGAATAAACATGCAAGCTAGATTCATGCCGGGAGATGAACATATGAAATTCCGCTCTGCTGAAAAGAACCATTGTGGAAGCAAAAGAAGTGAAAGGAAGAGATATAACATTTGCTGTTCAGCAATGACATTATTTCAATGGGGAAACACACTGAGATCAGATGATGTGGGTGGATCTATAGGGGAGGTATTTTCTTTTTGAATGGCAGTGAGAGGTCATAAAAAGGCTTTCAGTGGGTGAAGCTGGCAGATTTCCTCAAATGCCGGGCTGAGATGAGCTGGAAGGCAGACAGATTCCAGAGTTTAGGGCCGTTTGGTGTGCTTATGTATGTGAGTTCTTATCTACACGACCACAGGGCAGACCAGGCAAGCAGACTGAGGGGGTTCCCATGTCCAGATGAGCCAGGAATATCGCCAATTTATAGGTGAATATATGTAAAAAGGTTAGAGGGTTGGATTGCCTATCGGTCAGTCAGTCAGGAAAACAGGTAAATTTATGTGTAGCATTCTCATGGTTAAAAGTGCATGCGATTTCGAATTTACATGAATGCTTTTGCAGTTTTGTTCTTTTTTTTCTCGCAAAGTATAAGTCTTGCCAAGCCTTTTGCTTTCAAGGTTGGATTGGTAAGACTGGTCACAGTTCATTCTATTTTTGAAATGTGCCATTGCTCATTATAATACACTTGTACTGAGAAATCTGTTCTATGCATCATTGTTGCCATGTATATTCGGTAAGTTTATCTGTTGTGATAAATTCACACATCACAAAGGCTTGGTGTTCCGGTGCATTTTGTGGCAGTCGGTCATTTTATTTGAAGGGAAAAGGGAGAAAAGTACAAAATAATATATCTTTCCAAGTGAGATAACTTGTGAACTATCTAGTTAGAGAGTGAATGAATGCATGGTGTTTCAATTTGTTGTTTATGATTTTACAAGTCAGTCACAATGGCATACTGCAGCATTGTAAATAAAATGCTGTAAGTTGTAAAAGTACTAGTTACCCTCTGGAGTGTACCAAGACCAGTAATTTGTGCAAGAAAGTACCCTCTGAAGTTGGTCACACAAATGTAAAACGAAACACCCCAACAAATTACCACAAGAAATACTACCACCATAAAATACAACATTAGGTATAATCCCAGAATATATCCCATATATTTGATGTGTTGGCCATTGGGAACTTTAAAACAGTTCCTGGGTGTGGCATTGCATTGCATTATAGGCAGAGCCATACTGAGCACTTATTAAGTTGGTTATTGCTGTGAAGTGGTGCAGCGCTGTGAGCTTATTTGACTCACACATTAGTGTCAGCATGTCCCAGATTGACGCTGATGTTTCTGATATGGCATACTATCTTGAGGAAAAGATTGTTGCCCCTGCAGTTTGGTCTTCAAAAAATGTGACAACATGGAAGGACAGGATTTGTACACAAGTAGAACAAGAGACACTTGAAAACATCTTTGATGAAGGGAGCATTGTGCTGGTATTTGTTCCGAGCATCAGACCGCAAGGAGGAGAATCATATTATGTGCAAAGTTGTGTTTTTTATCGCACAGATTTTTAGAAATGCAGGGAAATGACACTGAGTTGATCAAGTGCAGCAGCTAAGAGCAGAACTAGAACAGAAAGGGTCAGCCACAGAATTGCAATCTAAATGCAGCGATATGACTACTCAATTGGCTCAGAAAGAGAGGCAATTCAATGAGTGTGTTCAAGAATCAATGCACTTAAACGGGATTTTAGATGCAATAAGACAAGACAAAGATGCTGCCATTTCAGAAATCCGAACCCTTAGAGAACATGACATGAAAAAAGTCTAAGATTTCTGCACTGTGGAACAGGAGATATTCAAATTAATGGAAGAGAATGAAAAGAAGCATAAAGCGCTTGACCGGTATCAAGGACACATACATGAATTACAAGCAATAGTCAATAAGATTTGGAATGAGAATTCTGATCTCTGTCATGAGGCAGAATGACTTCATGGACAGTTCAAGAATTTAAAACAGCAAATATTTAGTCTAAAATCTCAGGAAACGCGACAAGGCACTACATGCAATGAAATTAATCATCGCTCTGTCCAAGGAAACAATGCTCCAACGCTGTTCCTGTGGCCAGAGTTGGTCATAGCCCAGTGATGGGGAATGAATCACCAACAAATAATTACAATCATTCCTTTCGTTGCATGGAAGACCCTTTAGAAACCGGCTACGATATATTTAAAGCCCTCCAGATACTTAGGGAACAATATAGACAGTACTTTCAGCTAATTCTTGATTCAGCAGCTGCTAGTGCCATTCGGGGTCTCAATGAACAGGAACATTTGTCATGGGTGGACTTTGAGAAAGAAGTTAGACATCTATTTTCACCTTATCAGTCGATACAAGATGCCAATAAGCAGCGCATACCATGACTGCAAAGCCAAATATGTCCCCTCGCCAGTACCTCCAAGATTTTAAAAGAGCATTTTCATGCTTTGATATGGCCTTTAGCCCTAACTCTGTAGAATTTAAGATTGCATATTTTTATGGGCTCCAAAAAGGAATTGTATCCCAGTTGATTTGTGAGTTTGACAGGGAAAACCCGCTCAAATGGCTAATAGAACAGGGGATCAAACTATATGAAGTGATATATGGTCAGAGAGTGGAAGGGCCTAAGAGTAAGGAGACACAACCAAAATCTAAAGAACCTGTACCAGCAATAATGGAGGTAAAATCTGTAGAATGCCACTTGAATCAGCCCAAACCCAGACAAGAAACAATATGACACCTAATCAAAGGGGTATGCCTCCACAGAGGAAACAATCCAAAACTCCTATGTTCCAATCAGTTGATCTGAGCATTATTGAGTCTTACATTAGCCCTAGCTATCTGTGACATTTCCCTCGAGTGGGATTTCACCCTTATACGTTAGGTCTAAATAACAGTTAAAATCAAATATACAATGGCCCACAACAGATTCTGGGGGCTCAGAGGAGATTTGACCCTAACACGATGATGTATGGCCATCAAGAAAGAGCAAGATATGTCTATAGATTCATTGAAAATGGAAACTAGCATAGGGAAAAATTCCCACCAAATAAAAGACAAAATATGAACTGTGTCCCTCGCCAATATAATCAATCACCACCACCAGTTGACCATGGTCAAAGGATGGTCACTCTGTGTTCTTCATCTCCTATGTCACATGAATTCAGAGGTAATACAAATAGAAACCAATTTCCTTAAAGGTACCAGAATAGGTCTAATCAGGGTGAATTCGATCAGTACCGCTCAGACCACTAACAGAGGTATCCAGAGACATGGACAGGTTTCAATGTTTAGAGGCCCAAGTCAAAATGTTATCTGAACAAATAGGAAAGCAATGTTCAGTTCATAAACAATAGCCAAGTGAAGGTGCAGAATGTCATAGGAGTGATCTAGTGCGTTCTGACAATAAGTGACTATTTAATGGCCGTTGTACTGATGAAAACAAAGAAGCCCATGAATCACCTTTGACTAAAGGTTCTGAATTGCCTACTGACTCAACAATAAGAACACAAACGAATGAAAGTGACACAGGGAATTCCAACACACACAACAAATGAGTGTGGTCCAATCTAGAGTCGAAGCAGACAATTGAGTTGTGTGAAAATGAAGAACGAAAAGGGGACCATTAACAAAAAGAACCCAAAGAACATAAAAACAGATTTAAAAACAGCATCCAATGTGAAAATAAAATAGAAGGTGAAGAGGTTGGATCAATAGATACAATATCCTCCCTTGATAATCAGAATACTGTTGAGCTCCATACAGAGAAAACAGTAGCTCAAAAGGAGAGTGCGGGTCAGTCACCTGAGGAGGATTTTGAACCACAAATATTCCAAGAGAGAGAAAGGACAGGCACCATGCAAAACACAGATAAGTGTCATGCGCCAACAGTTGACAGGCTGCCATATGGCACTTGTGAAAATATTCAGTCAAAAAGTTGCAGTGTGAACACTGGTAGTCCCAAATTAGAGGGGCAGTCAGTGGCTATACTCCAAATGGGTTCTGAGCCCAGGAAAGTAGACAAAGAAATTCAAAATGAAGTGGGCAAACAGGAGGTAAAAATGTCATTTAACATGCCCATGTGTCTAGCAAAAAGTAAAAAGGAAGCTAAGGAAAGTGAGTCCTGATTTCCGCAAAGATTCACATATTTGATGTGTCCTAGAAGAGATTGAATACAGGTACTATGCTCTTATCACTGTTGAAGAAAAATGTAATGCATTTGCAATGATTGTGTCTTGACCACTGTGAGGGGGCACACGTTGTGCCACAAGCAGGATCCCACCAGAATCCTGAGTGCCTTAAAGCCACTACAAAAGGGCTCTTGGAGCCAGTCCTGGTGCCTTTGGCACCAGGCTCATATGTAGGAAGGAAGGGCTGTTCAAACTAGGCCCCATTTATATACATGGGCATTTAAATCCAACATGGAAGCACCCACACAGTCTAGTTCTAAGAACCAAGCCATACGGCCTAGTGTTTTGGGTGTGGCAGGCCTGGAACTACTTTCCCTGGTACTACTTTACCTGGGCTACATAAACCACACCCTGACTGCAGAGCACGCTTCGTGTTATTCTGCCACCAGCAGCGTGACGCTCACCGTGCACAGCTCCTGGTCTTCAGCATCTTCCTGTAATCCTGCAAGAACAAGAACAAGATTATTCTGTTTTAGCTGAGAAAACACCATCCAGCACTCAGCATCTCAACTGGGGTGCAATCTGTGGAAACCGAGAGAAGAAGAAACATCACTTACCTGTGAGTACTAGCTTAAGGACTTCTGGCGAACCTCTACCACAGCTGCTGTTCGAACATTGCGACCTGCAATAACGAGAAAGGGAAAAACAATATTAGAATGCGTGCTTCCAAAACATCGAATTCCATCAGTCTTACCTGAATTCCATTGTGCTACGCCACGCTTCCATCCAGAACACCACAGCAACATCTGCAAAGTAAAAGAGACAAATTCAGGTTCGCTTTCAATATTAAACAACCGCACAGCACTGTACTTACCTTAATGGATTCCGAAGGCCTGTTTTTCATCGCGCTCTCATCCACTCGCAGCACCACAGCAGCCTGTGAGGAGAAGAAGAAGAAAACACAGGTTAGCTTTAAAAGACAATAAATATGCTGCGCTTCGCGCTTTCTCTTACCTAGAAATGTGCCTCTCCATCCGGCATGCCAGCATCAAGAGCTTTGCACCTGAAAATGGAGATAAAGACATTAACGAATTCCCGCCATAAACAGAACAAAGACTTACAATTAACAAACCTACCTGCCTACCAGCAGATTTGGGGTCACAGCAGGTCTGGGCCCAAGGAAGGCGTACTGCACCAGTGAAGCAACTCGGGCAGCTCGCCAACAAACATCAAGTGCCCCTGCACAAGAAACGCAGGACGGATAGCTCACCCTACAAATAACTAAGATTCATTATTCAGCACTGGGCAACTATGCATCCAGGGTTCCAGATCTCAGAGCCTACTAGACGCCTCTGGGGATCTCAGGTGAGCGTAACAGATTGATATGAGTGCCCAATCCAAGATAAAGTCAAAAGAACTAGTGAAAAATATCAATGAAGGCAGATCCCCACAAAATCACATAAAGGTGAGACAAAACAAAGGCCATGTGCACAACTTCAATGGTGAAGAAATACCTATCGAAGGTGTCACTGAGGTTCACATAAAGATAGGGAAACATAGGATGAAACAGGAAGTATTTATTACATCCATCAATTAAATAGCATTTCTCATAACGACAAATTGCCTCTAGAGGTTGTTGCCCCTCATTGATGGGGTAAATGGGTTATTGTGGTCCCTAGCCAAAAAACCATTGAGGCCTAAGAAAATAATGACACAAAACAACAGTGTAAAAGAATGTCAAACCATTGCTAAATCAGAAAGTGCAGTGGCAGTATATCTTCAGAATGGCTGTGTGTCTAGCTTCACTGTCATTCTCATGTGTCAGGGTGAAATGTGGGGAGAAAAAGAGAAGCAGTCTTTGGAGATTTATTTGGACCCCAAGAAAAAATGGCAAACAGAAACAGAAATAGATGAAAACCCATTTTGCTTGTATCTAAATGAAGAAAAATGCAAGCCAAATGGATGGCACTCCAGAGATAACTATAGAAATGCAAATGTCAACCCTTTGAAAAATACACATGGGAGATGGGCAACCATGGATTCATATCCATTTGAATGGGCATTCTGAAATGATAGAAGCCACGTTAGCACATGAACAGAATAAAGAATCAACACTTCTTTGGCCGAGATGATCCAGAGTTAGGGCAAAGGATTGTGGGAAGATGCATGTTAAAGGCATGGTCTAGTAAAAAATTTTATTGTCCCTAAGGGTCGGCCATGTTTTTTTAAGCCTAAGTGGCTCGATTTTAGACCTTACCCGAGTTTTCGTCCATTAAACGCACACGAAAACAAGGAGCCGCCATTTTCTGATAATCCTGTCTTTTCCCCGATCGCCCTGGCTGACCTGCTTTTGCGGCACTAAATCAATTCCCCCGCCCCTGAGCCTGACATTATCAAAACATTCATATTCCCCGCCTCTCCCCGTGACGTTACTGTGCTGCGTAGGCAAACGCGCCCAGTCGTCTTCTGCGCGACTCCACACAGAACCCGGAAACCAACATAGATCAACTCACAACACAGCGCGCCACAATTCGGAATATGAAACTGTACTTTAAAATGAAACAGCAACACGGTACATTTGGTAAAGTACATTTATTTGACATTAAATGTTTAGAGAATATTCAGCAATTTCCATATGAACTCCGGAAGCCATTTATTTTCTTTTATCTGTATCCGCAATAACTGTTCCGTTTCATCTTGAGTCACGCGCTGTTCCTTTATGGTACACAGGGTGTTCATTTTCGTAAAAAGAATCACTTTGGAAGCACGGTGAACCGCAAGGCTGTTCCATCAACTAGGCACTAGTCCAGCCTAAAGGTTGTTATGTTGCTTCTAGCCACTAGTACAGCGTAAGGGCATGTGGGCCCTTGGCGATCATCCCATAATATGGTGATCGTGCTCCAGTTGTTGACACAAAGCTGCAGGTGTCTGCTGAAGAATCCATCCTCCGGTGTCTCAAACAGATGGCAGTGGCAGAATGGGATCAAATACCTTTTATGAAAACAAAAAAATTATAATTAGTCTCGCTAGCCGAACTTCATTAATATTACTCATTTTATTTATTACGGCCGATCAGAAACTATTTGCTTGCAAGGATAGTTCAATGGAGTATGTTCGTCTCTAAAATCAATGCGAAAAGTAACAAGATAAATCGAGTCCAACACACAATGATAAATAACAGTTAGTCTACATGCGTGAGGAATGATATGATATATGATATGGCATTTGTAACGCGCCTATGCTCAAGTGTTTCTAGGCGTGACGAGGCAGGTGGGGAACAAGGGCAGACAGACAACGATCCTAATAGGCCAGGTGTATTTCTGATCACGCATGGGGAAGGGCTGTACATGGTTAGTTGAATACAAATTAAATAACAGGGCCAGCTGGTGGCAAGTGCAAGGTAAATGCTGGGAGAAGGGGCTGAAGGATACAGAGACAGTCCCGTAGTGTAGGTAGGCAGTGCAGGGAAAAGTGGCTGGGCCAAGGACCGAGATCGGTGAGACCAGTGGACCTGCATGCCCATGTGCCCACTACGAACAGTTTTACTTGCTTTTCCTAGCTCTTCATTCATTCATTTATTCATGCATCCATTCATTAAATCTTCATTCCGATATAAAAGCGTGTAAAGATTTACTTACATTATATTTGAAATTTCCATTGTGTCTCTGTGTAATGCAGTCTGTAAAACGGACCGTGCTCTTGACAACAATTTTTCGTATACTGACCTAAAATGAAACTCGGTCTAGTTTCTGAATTTTCTGCCTTATCATCTCTTACGTTATTGCGCACTCGATTCAAATGTAGTTCTTTCGGCATGGTCCCTGTCTCAAGGTCAAAAAACAATAGACCCTTATACTTCCAGTGCAACTTGTGGGCCTCATCTGGGCGCTGTCCTTCGCATTTTTTATTTGCAACATCACGTAGTATGGGCATCTGTGAGAACTTGAAGTTTAGAATCCGTCTATGTAGTGCGCCTCAATGTGCAAATGCAAACTGGCTTCTCTCCCAAATGCCACAGCCCGCTTGGCTGGCGCGTTCTAAGTGCCCCAATTATGTCCCCGTTGTCTGCGAGCTTTGCAGCCCAAATTGAGACATTTAATTTTTGGCGGAAGGTCAGGGAAAGTATAAAGTACCACAGGAGTTGAGTTAAAAGTGAGATTTATTGTTTGTTTGTTTGTTTTATTATTTGCAATATGCAAGCCTCCCCTCCGTTAACAGTGCGCAGCATTTACATTTACATGAGATGAGACATGAGAAAAATATATACATACACATATGTGAGGTGAATAGAGAGAATTCAAAGATGACACCCAGCTTGTTCGCCACCCATGATGGTGAAGGTAGGGGTTAGGTTTACAGGTACACTGTACAATAACATTTATTTACAAAAAGACAATCGTATTGCAATTATTTAAACCGGGATTTGTACTTCACAATTAGCTGTGCTTCGGGTGGGCATGGCACAGTCACAATGTTCGGTGGCAATGGATCACTGCTCTGCACAGAAAAGTCCAAAATTCCATATTTGTGCTTCTCTAACACAGCAACAATAAGGCCTTTCACAAAGTCGAACTGCATTTCATCATAGACTGGTTTGATCACCCATTGCTTACTTCGTTTTGAAAACACCTTAGTGTAGCGAGGCATCCTTACTTTACCCCTAGTCCTAGATTGTTCACGTCCGACATAGCTGTTATGGGCCAAGACCGCTAGTAGAGTGCGATGTTTCATGCCCCGAAAGCGAAAATGCAAGCGCTTTGGCCTGTACTTTAGGCACATATTGTGGAACACCTCCAAATCACCTGTGTGACAGAATTCTGTCAGTCCTCTCAAATCTCTTGATAGAGTTTTGTCGAAAACAATCTTCTCAATGGCTTTGTGTGTCGGTGAAGATGGAATCAACCACTTCTTCTTCCGTGCCTCCTCTGGGGACAAAGGGCCATGTTCACATTGGTGGAAATGTTCATTTGCTGTCCAGCGGTGAACGTTGGTACAGTGGTGCATCAGTGACTGCCATTTTTCAAGTAGTATTTCCACTGACCCCTCACAAGTTTTTGAGCTCCACCAAAGATGGTTGGTGATAGAATGTGACCACTGCAAAATACTTTCAAAACCTTTTTTTTTCCCTGCAGCCGAGATTTCCTTATTGATTGATTTAGCAAGATGGCATACGTCAAATTGATGTTTAATATGTGGGAACTGCTCTCTCATTGTCTTGGCAATTGAAACGTGTCTATCCGTGGCTATGAGGTCGATGTGCATTCCCCTCGATTGTAGATATTCCACCGATTTTATAAAACCTAGTTTCTCCATGGCCACTGACGATGTACATTGTGTTACCTGCACGACCACCGAACTCACAATTTTCTTATTATCCATGTCCTGAAAGTGGTAGGTGCAGTACTTGGCAGAAAATCCAGGGCTGTCGCACTGTCCATCGCCGGCTAGCCTGAATCGTTTGCCTTCGAATGTACTTGCTAGAGACAATTGTTCAATTTTCCAAGCATCACTAATGGCCGGAAACAGATAATCACGTTGGTATATGTATTTCAGCGCTTTAGAAATTAAATGGAGTCCCACAAACTGAAAGAAAGCCTCTAACTTTCTAAAACTGGAGCCACTAAAAAGTGATGCAGCTGCACACAGTAGATTGCCTGCTGGCAGTTTCCCCAGCATCGGTTGTGCAGACCATGAGAACCTATGATTTAATCTACAGGCAGCATTTATTTTGACGTTACTGCCTTTTATTTGACGAGTCACATTAATCGATGGCTTCCCACATACTTTCCCTCTAATGGAATGCACACATTTCAGCATACTTATAATTTCCATCAAACAACTGTCAAATACAATGTATTTGCTCTCTTTCATTAGACTGTCATCCTGCGTCAACGTTGTTTCGGCCTGTGACGTTGTGGAGATTTCAACACATTGGAAAGTAATATCGCTGATATCAAGTTCTGATGCGTCTATGGATGCTGCGGCTGGTTAATTCTCTGTCATTTCGACATCTATTACTTCAACATTGATGGGAGAACACAACAATGTTGACAGGTTTTTGGGTGGCAAATTTTTGGCGGGTGTAGATTGTGTGAATTGATCTGCAACTACTTCAGAGCTATCTTCAATACATTCAATAACATCTTCTTGTGGTGGTGCGGTCACACTGTAGCTATGGTCCAATGCAACTTTGCTGTAGTCTCCAAACACAGTTAATTCATGTTCTGGCCATTAGACATGAGCATCTCGAGCCTGAACACGCCTCGCCTCAATTAATAGTTCCTCCAAAGTGTACACGGTCTGGCAAGCCACATCTCTCATTCGCTTCACTGTCTCTGTGTGTATAGTTCTGACACCCACGGGTAACTGGAGGAGAGATTGGAAAAGGGATGTTCAGTTTAAACACAAGATGGAGTGTAGTAGAATTGACTGGAAAAAAACATAAAATAGACCCCAGCACAAACATTTTTTTTAAAGTTATGAACTGTTTGTAACTAACCTTTTTTTGTTTTTTTTTCTTTGCAACTTTTTTGACTCGACCTTCAACATCTGCACGCTGTAGCTCCGATTCGTTCCGCCTGTCCTCCCTTCCTCTTGCGCTGCAACGACTATATTTTCTGTATCCGCATAGACAGTACGGAATGAGGCTCCATCGTCTCCCTGAAACATAGTACTTTCATTACTATGTATCAAAATATTGTTAGCATGAAACACACGTGAGGACGAACACACAGGTACATCTCAATAGCCAAACACGATTTAAACATTATGTGCAACAATCAAACGACAAGTATTCGACCAGTGATACGTCTGGCTCTGCATGGACTGCCATGAATGGTTGTATTGGAGAGGAGGCATCCGCATCTCCCTGCAACACAGTACCTGCATTAGTATGCTTTTCAATATTGGAAACACAACACACACTTGGGGTCGACGGCACAGGTACATATAAAGAGATAACCACAAATGATGCATTGTCCAAAAGAATCAAGGAAAATCCAAATATGATCAAATTTCATCGATTTATTTCAACGATTCCTTTACATCTGCATCATCTAAATGAGATGTTGTGATTGTGGTGGAAGCTCCGTCGTCTCCCTGAAACACAGTACTTGGATTAGTATGGTTTTCAATATTGGAAACATAACACACACTTGGGGTCGAACGCACAGGTACATATAAAGAGATAACCTCAAATGACGCATTGTCCAAAAGAATCAAGGAACATCTAAATATGATCACATTTCATCGACTTTTTTCAACGATTCCTTTACATCTGCATCATCTAAATGAGATGTTGTGATTGTGGTGGAAGCTTCGTCGTCTCCCTGAAACACAGCACTTGCGTTAATAGGGAAGAAAGTATAGCAAATGGAATCACGTTATATGATCACGCATGATGGAGCTGTCATTATCCATACCTCGTGCTGCTGAAGAATATCTATGGATGTTGCAAATGTAGTGCGCACTTCCGAAAGCTGTTGCGCCGATTCGTATACTTGAATGTCAGGCTCTGCATCAAGTGCAGGGGTTGACGCTCCATCAACTGCCTGAAACATAGTACTTGCATTAGTGAGGATTACAATTGTGAAAACATAACACACACCTGGGGTCGACAGCACAGGTACATATCAACGGCTAACCACGAATGAAACATTGTGTAGAATAATCAAACAACAAGTATTCCAGCTCTGATGATGACGCTCGATGGAGCTGTCAGTATCCATACCTCCTGCTGTTGAAGAACATCTACAAATGTTGTAGATGTGGCGGACGCTTCAGCATCTCCCTGAAAGACAGTACTTGCATTAGTATGGATAACACTAATTAGAACTGAAAACAAACACCAGTGGACGATAACTAAGGTGTGTATCAATTGGAAAGCAGTAACCAAACATTCGGTAAAGTAATTACACGATACAATAAAACTATTACTTGACATGCATAAAACAAGTATGTAGCGGATTAGCCTAGTAAGATTACCTGATACGCGCTAGAAGTGGTTGATAACTGCAACCACGTCAAGGATGTAGAATGTTCTTGCTTCAGATTGAAAGGATAGTCAAGAAGTTGTAAAGGTCAATTAATGATTGATAATAAAATGCCAATATTAAAAATAGCCATGTAAGCCGACAGAATACTTGAAAAATGCTCAATACAGCACAGTTCCCTGTCCCCATATATATATACATTGCGTTTGTGGGTTATGAAATCGAAAAAGAATATATTGATAAATGTCATTATTCAAAAAACTATACACTCATATCAATATCGAAATTATTACAAGGGATAGAACACCTACAATATCAATTAATCCATTCGGCTACCTACACACTACCGCAAGGCCTAAAGCTAAATCCGGACACTTGACTCACCGGTGGCGGAATGTGGACGAATAGAGTGGGAATAGCGTTTTCGCACAATTTCCGTGTCGTTCGCCGTTTATTCTTCTTTGTTACCCAAGAAGTTGTGTACATGTCCAAGGAAAAGTGCCGGCTGCAGATGCGGTATCGATCACCCCTCTTGTCCTGTAAGACTTGTTGGACTCTACTTTCCAGCTCATCCAGTGGATATCCGCAATGTCTGAACCATTCTCTTATTCGATCAACAGTTTTCGGGAATACATGCATTGTAGTGCCTTCAGATTTCGCATGGGTCTTCGAAGGGCAACCGCTAATCGAACAGGCAGGCATTGTTGATAAATCTGAAAAGTAAATATCGACATTATTATACAATCTTCAAGAATAAAGATTTGATACAAAAGTAAATGATTCATACAATGATCAATGCAAGGTTTGTTTTGGTCGCAGGAACTATACCAGTTCATTATGTGCGGCTTAGTATTTGCATAAGTTGCAGAAATGTATAAATGATGTGACTAAAAACTGAACATGTGACTCATCCCTTGGATGTTCTGTATTGCACGAGAAGGAAACATGCTTACATTATAGACTGGACCCCCGAAGGGTGAAATTCGATGACAATAGACACAGATGAAAATAAATAGATCTATTGATAGCATAGCAATGGAAACTCAAGTCAATAGCAATGAGACCAATGAACCTAGCACTATTGTGTACTCAACTCGTAAATAGATAGAAATTTAAAAATCTGCGAAATATGACTAGGATACATGGCCTTACCTTGACCAACAAACAGTTGGATTCAGCAAGCAGAGCAGTATGTTGCAGGAGAATAGGTGGGTGGCCACGGGTAGCACACTGATGGGTTTGCTCTAAGCGGTCACAGAAGTTCACGGATAGCACGACGACGAGCAGATTAGCGTAGATCTCAGTGGTTGCCAGGTAACACGTTCAGGAGTTGACTTGCAAAGCACAAAGATATTCTCATGAGACATATCAAGTGGTTTATAAAGTATTAGAAACAGGGGTGTGTTTGTGAATGAATGACGTATGTATGTCGTGGTTTTAGGGGGGCGACCTGCTTCAAGGGGAGGCCTGGCTGGAGACACAGGGTCTGAGGAGGCCATGTGACCGATGGCCCCTGGGCGTGGGACACCTTTTGAAGTGTACATGTAGTTTGGCACCTTGGCCGTTTGCGCCCGTCACAGCCCCCCATGCCAGCGCGCATCCACCAGCGCGAACCGCCTTTGATACAGGGGGGTGGGATGGATGGGCCTGGGGCGTGCAGATAAGGCACAGGAAGACTGCTGAATGGAGACACACTTATGTGGATTGCAGGGGGGCGGCCTGCCTCAGGGGAGGCCTGCCTGGAGACACAGGGTCTGAGGAGACCATGTGAACAATGGCCCCTTGGCGTGGGACACCTTTTGAAGTGTACATGTAGTTTGGCACCTTTGCCTTTTGCGCCCCTGACAGCCCCCCATGCCAGCGCACATCCACCGGCGCGAACCGCCTTTGATACAGGGGGGTGGGATGGATGGGCCTGGGGTGTGCAGATAAGGCACAGGAAGACTGCAGAATGGAGACACACTTATGTGGATTGCAGGGGGGTGGCCTGCCTCAGGGGAGGCCTGCCTGGAGACACGGGGTCTGAGGAGACCATGTGAACAATGGCCCCTTGGCGTGGGACACCTTTTGAAGTGTACATGTAGTTTGGCACCTTGGCCTTTCGCGCCCCTGACAGCCCCCCATGCCAGCGCGCATCCACCGGCGCGAACCGCCTTTATATCAATATACAGTATATCGCCTTTATATCAATGATAGTATATCGTTGCTTATCAATAACAAATGCCACATACCGGAGATTCTTGTGAGCACAGACCCACACTTCAACCGGTGTATTATAGTGGTCAAGACCCTAAGGCCTGTATAATCCAATGGTAATTGTTAGTATAGATATATGTGTGACTTTTATAGAGACATAACCTACTGAAAGACTTTGAACAAGTGTTATTTAGTGCATGCATTATCGAGAATATGTTATGTTAGCTTAGATAGATAGTGACCACCCTGCTTCACAGTGACCAGACCTTCACCCATTCAGAGCACAGATGTCTGACGTCCATCCTTGAATGGAGACACACTTGATTCATTTAAAAAATCGAGACAACCGTTGTTAAAATATAGGTGGTGTTTTATTTTGTATCTTATCTTCATGACACAAAAATACAAGACTTTAAAGATTATACATGTCAGGTTGCAGCACAGCGAGAGAAAATCCCCTGTACTGACCGCTGTCACTCGGGAACGTTTCTCTAATGGCACGAACGGCACAGGCGGGTATCACTCTTCGAACGCGGTGTCCAAGCCTCCCGTGAAGCCACCATGTAAAGGAATGATAGGCCACCAGCCTGTACCACCTGTGAAAAGGAATGAAACAAACTGTTTTTAAATGACCAAGATAAGTTTAATAAACGTTTGTTGTCAATGACAATTCTTGTAACTAATGGCATTTTACACGGACAAATGCTATCTAGACAATGCACACTATTGAACGACTTACATGCATTACAATGATATGTAGATGTAATTTTGGATATAGTAGAAGAACATGAAATAGGAGTGGCATGACAAGCAGAGTATACTTACTCGTTACTCGGATTACGAGGACGAACAATTGCTCGAAGTTCGTGCATAAGCACCATCATTATTCTCAACACGGCCCGTGTGTTGCAGGCTGCCCTGAAGTCTGGCAGCTCGGTGATGCATTGCGGTCGTGGCTCGCTTTCCGAAATGTAGGCCAGGCATCCCGAGTTTTCTCGGCAGCAGCAGTTCTCGTCCTCAGTTGGCATTAGCTCGCACCGATTGCATGTGCACCAGGTGGAGACGCTGTCCATTCGACTAGGCCAATGCTATTCATCTGTTTATTCGTCCTGCCAACTGCCGTCCGAATCCCCATCGTTTTCGCGTGCTTCCCTTTCCAGTAGTTCCTCCTCGGTATACTCGGGCTCGTACATGTAGGGCATTATTGTAGCCATTGTGTGTTAAACAAACTAAAATAATTTATAGCGGTGGTACTGGTATCTGTTCACACGGGCTACAAGCGGCGAAGGTAGCTGACCAGAGCACTGAAACGAGTCACAGAATACTCAAAGTAACACAGAGAGAGGAATGGAATCGAAAATCTGCTGCTGTGTGTTGTGAAACGGTCTGTTTATACTTATTGAGGAAAGAGGCGTCCTGCCATTTCCATGGCGACACGTCATTAGCTGAAGCGCAGCGAATGTTGACACAAGACGTGCTTTGGCGTTGGGAAATGGGTGGTACGAGTCTGCTGATGACAGGCTCAGGGGCGGGGGAATTGATTTAGTGCGCAAAAGGAGGTCAGCCAGGGCAATCGGGGAAAAGATAGGATTATCAGAAAATGGCGGCTCCCTGGTCCTTGTTTTCGCGTGCATTTAATGGACGAAAACTCGGGTAAGGTCCATAGGAAAGTTTTCTAAAATCAAGCCACTTAGGCTTAAACAAAACATGGCCGACCCGTAGGGACAATAACATTTTTTACTAGACCATGCCTTTAAAGATTACAATTGGTCCTACGAGTATCCATCACAATGTGTGGATTGTGAGCGGGACACAAAACAAATAGTATTTGGGAAATTACATTTTGCACAGAATGTGTATGGTGTTAGACTATCTAAATCAAAAGGTTTGGTCCAGGTTAGGTTTGGCCGCACCTGAATTTGAAGACAAAAGACAAGCTTATCATTGTACACTGATGGTACCATATGCAGTTGAACTGCAGGTGAAAAATTATGTTGTCGTTCCTGCACTCACTAGACAACTTACAATGGCGCTAAAGAACAGAAAGAGACAACAAATACGGGATTCTGACGCATTTGTGTGCCTAAATGAAGGCAGCAAGGGCTAGAATGTGAATATGCACCACTGATAGATATTGGGGATGGATCCATTCAAATTCTGGTGGACAATAAAGGGCGCCAAGACATTCATTTAGAAGAAAATCCAGCAATAGGAATGTCAATTCAGAAATCTTATTACACTGCATATTTCAGTAATGCAGTGATTGGAAACATCCCTGAAAGCTATGTGACTGCACAGGGTGAGTTGCCAGAATTATTGGATTCTAAGCCTAAAGGAATCTTTAAAGTTCAGTCTGTGTATGCTTATGAGTCGAGTGAAATAGTGTGCGGTCATCAAGATGATTGTATTCTATTCGAATTAGGTGAATCTGAAAGTGTAAAACAGCATATTGAAAAGGAGGTCAATGTTCCAAAATGTTTAAGTGTGTCGAATCTCCAAAGAGAAACAACTACGCAGTTAAGGAAAGTACAGAGGTTCCTCCATTAGAGGACTTCCCAGAGTTCTCTAAATGGTATAAGAGTAAATTCAGGCCGCAGATGCTCACACAAATGAGGAAGAAAAAGACCAATTGAGAAAAGAATGTATGGAGTTCAAACAGGTTTTTGCAAATGCAAATGATTGTGGGTTAACAGATTTGCATGTTGCCACATTACCAGAAGGACATGGTAGGGAACCAGTATTTATGCGACAGTATAGGTTACCTCTGGCATATTTGGAAATTCATAGCACATCAAATACCCCTATATTAGGTATGTTAAAACCTAATGGCGAATGGCGTGTGTGTACAGATCTGCAAGAACTAAATAAAAAGGTACCTGTTTCAAGGTGGCCCCTTCCATTTTTGTCTCGGGAGGATAGCTCAGCGGCAACGTGCTCGCCTTGGAAGCAAGATGACATGGAGACACACAGGTTCGATCCCCGGGTCCACACTTAGAAACCTCTGGGTATTAAGGGTGTTATAAATAACCAATCATACTGATCAGGGTTCACAGGTTAAAGTAAGACTGAGATTTTCCTCATCAGCACACCTGCCCCCTCCTTCCTGGTCACTCTCTGGCCCGCCTCTCTTGGCCCTCTTCCTGTTCCCACTTATGAGGCTAACAATCTTGGGGTTATCTTCAAATCCACACTTTCCTTCTCTCCTAACACCTCTGACGTCTCTAAGAAGTCACACTACCAGCTGCACCTCCTCAGAGGTATTCTCCCTTTCCGCTTCTTACCCCAGAAGCTCACTGTCTCCAGAGCTCTGGTTCTCTCTAGGCTGACTACTGCAATAGCATCTTTCTAAATCTGCCTGCCTCTACTCTCTGCCCTCTGCAACTCATCCAAAACAGGACTGCGAGACTTGTCCTTGGCCTCAAACCCAGGTATCGTACCTCTCCACGACTGATATCTCTGCACTGGCTCCCAGTGGCAGTGAGGATTAAGTTCAAAACCCTCTGCATTGTCCACATGGTCTTCAGGGGCCTGGGACCTCAATATCTTCAACTCTCTCTTCCTAAATATCTTCCTTCTTAAGCTCTTAGCTCATCCGCCTCCAACTCCCGCAGTGTCAGTCACTTCTCCAAGCAGCGAGTTGGTGGTAGATCTCTTTCTTCTGCTGGGGCCTCCCTCTGAAAAAGCCTCCCTCCCTCTCTGAAACATGAGGAGAACCATCTCCGGTTCCGGAAGCACCTCAAGACCTTCCTCTTTGCTTCTTCTTTCTCTCCTCCTCTCCCTGCTGATCTCTGAGCTAAATCTGAAATTGCACTGGTTTACCTGGCTCCCCTCTGATCTCGGGCCCAGGGCCCCTGCCAGTTGCCCACCTGCAATGCCCCCCTTGGCAACTCTTGCTCTCGGGGACTGTTTCTGTATCCCTACTGCCCCTAGCAGCACTTGACACCTGATGTCTGCATTTACCCTTGCTCTTGCCACCATCAGGCGGCACTCTTATTTAGTGTCTTATTTATTTTACTGTTTTCCTTTATACTGCACTGCCCCTTCCCTTTCCCTGTGCACTTTTCCCCTTCCCCCTCCCTGCACTTGCGTGATCTCAATGCCACCTGGCCTAGTAGGATTGTTGTCTCTGTCTTCCCTCTGTTCCCCCCTTGCCTCGTTGCACCTTGAAACACTTGTGTATAGGCGTGTTATAAATGCCATATCATAACATATCATAAAGGTATTAACCACATTAGACCTTACAGCTGGATACTGGTGTGTATCACTGGCTGCAGATATTCAAAATATGTTTGCGTTTTCTTTTGACAAATAACAATATGCATGGTACCAGACACCTTTTGGGCATGTCAATAGTGGGAGTGAGTTTGGGATATTCCTGATCAAGGTGCTCCCGGATGCAGCTGAAGGGGGACAATAGTTTACGTCGATGATGTGGCAATTAAAAATGAACAACAGAAGGCTGGGGCAAAAGTATCTTTACAGAAAGCACAGAGGTGTAAAAAGAAGGCGAACTTCCTAGGTCATGAAGTGACCGAGAATGGGTTAAACCTGCAAAAGAAGAAATTGGAGGCAATACATAAACTAAAAGATCCCACTAATCTGAAAGGGATACAGAGATTATTAGGTATGACAGGTTACAACAGGAAATGTATTGAGAATTATGCAGAGATGACACAACCTTTAACAAGATTACTGAAGCAGGTGTACCCTGGAATTAATAAACAGAACAAAGTGAGGAAGTGTCCAGGTTAAAAGAGTCTCTAATGAAGGCACCATGTTTGGCATATCCAGTAAAGAACCAGGATTTCTTCGCAGACATACAATGTACTGATCAATGCATGTCAGCTGTTTTATATCAAAAATCTGATGTGAATAACAAAATTATTGCATATGCTAGTAAAGCGTTGTTATAGGTAGAGGCTAAGTTCAGTGAGTGTGAAAAAGCACTTCTGACCACTGTCTGGGCATTGCAACATTTATGTCCCATAATTCAAGGGGTGAGGGTAATTACTGAAACAAATCACCAACCTCTGCATTTTCTGCAAAGTAAGAGAATCAGATCAGGGAATTGGGCATGGTTAGAAATTACTTCCTGGACATTAGTACTTCAGGGGTTTCCGGTAGAAGTGAACTCAGACTCATGATTTGTGCAGCCAAGTGTGCCCCTGATAATATAGAGATAGAAACAAGTTTGGATGAATTTGAGCAATCCCCACACAAAGCATTCAGTGAACAGATATGTAAGGATCTACCAATTGTGTATGTAGATGGATGCACATTCCATGTACAAAATAATGCAGAAAAAGAGCTCATAGCAGGAATAGGAAATATATGGATTAAAGCTGACAACATTCCAAGGGTAACAATGAGGATAGGTCCTAGAAGTAGTCAAGTAGCATGGCTGGCCGCTGTTTATAAAGAAGTCTCTACAGCAGTAGAAAACAAACTCAAAGAGATAGTTCTAGTAACCGATTCTGATTATGCCGGAATAGCTTTGTAGAATATTTACCTGGCTGGAAGGTAAAAGGCATGCTCACCTATAACAAAAAAACACTTAAACATGGCAAGACGATTCAAGCTATAGACAAACTTGTGTCAGAAAATTAGTTGGTAATACATTGGAGGAAAATACGTGGGCATTTGAAAATGTCAGGTGAGGACAAAGAAGGAAATGACAAGGCAGATCAGTAGGCCAAATTTGGAGCGGTAATGGGGGAGTTATTTCTTATTGAACACCTGCTTGGTGAAATACAGGTAAATGCAATAACACTCTCAAAAACCCCAAAAGCCGTTGAGCAGCCTGCGGCACAGTGGAGCTTTGATACTCCAGATCAGGACCTGATCAAAACGCAGAAGGAAGACCTGATTTTCAGCCTATTTTATAACCATTTGTTAGATACAGAACAAAATCCTCTGACTGATGAGGACTGCAAAGGGAAGGAGGAGTTGAGAGTGTTACTAAAAAACAAAAAGAGAATTGTGTTACAGGACAGACTGATGGTTAGAAAATCTGTGACAGGCCAAATACAATGGGCAATGGCCTTGTCATTTCGGGGACTGATGTTACATCATGCCCATGATGCCATAACTGCATGACACAGAGGTTTAAAAAAACCTTTGGACTTTTTCAAAGATCATGCTTATTGGCCCCATATGTCCCAAGATGTTGAACTGTGCACAGTTTCAACCTGCATCACCTACTCATAGAACTCAGAGAACCCTACTCATAGAAGATGACTTCTTTCGCACGGTCTGGGATTTGTATAAACCTGTGTACTGGTCTTCCGATACCAGCGTGAGGATGACAATCCAACTCCAGGATATGTTCAGATGTCCAGGATGGAGACCAGGAATGAACAATGTCCGAGCACGGGCGAAAATCCAGGAAGTTCGAAGGTAGGTTTTGAGGAAAGGAAGGAAGGAACCGGGAAAGAGGATTCAGAAGAAAGCCCTGAGCGAACTCCGGCAACACACGTCCAACTACAGCAAGCGGTAGTGTTGAGACGCGCAGAGCCACGGGGGTGTGTCTGTTTAGTAGAAGGCAGAGCATGGAGCGCAAGGACTGCCAAGCAGCGTTCCGTATCATGCGGCCATGTTGGAATGATTACTGCATTCAATCCCCTATGGGCCAGGGACCACGAAGTACAGAAAGGACATAGGCGACGGTTCATGACAGTATGCCTCCTCTGAAGCCCAGGTCCTCTGGGTTTGCCTGGATGGATAAGATGGTATCTTTGAATCTGCCTGGGGGCATTCATGTTTGACACGCGATCCCAAGTACGCTCACTGGGAGGATAACCTTTCCACTCAACCAATTATTGTAATTGACCACGTCGGTACCTAGAGTCACAGATTCTGGAGACCTCATATTCGAGTTGGTCATTGACAATCACTGGGGTAGATCTTGGAGCAGTTCGAGAGGGCTGAACATATGGTTTTAACAGAGAAGTGTGGAAGACTGGATGGATCATTTTCCATGATTCTGGTAGTTGGAGTCGAAAGGCCACTGGATTGACGATTTCTTTTATAGAAAAGGGCCTGTAATACCTGGGAGCCAATTTATTTGGTCGTAGGTGACGGGGAAGGAGTTTCGAGGATAACCAGACTTTATTGCCTACTGAATAGGAAGGCCCATGTCTTCCTTTGGAGTCAACATAATGTTTATCGTCTCTTTGGGCCTTTTCTAGGTGTTCCTTTGCTTCTTTGTGCACATTAATTAGTGTTTCAATCCAGGAATCAACCACAGGAACTGGGGTACGGTGTGGAAGAATGGACGGTAGGACTGAAGGATGAAATCCTTGACTACAGAAGAAACAACTGGTTTTGATAGCTGAATGATCCGAATTGTTGTATGCGAATTTGGCCACAGGTATTAAGAGTTACCAATCATCCTGGACCTTGGTGGCAAAGCAACGAAGATACTGTTCCAGGGTTTGGTTTACTCGTTCAGTGGCTCCATTGGTCTGTGGGTGATAACCTGAAGACAAGGCACGTTGGATTCCCAGTATACCACATAACTGTTTCCAGAACTGGGTAATGTACTGGGGTCCTCAGTCAGAAATGATCTTGGAAGGTAGCCCATGAAGCCGGAATATGTGTTCCAGGAAAATTCCAGCAAGTGTAGATGAGGATGGCAGTTTGTATAAAGGTGTAAAATGAGCCATATGAGTGAACAAATCAATGGTAACCATTATAGTTGCATAGCCCCTGGAAGAGGGTAGTTCCACGATAAAATCCATGGCAATGATTTCCCAGGGTCTTGTTGGTATTGCTGGTTGGAGCAGGAGACCTGCTGTTCTTTTGTTATCATGTTTGTTCTGATTTCAGACTGCACATGTCTGGATATGGATCTTGATATCATCCTTCATCTTTGGCCACCAAAACTGTCTTTGTATTAGATGGCGAGTGTTGGTGATGCCCCGATGTCCTGAATGGAAAGTGTAATGGCATAGGCTTGTGATCTTTTGTCTCAGTGAAGAAGTGGGAATGACCAAGCGATTGTCCTTGAACAGGTATCCATCCTTTGTTTTGAGATTCCATCGATTGTTTCTCTTAAACACCTTCCAAGGTTCAGAGGACTGGGTTTGAATTTGAATATCCTCCAGGAGGGTAATTGCTTGGGCAACAAATATTGTGTGGGGAAACATCTTATGAAAGGTCCAATCTTCAAGGGGTTCATAATCAGGACATTTGGATAAGGCATCGGCTATAATGTTATGTTTTCCAGGGACATGATGGATTTGAAATTGGTATTGGGCAAAAAAGAAGGCCCAACGGGCTTGACAACTGTTTCATCATTCTAGGGATTGCAGGACTTGAAGATTCCGATGGCCTGTGCGGACTTGTGTCGGGTCTTTGGCTCCCAAAAGAAGATGACCCCAATCAGTGAAGGCTTGACGGATGGCTAGCAATTCCTTTTCCAGGACGGAATAATGAGTTTCACTGGGGGTCAAGGTGCGAGAGAGATAGGCGATGGGGTGCTCTTACTTGTCGCCAAGTTCCTGTTTCAGAACTGGCCCAATGGCGTAGTTGGAGGCATCAGTTTCGACAAGAAAAGGTCGATCAATGTCGGGTTGAGCTAGGATGGGAGCTTGTGTGAACTCCGACTTCAACCGCAGAAATGCCGAATCTTGGGCTGAGGTCCACCAAAAGGGGGTATCTTTCCTTAACAATGTAACAATAGGATGCACAATCTGATACATGGAAAAGACACTTCTCGGGTTTAGCCAGGAGCTTATGTTCACGTAGACGTTGTAAGACTGTCTTTACGTGCTCTTCATGTTTCAGGTGGTCCTTGGAGTATATCAGTATCCATAAAACATTGGAAGATTGCTGGGGCATTAGCAAGTCCAAAGGGCATAACCAAGTATTCAAAGTGGCCAAAGGGTGTTTTAAAGGCTGTTTTCCATTTGTCACATTCCTTTATACGAATAAGATGATAGGCACCCCTGAGATCTAATTTTGTGAAGACGACTGCACCTCTGACTGCTTCCAGGATGTCCGAGATGAGAGGCAACGGGCAACAATCCTTGAGAGTACACTGGTTAAGGCCACGGTAATCTAGGCCTGGCCTAAGCTCCTTGGAAACCTTCTTGGGGACGAAAAATAGAGAAGCACCCGCCGGGGACTTGGATGGTCGTATAGTTCCATTTTCCAAGTTGGTATTCAGGTATTCCCGGAGGGCCCTTTTTTCGGGTTTTGACAAAATAAACATTCTCCCGAAAGGGATTACTGTTGAAGGTTCAGTATCGATGGCACAATCCTCAGGTCTGTGTGGTGGAAGAGCTTAAACAATGGCTGTCGAGAATACATCTGTGTAAGCCTGATAGGCCCTGGGAATCCAGATGATGTTAGAAACAGTGACTGGAATTTGCTGAGTTTCTTGAGAGTCTTCAGAGGACCTTGGTAAGGTGTTTAGGGATCAGCAGTGGGACATAAAATGTTCAGAACCAAGAAACAAGGAGCCTGCTGACCAATTGATGTAGGGGTTATGCTTCTGTAACCAGGTCATGCCTAGAACCATTGGATAGTTGGCTGATCTTATAATGTCAAATTTAATCCTCTCTTGATGGTGGTTTATGGAAAGTAGGATGTCTTTAGTTTGAAGGGTTATGGGTCCCGAAGACAGGGGTCTCCCATCAATAGCTTCTACAGGTTGCTTTGTCTCTCGAGTTTCATGTGGAATGTTGTGAGTAGTGACCCAATCATGATCTATGAATATGCCCATGGCTCCGCAATCCACTAATGCCAGGATGGGGTAAGATTCTTTCTTGGAAGGCGATAGGAATGCCTGTAGAATCACAAGATTATTTTGTCCCGGAGAGTTCAAGGAAGGAATTGATGTGCAGCAGACATCTCTCTCCCGAAACTGTGCCCCATCTAGGATCGGGAGCTGGCGTTTCCCGAACGCCATGGAGGAGCAATAGGGCACTCGCTCACGAGATGTTTATCGGAGGCGCAATACATGCATAGACCAGTGTGAATCCGGCGCATTCTTTCTTGTGGGGTAATGGGTCCACGGAAGGCCCCCAGTTGCATGAGTTCTGGATCCGAGGTTGGAGAAGTTGTGGGCTCTGGTCTGGATGGGTGGTCTGTGGCAGCCTTTTGGAAGGTTGACTTAGACTTCTTTTTTCCCGCCTTTCTTTCCTGGATTCGAAAGTCAATTTGCAAGGAAAGGTCCATAAGAGCCTGGAAGGAGTTTGGGCGAGCTACCCTGGCTAACTCGTCCTTTATTTCTTCATTCAGGCCTCTTCGGAAGAGGGTGAAGCTGGTTTCTAGAGACCAATCAGCTTCCTTCACAAGTTGTTTAAAGCGGGTCACATAGGTAAGCATATCCTGGGATCCTTGTTGGAATTCAAGTAAACGTTCTTGAGCGCTGTAAACCTGCTCTGGGCGATCAAACATGGCTTTTAGGGCTTCCACGAACCCATCATAATTATCCAGGAGGGCGTTGTCCGAATTGACTAGTGGGGTTGCCCAGGTCAAGGCGTTACCAGTGAGGTGTGAGATCATGAACCCCACCTTTGCTCTAGGAGTGGAAAGGTAGTCGGGCTTGAAGGTGAAGTGTACCAAACATGAATCAAAGAAGGCACGGAGGGTCTTTGAAGAACCATCAAATGTGTCCACTACTCCTCCCAATAACATGCTTTCCTTAGTTGCAGAGTCACGTAACAAGACTAGCTGCTTTAATGCAGCATTCTCAGCCTTAAGGTTCTGGACTTCTGTGGTTAGTTCCTGCATGCCTCGCATGAGGTCTTCAACCGCGGCTTCCATCTCTGTGTCTGTATCGTTTTTTAAGCGTCTCAATCTGTCACAAGTCTCTCCCCTTTTCACCTGTTTTTGTTGTTTGCTTGAGACCTTCTTTGGTGACTTCTTTCGCACGGTCCGGGATTTGTATAAACCCGTGTGCTGGTCTTCGATTCCAGCGTGAGAATGACAATCCAACTCCAGGATACGTTCAGATGTCCAGGACGGAGACCAGGAAGGAACAATGTCCGAGCTCGGAGACACGGAATGCCGTGACCCAAGCGCAGGCAAAAATTCAGGAAGTTCGAAGGTAAGTTTTGAGGAAAGGAAGGAAGGGGGATTCAAGGAACTGGGAAACAGGATTCAGAAGCCCAGAGGGAACTCCGGCAACACACGTCCAACTACAGCAAGCGGTAGGGTTGAAATGCGCCGAGCCACGGGGGCGTGTCTGTTTAGCAGACGGCAGAGCGTGGAGTGCAAGGACTGGCAAGCAGCGTTCCGTATCAGGCGGCCATGTTGGAAGGATTACTGCATTCAGTCCCCTATGGGTCAGGGACCACGAAGTCCAGAAAGGACATAGGCTACGGTTCATGACAGTGTATGCCAGCAGTAAAAAATGGAGGGATTGTAGGACTTGCTGGGATAAAGGCTCTTTGAATTTCAGGGGCTTATTAATTTAGCATGCACATTTAGTTTTACATGTAGTTGTAGTGTGAGTTTTAGTGCGGGCGTTTTACAGAAATGCATAAATGCAGAAATACAAACGTATGCAAGACAATATGTTGCCAAAGCAACCGGCTTGCGCCAAATGGGAAATACAGAGTTCAGAAATGCAGAGTATGCTTTAAATTGCATATTATTTCAGGATGATATTTCAATTGACTGAATTGCATTGAACTAATACTAATACATATTAGTTTACTAACTTAATCCAATCCCAGTTAACAAAGTGAATCCCATGTCCTTAACATTTGGTGCAAATTAGTCTATATGCAAATAAATTGAATCCAAATCTGAAAAGTCGTCAGGCTCTGTTTGAATGGAAGAATAAACGTGCCAGGTGATGAAAATATGGACAAGACCCTCCTCTTAATGGAGCACGTTCTTCATGCACCAAGGATTGCCACAATCACACTCCAATCTCACCCCCCTTGGCCAAACCCTCACCTCACACCTAAGTGCGGACCTGCTGTTTAATTGTAATGTATGACTGCCCAGGTGTAACATGCACCCCATTACCTGTTTTCCAAGTAACACATTGTTGTGAAGTGCCCAGAGCTACGCCTATGCTCGGTACACACGTCAAATTAAAACATTCTGCAGATTGCTGCTCTAGATGACCTTGACAGAAGTTAAACGCATTTGACAAACAGGTGATGCCGTCAATCCTTCGTGAACCATGTTACCTTTCTGGGGCTTGCAGGGATGCCATGCATACGAGAAAAAAGAATGCTCTTAAGGAAAACAAAAAAATAAGGAGTCCGATTTCCGTGTTAGTGGCATATATGAGCATAGCTTTAGTTTGTCATATGCATGTCGTGTAGAGCAATCGCTGCTCGTAATGCGAAGCTGTGCGAGTTGTCCTAGATCGCACCCTTTGAGTGCAGTGCTTTTCGGTGCACAGCTGAAATGCCACAGCGCATTCATTAGCCGCATTATGCCTCGTGTGATCCTCCTCAGGCGCCTTACAGCGTTTGTGTTCCTAATTGCTTCTCTGTTTTTCATTTACTGTAAGCACATACACTAATTTGTTACTGACAGTTGCCCCTTTATTACAAGTGAGGCTTTAATACAAAAAACAACAGCAGTAATTTCTTTCGAGAGCTGTCTGCACCGGACAGTCTTTTTTCTTAGGGGAGGCAATGCGAGCATTTGAATACAGAAGTGAGGCATTTAATTAGTGTGTGCTCTTGCTTTGCTGCTAGCAGGACATCTCACCACTGAGCAAGTGGATTAAGTTCCTTGTAATGTCAGCCAGGAGACATCCTGACAGTTGTGCCTTTCATTCTCAGGTGTCTAGTTAAGGGAAACACAGGGGTCCAATACAGCCATTAAAACTTCATCCATGACCAGAATAATTACCTATTTGAGGGACACTGAGCTTTCTGCAGAAAACCTGGCAAGAGATTGCACAGAGGCATTCTTAATAGAGTGAATACAACGTGTCCGTGTTAAGATGCGGTTTCAGGAAGTAGAATGAATTATCAATAAATGTCACGGCGCACAAAATAAAAGACGCACATAATAAATGCAGTTCTACCTGAAAGTGCAGGATAGGGAGGGAGAGGTCAGAAACAGTGACAAAGAGAGAGAAAGCGAGAGAGCGAGAGAGATGGGGGTAAGTGTGTGTGAGAGAAGAGAGAGAGAGAGAGGGAGGAAGTAGGGGAGAGAGCGGGGGAGAGACAGCATAAAACAAACTGAGATACATAGAGAGAGTTTAGATATGAGAGAGTGAGAGAGAATTAAGATGAAATAGGGAAGAGAATGGGGAAAACAGGACCAGACAATACCCTAGGTCAAGGTCGTCGATTCAACAAAGACACGTAAAGGCTCTGACCCAGATTTGCAAAGCCTTTTTCAGGCAGCGTACTGCGGCAAGACACACTGAAAGCCATTCAATGGGAAGTAAAAGCAGACATGAAATACTATTGCTAACAGATGCATGAGTCCGCGGATCAAGGTCCAGGTTGCAGAGGCGAAATGGGAGTGGCAGGGGAGTTCCGAGCAAGTGGCAGCAAAGAAGACATGCACATGAAGAGCCAAACGCGAAAAAGAGCAAATATCACACCTACAAAAGCACAATTTCGGCATTATGTGCATGTACTCTTAAAGCAAAGGGAGGCCAACGATTACAGGTGAATGAGTGGATTTGCGCTTTCTCAAACCTTATGTAGTGGCATGCTGCTATAAATATCGTCACTCATTTCTACATGATAACATGTTCACATGAAAAAGTAACACTACCGAGGATATCTAGTGTTCCTCTATTCTATGCATGTATTCATGGATTTGCAGTTACAAAACATTTTGGAAACAGCAGTCAAATCAAATGCAAGTAGGCATTTATGTATTTATTTGTTTGTTTGTTGATTTGGCAGTACAACCCATGGACAACTATGTGATGTTAGAAGGACACCAGTGAGCACCATTAACCCTTAGCAGTATTAGCAGCTAGCACCATTCAAGTTCCAGAAAGAAAAAAAAAATAGGTATTACAAATGTAATGCCCTACCTCAGCTGTGAGGTCTGACAGCCCCTACAGTAATAACCTGCAGTAATCCCCAAAAGGGAAGAGCTCTTCTCACTGTCCATAACCAAGACCCAACAGTGTGAAGAGCACTCTTCACAAAATCTCTTAATGACCAACATGATTGTTAGGGATAGTGAGAATAAATCTTCCCATCAGGGAGAGGTGTTGCCAGGGCGGGTGCGGGGGGATCTTTTGGTTCTAGCCCTGGATAGAAGCTCAGGAGCTACAACCAAAAGGCTAGCAAGCCCAGAGTCCTGAGCGTGCGACATTAGCATAGCCCTGGATCTTTTCCAGATCTAGCAACACCCCTGCCATCATGGGTGGACTGGAAACCAAAAGAGGTCCTGGAAATAATGTCCTTCGTGGCCCCATATTACATATTTCGCACAGGCCCAACACGTTTCCTATGAGAACATTTGGAAATCAAATACATAACCACACAAAAGAGTTTGCAGAGGCCTACTGGAAAATCTCCATAGCTCCCTACAGGCCCGTCAACCCCTGCTTCCCAGTCTCGAATGAACTGTGACTGACCGTGGGATCCATCAGATCCCAAAGGTCAGGTAGAGCATTACATTTGGACTACATCTTTGTTATCCAGAACTTTATTTGACTATAAAGGTGTTTGCAATTTCGAAACCATTAATACAATGAAAGAGGTGGCACATTATCAGATGTCTTCAGTATATTAAAACCTTAAAAATATAATGCACTGGCAGTCACTATTTGCCAATATGACCCATGGTTTTCATGTACCCGTGCCAGAATGAATTGATGTAGCAGGCAAAGGAGCGAGTGAATCTTCCATTATAGGGCAGTCATGTTGGCATGTGTGATGAGCTTGTGTGGGTGCGTCCTATTCCACCACATATTATATAAGGTGGGGACTTAGCCCAGCCTGTCTCCTTCGCACAAGCGCCCTGTATGAATCAGGGAGTTCAGGTGTCTCACAGGTGACAGGGTGAAAAATGGCAGGAGCTCTTTACGGGTAACTCTTTAACAGAATAAAGCAATATAAGCTTACTTAGAGAGTTTGCAATTGCCCATGTTCGAATGCTGGATGAGCAGTATTAAGAGACATTTAGGAGAACAACATATTACAGTTACCCACATTTCGTAATTCATGTGATTATGTATTTCATTTCTAAATATGTATTAGTAAAAGTTAAACCAGCTTGGTACATATCATTTGGAACAATGTACCAGTCTGTAGTTAACCCAGTTATTTTTTTTTTAAAAATGTCTAACACCCATTAGGGAAAAGTGGCAACACTTTTTTTGAAGAAAAAAACAATGAAACGTATTTTGTGCTGATCCTAGCATTGTAGAAATGGGAAGATGTTTACGGCAAATACACCCATACCATTGTTTTTCTTTCTATCCTGCGATTTGAACTGCCATGTCCAGCATAAAGATTTAAAAAGATGTTTGGCGGTCAGAGGGTTAAGGGGTTGTAACATGGAGCGTCACCCACTTTTAAATTTCACTTTAATAATAATAATAATTTGGCATTTATATAGTGCTACAAACCCCCAGCTATCTGAGCGCTGCTTATTATTACCCACGCTGTGTGGTGTTCATTTATCGACCTCGGAAGGATAAAAGGCTGAATGCGGCCCTGCTGGGATTCGAACCTGGGTCAACAGGCCCAGCACAGATGGCAAACTTCTCGCTGTGCCACTTGACCAAGTGATATGTGTCTCTGATCCGAATCTCTGATATGTGATGGTGGTATTTCTTTTTATTGGTGTGACCTCTTATTTATTTGCTAGAGGCCATCAGCTGGTAGAGTGAGCACCCTGGGCCGCAGCACAGAAAGGCATGAGGACATAGCGCATGGACGAAGGCGGCAATTAAGAGGTTTGAGGTGCAAATGCACTAATCGAGTGTTCCATAGGACAAGCAATAATACTGGTGTGCCCTAGCAGCATAATTAATAAGTATCAGTTTATGGAGGTTGTCTTCAATGAGGGCTACGCATGGGTTGGTGGGTCAAGAATACGATTTTAAAGTTAATATGATTTTTCCAGTGTCAACCCCATGTAGAAAATTCAAGGTCAAAGTGATATTGTCCGTTTTTGAATTTGGCAGGCGTGTACCTCACTTGCCTTTGGACATTTTGTTAGCATTTTGACTGGTAGCTCAATATAACACTGTGTAGTGACCTGTTTTCCCTGCTGCCTTTGTTAGTATGTATGGAATGTTGGGTGAGTTCTCTAGTGATGACTCTGACATCTTGGGATGCACTAGTAACTTCTTTAATTAAGTTCCTGTACATTTTATTAAGTACATCAGGTCAGGTACATTCAAGCTTAGGGCAACATGCACCAGCATCCTCTTTAGGGGCCTACATCTCAGCAACTGACACATTCAGAACCTCCACTCATACATCAACATTCTCACCGGCTGCATTCTATGTCACTTGTTAGGCAGAATCCTGTGCAGTGCCCTTAGGGACCACTACACACAATTAAGACTACAAGTGGTAATACAAGTTCACCTTTGGTACAAGCCTGTACTACTATGTTAAAGTGGTAGCAGTAGCGGAGCAGCCAGGCTTATCTCAAGAGTATATGAGCAGTAGCAGAGATTACACAACGGACCACAATTACTGTGACTCAAGCAAACACTGACTCAAGGTTTCAGGTAAAAAAATATAAGTACATTTATTTTTAAACCATCTGTTATAAAACACAACACTTTTATAGATTCGAAACCACACGTAAAATACACTACACACAACCAATTCCAATTGTGCCAGTAAATTCAAGGTAAGTACATTAAGATTTGACAGACCGTTGTTGCGATACAAACGCGTACCCGCGGGTAGAAATGCTCACGAAGTTAAAACACACTTTGTACTTAAGAATTTAAAACACAGGAAAAGTAAATAAAAATCAAAGGCAATACTTTTTCAAGGCAAGGAGACTCTAGGACCAGTTCAAAGATACAGATTAAAGTGAATAAGCCTGCACCAGTGTCAATGGAGCAGATGCTCAGTTGCCGAGGATCACACGTTGAACAGTTCGAGATTTGAGATGCCAAGAGTTTGTAAAGATTGTCAAATCGAAGGAAAAGTTATAAGAAGGAGGGAAGAAAGAACAAATCTTCGTGGAGGAAAATGGTTCACCCCGATTCCGGCTGGTCAGACGGAGAGAAAGACCAAGTGTGCACAGTACCTTATTCCATTGGAGAAAAGTTGGTGCCACGGCAGTTGTTCCTGGTAGTTCCGGCAGACTCACGGTTCCTGCAGCTTCAGTCGTGGGGACATGAAGGAGGATGTATGGAGCGATCTGCACTACCCCGGGATGAGGCCAGCAGCAGCGAAAAAGACAACAATGAATAAAATGTGTGCTCCTTTAAATCAGGAGAGGGCTCTTCTGATGGCTATCCGGACCACTACAGCACAACAGTGATTTCGACCCAGGAGAGGATCCTCTGTCTGAAGAAAAGACTAACTGGTTGATCCCACCAGGGTCAAGGGAAGAAGACTCCGGACTGGATCTTCTCTTAGTCGTTGAAGGGGTAGATAGCTCAGGACTGCAGCAGGGCTTCACCGGGACTCGGGGTTGCAGCAGCCGTCTTCTTCTCTGCTTCTCTTCGGTTCCTTGTAGTTCCAGAGGCGACTCTGCCTTCTAGCTCAAGAGTCCTGCCTTTTATGCCAAAACCCCCCATTCACACAGCATGGCTGTCAATCACTCAGCAGGGGGGTTGTCCCGCCCGGACAACCACTTCAGCCAATCAATACAAAGTGTGACTTGGGTCTCCAAGGAGACCCTGTGCAGGGGGTGACTACACCCCTCCCTCACATTCAGCCCACCTAGACACCCATATGCCAGAGGAGGGCTTCTGGTCAGAAGTCCGCCAAAGGTCGGCGAACAAAGGAGACAAACCTGGTTTGCCGCGCAAAGAAAGACCCAAGAAGGATGTTAACAAAAAGAAATGGCAATTAAACCCAACTGGAGCTGAAATAAAAAGTATTTGGGCTTGCAGGTTTAAAGTTTGAGGCTACTAAAATAGCCTAAAACAATACCACGTTATGTAATATAATTGCGGTAGGAAAATTAGGCTAGATATCACTGCCACCAGCCAAGTCTTAATGTTAAGGGAGCAAAACATTGCTCCAAAAGGTATAGATAAAAAGGGCTAAAAATTAACCCTTTCCAATACTCCATATAAAATGGGGTTACTGGAGCTGTGGTTAAATGACTGTGTAAAGTTAATGGCAACTTTACCCTTTTCTGGCGGACAGAAGTCAGCCCCAGAAATGGAGTCGGTGGGAGTCAAAACGATAACCCTGTGTCACTGCACTGAAGGTGCTGGTAACACACAAAAGAGTGGGGCTACTGAAGGGGTGTACTCCAGAGTCCACAATCACAAAACAGATAAAATACACATGACAAAACACAGGTAAGAGTGGGGGAAAAGCTCACACTCTTACCAAGTGGAAAAAATAAACTCCAGAAATCCAGCAAAGCTGCTGATGGACTCACTAGGTAAGGAAAATTAGCCATAGAATGAGAATTATCCCTATCACTCACCCAACATTCCAAGCATACTGCAAAGGTAACAAGGAAACCAGGGCTCTACACACTGCTGTCGTTATTATGGGAAACAAACTAGTGCTATTTTAAGTAAACAGTCTGAGATGATAATAGCAGATTTTGTGACGGCATTCACTTGTGGATTAAAGAATGGGTCTGTGTCCTAAGTGGCTGTCCAGAGTAGGTTTTGGTCTTAGAACTGGATGCCATGGGAAATGCATACAGATCATGTCAATAGCTTTCTTCTTCATTATGAGTTTGGTGGTATCTTGGTCCGACCGTATTACCAGTGGTGGTATTGCCATCAGCAGTATTACCACCAGATTACAAGTAGTGGTAGGTAGTGTTAGTCCCCATTAATTGGAGTCCATAGGACTCCATGGGGATTTTGGCGCTAATACTGCTGATTTGGCCGTTTTGGGGTGGTAAGGCAGAGGAATTACCTATAGCGTTCTGCTGGAGGTGTTTCCTCTACTTTACCTCCAAACAGGTAGCTCAGTGGTGTGGTAATACAGCGGTAATTTTGTGGTAATGCAGCACTGTCTTTTTTCACACCGCCAAACTCGTAATACAATAGCCTTTGTTGCAGAACTTTAATGAATGCAGTAAGAGATACGTTGATGACTCTGATGCCCTACTAGGATCTGAGATGTAGTAGGTTACCACCAAGCTACACATCCAAGTCAATTTCAGAACAACTGAGCTAACATGTATATGTTGACCAAGATTAGCAATGGTGCTGACCAGTAGGGAGCTTCAGAGCCAGTCACAGCAGTGGATGACCAGCCATGTTCTAATTACTGCCTGGATCTTGAGATCTGCCAGAAAGGACGTTACCCATTTTAAAGATGTGTCAGGTACACCCATTTTGTCCTCCAATCCACTAAGGTGGATGAAGTGATTGACTGTGTTGAATGCCAAGGACGAGTGAAAGAGGATCAGTCATGAAAAACGTTGGCCTCGACCATGAAGAAATTCTTCCCTTATATTCCCGAGTACAGATTCAGTGGAAAAGCACGGGCAAGCACGGGCTGAAATCAGAATGTTAGTCACTAAGGAGGCAATATGACTTACGGCCAACTGTTTTTTGGGCAGTAATCACTCCATTGTTTTGGCTCTGCAAGGGAGACCTGAGGTAAGTTTGAAGTTAATGACTCTTCAGGGTCTGAAGAAGCAGTTATGTTATGCTGTGGATGGTGGTTTCTTGTTTAAACAAAACCCTCGCTCAGTGACACATTAATACGTTTCATGCTGATGGGTTGTGATCTCGATACCGATCTTGGCCATTCAAGCACTGCAGATTTTAACACTGTGAATCCAGGAGTTAAATTGAGTTTGAATGTGTGTTTCTGTAACAGCTGTTGATGATGGAAATTGAGAGAAAATAGACATTACAGGGGCATCCAATGTCTGTATATGAGAGATTGTGGAAAGCAAGGTGGTGGGTGGCGTGGATAGCTTTGGGCATGGATTGTGTTGTGTTCTGAATGATGACTGATAAGACATGTCCCACTGTTTGAGGCAGAGGTTGGATGGTGGGATAGCCCAGGACAAGGCAGCAATCATGCCCCATTTGGCGGGGCGTACATGGCAGGTAACAGTCCGCCAGCCTCAGCCTAGCCAAGAGCTGCGAGCCGTTACCAGTCATATACACCCTCCTGGCTCAGGCGTGATTGCTATTCACACACATGATTTGCCCAGGGTGCAAAAAGTAAATGTTTTCTTGGGAGCTGAGCTCTGTGCTATTGAGCTAGCCTACTCTACGGAGGAAAGAGAAAGGATAGCCACCACCATAGGAAAAGGGACTTCTTTGTAAGCTAATTAACAGTATCAAAAATATGTCTCAAATCCCGCAAACTTGGAAGGAGGCAGACATTATTCCTGTATTCCAAAAGGGTGGCCAGAATATTACTAGCAACTGCGTATGAGTATCTTTAATTAATCCATGTACCAAAATATATCGTCTAATCTTGCATCTTAGACTGGAAAATTGGGAGGGGCAACCAAGCCCTTACAAAATAACAAGCTGGATTTATTGTAAGAATAAGTAGAGAAAATCAGCTATTTTGGTTCTTTATTCTTGTTTTGCTTTATGTTGGCCACGTGGGTAAACCTTGTACTTACACTCCCTGGATACTCACAAAATCTGTTATTGGACTCAGGTAGGCAAAGAATTACACATAAAACGTTGGTTACAGTTACGAAATAAATGGTGTGTTATAGGCCCTTTATTCACTCATAACATACATGAAGAAAAATAAACACATAGGGGGTCATTATGAGTTTGGAGGTATCCATGGCGCTATAAGCGCATGGCTGCCTCCAAACCTGTTTCCGGTCTGACAGAATGGGGATTTACCGGGTCATTCCAGGCTTGGAGGACCTGGTAAGTCCCCATTCTGTAGACCATTCCCCATTCCCATTGAGACCTCATAGGGCTCAATGGGAATGGGGAAGGCGCTAACAACGGGGCCACAAATTGCGGGCCTGTTATTAGCGCCCTGGTCCCGCTAAGGGAACTCAGAATTGGGCGGTAAGGGTTTAACGGCACCGGTCTCCTTACCGGTGACCGTTAGCCCTTACCGCCCAACTCAGAATGAGGCCCATAGTCAGTTATACATAGACAAAGAAAAAACTCATCACCGTTAAGATAGTTCGAGAAGACACCTTTATCCCGGCCACTATGACACTGCTTAGTCCCACAGCAGATAGGCAAAGAGATGTCTCATCCTTATGGGATCTGGAGCGGAGCGTCCTCCCTCTCAGTGAGACTGCATCACCCGGGGGCCAAATTCTAACTGCTTTCTCAAGAGGAAAACGTTTTCTCTTTATGGGCTACTTTCGATCCTCCCCACCCATAAGTTACCATGCTGCCCTCAACCGAACAGCAGACAATAAGCATGAGGCACAAAAAGAGTGGAACATTCCAGCTAGGAGCAGAAAAAAACAGCTTCTCTCCTTGCTTTCATTCCCATTACCCCTGATCACTGAACCTGCAGAGCGCTCCGACTCCCTTTCTGGCTTGTCCTCTGTGTACAATACAACTATTCTCCCCGGCTTGGCCAGCTGACATAAATGTTTGACCTTGTCTTTGCTGCAGAAATACGAGTTTACTTGCTAAGCCCACAAAAATGTAGGCTTTCATTGCTGTTTCATTGAGGTGAATGGAAGTGAAGGTCCAAGATGGCCGCGCATCGGCACAATGTTTTCTGGCTCATTTCGCAAAAACACTACAATGCTTCATTCAAAATGTGTTTCTCTTCTCAAGCATTCTCTTTATGCAATCTTCATAGACCTATGTACTGTCTGATGCTGCACCCAGAGATGTGCTATGGCCAGATCTGATCACTATTGGAGCACTGTCCAATTTAGTTAGAGCTATGGCAAACTTGTATGAGCACAACTGTGCACAGGTGATGTTCAGTGCCAGAGAAGAATGCACTAACCTGTTCCTAGTGACAAGAAGGGTTAGACCGGGTTGCGTAATTACTCCCCTCATGTTCTGTTTCTATATGACCAGATTAATATAGAAATCCAGGCAGAAAACTGTAATGCATGGAAAATTGACTTCATCAAAGACAAAATGTTACATCTAATAAAGAAAGTAAATAAGTCCCGAGCCCCGGTGCTAGATGTATTAACCAACGACATACTAAAGGCTGCCCCAGAAGCATAAGTCGATTTTTTCTATATTTTGTTTGGGAGAATGGTGCTTCATGGAAGAAATCAGTGGTGGCTCCTATTTTCAAGAATGACGACAGAACTGATCCCAAGAAATATTGACCCATCGCCATTTTTGATGTCTTGGGTAAGCTCTTTGTTGCTGTCTTTGTTAGGCAGCTAAATGAGTAGGTACGAGACTCTGGAGCCCTTGACCTAAGACAAATAGTTTTTGTCAAGGGAGTAGGATGTAGTCTAAACTTGCTACTATTGAGCTTCTTAAAAATGAAGACCTTGAGGAGTGGCTGCAAAATCGATCTTGCATTTATTGACATGCAGCAGGCGCTTGACAGCATTAGTAGAGAACGCCTGTCGAAAAGAAATGTCAAGTTTAAGATTTTCAAACAACCTTTTGTCCGCCATCAAGGACCTGTACACCGAGACGTCCCTACAAGTAAGTGTTGATCAAGAAGACCATTTGACCAACAGCATTGTAACACATAAGGGACTGAAGCAGGGTTAATCACTTTCTGCTGCTTTATTTAAAATCTTCACATCTGATCTATGTGTCATTATAGACCCTACTCTCTCATCTTCTGTATTCTGATGACATTGTTATTTTGAACATAACTCAGCTTGGCTTCCAAAATAAACTAGAAGCTCCAAAATTATATGTACAATTTAACAGACTGCAAATTAATGCAACTAAGTCAGAAATTCTAATTTTAGAGAATAGCAGTTGCCAAAAAGCAAAGACACCTAGTTGGGTTCTAAGCAATCACAGATTTCGACCAGTTCATGTCATCAAATATCATCAAATATCTTGGTGCCATGGTAAGTGCAAGCCCATCTGAAATCCCGTAGAAGGAGTACTTAGAAAGTAAACTTAAACATCTAACTACCCAAGGAGTCTTAATTGTGAAAACATACAGTATATATTCACTCCAACCGGTTATTCATTTCTATAACCAGAAAGTGACACCTGCCATTACTTATGCCGCGGTAGCCTGTCTTGGTTTACCATGAGAAACATGCGAGCGCTTTGAAAGAATATTCTGGAGACAAATCTTGTGTTTGTCCAACACCCTTCCAATGGCGGTAATAAGACACCAGATTGGCCTCTTATCCCATATGTAATGGTATTTTTGAATTCCCTTCTCCTCTACGGCAAACTACAGGACCCAAACTGTCCCCCTCAATTTGAAATTCTATTAACAAACACTGGGATCACCCCTGACTGGTCCTTGAGTATGTGGATGAAAGGCTGTAGTGTAACTCAAATTTGGGTTTATTCACTGAAATCTTAACTCGAAATCCGACTTTGGTGAAAAAGACAATATGGACTGACGACTGGAGGGACACGGAACTAAGGAGAGCAAATTCGAAAGTACATACGTTATCAAAAACACTAACATCATTACCTAATGTGACATCTTATTTTTGAGATTCCGCTTAAATATCTCACTTACAAAGTCGACTCTGCAGATATGGAATGGCAGATACTGAAAAGTGCTGACTATGTCACACAGAAATAGAAACTTTAAACCCTCATTTTGTTCTGCCCTGAATGAGAACCTACAGTACACAGCACCTCTACAGTCAACTGTCCATGCAGAGGCATGGCGGAGAACAAGTTGGGGTGACGTACGCATTGGTGACGTTTTTGGAGATGTTTTTAAAAATGTTTAAGGAACTAGATGAAATGAAATAATCTGAAATGAACTAACGTGAGTACTACATTCCTTATTTGTAGAGGATTTTGCTTTTCCTTTTCTGAAGTGGTGAATGGCAAACATTTGTAATTAACTAAAAACCTGTAAAAAAAGAGAAACAAGAAAAAGGGTCCAGATTAATTGCTATTATCAACAGCTCCGACATAGATGAACCTTAACTCTGCAGAGAGAGAGAGTGTGAATTCTCCTTTTCACAGATGATGCTTTTCTGGTTAGCAAAACACAGAAGGGGTTCTCAGAAAGTCCCAACACTCTTTCCTATAAAGGCTTTTGAAATGGGGTTGGAAATAAGCAAGATGAAGATTACATTTTTCATATGGTAAAAAAATGGCAAAAAACAAAACTTACAGCTAAAAGAGCATACCCTACACATGTGAGAAGGGGTTATGCCATACACAAATAAACCAAAGTGAACTGTCTCCCTGTACTCAAGGAGGAGCGCTTAATACATTCTACAGAGGATATGGAGGCCAACAGATTGTTCAAGCGCTCCACATGTATCAAGCAAATGCCCAAGCATCTGCTATTTATGGAGCTGAGCTATGGGGCACATTAGTATACAATCCCTAGGAATCTGTGACCACAAGATACTGAACTAAGTGTTGAATTTACCAACAAGCCCACCCAGTTTTCACTTGTATCTGTAACTTGGGATACATGGCATTTGGCCTGCAGTAAAGTTGAAACCTTTGTTATTTTGGCATAAACTGTGAACAGGTGACTGCATGATCCCATACAGGGATGCCTGTAGAGGCATGCTGTCTCAGTAGGGAGCATTCAATCTCCAACAGTTCAAAAATAGTTGATGACCAACCAAGTACTTAATCTTGGATAATGTCTAGGCAATTACACACAGTTCAATTAATGCTATGCTCCCATCTCTCTCTATGGTAAAGAACACCTTTGAAATCTGGTATTACAAACTGTATTTGGCCTCTTCTTGGAGCCTGACTGTCAACTATCTTGAAGGGAAGAGTTATTTAATATCAAGAGAGATGCCTTTCACTAATAGAGGATGGTGAAGTAAGATTGTATAACCTAACATTTTAGCTCGGAATTCTACCAATAGGATCCTTTGTTTCCAAATGGAAGGAAGGCAACACTGATAAAGGCAAATACTGATTATCTATCTGTGAATATATTTATGATGTGCTATTTTTCTGCCCCGTTTATACTTATGTGAGGGAAAAGTTGCCCCTCCATCTTTTTAGGTTACATACCATATGAGCAGTGGGTCAATCTTTAGAATCGAGCTACCGTACAGACTTAGAGGCTGCACTCTGAGAAATGTCCCATTATTGAAAAGCTACCTGGAGACTAAAAAAGATTAATGAGATTAAGTGTGTTAAATAACTAATACCCAGATTAAATGCAGGCTCCCTTCATTCAATTTTACAAAGAACCTTAACATCTAAAGAGATTAAAACTATGATCTTTTAGTCTCAATGTTTGGTGTTTAATGCATGTATGCTTCTCTAGTTTCTGTATGGTACAAACTTCTTGCTATGGGAGATTTTAATTGACTATTGTTGTTTGTAATTGTTTGAGATTTTATGGTGCAATATTAAACAAAATACACCTTTATTGTTTGATTGTTTATGGACTTTCTTGGGTTCCTTTATTTCCAAATGGTAGGAAGGCAACACTTACCAAGGATCTTTATCATGTATTATTGTTCTGCCTTGTTTGTGGTTCTATGAGGAAAACGATTTCTCTGTCTGATTTTAGGTTATATAACCTATGAATAGTGGGTCAATCGTTAGAATTGTGCTACTTGCTACCATACAGACTCAAAGGCTACAATCTGAGAATGTTTCCAAAATATAAAAGCCAACTGGAGACTTTGAAGGGTTAATAAGAATAACTTTCTTAAATAACTAATATGGAGATTCACTGTAGGTTCCCTTCATTCGATTTTACAGGTAGCCTTAACATCTAGTGAGATTAAAATGGTTTACTCTTTTAGTCTGATTGTTTGGCTTTTATGCATCTAAGCTACTCTAGTGTCTGTATAATCAAATATATTTGGTATCATTAGATTTTAATTGAGTGATAATCTCAACATGCATCAAACACATTGTTTTTATAACAACGTGCATAACGAAATAAAAAAGCACAGTAAAAAAAGACAAGAGCAAATGCATTAACAGCAATTCTTTAGAATTATGTCAGTTTGGAAACATGATCCAATACCCCTGCAATTAAACCCTGAGATCGACATGAAGCCTGTGATCCAAATACATCTAATACCTCGCCTTTGTCGTCCAGTCCTCCACATAACACAACCCACCCATGTTCTTGGTCGCTGACGACCACAGTGCCTTAGCATGACTAAAATCATACAGTTTCAGGCAAACCAATTCCCTTCATGAACAAGAGTACAACCCTTCCTAGATATTTGTCTCCCCACAAGAAAAGATGCTTTGACTGACCATATGGGAGGGCTGATTCCCATTAACAACTTACATTACACACATAAACTCACTCATACAGCTCCCCATTCCACTGCACCCTGTTTCACCACTTGGGCAGCAATAAAACCATGTAACGCTTTTCAGGGTGGTCGAAGATCAGATGAAGTTTACATCTTGTGCCAAACACTGTAGGAACCTGTGTCCATCCACCTCCTCTCTGTCTATCAGAAACATCCAACTTTGCTTCGTCCACCTCTTTAATCCCTGAGCCAATTACTAAACACACTTCCCCCTGGTGCCTTCTAGGCCATTTCAATGACACGTTTAGCAATGATCAATCCCGCGACAGTACTTAATTCAGCATTTGATATCTCTTTCCCTTTCTACAGGGGACGTTAAACTAGCATGCATTGCCAGACCAACTTGCCCAACATCCGTTCCCAGAATACCTATATCCCTGCACACCCCACCACATGTGCAGATATTTTCAACCTCTCTCCTACATCTCCAGTAATTAGGGTCTGACCCTAGGGACATTTAGCAATGACAGCGGGCATGCACGCTTCACACATTTAAATTCGATCCACTGGAACCGTGCATTCTTGGATACCTGTTTCGAATGCGCAAGAGTCTTAACCCATTCACCATCAGTGACCAGTTCACCCAGGTTTTTTCCCCGCCTGCTCCATGATCAGGCCACACCATCCAGTCTGGTCAGATGGATGCAGTGTACATCACAGTTACATGCCTGCCACCCTCATTTAAGCTTTGCAGAACAACGTTTATCATATGCATCTCCGGTCGCACCGGGAACCCCTCCCATAAACCTCTAACCTCAGCCATCTACATAGTGAACTACCAAAAATTCAGTCGTATAATGGGATGCGCTTCTCTGAAAGCTAAATGCATGGTGCCTGTGTACAATTTCTCATTCCGAACTCCTCATCCTATGCAGGCAGTGCTTCCAACCCTCCTCTTCCCCACTATATAACCTAACCTACCACAAGAAAGACTAATTTCCAATGAAAAGGGTAATTTCTGTCCATCCCCTCTGGTTGCTGTTTTCATATTCATGTCAACGTGGTTACCAGAGAAGGACGTAACCTAAGTTCCCGCTCCCAGGTATCAATTACCTCAAACAGCTGCAGTGGCTTACTTTCAAAAGCAAGGTTATATGATTGGGCATCCAATATCTGTTTGTTCTTTTTTTAGATAATTTAAGGTAGGTCTATGGTCCTGATGCCAACAAACCTTGCATGCAGTGAGGTACAGTAGGTACCACACTGCGGTTTCCTTTTCACAGCGGTCTCTTTTTTTTACCCCGGAAATCCAAAATGGTACCAGCCACGCATTGACGTCATCACGCCAATTATGTCATTGCGTTGCGGTACCTGGCACTATTCTCAGAACCATAAAACCCATAATGACAAGGAGGATCAGCTTGCCCAAGCGATCCCTTCGATGTCAGATGGCTGTTCAAATACAAGGCGGTAAGCATGAAATAAATAGACTGAAAAAAATGGCTCTTAAGCCTTCCCTTATTCATTAACCAAATGACCTTGTTGCAGGTCACCATTTGCAAGAGAGAACACTCCATTGACAAGAACAGGTAGGGGAACTTCCACTATGACTCTCTACTTTTCATTAAGTTTTGCATAATGATGCTTAGAACATATTGAGAAAAAACATTCTTTCCACCATTACAGGACCATAATTGAGGATCCCCACCAAGTAAGCTACACGCTTAATAGAAATTGAGAAGACAAATAGAACCGAAATCCCCCACCCCTCTCTTTTTACCATGACACAGTAGTTGGGTAAACAAAAAAAATTAAATGTTTCAGAAAAAGTACTGAAATGATCTTGCAATTCAGATGTGTCAATATTTCATTTAAGTAACAGAACGTTACAAACATGATCATACTTTTTTATCTATGTAGAATTGAGTCCCTGATGAAGGTTTAGAGACTAGAGACAGCGGTAGATGCCATTAACAAAATTGAGAATCTTGAATTTATCCCAGGAAGCAATTTACTAATTGGCCTCGACATACAATCCTTTTACACAGTAATTCCACAAAGAGCTACTCTAGAAGTAGTAGAAGAAATCCTGCTCAACAGAGAAGACGGACATCCAGTCAGTAGTGCTTTCATCATGTGGTGTACCGAATTTGCAGTAACTAAGAACTTTTTCCAATTCCAAGGGAGGTTTTATCAGCAAGTGGAAGGTACGGCTATGGGGGCAGCCATGGCCCCTAATTTAGCCAACCTCTACGTAGAATTTTTTGAAAAAACCATGATCTATTCTGAAAACAATCCCTACAGAACCCATCTACATAAGTGGTTGAGATATATAGATGAAGTGTTCATTATTTGGGATGGTTCTAAAGAGGAAGCCTCCACCTTTGTAGATTGGCTTAATACCCAAAATAGATATCTTAAATTCACTAAAGATATGAGCGAGGAAGAAATCAATTTTCTTGATATCACCATATTTCATAATTTGGGGGTGCTGAAAGTTAGACCATTTAGCAAAAGTACCGATAAGAAGGCCCTGCTAGACTATTCTAGTCACCATGCCAAGCATATAAAATCTAACCTACCATTTGGACAGTTTATTAGGCTAAAAAGAAACAGTAGCCTAAAACAAGATTATTGTAAAATTGCGGAGATCTTGACCAACAGACTCACTGAGAAAGGCTATCCTAACCAGTTAATTAGAACAACGGCCAAAAGAGCTTACAACAATAACCGTGAGGCCTTACTGGACAAAAGAATAAAGAATGATTTAAAAAAGTGGAATAGTTTTTGTAAATACCTTTAGAAACCTATCTTATAAGATCAAAAACATTGTTAATAAGACCTGGAAAAAAGTCTATAATAACAAAGATCCCCCGCCCCACTTGTGGCTTTTAGAAGAAGCCAAAATCTGAAAAACATGCTGGTAAGAAACGACAACTCTGAAATACAGAAACCTATGCCCCGCCAAACTACTCTTTGGGGTCTCCCTACTGTGAAAGGCCATTTTCCAAGTGGCCAGTGTACCATGTGAAAATTTACTAAGGAAACTACTCATGTCAATATCGGCCTGGAAACAGATTGGGTATTAGGAGAGATAACAAATTGCAACACAGAAAATGTCATTTATATGATTACGTGCCCCTGTGGTCTAGAGTACATTGGGAAAACTAACGGAAAGTGTCACATCAGGATGATAGAGCATCAGAGTTGTATTAATAGTCATGGGAGTTTTGAATGGACTATTCTAAAAAAGGTTACGGGTTTGAATAAAAGCGATACAGACCGTAGATTGGCTAATTTTGAGCAAAAAATTATCTTCAAAATTCAAAGCCATATTGATGGGTTGAATGAAGGAATTGATTGGCATCATGTAAAATTATAATTGTTATACTTGCTTCATCGATGTTGTCTCCCTCTAGGTGAAGAACTATTTACAATAAGAGAAACAAGTTCCATATGTATTCATGTTTGATGCATGATAAGATAAGTCTGGTTTATGACTACATGTAATAATCTAAAGTTGGTCAGCTCTGTACCATTATGTTCAGCACTCATGGATTTCCGTACATGCCTTTTACCGTCCAGTATCCAAAACGTGGGTTGTTTCAACATCCAATAAATTCAAGGCATTTTTTTCTTCTATTAGCCTTACCCCGCATCTTCTGACCTTGTTTGTCTCATTTCAAGATTTGTTTTTTCTTCTTTTTTAAACTTGTGCTATGGACATTAGTATGTTCCCATGTTTATGCATTAATCCAGCGCCAATGTTTGGTATTAGGCCATGTATCGCTATGACATTCATATCAAATGGATATTTTGTGTAGCGACGTAGTGCGATCTTCACATGCTCTTTTCTAGAAGAAAGGGATCTGTTAGTGGACGGTATGGATATAGTTTTTGTGTATTATACTTGTGGCCTTACATCGTGTCCCGGTTCCTTAGTGCATTCTAATATGGCACCCGTTACGCCTTGAATGTTTACCGTACATGAGTGTCCATCATTTGTTTCCATTCTACTTATACTTTTCAATCCGCATTTTGCAAGCTTTGTGGCAGAGCGTATCGTGGCCCGTTGAAGACTAATGCTTCAGGTAAATGTGCGGTATGGCAGTGGTTGCTGTTTTCTTACCACTGTGGCAGTCAGCCTTTGAGGAAAAGAGGTGGTTTATTACTGTGTAATACTTACACTGCTGAACGTTGATTAACTAATCTGTCTACCCGTGTGAGCGGGATATAGTGGGCAAGTGTGAAAGCGTTGTGAGCTTGTTTTTGGGTAGCACTCAGCCAGAGGGGCTTCCCACGCCGATATGATCTTACTTGGAGTTGAATTGCTACAGTGTCGCGTAAATGGTTGACATATTTGTTTATGTTATTTTGTTGTTTCAGTGGTGTGTGCACGAAATGGCTTGGTGTGGATCAATTTAAGTCTGTAGTCCAACAACGGACGTTAACCAGAAGTGTGGTCATTAAATAACGAACCACTGAGGTACCTTTTTTGTTGTGTTCCTATCAGCTACAAAGTTTAGTCTATTTACCACGTGATATAACAGAGTTGATGGATGGCTTTGTTTTTCTTGCAGATATCTGTTGGGGTTTTTATGCTAATTATAAGCATAATGTGTTCTTGAAGGACTTGATGTTTCAAGCATTAGGCAACGAATATATAGAAGACAGTTGCAAGAGACTCTATAATCAGTCATAGGTATATAGTCTCTTGAGTTTTTACCATTCGGTGTATACTGTAACCGTTTTGGTAGCTTGCCTATTTTTAGTTGTGAAGTGATAGGCATGCTTTCCTATCTGGGAGTAATTGTCTCATGGCCACTAATATAGGTTTTTCTATTTGTTTTGTAGGTTTTTTACAAACCCCCCCCCACTTTGGGGTTTTTGTCCCGTTCCTTGAACTGTTGGTGTTGAAGGAATCCACTTCTCTAACAAAAACTCCGCCGATGAATGTTCCGTCATTGAAGACATTGTGAACAGAAACATGTTGGGATCTTATTTTCTGAGATACATGTTGAAAAATGTATTCTATATGTGTGGTCTTGGTTATATGTTGTAATGTCTGTTATGTTATTTATTTATGATTTACACAGGTGATGTCCTTCAATGTAAGGGTGTTCAAGGGATAAAAATGGGTGATTGTTTGTTTTTATAAAATGTGTAAATTCCTTTTACTATGAGAAAAATGAGAAAAAAACATATTTTTTTAAGAAAAGAAAATTAAAACATTTTTGAATAAATTGAATGGAATTTTAATAGTGTATTGAGGCTGTGCAGGACATTCATTTTTTCAGTTTGTTCTGTATTAGATGAACTCACCACTATTATTGGGCCAATAAGATGATGCTGTTCTAACTATTCTATACCTTCCTCCTTTGTGTATTTAATATGATTAGGTCTACCCCCGCCCGTGGAGTAGGGTCTTTCTAAAAAGAGGGGGCCCGTTTGTTTGTCCTGGTATATGCATATGAAGGTTTAGAGACTGACATGCATTGAGTTATGACACATATGTGTCTCTGAAAATAAAGAACATTTTTTTAGTTACACTACAGTCATCAAGAACAATTAATATACGAAATCTATGATGAACTGAAATGTATTGTTGCAATATAAAAATGTAATTAGTAGAAATATTATATGTTGAATTACACACAAGGCCCTTCCAATCTCCTAGGACATCATACCTTTGGACATATCCATTTGTCAACTAGAATTACATTCAAAAGCAATCATATTAGTGACCATGTGAGCCTGACAGTATATAAAACAGCCCATGGTGTGCTGGAGGGTAGCTGATCAATAATATAAGAGGACGTCAGGTGAACTTACAACACCACTGAGAGCTGCAAAGTCTTCAAAGCCACTCTAGGATTTTTGTCCTTCTGCAAAGAAATTCTCTATTATCATATGGATCTTTCAAAAAAATTCACTCAGTAGGGACAACAGACAAAGGAAATTTCACCAAATAATCAGTTAATTAACTGAACGCTATCATACCATCTTTCAGATTGCGTTGAATCACCCATTGCCTATCAGCTATCACCATGGTCCCCAGGTACTTGAAATCATCACTCCACATTCTATCCTCTATCCTCATAGACAAGTTATTAATAGAGGATTTTATCCAGTTGACCACCATAGCCTCCAGGTTAAGGACTGTGACCATGTCCTAAAAGTATAACAATATATCATCAGCATACAGGTAAATGCATGCAGGTAAATGCAGTGTGGCACCCTTCCAAGCATTAAACCAAAAGCCTTCTACATACCACTTTTGCCAATGGGTCAATCACCAGGGCAAAAAAGCATAGCAGACAGCAGAAAGCCCTGGCATATGCCCCTCTGGACTGGCCATGTTGAGGATACAAGCCAATTCACCCACACTCTAGAAGTGGACCTGCTAGGAGGTGTTTACTACTGCTGAATTGTCACTATCTCCAAAATGTGTATACATTTTAAAGAAGTGTTTAACCCATGCTGCAGCCATGGAAATATGTTTGCATTATTTACTAACTCTGTGACACAATCTTCCAGAAGTCACTTTTATTTGGAGGTTTTTCCAGCCGCTTTTAACCGCTGCCAAGACTTTTGCTTCCAAAGGATTTTGGCTTGTTTATGTTCTTTTATGAAGCTGGCTCAATTTCCCCAGACTAGCTTTGTCTCTTTTTGGATCTTTAAAAATTTTCAAAAGCCTGCATTTAATTTTCTTCTGTCCTGGTTATACCATGAGGGATGGGTATTCTTGTATTGATGGGGCCCAGTGGTAGATGTTAGCTGCAGTCTGGCAATTTCATTTATATGATTGAATACTTGAAATTGAACTGAGTCAGCTTCTGGGCTTATGAGACAGGTTTCGATGCTAGTGAGGCATGCACTAATTCGATTATTCGAACATTTATTCCTGTCAATATTTGCCCAATTTATTGGTTTCTTCCAAATGAGATTAAATTTGCTGGGGTCAGTCTGAAATTCAGATTTCTGTTTATAATCATGGGTTACTGAGCATCATGGGCTCATGGACGATCTCGGGGCATTGCACAATCCTTAAGCCATGCAGAAAGTGCCAATCATCTGCATGCACAATAAAACAAACTATTGTCGATTGAATGACCTGGAGTGTCCAATGGTAACATACCATAAACTGCAGAATCCTCTTTCAAATAATTTAGTTAAGGACAATTAACCCACCTCAGATGCAGATCAATCCCTCTTTCTTGATGATATTATGTTTAGGGCGCGAAGATTCTAAGATGTTCTGCCTCTGCCTTTAGCTTTCCTTCCTGTCCTCTCCACTTCTTATAGCACAAAGCACTTTGGGTGTTGTGATGTGCTGGATTCCGCTCCACAGGAGTATAATGATGATTATGGGTAAATTGGCCCACTCAGACCTCACACTTCTACAAAACAATAAACATCACAACCATAAAAGTACACCAGGGACAGTTAAGAGATATACCTCCTTTCTCTTTTGATGGTATTGTGGGATGAGGGAAGGCTATGCTCTCAGGATCAGTGGAAAGGTGAACCAGTAGATACCCTAACAACACAGTTTCACTGTCCAAAATAAAGGGAATTTCCAATAAATGGTCCATCCAAACATAAACACATTAATTAATCACACCATCTGCCTGTAGAATTAAAAGAGATTACTACACAAACCTGTCTAAAGGAAGAACAGAGAAGATGCAACAGACTGGAGAAGGTGGCACTGTGAGCGTAGTTACAGGGGTGGTAGGTAAGGTACTAACATTAAAAGAATATTCTGTAGAAATCAGGAGCGATTGTGTGACCTAACCAATCATAGGGTCCCAGTGGACTGTGGGGGCCATTCAGAGTCAATGGTAAAACTATCCCAAAAGAAGTCAGGTGAGAGATTCAGATGAATCTGTGGCCTTCAAGGATCTAAGAGGCTCTGAGATTAATCTGTTGAAGGGGGTGGGAGCCCCCTTCTCTTAAAGAGAACATTCCCCAGATGAATGGTCTCAAGATAGTCTGCTTTTAAGGACCAATCCCTGTTCCTGGTTGAAGTCACACCCAAAATGCTTTGCTCCAGATGCACTGGAGGGGATAGTGGAAGGATATTTGGCGTGTTACAGCACAGAGTACAGCACTACTGCACATGTAGCATTTTTTATGCAGCACCAATACATGGGTGTGGTGCATTGCTATATGTGTTGCCAGAGTAACATGGACATATAAGTAAATAGTCACAAGGCTATTCAGTCAAAAAACGATTTTTACATATGAGATGCAAATCCATTTTTACAGTTAAAAGCACACATCTGCCCATTCAAAATGCACAATCTTTTTCACCTGAAATGCCTATGTTGCAAGAGACACATTTGAAAATTAATAACTAACCTTATTAATAACGAACCTGACTAATAAAACTTCATTTAACATAACCCACTAATAAAAATGTGTCTCCACTGCAGAATTAGGCCTACTATGAAAGTGAACTTTTAAACGCACATTCATTTTTTTCTCTGCTGCTCTGTCCACATAACTACAGGAAGCAAAGAGCTCGAAGGAACAGGAAATCAGTTTGTTACAATTGCCACTGTAGAAGTGAGCCATTGTGTAGTGAGGGAGGAGATGACATGATTGATTCTGATTGGAGCAGCGTCATAGCAAGTATCATGCTAGAGGCTGTGATTAGAACTTTGCTGGGGAAGCTTGAGAAGAGGGGGAAGGAGTGGACATCTTGCAGAGCTGGGAGAAGGATCTCTTTCCTGGCTGGGGCATTCCTGCTGCAAAAGCTGAGAGCTCCAGGCAATAACCCCGGTTTGAGAACGGCAGACGCTTGTTCTCACTGGGGTTGATCTTCAAGGGAGCCAAATTCAGAGAGAGAATAGCCGGAGAAAACCCATGCTGAACAGATAAGGTAATTACAGAAGCGAGTGGGAGCTCTGCGAAAGTGCGCAAAGCTCTTCAGTCAGTGTATTAGAGGGAGTCTCAGTCTCTTATCAGCATATTTAATGTTACCAATTGGATATATTCTCGCAGCTCTCTGTTCATTTTATCACAAATAATGTTGTACCATTTTATTTATCTCTGTAAAAAAAGTTAAACTGTGTTTAAATGAAATTTCTATAATACAAAAATATTTGAAAACAGATAGCTAGTGTGTATTATTTTCTCTTTCATTTTGCATGGGGAAAGGTTTAAACGTGGGTAGATTTTTAAACAGTGCAATTGTCATTTTAAAGCAGATGTGTGCATGATTCTATTCAGTATGGACAGTTGTGAGTGACTGTTTGTAGCATAGCCTGTTGGAGGTACATGAGTCAACGGGAAGAGAGACCCTCTGGACATAGTTCCCTACCGTATATGAGGTAGTGGAAATTACCACAAAAATACCACAATTGCCCATGGTGGCACACAACACTAACACTGAAAATGTGGTATCCCTAAAATGTAGGCCTGAGGTCTCTCTAGTGATCAAGAACAATCTAGATAAAAAACAAGGGATGTTGGATATTGGGGCCACAAATAAACCAACCACTATACCAACCAACCACGCAAACTACCGCGCATACTATCTGAATAGGTCTGAATTCTGAAATAATGCAATGTATTATTGTCATGTGTGACCCAATATGAATACAGAGAGTGATAATTGCTAAAGGTATTTTGGCAGTAAGAAAATACTGCAAAGCCCTAAATATCCACAAAATACCCAACATATTTATGGTGCGTTGCAGGCCGGGAAAGTGATCATAGGGTACCTACTGGGCGTGGCAAGCGTGTCTCACACTGCCATTTGCACATTAAAGGGAACCCATTTTATAATAGCAGTGTGCCACTAAAAACGAATTTCAGAATGTCACAAAGGGAAACCACATTTTCAGACCTAGTGCAATATTTAGAGGCAAAGTTGTTTGCACATGGGACGTGGTCGTCGATCAGCACCTTAGAATGGCGTGACCGCATTCAGGGTGAGGTGCAGAAAGAAAAACTAGACAATATTTTTGCAGAAGGCAGCATAATTCAGGTCTGCCTTACAAGATTATTGAATGCAGCCGATACAAGTGCAGAGAAAGACTGTTTAATACGGCTATGCGGCAAAATATGGTTTATTTTGAATAAGTCCCTGCGAATGCAGGAAAATGATACCCAGCTAATTAACAGGTTAAAGACTGAATTAGATGGGGCAAGTAAAAATCAGGAAATGTTAAGAGCAGAATTGGATGTATGCCAAAAAGACATGCAATTAAAATGCAGAGACTTTGATGCTCAGTTATCCAAAAGCAAGAAACAATTTGAGGATAGTGAGCAAGAATTGGTACACTTAAAAGCCTTAGTGGACCACATTAGACAGGATAAAGATGAGGTTGTTTCAGAAATGCAGAATTTACAAAAAGAACATTGTGAAAAAGAATGTGATCTCCAGAGTGCAGAACAAGAAATGATTAAAATGACTCAAGAAAGAGACAAGAGAAATAAAGAGTTCAATGAATGCCAAATGCAAATGTGCGACATGCAGGAGGTGATTAATAAGATGAGTGATGAAAACAACTATTTGCAAAATGAAGCAAACAGACTCCTTAAAAAGTGTAAGGACTTAGAACAGCAAATGTGCATTCCCAGGTCCCAGGAGAGGCGGCAGGATACCACATTCAATGGAGTGGAGGTGAATTCTAGTTCTGCCCAAAGAGCTAGTGCTCCAGTGACTGGGCCGGTGACTGAACTTGGTTGCAGCGCCCTTGGGGGATTTGATACTCCCATTGGGGGCAGCCACCAATCTCATACACCTGAAAACAGGATTGAATCACAAAGTAGTGCAATTCCATGCATTGCAACAAGTAGCCCCATAAAAATAATGAAATCCATTAAAGCCCTGATCAAACCATTTAAAAAGGGAGGTGAATGCTGCATTGAGGATCACTTAGAAGCGGTGCATGACATTTTTAAAGCACTCCAGATACCTAAGGAACAGTACAGACAATATTTTCATTTAACTTTAGATGCCCCGAAGGCCAGCATCATAAGGGAATTAAATGAACAGCAGAATATGACCTGGGTGGAGTTTGAAAAAGAAATTAGGCGTCATTTTTCTCCTTTTCAGTCATTGCAGGAGGCAAAGAAAGTCGCTTACACAATCACTGCTGGACCTAATACATCCCCTTGCCAATTTTTACAAGACTTAAAAAGAGCATTTTCTCGCTTTGATGTATCTTTTGACCCAAATTCCAATGAGTTTAAAACTGCATACTTCTATGGGCTACAGAAAGACATCATATCCCAATTGGTCCGTGAATTTGACCGTGACAAGTCCCTTGAATGGATTGTACATCAAAGCACAAAACTATATGAGGTACTCTATTGTCAGGGTAGAGAGAGTGATAAAATGAAAGATACTAGACCTAAATCTAAAGAACCCTCAGCCACAGTAATGGAAATCAGGTCTGCCAAAATGTCCCTTGAGTCTGCTCAAAGCCAAGGTAAAAATAAAGTGACACCCGAACAAAGGGGTAATCAATAAAGGTCGCCATTTCCTGTACCAATGTTCCAATCACATGATCCTAGTAATAGGGAGAGCTACATCAGCCTGTGGGATGTTTTACCCATGCATCCGAGCCCTACCACAAAAACTGTGCAGTACTGGCATTGAAAACATCATGATGGCCAGAGCTTCCCAGAAAATGCCCAGGGAAATGCATGAAGAATAGGCTGCCACCCATTTTTGCCGATGTTATGGGCACAGAAGGGCACAGCCTAAAACCCCCATTGGACTACCCACACAGTAGCCTGAAACCATTGGGAATGGCAATGCTGATTGCCAAAAGCAACCCAGAATTGTGGGGAATTCATTTTCTTAAATCCCAAAAATGGGTGCATTACCAGTACTCACCACTATCAGAAAGCCAGCGTTTTAAAACAACACCAGACTTTTTTTTGTGTAAAACTGAATAAATGAACCCAAAGCAGGCCAAAGAAAGACTTACTGAGAGGTGGATACAATGTAAAGTTATATTCTGAAGTGACTTGAAGGTTTATAACAAGACTGGCTGGGCTGTGGATTTCAGCAGTTTAAGTAAATTTGGACTGAAAGACACTAAAAATCTAAATGTTTAAAAGAAATGAGTGACCTACTTTGAGTGTCACATAGGTTGCAATTGTTTAAATGTCATAGTTTTAAACTTAGAATCAGCATTCTAGCTGCATATGTAAAAATTGTTAGTTTTATTTGAATGCAGAAAACTAGGTAACTAAAAGTGACATTAGCTGGGGCCTGGCTTAAGGAACTGAATTCTGCCCACCAGCTACCCCCGACATGAGATGAGACTTGCACAACAGCTGTGTTCCCAGGCCTAGCTGCCTTTTACTGTTCCCACCAAAAGGGATATGACACTTCTCTGATTGAATTACCTGGGCTCTGCAGGAAATTGAACAAAGCCCTGTCCTGACTCAGGCAAATGTTTTATTGGTGGGAGTCGTAAATGTGGCTTCCTCCTGGAAGGAAAGGGGAGGAGCACTGCATGTGAGAGCAAGCTGGCTTGGCAGAACTGGAAAAACCAGAAATTCAACCTTGTGCTGGGGGGAAACCACACCCCTTTGGGGCCAGAACATAACTCTAAAAAGATGGATCAGTCATAGAGCGGACTTGTGAAAATTTTATAAATGATACCATAATTCTTGTGATTTTTCTGCCCACATTTTAAGAGGTTTTTAGAACCGGTGGTATGATCTGGGCGCAAGCTAGCAGTTAAGAGGGTATTACTTAAAATGTATGCATGTTAAAAATCTGACACTTCATCAATTAATGTCCATACTCCTTGCGCACATGTGTGTAAATTTGGGTTAATGTCCGATATTGCAAAACCAGTTAAAAAGTGCAAATGTTGCCATTTCTCAATGCAAGCTCTCAGGAAGAGCAGATTTGGACAGGGTATACCTCCTGTGATATGTGATGGGTGCATGTAATTTTAAACAAATGTGTACCTGTGCAAAAATGTCTTTTGGGTCAAAATATAGATTGTGTGTAATTTGACAGGGGTGGGTTCTCTGTATCATAAACAGACCTCATCATGATGACACTTCATTTCATTCCCCCAATCAAGGGGAAGAGGATGAAGTGGCCAATGACAAGTGGAGAGGGGTAGGGTCTAGAAAGCTAGCCTCTCCACCCACTTTCAAAACACATAAAAGCAGACAGTCAGGACAGATAGGGACATTCTATTCCATCTGCTGCGGGACGCTCTGCCGGGAAAATCCATACTTTACCTCCATCAACCTCCAGAGAGCCAACATAGAGACTTCAATCTATCCACCTTCAGAGACCAAGACTTTACTTCAGAATTTGTAGCAGAGAGGTCAACTACAAGCTAAATCCCTCTTTAGCAGGCCTCAAATCATTGCCATTATCACAGCCAGGCGAGCTGTTTGAATTCTTTGCAAGAACTCTTGCCATTTGCCAGAGAGCAGTGTTGTATCCAGAGAGAGACCAGCTGAACCGGCGACCGCTGTATCCGGACCCACAGACCTGATCAGAACCAGAGACCCAGACCAGACCAGCAGAGTAGAGCTGACCCCGACGCTGTGCGCAGAAACCGTCTGTGGCGAGGCCTATTTTAAAATATATTGGCCCTCATTACGACCCTGGCGGAAATCGCGGTGCAAAATGCACCTTGGAGCACGGCGGAAAGCTGCCGATAGTGCCATGGGGGTTGGCGGATTTTCCGCCCCATTCCGACCTTGGTGGGGCGGTAAATCCCCATCCCCCATTTTACCCTTCCCCATTCCCATTTTTGCCCCATAGGGTATAATGGGAGTGGGGAAGGCGTTAATTACGCCACCTCAAAATACGGTGGCGTAATTAACGACAAGGTCCCGTAGCGCCATGGATTTCTCCGCCCGGAAAAACCAGGCGGAAAACGCTCCATGGCGCTACGGAATCTCGTAGTAGGGCGGACGGGTCCGCCGCGAATAACGCTGGCGTAAACCCACTCCGCCAGGGTCGTAATGAGGCCCATTGTGAGTACCTAGCAGAACTGTGCAGAACCAATCTCTTAGTTAAAATAATATAATTCAATCTATTTTAATCTAACCAGAACTGTCTCCTAGAAGTTGTACCTTGTCATTTTGCAAAACTGTCACCTGTCATTTCTAGCTGCTAGCTGTAACTTGTCACTTTGAACTTTTAAAATTTCAAATCTGAAAAACGACCTTTACCATATCACTCATATCTCCGTGACCATTTGTCTTAGAGACATGCAGTAACTTTCCTCCGAAAGCTGGGAATCTTGGCTTTTCAGCAAACCTAGAACCGCATTCCTACTCCCTATACGTTTGCCGCAATCGTGAATTTGCCGCGATTTGCAAATTTCTCCACGTGTGAAAACAGCAGCTTCCTTGCTTTCATTTGCCAAAAATTCGTTTAACCTGCCAATCATTCCTAGAACATTGCTAAAGTAAGCCTGCACTAATTTAGACCAACTAATCCTCAACCTGAACCTCCTGAAGGGAATTAAAAGCATTTTCAGCATATTTCTCACTGCATTGTCACCATATTAAAAGCATTTTGAGCCTGTGTAAAACTCATATCTATTCTCCTCTAAGCTTGCTGGGAAACTGGAACTCTGTATTACATTGTGATTGTATACCTGAACTGTGTGCTCTTCCTTCCATCTCCTTACATTGTATAGGGGGGGTGAATTGCCACAAAGGGAAAGTGATTACATTGTCTTTTGTGAAACCATATCAGTTTATCTTCTATACTGCATTTCATTCATTCAACCTTGCATTTCCTTGAACCCTATAAAGCATTCTCTACCACATTATTCTTCTGTCCCTATTTACCGTGTGCTACCTTATCCATTTCATGTCAACTCCTTAGTGATTATAAAGAAGTGTGCTAGTGCCAGATTCTCCGTTGTTAATCTTTATCATATCAGATTAAGTGTGATATTCAATTACTAATTTATTATAAAGTGTGATATATATATATATTGTTTAAATTCTCAAATAAACCTTTTAACTTGCAAAACAGAACTACTTCTTGGCTCAGTGGGGTCAGGGGGATTCCAAGAGAGGGGAGTTATATAGGGGTAGTCATCCAGAACTCATGAACTGGACATAAAGATATATCAATAAGGGTTTCCATTCAGTATCCCAGACTAGGCATTGATTAGCTGTAGTGTTGAATTGAATCCTCTTACAAATTGGGGGCTCATAGCCGGGGATTCCGGATTAGGTCTATCACTTGTGCAGATTAATACAGTGTGCCAGCTGACCAGATACACATATCCGGTCGGATCACCACGCTGTGTTACGCTGTAAAGCACTCCTCAAAGGAACGCTCTAAGGAAAAGGTCTGTTTTGCAAAAATAAAATACAAACTTCTGTAAGTTAGGAAGGAACTCAAATTCCAGAATGACGACCTTGGTAGATATGAAAATAGCCAGAGAGCACTTCTTACATAAGCTATTTGTGAGAGGTGAGTGGACTCATCAGGACCAGACGGTCTGGTTGCAAGCAATCGCACCCCAGATCACAGAAACAGGGTCAGATACATGGAGAGACCAGGGTCCCTTACATGTGGCCCTGAGTGAACTATATATGTCCTCTAAGGCCAAGGATGAGCACAACAAGATTGCCAGGGTAGCGGCATATTTATATTTACATATGGGAGCCATGCAGGACAAATGTGCTGAATGCCAAGATCTGGCGAGTAGGCAACTGCTGGCATTACAGAATGCCCAATCTGATCTGGACTCTTCTGAGCAGAGGCTGCAGAGGAGCCAGGAGTCAGAAAATGATAGTAGTCAGTATATCATTAAAATAAAAGAGGACATGGATATACTGCAACAGGAAAAGGCTGACCAGGATACTAGATTTCTGGCCCTGCAGAACGAGCACCAAGACAGTTTGGACTCCTTACTGCAGAGCCAGAAAAAGCTGGAGCAACAATTAGACTTTAACAGGGCATGCACGGAGCAGGTAGCCACCCTGCAAAGTCATCTAGATAGAGTGAAGGCAGAGAGCAACAAGCTGATTTTGAAAGACCTGGATACCCAGGCAGAGTTTGATGAAGAACGCCAGAAAGCTGGTGCCTTTCAAAGGCAGAGGGACGACCTGGCGGCACAAATGCAGGCTCTTAGTCAGGAAAGAGACGCCTTAGGCCAGGAAGTCTGCCATTTAAAAAGAAAAACAGAAGAAAATCACTTGGCCCTCCAGGGGCTGGGTGACCTCCAAAAAGAACACCAGAACTTGTTAGAACACACCAGGAGGGTGGAGGATGCTCTGGCAAGAAAGGAGCAGGCCAATAGGGACACAGCTCAGGAGGTAACCCTCCTGCAGCAAAGACTGGCCCAGTGCTCCAGGACCAATCAGGAGGCACAGAGAGAGAATGAGGCTCTCTGCCAGCACAATGATAGACTCCAACAACAGGTAGCGATGCAGGAGAGACTGATAGAGTCTAGTAAGGCCTTAACTGAGGAACTGAAGGCGCAGGCTCTTGCATTGTAACAGGGAGCAGGGGCGGATAGAGATGAGGTTCGCTGGGAAAGAGAAACTCCTGAGCATAACCCCAGGAGCCCTAGTACCAGAGGTTTTTATCTCTCTCAGTCCCTGGACTCTGCCACCCCCATGTCCCCTGGTGCACATGAGCACAGGGCCACAGGGATGGCAGATTACTATCCAGCCAGAAGCATGGGGCTCATAGGCCAGTACCACCCAGGGATGGAGGGGCGGGCATCCGGGTATGGGCACCCAAGCACAGTGCAATTTGATGGGGAACCCCAGGAGAGTAGACCCATTAAGGGCATCCTGAAAACCTCTGCCCAGTTAGGTTAGTGGGGGGTACCCATCAAATCCTGGCAGCAAGGAGGGATCTGAAGACTCCTCTGAGCGGTACAGGACACAGGAGACCAGGTCCCCACATTCTGCCAGCCATTCCCAGGCTCGCAGAATCCGGGAAAACCTGGAAGAACAGACGGGAACCTCTGGGAGCAGTGCCTCTGTGTCAGAAGATGAATGGACCAGGGGTACCCGGACCAAAAGGGCCAATAAGACAAAAAGGGCCTTGCTTAAGGACCCCTTAAAGCAGATTAAGGCAATCAGGAGCGTCATCACGCCTTATCATAAGAACGCCAAGTATTCTGTTTGGGAGCACTTAGAGTTGTTTGAGCAAATGATGGAGACTTTCCATTTGAAGGACAGCCAAAGCTGTATTCAATATGTAAAGTGGACCTTCTCCCCGGAATACTCCAGTTTCTTTGTGGGGCTGGAGGACCAAAATCATTTAAGATGGTCCACCTATAAGGCGGCCATCTTGAAACATTTTTCTACTCATAGAAATCCTCAAGAGGCTCGCAAGGCAGCCTACAATTTACAATGTGGGGAGGATCAGGCCCCACAAGAATTTGTGCAGGAGTTAAAGCGTGCTTTTGCACAGACCACAAGAAGGGTGCGCACGGATAGCAGAGAATTTATTAATACGTTTTTCCATGCCTTGCCCAAATACATAATGACCCAGCTCGTGAGGGATTTTCACGAGAAAAGATCTTTAGACTGGGTCATTGAACAGGCGACCCGGATCTATGAGGTGCAGAAGCCAATAGAAAATAAAAATAATGCGCCCAAAAACCCCAAAGCCAACAACACCCCTGCTGCTGCCAAGGTGGCAGAGGTAAAGGTCACCCCCGTTTTAGATTTGGAGATGGGGGGGCCTAAAAACCTACCTGCACCTAATAATGCTAGGCCCAGAAGGTCCTCGGGCCAGTCACAGACAGGGAGCCAGGGAGGCAGCCCCACAAATGGGGTCCCTCGCTCTCCTGATTATGTAAGCCCCCGTTACAAGGGAAACAGACCCATCCTGGGTTATGTGTGGACTCCTCCAGCCCAAGGGGGGGATCCAGCCAAGCACCTAACCCAGAGAACTTCCCTCCCAACTTCTCACAGGAGGGCAGAAACTCACCAAACCCTGGGCAGAACTTCTTCCCCAGGTATCCACCCAACTTCCAGCCCCAAAATCCTCCACCCTTCTTTCCCCAATTCCCTGAGCCCAGACAACCGAATCCGGGAGAGGGGAGGCCAAAGGTGGAGGGGTATCCAAATCTTCCCAACCAGGGGTACTACCAAAGAAGGGATAGCTACCCTTCCCGGGATCAGCCCAGGGGAGAAAACAGGGCCCCATATCAGCCTGAGCGGGTTTCCCAGTTAGAGCGCCAGGTTCAAAACATGGCGCGGGATCTGGGTCACATACTGAGGGCTCAGCAGAACCCTCAGATCGGCATGCCGGCTCAGAACGCACCCAACTCTGGACCTGGTGCTCCAGAACAATGACGGGGGCAGCACCCCGATAACTCACTGGTTCCCAGGGAGGAGGCACAAAGGGAAGGGGGGGTGTAAAGCCTTGGAGGAAGCTTCCTTCCTCACTTGTAAACAGCCCCTGGAAACCCAGGGACCGGAAACAAAATCTCTTCCCCCTGAAAGTCTGCCTCCTAAGGAGCAGAGGGGGGGGTAGGAGAAACAAAAGACCCAAACAGACTCAGTTTGAGGAGGAGGTACAGATCTTTCAATTTGAGGGAGAGGGATCCTCAGAGGATCCTGGGAAAAGGATCTTCTCCTTCAGAGAGGGGGGAACTCCTCCCAAAGAAAAATGGGTCCCTAGGGATGCAAATCCAGACTGGGGAGATGGGGAGACTGAGCTACAGCCGCCCACCATCTCATCCCAGAACCAACAGCAAGAAAATCCCCTGGTTCAAACCCATCCTGGTGACTGCCTCCAAAAAGGGGGGGCGGCCCAGAACCGGAGCCAGGGGAACCCACAATGGCTCTGATCTCCAGTTGCCAACTTTTTCTTTCAGATTCCCAAGGCTCTCCACAGAATTCTGCCCAAATCTCTTCGATAGCGATGTCCAAAACCAGAAAGTTAGCCCCCCAGTTGTCCAAAAATGTGCATTATCTGTGCCCTCTTGAGAAGAAGGAGGGAAGATACTAAGCCCCGGTACAAGTACAGGGGCAGGGTACAATTTTGGCACTGGTGGACACTGGATCTCAAGCTACCCTTCTGTCCAGAAGGGCCTTTGACGAACTGAATGCAGGAAGGGGAGAGAATTACCAAATTCCTCTCACCTCTCTTCCTGGACAACTGCAGAACTTTGACAGGAAGGACATTCCCGCTGAGGGGACTGCAGACTTGGACATTAAAATTGGGCGACACAAGGTGAAACACCCGGTCATAGTAGTGACTCCAGAGGGCTCCCTTGTTTACTAGGGAATGACCTCCTGAGAAGGTTGTCACCCCTAATAGATTGTGTAAACAAGGTCCTCTGGACCCAGACTAGCCGACCAATAAAATTAAAACAGAGTGTCAACCATGTTAGTTTAAACGGCACCTGCCACATGGTTGAACAAAAATCTGACCAAGTAGAATTTCACTTCCAGAACAACCAAATTCCAGATGTGACAGTAATAGCAGTAGGACAACAGACTGGTGATGGGGGGGTCCTCTCTATTTCTGAAAATCAACCTTCCTTCCAGTTTAAGGTGGTATTCCACACTGGAAGGAAACACCCTGAAATTCTTTACTAATCCACAATCAGGAACTCTCACTCCTATAGTCCGGAAAGATGTGAAATCAGCTCAGAGCCTGGCTGATATTCAGCAAATTGGAGAGCAGTTGTTCATCCCTGTTCAGTTAAATGATGGGAAGGACTCTGTTCTCGCTCGAGTGTGTGTGAGCAACGGTAAGAGCTTCATCAGCGAAGCCATTTTTTCGCCAACTCCCAAAAGATCCAGCCATTCCCACCTTCAAACTGATAGACAAATGGGAAATGGACCTGGAAGCACCTAATTCCAAACATCTCCTGCCAAGCAGGTTTATGCTCAAAATCTCCATTGGCAACAAGAGCATAGTCCACAATTGTTGGGTCGTGCGAGACGTCCCTGCCACCTTTTACTTAGGCAGTGACATTCTCAATCGCTTTGCCATTAGTTTGGACCTAATAAACTTCAAAGCTTGGTCCCGATTAGCGGATAATCCCATGGGCTTTGATGATCCAGAAAAAGCATTTAGGTCAGCTCAATTGCTACCTTATGCAGTTGAAATTCAGATCAAAGAGGAGGTCACCATCCCAGAAAGGACCTGACAATTCTCCCTGGAAGTGAAAGCTAAAAGAGGACAATATTTGCAAAACCCTGATGCTTACATACATCTAAATGCTTCTCTCCAACAGCAAGGGTTAGGGGTAAACCCAACACCATTAGTCAACATAGAACATGACACCATTCTAATAGAGGTGGATAACAGCGACTTAAAGAGTATTACTCTAGCCGCAGGCACCATTATTGGAATGGCGGTTGATGACCGACATTTTTCCATTGATTTAGGTAATAAACTGTTAGGGCGAATCCCCAAGGACTGTGTTGACAGTGACAGTGAGGACAATACAACACCAGACAGGATTTGTACCCGGCATGGGGGGAACTTCCTGGTGTACACTTCCTGCCCCTATGGTAAGGAAGATGTGACTTGTGACTTCAGGAGGGATGAGGTGATTTTCCAGGTCCATGAGGGCTGCCTTTCCCACCTGAAGCCTCCGGTCCAAATCAGCACTCTGACCAGGGACTTCTCCACCCAGCTGGAGGAGGCCGCGGAGATAGCCAAACCAGAAGTCTTTCCATGCTTCAGGTAGATGGTGGAAGAGAGAGTCAACCTAGCTGATGCCTGTGTGACTCTGGAACAAAAGCAAAAGTTGAAACAAGTTTTCTTGGATTTCCAAGATCTCTTTGCGGTAGACTCATATGACTGTGGTCGCACTGACATCCACACAACAACAATCCCCACGGACCCTGGCATGACTCCTGTGTTTGTGAAGCAATATCGCTTGCCTCTCGCATCAATGGAGTCCCTTACTGAAATAATTAAGAACCTTGAGTCCCGGGGAATAATCCGTCCAGTCCACAGCACCTTCAATAATCCGGTGCTGGGAATATTGAAGCCAAACTGCCAGTGGAGACTCTGCGCCGACCTCAGGGAGCTCAACAAACGGGTCCATACTTCCCGATGGCCTCTTCCCTACATTGACCAAGGGCTGGCCCAGATTCAGGGGTCACAGGTATTCACTGCAATAGACCTGACCAATGGATACTGGACCGTGCCTGTCAGCAGGGAGGACCAATACAAACTGGCTTTTACCTTTGGGGGCCAGCAGTACACATGGACCCGGACTCCCCTCGGATACCTTAACTCCGGTAATGAGTTCAATATTTTCCTACATAAGGCCATGCACGACCTGGGTGCGAGGGGTAACCTGGCTTATGTAGATGATGTCCTCATCAAAAGCTCAACTGTTGAGGAAAACATAGCGGAGATCCGTTATGTTCTGACACAGTTGAGGGCCGCCGGAGCAAAACTTTCCTTTCAGAAAGCACAGTGGTGTAGAACCCGTGTTAATTTCTTGGGGCATGAGGTTACTCCTCAGGGTCTCTGTCCCCAGGAAAAGAAAGTGGAAGCACTTCAGAAACTGAAAGACCCCACAACTTTGCGGGAACTAAGGAGCCTCCTTGGACTGACTAATTACAGCAGAAAGTTCACTGAGGGCTACGCAGAGATCACCAGACCCCTGATTCATCTCCTGAAGGGGGGGTCAAGTGGGAATGGGGTCCAGAACAAGACGAGGCGGTAAAACAACTCAAAAGAAGCCTCTCAAAAGCGCCTTGCCTAGCTTACCCTGTCAGAAACAAGGAGTTCTTCCTGGAGACGGGGTTCTCTAATACATGCTTGACGGCAGTATTATACCAAAAGCATGACAAGGTCAATAAAGTAATCTCCTATGCGAGCAAAGCTTTATCCTCTGTGGAGGAAAAATTCAACGATTGTGAGAAGGCACTCCTGGAAACGGTGTGGGCATTGAAGAATTACCGCCCGTTTATCCAGGGGGAACACATCATAGTGGAGACTCCACACCAGCCTCTGCAATATCTCCAAAGTGACAGAATCCGGGCCGGAAATGTGAGTAATTCCCGAATTACTTCCTGGATTCTGTCAATGCAAGGCTTTCCTGTGGAGGTCAGATATGGCCAAAACAAGAAGAATCCCCTCGCGCAAGGTCTGGCTGACTTGCATGATTGTGCCAGAGAAAACTGTCTCGAGGACGAAAGTCTAAAAATAAAGGACAACATGGAGGCATACCTTAATTCCCCCCACAAAGTCTTTGAAGAAGACAAGTGTGAGGGAATGCCCACTGTGTATGTGGATGGATGCTCTTACCATGTTGACAACGACGGGGAGAAAGAACTGGTGGCCGGCGTAGGGAATGCATGGGTGAATGAGTCCCCAGAACCCTCCGCTCGATACAAAATTGGTCCCCGAAGTAGTCAGGTGGCAGAATTGATGGCTGTGCATCAGGCCATCCTCACTGCTGTCCAGCATCAACTCCACGAACTGGTCATAATCACAGATTCGGATTATGTACGGAACGGGTTCGTGGAGCACCTGGTTAATTGGAAAACCAGAGGCATGTTGTGTGCTAACAACAAACCCTTGAAACATGGGAAGTTGATCCAAAACATTGATGATCTGGTCACCTCGAAAGGAATGACCATCTATTGGAAGAAGATCAAGGGTCATTTCAAAGTAGAGGGACCAGACAAAACTGGAAATGACTTAGCTGATCAGCTGGCCAAAACCGGGGCCATCCAAGGGGATCTAATTGAGATTGAGTCCCTGTTGGGGGAAATCCAGGTCACTGCTATCACTAGGTCCCAGACAAATGCTCACAACGACCTTTCAATTGCACAATGGAGTAAGGAGACCCCTGATGCTGATTTGATTACCGCTCAGAAGGGGGATCCAATTATTGATAAGTTTTACCAACACCTTGAGGACCCTGAGAACTTTCCCCTGACGGATACCGATTATATTGGGAAAGAGGACCTAAGAGTGTTGATGAAATGTCCAAAAATGTTCCGAATCCAAGACGGTTTGCTGGTAAGGAAATCCCAAGCTGGCCACGATCAGTGGGTGGTTCCTACCTCATTCCGAAGCCTGATGTTAAGTCACGCCCATGATGCGGCCACCGCCGGTCATAGGGGGTTTCACACAACACTGGAAATCTTAAGAGAGGTTGCATACTGGCCACACCTGGGGCAGGACCTTGACCAATACTTGAAGGGGTGTCTTGTGTGTGCGCAATTTCAGCCGACGTCCCTCACACACCGCGCGCCTCTCCAAAAGCGGGGGATGACACTGCCATGGTCAGATTTGCAAATCGACTTTGTAGGCCCTGTGATTCGCTCGTCTAGAGGAAACAAGTATCATAAACAGACCTCATCATGATGACACTTCATTTCATTCCCCCAATCAAGGGGAAGAGGATGAAGTGGCCAATGACAAGTGGAGAGGGGTAGGGTCTAGAAAGCTAGCCTCTCCACGCACTTTCAAAACACATAAAAGCAGACAGTCAGGACAGATAGGGACATTCTATTCCATCTGCTGCGGGACGCTCTGCCGGGAAAATCCATACTTTACCTCCATCAACCTCCAGAGAGCCAACATAGAGACTTCAATCTATCCACCTTCAGAGACCAAGACTTTACTTCTGAACTTGTAGCAGAGAGTTCAACTACAAGCTAAATCCCTCTTTAGCAGGCCTCAAATCATTGCCATTATCACAGCCAGGCGAGCTGTTTGAATTCTTTGCAAGAACTCTTGCCATTTGCCAGAGAGCAGTGTTGTATCCAGAGAGAGACCAGCTGAACCGGCGACCGCTGTATCCGGACCCACAGACCTGATCAGAACCAGAGACCCAGACCAGACCAGCAGAGTAGAGCTGACCCCGACGCTGTGCGCAGAAACCATCCGTGGCGAGGCCTATTTTAAAATATATTGTGAGTACCTAGCAGAACTGTGCAGAACCAATCTCTTAGTTAAAATAATATAATTCAATCTATTTTAATCTAACCAGAACTGTCTCCTAGAAGTTGTACCTTGTCATTTTGCAAAACTGTCACCTGTCATTTCTAGCTGCTAGCTGTAACTTGTCACTTTGAACTTTTAAAATTTCAAATCTGAAAAACGACCTTTACCATATCACTCATATCTCCGTGACCGTTTGTCTTAGAGACTTGCAGTAACTTTCCTCTGAAAGCTGGGAATCTTGGCTTTTCAGCGAACCTAGAACCGCATTCCCTATACTTTTGCCGCAATCGCAAAAAATGCACTCGCGAATTTGCCGCGATTTGCAAATTTCTCCACGTGTGAAAACAGCAGCTTCCTTGCTTTCATTTGCCAAAAATACGTTTAACCTGCCAATCATTCCTAGAACATTGCTAAAGTAAGCCTGCACTAATTTAGACCAACTAATCCTCAACCTGAACCTCCTGAAGGGAATTAAAAGCATTTTCAGCATATTTCTCACTGCATTGTCACCATATTAAAAGCATTTTGAGCCTGTGTAAAACTCATATCTATTCTCCTCTAAGCTTGCTGGGAAACTGGAACTCTGTATTACATTGTGATTGTATACCTGAACTGTGTGCTCTTCCTTCCATCTCCTTACATTGTGTAGGTGGGGTGAATTGCCACAAAGGGAAAGTGATTACCTTGTCTTTTGTGAAACCATATCAGTTTATCTTCTATACTGCATTTCATTCATTCAACCTTGCATTTCCTTGAACCCTATAAAGCATTCTCTACCACATTATTCTTCTGTCCCTATTTACCAGTGTGCTACCTTATCCATTTCATGTCAACTCCTTAGTGATTATAAAGAAGTGTGCTAGTGCCAGATTCTCCGTTGTTAATCTTTATCATATCAGATTAAGTGTGATATTCAATTATTAATTCATTATAAAGTGTGATATATATATATATATTGTTTAAATTCTCAAATAAACCTTTTAACTTGCAAAACAGAACTACTTTTTGGCTCAGTGGGGTCAGGGGGATTCCAAGAGAGGGGTGTTATATAGGGGTAGTCATCCAGAACGCATGAACTGGACATAAAGATATATCAATAAGGGTTTCCATTCAGTATCCCAGACTAGGCATTGACTTAGCTGTAGTGTTGAATTGAATCCTCTTACAAGCCCTAGGTATTTAGGGGACAGACCCCAGGTAGGATATCGGCCTGATATGGCAGGTATGAACAATAACCAGAGACAAAATCAAGATCAAAGAAATGATGGTCCCTACCAGTCATTGGGGACACAGAGCAGATTTGATCCCAACACCATGATATATGGTAATCAGGATAGACCCCGATATGTGGATCGATTTACTGATAATGGAAATCGACATAGGGGCCAGTACCCACAATCTGAGAGACAGGACATGAGGCAAAACATGAACTACAATCCACGTCAGTACAATGATTCCCCACCAGGGGACTATAATCAAAGGATGGGTGCAACCCGATCCCCTCCACAAATGAATCAAGAGTTCAGAACCATCCCAACCGACATCAATCACCTGAGAGGTATCAGAATAGATCCAATCAGGGGGAAAACAACCAATATCGACCTAGGCCACAGAAAGAGGATTCTAGAGAGATGGAAAGGTTCCAGTGCCTTGAGGCCCAGGTGAAAATGTTAGCTGAGCAAATAGGAAAGCTCTATACAGCGCAAAAACAACCTTCCAAAGAGGGGGCTGATGGCCATAGCAATGACCGGGGGGCTTCCGAAAAGTGACTAAGTACTCATGATAACTGCAGTGCCAAAATGACAGATTGCTCTGATATAATTTTGCATAACGACTCTGAGATGCATAATGAATTAAAAATGAAAGTGCCAGTAAATGAACATGTGACAGAAAGTGCAAATACTTCTAAAAAAGAGGTACGGTTTAACCTAGAGCTAAATAAAACAGTAAAGATTTGCACAAATGAAAAAGAAACATTAGGAATTCCAAAAGAACAAAGGGACAGATTTAAGAAAAATGACTCATGCAGTGAACGGGGAGTAAGTGGGGATGCTATAGCTCCTTCCCTGGGCAAGCAAAACAATGACCAAACACAGGCAGAAAAAGGAAATACTCAAAAGGAGGGTACAAGTCAATCACCTGAAGAATTCTTTGAGCCACATATTTTTGAAGAGGCTGAAAGGACTGGTATCACACTAAATGATCACAAATGCACAGAATTAAAAAAATGACAAATTGCTGAATGATGTTGTTACACATGTTCAGTTGGAAGGTTGTAATGTGGTCTCTGATGTTACCCAGATGGATGGGCGAACAGTGGCCACACTCCAAAAAACCTCTGATCATGGAGAAATGAATAAAGTCTCTTGCGCAGAAATGGGTAAAAAGGAGGGAAAAATGTCTTTCCATTTACCAATGTGCTTAGCCAAAAGTGAAAAAGGCCTGAGAAAGGTGAGCCCTGAAATCAGTAAGAATTCACACTTCTTATGTGTATTAGAGGAAGTTGAGGACAGATATTATGCACCCATCACTGTAGAAGAAAAATGCCACACCTTTGCTATGATTGACACTGGCGCACAGGCCACAATTATGTCCAAGGAGCTGGTAAAGAGTATCAATGAAGGGAGACCCCCACAGAGTCAGATCACAGTGAAGGAAAATCAAGGTCCAGTGCATAACTTTAATGGGGAGGAGGTGCCCATCATAGGTGTAACTGAGGTTGACATAAAAATAGGAAAGCACAGAATGAAACAAGAGGTATTGATCACATCTATTTGTGAAATTCCATTTCTGATGGGGACAGATTGCCTGAAAAGATTGTCTCCTCTCATAGATGGGGTGAATGGAGTGCTGTGGTCTTTAACCAAAAAACCATTGAGGCCTAAGAAACTAAAATCACAAAACAGCAACATAAATGAATGTCACACCGTTGCCAAAACAAATGATGCTGTGGAGGTATATCTCCAGAATAGTTGCATACCTAGTGTCACTGTTATATTAATGTGTCAAGACAAAATGCAGAGCGACAATGAAAAACTACCTGTACAAATATACTTGGACCCAAGGAAAAATTGGCAGACTGCCATAGATGAGCACACATTACGTTTTTATTTAAAAGAGAAAACATGCAAACAGAATATTGCTCCTAAAACAGATTCAGAAAAACACATTACCACTCTGGCAGAAATACACATGGAAGATGAGCAACCTAGGGTTCATGTTGGTATAAATGACTATTTTAAAACAATAAAAGCCACTTTAGCGCTTGGACATGAAAGGAGTTTCATTAATGAGAAATTGTTGCAAAAAATAATGGAGAGGGAAGAAATCCCGAAATTTAGGATTAAAAACTAATATGTTTCTGGGTTGGACAGTCCAGACTTTGAAAACCGAATTGCAGGCAGATGCATGCTTAAAATTAGTATTGGGCAGAAAACAATTTACCATAATGTATGGATAGTGAGTGGAGCACAAAATGAATTTTACATGGGCAATGACATCATGCACAGAATGTGTATGGTGTTAGATTTCCTTAATCAAAAAATATGGTCACGCCTAGGTGGTCCGGCACCTGAATTTGAAGACAAAAGAAGGGCTTATCATTGTGCACAACTGGTTCCTTATGCAATCGAATTACAAATGAGGAAAGATACTATTATTCCTGCATTTACAAAACAGTTTGCAATAACACTGAAATGCAAAAATGGACAGCAGATGAAAGACTCTGATGCATTTGTATGCCTGAATGAATCCATAAAACAGCAAGGCCTGGATTATGAATACATTCTATTGGTAGATATTGGTGAAGGATCTGTAAAAATTATGGTAAATAATAAAGGTTGTCAGGATATTCATTTAGAGGAAAACTCCCCATTAGGAATGGCCATACAAAAATCACATTATAAGGCAGATTTAAATAACATGGTGATTGGAAATATCCCTGAAAAGTATGTAGATGCCAAGGGTGAGTTGCCAGAACACCTGGACTCTCAGCCCAAAGGAATATTTAAAATTCATTCTGTGTATCCTTATGATTCAAATGAGACAGTGTGCTGCCATCAAGAGGATTGCATAATATTTAATTTAAATGAAAATGAAACAGAAAATCAGCCCATTGAAGTGGAAGCTGATATGCCAAAATATTTAAAAGTGGCAGCTTTACAAAAAGACACAGCCACACAGTTAGAGGAAAGCGCTGAGATTCCCTTACCAGAAGATTTTCCAGAATTTTCCAAAATTGTAGAAGAGCAGATCTCCTTAGCAGATGCGATTGACAGCAATGAGGATAGGAACAATCTGAGGGAGATATTTATGGAGTTTAAGGATGTATTTGCAAAAGATGCTTATGATTGTGGTTTAACTGATTTACATGTGGCCACACTACCAGAAGGGTGTAGCAGAAGTCCAGTGTTTGTACGCCAGTATAGACTACCTCTGACATGTTTAGAATCATTGGCAGAGATTATTAAAAATTTGGAATCGCGGGGAATCATCAGGCCCATTCACAGCACATCCAATACACCTATTTTAGGTGTGTTAAAGCCAAATGGTCAATGGCGGCTACGTGCAGACTTGAGAGAGTTAAATAAAAGAGTACCAGTATCTAGATGGCCACTGCCATTCATTGATCAGGGCCTAGCTCAGGTACATGGTTCAAAAGTGTTTACCACATTAGATCTCACCTCTGGATATTGGTGCGTGCCATTGGCAGAGGAGATACAGAATTTATTTTCCTTTACATTTGACAGGACTCAATATGCCTGGCTTAGAGCTCCGTTCGGGTACATCAATAGTGGGAGTGAATTTGGCATATTTTTGAGAAAGGCCATGCCGGATGCAGCGGAAAGAGGCACAATAGTTTACGTGGACGATGTCCTGATAAAAAGTGAGGGCCTGAAAAGCCATTTTGATGAAATAAGACATGTGCTAGGCCAATTGCAGAAAGCAGGCGCCAAAGTATCTTTACAAAAAGCACAATGGTGCAAGAAAAAAGTGAACTTTCTAGGGCATGAAGTGACTGAACATGGGCTAAATGCACAAAAGAAGAAAATAGAGGCCATGCAAAGATTAAAAGATCATAAAAATGTGAAAGGAGTAAAAAGTTTATTAGGGATGACAGGCTATAACAGAAAGTTCATTGAAAATTATGCAGAAATCACTCAACCATTGACTAAACTGCTTAAACTGAATACTCCCTGTAAATGGGAAAAAGAGCAGTCTGATGCAGTGGCTAAATTAAAGGAATGTCTTTTAAAGACACCATGTTTAGCATATCCCATAAAGGACAGGGATATCTTTATAGAAATAGGTTTTTCTGAACATTGTATGTCAGCAGTGTTATCACAAAAACACAATTTGAATCACAAAACCATTGCCTATGCAAGTAAGGCATTTTCCAAAGTTGAAATGAAATTTAATGAATGTGAAAAGGCCCTATTAACCACTGTGTGGGCGCTACAACATTTCCGCCCCATTGTTCAGGGAGAAAAGGTGATTATTGAAACAAATCATCAACCTTTGCAATTTTTAGAGAGTAAAAGAATTAGATCAGGTAATCTAGCGCAGTCCAGAATCACTTCATGGACGCTGGCATTACAAGGTTTTCCTGTAGAAGTGAGATATGGACAAAATAAAAAGAACCCAATTGCTCAAGGGTTAGCTGACTTACATGACTGCGCAGCTGAACAAATACCAAATGAAATGGAAGTGGAAACTAGTTTGCAGGAATTTGAACAATCACCACACAAAGCTTTTGATGAAAAAACATGCAAGGATTTGCCAACTGTATATGTGGATGGTTGTGCTTTTCACATTGAAAATGACAGTAATAAACAATTAGTGGCAGGAATAGGAAATGTCTGGTTGAAATGTGAAGGCGTCCCCAGTATAGGGATGAGGATTGGAGCTAGGAGCAGTCAGGTGGCGGAAATGGCAGCCATTTATAAAGCAATTGCTACTGCAGTTGATAAAAAGTTCAGTGAAATTGTCCTGGTGACTGATTCTGACTATGCACGGAATAGCTTTGTGGAGTATTTGCCTGGTTGGAAAGCAAGAGGCATGGTTACATACAACAAAAAGCCACTTAAACATGGAAAAATGATACAAGCCATAGACAAATTGGTGTCAGAGAATAATTTAACAATATACTGGAGAAAAATTTGTGGGCATTTAAAAACACCAGGAGAGGATAAGGAGGGAAATGATAAGGCAGACCACCTGGCTAAGAATGGGGCTGTGATGGGAGAATTGCTACCTATTGATTATTTAATGGGTGAAATACAAATTGATGCAGTAACACGTTCTAAAGCACCAAAGGAGGTAGATCAACCAGTGGTACAGTGGAGTCATGACACGCCAGACCAAGATTTGATTGAGGCACAAAAGAATGATCAAATTTTGGGAATCTATTATAATCATTTGATAGATCCTGAACAAAATCCTTTAACAGAAAATAATTGTATGGGAAAAGAAGAGTTGAGGGTGCTATTAAAGAACAAAACACGAATTAGATTACAGGATGGACTCATGATTAGAGAGTCCATAACAGGACAAATACAGTGGGTGGTACCCCTTTCATTCAGAGGGCTAATGCTACACCATGCACATGATGCCATAACTGCAGGCCATAGAGGTTCACAAAAAACATTGGAAATACTAAAAGATTATGCTTACTGGCCACATATGTCCCAAGATGTGGAATTATATACTAGAGGATGTCTAGTATGCGCCCAATTTAAACCTGCTTCACCAATGCATAGAGCCCCATTAATGAAAAGAGGCCTAACTCTTCCATGGTCAGATTTGCAAATAGACTATGTAGGGCCTTTAAAAAGGTCGACCAGAGGAAACCGTTATATTTTAAGTGTGGTATGTTTGATGTCAAAGTGGATTGAATGCATTCCTGCACCAGATTGTAGTGCGCAAACAGCAGCCACATTGCTGGTGAACCATGTGTTCCCAAAGTTTGGGTTGCCACAAAGAATTGAGTCAGACAGAAGAAGTCATTTCACAAGTACTCTAATGAGTAAGGTATGGCAAATACTGGGTGTGAAAAGAAAACTACATATTGCATATCGGGCGGCTTCTTCAGGTGGAGTTGAACGGTGCAATAGGTCTGTTGTGGACATTTTAAAGAAATTTGTGGCAGAAGCAGGTTCCAGCTGGGATTTACGCTTACCTTTGGTTTTAATGGCAATCAGATCAACTCCTGCCAAAGCAACAGGTGTTAGCCCCCATGAGGTCTTGACAGGTAGGAAAATGGTGTTACCACAACACCTGCTATACAGAACACATGAGCAAACACTTGTGAGTGCATCCACAGTTCATGAATATATTGATGAACTGAGGAGGCATTTGCAACATGCATTTGCTTTTGTGCAGAGAAATCTGGAAAGAGCTGCTGACAGTGCAAAGTCTTACTATGATAAAAGAACATCAGTGAGAGAATACAGTGTTGGGGATCAGGTGTACAAGTTTCATTTTGGGAAAAGTAAACAGAAAAATTCTAAATTTCTAGCAGCATGGCAGGGGCCATTTCGAATCATAGATAAGGTCTCTCCTGTAGTTTATAAATTTTGAAAAATGAAGGTGAAACGGCAATACGGCAGTTCGTCCATGTAAATCAAATCAAACCATGCCATCCCAGACATGAGATCAGGCAGCTTGAGCATGTAGAAACAGATAAAGTCCCTTGAACACAAAAAGAGAAAATAAATGGGTACAATCAGGAGGCAGTGACAGAGAAGTTAAAAAGTTTATTGTTATAATGGCACATAAACACTGTAATATATGTAAATATATATAATATAAAATAAGTAAATAAATGAATAAATACAAATATATATAATGGAAGCTCATGGTTGGTGTGCAGAGAGAAAATGTATTAAATATTGAATGCTGTTTTATATATGCTTGTTTTCTTTTTAACTTGTGTTTAATTTCAGAAGGAAAGAAAAAAAAAAAAAAAACGAAATGTTTTACCAAGCATGTTTTATTTTTGGCAAAAGGGTGAAGTTAGTATTGTGCTATCTACTTAATTTGTTTCTTTTCTATTTGATTTAGAAAATTAACATTATTTGGTCGGAGGTTCTGGGATCAGAGGCCACGGGAGACGATGGAGTCCTGGAGCCCACGTGGACGGATTCCGGGAAAGCCCCAAAGAGGGGTGAAGACCAAGGCTGCAAAGCGATCAGCATTGAAGATGATACCAATGATATGGTTAATGATGATGATATTTGGAGGGATCTTCAAGAATGCAGAAGCACAGGTTGTCATTGAACCTGGACCAGCAACTGGTATCGCGGTGGAAGCGGCACCAGGCTTCATTATGAGTGATAGAAGGATGATTTTCCAAAATATCTACATACCATTGAATCCTGAGATTTTGATTGAAAAACATTTGAACAATACCGGAATTAAGATTGAACAGACTAAAGAGTGGCTGGAAATAAGAAAAGAGGACACTAAGCAGTCAATAAGAGATATATTAATGCAGTTGGAGAAAACATTTGTGAATTCAGCAGACATTAAGAAGAGTAGAGGAAAGAGAGGTGCGGTGATGCTCGCGATATCATTGGTAATGTCTATAGTTGGAGCCATAATAGGTACCACAATATCAACAGCCAATTCTATTTCGGTAGGAACACTGAGTACTAAAGCGCAACAACTGAGTATTGACCTAGAAATAATACAAAAAACATTAGATGGGATTAGAGGGGGACTGGATGAACAAGTAAGATTCATAAATGAAACTGCAATCATTCTAAATGAACAAGCGGATGTGATGCAACGGTCAACTAAAATAATACTTAAGCATGACAGAACTTTAAATGAAATATTGAACATAATGAGTCCTGTTGATAGACTATTAACGAATTATATGAGAGAAGTTCAAACTGCAGTTTCACAATTGATTCAAGGACATATCCCCTTGTATTTTGTTTCGCAGGATATTATTCGTCAAATGATAGAAAGATTGACCAGGAGGGAAATTGATGTGATACAGGTAAAAATTGCATTCAAAATGGGTAATGCAATGCCATTATACGTGGACTTGGAAAGACTAGAGATCGGATTTTTTGCTATGCATCCCATATGTAGCTCCTGAACTTATTTATCAAACGAAGTGGGTACACAATGTGGGATTTTGGCAAGAGGACACATTTATTAAGATTTAGACTCCAGAAGTGGTGGCATTTCAGTCATGGGAACCTGAAGTTTATTTAATACCAAACCTGGAAACATGTGTCAAATTTAAAGAACAAAATTATATGTGTCCAGGTAAACCGTTTGTTCCTGATGCCACAGATGCTATTTGTGGTTTGAAATCTGACTCAAGTATATCAGAAGGATGTGAAGTGATTATTAGCAATATGGGGAGTGAAGAACTGGCACAGGCTAAAATGGTCAGAGGTAAATGGTTGGTCAGCACCTGTTTAAAGAACATGACGGTAGTACATTTAAACCATGGAACATACGTGGTTAAACAGGTGAAATATAATGTTTTTTATTTACAGGTTCCAAAGGATACAATTGTGTCAATTGGGGGGTTAACATTGTTTCATGTAACAAATGATGTTTGGGAAAGCCAAGTGGAAAATATCGATTTTTTTCAAAGGGATACTTTTCCAATAGATCCGGATGTGGAATATTTATTGAATCACAAAGAAAGACATGTTATAAAAATGAATTTGAGAAAAAACAATATTACAATTAGTAATCTGGGGATAATAGAAGTGGAAAGATTTAATTGGGGAACCTGGGGGGAACGCTCAATAGTGGGTTTGGCTGTCCTGGTGCTAATCATGGGTGGATGGTTGATTGTGCTATCAGTAAAAATGAAAATGTTACTGATTTTAGTAGCTACGTCAGGAAGAGAAAGATATCCCAATACACATGCATTTTAAAAGAAGAAAAAGAACAAGTTGTTTTTAGGAATTGGCTTGGATCGTAGCCAAGTTCTAAAAACAAAAGGAGGGTATGTAAGGATATTTGGCATGTTATAGCACAGAGTACAGCACTACTGCACAGGTAGCATTTTTTATGCAGCACCACTACATGGGTGTGGTGCATTGCTATATGTGTTGCCAGAGTAACATGGACATATAAGTAAAGACAGGCTATTCAGTCAAAAAACGATTTTTACATATAAGATGCAAATCCATTTTTACAGTTAAAAGCACACATCTGCCCATTCAAAATGCACAATATTTTTCACCTGAAATGCCTATGTTGCAAAAGACACATTTGAAAATTAATAACTAACCTTATTAATAACTAACCTGACTAATAAAACTTCATTTAACATAACCCACTAATAAAAATGTGTCTCCACTGCAGAATTAGGCCTATTATCAAAGTGAACTTTTAATCGCACATTCATTTTTTTCTCTGCTGCTCTGTCCACATAACTACAGGAAGCAAAGAGCTCGAAGGAACAGGAAATCAGTTTGTTACAATTGCCACTGTAGAAGTGAGCCATTGTGTAGTGAGGGAGGAGATGACATGATTGATTCTGATTGGAGCAGCGTCATAGCAAGTATCATGCTAGAGGCTGTGATTAGAACTTTGCTGGGGAAGCTTGAGAAGAGGGGGAAGGAGTGGACATCTTGCAGAGCTGGGAGAAGGATCTCTTTCCTGGCTGGGGCATTCCTGCTGCAAAAGCTGAGAGCTCCAGGCAATAACCCCGGTTTGAGAACGGCAGACGCTTGTTCTCACTGGGGTTGATCTTCAAGGGAGCCAAATTCAGAGAGAGAATAGCCGGAGAAAACTCATGCTGAACAGATAAGGTAATTACAGAAGCGAGTGGGAGCTGTGCGAAAGTGCGCGAAGCTGTTCAGTCAGTGTATTAGAGGGAGTCTCAGTCTCTTATCAGCATATTTAATGTTACCAATTGGATATATTCTCGCAGCTCTCTGTTCATTTTATCACAAATAATGTTGTACCATTTTATTTATTTCTGTAAAAAAAGTTAAACTGTGTTTAAATGAAATTTCTATAATACAAAAATATTTGAAAACAGATAGCTAGTGTGTATTATTTTCTCTTTCATTTTGCATGGCGAAAGGTTTAAACGTGGGTAGATTTTTAAACAGTGCAATTGTCATTTTAAAGCAGATGTGTGCATGATTCTATTCAGTATGGACAGTTGTGAGTGACTGTTTGTAGCATAGCCTGTTGGAGGTACATGAGTCAACGGGAAGAGAGACTCTCTGGACATAGTTCGCTACCATATATGAGGTAGTGGAAATTACCACAAAAATACCACAATTGCCCATGGTGGCACACAACACTAACACTGAAAATGTGGTATCCCTAAAATGTAGGCCTGAGGTCTCTCTAGTGATCAAGAACAATCTAGATAAAAAACAAGGGATGTTGGATGTTGGGGCCACAAATAAACCAACCACTATACCAACCAACCACGCAAACTACCGCGCATACTATCTAAATAGGTCTGAATTCTGAAATAATGCAATGTATTATTGTCATGTGTGACCCAATATGAATACAGAGAGTGATTATTGCTAAAGGTATTTTGGCGGTAAGAAAATACTGCAAAGCCCCAAATATCCACAAAATACCCAACAATAGGAAAGGGGAAGAGACAGTGAGAAACAAGATAGTGGAAGGCTTCCTCTAGTGACCAGAGCCCTCCTTCCTATCTGACTCCCGCCCCTTCACCCCTTACTGTCAACAAAGGCCTTAGGACATGAAGTACCCTGGTGTGAGCCTACTCCTTCGGAATGGTTGTGCACCTTGATAACAGGACCCAGGACAGCTGCCTGCTGTATGGCTGTCTCTGAGGGAGAGTGTTACCGGCCCTCGAAAAGGGGATCAGAGAGAGGCTGGGCACATTGGTTTTCTGTCCTGCCATTTGAATGTATTGAACTGTCTGACCTGGATACTCATTCCCTTCCACAGCAGAGCTGACTCACAGGAGCTGACACATGTGTGATATCAATTTGGATGTTGTCATGATGATAGGTGGTGGCATGCACCATGCCTAAACTCATGCATAGCGTATTCCTAGACATTACTCTGACACCAGCATGGGGTACTCATGATCATCAAAGTTTTGGTAAAGGGCCATACCTATGCCACAGTGACTTGACTGTTGCTGCATTGGTTACATGGGCATCTTGTGGCATTTGAACTGCCTCTATGGCACAAGCAGAGCAGGTCCTTAGGATCAGGCTACTGATGCAGCAGGCACAAATACAGTGTGCTTTTGGCATGACATTGGCAGTACAGGAGGATATGGTTAGCAGATTAGCCTTGGGAGAAGAAATTACCTGCATCATTTTATGTATTAATAACAATAAAAAAGCCAGGGCTTTGACCCTTGCCAGGTGGCAGTTCCCCACAGGTTCGATATCAGAAGGCAATGTCCATTTGTTGCAAGAACTGGGATTGGACCCCTAGAGCAGGCACACTTAAGTTCAATCATCCAGGTTGTTTTCCTTTAAAAGAAGGGGTTCCCCACCTCTTCTTTGAATCATCTATGGGCTTCAAACCTTCAAAAGGATTTTGTTGGACCTTGTAGGGAAATCAGCCCTTACCAAAGTATACATGTTAAGAGGTGAAGGCAGGTGTTCCAAGGCAGAAGCTAGCCAAGCTCTCTCCCCAAACAATCCCTAAGGGCTGGAACATAAACTGCATCTCTGCCAGCCACACAGCTGCCCAGGACCTCACCATGTTGAAGGACCCCTGGAAGGTGCGTGCCTTCCTAACCCATGTTTAGGAGCCTGAGAAATAACTCAATCTGTCTCTTAGATCCTGAAGTGGAACTCAGCTCCTGAAAACCAAGATAGCCATTATTCCTGCCATTTTGCCAACGAAAGGCTGTAAGTCGTGATTCGATTTTGTTCAACCAATATCGAATTACAAGGACTCTCTGCAGCTTCCTTTGGCACTCATCGACCTTCAAACCACTGTACTGCACCATCTAAAAGCATGTTGTTGAATCAGCTCAATCGAAGAATTACCACTGCATCTGCAGTGCTCAAACCCCTGTTCAGATTGCCAGCCTCTTCATCACCGAATGAGTTGCTGATCGAACCGATCCTGATGTTCTTTCTGAACTGCGTCTTTCGAGCCTCCGCATTGTATGAACTGTGTATCCCATCATCAGCCCTTCCTCCATCAAATCTCGACTACCGAACCAAGACTGAAGACACAGACATTCTGCAGCATTTGATGAACATTTCAAACCATATCCTTTTCCAGCTAGACATTTCAACATATGCTTGCCATTGGATGACTGTGATTGCACCATTTTTAACTGCATCAGACTGCTGAACAGCTTCGAGACACCTAGACCTCAGAAATTGGCAAGGTCGTATTAATACCCTTCTGCATCTCAAGAACATATTCTTTGAACATAGTGATTGTTATTGTCTTTTCTCCCCATGTCTCATTACCCAGAGTGCTGCATCTTGCTATCTTGCATGTGCTGTGTTCTTTCTCTGGGGTTGGTTTTTACAGTGTAGATATTTTTACACAAGTTGTTTAATTAAGTATATAGATTTGTTAAAAGAACATTTATTGGACCTTCCGTTATTTTGGCCTGTTATACTTTGCTGTCTGTTTTGCTACTGTCATCACAATCACACTCCTCTTAAGAGCAACCGTCCCTCAGTCTATGCTACCACAAAAGGTGAAGGAGGTATATCTCTTAACTGTGCCTGTTATACCTTTATGGATGTGTTGGTTCTTGGTTTGTCAAAGTGAGGGCTGAGAATCGACTTTAGCCTCTACTCATCCGTATACTCCTGCATGGCATAAGTCAATTCATCACACGCACTCAACCTTTTTAAAGGCATATGTGTCAACAATTATATTTCCCATTAATTAGCAAGACACCCAGTGTTGCCAGAGAGCCTAAACAAACAAAGGATGTTTGTGTAGCAAGGCAGGGTGGGAGATTAAAACAGTGTATTTCACAGAACACCTCTTGTTAAAAATTGGGTCAACATCCATGCCTTCTATAATCAGATCTACAAGTCAACACATGAAATATGATATGATAGGTTATTTAAAACCCGCTGAATACCCAGAGGTTTCTAAGTATGGACCCGGAGATTGGACCAGTGTTGAACCGTGTTGTCTTGTTTCCAAGGCGTGCACGTTGCCGCTGAGCTATCCTCCCGAGAGGATAATGCTTTAGATGCTATAGATGCCAGGTTGCCAACTGTACACATGAACAATTTTCAATAGACCTCATATAACTTTAGGGAACTTAATGTATTTTTGAAGTATTGAACAATTGTATGGCCCCTATACAGCAAATGGTGCAACCAGATGAGAAGTTCTTTTGACACACTAATCATCCAGGTGCATCATTAATGTCTAACAGAATGGCACTATCTATATTTAAGATTATTTAGCTGGGAAGCTTAGGTGAGTAAGACTAAAGATTGTAGTTTCATAGCATAAATTACATGGACTTGAATCAAGTGGAGACAAGGATAGAGGAGGAAAAGTGGGAGGCAGAGCCTTCAAGATCGGGCAAGGGAAGAGGCCGGTCAGTGATGGACTTGAATCAACCACAGAGATTTCCCCAAGAAATCCAAGCCAAATGAATCCACTAATGGTCCACAACCACACATATTTTTCACCCTCAGGCCTACACACACCAACCCACATACACATTTTTCCATACTCCACATCTCTCCACCCATATCACTACATGATCAGCTAATGGTGGTGACTAAAGTCCAAATGTGACCCCCTGCGTCAAGTACCGATAGGTGGAAAGGAAAAGTCATCCAGTTGAGGTGTTTCATGTCACGTGGGTAGGCTGAGCAAAATTATTCCACACAGTTTCTGTGAAGACATGCCACAACGATGTACCATTAGGAAGTTACGTCTTAATGGAATGAACTAAATGATTCAGACTGATTTTTCTGTGTGAATGTGTGGAGCTCTGTAAAACTAAACACAAAATCCAAAGTTTTCTGTGCACAGGGCCCCATATTTTGGGATGGCTGGATGCTCTATTGGTAATATTGCTTATCACTTGGAACATTACTACAATTAGGTATTCTTGTTGTTCAATTGTCTTTAGGTCATCAGTTTATAAGCAAGTACAGACGATAAAATAGATTCCTTATCATGTGTTTATATTTAGAAAATATGACATAGAATACGAGAACTGTTCTGATTTGAACTGAGGTCAGTCTTCCTTCACATCAGAACAGTTTCACCAAAACTCACCAGGGGCGAGTACATCCTAGGAAATCTCAAATATGCCCATTCAAATAATAATAATAATAATAATAATAATAATAATAATAATAATAATAATAATAATAATAATAAAAGAATGAGCAACTGTTTAAGGTAATCTAAGCACATATCAATTGGATATGTAGTGTTCTAGCAAGGATGGATGTGGCGTACATTTTACACTGCAGAGGCAGCTGGAAATATGCATGAACAAGGCTGCAGGGAATATGACAGCAGGATGATGTCTTAATCCGTCCATTCTCCTCTGGATGCCCCCTCCCCCTTTTTGTTAGCGATAAATATATCCAGCGTGCATGAAAGCAGCAGGCTGGTTCTGCGTTCTGAGAGCCACTTGTTCAGAGGTTTGGTTTTCAGTAAAGCATTCTGCCAAGGTGAGGGGATGGCGCCTGCACTGCTCTCCATTAGCCGCCTTCTATCATGGTAATATAGATACAGCGAGGGAGGATGAAACAGCGCACTGATGATAGGAGGTGACAGGCACTGAGAAGGCATCAGACACCTCAACTTCACAGGCTGAGTTTCTCCTCCCGGGCATCTTTGAAATGCTGAACAAGCTTTTCATTTGATCCTCGCCAAGAGCAGGAATCAGCCCAAGCAGGCGGGGAGAGCAAGTCGAGGGATTCCCAACCAGCGTTCAGATGGTCTCAGGCACATATCCGCAATGCAGTAGGTTTGTTTCCACTAATTGGTTTATTCAGTGCAGCTACGAATTGGCATCAAATATGAAGAATATAAGCGGCCATTCCAGCTATCAAGCAATGGCCACCAAATCCACCCTGAAAGGCCACAATGTGAAGACACTTTTCATTCTTTATGTTGAATATTATGACTTAAATTTCTGGTAACATCCTGAAAAGTTTTTTTTTTTTTCTCGAGAATTGCTCTCTTTATAAACAAACTATCACACATATGAGTTTTGTTGTATTCAGGTGGCACCATGTAGGCAGTCTTTCTTCAGTCTGGTTTGACTTATTAAATGATGTCTGTTATTTCAATTGTTTCTGCATTAGGTTTGCTCTGCTTTCTTCTCTAATGCCTAGACGATGGCTGCTCTGCTCGCAACTGCAAGCAGATTCTCGATGGCGGGAAATGACCGATGGCCATGCTTCTAAATGAGGTCGATTGTAAGAAACGAGAATTTCACAAAGAAACAGTGATATTATTTTCAGTTGTGAAAGAAACATCCAGCGTTTGGAAGATGAATAAATACCTATAACAAGGTGCTATCAAGTCGAAAGGTGTGCATTACTACAGTTCACATTGTCCTTGAAAAATCAATGCACACCCTAGTTCTGCTACCTGGGAAGTTACCCCGAAAACTGCTGAAAACAAGTGCTGGACCAATTTCCGGCTGTTTCCTAATGCAAAATGCTAATAAACGCGAGATTATATTTTCTGCAGCAACTGCAAACATTTACAAAGTTACAATTGCCTGCAGATTTGCAGTACATATGCACTGTGCATAGTCGCAAACATGACATTTGCACACAGGTATTCAGAAACACTAGCTCCAATGGCCTTTTGTTTCAACCAGTTGTGTGAGTGCTCAGGGAGTGCAGTGTCATCCTGAAAAGCTGTGCTTGTGATGAAGACCTGTTCTGCCCTTTTAGTACATTTGACTCGAGAACAGCTTGGCATCAACCTTGCAAACTGTACTGTCCCTGCCAACCGACTATCCACTGCCTTCCTGAGTTGCCTGTAAACTGCACTGTGGGAAACCTGCCTTTGGTTGAATTGATGTCAGCCCTGATGTCCCATTCATAGCCCCTACTTGCATCCTGCTCTGACATCTGCTTCCAACCTTCCCGTTGGTGTACCAAAACAAAGAGGCCTTCCTCACCATCCTTCAGATGTGTGGCAGATTTGCTTGCTGACATCCATCACATCTCCAAACCATTGTGGTTTCAACCGAGCCAGGTTGAGAGAATGAGTCAGACCAAATTTTCTGTAGAAAAACCAAGCATCTTGTTGGATTGGATTGTAGAGCACAGTGGTGGCTGCTATCATAGGGCGGAAGGGCACCGCCCCCCCCCCACCTAGGAACCCCCACCAGGTGTGAGTGTTAAACAGATTCAAAAGATTAGATTAAGTTCTTCTGAATCTGTAGCAGCGCGGAGGCGCTGTGGGAACCATGACCTTCTTATTGTTGCAGCCGGCCCATGAATAGGATTCCTATTCATGGGCCGGCTGCAACAGCGGGGCACGTCCCGCTTTACATTGATCTTGCCCATAGTAAAGTGCGTGGAGCTCATAGCACCACGCACTATACGTAACCTTTTTAAGTAGGAGGCTGGCGGTGCGCTTCAGGGGTGACCCCTCCAGCATCACTATTTGCGCAAACAACACACCAAAGATCTATCTAGTCTCCGTCCCTCCCTCCCTTCCATCGATACAGTAATGTCATTAGCTATTTGCCAATGGCTAGCAAACAGCCAATGACATTACTGTATCTATGGAGGCAGCCAATCACTTGAGTGTGGGGGTGGGCCAAGGATGACTCATGGTGGCGCGCTTCTCCCCCCCATTCTTTCATCGTTGTGATTACGTGTTGGTGTGCTTATGCAGTGCTGCCCTGCCCATGGTCAACCTGAGAGAAAGGCAGCGCAGGACATGTTTGCCCTCTGATTCGCAGTAAGTAACTTTTTCAGCCCGGCCATGTGTACTTAAGGGAGGGTGACCACTTCTTATTAAAAGTGACATGCTTGCACGTTCTTATTTGCTCTCAACATAGTTGTGGGATCAAAAAAAAAAGTTCTGTTTACCCAGCGGGAGGAGGTAAATCTATTTCAAACACACGTATAATCCGGGTCTTCTGCAGCAGTAATGACCATGCATGCAAACACTGCCTGTGCAGGTTCTATATTAATCACTTTGAGCCACGTACTGTACTTAGTGGCACTAAGAACAGTACGTGGCTCAAAGCAATTATTATAGAACCTGCACAGGCAGACGCGGGATAGACATCAGTATGTTGCTTCTTCTGGCATGTAACTAGTTATTGTGTCAGGAATTCTATGCATTGCTTATGTCATCGTGAGTAATATGAAGCGTACCTCTAATCTGTACATGTGTGGGGTCAAATAGCAAACACTCTTGTTTACACACTGCATACGTGTTTTCACGCACTCACTGCAAATCAAAGTGCACTATGTAACATGCGCCTAGCCTATCCGTAATGTGCATCCTCGTCATTAGTGTTCTTATATGGACTAGATTGATTTTTTGAGGGGGCATGCTTTCTTTTTTTAAAATGTTTGTTGTTATTTTTAAATAATGATTTATTTTCGCTTTGGTTTTCGTCATAAATATTCTGCTGCAATGGCTGTATTTTGAGGAATGTATTGTTTCTATCCATTGACTGTTTGTTCCCTCCATCTCGCGCCCTCCTGCTGGCAGATAGTTCAGGGGCAACGTGCTCAACTTGGAAGCAGGACGACACAGAGCAACACAGGTTCGAATCCCGGTTTCCCGCTTAGAAACCTCTGGGTATAAAGCACGTTATAAATAACCTATCACATCATTAATGCTGCCTGTCCTGACCCAGTACTACTGGGCCTGGCCATGGCAACTTTTAATTGTTGCTTGACAATCCTTTCTTGGCCTACTCGTAGTGTTCTAGTTGAGTGGGCTGAGCTCCAGAAGCCAGTGTGCTTGCCCACAAAAACATAATTGGACGGAATTCTGCACCAAATGTCCCCTGACAGGCCCGATATGTTTTGTTTAAACAAACAACTCAGCCCACCCGCCTTTCACCAGTCCCAGCAGGTCTCTACCCTGACTGGACTGACACACGGGCCTTCAAGGGGGGATACATTGCAGGTGCTGTAATCTCCAGCCCTGCCAGCACCCCAGACTAGGTCTTCTATCTGGCCCCTTATACCAAGGCACAGCGATGTGCTCCAGGCTTGAGGGTATTTTCATTTGTTTCATTCACTTAATGGGAACCGGGACTACAACTCCCAGAAAGCAATATACAACCTGGGACACAAAAGCCAAAGACTGAAAACACGTTGATCCCGTGTGCTAAAGGATAGTAAAAGCTGATTAAGCTCCAATATGAAAAGCAGTTACCTCACTATAATGTCTGAAATCACACACTTAAGGACTGCTGTAAGAATGAGCTGTCTACTGTCCCCTTCCTCTCTTTCAATCACTCCCCTGACATACAAGTTCTAACATCCCATCACCATTTTAGTTGCCTAAAAATATGTGCATATGAACACAGTTGCAAACAATGAAATGCTTTACATTTGTAATTGTTGAGCCTTTGTTAACAGTGCACAGCAGACCCAAGTACCGCGTATCCCCTGTGTCCTGTCCTGCCTGCAAATGGCTCTGTACCTGAGCCAGGTCAAGTCAACACAAAATTTCACGGGGTCTAAAGCCCTGTTTGCCCAGAGATCCACATATAGGGGGTCATTACGAGTTTGGAAGAAGCCATGGGGCTATTAGCGCTATGGCTGCCTCCAAACCCGGATCCAGGTCCGGTCTGACATAATTGGCACTTACCGGGTCATTCTGACCTTGGAGGACCCAGTAAGTCCCTATTCTGTAGACCATTCCCCATTCCCATTTGAGCCCCCATAGGGCTCAATGGGAATGGGGAAGGCGCTAATTCAGTTATTAGCGCCCTGGTCCCATAGCGGGACCCGCAAAGGACGTGTGATCAAACTACATGTCCTTTGCGGATCCCGCTAAGGGACCTCGGAATTGGGCGGTAAGGGTTTAATGACACCGGCATCATTACCGGTGACCGTTAACCCTTACCGGCCAACTCAGAATGAGGCCCATAGACTAGTAAGTGAGTAACTATAATGAAGTTGTGCCTGGGGGGCGGGCAATGCCAGATCACTTGACCTGAGGAAAGCGCACTCGCTCAAACATTCCCACAGGGAAATGTACGCCCCACCAGCTTTCAAACTCACCAGCCATCCCTGAAAAGGAGTTGGGGTACTGGATGTCCTGAGTTTTAGAGGAGAAGTGAGAGAACAAAGCCATACAGAGTGCCTCGCAGGGAACAGGAAAGGTAAAGAATACAACATGATTGACCAGTTACTTACAGATTTGAAAGAGTTTGGCCGAGTTGTTAGAGGTCACACAGACGGAGGCTTCAATGTGTGTTGTCTTCTTGATGAGTGTTATTGCTTCGACTGGCATTTTGGTGTAACCAGTCTAGGGATGTCTAAATGTGACCTGGCAGTCCTTACTGTAATGTTATTACACTGGTCTACATTGTGCAGCCAGTTGGACATGTTTTCATTGTGTCATGCAATTTGTATGTATTGTATTGGTGTTACCCTACAAAACCATTGCCAACACTCTGGCTTTTTTGATTTTAATAATGTTTTTATTGTGGCAAATTACAGACATCATGTGTAGCTTATAACTAATGATTAACAGAGGTTAACAACATTAACTAGTAAAGAATTTGGATAACACTTAACATATTCATTAAACATTTGAGTTATTGTACATAGTTCATGAAGCATAGTTTATAGAAACAATTTAAAATAAACATGAATTATTATAGCGAGTCTGCAAGGAATTAATTAGGGGGAATTATAAAGGGGGAGACAAACTTATAGAAAGACAGAAAACATACTACAGAGAAATGGGAGGAGGGTAAAGGGGAAAGATAGGTATAAAGTATTATATGATCAGACTGTTAGTACAACTGTAATCATGATGTATGACAGGCCTATGAGTAAGATTATAAGCAAATAACTAATAGATTGAGTATGAGTATGTGTGTTCAAGTGCCATGTGCAGTTACATTGAAACAGTTGAGATAGTGTATAAAAAAAACATTTAGCATTGTATTTATGGATAGTATTCAAATTATTAGCCATACACAATTCCATTTTTTGAATATGAAAAATAGAGTTCCAAATCCTCTGGTAGATAGAGATCGGTAGTCTTTCCAGTTGGCTGTGATACATTTCAAAGCAATGACAATCAATAAATCATAGGGTTTGGCTGAGTCAGGGGAGAAGTTTGTAGTTAATGCCAAACTTCCCAAAAAGATATTCAAGAAGGGAACAGAATATTAACAAAAAAAATAAGCCTGATGAACTTCCAAATGTCTTGCCAGAACCTGAAAGTAAATGGACATTCAAAGAACATATGCATATATGAAGCAGGAGTCAGACCACAAGACCAGCATTTAACATCATCATTTGGTTTGGTCTTTACAAGCTTAGCAGGAGTAATACATGCTCTATGAATAAAAAATAAAAAAATTATGTTATATATGCTGAAACAGATATATTTTTGGTTTTAGCAAACAAACGTGACCAAATATGATAATCAAACGTGCATTTTAGGTCATATTCCCACTGTGACGAATAGAGCAAACATCAAATGTTGAGGTGAGCATATTATAACATTTTGAAGCTCTCACATCCTTAATCATGGTAAGCTGTAGTAGTCTAAAGCCGTCTGGAGAATGAATCTCATTAGAGAAGTGATAAAGTGCATCTAGACAGGAATTAATTAACTTGTTGTAGTACTGAAAGTCTGCTTTGGGGATTGCAAATTTGGATGATATTTTCTGATAGGGGAGAATGGAAGGACCATTGATAATGTGTTGAATGAATCTGATTCCTTTTTTGATCCATGATCTGTGATTTAAGGCCTTGTTATTAATCACAATATTTTTGTTATGCCATCCTTGTAGGACTGAAATGGATGCTTTAATTGGGTCCAAGACATTCATGGATGTAGGTTTAAATATGTAGATGAGGTCAGTGACGTTGTAAGGGTAAGCTGAGAGTTTTTCTAACGTGCACCATGTGGGAGTATCAGACGTGTCAGGATCTGCAAACCAGTGGCGGGATTGCTTTAGGAGAAATGCAGAGTGGTATAGATTGAAGTCTGGAAATCTAACCCCACCCATTTCATAAGGTGCTTTCAGTTTGGTTAAATCAATTATTTTACTTTTTTCTTATGCCCCATAGAAAGTTGAGTAAAATAGAACATATAGATTTGAAAAAGGAAAGAGATAGTGGAACAGAAAGAAGCTGTAGGTAGTACAGTATGATAGGGGACAGCATAATTTTAATTATATCTAGATGTCCCCACCAAGAGAGGTAAAGGGGAGACCATTTGGATAGTAGGTCTTTAAGAGTGTCGAGTAAGATCTTAGTGTTGAGTTTGACTGTGTCTTGGATTTGGGAACAAATCTAATACCTAAGTATTTAATAGAGCAACTGCACCATTTAAGACCAAACGCATCATAATTTCTGATTAATCTCTATTTAATTTATATCCTGATACTTGACCAAACTGAGATAAAGCATTGAGTAGATTGGGTAGGTTTAGTTTGGGATTCTTGATAAGAAAAAGGATATCGTCTGTGTACGCTGCTATTTTGGTACATGAAGCGCCTGCCGAAATGACTGGGATATTTTTACTGGATCTTATTAGTTCCAATAATGGTTCTAGTGAAAGAATATATAGTATAGGTGAAAAGGGTCAGCACTGCCGATTTCCTCTGAGTAAAGGAAAAAAGGAGGCTGTTTGGCTATTTAGATAGATGGAAGATTTGGGGTATGAATAAAGAAGTTTGACCAATGAAATTCATTTATCCCCACATACGTGCCAGTGCACGGCTTGAAACATAAAGTTCCAATTTACACAGTCAAATGCTTTTTTGACGTCCAATTCAATGGCTGTGTAGCCTTGCTTATCTTTTCTGTCTTTGGCTACTAAGTTAATGGCATTAAGTAACAGTCTAGCATTTGAGGATCTGTTGGAGCTTTTACATAACCAGTTTGGTCTGACTTAACAAGGGCAGGGAGCGAGGATTCAATTCTGTTAGCTAGTATTTTAGCAAAAACTTTGCTTTCAGTGTTGATGAGGGAAATGGGTCAATAATTACTGGGGAGTATAGGGTCTTTTTCTGGTTTAGGGGATATAATGAGCAATGCTTCTGAGAATGACCCAGATGATATTTTTTGGGGTATAAAATATGAGAATAGTGTTTTTTTTAATTTTTTTTTATTATATAATCATCAAAGTGATTTTTACAAGAAGATGAAGAAGGTAACGTAAGATTTCAAAAGTAAAAGCGAAGGTAAAAGCAAAAATAGTAGTAGAAAAAGTAAAGATAGAAGATGAAACTGAAGAACTGGTTAACAATGAAAGCCAGAGTGGAAACACAGATGGTAATAGTGAGGACGAAGGCAAAGAGAACAGGACAGAAGAGGATCACTCCCCACAATCTGTTTGTGTTAACCCATTCTGGGGAGGCTGTAGTGGTGCTTGTAGAAAGATCTGGTCCAAAATTGTTGTGGCTGCTATGGTCCAGGAAGGTCTCAAGCCTCCTATTAAGCGTTCCCACCAAAGATCTTCTTCCCTTAGGTAGGCATTCTTTAGATGGTGCAATATATATGGGGATCTAAATTTGTCTGTACCAGGACACAATAGCAAAAGATGACGTGATGTTTCTGGTTGGTCGGGGTCGTTACAAAAGCGGCAGGTGTTAGATGGTGAAAGACCTCTTGAATGTAAAATTTTGTTTGTAGGTAATAAATTTAACCTTGCACGAAGAAGTGTATTCCGAGTTTTTCTGCTTGGGTGTTTTATCAGAAAAGGTTGGATTACGTTCAGTTTTCTGCATGTTGGAGGTAAATGGGTGGCACGTTTGTACTCAGATGCCTTGTCCAATGTATTTATCCAATCCATTTCTTCAATTCGTGCTTTAGTTTTTGTTGGAGTTCTTCCATCGAGCTGCCGCAATTTTCAAGTTCAAATTGCCGCGGAAGTAGGATCTTTGATCTTCCTGTACAGCATGACTGATGCCCTTTTGACTATTTTGACTATTGAGTCTAGAGAGGAGAGGGAGAGTTTGCGTCTTATCAAGGCGATCGGAGTCGATGATGGTAAGTTCAAGACTGAGCGCCAAAAAATACTCTCCAATCTAGCCCATAGGGACTGGGGTAAAGATGGCTTTGCGTCGGCTCCATAAGTGATAGCTGGAATAACTTTGCCCCGGTAGAATTTAAGTAGGGTAGAGAAACTAGTATTTTCATTTTTTTCCACAAGATGGTGTTGCATCGCTGTATCTTTCGCTGTGGAGTCAATGAGGACTCCCAGGTATTTAAATTCTGTCACTTGTTCAATTTTGTTTCCTGTCAGGAACCACGAGTTCTTCTTTTTCCTTTGGAGATTTTTTCCCAACACCATGATCTTTGTTTTCTGTTTGTTTATCTCTAAGTCATTATTTACTGTGTAAGTGTTCAATGCAACCAGCTGGTGTTGTAAGCCAATTGGGGTCTGATCCAATTGGTTATATCATCCGCGTACAGAAGTCTTGGGATCTTCTCTTTGCCTAATTCTGGAGGAAATGCTCGTAAACCAATTATGGTTTCTTTGTAGGCTCCGAAATATGAGAGGAAGAGGGCTGGTGCTAAAGGGCAGCCCTGTTTAACTCCTCTGTCAGTAGTTATAGCTGACGAAAGCAGGCCTCTAGTGTTCATTCGTACCTGTACCGAAGTGGAAGCATGGAGAGCCTTGATGGGATTTAGAATTTCCTGTGGACAGTTCCATTTGGTAAGTTTCTCCCAGAGTTTCCTGCGATGGACAAGGTCAAAGGCCTGGAAAAGGTCTATAAATGCCAGATAAAGGTTCCTGTTGGATTCACGAGCTTTGGCTTTCAAAAGGCTGAGAATAAAAATGTTTATGCTGGTACCTACACCCTTTTTAAACCCAGATTGAAAATTATCGTTACAGGTGCACTTTTTGCCCATTGGTTGAAATGATCCAGCAAAAGGGAGCCGTAGATCTTCCCTATAACGTCAAGCAGAGCCACTGGGCGAAAGTTCCTAGGATCATCTTTCCTACCTTTTTTAAATATAGGGATAATAATCGCTGAGGTCCAGGTAGGCGGGATTGTGCAAAAGGTTGTACATTTGTAGAATATTAAGCTCAGCAAATGTGACCATTCTTCTGGTGCAGATTTCACGTTCTCATTTGACAGACCATCAGGGCCTGGGGCCCTTGATTTCTTCAGTTTTGATATTTTTTCCAAGATTTAATTTCTGTCTGAAAGATCAGCCCATGGTGCTCTTGTCTGGGGTGTTAAAGGGAGCTCGGCCATGTCTGGAGAGCAAAAGAGTTTCGAGTAGAACTCAATCCAAGATGCTTCCGAAATGCTGTTCAGCATCATTGAGGCTGTCTCTTTAGCTCGTGGGTTAACCAAACTCCAAAACTCTCTAGAGTTGGATTTTTGGATTTGTTCCAACATGTTTTCGGAGTCTTGTCGGTATAATATTAAACAGTGCTCCCGTAGCCAGCTTTTATAGGCTCTCGAAGCCTCTTTTGCATACGCCCTATTAGAGGGCGTGTTGTTTCTCAGGGCCGTCCTTTTTGCTTTACGAAGGAGGCTTCGCTGGGCCACCACGAGGGCATCGAAATTGTGAGCGTGGATTTGTTTTGAATTTATCCCCTTCAAGCTTTTTGTCGTGGTTCTGTGAGGTTCCAAAAGTGGTCTGTAGTCAACCTTCTCTGCTTCCTGCGCACTTCCATATGAAGAAGTAAATGCTCGAATGTTTGCCTTTGTAATTCTAACCCGGTTGCCTTTTCCTTCCAGTTCAATTCTACCTGAGTAATGGGCTAATGCTGGTTTTGTAAATGCCCATTTAACAACCAGGAGATTGTGGTCACTTTGATTAGTCTGGCGGATGCTGAAATCTGTCAGCCTTGCTAGTAAAAATTCAGAGGCGAAGATATAGTCTATTGTTGAATGGGCCATGCCTCGTTTCCATGATGGTAAAGCAGTGGAGTCTGGGAGAGCAAATGCAGTGTTAAACAGTTGCCTGGCCAACATCAACTTGTGCCAAGCTAGACCTTGTCTGCAAGGAATGAACTGTGCGGGACTTGAGACGATCGAACTTGGGGTTGGACATTTGATATTTAAGTCTCCGCATACTATGACGTCACAAATCCCGAACTCTAGATATACTGAGTCCAGTGTAGAAGTCACTGTGTCGAATAGTGCAGTCTGTTGCATCGTTTTGTGATTCCAATAAATGGACATCACTAGCAAAAAAGTGCGTGTATACTGGTCCTCGGCGGGCTCTCTTCGCAGGCAGGAAATTAGTACCGCAATGACGTAAGGGGACTTCAATATGATTTTTGTTATTTCTAGTCCCACTCCCATCCGGACAGCAACAATTAGGCCTGAGGAAGGCCTTCCTTTGTTTCCTGCTAATGCTTCTACAAAGGCGAGTTCAAAACCATCCAGTGAGGGTTTAGATTGTAGCCAAACTTCCTGAAGACAAAGGATGTCATATTCTCCTAGGTTGATGTCACCGGGAGTTGTTAAGTGTAGAAACCCTCTTGTGTTCCAGGTCGCAAGGGAGAGTGAATGTTGTGCTTGGACAGTTTTTGAAACAACTGGTGGCTATTTGTGAAGACGAGTAGTCAAAGCTTTGGGTAACCAGGCCCATGTGGTGGAGTTAAAGTTCGATCTTGCCTGTGTCGCCCTTTGATTTTCCTCTAGTGGAGTAGTCGCCTTTGTCGTTATTAAGTTGCTGGGGTGGATATCTTGCCCGTTAGGTGACGATTGGGCCTGATCCGCCTGGATGGTTGGTAGTAGTTTACTTGACAAATTGACCCTTGGGCTAAGGTGTCGACGTTCTTCATTTGTTGGTCTGTGATCAGTGACGCAGACTTTTGGCTTCTCATGACCTACTTTAGGAGGTGTGAGTCGAGTTAGCTCAAACCCTTGTTTGTATAGTGACTCCGCTGCAGTTGCCAACAAAGTGGACACATTTTCTGATGATATGTATAACAAACAGTAGGCCTTATGTCCCTCGTGGGAAGGTTCCACCGTTGTAAGGTCTTCTGATTTTAGATTTCTTAAGGAGGAGATGCTATGTAGCAGTCTCAGCACTGTGCGTCTGTTTCACACTAGATATTTTGTGTTACCAGACCGTTGCCGTATTTTGATCGATGGATACGACTTGTGGCTGTTTGCCTCTTGGCACAACTTCTTCTTCTGATGGGAACTGTAATCCCCACTCTCCTGATGTTTATGGTCGTGGGGTACTTTCTTCTGATAAGAATATTTAGATTCCTTAAATTTGTCCGCTGTGTCATCTTTTGTTTGGATGTGGACTCTCGATCTGTATTCTGTGTGGGGTCAACGAGAAGGTGTGGCTGAGTCCAGGTTTTGTTCCATTCTCTTTTCAGTGGGCTTACTGGCAGGACCCCCATACTTGGTTCTTAAAGTTTTGAATCGATCATCTAATGAAATGAAGCCTGAAAGATCCCTAGTTACTGTCTGATGGCTGGGAGACAGCTTAGGCAGATGGGAAGTCACGTCATTCTGTTGACTATCAGTGGAATCATCGAGGTACTGACTTAAGTCCATTAATTCCTTATGTAGGGGAGAGGCTACTAATGCATTTACTGGCTGAGGCAACGTTTCGGTGGGATTGCCAGTGTCTAAAATGGTGGCTAATGCTGGTTTCATCACAGCCTGAAGTTGGATCTTCTTTGGTAGAGGTTCCTTCTGACGAGGGTCAGGTTGCTGAGTCACGTGGGTTGGCTTAAACAGAGGTGCCGTTTTTAGACATGGCTGGGCGGTGAGAGTCTGTTGTTTAGTTCTCAAACCTGAGTTCTCCCCAAAAGACGGGCATAAGCCCAGTGATTTTTGGCTTAGGCCTTGAGTAGATTTCATTCTTGACTGGTCTTTAAGTGGGGGAGTATCATCCAGACACATCACTTCATTTTCTCCCGACTTGGTGCAACTCAGATTCGGACCAACTGTTAATAAGCAGTTAAGGCCTTGTGAAGTATTTGCACCCGATTTGGGCCTCGTCCCACAATCCGAATTGGAAGGCTTGCGAAACAAGATGTCACATGTTGGAGTTTGAGAACTTGCGTCCTTCCTTGGCCTATCTTTGTTGTTATTTCTTAAGCCTAGTACAGGTTCTGTAGGCTCCGCTTGGCATGAATGCCAGGTAAGTCGTTTTTTCTTCTCTCCAGAGCATTAATGTAGCCCTCTAGGTAGATGAGCTTTGAGTTCATCATTGCAGAAATAGACGTCTGATCTTTCAAGGAATCATTAATTCCCTCATATAGCTTGCAAAATGGCACTAATGCGATTGTTACAGCCGACATGATGTACATAAAGTCTGCTTTTTTTGCCGGAGTCTCTTTTGGGATAGTATAGGAAGACTCCTTTGGGGTAGTGTAGGAAGACTCACTTGCTCTTCTGTTAAATGAGGAGCTCACCGGAGTAGGAGGAGGCCATAGCCGCGGTACTTCCTTTGCTTTGTGTTGAGGGGTCGATAACCTCGGCATTTGGCCCCCCCGGGGGTCTATCACGGTCTCTTTACTTCCATTTCCCTTGTGTGCTTCCATATCCAAAGGGACGGTCAGGGGAGAAGGCTTAGTCGCCAAGTTCCTTCTCTCAAAGATCTCTTCCAATGGCCCTGGAATGGCGGTTTTCTGGGCTATTCGATCTGTCTGGGGAATAGAGTTCATACTTCCCTGTTAAGGTTGGATTTGCACGTCATGGTCCGTAGACAATAGGGCTTCAGTAAGGGGCTCTGGGATTTCACTGACAAGCACCTGATGAGGTAATGAGGATGGTACTATTGGTGGTTCCTCTGAGCAAAGTTCTTGGGGTTCTGGGATGACTGATTGAACCGGTAGCCCTGGGATGGAAGTGTCTTTTGGTTGCTCTTTTTGATGTAATGGAGATGCAAGGGACCCACTGCTAGGGATGTTCTTCTGAGAGCCGGATGAGGCTATAAGCAAGGGTTCAAGAAGCGCTTCTAGCAAGTCCGCATCCGAGATTTCCCCGAGCCCTGAGTGGTGCAGTTTCTTTTTGGCTTGTCTTTGGAAAAGCGTTTTCAACGAGTTTTCCAGACGGAGACTCGCCGATGAAGCTGTCGAGTTGATAGATTTCGAAGGCTTTTTTACTGTTGTTCTCTTAGAAGTCATGGGGAGATCGAAATTTATTTTTGATAACAGCCTAAACGGAATTCCATGTGGTTGTTTAATTGGGACCCCTTGTTTACTGCCTTCTCTCAGATCCCTGGGTTTGGCAGTAACTGGTTCGTTGGTATCAGAATGTAAGGGGGCCGCAGAAGAAGGTGGTAATGTGGGCGAGATTACAATTGTTTCGACAGGATGGCCCACAGTCTTGAGCTTCTCCTCTAGTGACTGTGGGCTGTTTCTTTCATGATGATCTATTTCGTCACAAACAGGACGTGTTGAGGTCGAGCTATTGTGAATTTGAGCCTTTACGGTTTTTACCGAAGGAATCACTGTCACAATGTCTTTGGCCGCTTGGTGGCGCTGTGGCGTCGCTATGCCAAGAGCAGGTAGGGATAAAGGCCTCTCTATCCCAGAGACTCTGGTTTCATCACCAGGACCCCGGGGTTCCAGGAGTGCAGCCGGGCTTGCGCTGCCCGCTCGCGGCTCTCCCTGGCCTTCGACCCGGGTGGCCCCCCCTCCTTCGAGGGACGGCTCCTCCGTGTCGTCAGGCAGGCACAGAGACTGAGCTGCGAGCTGCGCATCCTCGCTGGGACTTCCTCCGTGGCTGGCCCCAGTGTCCAGATGGCACTGAGGAGAAGCTGCACCGTGGTTCCGCCGTCCCATGGAGCCACGACCGGCCCCACTTGCTGCCTCTCCACACATGAGGTCCGGTACCAGCTCCTTCCGGATTCCGTCACGGGAGGCCTCTCCTCCTACGAGGGGTGGTCCTCCCGCATGGTCCTCCATCGGAAACTGTGGCCCCAACAACGTGGACTCTCCGATGCTACGGTCCACCTCTATACCGGAGGCGACAAGCTCCTCCGTGTGCTTTGCCCTGTTGGCAGTGTCCACAGACGAAGAGGATCCGGACGTCTGATCAAACCATCCTTCTGGTAAAAGTTTTTGTTTATGCTTCTGGGGAAGCTGATTTATTTTTGTAGTGTGCTGATGTTGAATCGTTAGTTTACGCAATTTTCTTGATGAGGTGTTATGTAATTTACCTCCTGGCCGCTTTACAGAGCCTGCACAGGATAAGGTGTTAAAATGTAAGGTTGGAAGCGTTTCGGTGAGTAGGGGTGAAGCCAGCAAGAGGGCCGAAGGGCTGTTGGCACTCCGCAACCTTTGTGGTTCATCTTCACCTCCAGAAATATTATGTCTCAGGTCCAGGGCGTTTTGGGGTTAGAACTTTAGATAGGTTGATATAGAATTCAGTGGATAATCCATCAGGGCTAGGAGCTTCCCCTTTGCCCAAGCCATTAATAGCTTTAATAATCTCTGAGGATGTAATGTCATTGTCAATGTGAGATAGGTATATTTGAGGATATGAGGTTCGGTTGATATTATTAAAAAAGGATTCAACATTTTCATTAGGACTATGACATTCAGGAGTATAAAGACCTGCATAAAACTTCCAAAAGCAATCAAGTATATCTTTTGAAAAATGGTGAGTTACGCCATGGGTATCTTTAATATGGGAAATATGACACTTTTCTTTTTTCGTTTTTAAATAAGAGGCAAGCATTTTGCCAGCTTTATTAGATGATTGATATATTTTTGTTTTATATTTAAGTATTGTCCCTGCAGCAAGTTCTGTAACTTCTTTATTGATTTTGAAGCGTATTGCTATGATTTGACGAAGGTTAATCAAGCTAGAGTCTAAATAGTAGCGTTGTTCAGCTTGAGTACGTTTGGAATAAAGGTCATCGAGGTGTTTTTTCCTTAGTTTCTTTTTTTCCCTGAGAAGGCCATAATGTGACCTCATAAAGCTGCTTTAAACACATCCCAATTATTAACAACTGAAGTGTCACAGTCTTGATTATTTATAAAATATTGTTGGATAAATGATTGAACGGATTGAGTAAACTGTGGGTCCTGTAGGAGGAAATTATTAAGTTTCCATCGGCTAGCAGTTTTGTTCAAATCTGCAAGGCAGAAGGATGTGATTACAGGGGCATGATCTGATATGATAATATTAGAGATTTTAGAATCTACAATGGAGCTAGAGAGGGTTTTTATTCCAAAGATATACTCCAGTCGTGTGAGTGTATTGTACAGGGATGAATGAAGGTATAATCTAATTGTGTGGGATGGGATAGTCTCCAAGTGTCAATTAGTCCTGTTTCATCTAGTCAATTAAGAAAAGATGTGTGGGTTTTGTTTGTATTAAACATACAGCTAGATTTCTAGTCCAAAAATGGATCAAGGACTTGATTGACATCTCCAGACATTATCAAATTGGTAAAATTGTTTTTAAGTATCATTTGTTTTATTGAGATCCAAAAGGTGGGATCTGGTTAAGTGGGGCCATACATGTTTAAAATAGAGAATTATGTTGAATAAATTAAAAGTTTTACCCAAACCCATCTTCTATTGGAGTCAGCATCTTGATCTAGAATTTTAAAGGGTCGTTTTTTACTTATTAATATGGCCACTCCATTCTTTTTGGATACTGCCGAACTGGAAATAACATCCTTTACCCAAAGGGATTTAAGCTTCATTGTCTCTTTGTTGAATAAATTAGTTTCTTGTAAACAAGCAACCGATGGCTTCAATTTATTTAGGTGAGATATAAATTCACATCTCTTGATGGGATTCTTACATCCTTTAATATTCCATGTAATACACTTAAAGATCATTTAACCATACACATAATGATAGGCATTCATCATAAACCTGTAGCACAATATCGGAGTCTGATCCAAAGTAATGTGATTTGAAACATATATACCCAAACAATGACACAGAAGGATAGTCCATTGTGGATAAGGGAGGGGAGTAGGAGTTTTGATCATATGATGAGAGAATATAGGCAATGTGACAAGAATAACTTTAGAGAAAAACAGGAAATGGAAGAAGGAACAAGGAATAGGGATGAAACAAAGATAGGTAATACCAACTGGGTCGCCAAAAGGAGAAATAACGACCACAGTCACAGTAGAAGAAGGATTGCATTAAGTAAGTAGTAAAGAAGAAAAAAGAAAAAAAACCTGAACATGTTATGAGGTTAAGTTCTCAGGTATTAGATGAGGTTAATGCACTTGTGGGTGAGTAAGTGTCCATGCCTTTGCTTTTGATGGATTGAATAAAGGATCTGAGATCAGCTGGATCATCAAACACTGCTGTACGACCTTCATGTGTTACTTTAAAGGAACATGGGTAATATAATCCGTATTGTATATTGAGCTGTTTCAGAGCAGTACGAAAGGATAGGAAAACCTTTCTGCATTGGGCCGTACTTCTGGCCACATCTTATAAATGAATAGCTTGTTTCCATGCCAAATAATGGATTTACGTTCTTTGGCTGTAGATATAATAAGGTGAAGTTGAGAGTATTCCAAGAGGTTGTTGTGCCTGCTGCAATTTTCTAAGTCTTCGTTGTGCCTTTGGAAGTCTTTGATGGATTTTTCTAATTGTACCACTCTAGGGGTGTAAATCTTCTATAACCTCAGCTCTCTTTTCCACTTCCTCTATTCTGTTGTAAACTCCCATCGATCTGTTATCTAACTGCTGTAGTTTGATATTAGTAGTCTGTTACGCTCACCTGGTCTCTGCAGAGGCGTTGGGACATGGTTGCAGCCTTCCCGGGGGTAAGGTTGCTCGGGTCTGACTTCGCCCTCTACACTTATATGGTGACTGATGGTAATAGGTGATGCTGCTTGGGACTACTCCTGTTGATTAGTTTTGGTGAGCACTCCATCCTGATGATTCTGGCAGGGGCACTTGTATGATCTGCACCGAGTTCCTTCACTGGTCCCTTGCATGTCGTAGGCTAGTCCTGCTGCGACTAACCCGCTATACTTCAGGTAAGTGTTCCTGTTTGCCTTTGTCTTTCCTTGTCTGTTTTTGTTGTATTGTAGTATTGTAAAGTTTGTTGTCTTGTATTCCTGTCCGTTCCACTTTTGAAGTTTGCTCTTTTGCTTTCTTCCCTTGCAGGTGATGTTGACGGCCCGGCAGAAGCTACAGAGCTCGAGGTGGCAGCTGGAGGGAATGAGGAATGAAGCTGCAGTGGTACAGTAGCTGGTAAATTGTTAACTAGGGGGCACATGGAGTTCAAATGCGGCACAGCCCTAGGACGGATGTTCTAACCTTGTCTTTCTTCTTCTTCACAGGGTCTGAGTGCGTGGATGCATAGTGCGGTGCTGTGTCATCGGGATCAAGATCACTAGATGTCAGGAGATGAGTCTGCAGATGACGCGATGAAGCACCGGTTTCCTGAAGGTGAGTAAGCAGGAGAACGCCTGGTTTCAAAGGTAAGTAAACTGGTCCAAGCGGCGGTGAGCGTCACGTTGCACGCAAGTACACAGTAACGCGAAGCACCAGCCTTAAAGATAGAGCAGCTATTATAGCTGAGCTTCTGAAGCCACACCCACCAGGCTCAGCCTGCCTACCACACCCTGCCACACCTGATGAGTCAGCACATGAAGACAAGGCCTAGGGAGCCACACCCGATGAGTCAGCACATGAGGAGGTTCTCTGGAATAAAGGCTTTCAGCTCCTGGAAAGTTCTTGTAAAATAAACACACTCTTGCACTTAAATAAAGTAAAAGCACTCCTGCACTGAAATAAAGTGTTCCTGCTCACATCTCTATGTGAGCCTGGTGCCAAAGGCGCCAGGACTGAGTCCATCCAGGGCCCCTGTGTTTATGGGTCCCAAAGGGACATAAGTGAGTCAAGTGACCCATTTCCCCATCACTAGATGGTGTGGTTTTTGTGTTCTGGGGCCTGTGTCCATGACATCGTCTCAATGAAAGGTTTAAGTGCTCTGATTTCAGCAAGAATGGTTTCTATGGCTTTTAGGTCTTTTAAGATTTGTTGAAGAGTAGGTGGATTCTTTTGTAGTGGAAACATTTTTTTGATCTGTCTTATTAGTAGCCATTCTGACACTTATTATCAGAGTTTTAAGAGCAGAGCTGTTTTCTGAGGTAGATATTAGGAAATAGGTGTAGCTCAATACAATAATCGACTCACAGACCGTAGTATGGGCACTTTTTTTGTAGTAGATAGGAGTAACTTCTCGAATTGAAGAAGTTGGTAGTGCCTTATTTGATGAACTATAACATATTATAGTATGCAATTACTGTCTTACTCTTGTAATAAGAGGTCAAATAAACAGACAGATGGTAATAAGGCACATACCACAAATAATAAAGAGTATAGTAATGTCACTGAATCAATTGACATGATATAGAGCCATTCTACTGCACTTTGGCCACAGACCCAAGTTTGGTCATGGGCCAAGCAGGTGTTAATGAGAGGGTTGTAGAATCCAAATAATGTCTGCCAATAGTGTACATTATGAAGAAAGGAGCAAACAGATATAGCAATGAAGCTATGACGTTGAAACAAAAGCTGCTATTGTTATCTGTGAGGAGGTAGAGAAGCAAGGAGCTAATATTCAAGGCAGTCCAAATTGTTCATGCACACTGTAACAGAGAGCAAGGTGCCAATGCAGTAAACAAATTGGGGTTATTTAAGTAGTACACAGTTACAGTTCTAACAGAGAGAAGTATTCAGCACAGTAACCTTTCATAACTTGCATAAGAATGCTGAAAGGAGGTAATATTTATGTGTATGTTCCAACTTTGTTATCGTATGGTTTATTTTAATTTTCTCCTCCTCCCTTCTTCTCTGCTAATTCTCCTTGTAAATCTCTACTATTTCTCTTCACTTCCTTTTCCTCCTTTATTTTTATTATTATTATTTGTTAAACTTTCCTTTCTCTCCCTTACTTTGCTCCCCCTCCTCTTTTCACCTTTCTCTCAGTTATGCTTCTTTTAAGTCAACCCTCGTTGCTCTCCTTTTCCCCTTTAAAGTATGTGTTTTTCAAACTGCTTCTCTCCTTTTTGTGCAGTTGGTTTATTACGCCAGAGGTGGCGTTGTAGACTTGCTGATGTCTGTGGATTCAGGCCTGAGGCCGGCACGTCACCTGAAGTGCGACGCTGCCCCTCTCCTCATGAGGGGCGGTACACTTCAATGCTTATGACGGAGCTCACAGTCGAGCGTGAAGTGGCACCCAGGAATGCCTCAGAGCTTCAGAATAACAACTATGCTGCACGGACCCATGATGTGGCAAGGGAACTTTAGCTAAAAGCAGGGCTGTCAGAAGATGTGGTGAGGCCCAGGGCAGAACATTTGGTGAGGCCCCCTTACAATTTTTTGCACTCGGCCAGTGGCGGCATATCCGCACACAAGAGACTTGAGAAATCTACCCTTGAGTTTGTGTGCAGGATCCCAAATATGGTTTATTACTACTTTCTCTACTGAAGAAAGGTTCATGCCAGACTAACTTTTTTATCATATGAATAAATATATATATAAGATGGCATGAGCTCTCCACTGCGCCACCTCCAATTCTCTGAGGGTCAATCACTTTCCCAAGCAAAGAGTTGATGGCAGATCTCTTTCTTCGGCTGGGGCCTCCCTCTGGAAACAGCCTCCCTGCCTCGCTGAAACTTGAGGAGAACCATCTCCGGTTCCGGAAGCACCTCAAGACCTGTTTATTTTCTTCTGCCTTCTCTCTTCCTCTCCCTTGCTGATCACCTGCCTGATCCATGCACTGGTCACCTGGTCAAGCTCTGAATTCAGGCCCAGGTCCCTGCCTGTCCTGTTGCAATCCCGCACTGCCTCTTGGCTCCCGTGAACTTATGGTCTGTATCTGTAACCCTACAGTCGCCGCTCTTGCTCGTATTGTCCACCCGTTGGCTGCACTTATGAGTACTCACACTTGCCACCAGTTGGCTGCACTCTTGTTTCTCCTTTGTTCCTGCACTTCTGCATCCTACCCCATCCTCTGCACTTCTCCCCTCCCCGATTCCCTGCTCTTGCACGATCTGAATGACACAAGGCCTAGTAAGATCTGTGTTTTGTCCTACTCTTTTGTTTCTCCCTCCTTGCCTTGTCGCGCCTAGAAACACTTGCGTACAGGCATGTTATAAATGCCATATCATATCATTAAGGGCCACCCTGCCCCTGTTTGCGCATTAAAACACACATCATACACAGTGACACATGATGTACAGTGGAGGCTGGTACATTTCTGAACTTAAGAGGCTTAAATGTTTGTTCCAATTAGTCAGGATCAACAGAGCACAGTGAGGGAGCCCAAACCAAACAAGGGTGTCTTGGGGGGGGGGGGGGGTTCTCATTCCCAAGAAAATGTTTGAAACATTGGGTTAAAAGTTGGCATTTTATAGCACTTTCTTTGCAAAATTGGGTAGAAATCCACACAGTTTGCAATTGGTTTTGTATGGAAGCACATGGAAATTCCCAATAGTTGCAAATCACAAATTGTGCACAGGAACATTTTCCAGTCAGGAATATTTGCCATTATTACCATGTACGGATTCCCAACCAGTAAAAATGCCATGCCAAAGAAAGTATATCCAGCCTGACTGTGTACCATAAGTGTTATTACTGGCTAGATTGGCCTACATTCAAAGTGGGCCAATTTAGCCAAGTAGTATGTTTGCTTTAACCTTGATGCATAGTCCTGTGCATCAAGGGTAAAGCAAAAAGAGCACTGGCAATGCTAACAGTTTGGGCATTCGTGTTGGCATGGGAAAGGCACTTCTGTATTGGTATTAGCTGGCCATTGATAGTGCCGGTGCAAAACGGTTTGAGTACCTGAGCAGCCAATAGCAGTGCCTCGTAAATGCCTAATACTTATACACAAGCCAATACTGTTGGCTTTGCCAATGCTTATTTTTAAAAGAATTTCAGCAAAAGACATGCAGGGTGTTTTTAAATTGAGTGGCCAAAGGCAGACCTGATTAAGACATTTTTTATTACACCAGTTACATGTTTACAACTCCAAAGAAGTCATGAACTCTTAGAAGTCTCCTTTGAGGAAACACTTGCAGGCACATTGAGGGCAAAGTTTGATGGCTAGCCATGTTTAAAGCTAGCCCAAAGAGTTCCATTGAGGAGTTGTTTTGGGTGGGGAGGGCAGGGACTGGGTGAGAATTGCCATAGGGATTAGCATGGCCATGAGAAGTCATTTCACTGTTAGCACCTGCATTCGTATCCATACATTTTTAGGTAAGTGAAATCGTGATGTGGGGTTAGCACTTGCATGCTAGGGGAGTGATTAGAAGGGAAGTGGTGACATGAGACATCTCATTCTCACAGCAGTCCTTAAGTGTGACATTTCAGAAATGAAGGCAAGAGGTAGCTGCTTGTAACATTGAAACTTCACCAGAATAGTCTCATTCGAAAAGTGGAAAGATTTTAGGTGCCCCCACACAAGGAAGTTTGCCCCTTCCTCACAGCTACTGACGTTACACCTCTCCCAACATTTGAAGTATTAGTCCCCTTTCCCTCCTGACATATTAGCCTAGGTGAACCTCTGATGCCATGAACCCACCCCTTAATGAAGTGGCCCCCAGGGCGGCTACATTTAGAAGTGGTGCTGAACACACACTCACAAAAAACACTTTCACCCATGCATTCAACGACCAGTTACACAACTCCATACATGCATGTATACATAAAACCAAACACAGCATTGACACAAACATCAACATGCACGCATGCATTCATACATACATACACATATACATACTAATTTAATTTAAATACACATATACAATTTTAATTTAAATTAAAAAACACTTACCCTACCTCCATGCACCCTTAAAAAGCATCCACGCAGCTGACACGTAGACATGCTGCCTGACAAGAGAGAACTCCTCTCCCATCAGTCAGCGTGGTCACGCTGAGCAATGTGAACACACTGACTGACAAGAGAGAACTCCTCTCCCATCAGGCAGCGTGGTCATGCTGAGCAAAGTGAACACACTGACTGACAAGAGAGAACTCCTCTCCCATCAGTCAGCGTGGTCACGCTGAGCAACGTGAACACACTGATTGACAAGCGAGGAGTCCTCTCTAATCAACATGAACACACTGACTGACAGGAGAGGAGTCCTCTCCCATCAGTCAGTGTGGTCACACTGACAACATGAACACACTGACCTACAAGAGAGAACTCCTCTCCCATCAGTCAGCGTGGTCACACTGACAACATGAACACACTGACTGACAAGAGAGAACTCTTCTCCTGTCAGTCAGCGTGGTCATGTTGAGCAACCTGAACACACTGACTGACAAGAGAGAACTCCTCTCCAATCTGTCAGCGTGGTCACGCTGAGCAACGTGAACACACTGACTGACAAGAGAGAACTCCTCTCCCATCAATCAGCGTGGTCACACTGACAACATGAACACACTGACTGACAGGAGAGTAGTCCTCTCCTGTCAGTCAGCGTGGTCATGCTGAGCAACGTGAACACACTGACTGACAAGAGAGAACTCCTCTACCAGCAGTCAGCGTGGTCACACTGACAACAGGAACACACTGACTGACAAGAGAGAACTCCTCTCCTGTCAGTCAGCATGGTCATGCTGAGCAACGTGAACACACTGACTGACGAGAGAGAACTCCTCTCCCATCAGTCAGCGTGGTCACACTGACAACATGAACACACTGACTGACAAGAGAAAACTCCTCTCCTGTCAGTCAGCCCGATCACGCTGACATTAACACACTGACTGACAGGAGAGGAGTCCTCTCCCATCAGTCAGTGTGGTCACACTGACAACATGAACACACTGACTGACAAGAGAGAACTCCTCTCCATCAGTCAGCGTGGTCACACTGACAACATGAACACACTGACTGACAAGAGAGAACTCCTCTCCTGTCAGTCAGCATGGTCATGCTGAGCAACGTGAACACACTGACTGATGAGAGAGAACTCCTCTCCCATCAGCCAGCGTGGTCACACTGACAACGTGAACACACTGACTGACAAGAGAGAACTCCTCTCCTGTCAGTCAGCATGGTCATGCTGAGCAACGTGAACACACTGACTGACGAGAGAGAACTCCTCTCCCATCAGTCAGCGTGGTCACACTGACAACGTGAACACACTGACTGACAGGAGAGGAGTCCTCTCTTGTCATTCAGCATGTCCACGTTTTCAGCTGAATGACGGGAGGCAGCAGAGCTCACTTCTGAGCCCTGCTGCCTCCCATTTTTTTGCTGTTTGTTGCAGAGCCAAACGGCTTCACAAGAAACAGCAAAATCATTGCAGGGGCAGCACAGTCCCCCGTGTGAATAAAGGACACGGGAGACTGTGCTGCCTTCCACTTAGGAGAGGGGGCCGCAAGGCCCCCAGCAAGCGCAAGGCCCGGGGCAGTTTGCCCCCCCTGCACCCCCCTCGTGACGGCCCTGGCTAAAAGGTGAGTAAATAGCGAGAAAAATAAAGACCTAATGCATTTTAATGTTTGTATGAGGCGGAGCAACCTCTTTATGCGGCCATCCTTGGCGATTTCTCAGAAAGTGTTCTGAATATTGCATTAAAACACATTTATATCTTTCTCCTAGTGCAGTGTGTGGCATACCCCTTCAACAGCACATTTATGCGTATTGCGCAAGTGTGATAATCTAGGCCGGACCAGAGTGTGGCACGACCCGTGATTTGTTGCTGAGTTGGGGGGGGCCCTCAGCATGGCTCGCAGGGGGGCCCCCATATTTTGTGTTACACCACTGATTTGGGGGTGCAACAATCTCACACAGTTTGGCAGATAAAAATGTCCTATGTACCATGAGGGGGTCACATCAAATGATCAAAGCACTTTTGCAGAGCTTAGTCTGATAGAAATAGTTCAAAGGTACAATGGGCTCAGGGCACTGTCCTGCCGGGTGATGGACATGACGTAAAAAGGTGAAAAATGTGATGGGAACATTATATAGGGGCTTTGGGTTGCCACACATATGGGCAGTTTAAAAGAAAATGTGTGGTGCATCCAGCAGTTATAGCAGATCTGTTCCCTGGTATTTAGTGAAGGAAGGACTGGGATGTGTGATTTTTTTTCTCTTTTTTCTGCCAGCGTAATTATGTGAATTTCCCGCCTTTGCCACTGTGCGAAGTTGCACCGTTTGACAGTTGTTTTTTTCCCACTTACACCGTTGGCAAAAATTCTCTTCTGTTCGGTTTGCAGCTCAAAATCAGTGCACACATATATGCTTCGAAATAGTTCCCAAAGTACAGTTGTGTTGTTGAATTGATAAGCATGAACCCATTTGCGAAGTTTATCTCTCGCTAAATTACATTAAGTGGAACACAATGAACACATGTCACCACATGTGCTAACATTATTGCTGGCTAAGTTTACATTTAGGAAAAAAAAACGAATAATGCATTGGTACATTTACAAATGTTTATTCTTGCATGCTGTGCATGACGTAAAAAGAAGGAGAAGTCTGCATGCTCACATGGCATGCCATTCTGGGGGCGGCCTGTCTATTGCTGTTTCTTGGTGACTGCCACTGGGAGATGGCCCCTAGAAGCTAATAAGAAATTGGCAAGGTTGAGGTGGCCTATCCAATATTCTACATGCCAATTTACATACCACATGTGCTGGTGTGGGGTGTTGGTTGGAGCTTACCGCCTCCCAGTAAGGACTGCATCATGGGAGGGATCTCCACGTTGGATGTGAGAACATTCCTGAAATGTACCCTCACCTTCAAACAAGCAAGTCATTGATGGGACAATGTGTTGTGCCAGTGCCCAGACCTGATTACAAGCACGGGCTTGCAGGTGCAGCAGACTGTGAAGCCCAGGCCTGCCATAGGTACAGATGGCACACGTAAATGAGAGTATGCTCATCGTAAAATATGTGACTCATTTAACTTTTTACTTATTTGTAAAAGCTAACCTCTAAAAACGAAACCCGAACTCTATACTCTAACAGTAAAACTGTAACTTTAGACTCTCACTCTAAACTCTAACTCTAAACTTCAAGCCAAACTTTAAACTCGAACTCTAAAATCTAACTGCCTAAAGCCTAACTAAACAATATAAGGTCCACCCAACAGAGCTTCTTTTGACACGATTTGCTTTTATAACCACTTGGAACCACTAGGAGTCATCCAAACCGCAAATAGCACGCTGTTCTCAGCTTCCTTTTTGCTTTTTAACAAATAGGACTGAGCCATCAGATAAAGTTGAGACAGCTCCCTGCTGAAGTCACGTGCTTGCTGCCTCAAGACCCTGCCCAACTTCCGACCTCTTGGGTCCCAGCACGTGCACCAAGCATCTCCAGCTTCGAATCATTGCTGCTTTTTGGGTTGCTTTGCTGACACCCTTTGAAGCAGCTTGACCATCGGAAAGTGCCCGAAGAGCACCTTTCACCTAAAACCTGGAATCATTGTGTGTTTTATTACAAGCGTGGCCTCTTAGTGTCATTAGTAGTTGCTGGGGGTGTTGCAGAAAAGCCTTACAGGGTAATTCATAGAAATTTGCACAAAAGTGGCGCACGCGACTGGCGCACAGCGTGCCCGTGCGAATGTCTGCACCAGCCGCGTGCGCGAAAATCGATAGCCGCGCACAGCGTATTCATGGATTTTTGCATCCAAAACCAGCCGTGGCGCAGCGTGGCGCAGCAACCCCGCAGCAGCGCCAGTTACCCCCCAAGAACGCCCTCGCGCAAGGAAAAGCCTTCAAAATCCCCAAATAATCGCAAAGGGATGCGCCAACCCTGGACCAGTTCACAGGGCTGGCAAACAGCAAACGCCAAGCGGGGAACGTGTATTTCAGTGGTTCGTGGGAAGTTTCACACGCGATTGTCCTGTGTACGTGTGCATCAGGGGTGCGCGGGAAGTATCACACGCAAAATCAGCAGGGTACGTGTATTTCAGGGGTGCGTGTGAAGTATCACACGCGATTCCAGCAGGGTACGTGTATTACAGGGGTGAGCGGGAAGTTCGACAAGCGATTGGCCCCGTGCGAGCAGGGTACGTGTATTGCAGTGGTGCGCGGGAAGTTCCACACGCGATTTCAGCAGGGTACGTGTATTTCAGGGGTGCGCGGGAAGTTCCACACGCGATTGGCCCCGTGCGAGCAGGGTACGTGTATTTCAGGGGTGCGTGGGAAGTTCCACACGCGATTTCAGCAGGGTACGTGTATTTCAGGGGTGCGCGGGAAGTTCCACACGCGATTTCAGCAGGGTACGTGTATTTCAGGGGTGCGCGGGAAGTTCCACACGCGATTCCATCAGGGTACGTGTATTTCAGGGGTGCGCGGGAAGTTCCACACGCGATTGGCCCCGTGCGAGCAGGGTACGTGTATTTCAGGGGTGCGCGGGAAGTTCCACACGCGATTGGCCCCGTGCGAGCAGGGTACCTGTATTCCAGGGGTGCGCGGGAAGTTCCACACGCGATTTCAGCAGGGTACGTGTATTTCAGGAGTGCGCAGGAAGTTCCACACGCGATTTCAGCAGGGTACGTGTATTTCAGGGGTGCGCGGGAAGTTCCACATGCGATTTCAGCAGGGTACGTGTATTTCAGGGGTACTGAGGAGTACTATACGTGAATTGACTGTGTGGGTCCTCCCAGGTGTTCGCTCTACCACCTCCATGGCCCCTGCAGGCAGCCCACACCACGGGGGACTACCCTGCACCCCTGCTCATGTCCCGCAGGCAGCCCATCCACCATGGGCATGCCCCCCAGCCAACCCACATGTCACCTTGCACTACTGATCAACAATGCATGTCTCCCAGCACCCCCACCCCCCAGCCACCAGGGGCAGCCTCCACCAGGCCCCCACTCATGTCTCCCACCACCCCCACCCCCCAGCAGTGCAGGGGCAGCCCCCACCAGGCCCCCACCCATGTCTACCACCACCCCCACCCCCCAGCAGTGCAGGGGCAGCCCCCACCAGGCCCCCACCCATGTCTACCACCCCCCCCACCCCCCAGCAGTGCAGGGGCAGCCCCCACCAGGCCCCCACACATGTCTCCCATCACCCCCACTCCCCAGCTACCAGGGGCAGCCTCCACCAGGCCCCCACTCATGTCTCCCACCACCCCACCCCCCAGCCACCAGGGGCATCCTCCACCAGGCCCCCACTCATGTCTCCCACCACCCCCACCACCCCAGCAGTGCAGGGGCAGCCTCCACCAGGCCCCCACTCATGTCCCCCTGCATCCCCACCCCCCAGCCACCAGGGGCAGCCTCCACCAGGTGCCCACTCATGTCCCCTATTACCCCCACCCCCCAGCAGTGCAGAGGCAGCCTCCACCAGGCCCCCACTCATGTCCCCTATCACCCCCACCCCCCAGCAGTGCAGGGGCAGCCTCCACCAGGCCCCCACTCATGTCTCCCACCACCCCCACCCCTCAGCCACCAGGGGCAGCCTCCACCAGGCCCCCACTCATGTCTCCCACCACCCCCACCCCCCAGCAGTGCAGGGGCAGCCTCCTCCAGGCCCCCACCTATGTCTCCCATCACCCCCACCCCCCAGCCACCAGGGGCAGCCTCCACCAGGCCCCCACTCATGTCTCTCACCACCACCACCACCCAGCAGTGCAGGGGCAGCCCCCACCAGGCCCCCACTCATGTCCCCTATTACCCCCACCCCCCAGCAGTGCAGGGGGAGCCTCCACCAGGCCCCCTCCCATGTCTACCACCAACTCCACCCCCCAGCAGTGCAGGGGCAGCCCCCACCAGGCCCCGACTCATGTCCCCTATTACCCCCACCCCCCAGCAGTGCAGGGGCAGCCCCCACCAGGCCCCCACCCATGTCTACCACCACCCCCACGCCCCAGCAGTGCAGGGGCAGCCCCCACCAGGCCCCACTCATGTCCCCTATTACCCCCACCCCCAGCAGTGCAGGGGCAGCCTCCACCAGGCCCCCACCCATGTCTACCACCACCCCAGCCTCCAGCCACCAGGGGCAGCCTCCACCAGGCCCCCACTCATGTCTCCCACCACCCCCACCCCAGCCACCAGGGGCAGCCTCCACCAGGCCCCCACTCATGTCTCCCACCACCCCCACCACCCAGCAGTGCAGGGGCAGCCCCCACCAGGCCCCCACTCATGCCCCCTATTATCCCCACCCCCCGGCAGTGCAGGGGCAGCCCCCACCAGGCCCCCACCCATGTCTACCACCACCCCACCACCCAGCAGTGCAGGGGCAGCCGCCACCAGGCCCCTACTCATGTCCCCTATTACCCCCACTCCCCAGCAGTGCAGGGGCAGCCTCCACCAGGCCCCCACTCATGTCTCCCACCACCCCCACCCCCCAGCAGTACAGGGGCAGCCCCCACCAGGCCCCACCCATGTCTACCACCACCCCCACCCCCCAGCAGTGCAGCGGCAGCCCCCACCAGGCCCCTACCCATGTCTACCACCACCCCCACCCCCCAGCAGGGCAGGGGCAGCCTCCACCAGGCCCCCACTCATGTCCCCCTGCACCCACACCCCCCAGCCACCAGGGGCAGCCTCCACCAGGCCCCCACTCATGTCCCCTATTACCCCCACCCCCCAGCAGTGCAGAGGCAGCCTCCACCAGGCCCCCACACATGTCCCCTATCACCCCCACCCCCCAGCAGTGCAGGGCCAGCCTCCACCAGGCCCCCACTCATGTCTCCCACCACCCCCACCCCCCAGCCACCAGGGGCAGCCTCCACCAGGCCCCCACTCATGTCTCCCACCACCCCTACCCCCCAGCAGTGCAGGGGCAGCCTCCACCAGGCCCCCACCCATGTCTCCCCTCACCCCCACCCCCCAGCCACCAGGGGCAGCCTCCACCAGGCCCCCACTCATGTCTCCCACCACCCCCACCACCCAGCAGTGCAGGGGCAGCCCCCACCAGGCCCCCACTCATGTCCCCTATTACCCCCACGCCCCAGCAGTGCAGGGGCAGCCTCCACCAGGCCCCCACTCATGTCTCCCACCACCCCCACCCCCCAGCAGTACAGGGGCAGCCCCCACCAGGCCCCCACCCATGTCTACCACCACCCCCACCCCCCAGCAGTGCAGCAGCAGCGCCCACCAGGCCCCTACCCATGTCTACCACACCCCCACCCCCCAGCAGGGCAGGGGCAGCCTCCACCAGGCCCCCACTCATGTCCCCCTGCACCCACACCCCCCAGCCACCAGGGGCAGCCTCCACCAGGCCCCCACTCATGTCCCCTATTACCCCCACCCCCCAGCAGTGCAGAGGCAGCCTCCACCAGGCCCCCACACATGTCCCCTATCACCCCCACCCCCCAGCAGTGCAGGGCCAGCCTCCACCAGGCCCCCACTCATGTCTCCCACCACCCCCACCCCCCAGCCACCAGGGGCAGCCTCCACCAGGCCCCCACTCATGTCTCCCACCACCCCTACCCCCCAGCAGTGCAGGGGCAGCCTCCACCAGGCCCCCACCCATGTCTCCCCTCACCCCCACCCCCCAGTCACCAGGGGCAGCCTCCACCAGGCCCCCACTCATGTCTCCCACCACCCCCACCACCCAGCAGTGCAGGGGCAGCCCCCACCAGGCCCCCACTCATGTCCCCTATTACCCCCACCCCCCAGCAGTGCAGGGGCAGCCTCCACCAGGCCCCCACTCATGTCTACCACCACCCCCACGCCCCAGCAGTGCAGGGGCAGCCTCCACCAGGCCCCCACCCATGTCCCCTATCACCCCCACCCCCCAGCCACCAGGGGCAGCCTCCACCAGGCCCCCACCCATGTGCAACTCATGTCTCCCACCACCCCCACCCCCCAGCCACCAGGGGCAGCCTCCACCAGGCCCCCACTCATGTCTCCCACCACCCCCACCCCCCAGCAGTGCAGGGGCAGCCTCCACCAGGCCCCCACCCATGTCCAACTCATGTCTCCCACCACCCCCACTCCCCAGCCACCAGGGGCAGCCTCCACCAGGCCCCCACTCATGTCTCCCACCACCCCCACCCCCCAGCAGTGCAGGGGCAGCCTCCACCAGGCCCCACTCATGTCCAACTCATGTTCCCCTGCACCCCCACCCCCCAGCACTGTGGGGCACCTGCCAGCAGGCCCCCACTCATGTCCAACTCATGTTCCTCTGCACCCCCACCCCCCAGCACTGTGGGGCACCTGCCAGCAGGCCCCCACTCATGTCCAACTCATGTTCCCCTGCACCCCCACTCCCCAGCACTGTGGGGCACCTGCCAGCAGGCCCCCACTCATGTCCAACTCATGTTCCCCAGCCAACATGGCATCACAATCTAGATCCCTGGTCCCTATGGTCAGCCTCCAAATGCAAAACACCCACCCGAGTATTGCATCCACCCACTCAGAAATGGCAATAACATGATAGAACAGCAATTGCAAGTTTGGAAACAAACACATGTCCCTCACATACACCCAATGGGTGTCAGTGAATCTCAAAACCCATATCATGTTATGCATGAAACCAATGAGATGATACTACACATTGAAGTTTGATCAAAAAATATGTATTAAAGGAAACATGAATTGAATCAAAAATAAACTAACAGAAATGGGAATGTAAAAAAAGTAAAAAGAAGCATGTCCATGAAAAAATGCAAAACCAAAAATCAGAATCCAAAGGAATGGTGTCCAAAGTCACAGTCCACAAAAGAAAATCCAATGGGAAATTATAATTGAAAACCATTGCTCCATGGGTAAATTGTAAAAAGAAAAGAAAATCCAACAGTGAACTATGTACAGGTGAACAAGCCAGTGTCCATGATCCCAACAAAAGAAATAAAACCTATCTAACAACACTACCTAATAAAAAATAACTATATACAAAAATGTGGCCCATTGTCCAAAAGGTCCAAAGAAAATGCAAAAACAAAGGAAACCTAACACTAACTACATAACTATTTACATGGGCAGCGGGCTAGTCCAACTGCTCACTGGATGTTGTCATGGGCCAGGGCATCATCGAACTCCTGTTCAATGGCTTGGAGGCGGGCATGTTCCCTGGCCCGAGGTTTCGCAGGGATAAAGCAGTGTCCAGCTCCAACTCCCTGCGAAGACCCTTGAGGCACTCAGCCCGCCTCAGCGCCCTCCGCATGGAGTTCTCCGCCCTGACCATTTTGAGCCGTTCCTCCTCTGCCTGCTGCCGCTCCGCACCTATCTGCTGGCCCAACCGCTCCCACACGGAAGCCACTCCCATTCGAGGGTTCTCCTGCCCTCCGGCCGATGCCTGCACCCCTGATGTTGATGGCCCGAGCCATGATGCCTCCCACGTCGAGCCTGCCGCTGCCTCCGACGCAACTGCCTGTGCCAGCACAACAGCATCCAGGCTGATGGAATCCACCGACGCCGTCGTGCACATGCCCTGCCCGATGATGCCGTCACATCCTCCATCTGCTGGGGTCCAGTTGCTGGTGTGTCCACCCCTGCTGGACCTCCGACTCCCGACTGTGGCAGGGATGGGATCCCCACCGAGCCGGCTGCATTGGTCGGGGCAGGTCCACAGGGGGCCCTGGTGGCATCTGGGCCGGAAGACGGCGTGGAGAACGACTGGTGCATAGTCTCCACAGAGGAGGAGAGGGTCGCCAGATTGGCAGACACATGTAGGAAACCCCCGACCATGGCCGATCCCAACTGGACCACGTCGGCACGGCGCTCTCCGTGATGACGTGCATGCTCCTCCTGGGAAGCACGCACCTCATCACGAATTGCACCTGTGCGCAACGCGACACCAATCAGGACCTTCTCCATACGGCCAGGGGTCCCCTCGTCCGCAGGTGGAGGGGAGTCAGATGACATGGACATCCCCCCTACCTGCGGACGGGCCTGGGATGGGGCATCCCTGCTGGTGCATGGTGGTGCAGTCACAGTGTCAGGGACAGTGACATGCACAGGCCCCTCCACGGCGACCTGTGCTGCCTCCTGCCCCTGCCCCTGGACTGCAACACTTGCACCAGCAGGGATGCCCCCACCAGGCCCCATGTGCGCCTCAATAGCGGCCTCCTCCTCCTCTGTGGAAACCAGCAACCTGGATGGCTCCACCCCGTCTTCCGCCGTTGCAAGCCCCTGTGGGGGCTCACCCACCCCTTCTGCTGCATTCGTGGGGGCATCCCCGCCGCTTTGCTCCTCAGAGCCGTCTCCACCCTCTTCTTCACGTGGCGCTGTTTAGAGGGAGACATAGAACACAAGCATCAGGGTACTGTACAATGGTCCGCTAGACAGGAAGCAATAGCAGATGAGTGGCAATGTCAAAGATCACTTCCATCATGTCCCTACACAACACATGGCTCAGTGCAGGTAAAACACATGCGGTAACAGGCATGGCACATGCTATGGACATTAGCATACATGTCCAAGTGATTCTTGAAACATACACTGTTGTTTTGGAACTCACATGCATCATGGGCCATGCCTATCACATGCACACACTTCACCCTAGTTTCATCCATCTGGCCTCGTACACCACAGACACAGTGGATACAAGGATGACTAGGCTGCATCAGTGAACCTGAACATTGTGACAGACATGTGTCATGCATCCCTGGCATTCACAAGTCACAGACACGCAGGTCAGACACACAGACATGGACAGCATACATGTACATGGCATCAGCACCCATCCCTCACCCCCACCCATGTCCAGGAACAGAGACTGGCATGCTTTCATGTGGCCATTCCGCATAGGGCAACCCATGTTGCATTTGAACACATGCACCAACCGTGTGGTTCACACATTACTGGTCTCACATGCATGACGTCCCTGCACACACACATGCATACATGGCCTATGTCACACATACAGGCAAGTATGAGACAACCAGCACACTGCGACATGCCCTGTCTCACACAGCAATGCTTGGCCAGTTACCACTCAACTCCAGACGGTTCTGCCTCTCAAGGATCTGGGCGTGGAGCGCTGGGCCTACTCGTTCCAGGACCCTCATCTAGATGGTACTCATGCGGCCCCGGCCCCCCTCCACGAGGCGCCGGGCCTTCAAGAGGGTCCTGGACCTGCAGTCATCCCAGCGCTTCTTGACATGTTGGTAGTCGCGGACTGCCACCCCCTCCGCATTGATGGCAGTCACGATGTCCGTCCAGATCCGAGTCCGTCCTTCCTTGTTGGCGCGCTTACTTCCGAAGAGGGCATAATAATGCCCCAGGACTTGCTCCACCAGGACACCAACTTCGGTGGCAGTGAAGCTAGTGCCCCTCTGCCTCTCTGGCTGGGGGTTGCCAGTGGTGCCAGATATTGCAGTGCCCGACATGGCAACCCCAGAGGCAGGAGTGGGTGGGCAACTGGGTCCTGGGGCTGGGCTGTGGAGCGATGGTATCCCAGTCGGGAATCTTCTGTTCCAGCAGGGGTGTACACAGCAAATGGACCCCTGCAGATGGCTAATGTGCAGGCACCAAATGGCAGGGCACGGTGGCAGCAGGCAGGCAGGCAGCAGCAGATGGCTCGTGGGAGGCTGCTCGGGGCTCTGGGGGGCAGTAATTTGGCCTTTTGGGCAGGAGCGTGGTCTTTCGTATGCTTACGCGTGGCCAGCTTGATACAGAGTGATTTGGCACGTGAAAATCCTGCACGTCTGCGTGTAAATCGAGGAAAGGCCCTTAGCGCGTATGCACGTCAGCACGCATATGCGATTTCATTGGACCAAAGGCCCTTAGCGCGTTAGCGCGTCTGTGACGTGACGTGCATGGGTGTTTCCCTCATAACACGTGACCCAACAGGGCCCAACGGGGGAAGATGGCACGGAGTCATCCAGGTTGGTGGGGGGTTTGGTGGAGGAGGAGGCCGTGCAAGCAACAGAGACGGGGTCTGGAGGTAGGGATTCCACTGGTGCTAGTAGTGCAGTGCAGGACCAGGGACAGGAGGCAGCACAGGTCGCCGCGGAGGTGCCTGTGTGCAATCCTGTCCCTGATCCTGTCACTGCATCATCTTGCACAAGCAGGTATGCCTACGTCCAGACCCGTTTTCAGGCAGGGGATGAGCTCACGACAACTGGCCTTCCTCTGCCTGCGGACGTGGCTATCCCGGTCCGGGTTGAGCCTGTCCTGACTGGTGTGGCGTTGTGTCAACGGGCCATGCGAGGTGACCTGCAGTCTTTTCATGAGGAGACTGCACGTCATCTCGAATGGCTCGTTGACCGCGTCGGCCTACTGGGACACGTCACCCAGGCCGGATTCCTCCGTTTGATGGGGCTTGCTACGACCCCCTCCTCAACTGAACCCCCTATGCGCCAGTCGCCCTCCGTGCCATCTTCCCACCCATCAGTCACCTGGGTGCCCTGTGGAGCTGCATCTGACGGTGCAGCCAGGCTGGTGGAGGAGGCATCCCTGTCACAGTCGGGAGTCGGACGTCCAGCAGGGGTGGCCACATCAACGACTGCACCCCAGCCAGCGGAGGATGTGCAGGCAGCAGGAGGCAGTGCACGGGCAGAGGCGCAGCAGCAGCAGCAGCAACGTGGTGGGAGCCATGATGGCTCGGGGCCTTCCACATCGGAGGGGCAGGCATCTGCCAGAGGGCAGGAGGACCCAGGACGGGAAGTGTCTTCCGTGTGGCAGCGGTTGGGCCACGCCATAGATGCGGAGCGGCAGCGGGCGGAAGAGGCACGGCTCGCGATGGTCAGGGCGGAGAACTCCATGCAGAGGGCCCTGAGGCATGCCGAGTGCCTCGAGGCAATCCGCAGGGAGTTTGGGGGGAACATGTGGATGGTCCTGCGGACCCTCGGGGCCATGGAGGAGGAGCGCCTCCGGGACATTGAGCAGAAATTCGATGATGCCCTGGCCCGGAACATCCCGAAGTGAGCCGTCGGACTAGCCCGCTGCCCTTGTAAATAGTTATATAGTTAGTGTTACGTTTCCTTTGGTTTAGCATTTTTTTTGGACCTTTTGGACAATGGGCCACATTTTTGTATTTAGTTATTTTTTTTAGGTAGTGTTATTAGATAGGTTTCATTTATTCAGGTTGGGATCATGGACCCTGGATTATTTATCTGTACATAGTTGACTTTTGGATTTTCAATTTTTATTATGATTTCGCCATGGAGCAATGGTTTTCGATTTTAATTTTCCATTGGATTTACTTTTGTGGACTGTGACTTTGGACACCTTTCCTTTGCATTATGATTTGTGGTTTAGCATTATTTCACGGACCTGCTGTTTCTTTTTTTTTAATTTCTATTATTGTTTGTTTATTTTTGATTCAATTTATGTTGTTTTTAATACATATTTTTTCTTCAAAGTTCAATGTGTAGTATCATCTCATTGGTTTCATGCATATCATGATATGGGTTTTGACATTCACTGACACCCATTGGGTGTATGTGAGGGACATGTGTTCATTTCCAAACTTGCAATTGGGCTTCTATCATGTTTTTGCCATTTCTAAGTGGGTGGATGCAATACTCGGGTGGGTGTTTGCCATTTGGAGGCTGACCATAAGGGCCAGGGATCTACATTGTGGTGACATGTTGGCTGGGAAACATGGGTGGGGGCCTGGTGGAGGCTGCCCCTGCACTGCTGGGGGGTGGGGGTAATAGGAGACATGAGTGGGGGCCTGGAGGAGGCTGCCCCTGGTGGCTGGGGGGTGGGGGTGGTGGTAGACATGGGTGGGGGCCTGGTGGAGGCTGCCCCTGGTGGCTGGGGGGTGGGGGTGGTGGTAGACATGAGTTGGACATGGGTGGGGGCCTGGTGGAGGCTGCCCATGGTGGCTGGGGGGTGGGAGTGATAGGGGACATGAGTGGGGGCCTGGTGGAGGCTGCCCCTGGTGGCTGGGGGGTGGGGGTGGTGGGAGACATGAGTGGGGGCCTGGTGGAGGCTGCCCCTGGTGGCTGGGGGGTGGGGGTGGTGGGAGACATGAGTTGGACATAGGTGGGGGACTGGTGGAGGCTGCCCCTGGTGGCTGGGGGGTGGGGGTGGTGGGAGACATGAGTTGGGCATGGGTGGGGGCCTGGTGGAGGCTGCCCCTGCACTGCTAGGGGGTGGAAGTGCAGGGGGACATGAGTGGGGGCCTGGTGAAGGCTGCCCCTGGTGGCTGGGGGGTGGGGGTGATAGGGGACATGAGTGGGGGCCTGGTGGAGGCTGTCCCTGGTGGCTGGGGGGTGGGGGTGGTGGGAGACATGAGTGGGGGCCTGGTGGAGGCTGCCCCTGGTGGCTGGGGGGTGGGGGTGGTGGGAGTCATGAGTTGGACATGGGTGGGGGCCTGGTGGAGGCTGCCCCTGGTGGCTGGGGGGTGGAGGTGGTGGTAGACATGAGTTGGACATGGGTGGGGGCCTGGTGGAGGCTGCCCCTGGTGGCTGGGGAGTGGGGCTGATAGGGGACATGGTTGGGGGCCTGGTGGAGGCTGCCCCTGCACTGCTGGGGGGTCGGGGTGGTGGTAGACATGAGTGGGGGCCTGGTGGAGGCTGCCCCTGCACTGCTGGGGCGTGGGGGTGATAGGGGACATGAGTGGGGGCCTGGTGGAGGCTGCCCCTGGTGGCTGGGGGGTGGGGGTGATGGGAGACATGAGTGGGGGCCTGGTGGAGGCTGCCCCTGGTGGCTGGGGGGTGGGGGTGGTGGGAGACATGAGTTGGACATGGGTGGGGGCCTGGTGGAGGCTGCCCCTGCACTGCTGGGGGGTGGGGGTGGTGGGAGACATGGATGGGGGCCTGGTGGAGGCTGCCCCTGGTGGTTGGGGGGTGGGGGTGGTGGGAGACATGAGTTGGACATGGGTGGGGGCCTGGTGGAGGCTGCCCCTGGTGGCTGGGGGGTGGGGGTGGTGGGAGACATGAGTTGGACATGGGTGGGGGCCTGGTGGAGGCTGCCCCTTTTGGCTGGGGGGTGGGGTGATAGGGGACATGGGTGGGGGCCTGGTGGAGGCTGCCCCTGCACTGCTGGGGGTGGGGGTGGTGGTAGACATGAGTGGGGGCCTGGTGGAGGCTGCCCCTGGTGGCTGGGGGGTGGGGGTGATAGGGGACATGAGTGGGGGCCTGGTGGAGGCTGCCCCTGGTGGCTGGGGGGTGGGGGTGGTGGGAGACATGAGGGAGGGCCTGGTGGAGGCTGCCCCTGGTGGCTGGGGGGTGGGGGTAGTGGGAGACATGAATTGGACATGGGTGGGGGCCTCATGGAGGCTGCCCCTGGTGGCTGGGGGGTGGGGGTGGTGGGAGACATGAGTTGGACATGGGTGGGGGCCTGGTGGAGGCTGCCCCTGGTGGCTGGGGGTTGGGGGTGATAGGGGACATGGGTGGGGGCCTGGTGGAGGCTGCCCCTGCACTGCTGGGGGGTGGGGGTGGTGGTAGACATGAGTGGGGGCCTGGTGGAGGCTGCCCCTGCACTGCTGGGGGTGGGGGTGATAGGGGACATGAGTGGGGGCCTGGTGGAGGCTACCCCTGGTGGCTGGGGGTGATGGGAGACATGAGTGGGGGCCTGGTGGAGGCTGCCCCTGGTGGCTGGGGGGTGGGGGTGGTGGGAGACATGAGTTGGACATGGGTGGGGGACTGGTGGAGGCTGCCCCTGGTGGCTGGGGGGTGGTGGTGATAGGGGACATGGGTGGGGGCCTGGTGGAGGCTGCCCCTGCACTGCTGGAGGGTGGGGGTGGTGGTAGACATGAGTTGGGGCCTGGTGGAGGCTGCCCCTGCACTGCTGGGGGGTGGGGGTGATAGGGGACATGAGTGGGGGCCTGGTGGAGGCTGCCCCTGGTGGCTGGGGGGTGGGGGTGGTGGGAGACATGAGTGAGGGCCTGGTGGAGGCTGCCCCTGGTGGCTGGGGGGTGGGGGTAGTGGGAGACATGAATTGGACATGGGTGGGGGCCTCATGGAGGCTGCCCCTGGTGGCTGGGGGGTGGGGGTGGTGGGAGACATGAGTTGGACATGGGTGGGGGCCTGGTGGAGGCTGCCCCTGGTGGCTGGGGGTTGGGGGTGATAGGGGACATGGGTGGGGGCCTGGTGGAGGCTGCCCCTGCACTGCTGGGGGGTGGGGGTGGTGGTAGACATGAGTGGGGGCCTGGTGGAGGCTGCCCCTGCACTGCTGGGGGTGGGGGTGATAGGGGACATGAGTGGGGGCCTGGTGGAGGCTACCCCTGGTGGCTGGGGGTGATGGGAGACATGAGTGGGGGCCTGGTGGAGGCTGCCCCTGGTGGCTGGGGGGTGGGGGTGGTGGGAGACATGAGTTGGACATGGGTGGGGGCCTGGTGGAGGCTGCCCCTGGTGGCTGGGGGGTGGTGGTGATAGGGGACATGGGTGGGGGCCTGGTGGAGGCTGCCCCTGCACTGCTGGAGGGTGGGGGTGGTGGTAGACATGAGTGGGGGCCTGGTGGAGGCTGCCCCTGCACTGCTGGGGGGTGGGGGTGATAGGGGACATGAGTGGGGGCCTGGTGGAGGCTGCCCCTAGTGGCTGGGGGGTGGGGGTGGTGGTAGACATGGGTGGGGGCCTGGTGGAGGCTGCCCCTGGTGGCTGGGGGGTGGGGGTGCAGGGGGACATGAGTGGGGGCCTGGTGGAGGCTGCCCCTGCACTGCTGGGTGGTGGGGGTGGTGGTAGACATGGGTGGGGGCCTGGTGGAGGGTGCCCCTGGTGGCTGGGGGGTGGTGGTGGTGGGAGACATGAGTTGGACATGGGTGGGGGCCTGGTGGAGGCTGCCCCTACACTGCTGGGGGGTGGGGGTGCAGGGAGACATGTGTTGGTGATCAGTAGTGCAAGGTGACATGTGGGTTGGCTGGGGGGCATGGCCATGGTGGATGGGTTGCCTGTGGGACATGAGCAGGGGTGCAGGGTAGTCCCCTGTGGTGTGGGATGCCTGCAGGGGCCATGGAGGGTGTAGAGGGAACACCTGGGAGGACCCACACGGCCAAGTCACGTGTAGCATTCCCCGGCACCACCTAAATACACGTACCCTGCTGAAATCGCGTGTGAATCTTCCCGTGCACCTCGGAATACACGTACCCAGGCCAATCGCGTGTGGAACTTCCCGCGCATCCCGATGTACACATACCCAGGCCAATCGCGTGTGGAACTTCCCACGCACCCCGAAGTACACGTACCCAGGACAATCGCGTGTGGAACTTCCCGCGCACCCCGAAACACACGTACCCAGGCTAATCCCGTGTGGAACTTCCCGCGCACCCCGTAGTACACGTACCCAGGCTAATCGCGTGTGGGACTTCCCGCGCACCCCGAAGTACACGTACCCAGGCCAATCGCGTGTGGAACTTCCCACGCACCCCGAATTACACGTACCCAGGCTAATCGCGTGTGGAACTTCCCACGCACCCCGAAACACACGTACCCAGGCTAATTGCGTGTGGGACTTCCCGCGCACCCCGAAGTACACGTACCCAGGCCAATGGCGTGTGGAACTTCCCGCGCATCCCGAAGTACACGTACCCAGCCAATCGCGTGTGGAACTTCCCGCGCACCCCGTAGTACACGTACCCAGGCCAATCGCGTCTGGAACATCCCGAGCACCCCGAAGTACACGTACCCAGGCCAATCGCATGTGGGACTTCCCGTGCACCCAGGTACACACGCACACGCTATTTTTCACACAGCGGGTGTCGGTGTTTTTCGGTACCCCTTTGCACCTCATTTGTCCTAGAGGGCCACTGTATCGACCATTCATCATGGCTGTATATGGGTGCTTTTTGTTATCGCACATTTTGGCGCACATTTTTTTCAGGCGCAGGGACGCTACCGCCTGCTTTCTTGTGGCGTACTTGTTTGGCCCTGTGCGCATCTTTGACCGTGCGCTGGTTTGCCCTATTCGATTCCATGAATACGGGTTGTAGGCAAGCGTGTGGGCGTTCCGCGCACTTGCCCCCTGTACTTCCCCCGTGACGCCCATATTTTCACGCGTTGTTCCCCATTCCGAGTGTTCCGCCCCGTGTTCCGCCTACTTTTGTGATGTGCGCCGCGCTATGTGCGATTTCGCATTGGCTGTGGCGCACGCTGTTGGATGACCTGTGCGCCGGCGTGCGCGGCGCACATTTTCAGCGTACATCCAATGTTTTTCTCGCGCACAGACTTCCATGAATCGATGTGCGCTGGTTTCCCTGCGATTTTCGCACTTACACTGCGATTTTCGCACTTGCACTGCGATTCGCACGTTTTGGCACCTCTATGCGGGAATTTTCGGCGCACATTAATTCCATGAATCTGCCCATTAAAGTGTTTCACTTGTATCCTTGGGGTTCTGGATCTGGCTATGTTCTGACTTCAATGCGATATATATGTAAGTGAGCGTGAGAGAATATGATAGGAAGAGTAGACACTGGTCCAAGCTGTAACCTTGCTACTCTGCATCTATGAACAAACACTGGCCATTTTGCATGAGGCCTTATGTACTCAGGATACATACTGTAACCCCCTTTTTACCTGAAAGGCGAGGAACACCCTGACCATGATAAACACATGCCATCATCGAGTCTGATGCGCGGTTTGTTGCGAACCTGAAATGCCAAACAGCAGATGGGCTCCTCATACGTTGCTGAGCTGTAACGTAATAGGAGTAAAATAAGATGATAACAGGAACTGAGAAATATGAAAAAATGATGTATATAAAATGGTGTGCATCCAACTACCATGTCTCCAACTACCACAAGTACCTTATTTTATTTTCCACAGTGAGCTGGGGTGTAATCATAGTTTCTGCCCATGTTCTGTATAACAGATAACAACAGGCCAAACTCTGAAAAAGAAATAGCACTGTGTACTTCATTGGTCAGAATAATAACTATAATGTGAGTTCATAATGATATCATATATCATATCATATGTGGACAACGAAACAGAATATAATTTGGATCCCTTTTAGAAAAATGAATGTGTCACTACATCTGCACTCTCCTTAAGTAAAAAAAAAAAAAGAAAATCCCAACTACACAGAAAGATAGTACCTCTGTTACAAAGCCAAATTATTGTTGTGATAATAAAAAATTAAAACTTGCTCCGGTGTAGAGTCGTCAAAAATAAACATACACAATATTTACCGTCTCCATTGTCTTCGTTAAACCCAGACAGCAATGTACGTGCACCAAAGAATCTTTTCAGAACTGGTATTACATGAGTCTTACAAACGTTTTGAATAAGTAACCTTATCAAATGGTATTTTTTCCAAACTTTCACTCCTCTGCATTCTTACTGATTTTTCCCTATGGCTCAAGGTCAGAAAACAATTGACCCTTATGGGTTCAGTTGCATGCGTGGGCCTAATGAGCTCGCAACCAAAAAATCAAACCAAGTGACCTTCACTCAGAATGAAAATACATTCTGATTTTGCAACAACATATCTGAATGCATGCATGAGAAATGGTACTCCCATACACCTGCACACCTGCTGTTTCCATCAAACAGTGCAGGTGGCTGCCTCAGATTTCAAACTCTAAGGCGCCAGTCGGTCTGCAATATTATTTTAAATACATTGTAACACAGACGTAGTAATCCTTTGCCTGTACTTAGTGGACACTATATGGAGCAGCAACTTCCAATTTACCATATGACTTTGGTGACAATAAACCCCACTTTGTGACTTCCTGCTGCCACACCCCATCCCAGCCTCATTAATCCTCACCGTCTGAAACAGTATTTCCTAAGGTTAACAAGTGCAATGGTGTGTTGTTTTATATGTGTTAGTGGCGATGTCCGCGTACACCAAGAAACGAATGAAAGATGGCGGACGTAGTGAAAGAATCTGACGCACTTCACGGCGTTCAACATCCAATCAGTGAAGGCGCCACATGTCCGTGGACATGACGCTACGGATTAGCCAATCGGTATCTGGTCCACAGAGCGAACAGGGAAGTGTATCTGCGGAGCAGACATATAGATCACACATTTTTTGAGACACACTTACTGCTTTCTGGTCATTTTAAAGAAAACTGCTGGACGGATTGCCACCAAATTTACAAAAGCACGCTTTCGGGACCAAGACGCTGCTCCTGCCGCAAATGTGGTGAAAATCCATCCAGCGGTTTGGGCTGTAGGCGTGTGCAAAGTTTTTCCCCCATTCAGTCTATGGTAAAAAAAAACGTTTTCGGACCCCCCCTATAACTTTTCCCCCCTGGAGCAAACATCACCAACCATTGCAGAAAGATTCACGGTGGGCTATATACTTCTTTTGCAAAGTTTGGTGTGGATTCGTCCAGGGGGAGCGGAGTTATAAGCCACCCAAAAAGTGCTCTTCCTAAGGAAACAGCAACTTAACCATAACTACACAGCCACTACTGTGGCTGTGTAATATATATATATATATATATATATATATATATATATATATATATATATATATATATATATATATATATATATATAAATATATATCTTCAGTGAAAAAAACTTTGTTAAAGGGACGTTATGGTTAAGTTGCGCTACTAAAAACCTATGAAATTCAGTGAAAAAACTTTGTTAAAGGGACGTTATGGTTCCAAGTAAAACCGAAAAACCCTTGAAATTCGCCAGTTATGGTAAGCTAAGCAACATAAATCGCGCCACCATCATGAATTACAGGTTTTTACCAACAAATGGTGTGCATAAATATAAGTTCCTACAGGTATTAATGATAAAAAACAAGTGTCACAAATAATGCCACACACATAACAAGAAAAAGTATTTGCAAACAGAATTCATTACAAATACACAAAAACCACAAACCTAGAACAGCACCATTTGTTCTGTGAACATGATAAGTAAGACAGGCTTATTCTGCCATAGTCATGTGTGGTATAAGAAGACAAGTGAATTGGCCACCCACAGGAGTCTAGCCTCTTGAGAGCTGGTATATAAGATCAGTTCTTAGTCTTATATGCTACAAATAAGCTATTTCTAAAGCTTAACCAGTTCCAAAAAAGAAGAAATAGTTTCCTCATGGACTCAGGCGTCAGTTAATGAGGGCTGTGATTGTGTAGAGACCAGTCCTAGTTCAACATCGGTAGATGTATTCCTGGTGTTTTTGAGGTGGGCCGCAATGTAATTACGTGTCCGAAGACGTTTCGGCGGGCAGTAAAGGCTACCTTCATCTGGACCTTCGGATGTCACTCTACAAAGGAAGAAAGAGCGTTTGGTGAGAAAATGGTAAGGCGCTAGGTGAGAAAAAACAAGTCTACACTTAGCCTAAAAATGGGTCGATAACTAAAAAGAGGAAAAGGGGTAGGGGTTCATCTATACATTGTTAAAATACATATTGTGGCAAATAGATGCCAAAGTTGGCCGCACCCACCTTGAAAAGTAGTTCCAAGGGCAGACATTTTATGGAATTATAGAAAAAAAGGATACATAATTTACAGTGTGGTTGCTTTGCCCATGTGCCCCAAGGGTAGTCTGCAACGATTCCATATGCCGTACACTGCAATTTGTCACCCACCCGATACAAGCATCGTATTTGCCGAAGCTATGTGAGTACAACTTTACATCACATGTGTATTATGATTAAAATGTATTAAGTTGCAGTTCTGTATGAATAATTATAAATTTACTTTACTGCACACTTTCTCTCTGTGCATTGTACAGAGGTTTGTGATGGCAGTAATCATGCCCCGTTACAGTGGCATGTCTCCACCATTCCCCGTAAATTGCATCTGTGATTGTACTTCATTTTGTTTCCATTGTTCCCCAGCCCCTGGTAATCCAGACATAAAGGTCAAGACGAAAAGGGAATGCAATTTGTGCAGTGAAAAGGCATACCTTATGCTCACCTTATGATCACTCGTGCAGTGCAGTGCTACATTCCCTGTTTTGCCCTTAATATGCCCTTTCAAACAATGACCAGTTCTGCGCACCCTCATTGTATTGAAAGTAATAACGGCCACAGGTGCACGCAGCAGTCAACAGGCACACAAACATTGACAGCTCACATTTTAATGTTGCATTCTTAAGCAAACCGGATACTGCATTCTCCTGCAATCCGATGGAACCCCCATGAGGGTTGTTTTTTTAAATTTTTTTATTGGACACACACAGAGACATCGTGCCGTGGGTCTAAAAACACTCGCTAGCACTGTCATTTTTTGTAAAAATGAAACACATGAAAGGAGGTTCTGGTGGCAACTTTTCAAAGATATTCTTTTTATGTGGAGCCGTACAAGGACATTATCACCTACAAAACAGAGAGCAAGGCAGTGGGTTAACCTATGACAATACTCAATAAGACATGAGGTCCATGAGGCAGCCACCTATTACGACATCCTTCCCACAAACTCTTGTCCTGTACGCTGCCACTAGTAACGGCTACTTATATTTATTCTTATTCCTCTTTCTTCTGAGATACCATGCACCTCACTGCGCAAGCCATACCTTCCACAATTCCAACAGCCGGGTGGTGGACCAAGCATTGCAAGATTACCATAAGCAATATATTTTTCGTCATTGTAATTTGGGCCGACTGATATGGGCCTGTATGTCCATTTGCGGTTCCGGGAATATGAACCAACCTGCAAACATTCATGATGTAAGGCATCCCAGAGGCAATAGCTGCTACCTTGTCTACCTTGCAAAGAAAATGTTTTATTCCACACGGCACACCAAGGACCACAAAGTAATCCTTTTCCCACTTTGCTAGACGACAAAAGAAGTACATAATTGCATACTGGATTTTGTTCGCAAAATAAAGGAGCGGTGAATGCAGCACCGTACGCGTTCTCATGAACATTCTGTAGCAAAATTAAGCACTTGCAACAATTCACAGTGCTGTTGGTAAATTATGGGAGTTTTCTGGAACCGTACACTCTGTTTGCGCATGTCTGCTTTTGATTCTGTTTATGTTGTTCCTTTCCGGAGCTAGGTGCTCACATGACAGACGTAAATACCTGGAGTGCACGCCATGAGCAACGACTCTCCACAACTAAAGTCAGCTATACCAGTGACTGTTCCGATGGTGTATGTGGTACACATGTATAGTAAATGGAAGTGATGCACACATTACAATTGCACACAATAGGAATGCCAACCGTTTTCGTTGGCCATCTCAAAAAGTATGCAAAAAAAAAAAGTAACCGTCAGATTCCCTACAGTCCTGTATATGGTGGGACTTAACAGTGTTGATGATTTTGTCAGGTGCAAATGTGTGTGGGTAGGTCTGTACATTATCCATACTTTAAATGTGTAATGCTTAGTAACTCATATCATGTTGCGATATCTTCCTTCACTCTCAAAGCACAGGCTATTATCAGCGGCACACCATACCAAACACACATCGTGGCATGTCAGTCCATGAACGGCAACAAGTTCAATGACGTACACCATATGCAAGTGCAGGCACTTCACGCCACCTCTGGTGTTGTACCAACTGCAAAATGTCCTCCACAATCATTCTGTAATGGTGAGCACCCACAGGAGACATGCATATTTCCAAGAGTGTACGCTGGAGTCACATATCAGTATAGGAACAGACCCAAAGAAGGCAACATTCTGAAACCTACTTCCAGCCAGTGTCCAGACTGTTAGTTCACAGGGCCCTAGCGATGCACACAAGGCAGTATGGGCTTGCCACTCCCATAACAACATAGTACACCAAATGGAAATATCCTGTTATCATCTGCAATACTCTCCCCATCCCCAATGGGCTCTGAAGGTAGTCACCTGTGCAGCTACCTGACAATGAATTATATGTCAGTAGCTGCGTACATGGTCCATGTCGCAAAAGTGTGACGGTAAAAAAATCTGTTAATGTCCCAATGTCTTACTATACTCCCTGAAGCAAGCCTATGTTCACGGCCACACTATTCCAAACGCAAATGGTGGCATTTCTCACCAATGCTGCTGTAGCAAGTGTGACATGTCCTCCACAATGATTCTACAAAGACGAGTTCCTAAGGACATTCACATATTTAAAAGTGTGTGGGTTGGAACAAGGTATGGTTATAATAACTTATCGAAGTTAGCGAAGGCAAATGAAATGCACTCTGTATATATGCGTGTGCAATCGAGACACCATTATCACAATGCTCCCATGCATGTTCCATTGTCTTACTGCACTCACTGAAGCAAGGCTCTGTTCACGCCCAGACCATTCCAAAGGAAAATGGTGGCATGTCTCACCACTGCTGCTGTAAGACATCTAACATGTCCTCCATTATGAATCTGCAAACTTGAGTACCTCTAAATATTTAAATGTCTGTGGGATGTCAGAAGGTATGGTTATAATAACTTATCCAAATGAGATAAGGAAAAGGGAATGCACTCTTTATACATGTGTGTTCAATCCACATACCAATATCACAGTAGTCCCATACATGGCTACATTGCATTGTGGGGGTTGTGCCCAAGGCCTCCACCCACACATCCAAGAGCCTAGTCCTTGGATACACCCAATGGAAGGCAATAGAGCCATGCATGTGAACATGTGACCATGTAGCTTTCCTGACTACAGGTATGTATGGGTATAGCAACGGACCCAAGAGCCCATGCACACAAGACAGTAGGGGCTTTGCAGGCACAACACACCATAGTACACCAACTGGAAATATCCTCATATTGTCTCCAATACACTCCCCATCACCAATGGAGTCCATGCTTTTCAACCCCTTACAGCGCTGCACTATCCTCCAATACACCATGGCGACGTTTCCTAAAAACTTTGAGGAACAGCAAGCTTCCCTCCAGCCAACCAGCGGCCGTGTCCAATGTTCGCCGACATCACGGCGTACTGCACGCCAATGAGACTTTTTCTGCGGAGTGAACAGGGAAATGGGTCCAGAGAGCAGAGCCAGATATCACTAATTTGTTGAGACATGCATTTCAGTTTGCAACGAAAGTACTGGTCGGATTTCAACCAAACACGCTTTCTGAACGAAGCCCCTGCTCCTGCCGCAAATTTGGTTACAATCCGTCCAGCCGTTCAGCCTGTAGCAATGCGCACACATTTTCCCCATTCAGTGTATGGAAGAAATAAATTGTGGGACCCTCCCTATAACTTTGCCCCCCTCTGCAAAACGTTACCCAACTTTCCAGAAAAATTCCAAGGGGAGCGAAGTTATAAGCTGTCGAAAAAGTGGTCTTCCTATGGGTTTAGCAACTTAACCATAACTACACGCCCGCTATCACAGGCCGTGTAATGGGTATCCATGTAGCAATACTGGGGTTTTGTTTTCATTTTTTAGATCATATATGTGCTGGGGTTTTTCGCACACATGCACTTAGGGTTTTGCGTATTGATTATTTGTATAGGTATAGGTGGAGCATAATTAGGGCTTTTAATTAGAGGTAATGGTAGCAGTAAAACAGAAGCATAATAAGGATTAGTGTTATGTGTATTAAGGAACCATAGTGCATCCATCTTGTAGCTGGCCTAAGGCATACTTTATTCATGTATTTATTTATTTTTACATTTATAAAGCGCACTGAATCCTGGGGCATCTAGGCACTGGTCTACATGAAAATAGTGGTTAAAAATAGTTACAAACATAGGTGGTAGAGTAAAGTGCATAGCTCTAGGTTTCTGGTCTATGCGGAGGTGGCAATTGACACGTGCTCATAGAGTTGTGCGAATTTTAGTTACTTTCTGAGGTCTTGGGAGAAAAGCCATGTTTTGAGACCCTTGCGGAAGGACCAAAAGGAAGCATCTGATCTTAGATTTAGGGGCAGGATGTTGCAGTGTTTGGCAGTGATCACAGGGAAGCTGCTGCGTCCAACCTTCTGATGGCTGTATCTGGGAATGGTGAGTAAGTGTGAGTAGGCAGCGTGCATAGGTCTGATGGATTAGGCATTAGAGAACTTTCTAGACAGGTAAGTCTGGACAGTGTTTGATAGCGTTTGGTCAGAGAGAGTGTTTTGAACACAACACATTCTTGGACAGGGAGCCAGTGGATGTTTGGTCTAGCTGTGGAGATGTGGTCTTTTTTTAGAGATGTTTAGAGCGGCTCTAACAGCGTTATTTTGGATGACCTGTATTTATTTTATATTGCTGGAGTTGGTGGTGTGAAGAGGGAGTTACAATAGTCAATCCTAGATAGTATAAGAGCTCTGGCAAATGGGATGCAACTATTGGTGGTCAGGAAGGGCCTGCAGGCAATGAGTTTAGCGATGAATAAAGTTTACCTGTCTGGTAAGGGATAGTGCAGAGTCCAACTATGCTTCTAGGGTTTTCACCTCTTTAGCAACGGTGATGATGTTCCTATCTATAATGAAGGATTTGTAGGAGTAATTCAGTTTGTTTAGGTGCAATTGTGTGCCAATAAGGAGCAGTTCAGTTGTCTCATCATTTAGGCATAGTCATTGCCATGCTATGCAGGCAGTGTCATAGTTGCCAGAGATAGGTAAGAGGATTTTGGTGTCATCCACATAGTTTGTGTAGGTTACGCCCAAGTCATCTAGGAGGTCAACGAGGGGCTTAGCAAAGATATTGTATAGTGTTGGTGAGACACATGAGCCTTGTGGCACTCTGCAAGTAACTGGGGTTGGGTGTGGAGGGGAGGAGCAGAGTTGGAGAAGACTCTCATTGTGCAGTTTGATCAGAAGTACTCCATCCACGCTACAGCTTTGGTCAAGAAGTGGGTAGATGATGAGAGGTCTTGGCAGAGGATTTTGTGATTGGCCAAGTCAAAGGCCACTGAGAGGTCAAGTAAGAGGAGGATGGCAAGGTTGCCCTTGTCTTTGATTTAATCCATTTGTCCAGGAGAGCAGATTCTGTTCTTTGCCCGGGGCGGATGGCCGATTGGCGTAGGCTGAGGAGGTTGTACGTTTCCAGGTATTTTTGGATTTGCAGATAGGCTGCTCTGTCGAGTATTTTAAGGAGGAAAGGTATGGTTGTGATAGGGTGGTAATTGGTGGGAAACGTTGGTGTCTAATGAAGGCTTCTTGAGGAGGGGGCATACTCAGGTTTCTTTTAGATTCTCAGGCACCCTGCCGGTTGAGAAGGAATTGATAATCAGCACCCTGATGAAAGGGGTAAGTTCTTCCGCATAGTCAAAGAGGCAGGCCATATGTCTCCTTGGCATTTGGATGGTTTCAAGCCTTTAATTATTTTGGTAGTTTCAGTGGCCGTGACAGGGGTCACACCATGGAGAGATAATGGGTGGTGGCGGGCGCTGGTCTAGGAGTTGGTCAGTTGAAGAGAGTTTAGTTTTTTTTGCTGATATTTTTGTTTGCAGTAGGGAGATTTTATCGAGGAGTGCGTTTTGGATGTTCTGGCACCAACACAAGTCTTTGATGCAGTTATCTGGTGATGGAGCTGGTGTTTTGAGTTCCCATAAGATAGCGAAAAGCTCTCTTGGACCTGAATTAGCTTTTCAATTCTCTTGCTTTATGTGTAGCTTCTAGTTTGAAGAATGTCCTGTTTGTATTTTTTATATAGGGCAGTGAATTGCTTTTTGTTCACGTCAGAAGGTATTGTTTTCCTGGCAGTCTCAGGTACTCTTTTTATGGAGCGTAAGATTTTAAGATTGGGTGTGTACCTAGAATTCAGGTGTGCCATTGGTGGATTTATGGATGCTCAAGGGTAGTACCTTGTTTATGGCTTCTAGGAGAGTTTGGTTGTAGTGCTCGACCATGGATGTCGGGTCAGTATTTGCATGTGAGTACGCTGTTGGAGGTAGTAGCAAGGGGAGTAGGTAGGCTGGTGTAATGTTACGTGAATTTCTCGAGAGGGAAGCCGGTGCTGGTTGGAACGAGATGTATGATTGTACTAAATCAGTATTAGTGAATGTGATAACATTGTGGTCAGACCAAGGGCAGCAAGTGTTAGCTAGTATGTTTGTGTCACAGTTGAGATCTTCTAACCAATCTAGTGAGTGACTTGTATCATGTGTGGGGCTTAAGATCTGATGGGTGAAGCCTAGGGATTTAATGGTATTGTCTAGGGAAAGTGCATGGGGATCGGAGGGGTTGTTGAGACCTAGGTTGACATCTCCCAAAAGAATGATTTTAGAGGAAGGCTTGGTGTTGGTTGAGAGGAGTTGTGCAATGTTTTGCTCAAAGGAAAGTAGAAGTGGTCTGTAAATTAAGTGGATCGTAAGGTGGCTTTAGCGAATAAAGATATTTTGATTGAGAGCAGATCGCCTGAGTAGATGGTTTGGTTGGGGATTTCTCTAATGGGTAAGAGGTTTTTGACAATAAAGGCTAATCAACCGCCTTTGGCAATCAGTCTGTCTTTCCTGAAGTTAGTGTATCCATCTGGGATGGCCAGGGAAAGGGACAGGCCGGCAGCTGAAAGCAGCCATGTTTCGATGATTGATAGAAGCCATTATTATATTTTAGCCACAGCACACAGTAAAATGGAGTTTCTGCTGACACGATGAAACAGTGGAGATCAGCTCACCAAGGTTAAGGCATATGGAGTAGCGAATTAATTGTTGCCAAAGGAAATGTTTTCAATGGGAGGAGAGCCTCACAGAGGGCCTAAGCCAGGCACTAGCTGCAGCTCCACACAATACGTTTCAGGAGCTCAGGCAGTGAATATAATAGCAATTGTGGTGTATGAGTTTTTTCCTAGGAGAGCTGGCACCAGGCATGCAGAGGGAGGTGAGTGTAGGAGCTGGAAAGAAGAAGGGAACCTATCAGAGCTGGGATGAAGGTTTTTGTCCGGCCCCAAAAAGTAATGAATGTGTATTATGTTAATGTGTGTCTCAATTGTATAAATATTGTAGCCTGTCACAGGTGGAATTAAGAACCTTTTCCACCAGTTCAGCTTGCAGGGCTGTTATGAAATTCTGTCTCCTATCTGTGGGGGTTTAATAAATATGTTTTTATTCCTGCACAGTAACTACCTTTCCAGGTTATATTTGTGAATGAATCCCTCTTTACACAAGTGATACAATTAAACAGGGCACCTGCTGAGGCACATTGAATGAGGCTGCTAGCACAGCACTTGCACTGATTGCAGAGGCCAAAGCTGCCTACTGCTCCACCGCCATTGCGGAAACCTCTAACATGAGGAAAACCCTATTTGAAGCAATAAACCATTGTACAAAACCCCTCACCTGTACCAGCAAATCCTGTAAAATGCAACACAATCAACACATTCTTTTTTCAAAAATAGACAAATTCCCAATTGAATCAACCCCTCACAGCATTAGCATCCCCTGCACTCTGGAACACGCACTGCCCCTCTGGACCAAATTCTCTCCTTTCTTTCCCCTCGGATCTCCTAAAAATGATTTCGTCCCTCAAACCTGCTTCTTACTCTGACAATATAATTCTGGCCTCCTTCATTAAACAAGTTACGGGTTCCGGAACTCAAAGCACTCCTCAGCATCATCAATGCTTCCGTCGCCGAAGGATCATTCCCGACACCCTCAAGACTGGTCTCATACAACCTCTTTTGAAAAAAAAAACACCTTAGATCCAGATGATCCGGCCAAATACAGGCCCATAACAAACCTCCCGTTTATTGGCAAAATCTTGGAAAAAGTAGTTGTTACAAAAATACTTGCCAGAAGCAAACAACTTCACCTCCTAAATGACTATCAGTCATGGTTCCCCCCAAAGTGTAGCATTGAGACAGCCACTATCCAGGTGGCAGATAATGCTCTCCAAACCATGGATAAGGGTGACTCATGCCTCCTCATCCTCCTTGACCTCTCGGTTTCATTCAACACCGTTAACCACCACATCCTTTCTCCCTCATTGCTGACAGGGTGGGATTCTCTGGCCCTGTCCTGAATTGGTTTACCTCCTAAATCGCAGGTAGATTCCAGGCTGTCCAGATGATCTCATTGCAATATAACCAACTCCAGGTTTCCTTTGGATATCCCAAGGCTCCATCCTCCCATCAATCCTTTTTAACCTTTACCTGGAGCCTCTGGGCCACCAATACGCAGATGATACTCAGATGTAATTTAGAGTAAATAGCGCACATGACATCATTCGTCTCTGCGATTACCCAGCCATCAGCCAGTCGTGGTTGTTGATTGCTTACCTCAACCAAAAAACCCATCCATGACTGAATTTGTCCTCATCAGTCGCCCTGCTAAAACACAACTTGTCCAACAATGGCTCAATGATAAGCACAAAGAAGGATGTGCGCCTCAAATCTTACACTCAGCAAAACCCTTAGGCTACGCCATTGAGAGCAAGCTGACCGTCTAGAAACACATAGCCATGAAGGCCCAAATAGCCTGGGTCACAATATTTACCCTTTGAACAAAAAAAAACCTTCATCCCACCAAAGGACTTCCAGACTGTAGTGCAGGCCCTTGTTATCTTGCACATACATGGGGGAAATGGTCTCCTGATAGGGTGTCCAGCTGCTTACTTGGCTCCCCTATAAGCGGTCCACCACACTATGGCATGTCTTATTATGGCAGCACTGAAATGTACCTGAATTACCCCATCCTACACAAACTACATTGGGGTCCACTGCAAGCTGGGATACTATTTAAGACTGTATATGTCATCTACAAAGTAGTCACGGGTATCACACCAGTGTACCTGGTGTCTAAGATCCACATATCTGGTGGCACACACTTCTTGTGCAGAATATTGACCAACCGGCTTGAATCACAACTCATCCGCAAAGAGAAGACAAACAATCCTTCTCTTTTCATGCATCTACCCTCTGGAACTCGATCCCAGTGTCGGCTCGGAATGCCGCCACAATACTCCAATTTTGCAAATCTCTCAAAACATGGCTCTTTCAACACCATCTGACCAAGGACTAATTCCAATGGATGCACTTACTGATGCACAGACTCCACAGTACTGCGCTGCTGTTAAAATATGCCAGCCCAAATGCCAGCTAGCCTAACTGTGTACAGCACTCCACTGCTCTCGAGCTATAACTGTGCTTTAAACAATAATAATAAAAAAAGAAAGAAAACTCTCTGCGGAGCACTAAAGGTGAAACTGGTACAGTGATTGAGTGGTATGTACTCAGTAATACCAGGCACCTTCTGAGGAAAATTGAAGGCAACATAACAATTCTGGTAACTCAAAAAGCAAAACACTAAAGTCCCCACCTGACTAACTTCAACATTTGCCACACTGCAAGAAAGTGGAGTCTGCTAAGACACCTATCCAGAGAGCTATTACACTCAGGACATGTTAAGGGGTACATTTCAAATACAGTTACTAATCTTTAGCAACCCTCACTGCACAGCATGCCTCAATCCTATCCTTGGGAATAATGTTTCAGTAAAGCAGACGTCACCAACTTCTTACAACAGGTAACACAATCTCATAGGGGCTATGTCTAGACTATATCTGCGTATTTTGACTATTGAAAGCGTTTCTTGGCTTGCTACACAAACAACACATATGACCAGCCTGTGTTTGTATGTTTCACGGGTTCCTTTGCCACTAAAGAGAAGGGTGTCCCAGGAGTTTCTCAAGGAAAAGTCCTGAACTCCACTCTGAGAAATAACTTCAATGCGTCTGACAATTGTCAGAGTCTTATTGGAAAACACCCTTAAATAGAGGTCACTCACATAGAGGTCCTACCTCTGTTATATCATGGTTAATGACAACTATGCATCATACAATTCAAAGGGGACACCACAGTCGCAGCAGCTAGCCAATAAGAGGGCAGTGATGTCTCATGTGAATAAGGAAGAGAGGAATGTAACCTTTTCCTTGACAGTAAAATCGCCCAAAGGAAACTACATTCAACAGAATGCCAAAGTACAACCAAAGGGTTAGATTTCCATAAATGTTCTGCTGAGAGCAACACTGTGAAAGCGACCACTTCAGAGACCTACAAAAACAATATCAGCTACGTGGTCAGTAGGAGAGGTGTTACAGATGGGTACAGTACTGTTAGCGTATTGTATGTATGCAAGACCTTTAATACCCGTTTACTATACAGTTCTCTGGCTGATCTAATGCCACATATTGCCTTCAGAAAACAAACAGAGAAATAATGTAATATATATGGAGGCTTCCACTTCTATTCACTTGATAGATAAGGTTAATGTATATGATGAAGTCGACAGAAAATAATTAGTACTAATGCTCAGCTCACCAGGTACTATATGATGAATTCAGGACCCATATTATGAAAAGTGATTTGGGTGCCCCAGGGAATTTCTGCACCTGAGTTCTACTTGTCACACTTGTGTATATCACCAGAAGAGCTGGTTGGGGGTGGCAGTTTCGTTATTACATGTTCCATCCCTTGTAGGGGCACCGGCTGTGTCCAAATTAGGGGAGTGTGTGGAATTAGTTAATATCCTTAAAGGATCAATATGTTTCCCATAGTAACAAAGTATCGAGGACATTCATTGCATGACACTGCAAGGGTGCAAGGGGATCTTAGTGATACAACCTAGAGAATTCCAAGGACCACACATCCCAACCTACCCTCTGGAGTGGTCTAATAGCCTCCAATATTGATAGCAATGGTACCATACACAATTGGTTTATTTGTTGATAAAGCAGCGCAGACAGAATTTGAAAATGTGTACACAACAAGGTCATGTCTAAAGTTACCATGAGTAGGGAACACACCTTCTTTACTGGGTACCTTACAGGCCCCACTACAAGGGTTCAAAGGCTAACCTATGTAATTCTCTATATCTTCATTAATGGTCATCATTTCTAAAGTGCAAACCCATCAGAAAACCATCAGGGGTACTGGCAAGATGGCTTAAACTATTTGAGATTTAGGGCACATTACATATATACTTTGGGTAAGAGGCGTAAGAGGCAAGTGTTCAAATATTTCAGAAGGTCAGTAGTTTAATTGTGTTTCTGAGATATTGAGTAAGTTGATTCCAAAGGGCGGTACCTCGTGCTCTGAAACTTTTGGGATTGGTGACTTAGAAATGTTCATGTTGGATGAGTGAACAGGTCTCAGTGTCTTTTGAGGGCTATCGGCAGACATATACCATATAACATATAGTGAACATACCAACCTACACTGCTCTCCCTCTGCCTGGCTTCGCTAGGCACAGCTGTGTCAGCTAAACACCCTGTACATTTCTCTTGTAATTTTATAATTATACTGTAAATATTGAAATGTATATTGATCTATGGCTGCGTTACATCATGCCATGTTCATGTATTATTCCATGTTCGTTGTACATCATGATTCTGTAACTTGTAAGAAAATGCACCCAGATGCCTTTGAGCCAGGCGTGCTATATAAATAAACAAAATACAAATACAAATATATATTCAGTGTTTTTTTTATAGCAAACCCAACCCATTTAACGTGCATCCCTTCCTAACAGGGAGCTTTGTGAATGGATTAAAATATCAGTATTAGTCATGACCATATGGTTCTAAGAGGAGAATCCAGTAGGGAACTTGTGTCGGGACTGTGTGACTTGTGCAAAGGGTGTCCGGTTCTCAAACCCAGAAATTATTTAGATAGTGGAGCTAAGCACTATCACGCCCCGCAATGTTTGCACACGCACACACACTCATTATGTCTCTTGCTCCTACAAGCACACACACACACACACACACACACACACACACACACACGCACACACACGCGCACACACGCGCACACACACACACACACACACACACATACACACACACACACACACACACACACACACACCCCCCAACCCCCCACCCCTTCCCTGTTAGAGTCTGGTAACATTTGCTGCCAATGATCTATCCCGCACAACTTACAAAATGGTTGTCTTTCATTCTTTAAATAAGCATTATTCGATGTAATTCTTCTAGCCACATAAATAGAAAAAAAATCTATATACAAATCTGCAAAAATTGTTCACAATTCAATTACAGATTTGAAAAGACTGCTGCAAAATTATACACCCGACTTAAACTTGAATCGCATATCATTTTCGAATATTGTAAACAGCATTTTATAAACTGTTACAAAAATACAAATTCACATTGGGCCTCATTACAAGCATGGCGGTAAGACAGCAACGGCGCCGTTATCACTACCAGCACCGTTGCTACCGTACCGCCATATTACGAGTTCTACTCGCGGGTGCCCTTGCAGTCACCAGGTCTGACCTGGTGGCCGTACAGGCACCCATGAGCCGAACATGATGGTAGCACTGTACCATTATTAATGGTACCGGTGCTACCACCCTCCCCATTCCCATTTGAGCCCTGTGGGGTTCAAATGGGAATGGGGATATACCTGGCTATTTCAGCCAGCCGGACCCGGTAATTTGCGAAACGGCAATTACCGGGTCCGGGTGGCCGAAATAGCCCGGCAGTTGCCCATTCACGGGTGCCAGACTCGGTTGCGAGTTTGGAGGTAGACTTGCTACCGGCAAGGCTACCTCCAACCTCGTAATGAGGCCCATTGTGTAAATACTAAGGGCCGGATCATGAGTTGGGCGGTATCCTGGATACCACCCAACTTTATTAGCGTTAGCGTCCACCCATTGTTAGTCCCCATTGCCCATTGGGAATTTTCCATGCACTTACTGCCCGGTAATACCACAAGTGGTGATTGTGCCAAAAATAGGCATTTTTCTGGCGTGTTTACCCCCAGCTCTGAGCTGGGGTTTAGCACGCCAGACTGAAGATTGGGTGGACCCTTAAATGCAGCAGTAACACTGTTACTGCTGCATTTAAGGTCTACTGCCCAACTCGTGGTCAGGCCCTAGTTGTTCAACTGGTGAAAATATACGCCTGCGTAACATTGCTATGGGAATGAATTTAGAAACTGTGTAGATTACAGAATCATTTGAAACAGTGAACTGGGAGGCAAAAGAGGCCCTGGAAGTGGCCCCATACTACACATTTTCAGCAAGCTCAACCCTTTTCAAATGAAAAAATGTGGAAATAAAATAGTTTACCACACAAGAGGCCCAGGTTGCAGAAGCCTACTGGGAAATCTCCAGAGTTTCTGACCGGCCAGTCCATCTCTGCTTACAAAGTATTGCACAAAGAGAGGCTTTAGATAAAGCTGCCGTAAGTCCTTGAATGAAGGGCAAAGCAAAATAAAGTTCTCGAGTGTCTCTCTGGGAGAGTTGCACATGTAACATAATTATGTATTTGCAGCTTCCATTTGTTTCCTAAAGTAGCGACTGATTTCCCGTCTAAACTTAATGTATAACACTCTAGCATGGTGACAGTGGATCACATCTAGATATACGCGAGAGTGTAAATTGATCACATTCGTGCAATATTTGCATGCTTACATAGTTCTGAAATGCCAACGTTATCATGTCCTTTGTGCCCGTTTTGATAGCAGATGAGTTAATACAGAGTTCTCTAAGATTTATTTACATACTTGCACTAAGGGATGTCAGAGCTCCCATCTTGTGCTTAAACATCCGTGAGAACACTAAGAAAGTTTGAAAGCAGTGGAGAGGACCAAACCTGGATCCAATATAAGATCGGTCTAATATCCAAATCAAGCTTGGTAATCTTAGGTCGGCTTCTAGTTTCAGCAACATATTCCAGGTGCCCCTAGATGAACCCAACAATCCCTTTAAAAATGTTTTATATGTAATTAATAGTTTTGTGGGATTTAAATAGCCCCAGATATCAGAGCCATAAGTGGCAGAAAGACATATTTACACTCTTTATATTTTCAGGGGCTCAGTCATGACCTTTCAAGTATCAAATATGATTTTCCCATCTGTTCCCAGGAACCGTTTTTGTCAAACCTTATAGAAGATAATCATAGCTGGTCACTTGTTCAAAAAGCGTACCTTCCAGGACAAAGTTAGTTTTAGTTCCTTTTCTCTTTTTGCGACAATGACCATCGTTTTTGTTTGGTAAGATTCCCCTATGTGCCATTAGATGCACATACATTGTGAAATGATGCAAGTTGTCCTTTCAAGCCAATTGTAGTTTTAGAAATCAACATGGCAGTAGCAGTGGGACCTTTCCCTTGCCTAAGGTTGGAGAATCTGTTGGTACTTTGCGCACCATATCATTGATTGAGGGGTGGACACGCCATCATCGTCATTTCAGTCACTTTCGCAAATTGCTACAATTATTACAATATTTATGGTAAATGGTATAAGTGTTACATTTAGGTCACTTTGTGTTATTTTGTGTATAGGTGATACATTTGTAGATTTGCATGCCTGCAGAAACATAACGATGAAACATTATCACACAGAGGGCCCCTTCTCACTCAAGTGAAGCAGGCGATCAATATGTGCACGTGGAAATTAGCCATATGAATGGCGGTCATGAGAGGAGATGATAATAGGTATACAAATGCACACATAATGGTATATATGCATGGGAAGTATATTTTGAATTTAGTAAAAGATATGAAATATATGAGATGTGCTTGAACTTTGTATTATGGGTCTTCGTATTGTAGATTAAGTAGAAGGGTGTTTTCACAATAGTGGCAAAGGCTTGCAAAGGCCCGTCATCAGTCAGGGAACAGGTTTTGTGAGTTGGTCAATGGGGTGGCTGCGGTCAGTTTGCAGATGGCTCAAGTGCTGGAGAGCGAATGGAAGATATGATCTCTGGTAAACAGGAGAGCTCATTGTTGTAAGGGATAGGCATATGTGAAACTCACAGGGTTGTTTGGAACAGGTGGCCTTTCCCAAGGCACTTGCAGAGATCATTAATAAGACATTTCAGGAGAGCGATTGAGTCATATCACTCCTTCAAAGCCTATATCATCGATTTTACTCTGTGAATGAGTCAATAATCCCTCATAGTTATTTTGCTGCAGGCGATTGCTAGAGTTCTATGGTAGTCTTACACCCATGCTTGTATGGCTTTCTGTCATAGGTAGACAAGTGGCTGAAATGGACAGTAGTTGAAGCACAATCTGGGCTCTGGCAGCAGTGCAACATGTACAGGGAACAGTATGGCTCAAGGCTTTGTAAACCAGAGCTCTTTCTATAAGACAGAGAAGACCTGCATAAGCAGATGTTCCATAGCTTCTGACCAGCACGTTCCATTGATTTTCATTGAACAAGTGACAGCACTGTGACTAAACTGTTCAGAAGGTGCTGCTCATCAGGTGCGATAGGGTGTGTTCTACTTGACAGCTTATTGGGCTTGATACTACTGCTTTAATTCAGTAAGAGACCACCAGGACAGCAAAACACACAAAGGAAAGATGTGAGTAACTGGAGTTCAAACCAAACTCAGTAAAATGCTGTGTATGTAGAAATTATGTGCGCTATTCCCCTCTCTATCTGCCAGTTAGTGTTTCTTTCTTTTCATCTTCAAAATGTATATACAACCTATCTATTTCTGTCTATCATTTCCCTTGCAGTCTCATCAGGTATTCCCTTCCAATGTGTCTATCACCAATTACTTCTCTCACTTAATAATGATTATCTTCCAACTGATTGTTTCATTCTAGGAGTCTCAATTTCTCTTACTCCCCAGTGAGTGCAGTTGTGTTGCTAAGCAATATTATAACTTGTAGGAATTTGTATTAGTGACATTTGTATTCCCTCTTTATCAAGATCTCCACCCTCAGTCTACAGCCCACATTCTGGTTGACTCTCTTATGGTATGGTTCGGGGCTGGACCTGGAATTAGTCATGGTCCAATTGGGTATCCCAACACAGAGCATCTTAGTATCCAGTTTCTCACTTAGGCTTCTCTAACACCTGCCCCAGATCTCAATAAATGTAAAGGAAGAGCAGCATTCCAACTGTGTTTAATTATCCCTTCTGTACCCACAGGGAGAAAAGGACAGGCAAGCAGGTAACGTGCAGGCATAGGGCAGGCGGTCCCTGAGGCGGAGAACAATTGTCTTGCTGGTCTTTACTCACTCTGGGTCGGTCCATACAATTTGGATGATTATGATAATGATGTGGTGTGTCTTGCCAGGTAATACCATGCCAATTTTCTGAGTTGTAGTTTTAGTGATCTTAAATTAAAGAAGTTGAAATCAAGCCCCCCTTTTCATGGCATTTCCTAAAGATAATATTGGAGATGAGGTTTCATCTGACTACATGTATCTGGTCACCTTAATAAAAATGTATTCATTTATTTCTTTATTATTGCATTTATAAAGTGTGCAAAACCTGCAGGCATCAAGGCACTGGTTACAGAAAGGGGTGGAAAGTGCATGGGGATGCAAGAGGGAGGGCACAGGGAGGGCAGCAAATATGAGGCTACAGGTAGATTTTAAGCTGAACAGTCTGGTTTGGAGTTGTTTCCTTAAAGTCCAGTAGAATGTTTCGGCTCACAAGTGGGGTGGCAAGGCTTTTCAGAGACAAGGTACAGTGGTTGGGAAGCTGGAGCCTCCAGCTTTCCTGCATCGAAAACGTGGGGTGGTCAGACATGGCTGTATATTGCTCTGGTGGGTTTGGAGGGTGTGTGTTTGTTGATTCTCTGTGAGAGGTAATGCGGGCAGGGTTTGAGAGGCAGCAGTGGGTGATAGCGAGAATTCTGAAATGAATCTGTTCCCTCAGATGTAGCCAGTGGGCCGATTTTCTGTAGGCTAACACATGGTCCCTCTTTGAGAGGTTGAAGGCAGCTTGAATGACGTTATTTTGGATGGCCTTGAGCTTGTTGAGATTGGGCTCTGAAGTGCCCGCCAGGAGATAGTTGCAGTAATCCAGTTGGTAGATGATTACTGCTCGGGTGAAGGTTAGGCAGTCTTGTGTGGCAAGGAAATGTTTTGCTGCAGTTAGGAGTTTGCTGGTCTGGGCTGCCAATGAGGTGATGGCATTGACGTGACGGGACATGCTGGGGCTAGAGTCAAGGTCAACTCCAAGAGTCTTTACAGAGGGAGAGACAGGGATAGTAAGGGTGTCAATGGTGAAGGACCAGTTTAGATAGAAGCGAGGTTGCACCTACGAAAAGGATTTTTCTCTCGTCAGTGTTAAGGCAGAGTTGGCGTGTGGCCATCCAGGTGTGTATGGTGTCATCGATGTTATTGATGGTGATCATATCTGAAAAAGTCTAGCATCCCTCTATGCAACACAATTGCACATGATCTTTGACTCAGATTCAAGAAGACGTCTCTCCTTTGACTGAATACAACACAATGTTATGCACTGCTATGAAGACATTTGTTGATTAATTGGGTTTGTTAGTTAGCCTCATGGGAACTCAAAGCTGGTGCCCTCCTTCCACCCTTTCAGATCAGCACAATTGACAGAGCCCTTGCACCGTATTGAATAACGTGTTACCTCACAAGCATTTTAGATTGGGATAGAGAAGAACAAAGCAGAGCAATCAGAATAACATAATACATCAGCACATCATGTGCATATTGAGTGAAAAATTACTATTGTATTTGAGTACCTTTTATTTATAATATTGTATGGAACAATTCTGTCTTAAATGAATCACCAACAAATCGAAACAAATCAAACCCATTACAGGGTATAGGTCATATTTCTCTAAACACATTCATGAGCAGGGGCATAGAAGACACCACTTTTTAAAAAAAAAACTCCATAACTGCCCTGCTCATTGCCACATGGGAATATCATACAATTCTCCTTAGAAAACCAAGCGCTTTATCAAAAACTCAGTTAAGAGAATCCTACCAATATTAGGTATTCAAACTCAAACTAAACAAATGCGTAAATCATAACATATATTTGAAGGAGAGCAATTCAATAATAATATCACAATGTTAAATGGATCAATTCTCTGGCCCTCATTATATGTGAGCCAGTCCATAAATAAATGTGCCAGTAACAATGTTACCAACACCTTTTCCAGACCGGCACACTTTGAGTCTGCCAGTAGGGTTGTGAACTACTGACTGGCCTGACCTGTGGGTAGTTCTGGCCAATACTAACAGATTTTTCACAGAAGTAGCAGCACCCTTACTAACAGTGCCAGTGCTTAAGGGTTCATATTCCCATGGAATCCTATCTGACTCCATGGGAATGCGAGCTTCCCGTTCCTCCACCACCTGTGATATCCCGGTAGCACCTGGGGTATCATGCGGCGACAACAGTAAGGTTGTTTACTGGCAGACTCGTAATAAGGACCTATATATCAAGATTGCAATGATCAACAGCAAAATAATGAAATCAAATTGTTAATGAATACATCCTGTCACTCCATTTTGCATAAATCAAAAGCAGAAAATCAAGTAATGAAACCACAATGGTAAATGAATGAACCAATATATATTACCCAGCATATCACTCATAAGATGCTTGCTTGCTCAGTCAGAGTATCCCCTCTGGCTGAGGCTGTATTCAGATGTGACAGGACCCTCTAACAGCTTCTCCTCAGAAATCCAATGAGCCAGCCCCAGAGGCATTGCTGGGGTGGGGCGAAGGGGGCTATAGCCCTGGGTCTTTTGGTTATAGCCCCAGAAAGAAGCTCAGGGGCTACAACCGAAAGGCTAGATGGCCCGAGTCCCAAAAGTCCCAACATTAGCGTAGCCACAGATCTTTTCCAGATCTAGCAACATCCCTGTCCAGCCCCCTTCTAAAGTGTGCATTGAATTATATACATTCTATTTGGAAACTCAATCATTATACTCACATGTCACTTGATGGGCAGTTTCTCTGGGTCTAAGGAATCTAATACATATCCCTGGCACAGGGGCATCAAGTTATGTCCTTAGGTGTGATGTGTGTAAACAATCAATTGGTACACCCCCTCATCTTTAAGATGGGGAAAACAATTTCAATGCTTAGTGATGTATCTGTCGCACACAAAAAACTTGCATTGTCTGTCTGCGTCTGGTTATCTGTCAGCAACAAAAAGCGTCTAAAGTGTCTAAAGCCATGTTTATCTGTGCCCAGAAAAATGTTTCTGGGGCAGGGTGCTCCAAAGCAATTTGCTATATCAGTTCTCAACTTTATTCTTCTGGTGGCTAGTGTTGTAATCATGTTATCATAGCACAACTAAATGTTTGTATGTACAAAGGGCAAGGCCCTTTGCACTGTGCATCCACAGAGGACTGCTATTCCAATCTTTTTATGGGGAATTAAACAGGATTGCTGGTGCTCTTTGCTGGTTCAATCCACACGCTATGGAATTATATGCATAACTAAATATATATATACTTACAACTAAGGTTTTATCTATTGTCGCAGCCATGTATTTTAATTGCACTATTATTCAAATGACAGTGTGTTTTTTTTTCGATTAAATACTTAGGCACTGCATGCACTAAGCACCTTATATACCTTCATAAAGGATACCTTATCAGCTGCTATATTGCTATTTGCACTTTCCCCATCTGGGTAAGCTATTGCAATTTTGCACATAGGCACTTGCACTTTATGCATTTCTATTCGTGGTATATCCAAAAAGCTGCTTCTTTATGCACTGAGCACTTTATTAGCAACAGACTGGCTTCTGCTTAATTACACAGGCAGTCTAAAGGCATTTGCACTTTAAATAAGTAATGCCTAGATCACAAGTAATCGTTTGGACAAGTACTCCAATAACCCACACATATTACGTTGTGGGATGTTTTTACCCATGCATCCAAGCCCTACTATAAAACTGTGCAGTACTGGCATGGAAAACATCATGATGGCCAGAACTCCCCAGAGAGTGCACAGGGAAAACATGAAGAATAGGCTGCCACCCATGTTTGCCTATGTTGTGAGCACAGGAGGGCACTGCCTAAAACCACCATCGGGCTACACACACAGTAGCCTGAAACCATTGGGAATGGCAATGCTGATTGCCAAAAAGCAACTCAGAACTGTGGGGAATTCATTTTCTTAATCCCAAAATGGTTGCATTACCATTTTGGGATTACTATCACTATCAGAAAGCCGGCGTTTTAAAACCACCAGACTTTTGTGTAAAACTGAACAAATGAAACAAAACCAGACCAAGGAAAGACTTGCTAAGAGGTGGATACAATGTAAAACTATATTCTGAAATGACTTGAAGGAAGTAATTATTTAATGTACAGGTAAAAATTGTCAGTTTGATTTGAATGTAGAAAACTGGGAACAAAAAGTGACATTTAGCTGAAACCTGGCTTAATGAAACTGAATTCTGCCTGACAACTACACCCGACAGGAGTTGAAACTGGATCAACAGCCACTCTTCCCAGGCCTAGCTGCATCCTGCTGCCCCTTGCCAAAAGGAGTTGACACCTCTCTGATTAGATTAGGGGTGGAGCACCTGGGAACTGGAAGGGACCGAACAATGCAACTTCCTTGACTCAGGCAAATGTTATATTGGGGGCGTCGTAAAATAGCTTCCTCTTGGGAGAAACTGGGGGGCAGCTGTGCCTCTGTGAACAAGCTGGCTTGGGGGAAGTGGATAAACCAGTTATTCCACCATGTGATGTGGGAAGCCACAACCCTTTTTGACCAGGGCATAATTAAAAAAAAAGATGGATAATTCATAGTACGGACTTGTCAGAATTATATAAGTAATACCATTATTCTTGTGATTTTTCGGTGCACATTTTAAGAGGCGTTAGGACCCTGTGGTGTATTCTGGGGGGTTGCTAGCGGAAAATAGGGTCTTACTTCAAATGTCTGCATGTTAAAAATCTGACACTTCATCAATTAATGTCCATACTCCTTGCGCACATGTGTGTAATTTTGGGTAAATGTCTGATATTGCAAAACCAGTTAAAAAGCGCAAAATGTTGTCATTTTTTAATGCAAGCACCCAGGAAGATCAGAGGCGGACAAGCATGGACCATAAGGAATATATAATGTGTACATGTAATTTCAACAAATTGTGTATCTGGGAAAGATGTATTTGAATCAAATATAGATTTGTGGGCAAACTGACCAGGGGAGGATCCTCTGACCCATAAACAGACCTCATCATGATGACAATCCATTTCCTTCCCCCAATCATGGGAGAGGGGAGAATTGGGCCAATGACAAGTAGAGAGGGGCAGACTTAGCTAGGCTCAGGCACACACCCATTTCAAAACACATAAAAAGACACTGCTGGGACAGGTAGAGGATTCAATTCCATTTGCTGCGGAGCATGCTGACCGACGACTTCACATCCAGAGATCCAGACTTCAAATCCATCAATCTCCAGAACCTGTAGCAGAAATTAACTCCAGAATTTGTAGCAGAGAGGCCTGAATCCACCAGCTGAATCCTCTTCAGCAGGCCTCAAAACCAACCAAACTATTCAACAGCCGGGCAAGCTGTTTGAAGTTTTGCCGAGAATTTTTGCAAGAACCTGTAGCAGTACCCAGAAAGCAGTGTTACATCCAGAATCCAGAGAGGCTAGACCAGCAGAGCAGAGCTGACCCAGATCACTGTGAGCAGAACTGGTGCCTGATTGACCCGCCGAGCAGACAGAACCGCAGCCGGACGTGTTGACCAGATCTGTGACGAGGCCTAGTTCAAATTTATATTGTGAGTACCTAGCAGAACTGTGCAGAACCAATCTCTTAGTTAAAATAATCTAATCCAAACTATTTTAACCTAAGTAGAACTGCCTCCTAGAAATCGTGTCATCTGTCATTTTTAAAGCTGCACAACTGTCACCTGTCTATTCTGCAGCTGCAAGCTGTCACCTGTCATTTTGAGTTTACTTTAAATCCGAAAAACTATCTTTATTTAATCGTCCGTATCTCTGGAACCGTTTGGGAACGAAATTTAACTTGCATCTGAAAGCTTAGAATCTAGGCTTTCCAACAAACCTAGAACCGACTTCCTACTCCCTATAATTTTCCCGTAATCGCGAGACAGGCACTCGCGAAATTTACAGCGGTTTGCAATTTGGCCCGATTTCTTCATCTGTAGAAATCAGCAGCTTTTTGCTTCTCTTTGCTAAAATTCGTTTGCAATCTGCTAATCATTCAGAGAGTATTGTTAAAGTGAGCCTGAACTAATATAAAGTAGCCATCACTTATCCTGAACCTCTAGAGGGAATTAAAAGCAATTTTAGCACCTTTTCACTTCCTTGCAAACCGCATTAAAGTAATTTGCCTGTGTTTAAAACTCATCCCTGTTTTCCCTAAGCTTGCTGGGAGAACTGGAACTGTGTATTGCATTATAAAGTGTGATTTGTTGGGATTCTTGAAGACTGTGTGCTCTCCTTCCATTTCTGGTATTGCATAGGGGGGGAGTGAATTGTCAAAAGAAAAAGTGATCATATTGCCTTTTGCTAAAATCATAACAAGTTATTTCTGTACTGCATTTTATTCCACCTTGCGTTTCCTTGAATCATATAAAGCATTCTTTCCCACCTTGTTCTTCTGTTCCTATTCATAGTTACCTCTTGCTGATTACTGCTCATATTCACAAGTGTAATATCCATTATCAATTTATTTATAGAAGTGTGATATATATATTGTTTAAATTTTCAAATAAACCTTTTAATTTGCAAAACAAACCTACTTCTTGGCTCAGTGGGGTCAGGGGGATTCTAAGAGGGGGGTGTTATACAAGGGTTGTGATCCAGAGTACTAAAGTGGATATAAAAATACATCAATAAGGGTTTTCCTCAGCATCCCAGACTAGGCATTGATTTAGCTGTAGTGTTGATTGAATATCGCTTACAACGTTGTGATATTGTTCTTTGAAATCTGCATTTGAATTTTGGTTTACGACAAACACTTGTTTCAAAATTAACTGGCCATTTGTTCGTGCACTTACTATACAGTTCATACACGTGTTTGATGTATAAACTAATGCGGACATAGTTCATAATGTCCAATTAAATAACATGGGTAATGACTAGCTCTATATTAAGAGCAGACTCAACACGTGGAAATTCCAGCATGAAACTAACAAACAGAAAATGTGCAGCATTTGCAAATTGTGAACATAATAATGTTTATTGTGTATGTTCTATATGCTGAGAAAAGAGAAACACTATAAGTTTATTTGATGCTTTTAACAAATGTGTTTTCATGCATTTTAGTGTATTTCACACGACCCACTTGGGTTCACAACATGTTTAATGCAAATGCATGCTTACAATTGTGCACGTTACTCTATCCATGCTCGCCATAGAGAGCGCGCAAGGTTTAAATGTCCTTCTTTTGTTTCTTTTGTTTCTGTACCCTAAACGTGATCAAGCGGTCAGCTTTGCAGCGAAACACGTCGTTTTCATCCACTTCTCTTCTGTCCATGGCATCAAATTGATTAAAGAATATTTTGGATGCTTGGAGCTTCGTTGGTCTTCTTGAAACTCTGGGTCCAGTGTGGAATTTCTATGCGGTATATATATATGAAGTTGCTTTGTACCTCGGTATATATATATATATATATATATATATATATATATATATATATATATATATGTATATATATATATATATATATATATATATATATATATATATATATATATATACACAGCCCACAGTAGTGGCCATATATTTATGGTTAAGTTGCTCATCTCATAGGAAGAGCACTTTTTGGCGGCTTATACATTCGCTCCTCCTGGACGAATCTTCACCAAACTTTGCAAAACAAAGTATATGGCCCACTCTGAATTTGTTTGCAAAGTTTGGTGAGTTTTGGTCCAGGGGGGCAAAGTTATAAGGGGTTCCCAAAATGTATTTTTTTCCAATAGAGTGAATGGGGAAAAACTTTGCTCACGCCTACAGCCCAAACTGCTGGACAGATTTTCACCAATTTTGCGGCAGGAGCAGCGGCTTGGTTCTGAAAGCATGCTTTTGTAAATTTGGTGGAAATCCGTACAGTAGTTTTTTTTTTTAAAACGACCAAAAAGTATGTCTAAAAAAATTAGTGATATCTATGTCTGCCTGCGGACACACTTCCCTGTTCGCTCCGTGGACAGAGTACCGATTGGTTTATCGGCTTGCGTCATGTCTGCGAACAAGGGATGTGTCCGCTGATTGGCTGGGGTGAGGTGTGAGGTTCGTCACATTGTTTCGATGCACCCGCCATCTTGGATCCGAAGACATCTGCGGACAGCGTAGCATCACAGAGGAAAAATACAATTTTGGGGAGTGTGTTGGTGTGTAGGAGTGCTTGGGAATGGTGGGGGAGTAAGAGATGGTTCAAATGCTATATTTGTTTAGGTGGCAGGTACCCCTGATGTGTTCACGATGTCCGCGGTCACCGCGGCTGTCTGCGGACATACTAAATGCTGGTTGCACTACTAGCAATGTTACTGTAGTATGATGTTGGTTTTGGGTTGTTAGTAGAGCATTGATTGTACTTAATATCCGCTATAAGCAGCCCACATACCACAGTCAAAAGTGTTTGGTATCATGGGTGTGTTGTGCTGTGGTGGTTGCGGCCAGGGCCTAGAGTCTTGGGTGCATGGCCACAACCTCCACAGCATAACACACCCATGCTACCAAACATTTTTGACGGTGATATGTGGGCTACTCATAGGGGATATATGTTTTCAAAACTTTGTGTACTGTTTCATTTGTAGAGTCTGTATGTGAAGTTTTGGCTAGGCAATGGAGTTAAGATTGTAGAGTTTGTAACAAGCACTGTAGCATAAGATACCGATGGAAGTAAACATTTTGGATTGTGGCGTATGGTTAGATGTTTGCTTGAATTGGTGTGTTATGCAGCAGTGTTTGTGAGTCCATTAATTATATACTTACTGGTTGACTTTTTTGTGGTTGTATGCAGTTTTTTCATGACATTGGTAATTGGAGCAGACATTCTTTTTCGATCTCTGCGATAAAAGGAAAGATCATATGTTAGTGCAAGTAGTTCATAATGAGTTATTACATTGCGTAATAGATGTGTCTGCATTTTTTCGACCCTCATATATTATACTTTAGAAGTACTATACTTCAAACCAGTGTACTGCGCAATGTTCTCAGTTTCAGTGTTTGTTTTTTAAATCATTGGGTCTGTGGGAAAAAAATCCATGCTGGATTTAAAAAAAAAAAACCTTCTATGTTGTGGTACAATATATTTCTTTAATTGTTTTAGTGTTTATTTCTTGTTTCTTGCTAATCTTGTATCCGTTGGCTTGTTTCAGATTTTTGGGGCAGTTAGATAGCTGTTGGCATATTCTAATTGTTTATTTCTTGTTTGATTCTATCTGTTGTATTGTTGCAGATTTTTTGGGGCAGTTAGATACCTGTTGGTGTATTCTAACTCAATATTTCTTGTTTGATTTTAGTGGTATTTATTTATCTCTTTGCTTGTTGCAGAATCTTGGGGCAATTAGATACCTGTTGTTATATTCTAACTGTTTATTTCTTGTTACATTTTAGTGGTATTTATTTATCTGTTTGCTTGTTGTGAATCTTGGGGAAGTTAGATACCTGTTGGCGTATTATAACTGTTTATAGTTTTCAAATTGAAGTTTTGTTAATGTTTATGCAGAGATTAGCTATTAAGTTTTGGTTTTAAAAATATTAAATAAGCGTTACAAGATTTGCTGGTAATCTCTGTTTTAGAGTAATTTTAGTATCATTACATTCAAACCATTCACATTTCTTTTTTATGTGTGCAGTGTAGTGATCTGCATTGGTTGTGGCTCCTATGTGATAGATTATACCTATTGTTGTGAAGGTTTTCTTACAAAGTGATACTTGACCATGTGTGAATCCAGTCAGCTTGCAGTTGTTTTAGGACCATCTGCATTGTAACATAAAAACATTAGTATTAAGTATTCACTATGTGTTTATATTTGTAAATTGAAGCGATTATCTGAATTGCAGGTAGTATATAATCTGCCATGGTTTGCATTTTGTACAAGTTGCTGAAATGGAATGGATTCACAGTTAGCTATGGATACAATCACGAATCGTTCATTAGGGGGTGTGTCCCTGTGCTACATGGCTGCAGAGAGTGCATGTATGTTTCAATATGTACGAAATCTGGAAGATGTCATTTATGGGTATGTTTTTGTTTTCGAGTAGTTGTCAGGATTGTTGGTTGGTTGCATTTCTATGAAGGACTAACATTTGCAAACACAATTGATCTGTACTGTGTAAGCAAATGTTGTCAATAATTGGTGGCAATTGGAATAGAATATTTATTGCTACATTTGCATAGCAATTTATACCAGTTGTATTTGAAAATTTGAATGGACCTGACAGTTCTGTGTCAAAGTCATTTGTTCGGAGTGTGTGTTGCTTCTTTGAAGAAGTATTTGAGTTACTTTGAGCAGTAGATTCTTCTTTGGTTGTGGTACTTGAAGTATTAGCTTCTTTTACTTTCTTTGGAGGAATTGCAGTGAGATCCTGTATCGTTTCAGTCTGAAGTAGTTTTTTTTTACAATGTTTTGCTTTTTGAGGAACAGGATAGGTTTTTAGATGGGGTGTAGCGTGAACCCAGTCTATTGTATTCTAGAATGCAAGGAATATCAGCATTTACTTTACTTGCATTAGAAATAGTCTGTCAAGTGTACATAGGTGTGATTGTGCTAAATAGCTCATGCCTTCTTTAAAGACTGTGGTACCAATATCTATCAATGCTTTATCTAGGGTAAGACCTTGTGTTTTGTGAATGGTAATTTTGTATGCTAGAGTTAGTGAAAATTGTTCTCTGCGTACATACATGTCTTTGAAAAGAAGGAAGCGGGCTGTTGAGCGTCCTATCTTTTTAACTTCTAACAGTTTGTCAAAGAGAATTTTGACAAACTGAATGTTGTTGTAATGTGGGTATGTTTGAAAGCCAACAACTGAACCAAGTGCTTCATTAGCTAGTCCTTTCTCCACGTCAAGGTTACTTTTAAACATTACTCTACAGTTTAAAGATCATTTTTATATTTTCTCCAAACCAGCTGTGTTGTAGATAGAATTGTCTAAGGTATTTAGTCTTGTTGGGGCTTGTTGACACATGGGTAGTGTCATACCATGTACGTCCAGTTTATCTGTGGAGCAAATTTCAATTATTGGTTGCATTTCTTTTTTTAAAATTATTTCATTGAATTATTGGTTACATCTCTTTTTTTAACATTGTTTCATTTAATTTTGAACAGCATGCAAGAGTTGGCATCAAGGACATACAATTGACATTTTTATGTGCTAATTGTTCCATGACATCAGTAGCACATGAGGTATGGCCATAGAGTACATGGATGTGCCTGGTTTTTAATATTGATTGTGTAGTACACCAACTCTAATACTTTTTAAAATGTTTGCATATGTGAAGTCTGCAGACTGGCACATGTTTTCAGTTAATTCTCTGTTTTGGAAAGGTTGCCAAAAGTTGGCATTTCCTATGCTGCCAAGAGTTATACGGCACAGTTTGTGCCCTAAGGTTTTAAAAATAGGTTCACCTTTCACTGGTGTTAATTGAAGAAGATCTCTGAAAAAAAGAATGTGTTTTCCTCTAACGAGCTCTTCGTAGTCAAGTCTTGAGCACCTCTTGTAATCTGAGGTGAATCAAAGCCAAAATTAGGTTGGAGACCATGCTCACATCATCAATTAGCAGCATTTCTATTTGTTTCAAAACTCTTCGTAGTTCCATTGTAGCTTCTGTAAAAAGTGTGTAATAGTCACATTTGTTTTGGTGTTCTACTGGAAGGAGTAGTAATCAGTATAAAGTGACACCGCATATGTTGTAGGCAGCTAAACCTGTGGGGGCAGTTACAACAGTTGACAGTTTGTTGTTTGCCAATTGTTTGAGGAACTTGCTGATGATTTTGATTAAGAATGTTTTGCCTGAACCAGCTTGACAATTGATGTATTGTATTGTTTAATTTGTTTTGTTACTTCTTGGAAAATGCTACGCTGCTCATTGTTCAGTTGTGATTTCAGTACAGCAAAGTCTTCTGTAGCTTGTTTATACTGGCACATGGTGTTTTCTACTTCTGTCATGGCTAATTCTGCCTCATTTGCTATTAGTGGCTGTCCAAGTGGTTCTAGGCTTTCTGTTACAGAAGGTTGACTACTGTCAGGAGTGTCAGCTTCTAGTTGGACTTGGAGTTCTTCTTCGTGTTGCTGTTCATTGTGCAACATTGTTTGGTACTGTGTAAAGTTTACGTCTGTTATAGTGCTTTCACTTGCTTTGAAAGCATCTTTAGGAGTCATATGTATGAAGTAACTCTTCTTCTTTTCTCCATGGTTTAAAAAGTTGTAGCAGGGACATGTAATACAGTTCTTTATGTTGAGGAGTTTTTAATGACAATTTGATATGATTAATTAAGCTGTGTTTGGTAAGTTTGACTAAGCTACCTTCACAATTTGCTACTCTGTATCTACCTTTCGTTTCATCTGGTTTAATATTATTTTTGTATGTGGAGTTTTGGGCTAGGTGGTAGAGACTCATGGTTTCCAAAGTGGTACTCCTGTTTGGGTAGTATGTGTCTAGTAAATTGTTTGTCAAAATGTCTTGGCTGTTGGGATCATTTTTGGCTATTGTTTCTATGTCCTCATATGATTTGAGAACTCTTTTTCTAGATTCAGCAGAACTAAAACTTAGCAATACTATATTGTCAGATTTTCCATACATGGCAGTAATGGTTAAACAGTCTGCAGCTTCATAGCAGCCACATTCACTATGCTAGAGCATTTTTATGCCTAAGATGTACAATTTCTGTGATAGTGTTTTGTCAGATGATATATCATCCCAGAGGTCCTGAAGCTCTGTTTTCTCTGCTTTGGTTAAGCAGGCTGTGCCATATTGTGCAACTGCAGGGGAATTGTCTGCAATGTACTGCACATCTATGTTTGCATTCCATAGGAGGGCAATGATTGCATTGTAATCATTGATGTATTTTGATTATTCTGTTCGTTTTATGTAATATGTGTTCTTAGTTGATTTACCTTTGACACTATGTCTAACTGAAGACATGGGGCCTCATTATGACCCTGGAGGTAACAATGCCACATTTTGCGGCATGGCTTAATGCATTCCGGGTACCGGGTCTGGGTTCCCTGAATGGGGAAATACCGGGCCATTCTGACCTTGGAGGGCCCGGCATTTCCCCATTCAGGGAACCCAGACCCGGTACATCCCCATTCACATTTGAGCCCCCATTAGGCTTAATGGGATTGGGGTGGATGCAAACAACAGGCCCGTTAATGACAGGCCCATTGTTTGCATCCTGGTCTACTGGCGGGACCCGCTGAGGATGCCTGGTTTTACTAGGCATCCTCAGCGGGTCCCGCAAGGAGACCTCTTAATGAGACAGTAGGGCATTAACAGGGCCGGTAGCTCTACGGGCCCCATTAACCCCCTACCGCCTTCCTCGTAATGAGGCCCATGAATATGTTTACTTGACCTGTTGTTGAAACTGGTCTAGGAAAACCAAAGCAGCATTCGGTGTAGTATTTCCATTTGTTTTTATATTTGCGACAACAATATTTCCCACTTTTTTGTCTTTGAAATTGTAAAATATGTGCATAAAGTTCACTATGTGTTGTTTGTGAAGGGATTTCACAAGTGACATATTTTTTGATGAACTGCAAAACAGTGGCATCACTGTCCTGACCAAATTTAGGAGCATCTTGAATCAATAATAGCATGTGAATGTGCGGTGCTCCTCTGGCTTGGTATTCTTTTCTCCAAAAGAAGTGTTGCACTTCTCCGAGGGTAGGAACAGTCTTATTACAAATACATTGTAGCATAGCAATGAACTGATGATGGAACTATCTTGATACATTTTCAGTATCTAGAAAGCAGAGTTCTCCTGTTGTTTTAATATCTATGTTTGTTTTGTTTTGTTTGTTATGCGTAGGAAATTGTGTAAATCTTCCCATGCATATTCTGCACAACTTAATGTAACAAACTAAGAAGGTGGGCCAGGGTTTCTTATCATACAGCGTACATCTCCATGACGTCAGAACCAGTATTCTTTTGTACCACACATGTTTGCTAAAAGATTAGTAATACTTGACTGTAAAACCTCATCTTTTTTGTGCACTTTTTGTAATAATTGCATAGCTGACATATTTTGAAAATGTGTACCTGATTTTAATGTGTGTGCAACTCTGTAGCACAGAGTTGCTAGTTCACTTTCAAAGTGTAGGTGGAATTTGTATTCCACGTTTTGTCTGAATCTGGGGTCATCACAATACATTCGTAAAGAGCGATATTCTGATGCTGTTATCTGTGTGGGTCTATCATCATACCTTCTGCGTTTTCCAGCAGGAAAGAGTAAAGGAAAGGCCTGTGCTTCTATACTTTTTTCCCATATGCTGATTGGAGATCCTTTGGCTTGTCGCATTTGGTACGTTTCCAGTGCATCATCTATAGTGTCTTTAGAGTGTAAAGGATGAATTGTATAATTGTCTAAAATGTTGGCTTCTGTAGCAGGATTTAGAAGATGAAATTGACCAGTTTCTGGTGACTCTTGAATTATTTCATAGGTTTCTCTCAGTTGTTCTTCAGTGTTAATTTCTTTGTAGTATGCATTGTTGTTTTTTAGATATTGCAGGCTTGTCTAACTTTATGTAAGTCCAGGAGTTGTTGACAAATTTGTTTGTCTTTTGTAGTTACGTCCATTTACTAAGACTATTTAAAGATTGATCTATTGGACGTTGCACTCCCAGAATGTGTACATTTTCTTTAAGATCTAATGGTAAATAAACTACTTTGCCACAAATGGCTTTCACTAATTCAGAGGGAGGTAATTTTGCTGTTTTTGGTTCAAGGCATATTATTGCTTGAAATTAGTGCACTGTTTGAATTATGATGTTCTCATATAAATTGAGTTGTTGCAGGGGATTTGGTAGTGGGAATAATTCCAAGTTTTTTGTGATAGCACGTGAAGAATTTTGGTTGTTGTCAAGTTTTGCAGTGCAGTAACTGCAAAGTATTAAGGGATCAGTCATTTCATATTTGTTTTCTGCTATAAGGTAGAGAGCAAATTGGAACTATTTGGAATCTTCATTGTCTTCTATTTTGTATGCTATGTCTACAGTTTTTGTGCTACTTTTATAAAAAGTTCTGTGGCAACACACACACACACATGGTGTGGTACTTCAGCAGATGTACTTTTAAACGTTAGTATTTCTTTTTTGTATGTGTGTAATAGAAGGTTGCTATTTGTACAGTAGTTGCTAGTTTGTTGTAAAGCTATTGCATTTTGTAAGTGGCTTTCACTTCCAAAATATTTTCTCTGGATATGATCAATTTCTTCGAGTAGTTGTTTGGCTGTACCAAGTAGAAGATTGTTATTTAAATTGGCTAGTGCTAACGCAGGTCTTTTAGCATAGTAGAGATTATGGACCAGATTTCTTAAAGTTGAATGATGTGTTCATATCATTTTGATATGATGGAATGTGCTTTGGTAAAAAGTTCCTAAAATGCAGGCTCATGAATGTCCTTGAAGTCCTGTGCATTTGCACCCTGGCCAGGCATCCATATTTTGTAGTACTTTTATTTTGAATTTGTCTTTGCTTTATACATACTGATTGAGGAACTGGCGTAAAGATTTGAAAGATTTTTTTGGCAATGTTACACATTGATGTACACGGCCATTTGTAAACAGGACGTTTTGGTTCAGTGGAATGTAGAGGGGATCTTAAGTTTTCTGGGGATATTTTTGTGAACACAGTTGCTTAATGGTGGTATTAAGTTTTTCATATCCTCGTCCAATGCTATGTATGGCAATTGGGTTTGTTTGCTTTTGTTTATATGCTTCTTCATTAAAATATGGTTCTGTGTTGGTGGTGTGACGCCATTCACCTCCACAGATGTTTAAGAAGTAATTTTTGTTGATATTCCGTTTATTCAGAAGTGTTTTTGTAGTTTAGTAATTAGTTTTGTTAGTGGTTTAATTCTGTTGAAAACCGAAATAAATAATTTCCTTTTGAGAAGGATTGCACTGTTTATGAGAGCTTCTACGATACATTTTCTACGGTAGGTGCATGAATTCTCTCCTATTTATATAAGGTTCTGAAGGACTCTGTGGTGGACATTTTGTTTGTAAAATATTTTTTTTTCATGATTACTTGCAACTACATCAAGATTTATAGGTGCACTGTTAGCAGTAGTGGTAGCTGAAGTCTTGTTAATCACTTTTTGTTTATTTTACATTTTGAAGAGGAGGCAAAGTTTCTGTACTGGAAGCTTGTTTTGTTTTGCTTAATGACTGTATTAGCTGTTTTGTTTGAACTTTTGTACACAATCTGCTAGAGATGGATGCTTATTGTGGACACTTTTATTTTGATTTGCTCTACTTCTCTACTTCTGCATTGCTTTCTACAGAGTTGCGTGTTGGTAGTGTGGGTTAGGCTGTTGTGCATTGTATGCGTGCTTTGTGCATGAGTGTCTGAGTATGGTGGTAAGGATGTTTGTGGAGGTGTGTGATTGTGCAATGGGCAGCTACATCAAGTGGGGAAGGCTATTTCTGTATTTGTGTGTTACTTTACTGGGCTTCAGATGACAATATAAAGTATGCAGCTGGTGAGGGGAAGCACTAATACTAATACTAAATCTAATGGTAGAGGGATAATACACATGTTGGTTCTACAATACTAAAATGCTAGTGTGTTTGAGTAACAGTTAGAACATTATGGTAGTTTTGTACTTACTTCTTTGTATGGAAAGAGTAGGTTTCTTCTAAGTTCTTGTTTGTACTTCAGACGTTGCTGCTTTTCAGGAGAGTTGTCTTCACTGCAATTGCAAAAGAAAGAAGTTAGTGAATATGTCTGTTCATAGCACTTTTCTTAATGTAGACATTGATTTTTTGTAGTAATAGTGTTTTCTGATAACTGAGCATAATATGCACATGCCCTTTCCTTTGCCTATGTGCATCCTGTATATTTTACTTAGAATCTGTTAGTTGAACTTGTTTTACAAATGAGTATAATAGTAAACATATAGGTCACTCTTGGCTTTTTAAGGCTATGTTATTGGATGTAAGGAGATAGAAGAAATAATCATATGCATTTTTGCTATTTTTACAGGGTAAATGGCAGAAATTGTATAGAAAAACATGAAATGTATGCAGTTGTGAAGGTGTGGGAAATAAATCAGAAGGATTTGATGTAGAGGCAGTGGTGTTGTTTCAGGTGCAGTCTTTCCAATGATACTGTCTGTCTGTGTGCATGAATGAAAATGCATGCACTCATCCTGGCTGCGTGTAATTTTATAACACACTAGAAAGCCTTTTTCCATAATTATACTGTTATTTCTCCAATTTCTTAATATGAAATTACACTTTTTTAGATAGCTGCATGTATGAACAAAAATTTGAAGAGCAGACAGGTTTGCAAGTGACACTTGATCATAGCACATGGGAGATATGACAGTAAGTTAATTTTACAGTTTATACAGGGTAAGTGGCAGTTACTCTGTTCATATGCATTCATAGAAGAGCTGTACATGTACTGTGTAGAAAAGAATCATATCTGTAGTCTGTGTTCATGCATGTGGATGTGCATGAATCTGCAAGTAGAAATCTTGGGGAGTTTTATAGTAGTTGATGCTGTAGGTCCTTTGCAGACTAAGAGTGATCAGTAGTACATCTAAAGTGCTGATCTGTCATGATGGAGTTAGATGTAGAGTTCTTGGATGTGATTTGCGGATGGTTGTGTGACTGCTTAACAGTAGCCAATGAGGGAATGGTGGAGAGAGTGAAGTGGAAAGGGTAGAAGGGCTGCCCCAGTGTTACGCGCTCTGCGGACACCGCAGCTGTCTGCAGACAGGGCGTGCCACATATGGGACTCCTCAACATATCTGCCATGGAAATAGGACTGAACGGATCAGCCAATCAGGTGTTGAGGTTGTGGTTTATGTTGAAAGAGGCTGTGTGTAGTGAAGGAGGCAGAGGTGGAAAAAGTCAGGGTGTTGGTGGTTGGAGATTTTTTTTGTGCATGGTTTGGAGCAGTATGCTAAATTCAGGAATGTGGCACAACATTTTGATGTTGGAGGAGTGGAGGTGATGTGGAGCACTGTGTCTGGTTTCAATGTGCAGGTAATTGTACAAGTTTGTTGAGATATGGGCAGGGTACACACTCCACATGTAGTTGTTTTGCACTGTGGTGCTTTGCATTTGGGCTATGTCAGTACCCTTACTTTGTTGCAAGATCTGGTTATTTTTCTGGTTTAGTACCTAGGGCAATATGGGACAATAGTTCTGTTTTTTGTCCTCAGCAAAATATTGCTAGGTGTGCAATCAACCGAGGCATGTTTGCTTTCATGCTTAGAGCTGAAATGCTCTTTTTTTTGGTAATAATAAGAACATTGATTCTGGTATCGTTCTTTATTTTAAGGAAGATGGCATGTCTTTATCTTTTATGGGAAATGCCATGCTCTTTTGGAACATAATGATTGCTTTGGAGAAGCTAATGTGAAGATTTTTGGAGGAAAAAAAGGGGGGAAAACAAAAAAAGTAGAAAATAAAAGGTGTTTCCGAAGCATCTAAAAAAACAAAAAACAGGCTCTTTTTAGGGCCAACCTCAAAGGGGAAATGGGGCACACTATTTCAATTTTCATTCTCCACTCTCAAATGTTTTGATTTGTCCGCAGACATCACGGTTGTCTGCGGACATCGCACATTACATACAGGGATTTTCGGATTGAGAGGCATACAAATGAGACTGAGCAGAGTAACGGATTGGTCAATGAGGTTTACTGAGTGTGTTGTGTAAGGAGATAGTTTGTCAGAAAGTCTTTTTCCTGAGAGGAGAGCAGATATATATGGCTGTGTGTTTCAGACAGCAGATTGTTTGGATTTTGGCAGATTCATGGATAAATTGGTTGGAGGTGCATACAGATCGCTTTGGAGTGGCTGCACGTCTTGGATTCCCTCATGTGGAAGTGTACTGGTATGGAATGTGTGGAATGAAGTGGCTGGATTTTTTACCTCTCTGCGCTAATTTGGTGACACTGCGTCATCCAGACATTATTATTATTCATTGTGGAAGGAACAGTTTAGGACATGTGTCTGGAATCTCTTTATAATTTGATATGAAAGAAGGAGTTGGGAAAGTCATGGACATGTATCCAAACTCCAGAGTAAATTTTTCTCATAATGCACAGAGACAAATGTGTTTGCGTTCTTTTTCATTTGGTCCACAAATGGAGAAAGCAAGGCACAATGTTAACAAGGCTGTCTGTGCCTTTTTGAGAGATGTTGGTATGTCCTCTTTTCAGAATGAAAACATTATGTTTCATAGTACACACATTTTTCACAGAGATGGAGTACAACTTACTTTTTCTGTGCAATATAAAAAATGCATTGCCACCTTTTTTGGAATTCCAGCAATCCATTTAGCTGTAAGTGTTGACCATTTCAAGTTATTGAAATGCAAAAAAACACCACAAAAACTCTCTTTTCAGAGTCACCACTGCCTCCCAGAGAAAAGTGCAAAGGTTCTGATAGGGCAGTACCCCAAAAAAAATTAACTGCCCACGGACTGTTGACGGACTTCTAAAAATGCACAGGGCTCTGCACTATTTATTTGTCACTTCTATTTTTGAACTGTGAAAGGCGGCTCTGAAAAGAACCTTTTTTTGTTTCTGTTGTTTTATATTTGTTTTTGTTTTTTAAACATGACACACAAGGAAAGGAGGGAAAAGAAGGGCAAGGAAGGGACGCCAACCACAGGGATAAGAAAGGGCAGATGGAGAGAGGAAGATGTAGTGTGGGCTTATTCAGGTAGTGGGCAGTTCTTCTCGTGCTCCTTGACCGCAGTCTCGAAAGCACTCCGAAGGTTCTCCCCTGCAGAGTACTGCGTCGCAGTACATGCACAATACTGTGACCCTCAAAAGGTAAGGGTCAAAAGCATCATGAATGGCCTGCGAGGCAGGTGGAGGGATGCGCTGTCCCACAGGAGTGTCTCTTGTGGTGGCAGGAGTGGAAACAGAGGATGCTGCAGGGGAACTCAACCTACTACGTTAATCGTAAGGTATAACCTTACAAATAGCCCCACCGTGGAACGACTTTAAGTGTTGCTTCATTGATGTAGTAGCATAGCTTTATGAACCAGGCTTTCCAAGACTCAGCACCATCTTGCACTGAGTGCAGATCGCCATGTTCACACAAGCTTTTGGCACTCCATCAAGAGTGGTAAATAACTGCCACACCCAAGACTCACAATGAGTGCTAGTAGTAGGGACTTCCACTACCTCATCCTCTTCATCCTATTCTGCATTCTCATGCCTGTTCCCCCCTGCAGGCAGTTGGGGTGGTATGGTGGAGGGGTGGGGGTGGTGCTGAGACAGCAGTAGCACCAGCAGCAGCCATGGATGCCATCAGGTTAGCTGAAGCAAAAGCAGCAAGAGCAGCAAAAGCAGCAAAAGCAGGTCAATCTGCAGTAGTAGAAAGACAGAATGAGGATGAGCTCTGGGGTATGGCCTTTTATAGGGGTCCAGGTGCACGCTCTACAAACTCCTGCACTGTCTGCAGACATGTCGAACACCAAGAAAGGACTCAAAACATTCCAAAAAGTATGTAGATCTCCAGGGACAGTGGGCCTCATTGTGAGTTTTAGGTAGCCCTTACGTCATTACCGCCATGGCTACCTCCAAACTTCTGTCCGAGTCCGGTTCCCGAAAAAAAGGGTATTGCCGGCCCATTCTGACTTTTGTGGCCCCATTTTCAGGACCCGTACCCGGTACATCCCCATTCCTATTTAGGGCTCAATGGGAATGAGGAGGATGCTAACAACAGACCCGTTAATGACGGGTCCGTTGTTAGCATCCTTGTCTGTGAGCAGACCAGGATGCATTATTGCTATAATGTACTATATTTGTAGACTTATCCTTCAAGTATGTTCTTACTATAATTCCCTTATGGTCCACTCATATTATATGAAACATATACATAGGGGAAGACACAACCTTGAAAGACAGCAATCCTTTTTCTGCATTAGAATTATCAGTAGAGTTATCAACACTTTCTGATAGTTTTGATGTTTTTTTATTACTGTACTTTCCTTGTATATGCTCATATTTTTATATGTTGTACTCACACTATTTTCCTTAGGATCCAGACACATCATGTGATATATATAGATAGGGTAAGTAACAGCTTTGAAACAGAACAATCATTTCTCTGCATAAAGGTAATCAGTTAGATTATGAACACTTTCTGCTACTATTGCTGTTTCTTTTTCTTACTTCAATTCCCTTGTATATATTCATATTTGTATCTGGCATTGTCGCTTTGTGATTTGTCTATAATAATGCAATTATGTAGTAAGTGGATTTTATTACCTACTTATCACAAGTTTCACTGTACGCAAAACTCTAATATGAAAACAGTTATCATTTCACTATTCAACATGGCACGCTTATGAATATTGCACCTCCATCATGTATGCTACACGCAATGTCTAGGTTTCTACATGAGTACCTTAGTATACTGGATTGAAGTTAATAATAGAATGCAATTTATATCAATGCATAGCTTAATGCACTGATAAGCACTTGATATTTATTCCAATAATCTTTGACACTTTTTTAATTAACATTACACTAAGAATCCCTTGTACAGACTTTTCATGAAATGTAAATGCACATGTGATGTCATCAGTGATGTCATCAATGACATTTGTGATGTCATCTTTGATGTCCTGGGTGTTAGGCTTAGCAGTGCAGGGTGGTGGCGCGAGTTATGGTTGCTTAGTTTACCATAACTGGTGAATTTCTTTTTTCGGTTTACTTGGAACCATAACGTCCCTTTACCAAAGATTTTTCACTGAATTTCATAGGTTTTTAGTTGTGCAACTTAACCATAACATCCCGTTAACAAAGTTTTTTTACTGAATATATATATATATATATATATATACAGTAAAAAAACTTTGTTAAAGTTTAGCCACAGTACTAGCGGCTAGAAGCAACATACCAACAATTATGGTGGTCTAATGCCTCGTTGTTGGAGTAACCTTCCGATTATCAGTGCGACCATTTACTGCTTTTATCATAAACCAACAGCCTATCTACCGCAAAGGAACAGCGCGTGGCTCAAAATAAACTTTTGCTGATCGACAGCAGAGACAATTGCAAATCGCTGAATATTCACTAAACATTTCAGGTGAAATAAATGTACTTTACCAAATGTACAATCCTGCTGTTTACTTTTAAACCACAGTTTCATATTCCGAATTGTGGCCACTGTGTTCTAAGCTGATCTAACACCCTCTGTACCGCAAAGGAACATCGCGTGGCTCAACATGAACTTTTGCGGATCGACAACAAAGACAAATACAAATTGCTGAATATTCTATAACATTTGATGTCAAATAAATGTACTTTACAAAATGTACAATCTTGCTGTTTGCTTTTAAATCACAGTTTCATATTCCGAATTGTGGCGGACTGTGTTGTGACATAATGTGTGTTATCTTCCAGGTTCTGTATAAAGTCGCGTAGGACTGGAGACGACTGGGCGCGTTTGATGATGTACCCTGTAACGTCACGGAGAGAGGCGGGGAATATGAATGCTTTCATAATATCAGTCTTAGGGGCGGGAGATATGATTTAGTGTCGCAAAAGCAAGTCAGCCAGGTCAATAGCGCCAGTCATAGGATTATCCCATAATGTCGGCGCACACCAGCCTGATTTATAGTTTCTTTAGTGGACAAAAAGTCAGGTGAGGCCCATAAGAAATTGTACTATCAGCAGACAAAAGGAGGGTTCGTAGAACACTTTCAACCTGACAACGAACAATACAAAGTTCTCAGAACACCCCCATTTTGTGTGTTTGCAACCATTTCGGGACACCGCAAGTGTTCTTAGAACACATTCAACTTGACAGATTACAATACGGACAGCGTCCTCAGGACACCCCCAGTTTGTGTATTTACGAACATTTAAATACACCTCAAGTGTTTTTAGCTCAATTTTACCTTCCTTGCGAACAAAAAGGACACATACTCTGTCCTCTGAACACCCCACCATTTAGTTTATTTACAAAATGTCAGAACAGCCATGTTCTCCGCAGACAAATCGAACACAACAAAAGCGTATAGCACATAAAAAAACAAAACATTGAACCTATCTCATACTCCCCCACCCTCCCCAAACACTCTTACACACCAACACACTCCATTAAATACAATTTTTAATCCAAGTTTCACCGCGCTGTATGCGGTCGACGGCGAATACAAGATGGCAGGCGCCACAGAAAATCTGACGCGCTCCACGCCCCATGCCGTCAAATCAGCGAACACGTTGCATGTCCGCGGACATGACGCAAGCCCATGGGCCAATCGGGGTGCTGTCCGCGGAGCGAACAGGGAAGACCGTCCGTGAAGCAAACACAGATATCACTAATTTGTTTGCCTTACATTTTGGTCATTTTTTAAAAAAACTACTGGAAGGATTTAAACCAAAAGCACGAGTTCTGGACCAAGCCGCCGCTCCTGCCGCAAATTTGGTGTAAATCCGTCCAGCGGTTCGGGCTGTAGCCGTGCGCAAAGTTTTTACCCATTATGTCTATAGGAAAAAACAAAAGTTTTGGGATCCCCCCTATAACTTTGCCCCCCCTGGACCAAACCTCTCCAAACTTTGCAAATTCAGACTGGGCCATATACTTTTTTTGCAAAGTTTGGTGAGGATTCGTCCAGAGGGAGCGAAGTTATAAACCACCCAAAAATTGCTCTTCCTATGGAAACACTAACTTAACCATAACTACATGGACGCTAACGCGTCCATGTAATAAATATATGGCAGGCAACAAAAACAAAGGCTAAACATGTGATGTTGTCAGTGATGCCATCAGTGACATTTGAGAGGACAGCTTTCATGTACTGGGTGTTAGCGTTAGCAGTGCACAGTGGTGATGGCAAGTAAGGGGGCTCAGTCTGCCATAACTGCCGAATTTCAGGGGTTTTTCGTTTTTAATTTGAACCACAATGGGGAGGGTGAAAATTGTTTTCGTAGGTCAACTTAACCATAACGTCCCCTCAACGTTAAGTTTTTTTTTGTAGTGAATTTTACAGGTTTTTGGGAGGGCAACGTAACCCTAACGTCCCTGTAACAAAGTTTTTTTTAACTGAATGCCATAAGTTTTTAGTAGTATAAATGCATCATAACCTTACTTTAACAAAAAATTTTGACTACATTTATCAGGGTTCCAGGGCTTTAAGTGGGCCGGGGCCTGCCGGGACTGGGCCCGGCAGGCTCCAAAATTTCATTTTGAGGCGGGGCCCTGCCGGGGCCCACTAATCTCCCCTGGCAGCCCCGGCCACTACACGAAAAGGCATTTTTTTCTACAGCCTGAAGCTCTTGCTCGTGTGCGAGAGCTTCAGGCTTCAGAAAAAAAGGCCTTTCAGCTGTAATGGTGGCGCCGCACCTGCGAGGCATCCCTTTAATCAATGGAGAAAACGTGAGGGCGCTGGAAGCAGAGGCCTTGCTTTCTAAGTACTGAATCTCCCGCGGATTTGCGGGAGTTTCAGTCTTTAGGAAAAAGGCCTCTGCTTCCAGTGGCCTCTCCCTTTTAGCCTTAATGGTGACGCTGCCCCTCCCCATGCGGCGAGGGGCAGCACCACCATTAAGGATGAATAGGCGAGGCGCAGTCCCCTGCCAGGAAATTCTATACAAAATAAATGCGAAGATTAGCATCATCTCCCCCACAGGGGGAGAGGATGCTCATCTCTGCAAAAGGCTGCCTGGCAGGGGTGCCAGTAGCCCATTGAGCTGGGGCTTGTCAAGGGGGCATGGCCTAATGGGCCAGCAGGACCCCACCATTAGGCCACGCCCCCTGGATGAGCCCCGGCTCGATTTGTAGTGCCCCTTAAGGCACTGCAGGGTTCTAATAGTAATACATAAGCATACGACTGTAAAGGAACATTTGAAGTAACTGCCCACCTTTCGAAGAATTCCACATTATCATATGCTGACGTACAGCATGGGGTCGTGTTCGAACAGTCATACACACTTCACAATGACATGTGTAACTGGTTGATAGTGCGAAAGTACATTGGGTATTCTTGTAAGAACTTCTAACTGCAAAATTTCCGGCGCAGAACTCTACAATGCAAGTGTGCAACACAATATAAGCAAGAGTGCATACTGATGTTTCTGGATCATTCACCCCCATTCCTCCCCAAAGAGTGGGGAATGAATGCCATTGGCAATCGAGATTTTACAGCAGTAATCCGTGGTACCAAGAAAGAGGATTTTTTGTCTTCAACCGGAACGCCTCCGGTGTTCCCGGCTGAAGAAAACAAATCCTTTTTCAAGATGGCCACCATACAAAGGGAAGACAGGCATTGGATAGAAAGCCTTCTTCGCTTTCCATTGCAGGCTGCAGAAAGCAAAAAAGAAACGGTGTTACCGTTATGGCAGCACCACATTTATGTTCCTTGATAAATGTGTGGTTATGAGCAAGACCTTTACCAGAAAGGCAGTGCCTGGTGGACATGGCGACCTCAATGCAATGTTTTCTCCCTCGCAGTGAAGGCCAGTAGCCAAATGCCCAACACTGTGGCTACTACCCATACATAGAGGCTACCCCTTAGAGACGGAAGCTGTACCGTTGATTTGTTATGTACATTACGACACTTGTTAAATTTGAAAAGACTATCACATGCACAACAAAGATTTTCAGTCGTTGTCAATTACATTTACATACATGTGTTGTACATGTACTCATTTATTTAAGTGAAAATGTGCGTAAAAACAGCAAAGGCGTAATGTACTTACGTTGACATAAAATGCCAAACAAACTCTGTGATGGGAAGCGCAATGACATCAGAAATACTGGATGCAACACCATTACCACTCACCTTTTGACACATAATTTTGTAAGTGACACAGGTGGAAAGGTGTGAAGATATGTGTATTGGGAGGGTGTAACCATATATTATTGTACAAACATTTCTGTGCATAGGGCATTTGGGTGACAGAAATTGGGCTAACAGTGACAGAAATTGGCCTGATGGCACTAATGCATATGAGATGGGCCTGACCCTCCCGTAGCCAATGCAAGTGGTATGGAGTACCTTTCTCCATAACGTTCCTTGGCAGCTTAAACAAATACATCCATATGGACGTACATGCCGTGATGTAGCACCTACAAAAGAACACATTACGACCTGCAACGTAGCATGCCACATTGAGTACATTTGTAAAGAAAACACTAACATTTAAAAATGTGTCCAGTAGTTTTATTTCACAATGAACTAAGCAAAATCATCACCCTATGCAAGTAGTAAAGTAGTTTTGTTTCACAATGAACTGTGCGAAAAGATGGCACTATTCACCTTTCCATAGAAGTATTATGTTTGTCTCTTTGGTTGACAATGAGAATGTTAATGGTCACGTTTTTTTTTTTCCACACTCAGGAAGTACGCGTTTCCGCTACAGTAGTCGTTTTCCTCCCACATTGATGTGCAAGACGACGTCAACCGCTGTGATCTGCAACACCAGAAAGGATGGAATGTTAATCCTTACAGCGACAGCAGCGTAAGGACACAGAGGGCCCACACGATAATCCCAGTGAATTATGACGCTCAGACAGCCGGTTATGAACAGTTGCATTTGTCGGTTAAAGCCGTCACTCGGCATCTGTAATCCGTGACAATCACAATAGGGAAGGAAGTATCTGAGGAGGAAATGGAAATTAAAAGATGTATGAATACGCCACCTTTGGATAAACCACAGTTGTAATACATAACATTTTCAGAAAAAAATTAGTTCAATAGGAGGAAATTTAGTGGGAACCTAGGGATGGCGACAATGTGCAATGTCCATAATTGGAAAAATAAATCGAACGGCACAGAAAGCTGGAACGTCGTTATTAATAATACAAATATCGTTTGGAAGTAGCTGCACGGTGGAAGGGGAAGCAAAACGTGTATCACTGCACAACCTGTGCACAAAACAAAATTGTAACACATACCTTTTTAGTTAAATATTATTTTAATTTGGGGAAATGTAGTGGCACCCTACAAATGGCGACCATGTGCACTGTCCATAATAGGAAAAAAATTGCAACGGCACATAAAACTTGTAAATCATTAGGGAAAATATATATTTTATTTTACAAACTAAAACATAAAGTCAATTCGGTAAGTAGGCGGCAAAAAATACACTTACATGATGTGGAGCACCTCCATTACGTTCGCTGTAGTCAGACACTAGTGTATGTGGATGACTGCCTGTTTGGGAACTAATTTCTCATGATCTGTGCAAACGTTTTTGAAGCATAACCTTATCAAACAACATGTTTTTCAAACTGTTACTCCCTACATTCTTTCTACTCTTTCCCTGTACCTCACGGTTAAAAAACAAGGCACCCTTATGGGTGTCAACAAATATGTGGCCGTACTGAGCTCATATTGAAAAGAGAAAATGCAGTGGCCTTCACTCCGAATGCAAATACATTCTCATTTTGCAACAACACATCAGTGGCTATTCATGAGAACCGCTACTGCCGTACACGTGCAGAAGGGCTGTGTGTAAGAAATAGTACAGGTGGCTGGCTGAGATATCAAACAGTAGGACGCCAGCCTGATCGCAGTAATTCTGTTTATTTATTGTGAAATGGACGCAGTAAATTCATTTCGTACAATGAGTAGCAAGTCCCACTGTACCGTATGACAGTGCTAACAAGAATACTTCAATGTTTGACTTTCTACTACCACGTCTCATTAACGCTCACCTTTCGAAACAGTGTTCCATAAGTGTTATAAGTGCATTGGTGCCTTCTTCGTTTAGGTATGTTAGTGCCGATGTTCGCGTTCAACAGAAAAAGAAGTAAACATGACGGAAGTATCGAAAGATTATGACGCACTTCATGCTGTGCCACAACCAATCGGTGAAAGCGCAACATGGTCGTGGGCAGCACGCACCGGAATAGACAATTGCAATCTTCTCCACGGAGTGAACAGGGAAGTGTGACCGTGATATCACTAATTTTTAGAGACATACTTTTTGATCGTTTTAAAGGGAAGCCCCTGTCACTGCCTCAAATTTGGTGCAAATCCGTCCAGCGGTTTGGCCTGTAGCTGTGTGCTAAGTTTTCCCCCATTCAGTCTATGGGAAAAAAAACGTTTTGGGACCCCCCATATAACTTTGCCCCCCCCCCCAGACCAAACATCACCAAGCATTGCATATAAATTCAGAGTGGGCCATATACTTTTTCTGCAAAGTTTGGTGAACATTCGCCCAGGGGTAGCGAAGTTATAAGCTGCCCAAAAAGTGCTCTTCCTATGGAAACAGCAACTTAACCATAACTGCACAGCCACTAACGTGGCTGTGTAATATATTCAAAGAACCAGTGCCCTGATCTGTGATGGGACCAGGAAGTAGATAGCGGAATGCACTCCAAAGAACAGCAGAGAAAGGCGGGTGACTCTCTGCAAAGAGGCACGTACACCAAGATGAATCCAGCCTACAATCCTTTATTATTTCAAGTCAGCATGGCAAGCAAAGTTACAGAAAATGATGTTTTTCGCGGAACACAGACCGCTTGATCACGTTGAAAGTGCAGACATAGTCGAGGTGACTGTTAAAAGGCACGTTAGTCTCTATCCCTTCCTTCCAGATAGAGTGTCTCCATAAAAGCCTCAATGCTCATTAGATTCTGCCATGGCAGACATTTTAACGCATGCAAATGATAACCTTGTTGCTTCAAGCCCGTAAAAAAAAAAAAGGATGTTAAATACAAACTGCTTGTACTTTTAATCAATTAACACATTAACTGCCAAGGTTAATATTTGCAAATGTAAGTGCGGGAATATTCTTTGCTTAGTGCAAAATATTCCCCCAAATCGAAAACCTCTTTCTGTTTTACATTTATTGGCTATCCGCGCATGCCACAAATGTCCGCATAATTATGTGTCTCTAATTAAATCAAACATTGTGTGAACATGGGAACGCTATGTCACGCTGTGCCTAGTTGCTGCTGACACAATTGAAAAATGACCTCTGCATGAAGAGGAACGCTGTATTGTGCTGCCCACAAATGCTGCTGTCACATGTAAATGTTATGCATTGAAATTGTCTGTGTTTGTCCACATTTAGCAATGTTGCTGGCCCCTCATAAAAAATGTGTCAAAGGACTAATGCAAGCGTCAATGAATAAAGTGCATGGTGCTTGTGCAAGACTGCACCGTAAACAATCTGACTGGTGTAAATACGCAGAGCAGCATCTAACTTGGATAAATTACTCCCAGTTAGATATTTACAAATCAATAAAGTGCTTAGTGCCTGTAAACATCGGCTGTAAACATTTGACATGTGCAAAACAGCCAAACAATGACAACTATGTCCATATGGTGCTACTACCGGAGCCACAAATGCAGAGACTCAGATATTAAATCAAGTGTGCATACTTTCGTCTCTAGTCTAATAGAATCTTACATGCATATATGAAGACCCTGCTGTGCGGCACCTGGTGCCCAGTCCTTGGAGGATATAAACATTAGGCAGCTTATTAAAATGAGCAACATAATTATACAACCCTAAAAACTGAGCAATAAAGGCCTGCCAATGTTATGGAATCTAAGAAGATATGATTAAAAGCAAGAAGTGAGGGGGGACAGATGGGGAGCTGATGTAAACATCCAGTTACATTAATAGCCTTTATGCACTTTCAAAGAAACACAATTAGAAAATTAAAATTGGACAAAAAACCGTGTGCCAAAATTCTTATAGCTAAGCCTGATATTATCCTCTGATATGACAGGGGTATGACAAATGTCAACGTAAAATGATCACTATAAACCAACCTAAAATGTGAATCATAAAGGTTCCTCCTGTTCATTACCAGTGCGAGCTCTAACAAACCCTCAGACAAAAATAAACCTATGTGACCCAGGGTAATGTGAAACTATGCAATGGAGAGAGAAAATGGAGAACCAAAAATGATTATTTTTAAAAAGAAGAGAATGACACTAAAAGGAAAAGAGATACCGAGCATTGCATCAATAAAAAATCTAAGCAACAAAACAAGGCTTAGGACAAAGTTAATATGTACAGCTTGGAATGTGGACAACATAAGGCATAGGAAGAATTGCATCTCATGGAGGGAAGAACATCTGTATTACTATAATTGATCTTAATGATAAAAAAGTACATCAACATTAAGTTCCTAAAAGGGTATAGAGTACTTCATCTAAGTTGTGGCTTCTGGGTTTCTTCGTTTCTAGATCCAGGATGCATTTAGTTTCCAATTGTCTTCGTGACAATTCTCTGTTTCCACCTCTAGGGTGTTTGGCTATGGTGTGTATGCCAAAAAATGTGAAACCATCCAGCTTCCCATTATGTATTTCTTTAAATTGCAAAGCCATAGGGTATGTTGCATCCACATTCTTGATGGCCCAGATGTGCTGAAGAATGCGCAACTTAAGTTTACCAATGGTACTGCCAACATACCACTTGTCACAGGGACAGACGAGCACGTATACTACATACTCTGTGTCACAAGTGATTCGTGATGTGATGGAAATACTCTTGGCCAGAATGGGATGCACATAATTGGAGACATCTTTGGCATACTGACAGGCCTTGCATTTCCTGCACTCATAAAAGTCTGCATTGGGTGTATGGAGTCAAGTTGGCTCTGTGGATGGAGTGAATGAGCTGAGCTCATAAAGCTTGAGACAAGATTATCCTTAAGGGAGATAGAGCGTCGAAAAGTAATATTCATCCTGTCTCCCAAAATCGCTCCCAAGTGTTCATCCAGCTGTAAGACATGCCAATGTTTCTGTATGATTTATCGTATATGCTGGGAAGTGGTGCCATAAGTGAAGATGAGTCGGGTCTCACTATTACACTTGTCTGATGGTGGCAACACTTTAGTTATTAAAAGAGAGGAGCGATCCTGGTCCCTGGCTTCGTGATAGGCTTCTTCAAGTACTTTTTTTGGATATCCACGTTGTTTGAATTTAAGGGCCATGCCTGCACATTTTATGTCAAATGTCTCCAACTTTGTACAATTACTTCTGATACGAATAAATTCGCAATATGGTATGCTCCATTTAAGGGAGGTGGGATGATTGCTTTTGGCATGAAGCGGTATATTCGAACTTGTCGATTTTCTATAGAGTTCTGTGACAAGTTCTTCCTAAACCATCTTAACAAGAATATCTAGGTACACGATAGCAGTCTTGTTGTGGATCTCTGTGAACTGGAGATTTAATTCATTAGTGTTCAATTTCATGACAAATTCCAGCCACTCAGAACTTGTTCCGTCCCAGATGATAAATAAATCATCTATATACCGCAGCCAGAGTATTATTTTAGCTGTATTGCAGTTGTTATCTGTACTCCATACCACAAACCTTTCCCACCAACCCATAAACAAATTAACGTAAGGGAGCAAATGTGGTCCCCATAGCAGTGTCCTGGAGCTGTACATAAAATTCTCTGTTGAATAAAAAGCAATTGTTTGTGAGACAAAGGTGGATCATGTCTAATATCATTTGACTGTGTGATAGGAAGATCATAGACCTTGTGTGAAGAAAATATTCACACACCCGCAGGCCATCTTTGTGTCTTATGGAGGTATACAGGGATACCACATCTAGGGTAGTGAGCAAGTATGTAGGTTTCCAAGTAATGTCATCAATTTTATTCAAAAATTCTTTGATGTCTCTCAAATAAGATGGAAGCGTAGTCACAAAGGTCACCAAAGTCTCATCTACAAATTTAGAGGTGTTCTCATAGAGTACACCACAAAGTGTCACAATAGGACGTCCAGGGGTCTTCCTCATGCTCTTGTGTACTTTGGGCAAAAGTAGATGGTAGGCATTACAGGGCACTCCGGGTGTAAATACTTGCACGTTTCATCCTCCAGCAGCCCCTTGTCTTTATATGTATTGAGCAAGTCAAAAAGTCAAAAAGTTTCATATTCATACCTGCAGTGGGATCTTCTTCCAGTTTAGCATAGCAGGAATGGTCACTCAATTGTCTTCTTGCCTCCTTGATATAATCCGCACGGTTCATCACAACAATATTAGTACCTTTGTCAGAAGGTTTAATGATGCAGTCTGGCAATGTACTAAGATGTTTTAGAAGACTCTGTTCATAATGGGTGAGATTACCATTGTGGCTCCATTTGGTCTTCCTGATTTTTTTCAGGTCATTAATCACTAAATCTTGGAATGCTTCTATGTGTTTCCCGGATTAAACATGGGATTGAATCCTGATTTATACCTGAGGTGACTGGTCCCTGGCCAATCTGTACATATGTTCATGGGATTCCAGTCCAAATCTCTAATATCATCAGATGTCGCACAGTCTGATCCCAGGTTTATGAGATTACCAAATGTGGCCATATCCTCAATGGTAACTGGAGTATACACCACCGGTGATTCTTGTACTGGTTGCTTGGACGGATTCATGGCAAAAAACTTTTTTAGCCTGACTTTTCGCATGTATTTATCAAAGTCCATTCGTGTTTCAGCATAGTTGTAATAACTGGTAGTGCAAAAGTTAATGCCAAGTTTTAATACTTTTTGATGGTCACTAGAAAGAGGATATGAGGAAAGGTTAATAATGGACATGTCGTGTTGTTTCATATATGTCTCTACAATGCCTTGGTTCCAGAGCGGGTCTTCTGTGCCGTCTTGTCCTTTACTCCGGAGTCTGTCCCTGTTGCCCCTCCTTGTTTTTTACCTCCTCTTTGTCCCATCGATTTTTCATGGTCTTCTTCTAAAAAAATCAGTTTCCGTGCAGGTTGTTTGCTTTCTCTCTCTGTAGTGTCTACTTCAGAGGATGAGCATACTCATATATATGCATTACTCAGTTATTCATAGATGCACATATCCCATAGAATCACACACCTCACTGAGAGGTTGCTTTGCATAATACAAGCAAATACACATTAACTCAGGCATCTAGCACTTGTGTGTTCTGCTTTGCAAGGCACTATAATACTATTCCCAATACATCACCTTAAACTGCTCTTTAAGAGCAGAGCAATACATTCTACTAATAGTACCATGTTAGACCTATACTCGTTGGCTTATATGAGGGGAATTCTAGCATGACAAGATATTTTCATATATTGCTTCCCGTCCCTAGAGGGTGGAATGGGTGCTAACACATGTCAATTCAATAGCAATCTATTTGTTTTATATCTGCATTAGAATATCATGTAGCCATAAAATGAAACAAAATACACAAGACGAAGAAGGTCGGTACATTGGAGATTGTATCGCCTCTCCATGCCCCTAGTCTGTTTTATGTCTGCATCAAAATGGTGCAGAGTGGGAAATGAAGGCATACAACTTGGATGGGTCAATTTTCCACTCTTACCAATTTATAAAGACGCTGAATGTATCCATTCTGGCTTTTTTAGCTGGCACATTCTTGTTTTTTATTATTATTTTTATTTTTGTTTTGCATTTGGTTTAAACAAATCTCGTACTAAACATCATAAATCATCATCATACAAAATATTATCATGAGAAGTATTTAAAAAAAAACATTTAGGATTGTTAAAAAATTGACATTCATTCATAAGGATACATTATTTTAAAATATTTTTGTTACACACAATATCCTATGCCAAAGGTGCAACTGTGCATACATTTGTGTGCCTTGAAGAAATCCCTACACATATTTTTTCCTATAACATAGAGTTTTGGGACATTCTGTCAAAAGATGTTCCAGTGTCTCTATTTTCCCCCTCCATACTGGTGCTTTCAAGATCATACTTTATTCTGTTAAGCTCTCATGTTTCTATCTCTATGGTAGCACCTTAAAATATTCGATTATCGGCATACGTTTACCCTCTTGCTAGACAAGTGAGCTCTATGTGTTTCCTTGCTTGGATCACAGTCTTCATTTTCTTTCCCAATTCAGCATCTGGTCTACTTGTTTTTTTTCACTGCTCTTCTTAGCTCATCAATTTTCAAGTTTACTATTTGGACGGGTCCTTTTTTTTGTTATTGACCTCTTATAACATCAGTCATATCCTTTTGTATGGATGATAATACTGGAGTAAAATCTGTACCACACAAAACAGACAGTAGGCACTTCATTTGCTGAGGGTTATGCTTCATGCAAATCTGGCCCCACCATCTTTCCGAGAATGCTATGAATATAAAACGGTGTCCGGTCAAAGGATCGAAAACAAAAGAATCTAATACAAAAGTTGAGAGTCAAAAGGACCGAAATAAAAGGTTGAATACCTTTTTTTAAAATATATTTATTTTTTTGGTTCCCGTTTATGAAAAAAAAGTGTTTCTTTATACCAAAAACAGGGGTTTGGGGGAGGACCCCCCCCCCCCACCCAAAAAAATGCAACCTTTTTTTTCCGGTCCTTTTGACTCTCAACTATTGCATTTCGATCCTTTTGATTCGATCCTTTCACCTATAACCATATAAAATCAACTATAATTAGCTAGCACCGACCACAGCAACATCCATTTGCTTGTCAGATTCTGGAAACTTTTCTGCTTGATGCAATTGGGTTTCCCAGGCCAGATTTGTACAGGACAGTACGAGGTGATACTTGCCAACCCCTTTGATAGTTCCACAGAAGACCACCCTCATGGGTTTCAGGGTGCACTACATGACCCAACTGTCAGGGTAATTCATAGAAATTCGCACAAAAGTGGCGCACGCCACAGGCGCACAGTGTGCCCGTGCGAATGTCTGCGCCAGCCGCGTGCGCTAAAATCGATTCCGCGCACAGCGTATTCATGGATTTTCGCATCCAAAACCAGCCGTGGCGCACGCTGTTGGATGACCTGTGCGCGGTGCACATTTTTAGCGCACATCCAATGTTTTTCTCGCGCACGGACTTCCATGAATCGCTGTGCGCTGGTTTTCCTGCGATTTTCGCACTTGCACTGCGATTTTCGCACTTTTCCTGCCATTCGCACGTTTTGGCACCTCTGCGTGGGAATTTTCATTTAATTCCATGAATGGACCCCTGTATCTATCAAGGATTTCCGGTATCCAGTAATATGGTAGCCGAAAAATTTTCACATAAGAAGCGCAGCAAAAAGGCTCTGCTTAGACCCAGTAAAAGTGTTTCCATGATACCACACAAGGGAGCAGGGCGTCCCCTGCTCCACTTGTGTGTTATAATTGATCCGGCGGTTGCAGGGGTGTACCATTGTATGGATTGCGGGGGCCAGAACACACCCTTTTCGCTGCAACTTTATTACATGGAACCGTATTTCCTGAAGCGGTCTGCAATATGGTCTCGTATGCACCTATTTCCAACCACTAGTGGGATGTCTCTGTATTCTCACTGCAGCTGGCCTTACTTCTTAGCAGTACTGTTCACCTGGGTGAGCAACACATTTTTCCTAATATGTTCCTAAGTGCTTCATCATCAAGCGAATGAATACTAAACAGTGGGGGAAACTTACTAGCAGTTGCCTCAGAACTTTTCCGACTACTGCTCTAAGTCACCAAGACAAACATGCCCCAATCTCAAGACATTTTATCGAATCTCTCAACATCGAACATGTTAGCACAGGAGAGACAAATGTTCTTTCCTTAAACAACTTTCTTACATGATTCTGTCGTGTCCAGCTGCTCAACTGTTATTTGCTCTTTTCAAACCTAAACGAGAAAGAAACATTTTTTGACATTCCAGAGTCAAATAAATAGCATTTCTTTTCCTAGTGGTAACGTTGGATGAATTGTGTAAAGGCACCTTTGCCTCGGATCTCAATTTGTATATCATTTGTAAAACAAAATGTGACTTCATGACATTTGAAAGATCAATGGATCTGGCAGCGAAGAGAAAGTCTAGATGTGACCTTTAGAGTGCAGGTTCAGCTTTGAAGCTGATTCAGTGAACCAAACATGCAGTTGGAAGGTGCATTTTTCATGCATATTGTTGACATGATTTTATCTTTTCAAAATATTGAAGCAGTTCAGCAAAGCTGACCTTCACTTGAGAATAAACTGTCTCTGCTAAACAGATGTTCTTTGCAAATATTTGAAGGTATCTACTGTAAACCGTAGACTCTGTAAATACTATGACATTCAAGTGTTTTATGCATTATTGGAAGGTAATTATACTCTCCACAACTTTTGTTTAAGGAAATCACACTGCTTCATGTCCTAGCCTATTGTTAAATGTTAATCAGTTCAGATTACATTGCAGCCTGCAATACCCGTATAACCGCCTGTAAATAATGTTCTTATTACATGCTATTGACAATGCTAATGGCCTGTATAAAGAAAAGGAAACCACTAAACTATGTAGTCAGTTATTACACTTTGTGTTGTGATGCCACAATGCCTGCTGCTTAAGCCAGCACAGAAAAGATGTTTAGCTCTGTTGCTCACTTGCCAACTCTTCAATGTTTTTATTAATTTTACCCCAAATAGGTAAGTGGTGGGTTATTGTTAGGCATATGGAAAAGGGGTTGGGGGAGTGGTGCTCGGGTTCTCCCCCATATTTCGTGCTAGAAATGTCAGTGAAAATGATGCAGTAAAATGGAATTTGACGAGTAATTCTTCCAATTCACATATAACCCACTACAGCTCTTAATTAAAACATTGACAAGCTTTTCAAATTCATTCCTAGTTTTCTGTGACACTTTACAGCCGTTAATAGACACGGATCTGTTCATGGAAGAATGTTTATTATGTGCACTTCTGAAGTTTGACACTTGTGAGCACAACTTTGCATGTTATTACTTATTTAAAGAAAAAATAAAAACTTTTTTCGATGCATTTTATTTAACTGCTTTTTCTGCAAATCATAGGAAGGTGCATATTAGAGGTTTTTTGTGCTTAAAAAAAAAATCCAAACAGATTATATTGATCATATGGCTCAGCAGGTGGAAGATCTCTTACTTTAGATTAATCAAGAGGCCAGCTATTAAGTGGGATGACAGTGTGTGGCCAGGTATTTTAAGGAATAAAATACGCCATGTCGTATGTTACAAAATGGTATTAGTCGCCTCAGAGACCCTTGATCTTATAAAAGAACTCGACCTGCGGCCTCATTTCTCTATTTGGTCACGGAACTCCCAGGCAACTTAACATTCTCATAACGTGGTGTAGGGTGTGCTTTTTCCCATATATGTGTATTCCTATATAAATCTAAATTTAAAGAACCTTGCACATTTATGTATAGAAATACGAGGGTATACTGTAATAATTTATGTTCTTACTTGATGATTTATACCCGAGTCTTCCCACTTCTAAATACTGAATTAACACCTGTTTTTGTTTCTCAATTCGATGTATGCTTTTTTCACCTTGAAAAGGAAAGGACTGAGTTGGCCCCATCCCAGGATCATAACTCGTAAAGTGCAGGCTTGCCCCAAGTGTGCAGTGAGCATAGAACTCATGAGCTATCCAACCAGTCTATCGGAATCCGCATGTCAGAAATTGTAGCACATCAAAACAATATGGTGATAAGTGATGCCAAACAAGAAGTCCAAAGTAGGACCGTTTTGGGGATTGCGGGGGGGAGGGGGGGAGGTGAGGGGGGCGATGCAAGAGACACTGGAAATTCCCAAAAAGCATTCTGACAGAGCTAAACAAAGATTAGAGCAAATTTCTCAGAAGCTCATCAAATGGTCAAATACTGTTTGCGGAACCATGAAGTGTGCTATTTCCAGTCAATACTGAGTTCATATTGTTAATGAAATGAAAAGTAGACGCAATTTTAAGTAATGTATGAAGGAACATGTGAAATGTGATTTTTGTGCATGCAACTACGTTGTTGGGATTTATTTTGGATGACATCTGATGGGATTTCCATTCCGCAGACTGTGCGTGACACCTGCACTCTTGTTCCTGTGCCCAATATGTAATGATTATTCAAAGCCCAGAAATCGCCCCTCTCGTGTTTACCCACCTGTAGCCTGCTGTGGATGCCTTGGGGATCTCCCATCACTCAGGTATGTTTGTCCTGGTGGACACATTTAGGCAATAGGCCCCTTGCTGGGGGGGATTACCACTTCAGGTAATGCCCCGTGGCCCATAGTTACAGGCCTGAGCTAAGTGAGGGGCCTATTGCTATTAGTATGCTGGCCCATGAGACAGTGGTACTAAAGGCATTTTTTTCTGGTCCGAAATGAAATGTAAAACAAATGGCAGCCGGGTAAGGGAAAATTAAGTCTGTTTTGCCTTTTCATGGTGGCCATAGGAAAACATTGAAAAAAGTAAACAAAAAAAATGTCCACCATGGCAATGGGAGAATGAGCTACATGTAGTCCCTTCTTCCTTTCCATGATCGCCTGTCGCAGATCGTGAGCATACGTGCTGCGGACACTGTTAGGGAGAATTCTCATTTATGGCTAATTTCCCTCACCTAGTGGGTCCCTCAGCAGCTTTGCTGGATTTCTGGGGTTTATTTTTTCCACCTGGTAACAGTGTGAACCTTTTTCCCACTCTTACAGTGTCTTTGCTGTGTGTGTGTTTACTGTTTGTGTGATCTTGGGCTCTGGAGCCACACCACTCCATGAGCCCCATTTTTTGTGTGTGTTACACAGCACCTTCAGTGCAGTAACACAGGGTTGTCTTTGAGACTTCCCCATGACTCCATTTTTCTGGGGCTGATTACTGTCCCCCAGAAACAGGTAAAGTTGCCATTAACTTTATATAGTCACTTTAAACTGCAGACCCAGTACACCCCATCTTACATGGAGTATTGGAAAGGGTTAACTTGTATCCCTTTTTGTCTGTACCTCTTGGAGCCTTGTTTCGCTCCCTCTAACATTAAGACTTGGCTGGTGGTAGTGGTCTCTACCCTAACTTTTCTACCGCGATTCTAGTATATTACGTGGTACTGTTTTAGGCTATTGTATTAGCCTCGAACATAAACCCGCTTGACCAAATATTTTTTCTTTTGGCTCCGGTCGGGTTTAGTCACCATTTCTTTGTGTTAAAGTCCTTCTTGTGTTTGACTTTTCACACCAAACCAGGTTTGCCTTCTTTGCCGTCCTTTGGTGGGCTTCTGCGAAGAAGCCCTCCTTTTGCGTCTGGGTGTATAGGTGGGCTGAATGTGAGGGAGGGGTTTAGTCACCCCCTGCACAGGGTCTCCTTGGAGACCCAAGATGCATTTCGTGTCGATTGGCTAAGGTGGTTGTCTGGGCTGGACAACCCCCCGGTTGTGTGATTGACAGCCAGGCTGTGTGAATGGGGGATTTTGGCATAAAAGGCAGGACTCTTGGGCTGGAAGTCAGTCGCCACTGGAACTGCAAGAACCGAAGAGAAGCGGAGAAGAAGATGGTTGCTGCAACTCCCAAATCCCGCTAAAGCCCTGCTGCAGTTCTGAACTATCTACCCTTCAATGACAGAGAATATCCAGCCCAGAGTCTTCTTCCCTTGAACCTGGTGGGATCAAGCAGCTCACCTTCAACAGCCATAGAATCCTCTTCTGGGTCGAAATCGCTGCACTGAGCTGTAGTGGTCCGGATAGCCATTAGAGGAACCCTCTCCTGTTTTAAAGAAGCGCACCTTTTATTCACTGTTGCTTCGTCCTCCTTCTTGTCACCATGACTGAAGCTTCAGGAACCGTGAGTCTGCAGGAACTACCAGGAACAACTGCCGTAGCACCAGCTTTCTTCATACGAATAAGGTACTGTGTCCATTTGGTCGTTCTCTCCGTCGACCTTGAGGAATCGGGGGGAACCCTTTTCCTTTCCAAAGGCTTGTCCTTTCTTTCTTCCGTCTTATAACTTTTTCCTCCCTTTGACAATATCCAGTATTCCTAGCAACGTTAATTTTGAACTGTTTTAACCGTGTGATCCTCGACAACAGAGCCCCTGCTCCATTTGACACTGGAGCAGGTCTATTGACTTTATCTGCCTCTTAGAACACGTCCTCTGATCCTAGGCCTATGATTTTTATCCACTATTCTCTTGTGTTAATTCTATGTGCTAAGCGTGTTTGACTTTGGTTACATTTCTTCCCGCGGGTACGCTTTTCTTTTGTAAGACCGAACTGTCATTACTGTCAAAAAGTGATCGCGTATTAACCCACGGTAACGTCTTTGTTTCGCAACACCATTCTGTCAAATCCAAATGTGCTTACCTTGATTTGATCTGCACAAGTGGAATTGGTTGTGTGTAGTATATTTAGAGTGTGGGTTTATTTAATAGAAGTGAAGTGTTTTGTGAACAGATGGTTTAAAAATAAATGTACTTATATTTTTTTAACCAGAAACCTTGAGTCAGTGTTTGTTTGAGTCACAGTAATTGTGGTCCTTTTTGTAATCTCTATTACTGCTCATTTGCTCTTGAGATAAGTCTGGCTGCTCAGCCATCGCTACCACTTTACTCTGTATTACAGGCTTGTACCAACGGTGACATTGTACTACCATTTGTAGTCGTAATTGTGTGCAGTGGTCCCTAAGGGCACTGCATATGATTCTGCCTAACAGACACAAGTGTTCCCAGCATGTCTGTTCTCGAAATGGACACAAAAGAAGGTAAGAGGGGGGTGGCAGGACGGCGGGGGAATTCAGTGGATGTGTCGTGGGGGGAGGGGAAGACTTACCTCATTCCGGGGCGAGATGAGATGGCGGCCGCCAGCCCTGCGGAGGCTCAGTGGAGCGTGATTACCGTCTGGTAACAGCCACATTCTGAGCCTCCCCTTTGGCTGGGAGGTTGCTACAACGCCCTTGCAGCAGTCCAATTGATCTTATTCCCACCATGCATTACCTTTCCCATGCCTTTGGCGGCTTCCTTTGTGAAATCAGCATGGCTAACAACATCAGGGACATAAAGAAAAATCAGGTTCTCTAATGAACAGTTGATTGTTGTGATGGACAGAATCAGGCACTCTGACATCTTGCTCCCTTTTAAAGATGGTGTGCAGGGAGGTAGGTGTCAGTGACTGCCAGCATGAACCTTGCCCTTCTGAGGAAATCAAATACAAGAATGACTGTTTTTCCACATGACGTTTCTCCATCCTGCAGAACCGCCCACAAACTCCCAGGATATTATTTTGCCATTCCCATCAATGTGAACACATGAAAGGGCCAGAGGAGCCAGAGGAGGGTTGTGCAGAATACAGCACTTACTGATCAGGTTTGAAAATGTGATCCCCCACTTTCCCTGATCTGTATGCCTGATAAACAAAAGTAGACCTGGTGGCCAAGGGGCGGGGGGCTATGTAAACTTCAAGCTGTCATTCCGAATTGATAGGAACATGTGGAGGCCTGCATGCAAGCCAGAGAGGACTATTTTTGCCTTTCGGTAGGCTAAGACACCATTGAAGACAATGGGTTTGCTTCACCCATTCTAAGTCACTATATTAGGCACACGTTGTATTGTTCGTATTTATTGCCTTTTGACAAGGATCAGAAATTGTACATAATACATGCGTAAGTGACAAATTGATAATAATGATACAAATTCAAGATATAGACAGAGAGAGCTAACGTTTTCAAATGGGAGCAGAAGATATTGGGAGAGGGAAAGGATCAGACGAGTAATGGAAGAAAGTTCCCATGTCCAGGGGCTAAAAGTGAAATAGATCAAAAGCAAGAAGTGTCACAAGGTGGTTTGGGAACACGGAGGTGTTGCAGAGATTCGAAGTGAAGAAAGTGTGAGGGAGAATACAAGGAGATTATATATTTTTTTATATAGCGCTTTAATGTAAAGGACTTTATATAGGGCATACATACATACATTACTGTTATTACCCAATCAAAATTGGTACTCATTTATCAACCTCAGAAGGATAAAAAGCTGAGCTGGCCTTGCCAGGATTTGAACCTGCACCCTGTAGATCAAGCACAGATCACGGCAACAAGCGTTTAACCAGCTGAGACATGTTACCGGCTGAGAGATTAGAGAGGACAGATAGCGTGGTGCCAGATCATGGATATATTTGTAGATGATACTTGGACATGAGAAAAAAGACAGAAATCGCTTGGAGAAAAGAAATAGAAAGGATTGAAGAAGTGACAGAAGGGCCTAGATGAAGAGCAAAGAGAAGACTGATATTAGACTTATAGCGGCACTCAGGAGACTGAACAAAAGTGCACAGCAATAATCAAGCCGGGAGGAAGTAAGAGAAGCAATAACATGTTTCATATCTTGAAATAATAGAAGAAAAGGATATGCACGATAAATATTAAAAAAGAAAAAGACTGCATTTAAAAGCACTGTGAGAAATCGTGAAGAAAAGAGAAGAGTCTAAAACAAAGCCAAGATTTCGAGTTGACAAAGAAAAAGAGCAAAGGAGCAAAGAAAAGAGCAGGGGGAATAGAAGGATGAACAGAAAATCCTGGCTGGAAAAAAAAGAGAACTTCAGTATGTTTTAAGTTTGAGGTGATGGAAATGAGAATGTATGCAGGGCTGGGCAGCAGAGAGACAGTTAAAAACGTCATGGAAGAGTATCAGAGAAAGAGGAAAAGGCAAACAAGATATGAGAGCCATCTGAGTAGAAGTGGCATGAATGATTCAACGAGAAGATGAGAGCAGAACGTTCTGTTGTGTAATCTGCAGAGGTATTGTGACCGCTGATTACATTTAAGACAATTTTTAAGACCAAATCAGTGAGTAAATTACCACCTCTTTAAGTTGTTTTTGAAGAGGAGTACTGCCAACAGTTAGATATCAGTATACCATCGGTGCAAATAATTTTTTTGCAAGCAGTGCGTGGCCCTGATTCAGTTGTGTGGTAATCTATCACAAGCTGTATTGTTCAGTTAACTGATGGTTACATGACTAACAAATACAAAATGTTATTTACACTTATGTCCTGGTGGACATACAGGACCTGGGAAGACACTCGTTATGTAGGAATAAAGACATTCTATTTATACCAGGGACAGGGTGTAAAATGTATTTAAACAAGTTCACTGCACAAGTATATCGAGACTGGTAACTCACGATTAAACTGCCTACCGACACTAGAAGTCACGGAGCAAAATTGGGTGTACCAACGTACACGCGTAGGTGCAGGAGAGGCTCAGCACCCTTTGAAACATTATTCCATCTAGTAATGGAGTGCCCGAAGTTCACTGATGATAGGATTCAGAGGTTGAGACCCTTTATCCATAGTATGATGCAAGTTCAAGTGGCAAGTATATGAGAGAGAGACTTATGTTAACACCCTATTTGGCATTGATCTTAGAGTCGGTAAGCTTCCTTCAAAAATGTTTTAGCTATATCGAAATTGTGGGGCAACAAGGTATGGAGGGCCTGACTATGTTTCTGGAAGGGTAAATCGTCCCCTCTCCCTCGAGGTTCCCCACATAATAGAAGAACTTGAGACAAATGTTAAGCACTTTTGGCGATATGAAATAATTGCTTTGCAGGAATCACATTATTATCCTGTATTCTTTTTTTTTCTCATTTGTTGTTTCTTCAATTTGAATTTTAATTTTAACTTTCATTCGTTGCATTTTGACTCTGTATTACCTGAAGGAAAGCAAAGTACTTGATCACCCGATGAACAACTAATTGAGAGAGCATCATTGCGTGCTTTTCAAACAAAGACATAGCCATAATAAACACCTGTGAAAAGAAATGTTGGTTGCCTACACATATAACTAATGGTGCAAACTTATATTCGACCATGATTGAAACATTGTTATGGGCATCATGGAATACTTGGGGCTATAGATCTTTCCTTTTGCACCCAGAATACTGTAATGTGTTGACAAGTTTTATTTTTTTACTACTTTTTTTTACTACAAGAAACCTGGTGTACATCACCATTCCACATAAATGGTTTTCAGATGTGTATTATTTGGCAAACCAGTCAATGCATGGCCGACTGAGTGGAGGACTTGCAATTGGTACTCGACTGGAACACTCACTGAAAATCCTTACTGTTGTCACTTCGCTTGGATGTGTATTATCTGCTATCCTAAGATTATCTGGGGATCATTCCAGACCTATTGTGGTAATCAATTTATACAATCCTCCTGGTGGACATCAAACTAAGCTCATTATCCAAGGAATCAAGAAATTATCCTACAGTGGTTTGCACAGTTCAAGACATGTCCTATTATAATAGCAGGAGATTTACATGGTAGAGATTTACACCGTTCTACGTCACTGCCGCTCCATGAGTTGGTATTTCTGCATTTTAAACCTATGAAAGGTACTAATGACACTGAGACTTGGTCAAATGGCAGGACCAAGACACACTTAGACTACTGTTTTACTGATTCTGCTACAGAGATCAGGTGTGGTGTTGTAGCGATTACTGTCAACAACTTGAGTGACCATACTATTTTAAATTGGAAAATGGAAACTATTGATCCATACATGCATAAACATAAAATTGTTAATGTATGTTTAAATTCTAAGAGCACCCATATAAATTGGTCTGTGGAAAAAATCAAGATCATTAATTAAGTTTTATGGCAGAATAAAAGTAATATGCAATATGTTTTGGCTAGAGTAGTTTGGGACCTTACTCAATTGGTGCACATTTACTTTAAGCCATTGGGAACCACAACTTGCAGTGAAATGGTCTTCAATAGGATAGCACTCGAAAAAATAAAATGAGACAACCATATTATGCTATGATTGCTGATAAGAAGAAGGCCTACCGAACACAAACAATCTGGTTAAAAATAACACAGAACTCAGCCTTGAGGATAAATTGCTATTAATACATAATCTAGCCACTAGATATACAAAATGGCATAAACAGCATCAATCCGGCATCAATAACTCAAATTGGCTACTTTTGTTTGGGTGATTGAGATCACATGATAGCAATGTTTTTTCATCGAATTTTAACAACTATAAGAAGGATATTTCACCAGTTGAATTGAATCCTGTGCCAAATAAGTGGACAGATTATATTGCTGATATATTGATATATTATTGATGTATTATTACTATGAACAGTTTTGATATAGATGAGGAATTTCTGTGTAACCTCATAATGAGATTGCAAGGTTCCCGTGCTCCAGGACCCGATGGAATACATAATATTGTATTAAAGGCCCAACCACAACTTTGGGCCTGGATATTGGTCCTGCTTTATAAAGATATAGAAAAAACAGCTACTATACCGCACAGTTGGTGCAACGCAATTCTGGTCCCTTTTTTTAAGAAAGACAATAGCTTAATTCCACACAATTATAGATTGTTATCTATGATGGATACTAGTCAAAAGATTGTTGCTAGTATACTTTTGTGGAAACGCTCTAGGTGGGCTAATGATAAATATATATTTAGTCCTTTCCAGGCAGGGTTTAGAACAAAATATAATTCTATTACCAATGTATGTGTTGCACAGTATTTAATGGTGGAGACAGAGAATACAAATAGGCCCTACCTTTAAAATTGTTGCATGGACTTTACCAAGGCTTTTGACCTTATTCCACATGCACTCCTTTGTGAAACACGGGAGATTTGAAACACTATCCTTTTTTAAAAAAAAAACAAAGGAATATCAGTACACAATAGAAATATATCTATCTGTACCTCCTTTGTATGCCCTGTGGATAGAGAAACCGAATAAAACAATGTTTTCATCTATGAAGCAGTGAACTAAAAATAAAAAATTAAACATTTTGTGCAAACATCCCTACAGAATCGATCAACCTGAGTTTTCTATTGTGTGAATATGCAAAATGTAATTTCATTTCCATTAAGTGATTCAACAACATGCAGGATCCAATAAAACAATCCCTAATCAGAAATAAACACACATTATAAAATAACCTTTTTTGGTATATACCACATTGGAAATTAGACATATCTTTCAAGTGACCAGCAAGTTCTCCAGTCTTTGGACATCATAAGATAAGAATTGTCTAGTCAATACCCAAAGTGAGTAAAAGTGGGAGTAAGAAATGCTTTCTTGGTTCATTTTACCACGTACATAAAAACAAGACATGCATATGTGCCTCTCTTGTTGTTCCATTAAATCCCAATACTTAGTGAAGGGCAGTTGGCAATAACTCAGTTTAGTTATAAGCATCCTTCTTTGATAATTATGCACAATTGACAAAAAACAATTAGATATAAGAGATACATGGGAAAATGGCAAAACATTTTAACTATAGTTTTCTTTAGTCAAAATTCATAACATGTATCTTCATTTTCTGAAATAGCTTTGTGTATAATCCAATCCTTTAAACTTTCAGTATTAAGGGATGCATCATTTATTACGTGGCCAGAGCCATATTTCCATAAGAAGAAAAATGTCTTATCCAATTCCCATCCAGGACTTCCACAGCGATATCAGCAAGGACACACAGCACGTTAATGTTATTGAAGGGTATTTAACAACCACAATTATAAAAAAGATATTAGGCATTTTGAAAGTCCATTTGCTTTAAATATCAATATCTGAACATTGTTACTACTTGATGGATTCAGATGCATTGATTCTGACAGGGCATCTTAAATCAATATCATCAAATCAGTAGGCATTCCAAAATAGGATGGAACAGAAGAAATACAGAAATGTAAATATCCTGAAAGCTACAACAAGTCTTATTGAAGAAGAGTTCGGACATAATGATGAATACAGTCACACCAATCCTTTTCGGCCATTCTCATGTCAAGACCTGCTATGTTTCATGAAAATATTACCCAATCTGAATCATCCGACGTGGCATCATTTGTTAAAGGTCACACTCCTACTGTTCGATCAGGTATGTTATAATTAAACCATTTACCCAGATCCAGAATCACAGAAGTGGTTATCAATTATGCAATCATTGTCAAACTTATCGTCTATGGTTAAATAATGAAGTATCAATACAGATAGATGTTGCTCCCCTTCAGTTGGCAGCCTTACAGTTGGAAGTAGTCAATTTATATCATCCATGCAATCCTTATTTTCAAGGCTAAAAAACCTAGTTGTATACTCAATGACAGGGGAAGATGTCACACAGTTTGTCTTCTGAACCTTTTTTGGTGTACAGTACGTTACAAACAATTTAGGTGTAAGTACAGTAATGGGTGAATGTAAGCAGCCCAGAGATGTAAGAAGACATACACTTTCCTTAATTTAATTTCCAAGATGTTATATGTTGCCCACCATTTTTGCAAAACTAACAGTGAGCACCTCAGTTCTGCCCAGCCATAGAATCCTCCTTGCCATAAATATATAAGAATGTTTGACAAAAGATCACCCCTTAGCGCTTGTGAGCCAATGCAGACTCATGTTTAGGAATCAGGTGGTTGTTTCAATCAATCTATTCGCAGTACACCAAGGGCCATCCATTAAAATAAATGTACATAATGTACAAGCCGGTGGTAGGTAAACAAGGGGATTCTACTATATTAGCTTTATTTCCAATCTTTTCAGTTTTAACAGTATTTAGACTACTGTTAACAGCTGAACAAGGTCTTGGCCATGCCTTGGCTGGCTTGCTGCCAATCTGGATTATCTCAACGATTTATGTCAATGTGAGGCCTTTTATCAACCTCAGTTTAAGATACAGAAGATATCACTGTAAACCCTTTTCCATGGTCTGTCATTACCTTTTGCATACTTTTTTTTATTCTGTAGACCGTCCACTTTCATCAATAACAGTAATAAGATAAATCTCAACTTTGCAAGCCTATTTAAAGGGCATTATCTTTCATGATGAAGGAAATCTTGTGGGAATCAGTATCATCACACTTCTAATAAGGAGAACAAGGGATTTTCTCCATTTGGTTGTCAATTTCGTTTTAGACTCTCCAACCTGTGATTATATCTGCCTGAGTCTCTATGATGGAACATACCACATACAGTGATTGGCTGTCATCTCCAGGTGATATCAATCACATTCTTATCCTCCACTTTTAGAGTATTAGTATTTTTGCCTCCTGCAATTTCTCTGTCTTTCATAGCTGCAGGTCCAATCACTCCTTTTAGTATATCACTTAAGACATTATTATTTTTTAACACCAAGCCCCCTTCTACTTCTGTAATTAATAATTATTTTTTTTTGTGTTTGGCTGAAACAACCTTTTACAAAAACGATTCACAACTGAATATTTCCTTTAAACGAGCAAAAGAAGAAGAATTAAAAAAAAGGAAACAAAAAAGCAACATATTACCATCAACAAACACATTCCAAAATACCACTAGTTGTCACATATAAAACCATTCGCTGTAAAACACTATTTTAAAATTAAACAGCTATAAAAACAAAAAAAAATAACATTTCTAAAAAAAAATGTTTCATTAATCATAAACACAAATATGATCAATATAGCGGTACTCTAACTTTACAAGCAACATCCTAAACAATCATTTCAGACTTTTTAAAGGGCAAGAGAAAATAAGTGAGACCTACATAACATTTAGGCATGTTGAGAGAATAGTTAATCTACAATATTGCAGATGGCAAGCACCTGCATGACTGCAACTGTTAAAGATCTGTGTACACCAGCAATTAAACGGTCCAAGAACATTTCTGGTATGCAGTTAGCACTCTTAGAACCAAATCTAGTTAACAGTCAAGATCTGCCTTCTCCAGTTCCTTGACAGTCCATTAGGAGATGTTTCAAAGTTTGGGCTTTCGGATTCGAACATCTATCACATAACTTTAATGCCAGATCACCTTGACCTCTTTGTGCCAAGACTTCACCAGTTCTTGCTACATTTAATCGGATTCTGAGGAAATTGTCCCTTATTTTCCAGTCCGGAAATTTAACCAAGTAGCTTGGAATGAAGCCCAGATTCTTTTCTTCTACTATGAATTGATTGGATCTCTCTTTATCCTTCATCAAGTCAGTTGATGTGATCTAATTCATTTCTGCTAGCTTTTTTCTGGCCTTGCAGGGATTATGTAGCAGAGTATCCAAAGCTGTACTTGCCTTCGATAATTAATCCTGAGCCCATACTTCCAATTTTCTCAATCTCTCCGACCCACCCCTCTCAGAATGTTCTCTAATATCACTGTATAGAGAGTTCTCCTGTGCAACTGAGATGAGCCTGAAGAGAGACATTAGTTTACATTCTGCAATAGTTTTTGTGGAGCTGAAACCAAATTCAAATCTGAGGACACTCATTGAGACGCTCATGGGAAGATTTAGCACTTTCTTCAACACCAAACCCTCCCATTTCTGCCAGTCTGTATGCCACAGGAGGGGTTCGGTTTCAAGCCCCTAAAGAATAACTGGTATAACGTTTGCTTTGTAAAACAAATCAGTGGAAGTATCGCGAATGTACAATATTTTACTAGATTTTTTTTCATCTTGGCCAATAATTGCAGAATTTTATTTTGCAGATCCTTTTCCACCTTACAAATAGCAGGAGAAGCATATATTTTAAAGCCCAGATATAACAGCTCTTCTACTCTCTCAATTTGCTGACCTCCTATCTCCCAATGACTGTAGGGAATTTTTTTACGACTTTGTCTAAACACCAGAATCTTTGATTTTTTTTGGGTTGAGGGCTAGACCATTCTCCCTAGTGTAACTGTCCAGTCCATTAAGTAATCTCTGGAGTCCCACAGGAAAACAATCTAAAAGGACAACGTCATCCACGTAAGCCAGCCAGTGAACCCTTGATCTACCTATCACTGGACTGGCCAACAGCACATGGCTTCAAGCAGTCCCTGTGTCTGCCAAATATAAATTGAAAAACAGCGGGGCACCCAAACAACCCTGCCAAACCCTCTTTTCCACTTTGATAGACTCAGACAAATTATCTTCCTCATCAAGTTGAATTATCTTTATGGAACTCGATCAGCATGGCGAGCAACCCTTCACGAATGCCCCAAGCTTTTAACTTTGCCCACAGTCTACTCCTGTCCACCTGATCAAAAGCTCTAGAGAAGTCCACCCAGGCCCCGTACAACAAGTTTCCTCCAGGCTTACCCATCTTCTCTGACATGACATTGAGAGCGACCCCATTTAAAGATTTTTAGAAGGCCCTTACGAAAGCCAGTCTGGTACTTAGAGAGTATCTTGTCATCTTTTACCCATTTCTCCACCTCACCCAAGAGGATCTTCATAAAAAGTTTTCCCTCAATATGTAAAAGGGCGATTGGACGATAATTGATTGGTGACATGTGATCCCCCCCCTTTGAAGAGTGGTATTATTTTGGCTGACTTCCAAGTGGAAGGAATAGCTTTCTTAAGCAGAATTTCCCCAAATAACCAGACTAACAAATTGGCCCATATAGTTGGAGTCTCTTTTAACACTAAATAGGTGAGCCCATTTGGACCGGCTGCTTTGGAGGACGAGCTCTTCTTAATCATTTCCTCCAAACTCTGTGTATCTAGCGGAAGTTCCCATTTCACACTCTCCAAAGCTACGGAGATAGGATTTTTACATGACCAAAGGTGAGAGAGAGATAATCCACCCAAGCCTTTTCAGGGACCAGATTACACAGTGAGATTTTTTGAACAACCTTCCAATGTGTTTATCACCTTCCAGAAGTGACCCGAATCCCTGTTTGCCACCAACTTTAGCATGTGTTCACTGTCATGCTGGAGATACATGGTTTTCCTTACAACCGACCAGTGTTTGTACTAATAGCGTAGTGTTTTAGATGTTTTTCTCTTTTCATTCAAACCCAAGTTCAACTTTGTAAAATTCCTTAATTCTTGGTTCAAACGTGTTTTCATCAGCATCATAGCTTCATCAAAAGCATGACGATGCACTTGCATGTTCCCACCTCCTCCCACTCTCGGCGGGCAGGTGTACCAGATAACTCCAGTGAAGCTAGCCGGAGTACAGTTACGCCTTATTATGAGGTCAGGAGTTTCACTGAGACACTTATTCAGGCTCTCCCCATCCCTCTTATATTTTTGGAGACGTATTCTCCCTTTCCTACTTTCAACCAGCTGTCCGTGCCTAGATTGCTCTTCAAAGACAGTCTCTGAAAAAGTCAGGGCCAATCTCGAATGGTTACTCCCCTCCTCCCCTTGTATCTATCAATGAGACAATCTGAGCAAAAAGGTCAAAAGACAAAAAGAAATAGTCAATAATTGAACTGATTTTCCATTCTGATCTTGTTGAATTGGCTGGAATGTCCCCCGGAAGAGAGCCATTCCCAATTTTCTGACCCCAACCTTCCAGGAACTCAACCCAAGATCTACCTCTCCCTGAGGGTTTCTTTCCTTGTGAGACCTCCCCTCCTTTGTAGGGCGCAAACAATGCAAATTTAGATCCCCACGCAATATGATGTGCCCGTCCATATAGTGGAGTTTTATTTTTTCATTGAAGCCACCAACTCCTTGAAACTCCCTGAAAAAAGCTTCTTGACTCGAATGCGTGGGATTCCAATAAACATTCACACATATTATATCAGACATAATGACCTGATAATTCAATGAAATCATACAGATTTGGATCCCCCCTTCATTTTTTACGATTAAGACAAGTTCTTTCAGTATGGAGTTTCTAATTGTTACAAGCTGCCCTCCTGATGGTCTTCCTTTCACTTTTTGGGTGACAGCCTGGGAGATCACTCTAAATCCTTCAATTTCAATGGGGTTTACTAACCAAGTTTCTTGTAACATTACAATGTCCCCTAGATTAAATAGAATCTCCCTCATTTTTTGTGATGTGAATGTATTGGGACCCCGCTAAACTCTAAACTCCTTTTCACTAAAGGTGCTGGGTCCCTACCCCCAACTTGAGGAGAACCTGAGACATGATTTCTGGAAGTAATGATATAGGCAAATTGTCTCTATTCAGGCCATTATCCTCAACCATTCTGTTGTTCTTGAGGTCCATTTGGACTTGTTCTGTTTTGTCTTTTATTGCTTCTTTGCATTCTCTTGAGGTCAAACCAACTTCTACCAGATATACATTTTGGATTTTGGGAAAGAGAATGTATTCAATGTCTTCAGATTTTATCAGATACAAACTCTGCACTTTCTTGAGAAATGACAGAATGGTACTTCTACATAGTGACTTATTCGCTTTTTTATTCGAGACCAGAAAGAGCCAAAGCTTTGGGATCGCAAAAATGATGTTTCTGCCTCGATGCCTGCCCCCTGAATAAATTGGTGCGAATCCTCTTCTGAGGCCTCCTCTGTAACATTGCCTCTTTCAATAATTTCTCGCACCTTCCCCATTCCATTATGATCAATATTCAAGGAGCAATGTTTCCCTGGCCCCATTTTCACTTCTTCAAGCGTCACACTTTTACCAGTGCTATATATTTCTGGTTGACCCGGCTGGGAAATAGGAGCTGTCCTTCCATCAGGGACAGCAGCTACCTGTACTTTGCTATTTACTTCAATTTTTTTCAATGCTGCATGTTGTTTATTTAATAGGAACTTAGGAGCCACTGGGATTTTCTTGTTATTAATGTCCCGACAAAAATTGGGGCCCGGTGGCCCCTCCACCGCTTAATCCAGTCCGTTTGTAACCCCACACTCACATTAATCGCCCTGATTTCCTCCAGGGTGATAACTTCCAGCTCGTCGGGTTTCTTATCTTTGCAAGAGGGAGGCTCTTCCTTATAACTATCTATTGATACAGCTCTGTTAGGGGCCAAGCCAGGATCGACTACTTCAGTCCTATTAATTGGAAGGACTACATTTTTTTTGGGTAATGATTTCAGGAAGGAGATGTTTTGGCTTTCATTATTTTTTCTCTTCCTTGATTTTTGGTTTTCTTCCCACCCTCCTGAACAGACACTGCCCCTTTGCTTTTCCTCTTCCTTCTGGCCTCTCTTTTCCTTTGACTCTTTTTATTTTTGGATACGCTCTGCCATGTCTCTTTACTGGGCTGCCTTTTCCACTATAGGTTTATTTGAGGAATATCTTCCTCCAGGATTGATACTTGATCCATGGTCTCTACGGATGGATCAACTGCATTTGCCATTCGCAGAAATTCTTCTAAAACAGATTCAGACAGGGGAGTATCATTAAGAATAGAGGAATTTCTCTCCTTTTGATGTTCTCTTTTTTCCTCTTGGCTCCCACTCATGATTGGATTAATGGTTGTCAAGAAATCTTTAACCAGGAGTGAAATGTTCCCTTCCTCCTCTTTTTTTGATGCCAATGAGCGTTGGATTACAGAGATATCCATTCCCTGTTTTACCAATTCCAACCTCATGTCATTTGCCAATGGTGCCTAATAGGAGTTGATGATGTTATTGCACCCTACTAAGTTTGAATCCAAATTTGCCACCTCCCTTGTCAATTCAAGGAGGATTCCTGCCTGCCCCTGGACCTCTGCCCTTAAAAGTTCAAAAACAAAGACCATTGAGTTAAGAACAAAATTAAGGGCTGCAAAGGTATTATTGTATCTCACTTGGGCAGTATTCAGTGGCGATGAGGACTCCGGTGCTACTGAGCAGTCCTCTGATTCATCTCTAGAATTGTCCCCAGAGGAAAGAATGCGTATTACATCTTTGGTCTGAGATCCCTTGTTGACCTGGCCTGAGGTCTGAGATCCCTCGTTGACCTGGCCGGACTCTCTTTCATCTTCAAACGTGGATTCATTGGTGTAAGAAATCTCATGTGCATCCACCTTTCCCTTGTCATTCACATTTTGCTGCGATATAAGGTCTTGGTCGATTATGAGTATGTCTACATCATTGACACTTGTACTTCTCTTTCTCCCATTTTTTTAGTTGTTAGTGTGTATTCCAGACCACGCTTCCATGTGTGGACAATGCTCTCCTTTCCTTCAATTTGGCCAGATCTTGACCCCGGTGTATGAAACTCTATCCAGCCTGAGTGAGAGTCTTTGAGTGCACTTGGGCATGGATTACTTGTATCGTGTGACATTCTGCTGAATCACCACTTTTTCCACCAGGCCCTTTTCAGGTTCACTATTTAAGGCTACAGAGTTGACTGCTCTGATTGCTGGAGTGATTCGATCCTCTTCCCGGGCTCTGAGGTCATCTATCAATGGGTTACTAAGAAGTTTCATCACTAACATAGATTAACCACTGCACACTCTGCTATAGAGGGCAAGGTGATGTGCTTTAAAGAGTTTATTTTAACTATGATTGTAGTCACTTGTGAGACCTGTGTCACTGGCCACACCTCAAGCAACTGACCAGCCCCCAATCGGCGATCCCTATCTGTGAGCTTTACCACTACCTAGTAGGTGGCTGCTGGTTTAGGGGGTGAGCAATGAGGAGGGAATAGCTGGCTGCTGGTTTAGGGGGTAGGATATGAGGTGAGAGTGGGCGCAAAAGCAGAACTAGACCCCAAACCAAACGCCCCTGCCCACTTTTCCTTGGATTAGGGTTACACTAAATGTTCCTAGCTGCTGGTTTGAGCACCAATCCGCATTTGTTTGTATTTCAACTGTTGTACTATTGACAATACCTGGTCAGCGGATACCTCTGACCTCACTTTTTCTCAATTCTCTCAGGGCTCGCTCGGAGTTCACTCAGGGCTCACATGGACACAGCTTCAGACTGCAGACTGCAACTCACACGGACCACAGACTGCGAAGCACCGCGACTTCCGAGCTCAAGACCAGACCGAGACCAAGAAAACGCTCCTAACAGACAGTAAACAGCTCTACTCGACTCTCTGGCTGTATCTTCTGTTAGAGGAAAGCACCTTACGCATCAGAGATGGCGTCAAGCCGTCACCGTCACTGTCAAGCCGCACTGAATGAATGAGACAAATGATATAGTAAAACAGCATTCAGGGTATCCTCAGACTTTGTATTCCATTGCAGTATGAATGAAATAGAATTTTAAAAGGGAGAGCAAAGGAGTTGGATTTACTTCTTTTTCAGTAGTTTGAGGATTTCTTTTGCCACTGTGCTTTGGTCTTGTTTAATGACAAGGCAATGGTGTGAAATGTTGCCACACAGACAGGTGCGTGGGCCACTTTGCAAAAATTGTAAGAGCAGGTAGTCCTCTGTTTCCCCCCATTCCTCTTGTGCCTGAAGCTCTCAGAGAACCTCTTAGGTTGGGGAAGTTATGTCAGACTAGCTTGGGAGCAATGCACAACCTGTTGTCCTTGGATGGAGCTGTGGAGAGCCATGGGCAGTACAATGTCAAAATGTGGCAAAGCTATAGCAACTGAAGACATACTTGAAAAGGAGTTAAATGTGTGAGTTGCACCTCACCAGGTTTCTGTAGAAAGTGGGGTCATGACTAATTTCAAACCCTGCTCTAAAGTAGTCTAAAGGGCAAAAATAAGGTGGATTATTTACCTGGGTTGTGGATTCACTGTAGGACACCAGGGAGGGGTTAACACACAAATGTCCTAAGAATCTGTATCGTCATTGAGTTTTAGCTAACAAGTTACTTCAATTCCTAATTAATAGAGATAACTGGAACTTGGAACCAGAAGAAGAGAGAAGTTTGGGCTTGAACCATTTCAAATAGTTTATGGTGCAATTATAAGTGTGGATATAGTGCAAGCCATTAAGTTAAACAAGTGCCTTTTGCATGATGAATTTGAAGATGATTTCAGATCGAACTGCAAAATCATTCATTGTGATGGGAAATTCGAATTTTCCTATATGTTGGATCTATCCTGATTATTAGGTGGTGTCTTTAAGACAGTTCTAAGCCAAGAGTTGTCTGCTTGACAATCATCTTTCCTATTCTTCAGCATTCAGAGTGTGCACGAAATGCTTGGTTTAGGGTTTGGCTAAAACAAATTTGTTCAAGAGGGCTGCTGATTTCCTCTGGAGAGAAAACTCTTTGATCCAGCAGCTCTGAGCAAGTTTGGATTCAGAGACTCATTGGGACGGATGTTTGGTCTCCAAGATAAGACACTTACCCAGAGTATTCTGTTATAGTTTTTATTTTGACTTCCAAAATATTAGTTATTCATACATTTAGGTCAAAGAAAGCAGGAAGGTTAAGTTGAAGTGTTTGGGCCTGATTTACAAAGCGTTTTTCAATGCGATTGGAAGCCTTCTTTTTAGTCAGGCGCTTAGCACATAAAAAGTAAAATATTAAAATATTCGAGTATGAGAATAGTGGTATTGAGTTTGTGTTGTTTTGGTTGGCAGCAGTCTTAGCTTCTTTGACACAATTCATAAAAGGGGAAGACTCAATCAAACACAACTTTACATAATGTTAATACAAAACACAATCATATCTGTGCGTAGAAATCATTCAAGCAGCTGCTTTCTTAGGATTGTAGGGTCTGAGATATGAATAAAATGGTCACTGCTGTACTTACCCTGAAGATTCCCAAACAAATGTGCACTATGTATGGGATTTCTAAATATTGATTTTACTTGACAACTTGTAAAATTGAGACTACCTGTAAAAACGGTATTTGCGCTTCATCTATTATTAATAAAAAAAGCAAACCAGTTGTGAAATAATTTAAAATTCATACTACAGGAATGTGGGGCAGCTTCATACATGGGCTGGAGAATGTGTTTGGCTAAGGCCTGTAAGCCTATGGTGAGACTCAGATAAGGGCTTGCATGTGTAGTAGAAGCTGTCCACATACGGAGCAGGCGGATGTGAATACGTCCTTCAAGGCTCTGTGCTAAGTGCCAACAAGCTGTAGCCAGTTATATGAAGCTGTGAACACATAATGTATACATTTGGCCTCTGTGATCAAATCTAAGTAGGCCCAACTAAGACTTTTTTTTATAGAATCGAAAGTATAAAAGACGAGAAGCTTATCCTCGCCAGTAATTCATATAATATTAGCAAAACCTTAAATAAGCTTCAGGATTTTGGCTCGGATGATGCCTGCCAATCAATTGTACGTAGAATGTTGCTATGCTAGACTGAGTAAAAAGTGAAATATCACAACTTGGTGCTTGCTAAAAGTCTGATTTACTCGACAAATGTTGCTAGCATGAATGATGATGACAAGGAAGGACATTAAAAAGAGTAGACATAACCCCAACAAAATACACAACGGTGCAGAAAATCAAAAGGGTGCTTTCGACACCTGTAATGAAATAGTCAAATGCAAGAGCACTGAGTTTCAGTGCGCAAACCATGCTGTATAGAATCCTGTATGTAACCTATCGTAAATACACTAATTACATTACAAAGTCGGGCATTTACTTGATAAGGGCAGGAATCATGCATGCTCTGTATATTGCCATGTATTGGGTGCACGCAGACATATGAGAAATGAAGCCAAGGAAATCGAAAGCAAGCTACGAGTGAAGCCGCATGCTTTGGTACGCTGCACACACCTACTACATCTCGTTGGGCTAATCTGCTTTAAATTTAAGGCAAACTTTACAACTGATACAACACACTCAATCTACACGAAACAAAGGTAGGAGGGCAGGGCTGGTGCTATGACTAGGCAAGGTTAGGTCCTTGCCTATAAGGTGAAATGTTAGAGCGACAAATGCAGCCGAAGGCAATAACCACTTATTATTCTCTTTCTCAGGTCATGAGGCGGGCGGTGTTAGGAAAGATTTCCATTTTCCCTCCAGTTGTGAACCCCCAACTTTTTGATTTTGTCTGACCATCCTAGCCTGACTTTAAATAGTGGAACCCAGCCTTCTGCTATACTCCACTGGGCTTTTGCTCATCTTGTTAAGGGGAAACGGACATGCCCTTCAGACTGTCAGTACTGGGAGACTTTGTTTCCTTTAGTCTTTCACTTTGTTGCAATTTCTTGGTAACTTTTTATCAGTGCATAATGTAGCATACAGTACAATGTGCTGGGGTCTCTTTTTCATTGTTAAAGCCCTAGACACCCCCAAAGGATTTTGGGTGACTGTACAAGTGTGCCCAGGATACAGATGGTGGCAGCAGTTACTTTTTAAAGCAATTTGACTCTTTTTAACGGTCCAAACCGTGTTTAGCCCAGGACGGTTGACCGTGCCTAAAATGGCCATACCACAAAGTCCTTTGTCCCTTCGCCTTCCCCAGGTTGAGCAGACCCGGGAAAATCGTTATTTGATCATGCAGACCCTAGCTCAAACCGAGGCTTTTGCAGGCTTATGCATGCATTGTGTGTGTGTGTGTGTTCGCCCAGGATGTGGGATGGACCTGTCTAGTTCCAATACACATCATGAGTGCCATGATGTCTGGTGTGCTGGAATGACTGGGACCATCGTGAGCCTTGATTGGTCCATGTCTGGGATGGTTGCATGTGAGCTGATCTTCCATTGGATGCCCTTCGTTTTGGTGCAAAGCAAACTTTGGATAAGAGAAGGCACTCTACACCCATTCCAGGTCAATCTTCTGAGTTCTCACCGAAATTAGTAAAGGACCCAAGTATCCTGAACCGAAGAAACCGAACTGTGGAACCTCTGGAGACCTGCTGGAAGGTTTGGCACCCTGACGCCGCTATTGTCCCATTTGTGCCCCTGTTTCTCATCGATCACAGAAGGCCTGCAAGGGTGCTTCGACCCTTTGGAGTAGTGGGAGCAACTACTCTCAACACCTCCTGCTTAACCTGTAAACGAGTCCCTTCGATAGTGCTCCTGGACCGCCCAGTGACTGACCAGCTCATGCAGGATATTTGCTCTGGAATCGCCGCTGTCTCGTGTTGAGACTTTGGGAACCGTAAGCTCTTGATATAAGGCACTCTCTCGCAGACTTTCGTACACCTAGCATTCCTAGATCAGGAACTAGGAGAGCCTGGCCAAAACTGAGCCTACGTGGAACAACCCACTGTGGTGACAAGCTTCGTGGGTGCCTTTCTTCTGTGCCTGTCTGTGGCCTAAAACGAGCTGCAGTGGTACTGACCCGATCCCTTCCTCAGATACGGAGAAAAGGGCACTGTCCTGCCACAGACTGAAGTCGTGGAACGCAGCCCCTGAAGGCCAGAGAGACGCGCAATTGCTGGACTCAAACCTGTAAGCGAACTGGACTAGACGGCGAAGTTTTGTCCGGACTGCGTCAAGGGTCGGTGAGTACTTGCAACACTTACCGGTGGCCCCCAGGCGCATCCATAGACTTTTATACACAAGTGTCTCCCAAGGGCACTCACGGGTAGCCTGAGCTACCATCCTATTCCCAATTGAACCCACTTTGCCCTCTTGTGGAGACCCTCCACGAATAGAGGAACTTTATTCTTCATCGCCTCACGGCCCTTCCTGAGACAATGCAGCCCCTTGAAGAAGACTCTTGAGCACAAGGCTACACATTTTGTAGGGTTTGGACTGCCTACTAGTTAGGGTTGTGATTTCTGAAGAATTGCCTAAAGTATATTTGCATTGTCTGACCCTCTTCTCTACAGGTTGCAGATCCATACTTGCTTAATATTGCTTTTGGATAATAGTTAATGTATATATGTTCACTAGTATAAGGTCGTGTTAGAATGGTTAATATTACTGAATTTTAATCTTGTGTTTGATTTAAAAGGCCTTTAATAAATGTGTATGCATTTTTGCTATATACATCTGACTGAGAGTAATTTGTGGTGTTGTTTACTGTGTGTGCTCATTGTGGGCCTTCGAACACTCTACTCCTCCTGAGACCTAGTCTTGACTGCCGGCAATGCTACCTTGATTGGTCTGGCTTGTCCAGAAGGTTACCCTGTTCCAAGAAACTAAGCTGGCCTTCTGAACCTCTGCCCATCAGGTCAGAGTTCAGAAACCCATCTTAATGGGCGGCACACTGAACACTGTCTGCAGTAGCAGGCCCAAAGAAGTTTGGTTTGGGTTGGGAATCAGGCGTGGGTGTGGTGTGCTGCGCCTTGTGCGATGCTAATACGCAGATGCGTGTCCTTGTGACTGAGGCGCATGCAAATGTTCTTAACTTCTGGATGGTCATCTGGTCTGAACCGTCCGTGGCCTGCCTTGCACACTAGATGCAGCCTGCTACTGTGGGTGGCAGCCCTGCCTGCTGAGAGAGACTCAGGCAGGTGAGGGTTGCCCTATTGTTGTACTTGGCCTGTCTCTCGGTCTCAGGGGTGTCAATAGCCGAACTGAGTGGGATAGAGAGTCGATGTATGGAAGTGGAAGGGAGAATGAGTTTATATACGTTTGTGAGTGTCATTGTGACTCCTGTGGCCATGGACCGTACATTAACTGGGGTCCACTGGACCATTTCCCAGGTCACAGGTCAGCAGGGAGAGGGGCAGGGCCCAGGACAAGGGCCGGGGGGTAAGTCCGATGTTAGAACTGCTTGCATTGCATATAGCTGTCAATACTGCTTTCCGGTTCAATAATAGCCTGGGAAAGCAGAAACTGACTGACACAGACACTGTGACTGTAACAATTCCATTTATTTTTCTATTGAAATACACTCATTGCCCCCCAAAGGCTCCTTGTCTTTCATTTGACTGTGCTTTGAAACATCCAATCTGTGGCTCTGGGCACCAATCCCTGTCCTAAAGCCCAGGGACAATATTTCTCCAGCCTTATAATCCCTCCACTGGCTCCCTGTGGTTTCTAGAATCACATTCAAGACACTCTGTTTCATCCACAAGGCTTTCCGTGGGCCTGGGACCACCCTACATCCAACTCTCTCTCTCTCCAAATACCTCCCTGCTAGAGTCCTCTAGCTCTAACTCTCTGAAGTTCAGACATTTCTCCAAGCAGAGAGTGGGGTGTAGACCTCTTTCTTCGGCAGGAGCCTCCCTGTAGAATGGCCTTCCTGCCTATCTCCATCTTGAGCCAGATCTCCTTAAGTTCCGGAAGCTTCTCTCACCTTCCTTTTCTCCTCCTCCTTCCCTCTCCTGATAGTTTCCACCTTCCACCTGCCGCTAGGCCTGGATGCCTGTTTCCTTATGAGCCTTTACTGGGGCCAGGCCCTCCTTCAACCTGTCTTCCCCCTCTCCCATTACCAGCGCTGGCCCTTGGGCACTCTTCCCCGACTAGCCTACTGAGTCTGGTCCATCCCCTTCCTACACACTAGCTGACCCCTAACCCCATTTCTTCCCCCAAACACTTGCCCCCCTGTGCTTCCCTTAAGTCTTGCCCAGCCCCTGGGTCCCACCCCCTGCACATATCCCTCTTCCCCTCTCCCTATCCCATCCATTCGCCCTGATCTGCCCCCTCCCCTGCACTACCTGTTACTGCACTTTTACGATCTGAATGTCACAAGCTCTAGTAGGACCATTACTGTTATTTTCTCCTCTGGTCACCCCATCCTCCTTATTTATCTTGTGACGCCTGGAAAAACTTTTAGCTGCATAGGCGGCATTCAAATGTTAAATAAATACAAAAAATGAAACATACATACATACATAAGTAGAGCTGTGCCTGCGTTGTTGGCACTGGGGAGTGTGTGTCCATCTGTCCTTCAGGAAACGGCTCAACCGTCTGCCACCAACTTTGCCTTTGACCACAGCACAGGTCCTGACAGCCGCCTTGCTGCACTGTGCCTTCCAAGGCCAAGCATGAAAGACACAGATCTCAAGTTAACTCGGGCCTGTTATGTGCAGCCCATAAAGATGCTGCTCTCATATGCTTTCCTTTAGTCCTACATTTATTGCAGTTTACCAAATGTTTCAGGTGACATTGCAGTTGAAACCATGCCTCATAAAGAACGGATGTACTGTACACGGATGTTATTTAATTATTTACTGTACCTGGGGAGTGGAAATAAGACTTTCCATCCCCTTCTTCCTTAGTCTTTAGTTGTGTGGTCTCGTCCCAGTTGTCCACTGCTAGGGCCCATAATCATGGAGACCTAATAAATTAAAGGAGTTACTATGTAGTTTGTTGCTCTGCCCAAAACTAGGATTTAAAGGGACAGAGAGTGGGCTTATGTGGGAATACTCTAAGTCAAACTGGGGTAACAGAACTATGAGCCAGGGCTTTCCAGGGCGTATTCAACTAAGGGGAGGCCGGTTTAAAGCAGGCAGAGGTGAAGAGGAGCATCCTGCCTCAAACCTTCAGGTTATCTTGTCTACAGAAGCAATTTCTTTCTTTACTGCTACTCAAGTGCTTGGAGACATGTATTTTATTACATAATATAAAATCCTTTTTCATGCTTAATGGCAGGAATGATGATCAAATGAGCTAAATGAACTTCTCCGTTCTAATGAGTGTCACTTTTCTGGGTCGTTGTATTTGCAGACCATCCTCTGTTTGTCAGTGTCTAGAACTGATCCTTAATATTCACTTCTTCTGTGTGTCTGTTCACAACAACCATATAACTGGGGCCAGTGGGTTGCAGAAATCAGTAACACAATGGGGACGGTTGGTTGAGAAGGGTTAGGAACCGCAGTGGGGGGGCGCCAATCTGACACTTTGCCTAGGGTGCCAAAATTCCTTGCACCGGCCCTGACGGAGGGGCCCTGTGGTTCAGAGACCACCTCTTGAATGCCAGAGACTATAAAGCACGTAAACCGATGCATTCTCCAGAGTCATCTCAGGAGAATGCCCTGGCGTATCATTCTTCTTTTAACCTGAGTACTTATCTTTACACAGCACTGCTCTGCTTCCTAGTCAGATCTGCATGTATAAAGAATGCAGATAAAAACATAAACAAAAATGACACGTGGTATCACGTATGCTGCATGCCAGCCACTTTGGCCCTCCGGACACCAACAGTATAATCATCACATCCAGTAGGAATTAAAGCCTTACACATTTGGCGACAATATGCTAAGGACAGCTCTCGAACTGTATGTTTACCTTCACATAGAGCACAGCATGTCACAATCCACAAAGGTTTACATTAGTCGATGGGGCAAGTCGTATATTTATTGTGTGACAAACGTTAACTTTATTAAGTTAGTATGTTGTGCCAACGTTATTCTTAGTATGACACCTACACTGCTCATATTCCAGGTGTGAGAATAGTGTCCTCTAAGCATGGCCAGGACAGTTTTAGCAAAAGCTGAAACTTAGAAAGTTTAGCTATTCGCCCAGATTTAACTTTATAGGTTTTTTGGGACAAAAGGTTTTACTTGATTCAACCTTGTGTCTATATCAAGACAGGCTAGTAGAAGCTAGGGCAAAGAATTCTGTTACTATACAAAGACCCGTAGATTGGGCAACACTGAAGCCCTGAGTTTAGATCAAGACAAAATGAACTGTCTCAAAGGGAATTAACTTGATAAAAAGAGAAAAGCACTTCCCTCAAACATAGGGGCAACAACTTTTTTAGTTTCCCCTCTTTTCTAGAAGGTTTTTCTTTCTCATATGTAGAAGAACTTTTGCTGACATTTTGTTTCAGTTTGTCATGTTGTTTAATATGTTTAAAAAATGTCTATGATTTCCCCACTCATCTTCTTGTAGCTAATGAATCATGAAGTCGAATGATTGTGTCTGCTTTTGAATTTATGTTATGCACAGAATTTATGTTACACACATTGCAAATATCAATACAATTTTGTAAGAAAATGCACGAATGATTTGGACTAAATTATTTTTCCTAAAGGAATCGTTGATTCACCGTCTCCAACCTGCTAACGATTAGTGGCAAATACATGATTGTTTGTTTTTTATCCCTCCAACCAGATCATCCTCACTAGAAAGTGGACAAATACCAGCACTAGTGGTTTGATAATATTTGCAGCACTCTCGCAAAGAAATAGTCGAGTACTTGCTCCCACAGTTACCATTTAAACTTAGATTTAGTCCAACAGAGGGTAGGATACACCTATTGTTTATGTATCCCAGAGTAGAAGCTAGGGACCATCAAGTGTTGTTATGTTCGTATTTGAAGAGGAAGAAGTAGTTAAGGCTTGTTAGTGAAGGGATTTCTTGGATATGCAGGCTACACTAGACTTACACCAATGACAGGGCCTAGGTAGAGTCAGGGGTTGGAATGTTTTGGTGAAGATGTGAGCACATGATATAGGGGTGGATGTGGATGTGAACTGGGGTGAAACGGCAGTACAATCCATGTGCATTCTATACGAGAAGGGCAACACACTGACAAGCCCCTATGTGTTTGGTAGGCAGATGAGAATGCCATTTTGCTAAGAACTGTATGTGCATTTACTATGCATAGGAATGGGCAAAAGCACTGGGAGCCACACATGTATTTGGTAGAGAATGCCACTGTGCTAAGAATTGCATGTGCCTTTACTCTGCATAGGAAAGGGCCAAAGCACAGAGAACAACACATGCATTTACTAGGCCTGGTAGAAGGCAACGTTAGTGAGAAATCTTCATGTCTTTAGCATGCATAGGAGAAGACCCAAGTAAACAGAACCCCACATGAACTTGCTCTGCACAAAAGAAAGACATAGCCTTGAGAACCCCATCTGAATTTAGTAGAAAAAGGAGAAGGCCGAAGCACTGATATCCGCATGTGAATTTAATAGGTGTGAGAGCTGGCCAAAGCACTTATTTTTTGTTTATTTGTAGATTAAAACCCTATGTGTGTTTAATAGGTGGAGAAGACCATACCACTGAATAAAAAAGGTGCATTTACTATGTGTAGGAGAAGGCCATTGCACTGCAAACTGGATGTGCATTTAGTAGGCAGTCAAAAGCACTGAGCACCTGCCATGAATTTACTAGGTGTATGAGAAGGCTAAAGAACTCATAAGCATAAGTGTGAGCATATAATCGGCGGAGAAGAAAACAAAACCACTGAGAAACCCACTTGCATTTATTGAAGAGATGCAATAAATTAAATAGAGTGCAGAAAAAAGAGGTGGCATCTGAGCAACCACCAACCAAGGCAAAAGAGGGAGAAGATAAGATATAGCTCAGTAACCAAGAGAGAAATCCAAGGATGAGAAGGAAGAAGTGTTTCAAGAAAATGTGCCACCTCTGATTTCCTTGGAAACAGATGACAACAAAGAGATTACAAAGACGTTTTTTACTGAACTATTTATTGATTCAAGACCAAGAAGCAGACATTTCTTCATTTATGAAACAACAGATAGCGAAGGAGACCAAGAGATAGAGAAATGGGTAAATGCATTGCTACACCCATGCAATTGTCATGTTCAAGCACTGTACATAATGCAGGATTCAGACACTCCCTTTGGAGGAGAAACCCCAAAGCACCAAGAACCACATCCACATGTATTAGGTGTTGGTGAAACATAGCACTGATATGCCACATACACGTTCTCGTTGGGGGAGATGACCAAAGCAGTAGGAACCTAATGTGCAATTGGAGTCATAGAAAACTACCATTTTATTGATATTCCAATTTACGCTTACTAGGTGTAGAAGACGGCTAAAGCAATGAAAATCCAGTGTGCATTTAGTAGTGGAGAAATAGTCCAGAGAACTGAAAACCACGTGCTCAGATACTAGGCAGAGGAGAAGTCCAAAGCAGCACTGAAATGCACATATTCATTCATTTGGAAACAAAAATGTCCCTAATGATTGATTTTGTTCTGGTTATCCTGTGATGTATTTATGTCAGTTCTAATCCATCCCTGTTCTTGTCCTTAGAACTTCTGGGTGTGCGCCATATACAGGACTGGGGGTTGGCTAAACCATTTTGGTCTAGAAGACTGCTAAATTCCCACTTAACCGTCAACTCATTGATCCAAAAGCTCTGACCGACTCTGAATTTAGAAACTCATTGGAAGAAAAGTTGGACTCGATGAGAAAACAGCTTTCAGATAGGCGTAGGTGAAGTTGGAAGCACTGAGTACCCGACACAGCTTTCAGATAGGCGTAGGTGAAGTTGGAAGCACTGAGTACCTGACACAGCTTTCAGATAGGCATAGGTGAAGTTGGAAGCACTGAGTACCCGACACAGCTTTCAGATATGCGTAGGTGAAGTTGGAAGCACTGAGTACCTGACACAGCTTTCAGATAGGCGTAGGTGAAGTTGGAAGCACTGAGTACCCGACATGCATATATTAGGCATACAAGAAGGCCAAAACACTGAGAACTATATGTGCATATAGTAGACAGAGGAAAAGTCCAAACCACTGGATAACCGGCTTGCAATTCCATTTGAATGTGAATTATAAACAGAGGCAAATTTCAGAATCAGGCATGATTTTGTGAATGAAAGGGGCCCTTAGGGGTCCCTCGCGATATGGAAACAAGGCAATAACCATACACGAAAGGATGCGCCAGACACGAGGTTCAAATTCCCAATGCTAGGGTTTATTGCAAGCAAAATAGTCCCAATTGGCCAACTGTGGTCTCACGCCCTGCGACGTGTATTCTCTAGACCTCGAGGGACGCAAGAGAGCGAAATACGTAAATCAGTTACATATATACAAAATTCATATCATACAATCAGCTATGACATGTTTAACAACCCCCTTTTATTGAGTTTCTTTGAACTCGGATGATGATGGACATTTCCGACGAGTATGACAATTATGACACTTTCGATGTCTATTCTAGTAACAATGTGCAATTTAGAAAGTGCAGAGGCATCTTCTAGTTGTTGAACAGAACACGGTGCTTCTGTTCTTGGAAGCAAGCTGTACACGGGGGAAGAGTCACATTCCAAGCTTTGCTATCTATGAGGTGCTATTCGTGTCCTGGGAGCCGACACGCTCTAAAGGGTTTTGTGAAGGGGGCCGTAAGAAGAGCATAATTCAAGCCTTTAGCTGCTTTATTCTAACATATTCTACCACAGTACGAGACTGGCTGGCAGCTGTGAAATGATTAAATGCCCTGCAGCTCTCCCTCAAGGCTACAGAGAGGGAGCGTGGGCATTCCTTTCTGGGCTGCTCATGAGGAGTTTCAACAAACTCCTCAGTCCCGCGGCCTTGCCCTTTCATATTCAGACAACAATGTTAACAGTTTGAACAGACTAAGCAGAATTCGCAAGAATTTCAAGCTGCAAAGCAGTTTAGACAGAAAGCAATGAGCAATGGTTAACAAGCAAAATGGAGATTCTTGCTACGTTTAAAATGGCCGCTTGTTGGTCAAGCATAGCAGTCTGTATTTCTATAATTCTGTGCATAAGATGGTTGGCCTTCGGCCATCAAGATAAGTCTGTCATCCAAATGAAGGGTATTCATTTTTCCAGATTGACATGAAGGAATGAGCATAACCTAAGAAATAAATTCATTTCAATGCTTATTTCTACTTGATTTTGAACACAGAAAGTACGAAGAGAGTAAGAATATGTTTTGTAAGGAAGCACATTTATACATAAGACAGATATAGGATCACAAAATATCATCCTCTGACCCAAATTCCAGGATACGGTTGAGGCCTGTAACTTGTGGGCAGTTTACTGTGAAAATCGATGCAAGTCCCGCATGCTGTCTAGATGTCACACATTGTGACTGGTGCTCTGGTTACCAAAGCATTACCAGTTAACCCATCTCAGAATGAGTACATTGAATTCCACTGGAACTTTGATTGTGATGTGCACTGTGCTGCAGCCAGAATAGCAGATACAAGTCACCAGGGGGCGCAGAACCTCGTACGCCTGATCCGGCGTCTCCCTACTTCAGGCTGATTCAAACCTTACAAATTCAGTGTGTATAACAATTTTCCTGTGCCCAACTTTCTGTTCCTGTTTCTAAATCCTTGGAGCACCTCCGACTTAAATTTCTCCTTGAATCGCACCTTCCTTTCACCTGATCCCACTCCAACCCAACTGCAAGCCTCCTGTCGCCGCCTTAGCCCTCCACTGGACTGCACCAGACTCATCATCGGCCTTGTGAAGGTGTTGCGGTCGTGGCAGCTCCCATTACCACTGCTCCTGGATTGGTCTGCCTGCCTGGGCCCTTTGCTGGACTGCACCAGACTCATCATCGGCCTTGTGGAGGTGTTGCGGTAGTGGCAGTTCCCACTCCCGCTGCACCTGGATTGGTCTGTCTACCCGCGCTGCCATGAACGTGGGCCACCCGTCTCCACCAGGGCCCTTTCAGGCCATCACCTGCCCTCTCATCATCCTCATCCTCATTGACATCAAGCGGCTGTGGCCACCCGCTCCACCCTAGCTGCGGACCTCCTGTCACCACCTGGGCCCTCCACTGGACTGCACCTGTCCTCTCGTCTTCAGCCCAGGTGCTTGGAGCTACTGTGGCTGCCTACCCATCCTGATCGCATGCCAGCTGTAGCCTTCTGGGTCCTCCACCAACCCTCCAAGGACGTGTGACACTGGCTGCCCGCTCCATCCTGGCAAGCACCTCTTTCACCACCTGCACCTTCCACTGACCTGCTCAGGTCCCAGCCTTTTATCGCCTCCCAGAACCTCTCTGGCCTGCACAAGTCCACCCATCTTCGGCCTCCATGGATGTGCGACTGCTGTGGCCACACGTCGTCCAGAGTCCTCCTCTGGCCTGCGCCGGCCCACCCAACACCGGCCTCCTCGAGGCACCGCCGCTGAGTATGTGTAACGCTCACCTGATTCCCGCAGAGGCGCCGGTCTTGACTGGGCGAATACCGTATCTTCAAAGGTGATGTGTAACACACGGTTGGCTCTTTGGGCTGGACCTCTGTGCACTGTATGTCTGACTCGAAGAGTAAGATGTCTTAGGTAAGTGAACGCCGAGCTCTCCATCTGCCTCGGGACAGGGTGCCGTAACCAGTTTCTTCACTGGATAAGGGTGCAGGCCTCTTGACCTCAGAGGACTGCTGTCCGTCGTTTACTGCACGAACGGTAAGTTCCGAGTATTTCAAATGTCTTTAAAAGTCTTTTGTAATGATGTCTCTTGTTTTGCAGGGTTCTGGCGATGGCGGATGACGGGCTGAAGTGAGTTGAGGATGGAACCCGTGTGAGGAATAGAAGCGCATGGAAGCACGTAAGTAAGCGCTTGTTGCCTGCTTCACGATGCGCAGTAACTGTCCTTTTATCTTGCAGGTACAAGTTCGGAGCTGCTGAAGGGTGCCGGAGTACCCACTGGATTCGGCGTGGGAAGGAGTAATGGCACGTGAGTAATAAAGTTACCCAATGTCTTTAAACGCACCTTCTTTTGTCTTTCAGATGCGGGATGCAGCGCCGAAGGCCTCCGGAGCGTGCGAAGAGTTGGTAAGCTTTTGTCTTTCAGATGCCGGAATGCAGTGCGAAGACCTCCGGAGCACGCGAAGAGTAGGTAAGCCTTTGTCTTTCAGATGCCGGAATGCAGCGCGAGGCGTTGGTGACAGCTGATGGACCAGGTAAGAGAAGCGCTGTCACTGAAGACCGTAATGCTAACCTGTTCTTTCTTGTCTTTATAGGTGTTGCTGAAGACTGGATTCAGGATGGTAAGCCTTTTTCACTTAGGCCCAGGATCAGATGCAGAAGACACGATGAGCGTTCTGCTGCAGAGGATGCAGAATAACGCAAAGCAAGATTCATCCATCGGGTGTGGTTTAAATAGCCTCCTGTAGTGCTTAGGTGTCTCCTTCCACAGCCTCGCCTAGGTAAGAAAAGAGTTCCTGCTTTCCAGAAGAGTTCCAGTGTTCTGAACCTAGGGAGTGGCTCCTGCCCCACCCAACAGGAAAAGTAGTCCCAAACAGAAGAGGATCAGGGGCTCAACTGGCAGGTAAGTAAGCAGCATGGTCTGCTGCAGGTAAGTCCACCCAAGCATTATGAGCCCGGCGCTTCCAGCGCTGGGTCTGGGCATATTTATGAGCCTGGTGCCACTGGCGCCAGGACAGGGTCCAAAAGGTCCCAATTGGGACTGGCTGGCACTCGGAACCTGGGTTATGGGTCTGCTTCCAAGGGAGTTGGGTAAGTCCTGACCTTTTGGAAGCAGAGATCATGACAGCACCCCCCCTCAAGGCCCCTCCCAAACCGGGCTTCTCCGGGGGTTTGGGCTTGTCAGGAAATGTTCGATGAAATCTTTTGATTAGACGAGGAGCGTGGACATATTCTGCAGGTTCCCAGGATCTTTCTTGGGGGCCGTAGCCTTTCCAGTCAATTAGGTAAAATAGTTTAGATTTGGAGATCTTGGAGTCCAGGATGCTTTTGACTTCAAACTCGAGTTCTCCATCAACTAGGATAGGTTTTGGAGATTTAGTTAGTCGGGTTTGAGGTTGCACGGGTTTTAATAGAGAGACGTGGAAGACCGGATGTATCTTCATGTGAGGGGGCAAGTCCAACTTGACCGCTACTGGGTTTACTATGGTAGTGATGGAATAGGGACCAAGGTATCTTGGGTTGAATGTGCGTGGTCCTTTTAGAGGTAGATATTTGGTGGATAACCAGACTTGATCTCCTACTTGATATTGGGGGGCTTCCTTCCGATGTTGATCTGCTCCTTTCTTGTATTGTTCTTTAGCCCTTTGAAGGTGAGAAACGGCTTCCTTAAAGGCTTGGGTGATTGTAGAATGCAGGTGGTCTACTGCTGGTGTTCCAAGATCTTGGAGTGGATCCAACTCCGAGGTTCGAGGGTGGCTGCCGTATTAAAGAAAAAACGGGGTCTTCCCAGTTCCCGAGTGGACAGAGTTATTGTAGGCATATTCGGCTATCCAAAGGATATCTTTCCAAGTTTTTTCAGTTTGTTGCAGCATGCAGCGTAAATACTGTTCCAGAGTTTGATTGGTCCTCTCGGTTTGTCCGTCGGTTTGAGGGTGGTGACTGGTCGAAAGTCTCACATCAATTTGGGCCGACCGACAGCAACTTCGCCAAAAATGAGAAATAAATTGACTACCTCGATCCGAAATTAGAACTGAAGGAAAACCGTGCAGTCGGACGATGTTTTCGAGAAATTCTCGGGCCAGAGTTGTTGCTGTTGGTAAGCCTTTGAGTGGGATGAAATGCGCCATCTTGGAGAATAGGTCCACGATTACTAGGATCGTATTGTATCCGGAGCATGGAGGTAGATCGGTGATGAAGTCCATAGAAAGTGTATGCCAAGGGCGAGGTGGGATGTCAATAGGGCGTAAGAGGCCGGCTGGTTTTTCCTTTTGACTCTTGTTTTGGGCGCATACTCCACAGGACATTATAAAGTCTCTGATATCTTTTTTCCAAGACGGCCACCAGAAGTAGCGCTTGATCTTTTCTGAGGTTTTGGCCATACCGGGATGTCCTTCCATTAAAGAATCGTGATAACAAGAGATTACCTCTTTCTGTAAATCTGTGCTGGGCAGGTATAATCGTTCTTGGAAATACAATAAGTTGTCCTTCACTGTAAAGTCCTTTCCCTGCAGATGCCAATTCTGTATGTCTGCTGGAGTTACAAGTTGCCTGGCTTTATCCTTAACTTCCTCTATGGATTGTGTGGTGATTACACCCAGAATTCTTTGTTCGGGAATGATAGGTACAGGTTTAGGGTGGATCAAGTGTTCTTCCACTCCCATCCGAGAAAGGGCATCAGCTTTACCGTTTTTTCGACCAGGTCGATAGGTAATTATGAAGTCAAACTCGGCAAAGAATAGTGCCCAACGGAGTTGTCTAGAGGATTGGGCTTTTGCGGTTTTCAAATATTGCAGGTTTTCGGTGATCTGTAATCACAGTAACGGTGTGTCGGGCCCCCAGAAGATAATGCCGCCAAGCCTTAAAGGCGGACTTGATAGCCAGAAGTTCCTTATCAGTAATAGTGTAATTGATTTCAGGAGGCGAGAATTTGCGGGACCAAAATGCCACGGGATGCAACTGATTGGTTACTGGGTCCTTTTGTGATAGAACTGCCCCCATGGCAAGGCTCGAAGCATCAGTTTCAACGATGTAGGGGAGTTCTGGGCGAGGATGTTTTAAGATTGGTGCAGAGATAAATTTAGTCTTCAAATTCTGGAAAGCTTGTTCCGCCTTGGTAGACCATTCATAACGTTTGTTTTTCTTTAACAAGGCGGTGATGGGCTGGACTACTCGAGAGAATTCGGGGATAAACCTGCGGTAAAAGTTAGCGAAGCCTAACATGCTTTGAACACCTTTTACGGAGGATGGCGATGGCCATTTGAGAATTGCATCGACCTTCTTTGAATCCATACGCACTCCGCTAGGTGATAATATGAATCCCAAGAATTCAACTTCAGTCACGTTGAAAACACATTTTTCCAACTTAGCGAAAAGTTTGTGTTGACGCAATCTCTCGAGGACCATTTTCACGTGTTTCCGATGTTCAGATTCCGATGAAGAATAAACGAGGATGTCGTCAATGTAAACAACAACACACACATCTATGAGCTCTCTGAGGACATCGTTCATAAAATATTGAAAGGCGGCCGGGGCATTGCAAAGTCTGAAGGGCATGACCTGATATTCAAATAGCCCATACTTGGTGCGGAAGGCCGTCTTCCATTCATCGCCCTCTTTTACTCGTACCAAGTGGTAGGCTCCTCTAAGATCCAGCTTTGTATATATGCATGCTTTTCTGACTTGATCCAGGAGTTCAGGGATCAAAGGTAACGGATATCTATTCTTAACGGTGATCTGGTTCAGGGCACGATAATCTATACAAGTTCTAAGGTCCCCTTCTTTTTTTGGAACGAAGAACAAAGCTGAGGAAGCAGGGGACTTGGAAGGACGAATAAACCCATTCGCTAGGTATTGATCCAGGTATTGTCGGAGGTGAAGATTCTCAGGCTCGGTGAGGGCATAAATTCTACTACGAGGAAGAGTAGATCCAGGTATCAGGTCTATCTGGCAGTCATAAGACCTATGAGGAGGTAGAGAGTTAGCCTGATCCTTCCGGAAAACATCTTGGAATTCTAGGTATTCGGGAGGTAACTGGGGGTCTCCGAAGAAATTGCTGCCAGTGCAACACCAGGTTGAGGGTGACAAGTAGAGGCACATTCTGGAAACTGAACCGTTCTTGCTCGCCAATCGATCTGAGGATTGTGCTTCTCTAACCAAGGTATTCCTAGAATAATCTGGAACTGAGGGGCCTTGATCACATCGAACACGATCTTCTCATGGTGTCCATCTTGACTTACTAGAGTCACTTCTTGGGTGGTATGCGTTACTGGTCCGGAGGCTATCTCCGTACCATCCACCGTAGTAATGACGTCCTTTACAGCCTTTGGACAAAGAGTCAGATTCATCCTCAAAACCATTTCATGATCCACATAATTGCCGATGGCACCGCTGTCGACGTAAGCTTCAATCGCATGTAATCGATCCGGATGATCAGGGCTAATGAGGACCATAGGTATCACGAAATGCGAGGTCACGGAACTGGTTTTAACGCTCGGCAAGAGGACCTCTATTCTTGCCGAGCGTTAAAGGGCCTAGGTAGAGTCAGGGGTTGGAATGTTTTGGTGAAGATGTGAGCACATGATATAGGGGTGGATGTGGATGTGAACTGGGGTGAAACGGCAGTACAATCCATGTGCATTCTATACGAGAAGGGCAACACACTGACAAGCCCCTATGTGTTTGGTAGGCAGATGAGAATGCCATTTTGCTAAGAACTGTATGTGCATTTACTATGCATATGAATGGGCAAAAGCACTGGGAGCCACACATGTATTTGGTAGAGAATGCCACTGTGCTAAGAATTGCATGTGCCTTTACTCTGCATAGGAAAGGGCCAAAGCACAGAGAACAACATATGCATTTACTAGGCCTGGTAGAAGGCAACGTTAGTGAGAAATCTTCATGTCTTTAGCATGCATAGGAGAAGGCCCAAGTAAACAGAACCCCACATGAACTTGCTCTGCACAAAAGAAAGACATAGCCTTGAGAACCCCATCTGAATTTAGTAGAAAAAGGAGAAGGCCGAAGCACTGATATCCGCATGTGAATTTAATAGGTGTGAGAGCTGGCCAAAGCACTTATTTTTTGTTTATTTGTAGATTAAAACCCTATGTGTGTTTAGTAGGTGGAGAAGACCATACCACTGAATAAAAAAGGTGCATTTACTATGTGGAGGAGAAGGCCATTGCACTGCAAACTGGATGTGCATTTAGTAAGCAGTCAAAAGCACTGAGCACCTGCCATGAATTTACTAGGTGTATGAGAAGGCTAAAGAACTCATAAGCATAAGTGTGAGCATATAATCGGCGGAGAAGAAAACAAAACCACTGAGAAACCCACTTGCATTTATTGAAGAGATGCAATAAATTAAATAGAGTGCAGAAAAAAGAGGTGGCATCTGAGCAACCACCAACCAAGGCAAAAGAGGGAGAAGATAAGATATAGCTCAGTAACCAAGAGAGAAATCCAAGGATGAGAAGGAAGAAGTGTTTCAAGAAAATGTGCCACCTCTGATTTCCTTGGAAACAGATGACAACAAAGAGATTACAAAGACGTTTTTTACTGAACTATTTATTGATTCAAGACCAAGAAGCAGACATTTCTTCATTTATGAAACAACAGATAGCGAAGGAGACCAAGAGATAGAGAAATGGGTAAATGCATTGCTACACCCATGCAATTGTCATGTTCAAGCACTGTACATAATGCAGGATTCAGACACTCCCTTTGGAGGAGAAACCCCAAAGCACCAAGAACCACATCCACATGTATTAGGTGTTGGTGAAACATAGCACTGATATGCCACATACACGTTCTCGTTGGGGGAGATGACCAAAGCAGTAGGAACCTAATGTGCAATTGGAGTCATAGAAAACTACCATTTTATTGATATTCCAATTTACGCTTACTAGGTGTAGAAGACGGCTAAAGCAATGAAAATCCAGTGTGCATTTAGTAGTGGAGAAATAGTCCAGAGAACTGAAAACCACGTGCTCAGATACTAGGCAGAGGAGAAGTCCAAAGCAGCACTGAAATGCACATATTCATTCATTTGGAAACAAAAATGTCCCTAATGATTGATTTTGTTCTGGTTATCCTGTGATGTATTTATGTCAGTTCTAATCCATCCCTGTTCTTGTCCTTAGAACTTCTGGGTGTGCGCCATATACAGGACTGGGGGTTGGCTGAACCATTTTGGTCTAGAAGACTGCTAAATTCCCACTTAACCGTCAACTCATTGATCCAAAAGCTCTGACCGACTCTGAATTTAGAAACTCATTGGAAGAAAAGTTGGACTCGATGAGAAAACAGCTTTCAGATAGGCGTAGGTGAAGTTGGAAGCCCTGAGTACCCGACACAGCTTTCAGATAGGCGTAGGTGAAGTTGGAAGCACTGAGTACCTGACACAGCTTTCAGATAGGCATAGGTGAAGTTGGAAGCACTGAGTACCCGACACAGCTTTCAGATATGCGTAGGTGAAGTTGGAAGCACTGAGTACCTGACACAGCTTTCAGATAGGCGTAGGTGAAGTTGGAAGCACTGAGTACCCGACATGCATATATTAGGCATACAAGAAGGCCAAAACACTGAGAACTATATGTGCATATAGTAGACAGAGGAAAAGTCCAAACCACTGGATAACCGGCTTGCAATTCCATTTGAATGTGAATTATAAACAGAGGCAAATTTCAGAATCAGGCATGATTTTGTGAATGAAAGGGGCCCTAGGTGTCCCTCGCGATATGGAAACAAGGCAATAACCATACACGAAAGGATGCGCCAGACACGAGGTTCAAATTCCCAATGCTAGGGTTTATTGCAAGCAAAATAGTCCCAATTGGCCAACTGTGGTCTCACGCCCTGCGACATGTATTCTCTAGACCTCGAGGGACGCAAGAGAGCGAAATACGTAAATCAGTTACATATATACAAAATTCATATCATACAATCAGCTATGACATGTTTAACAACCCCCTTTTATTGAGTTTCTTTGAACTCGGATGATGATGGACATTTCCGACGAGTATGACAATTATGACACTTTCGATGTCTATTCTAGTAACAATGTGCAATTTAGAAAGGGCAGAGGCATCTTCTAGTTGTTGAACAGAACACGGTGCTTCTGTTCTTGGAAGCAAGCTGTACACGGGGGAAGAGTCACATTCCAAGCTTTGCTATCTATGAGGTGCTATTCGTGTCCTGGAAGCCGACACGCTCTAAAGGGTTTTGTGAAGGGGGCCGTAAGAAGAGCATAATTCAAGCCTTTAGCTGCTTTATTCTAACATATTCTACCACAGTACGAGACTGGCTGGCAGCTGTGAAATCATTAAATGCCCTGCAGCTCTCCCTCAAGGCTACAGAGAGGGAGCGTGGGCATTCCTTTCTGGGCTGCTCATGAGGAGTTTCAACAAACTCCTCAGTCCCGCGGCCTTGCCCTTTCATATTCAGACAACAATGTTAACAGTTTGAACAGACTAAGCAGAATTCGCAAGAATTTCAAGCTGCAAAGCAGTTTAGACAGAAAGCAATGAGCAATGGTTAACAAGCAAAATGGAGATTCTTGCTACGTTTAAAATGGCCGCTTGTTGGTCAAGCATAGCAGTCTGTATTTCTATAATTCTGTGCATAAGACGGTTGGCCTTCGGCCATCAAGATAAGTCTGTCATCCAAATGAAGGGTATTCATTTTTCCAGATTGACATGAAGGAATGAGCATAACCTAAGAAATAAATTCATTTCAATGCTTATTTCTACTTGATTTTGAACACAGAAAGTACGAAGAGAGTAAGAATATGTTTTGTAAGGAAGCACATTTATACATAAGACAGATATAGGATCACAAAATATCATCCTCTGACCCAAATTCCAGGATACGGTTGAGGCCTGTAACTTGTGGGCAGTTTACTGTGAAAATCGATGCAAGTCCCGCATGCTGTCTAGATGTCACACATTGTGACTGGTGCTCTGGTTACCAAAGCATTACCAGTTAACCCATCTCAGAATGAGTACATTGAATTCCACTGGAACTTTGATTGTGATGTGCACTGTGCTGCAGCCAGAATAGCAGATACAAGTCACCAGGGGGCGCAGAACCTCGTACGCCTGATCCGGCGTCTCCCTACTTCAGGCTGATTCAAACCTTACAAATTCAGTGTGTATAACAATTTTCCTGTGCCCAACTTTCTGTTCCTGTTTCTAAATCCTTGGAGCACCTCCGACTTAAATTTCTCCTTGAATCGCACCTTCCTTTCACCTGATCCCACTCCAACCCAACTGCAAGCCTCCTGTCGCCGCCTTAGCCCTCCACTGGACTGCACCAGACTCATCATCGGCCTTGTGAAGGTGTTGCGGTCGTGGCAGCTCCCATTACCACTGCTCCTGGATTGGTCTGCCTGCCTGGGCCCTTTGCTGGACTGCACCAGACTCATCATCGGCCTTGTGGAGGTGTTGCGGTAGTGGCAGCTCCCACTCCCGCTGCACCTGGATTGGTCTGTCTACCCGCGCTGCCCTGAACGTGGGCCACCCGTCTCCACCAGGGCCCTTTCAGGCCATCACCTGCCCTCTCATCATCCTCATCCTCATTGACATCAAGCGGCTGTGGCCACCCGCTCCACCCTAGCTGCGGACCTCCTGTCACCACCTGGGCCCTCCACTGGACTGCACCTGTCCTCTCGTCTTCAGCCCAGGTGCTTGGAGCTACTGTGGCTGCCTACCCATCCTGATCGCATGCCAGCTGTAGCCTTCTGGGTCCTCCACCAACCCTCCAAGGACGTGTGACACTGGCTGCCCGCTCCATCCTGGCAAGCACCTCTTTCACCACCTGCACCTTCCACTGACCTGCTCAGGTCCCAGCCTTTTATCGCCTCCCAGAACCTCTCTGGCCTGCACAAGTCCACCCATCTTCGGCCTCCATGGATGTGCGACTGCTGTGGCCACACGTCGTCCAGAGTCCTACTCTGGCCTGCGCCGGCCCTCCCAACACCGGCCTCCTCGAGGCACCGCCGCTGAGTATGTGTAACGCTCACCTGATTCCCGCAGAGGCGCCGGTCTTGACTGGGCGAATACCGTATCTTCAAAGGTGATGTGTAACACACGGTTGGCTCTTTGGGCTGGACCTCTGTGCACTGTATGTCTGACTCGAAGAGTAAGATGTCTTAGGTAAGTGAACGCCGAGCTCTCCATCTGCCTCGGGACAGGGTGCCGTAACCAGTTTCTTCACTGGATAAGGGTGCAGGCCTCTTGACCTCAGAGGACTGCTGTCCGTCGTTTACTGCACGAACGGTAAGTTCCGAGTATTTCAAATGTCTTTAAAAGTCTTTTGTAATGATGTCTCTTGTTTTGCAGGGTTCCGGCGATTGCGGATGACGGGCTGAAGTGAGTTGAGGATGGAACCCGTGTGAGGAATAGAAGCGCCTGGAAGCACGTAAGTAAGCGCTTGTTGCCTGCTTCACGATGCGCAGTAACTGTCCTTTTATCTTGCAGGTACAAGTTCGGAGCTGCTGAAGGGTGCCGGAGTACCCACTGGATTCGGCGCGGGAAGGAGTAATGGCACGTGAGTAATAAAGTTACCCAATGTCTTTAAACGCACCTTCTTTTGTCTTTCAGATGCGGGATGCAGCGCCGAAGGCCTCCGGAGCGTGCGAAGAGTTGGTAAGCTTTTGTCTTTCAGATGCCGGAATGCAGTGCGAAGACCTCCGGAGCACGCGAAGAGTAGGTAAGCCTTTGTCTTTCAGATGCCGGAATGCAGCGCGAGGCGTTGGTGACAGCTGATGGACCAGGTAAGAGAAGCGCTGTCACTGAAGACCGTAATGCTAACCTGTTCTTTCTTGTCTTTATAGGTGTTGCTGAAGACTGGATTCAGGATGGTAAGCCTTTTTCACTTAGGCCCAGGATCAGATGCAGAAGACACGATGAGCGTTCTGCTGCAGAGGATGCAGAATAACGCAAAGCAAGATTCATCCATCGGGTGTGGTTTAAATAGCCTCCTGTAGTGCTTAGGTGTCTCCTTCCACAGCCTCGCCTAGGTAAGAAAAGAGTTCCTGCTTTCCAGAAGAGTTCCAGTGTTCTGAACCTAGGGAGTGGCTCCTGCCCCACCCAACAGGAAAAGTAGTCCCAAACAGAAGAGGGTCAGGGGCTCAACTGGCAGGTAAGTAAGCAGCATGGTCTGCTGCAGGTAAGTCCACCCAAGCATTATGAGCCAGGCGCTTCCAGCGCTGGGACTGGGCATATTTATGAGCCTGGTGCCACTGGCGCCAGGACAGGGTCCAAAAGGTCCCAATTGGGACTGGCTGGCACTCGGAACCTGGGTTATGGGTCTGCTTCCAAGGGAGTTGGGTAAATCCTGACCTTTTGGAAGCAGAGATCATGACAGCACCCCCTCTCAAGGCCCCTCCCAAACCGGGCTTCTCCGGGGGTTTGGGCTTGTCAGGAAATGTTCGATGAAATCTTTTGATTAGACGAGGAGCGTGGACATATTCTGCAGGTTCCCAGGATCTTTCTTGGGGGCCGTAGCCTTTCCAGTCAATTAGGTAAAATAGTTTAGATTTGGAGATCTTGGAGTCCAGGATGCTTTTGACTTCAAACTCGAGTTCTCCATCAACTAGGATAGGTTTTGGAGATTTAGTTAGTCGGGTTTGAGGTTGCACGGGTTTTAATAGAGAGACGTGGAAGACCGGATGTATCTTCATGTGAGGGGGCAAGTCCAACTTGACCGCTACTGGGTTTACTATGGTAGTGATGGAATAGGGACCAAGGTATCTTGAGTTGAATGTGCGTGGTCCTTTTAGAGGTAGATATTTGGTGGATAACCAGACTTGATCTCCTACTTGATATTGGGGGGCTTCCTTCCGATGTTGATCTGCTCCTTTCTTGTATTGTTCTTTAGCCCTTTGAAGGTGAGAAACGGCTTCCTTAAAGGCTTGGGTGATTGTAGAATGCAGGCGGTCTACTGCTGGTGTTCCAAGATCTTGGAGTGGATCCAACTCCGAGGTTCGAGGGTGGCTGCCGTATTAAAGAAAAAACGGGGTCTTCCCAGTTCCCGAGTGGACAGAGTTATTGTAGGCATATTCGGCTATCCAAAGGATATCTTTCCAAGTTTTTTCAGTTTGTTGCAGCATGCAGCGTAAATACTGTTCCAGAGTTTGATTGGTCCTCTCGGTTTGTCCGTCGGTTTGAGGGTGGTGACTGGTCGAAAGTCTCACATCAATTTGGGCCGACCGACAGCAACTTCGCCAAAAATGAGAAATAAATTGACTACCTCGATCCGAAATTAGAACTGAAGGAAAACAGTGCAGTCGGACGATGTTTTCGAGAAATTCTCGGGCCAGAGTTGTTGCTGTAGGTAAGCCTTTGAGTGGGATGAAATGCGCCATCTTGGAGAATAGGTCCACGATTACTAGGATCGTATTGTATCCGGAGCATGGAGGTAGATCGGTGATGAAGTCCATAGAAAGTGTATGCCAAGGGCGAGGTGGGATGTCAATAGGGCGTAAGAGGCCGGCTGGTTTTTCCTTTTGACTCTTGTTTTGGGCGCATACTCCACAGGACATTATAAAGTCTCTGATATCTTTTTTCCAAGACGGCCACCAGAAGTAGCGCTTGATCTTTTCTGAGGTTTTGGCCATACCGGGATGTCCTTCCATTAAAGAATCGTGATAACAAGAGATTACCTCTTTCTGTAAATCTGTGCTGGGCAGGTATAATCGTTCTTGGAAATACAATAAGTTGTCCTTCACTGTAAAGTCCTTTCCCTGCAGATGCCAATTCTGTATGTCTGCTGGAGTTACAAGTTGCCTGGCTTTATCCTTAACTTCCTCTATGGATTGTGTGGTGATTACACCTAGAATTCTTTGTTCGGGAATGATAGGTACAGGTTTAGGGTGGATCAAGTGTTCTTCCACTCCCATCCGAGAAAGGGCATCAGCTTTACCGTTTTTTCGACCAGGTCGATAGGTAATTATGAAGTCAAACTCGGCAAAGAATAGTGCCCAACGGAGTTGTCTAGAGGATTGGGCTTTTGCGGTTTTCAAATATTGCAGGTTTTCGGTGATCTGTAATCACAGTAACGGTGTGTCGGGCCCCCAGAAGATAATGCCGCCAAGCCTTAAAGGCGGACTTGATAGCCAGAAGTTCCTTATCAGTAATAGTGTAATTGATTTCAGGAGGCGAGAATTTGCGGGACCAAAATGCCACGGGATGCAACTGATTGGTTACTAGGTCCTTTTGTGGTAGAACTGCCCCCATGGCAAGGCTCGAAGCATCAGTTTCAACGATGTAGGGGAGTTCTGGGCGAGGATGTTTTAAGATTGGTGCAGAGATAAATTTAGTCTTCAAATTCTGGAAAGCTTGTTCCGCCTTGGTAGACCATTCAAAACGTTTGTTTTTCTTTAACAAGGCGGAGATGGGCTGGACTACTCGAGAGAATTCGGGGATAAACCTGCGGTAAAAGTTAGCGAAGCCTAACATGCTTTGAACACCTTTTACGGAGGATGGCGATGGCCATTTGAGAATTGCATCGACCTTCTTTGAATCCATACGCACTCCGCTAGGTGATAATATGAATCCCAAGAATTCAACTTCAGTCACGTTGAAAACACATTTTTCCAATTTAGCGAAAAGTTTGTGTTGACGCAATCTCTCGAGGACCATTTTCACGTGTTTCCGATGTTTAGATTCCGATGAAGAATAAACGAGGATGTCGTCAATGTAAACAACAACACACACATCTATGAGCTCTCTGAGGACATCATTCATAAAATATTGAAAGGCGGCCGGGGCATTGCAAAGTCCGAAGGGCATGACCTGATATTCAAATAGCCCATACTTGGTTCGGAAGGCCGTCTTCCATTCATCGCCCTCTTTTACTCGTACCAAGTGGTAGGCTCCTCTAAGATCCAGCTTTGTATATATGCATGCTTTTCTGACTTGATCCAGGAGTTCAGGGATCAAAGGTAACGGATATCTATTCTTAACGGTGATCTGGTTCAGGGCACGATAATCTATACAAGTTCTAAGGTCTCCTTCTTTTTTTGGAACGAAGAACAAAGCTGAGGAAGCAGGGGACTTGGAAGGACGAATAAACCCATTCGCTAGGTATTGATCCAGGTATTGTCGGAGGTGAAGATTCTCAGGCTCGGTGAGGGCATAAATTCTACTACGAGGAGGAGTAGATCCAGGTATCAGGTCTATCTGGCAGTCATAAGACCTATGAGGAGGTAGAGAGTTAGCATGATCCTTCCGGAAAACATCTTGGAATTCTAGGTATTCGGGAGGTAACTGGGGGGTCTCCGAAGAAATTGCTGCCAGTGCAACACCAGGTTGAGGGTGACAAGTAGAGACACATTCTGGAAACTGAACCGTTCTTGCTCGCCAATCGATCTGAGGATTGTGCTTCTCTAACCAAGGTATTCCTAGAATAATCTGGAACTGAGGGGCCTTGATCACATCGAACACGATCTTCTCATGGTGTCCATCTTGACTTACTAGCGTCACTTCTTGGGTGGTATGCGTTACTGGTCCGGAGGCTATCTCCGTACCATCCACCGTAGTAATGACGTCCTTTACAGCCTTTGGACAAAGAGTCAGATTCATCCTCAAAACCATTTCATGATCCACATAATTGCCGATGGCACAGCTGTCGACGTAAGCTTCAATCGCATGTAATCGATCCGGATGATCAGTGCTAATGAGGACCATAGGTATCACGAAATGCGAGGTCACGGAACTGGTGAGGACCTCTATTCTTGTCGGGCGAGGTCGTTTCCCTGCTCAGAGTTTGTGACCTTGGTAACTGCAGCTCCTACTGCCTTCTTGGCTGGTTTCACCGGACAGTCTCGAAGAAAGTGCCCCGAGTTTCCGCAATAGAGGCATAATTGCAGCTGTTTTCTCCTTTCCCGCTCCTTTTGTGTTAGTGGTCCTTTCAGGCCCCCTATTTGCATGGGTTCCCCGGAGTCTACCCCTTTGGAAGGAGTTGGTGGTTTGGAAAATACTCGAGCATCAAACTTGGAACGATCGGCCTTCCTGTTCTGCAGTCTGTGATCTATTTGAACGACTAAGTCTATATAGTCCGAACAGTCTTGCGGAGGATTCACTACTTGGGCTAACACATCTTTGAGCTCTCCACGTAGACCTCTATAAAACAGCATAATCCTTTTGTCCTCAGGCCATTGAGTTTCCACTATCAGTCTGTTGAAAGACGCAATATAAGCCAAAAGGTCTTGATTACCCTGTCGCAATGAAAGAAGCTCATTGTCCAAGGCCTGCCCCTGTGAATGTCTTGCGAACAGTTTTTCCATCCTGAGTTGAAAAGCTTGAAAATCATGGAGAACCGGATCATCTTGATTAACTAGAGGGATCGACCAGTCTGCCGCATTGCCACTAAGGTACGAAAGCACGAAAGCTACTTTAGCTTGATCAGTTGGAAAGGCTGCTGGCCGGCATAAGAAATGCAACTGGCACTGATTAATAAATACTGCAAACCTCTTTGGGTCACCAGAAAATCGTTCGGGCGGAGCCAGAGGTACATTCCCAGGTAGGTTGATCTGCACTGGGTTCATAGGGGATGTTGAAGGAAGATTTGCCCCTGATGCGGGTAACGGAGTCTGTCCGGCTTGTGACTGTAGCAATTGTCTAGTGAGATCGTCTGTTCGCTCCTTGGAAATAATCAGTTCCCTTCTTAGAGCGTTCATTTCCTGACGGGCTGCATGCGCTTCTGCTCTTAGTTCCCCAAGTAACTGGGCTGGCTGGTCGGTATCCGAGGTTTCCATAGCGCCTGGGTGGGAGTTTTGCGGTAGGCTTTGCGTTCTGTAACGCTCACCTGATTCCCGCAGAGGCGCCGGTCTTGACTGGGCGAATACCGTATCTTCAAAGGTGATGTGTAACACACGGTTGGCTCTTTGGGCTGGACCTCTGTGCACTGTATGTCTGACTCGAAGAGTAAGATGTCTTAGGTAAGTGAACGCCGAGCTCTCCATCTGCCTCGGGGCAGGGTGCCGTAACCAGTTTCTTCACTGGATAAGGGTGCAGGCCTCTTGACCTCAGAGGACTGCTGTCCGTCATTTACTGCACGAACGGTAAGTTCCGAGTATTTCAAATGTCTTTAAAAGTCTTTTGTAATGATGTCTCTTGTTTTGCAGGGTTCCGGCGATGGCGGATGACGGGCTGAAGTGAGTTGAGGATGGAACCCGTGTGAGGAATAGAAGCGCCTGGAAGCACGTAAGTAAGCGCTTGTGCCGGAGTACCCACTGGATTCGGCGTGGGAAGGAGTAATGGCACGTGAGTAATAAAGTTACCCAATGTCTTTAAACGCACCTTCTTTTGTCTTTCAGATGCGGGATGCAGCGCCGAAGGCCTCCGGAGCGTGCGAAGAGTTGGTAAGCTTTTGTCTTTCAGATGCCGGAATGCAGTGCGAAGACCTCCGGAGCACGCGAAGAGTAGGTAAGCCTTTGTCTTTCAGATGCCGGAATGCAGCGCGAGGCGTTGGTGACAGCTGATGGACCAGGTAAGAGAAGCGCTGTCACTGAAGACCGTAATGCTAACCTGTTCTTTCTTGTCTTTATAGGTGTTGCTGAAGACTGGACTCAGGATGGTAAGCCTTTTTCCCTTAGGCCCAGGATCAGATGCAGAAGACACGATGAGCGTTCTGCTGCAGAGGATGCAGAATAACGCAAAGCAAGATTCATCCAACGGGTGTGGTTTAAATAGCCTCCTGTAGTGCTTAGGTGTCTCCTTCCACAGCCTCGCCTAGGTAAGAAAAGAGTTCCTGCTTTCCAGAAGAGTTCCAGTGTTCTGAACCTAGGGAGTGGCTCCTGCCCCACCCAACAGGAAAAGTAGTCCCAAACAGAAGAGGATCAGGGGCTCAACTGGCAGGTAAGTAAGCAGCATGGTCTGCTGCAGGTAAGTCCACCCAAGCATTATGAGCCCGGCGCTTCCAGCGCTGGGACTGGGCATATTTATGAGCCTGGTGCCACTGGCGCCAGGACAGGGTCCAAAAGGTCCCAATTGGGACTGGCTGGCACTCGGAACCTGGGTTATGGGTCTGCTTCCAAGGGAGTTGGGTAAGTCCTGACCTTTTGGAAGCAGAGATCATGACAGTATGGTTCCTTCCAACCTGTCTCCACCACACCTCCGCTCTTCCCGGTGAGTCGCTACTCTGACAGTCAGCCTGTGCCTTGCCCCATTAGCTTCTCCAAGATGCATGGCTGCCTTGGTTGTCTCCCTGCAATCTTCTCCTGCTGGTCCTCTTACGTGCTGACTCTATGTCTCTCCCTAAACTGCTGTCTTGATCGGTTCTCACACAGGCTGCTCTGCTACCTTCAGCCCCTGCCCCCCCTGTTACTGTGCACCTGCCTAGCTGTAGTGTTCTGGCCTCCGGTGACACCCTCCTCCTGGTCTGCTGATCTTTGACTCCTCCGGACTCGCTGTTTTAAGCTCCTGTTACCGCATACCTGCTTGCCTGCAGCGTTCTGGCCTCTGCAGACCCTCTCCACCTGCCTCCTGACTGCTCCTTTCCTCCATTGCCTGCTCCCAGGGTCCAGACATCCTCAGGCCCTCTCCTCAAGATCTACTACTTCTGCATGGAACTTTTGGTTGGCATTTATGCCTGCCTGAACCATTTATTTGCTCCACCTCTCCTGCTCCCCTTCCCCTAGTGTGTTCCCCCTTACCTGCACCTTTACTCTCCATTTTCCTTCTTCATCTGCTGCTACGCACCAGTCACCTGCTGACTTGAACACACCCTCACCATTCTTGTCTGACCTCCAACCTATTCAGTACCCCTCTCCCTTCTTCCCCTTCCTCCCAGTGCTCCGTCTCTCTACTCTCCCCCCTCTTTAGGCTCATACACTAACTCTCACAATTCTCCCATGCCCCACACACTTGTATCCCCTCACCAGCACGTTCTTATCCCTCCTTGTCATGCGCATTACTGGACCCCACTCTCCTTGCCCACCTTTCTCTTTGTTCCCTTTCCGCCTCTTAAGCCCTGCTTCCTTCCCCTTCTTCTATCCCTCCTCCTTATCCTCATGATGACCATTCCAGTGTGCAACCTCTTCCCCTGCTCACCCCCTCTACCTCCTTCCCTCCCCCTCTGACCCAACCTCATCTGCCCCGCTATCATCAGCCCTTCCAGTTTCATCAATATTGCCCTCTGGAATGCTAAAACCCTCTGCAATAAAATCACAGCTGTTCTGGACATGTTCTTCCAACTTAACCTTCATTTTCTCTGTATTACCGAAGCTTGTATCCCCCTCCATAAGTCTACAGTACCCGATTCCCTCACTACCTCCTCCTCCTCCTTTTCTCATGTCTCCCCTCCTTCTGATTGTGGTGGTGGCATTGGTTTCATCTACAACACTAAATGTCTCTCCTCCCCCTCTATCACGCCTCTTCCTACTTTCCCTTCCTTTGAAGACCTGTACAAATCCTTTACTTCTCCCCACGCTATTTCCTTTCTAATTATCAACAGACACCCTGCCCCCTCCCCTCCTTCTACGATGACTTCGACTACCTCCTTTCTCTAATCTCCCCCTCCCCATCTCCCCTCACTGTACTCGGCAACATCAACCTTCATCTCCCCACTTCCCATCAACCTTCACCCCTTCTTTCCATTGTTGACTCCTACCTTCTCTTTCCCCACCCTACTTTCCTACCCACTCCTCTGGCTCCACTCTTGACCTTATCTTTATCTCTACTTATTCCTCCTCCCCAGTCTCTACCCTTCCCAACTATCTCTCTGATCATGCTTTTCTCTTTCTCCCTCATTCCCCCTCTCCCTCCGTCCACCCCTTCACCTTCCCCCATTTCCTTCTCTCGACGGGATCTTCATAACTTTAGCCCTTCTCTCTTTTTCGGCACTTGCTATTTCTCCCTCTTCCTGACTTCTCCTCTCTCTTGGCTAATGAAGCTTTATCCTCTCTCTCCTCTTTCATCTCTTCCAGACTCTATCAACTTTACCCCCTCTCTTCTTTCTGCCATACCCGCAAACCTTCTCAACCTGGCTTTCCTCTCATCTTCTGTCTATGCATCTCCTCCTCCATCGACTTGAGCGCCGCTGGCTCAAACTCCGCTCTCTCACTAATCAAACCTCTTACTTCTAATACTACTCTCTATATGACTCTTGCCTCAGCTCTGCTAAACGTTCTTACTTCTCTAACCTTCTCCAATCTCAATCCTCTCACCCTCATCGCATCTTTCAGACCCTTTCTCATCTTCTCTCCCCAATCACTCCTGACCCCTCAGCTTCCTTTTCCCTCTCTCTTTCTGACTTTGCTGACTTTTTCTCTTCCAAAATACTCTCTCTCCGCCAAAACATTCTTCGCTCACTTTCCTATTCCCCTGATCCCCCTCCTCTCTCCTCCCCCTCCGCTTGCATGTCTAACTTCTCTCATGTCACTCCTTCCAATGTTTCCCTCCTCCTGTCCAAAGCTCACCCTACTGCTCCCCCCTCTGACCCCCTTCCCACCCCCTTATTACTAAGATCTACCCTCTGCTTATTCCCTACTTTACCTCTTTCTTCAATATCTGTCTCTCCTCTGCCACCTTCCCTTCTGCCTTCAAGCATGCTACCATCATCCCCATCTTGAAGAAATCCTCTGTCAACCCCTTCTTGTATCCAACTCTCGTCCAATCTCGCTTCTTCCATTCCTCTCTAATCTTCTTGTACACCTAGTCTATTCCCAACTCTCAATTTTTGTAACCAATCTCTCTCTTCTTCCCCCTTCTGAATCTGGATTCCGCCCCAAACTCTCCACTGAAACTGCTGTCACATATGTTCTCAACTCCCTCCTCACCGCTCCCTTCTCTAAGCAATCCTCTGTCCGCATCCTCCTTGACTTCTCTGTGGCCTTTGAAACCGTTGTTCTCCCCTTGCTCCTCAATACTCTTTCTTCCTTTGGTTTCAAAGGCTCTGTTCTCAATTGGCTCTCCTCTTACCTCTCTAATCGTTCTTTTGCTGTTTCTTGGGGTGGTCGCACCTCCTCTACCTTTCCCTTGGGCTACGGTGTTCCCCAAGTCTCTGTTCTCAGCCCTTTCCTTTTCTCACTTTACACCTCCCCTCTTGCTACCATCATCTCTTCCTTCAGTATTTCTCACCATTTCTACACTGAAGACACCCAGCTTTTCCTCTCCTTTTCTTCCTTCACTCCTGACCTCCACCTTAATCTCTCTTTCTGTCTTACTGCTATAAAAAACTGGATGTCTTCCCACTTTCTCTCCCTCAACACTGATAAGACTGAAGTCGTATTATTTCCCTCTAACACGCTCTCCCCTCCCACTCCCCCTCCTTTGATTCACTTTCCCCCTCCTAATCTTCCCATTTCTGCCCATGCTCGTAATCTAGGCCTCCACTTTGACCCCTCCCTCTCCTTTACCCACCACATTTCTCTTACCTCTTGCGCTTGTCGCTACCACCTCTTCAATATTCATAAAATCTGTTCCTCCCTCACCTTCCACGCTACCAAATTCTTATTCTCTTCCCTCAAATTCTCTCGTCTTTTCTATTGCTCTTCTCTCCTCTTTGGACTCCCTGCCTCTCATCGTGCTCCCCATATATCCCTCTACCACTCTGCTATCCGTACCTTTTGTCTTCTTGCCCCTCATGACTCTGTTTCCTCTTTGCTCTCTTACCTTGGCTGGCTTACCTTTCACTCCCAACTTAAATTTCACTTCCTCTGTCTCGTTTTGAAATCTCTTCATGACCTCGCTCCCCCTATCTTTCCTCTCTCCTTTCTTTCTACACTCCCTCCCACTCTCTCCATTCAGCTGATCTTTTCCTACGTACTTTCCTCCCTCCCTGTGTGTGTCTTCTCATTTCAGTTCCTTTCAACTCATTGGAACTCTCTACCTCTCTCTCTCCTCTCCATTACTTCTTACTCCTCATTCCGCGCTTCCTTGAAATCTCTTCTTTTCCTTTCCCCGTCCTGACTTTCCTCATCAGTTCCCTTCCACTTCACTCTCACCTTCCTCTTACACTTCCTCTGCTCCCCTTGAAACTCCTTCTAATTCCGTGCCCTGACTCCCTCCTCTCTCCCTTATTCCTCCTCCCTCCTTTATTCGATCATTGTCCTAGGTAAATTGTTCTACACACTGTTTTTAATGGCTTTTCTCATGTTTGTAATTATTTTCTAGTTTATCGAATTCTATGTATTCTGTTGTTATAATGTAACTGCTTTGGTGTAAAGCGCTATATGAAAATAATAATAAAAAAATACAAGTTCTTCAGAGTCTGACAAAAGTGTAGATCTAAATTAGCAGTTTATGTAAAGAACTACAGCAAGAATTTAAAAAAGTGTTAAATTCTAGTAAGTGGCCATTGCCGGATGCAACTAGTTAATCTGGGACTGAAGTGTACAACCTTGAGGATGAGCTACCATGTTGTGAGGCAATTATTCACTGATTTCGGAATGTGTAGACTGTCTCAGTCGCAGTGCCACCAAATAATATTTTGACGGTTATGCTGATAAAGATGTTGAGCATGACTGTCTACCGAAGATGATGTTGTAAGCCCTCCTCGACACACTTGATACTCTCTCCAACAAAATAGCCAAAGAGGGCCTACACCAGAGCAAATGAGGAGATGCTAATGAGCATCTCAATGTGGACTTCAAGACGTACTTCTGTAAAAGCAAAGAGGAAATATCGAGGCTGAGTACCCCAAAAGGAAATTCACCAAACACGGGCTTATAAAGATTCACAGATCTTTATTCTAAGACTGTACAGTTTACAAAGAAATAAAGTATCAGATAGCTATCTGGCCCTCAGTACATCACAGCAAATACCAGCCCTTTCGGTGTGAGAAGTGAGTGGTACTGGACGTCTAAACAGTTGCACATTTTATACATTTCCAATTATAATATCCAGCCCCTCTACAGGTTATACAGGGTCTAGAGTTCGTGCTGAGTACACTTCCGGTTTGTCCAACTATATGCATATGGATCATCCTCAGTTTACATGTCAACAAGTCACAATGGCAACAGTGTATTCTTGGATTAACAATACGCCTTAACACATGTCCTATACAATGCAATTCAGCTAGTGTCCACGTTCAGTATTGGCATTACATTGTAGTTGATGTATGTCCGCGGATCAGACTTGTTGGCGCAGATAATTCCTCTGTCTACAAGTCAGGCATGGGACAAGGTCTCTTTATTCAACCCAAACATTCGGCCAACGGACAGTTTAGACATTAAATCTCGTACAAAGTTCAGGACGGCTCAGTTACAAGCGGGAAACACTATCCACAATTTTAGAACACAGAATTACTTTAGAATAGAAATCAAAATGGCGGACGTACCTAAAATGGCGGCTAAGTCGATCTTAAATCGGAACTTTGCAACGTGGTTTTCTTCGCAGAGCGACTGGGCTTAGGCCAATATATACAATAAAGGAGGCTTGATATGATATCCCGTTTAACAAACCCTCCTTTTGGCCTAAGCCAAGCGTTAAAACTACTTCTAGTCACTTTACGAGCAACTCCACGTCTCAATGTCCATACATCCTGAATCACTATCAGAGATATCAATTGTCATGAAGTCGGATACTGAGATTTCCTTCAGCACAAATGTATTAGATATTTTCTCTAGGGCGTACACCTTGTTTCCTAATGTACCTATCGCTTGTGCACAACATCCTCCTAACATCGAACACATACCAGGAAGACATTGTATACAACAACAAAGAAACAACAGAATACCTAAAATAATCAGCAAGACCGAAATTAGCTTCCATCCCCAAGATCGCAAGAAGTCCCAGAACCAAGCGCTAAGATCCCAGTTTCCCTCGGGAACATGAACTTCTGAACTAAGGACGTACAGATTTTGTATTGCTCTAAAGATCATTGGGGAGGAATCTGGCACGAAAACACAGCAAGCGGACCCCACTAATTTACATACCCCACCACGCTCAGTTGGGATGACGTTTAATGCCATCCAGTTCTGAAGTGCCACTAACCTTATTGCTTTTTGTTCTAAAGTCATGTTATAGAGTAATGCAGTGGTCCGAATGATGGTCCTTTCCAGTACTCTCACTAGTCTTCTGATATCCTCCGAGTTCGATATTTGCCCAAAAAAATGCACAATGGATTTAGCTACATAGCCCAGAACTTGTGCTGAAGTATCACCATTCTTGTCCCGCCGTGGATGAGCCTTTGAAATTTCTACAGTACTAGCAATGAATACCCTGGGTAACGGAATCCCTAAATAACAGGTTCCCTGCCAATCCCTGGGAAACCATGGAAATGCTACATTACCGCAAACAAAGTAGACAGGTTTGCCTACATACAAAGGTCTGTCCTCACTAGTCAAATTCGCAATGTTGGCGCAACCCTTGAAATCACCCGTTGACGGAGTACCATTCCTCTGTATGCAGAAAGAAACTGAATTGGGGCTTTGGTTAACAGTGTAAAAGGTGGCGTGGCATCCCTATTGCCTATAGGAGACATCTTGAAAGAGATCAAAGATTGAAAAGGACGGGACAGTCTATCAGAAGGTCTAATAGAAGCAACATTAAGCTTCCTCCTATTCGCGAAGAGTGAGCATCCCAAGGGCGTTTGAACTCGTTTCTCAAAATCATTCAAGTTAGTTCCATCAAAGTTCCCTGAGATGCTATTGTTCCATCGGCCAAAGAATAGTGCCCTTAGAGAAGCATAGCATGCAGTTGTCAAAGGTAAAGGATGAATATACCAACCCAGCCCCTTATCCCCGTTTTGCGGTAAATGCTAACAGACCCAACAATTGGACTTATTGAAAATGGCATGTGTAGCATTCATAATGAGTAAAAGAGTATTGTTATGGTAACTCTGTCTGGGCTGAGAGTCTCTAGGAGAGTGTGCAGATGCACAAAAGTTGTAGAAACAGTGGGTACATTTTCAGTAGGTAACACATTTTCAAGCGGATGTACTTCTTCCAGATACCAGAAACCTAAGGCAATGACTATTGTAAAACCAGTTAACATCATCACAAGACAACAATACATTTTTGGGGCCCACACATTTGATTGCTCATATTCACGGCCGTTCACACAGTCTCTTATCTGTTCCATGCAAGTGGGAGCGGTTGCAGGCATTGTTTCTTCAAACGATTGCACCAAAGTTAATTTGCTGGCGATCTCCAGATTGAGCGTCTTATTAGTCCTTTCACACACCCTAGACAACAGAATCCCTTTATATGCAAAAGAGCGGGCCAAAGAGACAAGCCCCTCGATGATTTTCCTTGATGGCACAGTCGAACCGTGCAGTAAGTCTACTTCCTTGGATGCAGATCGTACCTTGTGATCCCTGGTACTGAATGATCTGTGAACAACGTGTCGTTACTTCCTGATGGAAGCGGTGAGCTCAAAGCAGGATCTGACACAAGATCCGAAACAACTTTTGAAAACGGAACTGTTGGAGAGTGTGGAGATGAAGTGGCTGTTTCCCCAGGCCCCACGGGCTCAGGGAGAGTCTCTGACGCACTCTCAATGTTGTTTGATGACAAAAGATCGTTGGTTACGGTATTGGTGAGGGGTTCTGTGTCTTCTGTAGCATGTGGCAAAGGGAAAGGAATCCTCTTGATGTGAGACACATGGATCCAATGCTTCCTGCCCTCCACTCGCACTGTGGAAGAACTTGGTAGGGGCCGCCCCAACGAGGTGCGAGGCAAGAAGATTGTTCAAACGACTTGGTCAGGACCCAGTCTCCCAGCCGTATACTGTGACCTGGGCCCTCGTATTTAACAGGTAAAGCCTCTCGCACCTGGTGATAAATCAAATACAGATTTTTAGTTAACTGTCCACAGTAGTCAGAAAGAAGTACATTTTCGACTTCGCGTAGAGAATGGGGCTTCGGTAAATTCCAAATGTTAGCTGGCCTACCCATGACCACCTCAAATGGAGAGAGCCCAGTCTTAGTTTGAGGGGTCGTTCTCATAGATAACAACACGATCGGTAAGGCGTCCGGCCATTTTAGTTTGGTGCCGGGACACGTTTTAGCAAGCTTGTTCTTGATGATGCTGTTGTGTCTTTCTACTAAACCAGCACTCTTTGCGTGCCTAGCCGAATTGAACCATTTATTGATCTGTAATCCCACGCATATCTGCAGAATTACAGCAGCTATACAATGTGGACCATTGTCCGACCAGATGACTCTTGGCAAACCAAACCTAGGTAAATATTCCTTCAGCATGGTCTTCGCCGATGTCATAGCTGTGGCATCTTTGACAGGAAAGGCTTCAACCCATTTATTAAAAGCACAGATAACCACTAGTACGTATTTGTAGTTATTGCAATGCTCCATTTCAATGAAATCGAAGTGGATTACCTCGAAGGGGACAGAAGGTGGATCAAAACTACCCCTAGGAGTGGATGTGCCCTTCCCCACATTATGCTGCAGACAAATCATACACCCTTGGACAAAGTGCTCAGCTACTTTAGAGATCTTATCATTTACCCACACACTTTGCAACATTTTGGTGACCTTTCGTGCACAAATATGGGTGGGGCCATGAGCCATAACAACAATCATTGTGACGTATGCATCAGGCAGTAACCATTTCCCTTCTACTTTGTCCACCCAACACCCATCATCATCCAATTTTGCCAAAACCTCAGCCCATTTCATAGATTCCTCTAACGTGGCATCAGCTTGAATATTGTTCACGGATTCAATAACCTCATTCAAAGTACAGGCATTTGTGGCTTCTCTTGAAGTATACATTTCTGAAGAGAGATCAGTGGCAGTCTGTTTGGCTATCTGGTCAGCGAAAGCGTTCCCTTTACCTACATTATCTATGATTTTCTGATGTGCTGCGCATTTCATAATTGCTAGCTGAATAGGTAGTGCAAGCGCTGAGAGTAACCGTACTAGCAAGGAGCCATACTGGATTTTAGTGCCATGTGAAGTCAAGAAACCTTGTTCTGCCCAAAGTCTGCTGAAGTTGTGAACCACCCCAAAGGCATACTGACTGACAGTATATATATTTACCATAAGCCCTTCGGAAAGTTCACAAGCTCGGGTCAATGCTATAATCTCTGCGGCTTGCGCAGAGTTATGCGTGATTGTTTTGGTCTCACCAACCGTGCTCAATGTGGTGATTGCATAAGCAGCTGTGGATGTACCATGCGGGAGTTTGAAACAGGAGCCATCGCAAAACAGCTCCCCTTGTGGATTGTTCAAAGGAGTATCTTTCAGATCAATTCTGCCTTTTGTCTCTTGCTCTGTAGTGTAAAGACAGTCATGTGACTCTTCATCACTGCAAGCAGTACCTTGCGGAAAGGTAAAAGTTCAGCCAGATTCAATATACAACACCTCTTTATTTGAATATGCGGTGCAAACAAGATCAATTCATATCTTGTTAATCATGCAGAGGTGAGGTGTTGCGTTTGTGTTCTGTTTAATAGAATGTTTACAGAGTGAGGTACCATCAGGGTTAAAGCATGGCCTAGGACCATTCCCTGGCTCTGCTTTACAGACACAGCAGCAGCAGCGACAGCTCTCAAACATCTTGGCAAAGCGCATGCAACAGGATTAAGGGAGGAAGAAAAGTAGCCGCACAGCCTATTCTTCCCTCCATGTTGCTGCGTTAATACAGCCAAAGCACATCCATCACATTCATGCACATACAACACAAAGGCCTTTTCATAATTTGGTGTGCCCAAAACTGGTGCCGAGCACAATCCAGTCTTGAGCAGATCAAATGCTTGCTGGTGTTCCAAATGCCCTTCTTCGTCAAAGCCAACATTGGTTTAATCACTAAGGAGAATTTCGGGATCCACTGCCTACAGTACGAAGCCATTCACATCAAGGCTCTGACTTCCTTCTGTGTATTTGGGACAGACATGCTAGAAATGATTTTTATCCGTTCAGGCATCAACCTTCTTCCCTCCTTTGACAGGAGATAGCCTAAATAGGCGACCTCCTGTCGACAATATTGAAACTTTTTAAGTGAAGCTTTGTGTCCATGTCGTGATAAGTGGATAAGCAACAACACGGTGCCCTCCTTAGAGGCACTCTCTGAGTCAGCAGCTAAGAGTAGATTGTCGACATACTGAAGCATTATACAAGTGGTGGACAACTCGAGTGTGTCGAGCTGCTCTTTCAAAGCCCTATTGTAAATGCTAGGACTCACCGTGTAACCTTGCGGTGCACGTGTAAAGGTAAACGAGCGCCCCCCTAAGGTGAACGCGAACAAGTATCTACTGTCTTTGTATATAGGAATACTAAAGAAGGAGTTCTTTAGATCCACAACACTAAAGTGAGTAGCTGAAGCTGAAATCATAGTTAGTATCGTCGTCACATCGGGCACAATGGGAAATTGTGGAGCAACAATCTTATTGATGGCACGTAAATCAATAATGAAACGGAAAGGAATTGCATTACCACTTTTTTTGTACACGGGCAAAATTGGACTATTGCACAAACTACCTGCAATTTCCTCAATCACCCCACGATGCACAAAATCGGAGACTATTCATTTCAAAGCTTGCTCACCATCGATGCAAGATCTTATACTGGGGAATATGTGGCAACTTTACTCCAAGTTTCAAAATAATCTTAACTGGCTCAATTTGCAAGACACCCACATCATTATCATCAATTGCCCATAAACACTCTGGAACATCACTGAATTCCGGCGGCAAAGGTCTGGTCAAGAACTGAGACACAGAAAGTTGCTGTGGTGAAATCTTCAAACGCACTCCATCAGAAGAAGAATGAATTACCGCATTTAATTCCTTCAACAGATTCAACCCAACTAATTCTCTCCACAATTCGTATTCAAGAGGAATGGACAGTGGTCCGTAAATGGACCCAAAGTAATCGGTACCGGCTTAGAAACCAGACAGAATATGGGTGTGCCAGAAAACCCTACAGAAACATTGGTTTGCCCTGACAGTAGAATGTTTGGAACCCGTGAATGGTCAATGGAACACTTCTGTGCCCCTGTGTATATAAAGAATAGATGTTTCCTATTTCCCACTAACATCTCGACGTAGGGACCTTTCTGATTAACGGGAAGAGGCATCGGTTCCAAACCCTGCTTCGGGCAATCCTAACGAAACAAAATGCTGTCAAAAGGAAGTTCTTCAGAGAGGTAAGCAGCAGAAGGATGATCAAAAATGTTTCTATTATCCACACTTGGTGCCTGATTATCCTGTGAAAAAGGTTGCTGTGAATCCTGCGAAAACTGACTTCTACCAGGACCCCATGCTCCAGGGCAGCCTCTGGATCGTCTACCCATATTACCAAATACGTTATTCGACCTCTGCTGGAGGATCAGACATTGTGCACGCCAACGACCCTCTTGTCTGCAATAAGCACACTGGTTTATGTTTACAGGACCCAATGGCGCATTTCCCTGTGGAACATACTGTCCTCTAAATTGTAAATTACCCCCTCTAGGGCCTCTACCAATTTGCTGCAATAGAACTTTTGTTTTTAAGTCTCCTTTTCTCTTTCAAATTCTTTCTTTTTCATTATTGACATGATTCTCATAGTATTGAGCCATATGCAATACTTCTGACTGAGACTTAGCTTGCCAAGCGCTCTCTGAAGACATCATTTGCGACCGGATGTCAGGCAGTAATCCACGCACAAATTTGTCCACAAATAGTCGTTTCCCAGACTCTGTACTCAAATCTTGTCCACTGAAATATGAAAATACTTTTTCGAATCGATTAAAGAACTCGGTAGCGCCCTCAGACTTTCCTTGGACACAGGCAATAAGCTTGTCCCAAATAATCCTTCTTTCAGGAATTATAGTTTTTAATTTCATAACTATTCTATCGGGCAAAGTCAATATTACCTGTGGTGGTCTCTCGCCAGCTGGCCTTTCTCTATCTAGCCTAACCATGTTATCCCATGTGTCTCCTAACCCTGGTACATCATCTACAGTCCTAATCTGCTTCCACATGTCAATAGGCAGGAGTACGGGAAATAACAAGTCAATATCGCTTAAGGTAAATACTGATGATTGCAAAACAGACTCTATTTCTTTATAGAACCCTGTCGGATTCTTCCTAATATCGGGAATAGATTGTTTAATGGTGTTCAATTCCTGTCTCGAAAACAGGACGTGAACGAACTGCGACACATAATGTGCAGGGATGTCTTAAGCATCTGCACCCATTGCAACATTAGCGGGAATCTCAAATTTTCGGACAAATGTCGGAGGAACCTCTCTCATCGGCAACTGAGTAGTAGGCAATTCCGAACGCTTGCTAAGCAACAGAGCTAGATCAAGTGCTAAAGCAGCTGAAGAAGTGTCAAACGAAAAAGCCCTCTTATAAATATTCAGTAATTCTGCAGGACACCAAATCATTCTTCTTATACATTCATCCTGCAGGTACTCTACCATTACCTGTATCACTTTCCTCTGCATTTCTGGCGTATGCTGACTATACGTGTCATATACTTCAACTGGAGTTATTGACATGTTTGAAATCGCATCTTTCGTACAAATTCATGTTTTCTTATTTATCAATTTGCGACAAGGAAAAAAACGTTTCTGTACTAACAAAGCGTCCAAACTATCACCATCTACATCTTCATTCCGTAACCTTTCTGACTCCCTTCTATACTCAAAAACCCTCTCGGCGTGCTCATGTACTTTCTCTGCAGTATCTCTAGAAAATGCTAAAGTATTCAGTTCCCTTAACCGTTGTGGGAGATCTATATCATTTAACCTGTTCCACATTATTCGTAAATGAACTCCCAATCCTTCAATAAAAACGTTTTTATCAGGAAAATTTTCTAAGTTTGAGAGTGTGGCAAAAACATCAGCTTGTTCACCCTTCTCCGTGCAATGTCTAGTCCATGCAGTCAATTCATGCTTTCTCTCTGGAGACACAGCATTACGAGTTACAACCCTCGATCCCGCTCCCCGATCAACTACAAGCGGTGCAGAACCACTTGGAAGAGGGAGAGTAGGCAAACCTTGTACATTCGGAAATAAAGGTGCTATTACTGGTGCAGCAGGCAAACCCACCGGACCCTAACAGCAGGTAAAAGTGGAGGAGCAGGTGGAGGGGCAACGACAAGAGGAGGAACAACTGCCGGAGGAAGAGGAACATTAAGAGGAGCAAGAGCAGGAGAAGCTACAGGCGGAGGAATAACAGCAGGAAGAGGAACATACAGAGGTGGTGCAGTGACACCAGGCCTTCGTTCATTTAGAAGTTTGTCAATCAACTCATCAGATACATGAAAGTTTTTAGAAGGATACATTTTCTGGAGACCAAGTGAAAAAGCCCTATCCATATTCCTAACTGACTCAGACTGTTTATTCTGGTCATATAACAACGCTTTTTTGGCATTCGTCATATGACGGCGCGCATGTTTTTCCCTACTCTTAAGTTGCTGCATAGCTTGTTTCTTCCAATTCTGTAATACATCAAATGCTGCAGGTCTAGCCTTTTTCTTTAATAATATGGATTCTAAATATTCAATAAAAGGAATTTCAAAACTACCATTGATTGGCCACTGAAGTTCGGAAGCATGTCTAGTTTGTCTGTGCCAAATATCATTAAACACTATGCTACCAATGCCGTGCTTACAGTACATAGTACATGCCGGCGACCCCGCCATTGGCGCCGTTCGGCCAAATTCAAAAGATTGTCTGTCACTGCGGAATAACGCCCTGAAGCAGGCAGAAAATTTCCCAGGCATATCAGAATACGGGTGTTACCTGGTCAATAATTGTACTCGCGAGTGCAATACGCCAAAACAAATTAAAAGGATACTTAAGAATCAAGTCACGACTCACCTGATCAAATCCTAAGGCGGTCTGATCGGATCTCAAAGTACTAACAAAGGTCCCACGTAGTTGGTGATTTCGGCAAATCTGCCCGCCTCGATATATGGACCCTCGTCAAGATGCCATCTCGGACCGCGGGCTCACCGTCCAGAGATCGGGTTGTGCAGCGCTGCTGAGGTGTCGCGTCTCATCCAAGAAAGGGGCCCCCTTTGTCACCGTCCGATCCCGATCCCGGTCCGATAGCCGCGTCAACCTTCAACGAGATGGCATCAATCTTGAGGGTCCCTATTCGGGCACCATCTGTAAAAGCAAGGAGGAAATATCGAGGCTGAGTACCCCAAAAGGAAATACACCAAACACGGGCTTATAAAGATTCACAGATCTTTATTCTAAGACTGTACATTTTACAAAGAAACCAAGTATCAGATAGCTATCTGGCCCTCAGTACATCACAGTGAATACCAGCCCTTTTGGTGTGAGAAGTGAGTGGTACTGGATGTCGAAACAGTTGCACATTTTATACATTTCCAATTATAATGTCCAGCCCCTCTACAGGTTAATTATGCAGGGTCTAGAGTTCGTGCCGAGTTCACTTTTGGTTTGTCCAACTATATGCATATGGATTGTTAGGCAGAATCTTGTGCAGTTCCCTTGGCGAACACTGCAAAAAGATTAAGACTACAGGAGTAAGCAGTAAACCCAATTGGTAGCAGTCCGCACCACCCTGATTTACCTGGTAGATGTGGCTGAGCAGTCAGACTTCTCACAAGAAGAGTAGGGCGGTATGCAGAGTATACACAATAGGGCCAAAACACATTAGAGTATATAATTATTTATTTAAAACACACTTTATGGCATATACTAGCACTTTCAATCAAAAGCAAGTTATAACACAGTCATGAAAAGTATACACACCTCCCTCAATAGTTATCAGACATGTCAGGGTTAAAACACTACTATTTGTTAGAACAGAGGTGTGCGCTTAACCAAGATGGCACTCTGATAATGTAGTTAAAGGGAGAGAAAAAGGCAGAGCATAAGAATGAAACAGTTCCCAACACTTTTAAGAGTTCAGAGCAAGGGGAGAAAGGCAGGTTATACTGTAGAGCCAAAGTTCATAGGCAAGGCCCACTTTAAATGGAGCAAAGCAAAATGTGCCCAGGATCACATGGTTTAAAGTGCACTGAAAGTCTTTGCAGAGTGTTCAAAAGAAGTTGGGGTGATTTAAAAGATATAGTTAGAAGGCCTGGAGCCAACCCAGTTTAAAAGCTAAGGATTTAAGGGTCACCTTTAGCATTCTGTAGAAAGGGAGGCCAGGCAGGACACAGTGCCTTAAAAAGAAAGGAAGCTACAGCGGCGGCAGTTGTTCCTGAAAGTGGTTGAAGTGTGTGGTTCCGACCAGGGGAAGAGAAGATCTCATCGAGGAGGAAACGTGGAGTCATTGCACTGCACAGGTATGAAACCAGCCGCAGAGTTCCCGATTAAAAGGTGTGGTCGTTTTATTCGCAGTTGAAAGTGGTGAACTTGGCTATACGTCGCCGGGGTGCTTGGCACGGGTGATTCGACCAAGAGACGTCTTTGGAAGGCGAAAAGGGCAAACTGGTTGACCCCACCAGATCAGGGGAAGAAGACTCGTCCAGCAGAAGATCATCTCTTGTTGTTGGGACAGTGTTGAGGTGGCTGCAGCCATGCTTCACCGGTGGTGTCATCATCATGACAGCTGGCTCAGTGGCTTCCCTATTCGGGAAGCGGCTCACCACTGGACAAATCAGAGTAGAGTGCGACTTGGGTTGCTAAGGCAATGCAGTCCAGGGTGCCAATTCCCCCCTCCACCCTTCCTTTGGAACGCAGACAGAGTGGCACCATTTGGAGGGCTTCTGTGGAGAAGCCCACCATAATAGTGGAACAAAGGACTCGACCTTGGTCAGAGTTACAGAGACGGACACAAATGCCATTTTAGAATCGAGTTCTGGCAAAAAGACCCAACCAGTGGTTTAATATGAAATAAATAAAACGGCTGTATCTTTAACATTGCACCAAAAAGTGGTGTGTTTAAAATCAATGGGAAAATCCCATAGAGAATATTCTGGTGGAATATTTTGCGTGATAACCACTGCCACCAGCCAGAAACTCGATGAGGGGAGATGGGACAGTGCCCCCTCGAAAACAGACGCAGGGACAATCGAATTATCCCTTACCAGCACTTCCACAATATGATGGTTTGTACTGGTTCTGTTCACAATTTTGGATTAGTAAAGCCAATGGTGACTTTACATGCCCTGGGAGACAGTAGTCAGTCCCAGGGTATGAAGTCTATGTTTGGGGGTCACTGTGACACCCCCTTGGTACTGCACTGAGGGTGCTGTGTACCACACATACAGAAAAACAGATGATACCCTATGAAGTAAACAGAAACCCCATAGCCCATAAGCACATAACAAGACAAAGACATACCTCAAATCATGTCTAAGAGTGAGAGTAAAAGAGTCTCACTCTTAGCAGGAGAAAAAAACAAACCCCAAAAATCCAGCAAAGCTGCTGGGGGACTCACTAGGTTTGGGAAATTAGCCTTATAAGAGAATTCTCCCTAACATGGATCATCCTCAGTTTACATGTCAACAAGTCACAATGGCAAGAGTGTATTCTTGGATTAACAATAAGCCTTAACACATGTCCTATACAATGGAATTCAGCTAGTGTCCACGTTCAGTATTGGCGTTACATTGTAGTTGATGTATGTCCACGGATCCGACTTGTTGGCGCAGATAATTCCTCTGTCTACAAGTCAGGCATGGAACAAGGTCTCTTTACTCAATCCAAACATTCGGCCAACGAACAGTTTAGACATTAACTCACGTACAAAGTTCAGGACGGCTCAGTTACAAGCGGGAAACACTATCCACCATTTTAGAACACAGAATTACTTTAGAATACAAATCAAAATGGCGGACGGACCTAAAATGGCGGCTAAGTCGATCTAAGATCGGAACTTTGCAACGCGGTTTTCTAAACTGGGCTTAAGCCAATATATACAATAAAGGAGGCACGATATGATATCCCGTTTAACACTACCTGGTTCACAAAAACTTAAACTGAAGTAAACCTGGTGATTTCAGGAGTATCTCTGAGATGCTCAAATGCAGCACATGATTTACAAAGATTTGTTGAAGGGAATTTAAGAAGTGATCTTGGCATATCCATATTTGCTTCAGTTTTGAGATTGGTGAAAAGGTACAAGATGGTAGGTGTACATTTCTGATGCTCACCGGCATCTCCTGATTTACACCAGTGCAAATGTTTCTTTATATCCTCTCTCTATTTTGTTTTATATATTGTGATTCTGGGTATTTTCAGGCAACCTTACAGAAAACTCTTTAAAAAAAAGATAAATATGTGAATACATACACCTACATAATTGCATTATACATATTAAAATAATTAATCAGAACAGTTCATAAAAGGAAGATGAAAACAGACATCATAAATTAATAAGACAATAAAAATAAGAAGAAGGTGAGCCACAGCAACCACAAAAGAAATAACTAGATACCATTTACTGCAGTTGATTTACAATTTCAGTTTTATCAAGCCAGCTCTATTCAACATTTGCATAACTGCTATTGTGACTTTTGTTTCCTCGACACTGGAGACACAAGTTAAAAAGAGTGCATTATATAGCACTTTGTAGTTGTAGACCAAATTTTCCAGAACTAAGGATTTGAGAGTTGAGAGTGCCGCACAGTGCAGAACCGCATGTTCTCTGCTCTGCAGCAGACTCATATGGCCACACAGGACACAACCAAGCCCCACCTCTTTATTTCGAGATCTTAGATGTAAAATTTCCACTGTAAGGAGCAGGTTCAGCCTATATCTCAAGAACTGCAGGTCCCAGTTTGCGTTTGGAAATCGATCCAGGTGTTTGGGAATGCTCCCCAATGGTTTATCCAAAAATGATGAACAACAGTACCTTTTAGATTGCCTTGTATTTGCAATTGCAGCTATCCAACGTCCCCTTAATAAAGCCCTTTTCAACACATTAGGATAGTCCTTCAGGTCTTCCACTGATACTTCCAACATGTTAAGATTCTGTTTGCTCTCTCCCTGAAATTACTCACTGCCCGATGCCCAGACTGTAGAATACCTGCCAAATCCTCGTACAGAGAGTGCTTCAGAGGTAGCATAATCTTCATGTATAATGACACGATCCTCCAATCCAACACGCGCTCAATGTTGTGAGACCCAACTCAAATCGTAAGGAGGTCATGGGTACACAATCCGGTATACCCAACGCCCTCTTCCAAATTCTGGACTCAACCCTCTCGTACTATAGAGAGCATAATATGTGGCTAATCTCTGTTCCGTATAGCATAGCCAGCACTACCTTCATCTTATAGTAGGCCAACAAAGGACAAATAGAGAAGCTACAGTACCTAGATCTAATTTTCCTCATCTGGGCTCCTGCCTGAGTGGCCTTAACGAGCATACGCAAGAGGGCAACCTCTTTATCATCTATTGAATCCAACTTGAACCCCAAATAAGTCATAAAGGCTGATGGTTTCATTGGCTGGGAATCCGTGCGCCAGCTAAGCCCCCTTTTACCTTTTCTTTTGTTGAGAATCTGAATATACTTGTTTTCTTCTCATTCATCACCAACTCATTAGCCGCAGCATATACCTCAATAACGTACAATAATCTTTGGAGTCCCCACTGGGTCCTATCCATCAAAATTACATCATCTGCATACAGTAGAAGAGAAATGCTCAGTGACAACAGCCTTGGGGTGGGAATGAGGTCTTTATCAGTGAGTTTATCATGTCGGCTATATAGAGGTTGAATAAACAGGGAGCTAAACCGCAGCCCTGGTGAAGGGCCCTCTGAGCACAGAAGGCCCCCGACAGTTCTCCCTGTCCATTCATCCTCATCTGCAACAGATTGTGATCATGTATATGCATCAAAATTGTCAACAAGGGTCCAGAAATCTGCCTATTTCTCAATTTAAGCCAGAGCAGATTACCATTCACCGAGTCAAAAGCCTGTGAGAAGTCAACAGCTGCCAAAAATAATGGCCAATTGCCTGCTCTAATTGATTTCTCTCTCAACCTGCTGACAACAAAACCATTCAGGTCAGTTCCCATCTCCTTGCAAAACCCAGTCTGATACTTTCCTAGAATGCCCCTTTTGTTTATCCAGCACTCAAGATCCCTCAGGAATAAGCCTGCAAAAACTGAAGGCACCCACTCCCCAACACACATACAAAAGTGAGGAAATAATGGACACACCCCGCTACGGAATGAGAGCAGGAGATGGATTGCTAGGGAAACAGGTTTATATAAGATAAATTGTGCATGCAGAGAACTCTGCTGCCCGGAGAGCTCTCTGCCAAACATTATGCAGACAGCACATTATAAGTCAAAACCGCATCACTAGTGATGCCATACTATAGGTACACAACTCTGCAATACAATTGGTGAAGCACAATGATATACTATGGGCCTCATTATGACCCTGGCGGAATGGGTTAAACGGCGCCGGCAATGGTGCCAGCGCCGTTAAACCCATTCCGCCATATTACGAGGTTCCCTTGCGGGACCCGCTCTTGATGTCTGGTCAGACCAGACGTCCTTTGCGGGTCCTTTGTGGGGACCAGGGAGCTAACCACGGGCCCTTTATTAACGGGCCCATTGTTAGCTCCCTCCCCATTCCCAGGTTCCCTGAATGGGGAAATACCAGGCCTTCCTAGGTCGGAATCACCCGGTATTTCCCCATTCAGGGAACCCGGACCAGGACCCAAGTTTGGAGGAAGCCATGCCCTTATTAAGGGCATGGCTTCCTCCAAACTCATAATGAGGTGAACACGTTGGATTGGTTGCTGCTGGGGTGTCGATCCCATGGCACGTGGGTCAGCTGGGCTCCTCTCATCAGAGTGAAGGTCAGGTCAGCAGAGTTTGTTTTTCTATCTATCTAAGCTCTGACAACATGATCTGAGGGCTTGAGGCATATGGCAAGCATACAATTTGGCATGATTGGGGGTGCTTTCAAAGTTCACTGACAGGTTATATGGACGTTCTACCCTCTGCACCCAAACAATCATAAAACACAATGCTCCAGACCTAGGTGCCCTCCTTGTTTGTTTTTCTTTTTTTTTTTCTTTTCTACCTGATGCCTCAGGATACGGATGGACATGGGTTATTTTTTATAGAGGATACATTGGTGTGGAGAATTAGTGCTATTGTGGGTGTCCTCGTTTGGTTACTGCAAGGGGTCCGATGTTTATCTGTATCAAAGAGCAGAGAGGCATGGGCCCAGTGGACTGTGGCTTGGTGGTTGGGGGTCGAGGGAGCACAGGCAGGTTAGTGAAGATGGATGTGTTCTTGGGCTGAGGCCTGCTCCGGTCTCACATAGGGGGCCTCATTACGACCCTGGCGGAACGGGTTAACAGGAGCCACAAAAGGATGCAGACCTGTTAAACCCGTTCCGCCACATTACGAGGTCCCCTCGCGGGACACGGTAAGCACGCCTGGTAAAACCAGGCGTGCTTACTGGGTCCCGTGAGGGGAAGAGGGAGCAAACAACGGACCACTCGTAATCGGCCTGTTGTTTGCTCCCTCTCCCATTCCCATTCAGCCCTATGGGGGCTGAAATGGGAATGGGGAAGGTTCCGGGTCCGGGTTCTTGGAGGGAGGAATTACCGGGCCCTCCGAACTCGGAATGGCCCGGTAATTCCTCATTCTGGGAACCCGGACCCGGACGCGATTTCTGCGGCAGCCATGCCGCCAATAGCGGCATGGCTACCGCTGAGGTCGTAATGAGGCCCAGGGCAGTGAGCTCATCTTCCCGGGCAATACTACTTTTTTAACAATGAATAGCTGGACTTCTGTGAGAACATGGTTTGTGCAGAGCTGGCAGGAGGCAGAGGTGGCTTGGGCTGTCTGTGCGATGCGCTGGGGATAGGCAGGTTTTTAGAGATCATTTTCGTGGCTAGTTAAAGATAGCTTCTAGTGTGTCACAAAATGGAGTCTCTGAGCTTCAATAAGGCTTGTTTACACATTTGTCTTTTGTTTGTGGTTACATGTTGGTTAAAACAGATTACACACAGGAGGGAGGGGGCTTCTGCCCCCTTTAGTATGAGTGAGATTTATCCAGCGCAGGAACGATAAGGGGGGCAGAAAAGACCAACTCTCCCCAAAAACTGCCCTCGAGTTTGATGCTGTTTTTATCATTGTCTCCATTACACCTGCCGACATATTCGATTCCCATGCTGACTTAGCTGATGGGCAAACAACTAAAAGGTCGCATTTCCTATAGACATACTGGAAATGCTTTATCCACTTGCCCTCTGCAATCACATTACTTTGCTGATAGCTTTGTGTAATTATTTCCCAAAGGTTCCTTTCATCTTTTTAAACCAGGGTCTCCAGCATTTTAATTCCATCCTTCTGCATCAATATAAATCTATAACTCTTCATCCAATTTTTATTCTTTTGCTTCAGACTCTTAATGGCCACCGACCCCATACCCTGGAACAGACCAGATTCCCTCAACAAGCAAATCTCTCTTATAAGCTCTCTCTTTTTATCTTGGACCATTGAAGAATAAGTATGGGATCTCTTATTCCCCCCCTTAGCATAGCCCTGTGGAGCCTTTTTAAAACTGTCAAAAAATGCCTCGAAACAGTTTGGAGTAATCCAAACGTTCCTTTGCCCGTCAGAATATCATGCCAGGAAATCCTCTCTATAGTCTTGTAATGATTTACCAAACACAAAAGAAACAAACTACAAAACATTGGCAACGTAAATTCTCATGTCAGTAAGTAAGTTGGGGTTCATATTTGGCTGAATGTGTTGATACTCTGAACTGAGCAATCCAGTTAGGTTTCAGAATGACCAAACAATAAACAAAAACCTCTCCAATAATATTCATTGTATTCACCTTTAAACAGGGTTTGATGTGTTATTCATTTGCTCAAAAATCTTAGGCCTCATTGCAGAGCCGGAAACTAAAAACTATTGCTGCAACCGAACGGCCGCCTCCACCTAACTTCCAACGTCAACATAGCTTTTGCAATGAACACAAATGATGCGTTTACAAGTGTCTTAAATATGAGCCCATTGATATGTCTACTTCTTCATACAGTCAATGCCATATCTGAAACCATAATGCTAATGAAGGCTGTATAATTTCTAAGAGGAGCATAAGTTAAAAAGCCTTATTGTTACTTCAACAAAAGCACTATGAATTCACAAACTAAATGTTGTGAAAATCTCGAAATGCATACCTTTGCTCTGATGTTGACTCTTAAGAAGCTGCATCATCAACATTATTTGAAACCATAAAATGCACCTCTCCCAGAATCTCTGCCACCGAAAGTGAAATGTCTAGCAAAGACTAACACTATCACATAGTATTTGTTAGGTGTTGCATTTAGCTCACCTAATCATGTTGTAGATATTGTACATATGTAACATGTCATGTAATAATACAGTGCATTGTTTGAGATCAAATGTGTGTTTACTTTTACCTGCCTTGTGTATCTGGTTACTCTAGCAGGCCAGAATGTACATCTGGTTGCTGGGGTGATGGCTCCAAGTTCCATGTTCCAACCTTGGGTATAAAATATTCTTCCCACACCCTAGGAAGGCAGTTGCTAGAGCTGTTAAGGAGAAGGGCCTCACACTGCATAACTTAATAAAACTCATAAAACACCTTATCCTGTGTCTTCATTCCTGTGGTGGGTTCTCACAGATTTTGTCGACAAGCTTCTGAACCCTTGGGCCCTTCTGCCTTCTTTGTCTTTCTGTAGGTGCCCTGCCTGCCTCTCCAGAGAGATTCCTGCCTGCCCTGTGTAGCATAGGGAGCATTAAACATGCTCCCCCTGTATGGCCTGAGGAAGCATCTGTGCTCTTCTCTGTGCCCTGAGCTTCAGGTTGCCCAAGTGCCATATCGGAGGAGGCGAGCTGTTGCTGCGTTATTGGAAAATGCCACAATCTCTGGCAGCTGCTTTTGCTGTTACCGGTATAGAGAGCATTTGTGCTGTGGATCACTGCACTACACCAAGGTACCTTAGAGTACACATTTTTTGAAGGAAGAGCTTCACCAATGCTTTTTTTGAGCCCCGATCAATCTTCTGTGCTGATGTTGGAGGAAAGGACCTTCAACGTCTTTATGTCACGTGCATGGGGCAGGGATCCATTATTCTTGCTGTTGTGTTGGGGCACATTAGTATTGCCTGTGCCACACATCACTTCTTTGTCTCAGTACTTCTTTGGATTTTGGAACTTGGACAACAATTGAGCACTTTTGAGAGTGTTGGAAGGAATCTTTTGGGATTTTTGTTTTATCTTCTCAGCTGACATATTATTTGGAAGCGTTACTTGTATTTGCTATTTTTATTACATTTATCTGGAAATATGAGAAATTTGCTGCAGTTCCTTCTAACTCCTGGGGAACCAACAGTGAAATAGGGCACCGTGAAGGAGGATTTACAGGACTAAGGACCTCATTACAAGTTTGTTCAGGAATCAGCAGTAAATCCACTGCAATAGAATTTCCGTTACCGCTGTGTTGTGCAGCGGAATTACTGCTGTATTCCAAAATGGCAGATGCACACACACAGCAATCGTGGTAATGGTAGTTCTTCTCACCGTGGATGAGGTGGAATTACCTCCACAAATCAGCAGAATTAACGTTACTGCAGCGTAGAACAGCGGAATGTCTGCCTATGGAAATTCCGCCAAAGGAAATTCTGCCAACGGAAAAACGTCACCGCTGTAAAAGGAAGCACAATAGCGGCCATTTTGGAAAACACAATCCATTGGATATCACATCACAGGTGTGCCATCCAAACCCACTCACATTCAAAATCATGTCTGGAGGAATGAGGAAAAACAAGGTTCCCTATATTAGGCTGTAAGGATATTTGGCGTGTTACAGCACAGAGTACAGCACTACTACACAGGTAGCAATTTTTTTTTTGCAGCACCACCACCACAAGGGTATGGTGCATTGCTATATGTGTTACCAAATTAACAAGAAAAGACAGGCTATTCAGTCAAAAACGATTTTAACATATAAGATGCAAATCTATTCTTACAGTTAAAAGCACACGTGCTCATTTAAAAATGCACACTATTTTTCACCTGAAATGCCTATGGTGCGAGAGACACATTTGAAAATAACAACTAACCTTACTGATAACTAACCTGACTAATGAAACATAATCCACTAATAAAAATGTGTCTCCACTGCAGAATTAGGCCTATTCTGAAAGTGAACTTTTAAACGCACATCCATTTTTTTTTTGTTCTCTCTGCTGCCCTGTCCATATAACTACAGGAAGCAAATGGGCTCGAAAGAACAGGAAATCAGTTGGTTACAAAGTATTACTATAAAAATGAGCCATTGTGTAGAGAAGGAGGAGATGGCGTGATTAATTCTGATTGGAGCAGCGTCATAGCAAGTATCATGCTAGAGGGAGTGATCAGGTTTTTGCTGGGGGGAGTTTGAGGAAGAAGAAAGGCAGTCAAGATTTGGCAGAGCTGGGAGGAAGACCTTTTCCTGGTTGGAGCATTCCTATCTGCAAAAGCTGAGAATTCCAGGCAATGACCCCGGTTTGAGAAGGAAAGGCGATCCTTTTTACTGGGGTTAATCTTTAAGGGAGCCACACTCAGAAAGAGAACAGCTAAAGAAAACTTCACTGAACAGATAAGGTAATTACATAAGTGTGGGAGCTTAGTGTGTACGAGAATATGCAGTCAGTGTAGGATTCCTGTGCATGCCTTAATCAAATGCTAATGTTGCAATTTGAGTTCTGTTCTCCGCCACTCTCTTTGCAGTGTGTCATAGACAAAGCTGTTACTGTGCTGTTTTAGTTATTTCTGTAAAGAGTGAGATCGTGTTTAAATGCAACTTTTATAATACAGAAAAATATTTGAAAGCAGACGGGTGGTGTGTCTTCTATTTACCAATACAGTGCTGACGAGGGGAGATTTTTAAACAGTGCAATTGTCATTTTGCATGATCAGATTTAGTATGAACAGTTGTGAGTGATTGTAGCATAGCTTGTTGGAGGTACATGAGCCAACGGGAAGAGAGACTCTCTGGACATAATTCCCTACCGTATATAAGGTAGTGGAAATTACCACATATAGCTCTCTGTCGTAAATAAGTCAGTGAGATTGCCCATGGTGGCACACTAACACTAACACTGAAAATGTGGTATTCCTGAAATGTAGGCCTGAGGTCTCTCTAGTGATTACACGAAAAATCTAAGCAAAGATAAGGGATTCTGGACATTGGGGCCACCAATAAAACAAGGGAATAACGCTCACCAAAATACCACCAAATACGCATACCAACCACGCACACCAAATATGCATGTCTGGGTGCTGAAATAATGCATGTCCACTGTATTATTGTTGTACAGGGCCCAATCTGAATACGAGGAGTGATTATTGCTAAGTTATATTTCGGCGGTAATAAAATACCGTCAGGCCCCAAATCTCCACAAAATACCCTACATATTTATGGTGCGTTGCAGGCCGGGAAAGTGATCATAGAGTACCTACTGGGCGTGGCAAGCGTGTCTCACACTGCCATTTGCACATTAAAGGGAACCCATTTTATAATAGCAGTGTGCCACTAAAAACGAATTTCAGAATGTCACAAAGGGAAACCACATTCTCAGATCTAGTGCAATATTTAGAGGCAAAGTTGTTTGCACATGGGAATTGGTCATCGAATAGCACGTTGGAATGGAGTAACCGCATTCAGGGTGAGGTGCAGAAAGAAAAATTAGACAATATTTTTGCAGAAGGCAGCATAATTCAGGTCTGCCTTACAAGATTATTGAATGCAGCCGATAAAAGTGCAGAGAAAGACTGTTTAATACGGCTATGCGGCAAAATATGGTTTATTTTAAACAAGTCCCTGCGAATGCAAGAGAATGATACTCAGCTAATTAACAGGTTAAAGACTGAATTAGAGGGGGCAAGTAAAAATCAGGAAATGTTGAGAGCAGAATTGGATGTATGCCAAAAAGACATGCAATTAAAATGCAGAGACCTTGATACTCAGTTATCCAAAAGCAAGAAACAATTTGAAGATAGTGAGCAAGAATTGGCACACTTAAAAGCCTTAGTGGATCACATTAGGCAGGATAAAGATGAGGTTGTTTCAGAAATGCAGATTTTACAAAAAGAACATTGTGAAAAAGAAGGTGATCTCCAGAGTGCAGAACAAGAAATGATTAAAATGATTCAAGAAAGAGACAAGAGAAATAAAGAGTTCAATGAATGCCAAATGCAAATGTGCGACATGCAGGAGGTGATTAATAAAATGAGTGATGAAAATAATTATTTGCAAAATGAAGCAACCAGACTCCTTAAAAAGTGTAAGGACTTAGAACAGCAAATGTGCATTCCCAGGTCCCAGGAGAGGCGGCAGGGTACCACATTCAATGGAGTGGAGGTGAATTCTAGCTCTGCCCAAAGAGCTAGTGCTCCAGTGACTGGGCCGGTGACTGAACTTGGTTGCAGCGCCCTTGGGGGATTTGATACTCCCATTGGGGGCAGCCACCAATCTCATACACCTGAAAACAGGATTGAATAACAAAATAGTGCAATTCCATGCATTGCAACAAGTAGCCCCATAAAAATAATGAAATCCATTAAAGCCCTGATCAAACCATTTAAAAAGGGAGGTGAATGCTGCATTGAGGATCACTTAGAAGCGGTGCATGACAGTTTTAAAGCACTCCAGATACCTAAGGAACAGTACAGACAATATTTTCATTTAACTTTAGATGCCCCGACGGCCAGCATCATAAGGGGATTAAATGAACAGCAGAATATGACATGGCTGGAGTTTGAAAAAGAAATTAGGCGTCATTTTTCTCCTTTTCAGTCATTGCAGGAGGCAAAGAAAGTCGCGTACACAATTACTGCTGGACCTAATATATCCCCTCGCCAATTGTTACAAGACTTAAAAAGAGCATTTTCTCGCTTTGATGTATCTTTTGACTCAAATTCCAATGAGTTTAAAACTGCATACTTCTATGGGCTACAGAAAGACATCATATCCCAATTGGTCCGTGAATTTGACCGTGACAAGTCCCTTGAATGGATTGTACATCAAAGCACAAAACTATATGAGGTACTCTATTGTCAGGGTAGAGAAAGTGATAAAATGAAAGATACTAGACCTAAATCTAAAGAACCCTCAGCCACAGTAATGGAAATCAGGTCAGCCAAAAGGTCCCTTGAGTCTGCTCAAAGCCAAGGTAAAAATAATGTGACACCTGAACAAAGGGGTAATCAACAAAGATCGCCATTTCCTGTACCAATGTTCCAATCACATGATCCTAGTAATAGAGAGAGCTACATCAGCCCTAGGTATTTAGGGGACAGACCCCGGGTAGGATACCGACCTGATATGGCAGGTATGAACAATAACCAGAGACAAAATCAAGATCAAAGAAATGATGGTCCCTACCAGTCATTGGGGACACAGAGCAGATTTGATCCCAGCACCATGATATATGGTAATCAGGATAGGCCCCGATATGTGGATCGATTTACTGATAATGGAAATCAACATAGGGGCCAGTACCCACAATCTGAGAGACAGGACATGAGGCAAAACGTGAACTACAGTCCACGCCAGTACAATGATTCCCCACCAGGGGACTATAATCAAAGGATGGGTGCAACCCGCTCCCCTCCACAAATGAATCAAGAGTTCAGAAACCATCCCAACCGACATCAATCACCTGAGAGGTATCAGAATAGATCCAATCAGGGGGAAAACAACCAATATCGACCTAGGCCACAGAAAGAGGATCCTAGAGAGATGGAAAGGTTCCAGTGCCTTGAGGCCCAAGTGAAAATGTTAGCTGAGCAAATAGGAAAGCTCTATACAGCGCAAAAACAACCTTCCAAAGAGGGGGCTGATGGCCATAGCAATGACCGGGGGGCTTCCGAAAAGTGACTAAGTACTCATGATAACTGCAGTGCCAAAATGACAGATTGCTCTGATATAATTTTGCATAACGACTCTGAGATGCCTAATGGATTAAAAATGAAAGTACCAGTAAATGAAATTGTGACAGAAAGTGCAAATACTTCTAAAAAAGAGGTACGGTTTAACTTAGAGCTAAATAAAACAGTAAAGATTTGCACAAATGAAAAAGAAACATTAGGAATTCCAAAAGAACAAAGGGACAGATTTAAGAAAAATGACTCATGCATGGGGAATACCAGTGAACAGGGAGTAAGTGGGGATGCCATAGCTCCTTCCCTGGGCAAGCAAAACAATGACCAAACACAGACAGAAAAAGGAAATACTCACAAGGAGGGTACAAGTCAATCACCTGAAGAATTCTTTGAACCACATATTTCTGAAGAGGCTGAAAGGGCTGGTATCACACTAAATGATCACAAATGCACAGAATTAAAAAATGACAAATTGCTGAATGATGTTGTTACACATGTTCAGTTGGAAGGTTGTAATGTGGTCTCTGATGTTACCCAGATGGATGGGCGAACAGTGGCCACACTCCAAAAAACCTCTGAACATGGAGAAATGAATAAAATCTCTCGCACAGAAATGGGTAAAAAGGAGGGAAAAATGTCTTTTCATTTACCAATGTGCTTAGCCAAAAGTGAAAAACACCTGAGAAAGGTGAGCCCTGAAATCAGTAAGAATTCACATTTCTTATGTATATTAGAGGAAGTTGAGGACAGATATTATGCACCCATCACTGTAGAAGAAAAATGCCACACCTTTGCTATGATTGACACTGGCGCACAGGCCACAATTATGTCCAAGGAGCTGGTAAAGAGTATCAATGAAGGGAGACCTCCACAGAGTCAGATCACAGTGAAGGAAAATCAAGGCCCAGTGCATAACTTTAATGGGGAGGAGGTGCCCATCATAGGTGTAACTGAGGTTGACATAAAAATAGGAAAGCACAGAATGAAACAAGAGGTATTGATCACATCTATTTGTGAAATTCCATTTCTGATGGGGACAGATTGCCTGAAAAGATTGTCTCCTCTCATAGATGGGGTGAATGGAGTGCTGTGGTCCTTAACCAAAAAACCATTGAGGTCTAAGAAACTAAAATCACAAAACAGCAATATAAATGAATGTCACACCGTTGCCAAAACAAATGATGCTGTGGAGGTATATCTCCAGAATAGCTGCATACCTAGTGTCACTGTCATATTAATGTGTGAAGACAAAATGCAGAGCGACAATGAAAAACTACCTGTACAAATATACATGGACCCAAGGAAAGATTGGCAGACTGCCATAGATGAGCACACATTATGTTTTTATCTAAAAGAGAAAACGTGCAAACAGAATATTGCTCCTAAAACAGATTCAGAAAAACACATTACCACTCTGGCAGAAATACACATGGAAGATGAGCAACCATGGGTTCATGTTGGTATAAATGATTATCTTAAAACAATAAAAGCCACTTTAGCGCTTGAACATGAAAGGAGTTTCATTAATGAGAAATTGTTGCAAAAAATAATGGAAAGGGAGGAAATCCCGAAATTTAGGATTAAAAACCAATATGTTTCTGGGTTGGACAGTCCAGACTTTGAAAACCGAATTGCAGGCAGATGCATGCTTAAAATTAGCATTGGGCAGAAAACAATTTACCATAATGTCTGGATAATGAGTGGAGCACAAAATGAATTTTACATGGGAATTGACATCATGCACAGAATGTGTATGGTGTTAGATTTCCTTAATCAAAAAATATGGTCACGCCTAGGTGGTCCGGCACCTGAATTTGAAAACAAAAGAAGGGCTTATCATTGTGCACAACTGGTTCCTTATGCAATCGAATTACAAATGAGGAAAAATACTATTATTCCTGCATTTACAAAACAGTTTGCAATAACACTGAAATGCAAAAATGGACAGCAGATGAAAGGCTCTGATGCATTTGTATGCCTGAATGAGTCCATAAAACAGCAAGGCCTGGATTATGAATACATTCCATTGGTAGACATTGGTGAGGGATCTGTAAAAATCATGGTAAATAATAAAGGTTGTCAGGATATTCATTTAGAGGAAAACTCCCCATTAGGAATGGCCATACAAAAATCACATTATACGGCAGATTTAAATAACATGGTGATTGGGAATATTCCTGAAAAATATGTAGATGCCAAGGGCGAGTTGCCAGAACACCTGGACTCTCAGCCCAAAGGAATATTTAAAATTCATTCTGTGTATCCTTATGATTCAAATGAGACGGTGTGCTGCCATCAAGAGGATTGCATAATATTTAATTTAAATGAAAATGAAACAGAAAATCAGCCTATTGAAGTGGAAGCTGATATGCCAAAATATTTAAAAGTGGCAGCTTTACAAAAAGACACAGCCACACAGTTAGAAGAAAGCGCCGAGATTCCCTTACCAGAAGATTTTCCAGAATTTTCAAAAATGGTAGAAGAGCAGGTCTCCTTAGCGGATGCATGTGAAAGCGATAAGGATAGGGACAACCTGAGGGAAATATTTATGGAGTTTAAGGATGTATTTGCAAAAGATGCTTATGACTGTGGTTTAACTGATTTACATGTGGCCACACTACCAGAAGGGTGTAGCAGAAACCCAGTGTTTGTACGCCAGTATAGACTACCGCTGGCATGTTTAGAATCATTGGCAGAGATTATTAAAAATTTGGAATCACGGGGAATCATCAGGCCCATTCATATCACATCCAATACACCTATTTTAGGTGTATTGAAGCCAAATGGTCAATGGCGGCTATGTGCAGACTTGAGAGAGTTAAATAAAAGAGTACCAATATCTAGATGGCCACTGCCATTCATTGATCAGGGCCTAGCTCAGATACATGGTTCAAATGTATTTACCACATTAGATCTCACCTCTGGATATTGGTGCGTGCCATTGGCAGAGGAGATACAGAATTTATTTTCCTCTACATTTGACAGGACTCAATATGCCTGGCTTAGAGCTCCGTTCGGGTACATCAATAGTGGGAGTGAATTTGGCATATTTTTGAGAAAGGCCATGCCGGATGCAGCGGAAAGAGGAACAATAGTTTATGTGGACGATGTCCTGATAAAAAATGAAAGTTTGAAAAGCCATTTTGATGAAATAAGACATGTACTTGGCCAATTGCAGAAAGCAGGCGCCAAAGTATCGTTGCAAAAAGCACAATGGTGCAAGAAAAAAGTGAACTTTCTAGGACATGAAGTGACTGAACATGGGCTAAATCCACAAAGGAAGAAAATAGAGGCCATACAAAGATTAAAAGATCCTAAAAATGTGAAAGGAGTAAAAAGTTTATTAGGGATGACAGGCTATAACAGAAAGTTCATTGAAAATTATGCAGAAATCACTCAACCATTGACTAAACTGCTTAAACGGAATACTCCCTGGAAATGGGAAAGCGGGCAGTCTGATGCAGTGGCTAAATTAAAGGAATGTCTTGTAAAGGCACCATGTTTAGCATACCCCATAAAGGACAGGGATTTCTTTATAGAAATAGGTTTTTCTGAACATTGTATGTCAGCAGTGTTATCACAAAAACACGATTTGAATCACAAAACCATTGCATATGCAAGTAAGGCATTTTCCCAAGTTGAAATGAAATTTAATGAATGTGAAAAGGCCCTATTAACCACTGTGTGGGCGCTACAACATTTCCGCCCCATTGTTCAGGGAGAAAAGGTGATTATTGAAACAAATCATCAACCTTTGCAATTTTTAGAGAGTAAAAGAATTAGATCAGGAAATCTAGCCCAATCCAGAATCACTTAATGGACGCTGGCATTACAAGGTTTTCCCGTAGAAGTGAGATATGGACAAAATAAAAAGAGCCCAATTGCTCAAGGGTTAGCTGACTTACATGACTGTGCAGCTGAACAAATACCAAATGAAATGGAAGTGGAAACTAGTTTGCAAGAATTTGAACAATCACCACACAAAGCTTTTGATGAAAAAACATGCAAGGATTTGCCAACTGTATATGTGGATGGTTGTGCTTTTCACATTGAAAATGACAGTAATAAACAATTAGTGGCAGGAATAGGAAATGTCTGGTTGAAATGTAAAGGCGTTCCCAGTATAGGGCTGAGGATTGGAGATAGGAGCAGTCAGGTGGCGGAATTGGCAGCCATTTATAAAGCAATTGCTACTGCAGTTGATAAAAAGTTCAGTGAAATTGTCCTGGTGACTGATTCTGACTATGCACGGAATAGCTTTGTGGAGTATTTGCCTGGTTGGAAACCAAGAGGCATGGTTACATATAACAAAAAGCCACTTAAGCATGGAAAAATGATACAAGCCATAGACAAATTGGTGTCAGAGAATGAGTTAACAATATACTGGAGAAAAATTTGTGGGCATTTAAAAACACCAGGAGAGGATAAGGAGGGAAATGATAAGGCAGACCACCTGGCTAAGATTGGGGCTGTGATGGGAGAATTGCTACCTATTGATTATTTAATGGGTGAAATACAAATTGACGCAGTCACACGTTCTAAAGCACCAAAGGAGGTAGATCAACCGGTGGTGCAGTGGAGTCATGACACGCCAGACCAAGATTTGATTGAGGCACAAAAGAATGATCAAATTTTGGGAATCTATTATAATCATTTGATAGATCCTGAACAAAATCCTTTAACAGAAAATGATTGTATGGGAAAAGAAGAGTTGAGGGTGTTATTAAAGAACAAAACACAAATTAGATTACAGGATGGCCTTTCATTCAGAGGACTAATGCTACACCATGCACATGATGCCATAACTGCAGGCCATAGAGGTTCACAAAAAACATTAGAAATACTAAAAGATTATGCTTACTGGCCACATATGTCCCAAGATGTGGAATTATATACTAGAGGATGTCTAGTATGCGCCCAATTTAAACCTGCTTCACCAATGCATAGAGCACCATTGATGAAAAGAGGCCTAACTCTCCCATGGTCAGATTTGCAAATAGACTATGTAGGTCCTTTAAAAAGGTCGAGCAGGGGACACCGTTATATTTTGAGTGTGGTATGTTTGATGTCGAAGTGGATTGAATGCATTCCTGCACCAGATTGTAGTGCGCAAACAGCAGCCACATTGCTAGTGAACCATGTGTTCTCAAGGTTTGGGTTGCCACAAAGAATTGAGTCAGACAGAGGAAGTCATTTCACAAGTACTCTAATGAGTAAGGTATGGAAAATACTAGGTGTGAAAAGGAAACTACATATCGCATATCGGGCGGCGTCTTCAGGTACAGTTGAAAGAAGCAATAGGTCTGTTGTGTATATTTTAGAGAAATTTGTGGCAGTAGCAGGTTCCAGCTGGGATTTACGTTTACCGTTGGTTTTGATGGCAATCAGATCGACTCCTGCCAAAGCAACAGGTGTTAGCCCTCATGAGGTCTTGACAGGTAGGAAAATGGTGTTACCACAACACCTACTATACAGAACACATGAGCAAACTCTTGTGAGTGCATCCACAGTTCATGAATATATTGATGAACTGAGGAGGCATTTGCAACATGCATTTGCTTTTGTGCAGAGAAATCTGGAAAGAGCCGCTGACAGTGAAAAGTCTTATTATGACAAAAAGACATCAGTAAAGGAATACAGTGTAGGGGATCAGGTGTACAAGTTTCATTTTGGAAAAAGTAAACAGAAAAATTCTAAATTTCTAGCAGCCTGGCAGGGGCCATTTCGAATTATAGATAAGGTCTCTCCTGTGGTTTATAAAATTTTGAAAAATGAAGGTGAAACAGCAATAGAGCAGTTTGTCCATGTAAATCAAATCAAACCATGCCATCCCAGACATGAGATCAGGCAGCTTGAGCATGTAGAAACAGATAAAGTCCCTTGAACACAAAAAGAGAAAATAAATGGGTGTAATCAGGAGGCAGTGACAAAGAAGTTAAACAAAAAAAAAAGTTGATTGTTATGATGGTACATAAACACTGTAATATATGTAAAAATATATAATATAAATAAATAAATAAATAAATAAATAAATGCACATATAATGGAAGCTCATGGTTGGTGTGCAGAGAGAAAGTGTGTTAAATATTGAATATCTGCTTGTTTTCTTTTAACTTGTGTTTCATTTCAGGAAAAAAAAAAAAAAAAAAGAAAATGAAATATTTTTACCAAGCATGTTTTATTTTTGGCAAAAGGATGAAGTTAGTATTATGCTATGTACTTAATTTGTTTATTTTCTATTTTGATTTAGACAATTAACATTATTTGGTCGGAGGTTCCGGGATCAGAGCCCACGGGAGAGACGATGGAGTCCTGGAGCCCACGAGGACGGATTCCGGGAAAGCCCCAAAGAGGGGTGAAGACCAAGGCTGCAAAGCGATCAGCATTGAAGATGATACCGATGATATGGTTAATGATGATGATATTTGGAGGGATCTTCAAGAATTCAGAAGCACAGGTTGTCATTGAACCTGGACCAGCATCTGGTATCGCGGTGGAAGAGGCACCAGGGTTCATCATGAGTGATAGAAGGATGATTTTCCAAAATATATACATACCGTTAAATCCTGAGATTTTGATTGAAAAACACTTGAACAATACCGGAATTAAGATTGAACAGACTAAAGAGTGGCTGGAAATAAGAAAAGAGGACGCTAAGCAGTCAATAAGAGATATATTAATGTAATTGGAAAAAACATTCGTGAATTCAGCAGACATTAAGAAGAAGAGAGGAAAGAGAGGTGCGGTGATGCTCGCGATATCAATGGTAATGTCTATAATTGGAGCAATAATAGGTACCACAATATCAACAGCCAATTCTATTTCGGTAGGAACACTGAGTACTAAAGCACAACAACTGAGTATTGACCTAGAAATAATACAAAAAACGTTAGATGGAATTAGAGGGGGACTGGATGAACAAGTAAGATTCATAAATGAAACTGCAATCATTCTAAATGAACAAGCGGATGTAATGCAACGGGCGACTAAAATAATACTTAAGCATGACAGAACTTTAAATGAAATATTGAACATAATGAGTCCTGTTGATAGACTATTAACGAATTATATGAGAGAAGTTCAAACTGCAGTTTCACAATTGATTCAAGGACATATTCCCTTGTATTTTGTTTCGCAGGATATCATTCGTCAAATGATAGAAAGATTGACCAGGAGGGAAATTGACATAATACAGGTAAAAATTGCATTCGAAATGGGGAATGCAATGCTGTTATATGTGGACTTGGAAAGACTAGAGATCGGATTTTTGCTATGCATCCCATATGTAGCCCCTGAACTTATTTATCAAACGAAGTGGGTACACAATGTGGGATTTTGGCAAGAGGACAAATTCATTAAGATTAAGACTCCAGAAGTGGTGGCATTTCAGTCATGGGAACCTGAAGTTTATTTAATACCAAACCTGGAAACATGTGTAACATTTAAAGAACAAAATTATATGTGTCCAGGTAAACCGTTTGTTCCTGATACCACAGATGCTAATTGTGGTTTGAAATCTGACCCAAGTATATCAGAGGGATGTGAAGTGATTATTAGTAATATGGGGAGTGAAGAAATGGCACAGGCTAAGATGGTCAGAGGTAAATGGTTGGTCAGCACCTGTTTAAAGAACATGACGGTAGTACATTTAAACCATGGAACATACGTGGTTAAACAGGTGAAATATAATGTTTTTTATTTACAGGTTCCAAAGGATGCAATTGTGTCAATTGGGGGATTAACATTGTTTCATGTAACAAATGATGTTTGGGAAAGCCAAGTGGAAAATATCGATTTTTTTCAAAGGGATACTTTTCCAATAGATCCGGATGTGGAATATTTATTGAATCACAAAGAAAGACATGTTATAAAAATGAATTTGAGAAAAAACAATATTACAATTAGTAATCTGGGCATAATAGAAGTGGAAAGATTTAAGTGGGGGACCTGGGGGGAACGCTCAATAGTGGGTTTGGCTATCCTGGTGCTAATCATGGGTGGATGGTTGATTGTGCTATCAGTAAAAATGAAAATGTTACTGATTTTACTAGCTACGTCAGGAAGAGAAAGATATCCCAATACACATGCATTTTAAAAGAAAAAAGAAAGAACAATTTGTTTTTAGGAATTGGCTTGGATTATAGCCAAGTTCTAAAAACAAAATGAGGGTATGTAAGGATATTTGGCGTGTTACAGCACAGAGTACAGCACTACTACACAGGTAGCAATTTTTTTTTTGCAGCACCACCACAAGGGTATGGTGCATTGCTATATGTGTTACCAGATTAACAAGAAAAGACAGGCTATTCAGTCAAAAACGATTTTAACATATAAGATGCAAATCTATTCTTACAGTTAAAAGCACACGTGCTCATTTAAAAATGCACACTATTTTTCACCTGAAATGCCTATGGTGCGAGAGACACATTTGAAAATAACAACTAACCTTACTGATAACTAACCTGAATAATGAAACATAATCCACTAATAAAAATGTGTCTCCACTGCAGAATTAGGCCTATTCTGAAAGTGAACTTTTAAACGCACATCCATTTTTTTTTTGTTCTCTCTGCTGCCCTGTCCATATAACTACAGGAAGCAAATGGGCTCGAAAGAACAGGAAATCAGTTGGTTACAAAGTATTACTATAAAAATGAGCCATTGTGTAGAGAAGGAGGAGATGGCGTGATTAATTCTGATTGGAGCAGCGTCATAGCAAGTATCATGCTAGAGGGAGTGATCAGGTTTTTGCTGGGGGGAGTTTGAGGAAGAAGAAAGGCAGTCAAGATTTGGCAGAGCTGGGAGGAAGACCTTTTCCTGGTTGGAGCATTCCTATCTGCAAAAGCTGAGAATTCCAGGCAATGACCCCGGTTTGAGAAGGAAAGGCGATCCTTTTTACTGGGGTTAATCTTCAAGGGAGCCACACTCAGAAAGAGAACAGCTAAAGAAAACTTCACTGAACAGATAAGGTAATTACATAAGTGTGGGAGCTTAGTGTGTACGAGAATATGCAGTCAGTGTAGGATTCCTGTGCATGCCTTAATTAAATGCTAATGTTGCAATTTAAATTCTGTTCTCCGCCACTCTCTTTGCAGTGTGTCATAGACAAAGCTGTTACTGTGCTGTTTTAGTTATTTCTGTAAAGAGTGAGATCGTGTTTAAATGCAACTTTTATAATACAGAAAAATATTTGAAAGCAGACGGGTGGTGTGTCTTCTATTTAGCAATACAGTGCTGACGAGGGGAGATTTTTAAACAGTGCAATTGTCATTTTGCATGATCAGATTTAGTATGAACAGTTGTGAGTGATTGTAGCATAGCTTGTTGGAGGTACATGAGCCAACGGGAAGAGAGACTCTCTGGACATAATTCCCTACCGTATATAAGGTAGTGGAAATTACCACATATAGCTCTCTGTCGTAAATAAGTCAGTGAGATTGCCCATGGTGGCACACTAACACTAACACTGAAAATGTGGTATTCCTGAAATGTAGGCCTGAGGTCTCTCTAGTGATTACACGAAAAATCTAAGCAAAGATAAGGGATTCTGGACATTGGGGCCACCAATAAAACAAGGGAATAACGCTCACCAAAATACCACCAAATACGCATACCGACCACGCACACCAAATATGCATGTCTGGGTGCTGAAATAATGCATGTCCACTGTATTATTGTTGTACAGGGCCCAATCTGAATAAGAGGAGTGATTATTGCTAAGTTATTTTTCGGCGGTAATAAAATACCGTCAGGCCCAAAATCTCCACAAAATACCCTACAGGCTCAGGAAGCCCATATTCACAGATAACAAGCTCACTGTACTCGCTGAGCATGTGGTGTCCCACTCAGAGGAGTTATACGGGGCACACCACAGAAAAACAAGACACCAGCAAATACATGCTACATGTGATGGCCACAGAAACAAGGTGGTGGCTGTGAGCCATGTGCAACGTGAAAGTGATAAGATGTGGAAAAGGTGAATTGACCTTAAGGCCAGGTTAAGGAGTCTAATTTCCATCCACCGAAGGGAGACAGCAGCCACTGGTGGCAGGAGTGTGGAACCCCTCCAACTCAAACCCTGGAAGAAAAGGTTTGAATTGGCTCGAGCCATTTCAGCCTCCATAGAGATGGCTCACAAGCTGAATTGAGCCAAATCTGAAAATGTCTTCTTCAGCTTGAATTGGTTCAACCAATTAACGCAACAGGTCACTATGACTTGAACTGGGTAAAAAGATTCTACAATCCATGTGGAATTTAAGAAAGGATGGGGTAGATTCTCAAAACCGTTTTTTGAAACAAGCAATGAGATGCATCTTATCATTTATGCCCCCAAAAAATGTATGCCCTAAACTCAAAGGGAGTGTGAATGTGCGAATCAAAGATGCAGACATTCAGATGCTCATTAAACACCCTTTTCACATTTACACCAATAAAACGGTGTGTCTGCATATTTAAAAAAGAATGCCATATCCACAAATAGAATGTTCTTTGAAATATGCAAAACATAGTGAAATTCCCCTGTCCCTATCTGGAATAGATGCAAGGGAATGAGCCTTTCAAGCACTATTATTCCAACAAAATTGAACATCTGAGACAGGGTTTCAAGATTGCAGGTCACATGTTTAATATACAATATATATAAAAATAAAAAAACACTCGAGCGCACCTCAGTTCAAACCACTACCAATTTGAAGTGCCTGATTGGTTCACCAGGTTGCTTTTTTATGCAAAACTGTGCCTGCGTCAATATAGGTCATGTGTTATTCCTTTGCAAAAGATAATAGCGCAAATATGTTCAAACTGCATTCAGAATAATACACCTAATCGCAAGAGGGCAGGGCTAATTGCTTATTCGACTGATGTTTTTGCTATGTTAAGAATATTTACTTTGCTTATTGTAGGGCTTTGTGTGACACAGTTCATCCATGTCTCCTTGAAAAGCACCAAGTTTGTACAAATCATAAAGTGAAGCAGCAATGAAGCCTTTACTGTCAGAGCATCCATTCCAAGCTTGCTGTTTAGCTAGAGAGCTGGAAGCTGTGAGAGAAATAAAGGAACCTTTATAGAATACAGGTTTCTGCTTTGGGTAGAACCTAGATTGTACAGAGAGTAACGAGAAGAAAGCACACTATATTGTGAGATCTCACCACAGGAAAGGAGACACACATTAAGTCTTTATTAAGTTATGCAGTATGACACCCTCATCCTCAACAGCTCCAGCAAATGCCTTCACAGGGTATGGGCAGAACACTTTATAGCCAAGGTTGGAACCTGGAATTTGTAGCCATCACCCAAGCAACCAGATAAACATTCAGGGCTGCTGGAGGAGCCAGATACACAAGGCAGATACAAGTAAACAGATATTTTAATCCAAGCAATGCAGACATGCTACTAATCCAAGCAATGCAGACATGCTACACATGGACATGCTACACATGTGCAATATATACAACATAATGAGGTGAGCTATAAGCTATAAGCAACGCCTAACAAAGCTCCCTTCCATACATCCTATCAACAACTAGCACATTATTTCAGACTGGTCCCCTAGATACCATGCTCTTATTCCAAGCCTAACATCCTCTTACTGCACAGCATCTCTCAATACTCAACTCAGTGATCTTGCAAATCTGCTTTCTCGCTATCACCTTCTGCAACTCGGTAGAGGCATGCTTTATTTTCACTATCATACCACTCTTTCATCTGTTCATTCCTGATCAACAAACATTCGCTTAGTGCTTCCTTATCCCAGGTCACACATTCCATTCTCCCAAGCAAAGGAGGGCATACAGAAGTGGCTACCTTCCTTCTCCTTATTACATCAAAGGGGACTAATCTTGTTGTGGTCCGGGGAGGCCATCCTGTACATATATACAGTCTTTCTTATGTACTCCTCCCTCTCGCACAGCCATCCTAATGCTCTGCCTAAGAGTCCTATTACTTATCTCTACCACTCCATTGGTGGAGGGATGGAACAGAGATGTGTTGTGCTGTTCTACACCAATATTTCGCAAAAAGTATATCATGATATTTGAAGTGACCTGAATATCATTACCTGTCAACATCTTAGAAAACCTTCACGCTGAAATACCTTACCTAAAAATTCAACTACCACCCTCAAATCCACCTCTTGAACTGTCTTAATCTGACCCCATTTAGAAAATGGATCTACCAACACAAAGTTTAATTTCTACATCCCTCTCCTGAACACTGGTCCTAAAAGGTACAGTTCTACAAAACCACACATAATTCCGGAAAGTCGAGAGGTTTAAGAGGGTGAACATGCATTTTAAGCACATTATCCGAGCACAGAAAATCACTGCAGTTCTTCACAAGCTCCTCAACTTCACAGTCTAAACTAGGTCACCAGTAGTCTGTCCAGAGCCACACTTTTATCTGTACCCTCCCAACATGTCAACTGATTGATTTCTAACACCTGTGCACACTTGATTGATTTCTAACACCTGTATGCATTTACCTCCACCAAGAACGTGGAGCTAAATGCATATATGTGTTACAAATCAAGGCACAGGTGCACCAGAACAACACAGGAGGAGTACAAAAGGCCACAGCTACCCCAACCAAACATGCAAGCAACCGCATCCACAAGCAGACTTTGATTATGGGCTCCACAACCTGCGCTATGCATCCAGCTACAGCAGCATTCAGGACCACCGAAAGAAAGTAGACAGGCACCACAAAGGCGCAGGAGACGTATGCACCGGAGGGCACCCATACCACGTGTCCGCCCATCACCATGGACACTGACACATAGCCAATTAGTGACCTGATAACAATTGGACCCTCCCAACATCACAGAAATGCTCACCCTCACACAGTCAGAACTACAGAGTGCCATTGCCATCAGAACGTCCATCCGCCCCCCCCCCCCCAACCCCTACTGAAGCTTATGTCAGTCTTACACTTCTGCAGCATGGGGTGGATTCCAGCACACATTTGGGACACTGCATGGGATGGCACAGCCCACCTTCTCCAAGTTGCTGGAGCAATCCTGGATGCGCTCATGAGGCATGCCCATCTGCACATCTCCATTCCCATAACCCAATTAATCAGAGGTTGATAAATGAGTACCAACTACTTTGGTTGGGAATGATTGTATGTAAACAAGTGCTATGTACAGTGCTTTGGCAAAAGCACTATTTAAATAACAAATCATTATCAAATGCCAGGCCCATGGAAAAGGAATGTTATTACTGGAATTGTATTTCTTGTTGTAGATACTTGTGTATAGGCACGTTATAAATGCCTTTGCATATCATATCAGATAGTTACATATATGCAGGTAGGTTAGGTTGCATAAGGAGCTCCTTGAGGGAATAAGATTCCCTGTCTCCTAGAGAGGAGTCACCTCCAGTGAGTTCCCCCTTGCCCAGAACCCTAGGCAAGGTCTTGCAGAGCGGACTCACCTCCTAAGCCTGAAAGGGGGCTGCTCTCTCCTAGGGAGAAATGACAAATCCTTTTGATTCATCACGGATGACAGAGTTGAGGAACCATGTGCACTGGTGGCACATGAGGGCATACAAAGTGCATATGCTCTCATTGGCCAGTGAACATGCAGTTACCACTGCCTTCTCCAGCACTGGTGAGGAAGATGGTTCGAGTATGCCTCAGAGGTGGGGTGCAGCACAGTGGTGACATAAGGCATGCATTGACCAAACACCCACACCTGTCAAGCTAGCCCATTCAGCATCTGTGTCTCTAGCAACTGAGGCCAGTGACAAGCCCCTTTTGGTGGCACTGCTCTTAAAAGCAGTTGGGGTGGTGTCCCACTGGAAGCAAACTACACGCAAGGAAAAAGATTATGCAAAACAAGGGGGGGGGGAGTCTGGGAATCTCTCTACCAGCACGAACACAGCCCATGACCTGTTCTTGGGTGAGTAACCCCTGGGAGAGACTCTACCAAGTCTTTAGTTCACTGTCCCTTTCACAGAGAAGAAAACGTGCATCATAAGGTTTTTTAGGGAAATACTAGGCAATTCTCCTCTGAACAAGAGTACCAACAGCAACCCCATACACGTGTTTCAGCCTTGCTGGGCATCATCAGTGAGGTGAAGCTGCACCTCTCTAAGAACAGTGAGCAAGGGGTTCACGTCTGGATTGCCCTTTTAACTTAGGGTGAGACCCAAAGTTAATTTATGCAAAACAAGGGGGGTCTGGGAATCTCTCTACCCGCACAAAAACAGCCCAATGACCTGTTCTTGGGTGAGTAACCCCTGGGAGAGACTCTACCAAGTCTTTAGCTCACTGTCCCTTTCACAGAGAAGACATTTCCCTACATATCAGTCGTTGTCCTAAAAAGATTATCCCTCCCTTTTGCACTGAAATGACTTCATGTTACACTTTTCTGAAGGTGAGGTCTTCACAAATCATGAACACTTGCACCAGAGACATATTTGTATAAACATTTAATAATGAATTACATTTTTTGTAAACAAATAGTTCATATAACAAGGCAAGGCACAGAATATTAACTTGTTGACTTGTTAATTGATTAACATCTTGAAACATATACCTAACAGACATCAAAGGCGAAAAGGCAGTGTTTGCACCCTAGGGATATTTCACCACTGTGCATCTGTATATTTTCGTTGAATGCCACCAAGTCAAGAAAAACATAATGTGCTATAATATCTAGCACACGGGTCACTCCTTATAGAAAATGCTACTCAATAAATATGCTATTTAATCGTTTTAACCTCCTTCTCATGAGTTAACAATTTTCCCCGCTTTATAATTGTGTGGTACGTTGTGGTAAAGCAAGGTTTTTTGTCCTTTATGGGAGAACGACTAGTCAGCCAATGAAATCCAGTCTGATTATATGTCTGATTGAAAGCATGCATCTTTGGGCAGGATCCCATGGAAAATAGTGTGTGGCAAGGGTGGAAATGCTGTTTTTATTAGAGGCAGTCAAATATCAGTGGGACGATTAACTATTTAATGTTGATGGAGAACCTGGGATGACACATGGAGCACCAACACCATTCCCATCTCTATGTTGTTGTGCAGGGGAAAGGCATGAGGCGATCATGGGGAAGTGATTGGCCACAAAGGGGGGCTCCCACATACGTGAGAGTGACAGCAGTCCGTGGGAGAGATGAAGAACTTTAAGGGGTGGCTGCCAGTCAAAAAACCTGTGATTGTTAATGGGCAGCTACCCTGTGAGATACAAAACAAGTACCCAAAAAGGCAGGCCTCACCCTGTGGGAGAACCTGAGTACCTTAGGGGGTGGCTAGGTCCTGTGAAAAACCTGAGAATCCGAAGAGGTGGGTGCACACTGTGAGTATGCCAGAGAGCCCTAGCGGGTGGCTGCACTCAGTGAGAAAAAATTAAAAAAAAAAACGGAGAACCTTAAGGGGCGTTTATAGCCTGTGAAAGAAGCTTTGAAAAAAAAAAAAACAAGAACTTTAAGGAGTAGCAGCATCCTGTCGGAGAACGTCGTTGGCATCTAAGTGGTTGGTTTTACCTTGTAAAAAAAAAATGAGCACCTTAAGAGAGCTTTGCACCCTGTGGTCGAACTTGAAACATTTGTTGGGTGGATATGCATTGAGAAAAATACTGAGAACATTAAGGGGTTGCTACACCCTGTGAAATGACATGGACACTTTTGAGTGTATGATCAGGATGTGTAAGCATTTCTTGCGCCATAGTCAATGCAACATTATGTGCTAGAAAAGAACATGTCAGGGCCTCTAAATCACAGTCACATGAACTATACTTTTCTGTTTCAAATGTTCACTATGCAGCAATGCAAGGCTTCAACTGCAGTCAGAAACAATATCCCGTGTTGCACTAAAAACTCTCTCAGGCTGCAACCTTGTGGGGGTCTGCATAGCAATTCAAAAACAACTCACACAACTGGCAGGTTCTACTCAGACCACTTGCTGCACCAGTAATGTTAAGGGTCTTCATGATCCTAAGGGATGAAGTGTAAAATAGATAGACAGCATGTATCTGTGTGGCTGATCTATTTCTGATGACCTTTCCATATTCAAGATGGCTGGGCCACTGAGGATCTCTGGAAGGTGTCCTAAACATTTTTCTTTATTTAGTCTGCCCCACCAATGCTCACAAAGCTTTCAACATTTATGAATGGTGTTCTCCCCATTAATGTCACCATCTGCTTACCATGGGCTTGACAAGCCCTGTGTATTTGATTAGGTTTTGGGCTGGCCGGTGTTCCTTGTTTGTTCTGATTTCTTTCTTCAGTGGACTTTGCAGAATCAGGCATAGTGTCTCTTCCACAAGCTGCTTGTAGCCTTTTGCAGCTCCCCCGTCTTCCTCCCAGCTGACACCGAGTGACAACCATCTCATCTTTTTGCTTCAAGTGGTAGACACTGGTCTACAATCTAAATGAAACATAAACATCGCACATTCTTAGAACTGTCTGAGCTCATAGTGGAGCTTATACGCAATACAAATCTAAACCAGAACTTAAATGAGATACTTACAGTGTTATGCCTTGGCTCATCGTCATAACAACCTGCCTCACCAAACCTCTGGATATAGCACTTGAGTTGCTTCAAGTGTCACACAGGACTGTGTAAGCAAAAACAACTCTATGGGCTTCTTTACACTTAACGCCTGATTACGAGGTCCCTTTGCGGGACCCGACCTTAACGGCTGTTTTTTCCAGCCGCTAAAGTAGGGACCTGCAAAGGGACTTTGGTGCTAATAACGGTACCGCAATTTGCGGTACCGTTATTAGCGCCTTCCCCATTCCCATTGAGCCCTATGGGGCAAAAATGGGAATGGGGAAGGGCCATGGCGGCATGGGGAATTACCACCCCACCAACCTCGGAATGGGGTGGTAATTTCCCATTCCACCATGGGGGACACCGGCATGGACCATGGTGCTAATAGCACCATGGTCTACTACCTGGGTCGTAATGAGGCCCTATATCTTGCTCCCTAGCAGGGTTTCCAGTTTCTCACTACCTCTCTTTGCCCTTCTTACTACAACTACTCTAAATGCACTCGAGCTTATTGGGCCGTTCCTAAATAGCTTCTGCCTACCCACAGAAATAACCATACCTCTCTGAAAGCTGCCCAACACTGACAGAGAGCTCCAATCACATGTCCCCCTTTGGGCCATGTGGCTGGACTACCAACACACGTTTCCAAACATTTGAAGGCAGTTCAAGCTTGATGATTCATCAACATTTCACAACTTCAGAAATCCATCGACCACTGAATATCTGCAGATCACACGTGGCCAGTCAAAACATTCAGAATTTCCCTTGCCCACCAATAATTACCTAGCCCCACCTCCCAAACCCCCTCACATGGTATCCCATAAAAGGTGATGCTGACTGCTCTGCGGCCGAAAAATGCTAGCATCTTCACACGACCACCGTTTTTTGGAGGCAGACAGGAGATGAATGGCAACAAGTGTCTATACGAATGTTTCATCGCTTGGTGACTACGGGGAGGCAGAATCCCAGTGGCCCACCAGCTCACATGACATACACATGGTAAACGTGTGTCATTGGCTAATTACAAGAAGTAAACATCCACTAAAGGGAGGAAAATGCAAGAGTTAGTTAGATGCATGAGATTGTGCACAGTACCTGTAAGGGTGTGTCCAGAACATATTCTATGTTGTTGTGACGAGGCAGGAGAGCATCCGGGCAAATGTGGAAACATTTGGGTCAGTTCAGTGTGATATTGAGCATGATTCAAGTTCACCAGTGAGTGTCCCCAGTCAGCTGACTCCGAAATATAATATTTGGTTCAACTCGTAACTCGTAAATCGAGTGAGTGGGGCGTTTTTCTCTATGCAATCTTGAGTGCAAGTCAGCAGCTGACCCAGCAGACACAAGCAAGCCTTAATTAGAGAAGTTCTAGAGGTGTGTGAAGGAAACATGCCAGATTATACATTGCTTACAAGTTGTAGAGTTGAGGACACATTTAGGATAAAAAAGTGAACAGTTTAATAGACAATTTGACATATACCAATGCTGTGATTATGGTGTGCATACAATTCTACAAAGACTAAAGTACAGCACATCACTTCACTGGTCAGAAGAAAATATCTTGGAAATGGGATATACTTCAAGACAGAACACAACACAATGAGACATATTGAATAGGGCACACAAGGGCAGTGTTTTTTGTGACTACCGCCACACCACAGAGAGAGTGACATTGTGCAGTTAGTTTACCTTCATGCATATCAATGGCAGGGAATGGGATACATATGTCTGAAAGGCTACTTGCTGAGACGCAGGGTATTGAATTACAGAAAATGGACATTGCGAGACGCAGGGATTATAAATGTTGACAAACTCTAGCATGGTAAGATCATGTCAGAGGAGTCTGTCACAATGAGCACTCCTGAACTTCCTTGCATCATAAATTCACAGCCTTCCTAACACTCTCTCTTTGTCAGAAGGGTTCTGAAGGAGTTGCTAGGTCTGGAAAAGACCCGGGGCTATGCTGATGTTGGAACTGTTGGGACTGGGGGCTAGCTAGTCTTTTGGCTGTAGCTCCTGAGATTCTATCCGGGGCTACAACCAAAAGATCAGGGGCTATAGCCCCCTTACTCCCCCCCCTAGCAACGCCTGAAGGGCAAGGTAGGGCCAGTTACGTCGATACCCTGTAACACAGAACCTGTTCTGAGCCCTTCTTTTTTCTATCAAAGAAACAGGGCACCGAGCAGAGCAAAGAGCAGAATGGACACAGACATAGGTTAGACAGGGTGGCAATTTCACCAGAGTGGGTCGCATTGAAACTGGGCCTGGGATAAATTCCTTTTAATTCTATGGTGCTGGGACTGGGGACTGGCACTTAGGGGCAAGAGGACACCACTGTTATTGTATTTAAAAGTGGAGTTTGGTAGGAGTAAAGCTGTCCACACGGTAATTTCTTAAAATACGGTGTTGCATTCGGAGAGAAAGGAGGAGAGTTCAAAAGAGCAGTTAGGTTTGGTATTTCATGGAAGAAGCATGTGGGGGAGAGATGGAACACTGAGTTTCTTGCAGCATCAGAAGAGGACAGCAGCCCATCTCTCTATGTGCTCCACAGCTGCATTCACCCCATCTGTGTTTGAGGTGGTAGCCTTATCTTGTGAAGACTATTGAAAAAGGCTGCAACATCCAAAACTGTATGAATGAAGCGTGGGGGTGAAATAAGTATGGGGCTGCTGCCTAATTGCAGTAGCCCTACACAAATGCACAATCCTGAATTACAGCTACTATTTATCTATATACAGGGAGGAACAATGTTCTTTTGATCACAAAAGGATATACAATAGCTAAGAAATTAGATTTGATGAGCAGCAGTGAGTGCCTAACAATGTGGTGAGTTTGAGTGACATTCTGACCAGGTTGTGAAGGGGAGTACATAGAACAGTCGCCAGTGACAATACATGGGTGAACTTACATAGATTAAGGACAATCAACATTAGACATGTTTAAGTGCAGGTAGGGGATACGGCCGGCTGTGTTAGGTATGTGGCCATAATGGAGGAATTGCTTGAGTGGAGGCAGAGAACGTGAGGGACAGAGGCAGGTAAGAGGCAAGGACACATGTTAGCTAGAAGGCAGAGGAGAAGTATGTTAAGAGACAGGGTACTTGGCTTTTAGTTTGGGTTTGAAAATATTGTTGTGGTAAACTCCCTAAAAAACCTTATGATGCACGTTTTCCTCAAATTAATTCAATCTAAGTGCTAATACTCTTCTTCATCTAGGCTATATGATAGTTTACCCATGTTTAAATTAGAATTATTTACATGGTTATTGCTTCTGTCACATGGTCTGAAGTGTGAACGAAATGGTGAAACATTGACAAGTTAATTAGTACTTTTGTTTTTTTGGAGTTATTACACTGCATCCATTCATTCATCCAAGGTTACATTTCTCATTTCTCGAGCATACGCACATTGTAATTCCATCAAACTATTAATAAAAACAGTTTAAAATCCCAATTTAAAATATGAAAACGTCAATGTATCTTAAAACAGGACAATGCATATGTGCAGACGTTGCACAAAGGATATGATAATTATATAGGATCTAACAGATTCTAACAGAATATTAAATGTTTGCCCTTGCAATGACTCATAAAGATAATAAATTATTCAGCTATTTCTGAGCACTTAATGCTCTGCGGTTTCCCTGCTAGTCTTGCAAAATGGCATACTGCTGTCTTCATTTTCCTGACAGTATCAAAATGTTTCACTTACAAAGTTCCTTCTTGTCTTGCTGGTTCCTGTACGAGGAGGGGTTTGCGATAATAACAATTAAAACTTTCTTAAGAACAAATTATAATGGTCATATCACGTGATACTACGTTTCTACATATGTACTCTCTCGTCAGGTTTTTCAATCTGTGTCTCCATTTGTCTGAAGTACCCAGTTTTAGATAATGGAAAAGGAAAAAGTATGTACACAAAACATAAAAGCATTTTTCAATGGGAAAATTACATTGAAAAACGCTTTGTAAATCAGGCCCATAGAGTCTTCTTCTGGTTATAAAATAGAGCTGTGAATAAAAGATCTAACAACTAATACTACATTAATGTTGGCAAAGTTGATAAACAGGCCAAAGGTTTGAATGTGTGAATCTCGTCATTGGCCAGCTCAGACTTGTGTACATTCAAAGTTGACACATTGGGAAATAGTAACACTGTGGCAATAAGACCCGAGGCGGCGGGCATTACCGCCCCAGGTAATGCCCGGGGCCGTAGTTATAGGCGTGAGTGTAGCGAGGAACTTACCGAAGCCCCCAGGCATTACCTGCAGCGGTATTGGCCCGCCGCCGAGGGTCTTATTGCCATTAGCACCCCGGCCCGTTGGATCGGGGTGCTAATGGCATTTTTTTTTCTGTTTCGCCGCGTTTCGAAACAGAAAAAAAAAAGAAAAAAAATGGCCGCCTGGAAAGGGAAAACGGAGTCCGTTTTCCCATTCCATGGCGGCCATCGGGAGCGGACGCGCTGGGAACACAAGTGTTCCCAGCGCGTCCGCCCCCTGAAAAAAAAAAAAAAAGAAGCAGAAGGTAAGTGGGGTTGGGAGGGTGGAAGGGAGGGAGGGGAAGAAAAAAAATAAAAAACATACCTGCGTCCCCGCTGGGGGACGATGGAAGCCTCCAGCCGTGTGGAGGCGCGGAGCGGGGATGGCCCGCTCCGAGTCTCCACACTGCTGGAGCCTGCTATTGTTGCCCAGCGGGGACGCAGGAGCAAAAAGGTAAGTGGGGTAGGGAGGTGGGAGGGAGGGAAGGAAGGAAAAAGAAAAAGCTTACCCGAGTCCCTGTCGGGGGACGAAGGCAGCTTCTCAGTCGTGGGGAGGCTCGGAGCAGGAATGGCCCTGCTTCGAGCCACCTCATTGGCTGAGGGGCTGCCACGCCACCGCCAAGGACAATGCGGCTGGAATCCCGGCCGAGAATCGAAGGATTCTGGGCCGGTTAATGACCCGGCGAGAGCCAATCAGAATGCTTGCTGCATTCTGATTGTCTCTCGCCGGGTACTAATGATAATTACTGAACTTAGTAGCGTGAAAAATCTGGCATGGAGTACTATACAAAACTGTATAATTTTTATATTATTGGAACACTAATAATCATAATAATAATAATGTTTACGTTTATTTGTTTATAATGCGCTGGAGCCCGCAAAGATCACGGTGCAACGTATATAACATACAGGGATACAACCCACAATCTAAACAAACAGTAAAGTCTTAAGTCGTTTTCTAAAGGTGGTACTGTTTTTTTCCATGCGCATTTCGGCGGGAAAGCTTATTCCAGTTCAGCCCTGCCTGTACGTGTAAAGAGCGTCCATTGCCTCTGACTCGTTTGCATCTAGGTTGGGTCAGACGCATCGAATCCTTAGACCGAGGAACTCTAACATGTTTCTCCAGGATCAGACACTCTTTCATGTATTCTGGTGCTTGTCCACATAGGGATCTATGCACAATAGTGCTTATGTAAAAACATATTCTGGCCTCAACTAGCAACCAGTGCAGCAGTCACTACAGCACAAAGTTTTTATTTTGTATTTCTTTTTATTACATTTTTCAACAAACAAAACAATCCCAAGGTCCCCTGCCTCCTCCCTCCCCCCTCCCTCGGTGCCGCCTCAGGTTTTCCATTGCGTCATGTGGCCTCATTAAGTCTTCCTGGGATCATTGCAGGTCTAAGAGTCTTAGGTGTTGCGGACACCACCCGATCCTGAAATCATCCCTAAGAAAGGTTAGTACATCCCCCCACTCACTTGCAAAGTTCTGCATAGCATTGTTCATTGCGTATGTGGCCAATTCCAACGCCACCATCTCCCACACTTTGCGCAGCCAGTCTTGGAACCTTTGTATGTTTGAGCTTTTCCACCTATGGGCTATAATTGTCATTCCAGCTATAGTGAGCATCACCAGCGCTCTTTCTCTAACTCTCGGCTCTCCTATCGCTTCTTCTGCTCGAAGGCCCAGAAGGGTCCATTCTGGGGACGTACTACTCCCCGTTCCGAAAACCTGTTCCTGCGCTTGTCTGATTTATGCCCAGAACGAGTCTATTTTCGGGCACCTTCACCAGATATGTTCCGCTGTGCCAGTGGCGCAGTTGAGAGTATCTCAGTTTCTCACCCTCCCCCAAAGCAAAGTCCCCTTTACAGTCTATAAACGTGCTGATTTCCCCCCATGAACATGTCTTGCATCCTCCGACAACCCCCTTCCTGCCAGTTCCGGAATGCCCCCCTCTCCAAGCCAGGAGTAAATTCTTTATTGTTGAATATGGGTGTGAAGGGGGATGGAAAAGTAGTGATTTCCTTCTGTTTGACCAGCCTATCCCAGTTATCCGTGACTAGTTTGGTGATGCAGCTCTCGCACATATGTTTTGGTTGGTGTTGCCTAGGTAACCACAAGACCTCCCCCAAGTCGTGCTTTGTAACTGCCCTGTACATTTTAACCCAGTGTTTTTCCTCCCCCTCATGGAGCCATTCCCTAATTACCCTAAGCTGGGCTGCCTCATAGTATTGTCGGAAATTAGGTAGGGCTAGTCCCCCTTCTTTCCTTGGGGCCATGAGTTGCTGCCTACTTACCCTTGACCTTTTTCCCTCTCATATAAACTCATTTGTCATGACCTGAAGCTCCCTGAAGAAGCTTGCTGGAACTGCTTGGGGGATAGTCTGGAACAGGTAGAGCATCCGAGGCAGTGCAACCATTTTTATTGCCGCCAGCCTCCCAAGCCAGGAGATCCGAAGATTCTGCCACTTGTGGAGGTCCTTTTTAATGCTTCTCAGGGGGTGGGGGGGTAGTTTGCAGCATACCACCCTGTGAGTGCTTGGGTTATCCTCACCCCCAAATATGTGATCCCCCCCAGGTCACCACGTGAAAGGCGTTGTCCTTTTTAGCTCTTCCCTCTCCTCTTTCCCCAGCATCAGGTCCATTAACTCAGATTTGCTCATGTTAATGCGAAGCCCCGACGCCTCCCCAAATTCCTCGAGCAGTACTCTACTCTCCCTGCTTGACTCGGCAGGGTTGGTCAGGGTGAGCAGCATTTTGTCGGCAAAGGCCACTACTTTGTTCTGTCTGCCCCCAAATGGTATTCCCTGTATACCCCCAGACTCTCGAATAGCTTGAAGTAGAGGTTCTAAAGTAGATTGCATATAGTAATGGCGATAGGGGGCAGCCCTGTTTTGTGCCTCTTTGGAGTTGGAACGGTCATGATGTTGTACCGTTCACTACCACCCTTGCTCGGGGATCCTAGTAGTTTGCCTTGACCATCTGTAAGTATGCGCTCCGAGTCCCATCTTTTCCATGGTCTTGAAAAGGAACAGCCACTCCACATGGTTGAACGCTTTTTCAGCGTCTAAAGATAATAGGGCTGCTGGAGTGTGAGTTTTTTCCACTTTTTCCAGTAGGTGCGCCACCCTCCTTATATTATCTGCTGTTTGCCTTCCTTTAATAAAACCCGCCTGATCCTGAAGTATCAGGTCCAAAAGAAGCCCCTCCAGTCTATTAGCTAGGATTTTTGTGCAGATCTTGGCGTCCACATTAATAAGCGCTATTGGCCTAGAGGATGATCTTTCCAGGGGGTCCTTTCCCGATTTCAGGATCAGGGAGATCTTAGCCTCTTTCATGGATGAGGCAATTTGGAGGAATTAAAGAGGTGGGTCAGCTGTGGTACCAGCAGCCCAGCAAAATATTTGTAAAAAGATGCTGAGTACCCGTCTGGGCCTGGGGCCTTGACCGCGGGCAATTTTCTAATGACCCCCCTAACTTCGTCCTCTGTTATCTCTTGATGTAACTCAATCTGGGCATCCCTACTTATTTTGTGTAGCCTTATCTTTTCAAGAAACTCCTCCTGTGCCTGGGGATGGGGGTTCTGTGATGTGTATAGTGTTTCATAAAATCTGGCCATGGTTTCCTGAATGTCTTCTATTCGTGTGACCCTTTCACCTGAGTCTGTTTTTTAAAGCTGTGATTGTATTTCTTGACACCGCCCCCCGGAGGAGACGTGCCAGCAGGGCGTCTACTTTGTTCTCTGTAGCGTAATATTTTTGTTGCACGTAGAGTAGGGCCCCCTCCGCTTTTTTGGTCCGCAAGATCCCCAATTGCCCCACCGCCCTCCTGTATTCCCTCTGGTTCTGTCTATTGGGAGTCTCCACTACCCTTTTCCTTGTCCCCTCGACTTCAGCCTCCAGCTGTGTCTCCAGGGCCATCAGCTGTTTGTGTCTTTGTACTTTGACTGCCATAATTTCACCCCTCATCTTCTTCAGTGTCCCCCCTTTAGTTGTTCTCGAAGAACTCTCTCATCTTTCCCTCCATCTCCTCACTTATTATGGGGTCCCTCATCAAGTACTCCGGATAGTTCCATCCCCATATCTCCCTGCTCCTATTTCCCAGCTCTAGATGCATTGATATTATTTTGTGGTCTGCTATTCCCATAGGGCCAACCTCTGTCTCCTTGACCCTTCCCACCAATTTTGCTGAGACCCAAATGTAGTCAGTTCTAGACTGTGTCCCATGGACTTTGGAGAGGAAGGTGTAACCTTCTGCATTCCCTTTCAGTTCTCTCCAGACGTCCCCCAGGCCAATGCTCGACATTCTGTCCCTCAGCTCTGTCGAGACCACTGCTCCTCCTCCCGTGCTTTTAATCCCCCCCAATCTGTCTTTGGCCCTATCCCAAGGAATGCTTAGGTTGCCCATTATGATTATTTGGCCCCTTGCATACTCCTCTAGTTTGCCTAAAATGCCCCACAGAAAGGATTCTTGTCCTGAGTTGGGTTTGTAGATAACCCCTATCATATAAATCGCGTGTCCTATTTTACCTCTTACTACTACATATCTACCCTCTTTATCCTTAAGAGTCTCCTCAACCCTGAAGTTGACTGTATTCCTGATAGCCAGCGCCACCTCTCCCGATTTTGTGATCCCCGATGGCTGGAATACTTGGTCGAACCCCCGTAGCTTGAGTCAGCCCTGATCTTTATGGAGTACGTGTGTTTCTTGTAACCCCAAAAAGTCTGGTCTTCCCATTTTTGTGAATTGCTCAAGCTTCTTCCTCTTCAATTGAGTCTCCTAACATTATGGGTTACCCATTTGAATGTCTCTCCTTCTCCTGCTTTGTGTGTCTTGCTTCCCCTCCATCTGTTCTCCCAGATCCGGGTTTCCGGTCGCGCTTGCTATATCTGCCTTGTTCCTTGGGTAGCAACTGAAGGACCCCCATGCCCCCCTGTCTCCCTTCCCCCACCCCCATCCTATTTCCCTGAAGGCCTTAACACTAGGCCATCCTTCCTCTCTCCCCCTCTCCACAGGCTTCATCACCCTTAACGATCCCATGATGTTTGTTCGACTCCCCTCCTCCCCTCTTTGAAACACCTATCTGTCCACCACCCCTTATAACTGTTACTCACTTTGGGTCAATCTTCTTCGGCCTCTGCTCTCCCTTTCATTGCAGGTTCTGTTCCCTTTCTCTTCCCTGAGGGACCCCGTGGCGCGGGCCTCTGCCTTTTCCCCTCTCCCACAACAGACCATTCCCACGCCCTGGGTCTCGATCCGGTTCCTGCTTTCGGCGGCTTTTCTGGTCTGGCCGCCCCCTGCTCCGGGTCCAATTCAATTTGCAGGATGTCCGCCCCTTATTGTAGCGTAGTTATTCGCTTTTGTGTGCCGGCCCACTCGAATAAGAGCCCAAACGTAAAGGTCCACTTGTACCTGACCCCTTGTTCTTTAAGTTTTGAGGTTATTGGGCTCCATTGTTGCCTTTTAAGTAGAGTGCTGCTGGTGAGATCTTGGTACAGCTCAATGCGTTGACCTTTATAAGTTATCGGTTCTTTCTGCCTGGCCGCCCTGAGTACAGCTTCTTTTTGGGCATACCTTGTGAATGCTGCCACCACGTCTCTCGGTCTGGCATTCCGGTTCTTGTTGAGGGGGCCCACTCTGTAAACCCTGTCCAGCTCTATCTTGTCCGGCGAGGCCTCCCCCGGCAATTCTGCAAAGGTTCCCTGAACTGTCTCCTTTAGGTCTCTGTCCTGTACCGTTTCCGGCAGTAACTTCGGCCTAATGTTGATCCTTCGGGACCTGTTTTCCAAGTCTTCCATTCTGATTTCTAGGTTTCACGTTGCCGTGTTCAGCCTCTCGATTGCCTTGCTGTTTTCCATTGTTTCTCTGCCCACCTCCTGTAGGTCTTTCTCAACAAGGTCTGTTCTCTCTCCCAGCTGGCCTGCTTCATGTTTGATTTCGGCAACTGCCTGGTTTATATCCGCTCTTATCAGTTGTAATTGATCCAGGAATGTCCTTGCAAGTGTAGTTTGAAGGAAATTTGTGTTGCCAAATCTGATTCCTCGGGGTGGCCTTGTCCAGTGGTCCCCTCTTGTGGCTCCCTGCGCTCTTCATTAATGTCTTTATATGTCCACATCGGTATGAGGGGGCCTGAGGTGTCAGCCTGCGGCAACCTGCTTTTGTTCGACCTGCTCTTGTTCTTGGCAGCCATGGTTATGGGGTCTTGCTGTGTTGGGGGTAGCTAATCGTCTCTGCTTTAGTAGTAGGGCCACGGCTTGAGTGCCTCCCTGGCCCCGTAAGCACTCCCCTCAGAGCTGTCCCTCGGGTTTTGCCCGAGAATTCAGTGCCCTTGGTGCCTCCTGGCGTGGCCGTTCTGGTGTCCAGTTAACCTTTGTGCTTAATAAATGTGTTGCTTAGTAGTTCTGAGCTCTTTTGTCGGCTTGTGGGGGGTCTGCTGGTCGTTTTATTCTGGGCCCTCTTTGTGCCCTCTGGTCTCCTACTCACGACTGGTATTTGTTGGTCCTGGGTGAGGGCAGTTATCAATTTAGGATGGGGAGCCCACTTCCCATGCACTGAGTCTGTTCATGCTTGGGGGGGTGGTACCCTCCCCAGGTCGCTCCCCTCCTATGATTTGTGTTTCACCATGAGCACCGGGAGACAAGGTGGGGGGAGTATGGAGCTGATAACTCCCTCCCTGATGATCTGCCTCGCTTCCCCTGGTACCTTTTTGTTGGCACGCTCCTCAACTATAGTCCAAATAGTGCCCAAACTGTACCCTTTGCCCAGAGAGGTTTGCACTGGCTGAGGTATCCTCCGTCACTGATATAACCAACCATAAAAGTAGCTGTCTGCACCCGTGGCTCCCACTGCTTCTCCACAGCTCTTCGTATTCTCCGGCTCATTGGGATGCAATCCGCAGTGGGGGGATTCTGCACATGCTGTCCCACTCCAAATTGCGAAGCGGACCAGGCCAATCTCCTAGGGGCCCACTCCCCAGGCCCCCACTCTCCTGCTCACACTATCCGACACTATCCGCCAGTTAGGGGGCGTAGGGGGACCCACCCAACCCCCACTCAGTCCAAATGCCTGTGTACCTTATTTGCTGCTGCCCTGCTCTTACCAACACGGCGGCCGGTCCCCGGTGGCGTTGCTGCACCACACTGCTGTTTTTCGTATGGTAGCCACTCGGGGAGGTGCAGCCCGCATCGGAGGCCCGCCCCTGCGGGACCTCCTCGGGAGACCACGTTGTCCTTCCTGACAGCAGCCACCGCAGGCCTCAGTGGAATTAGCATCTCTTATTAGTGCTCGCCTACAGCTAGCGAAAATCATGGTGCTGCAGTGTAGAAAGAGTGTTTGGCCTAGTGGATTTACTATTTTGAGGCAACCCGTTTGCATGGTATAAGAGAACTGAACAAACACTGCAGTGGATACACAGACACTAGGTTGAGATGGCAGCCACTGGACCATGGTTTGGATGTACCCAAAAAGTCTGGTATTTGAGGTGGTGTTATATGCCCCCTACCTACCACGTTCGGACTGGGGTATACAATTGTCCAATTTTTAGCCACACAAAATTAACGCTTTAAAAGGGGCTTCTCAAATGGGTGTACGAATTATGTGCATCTCACAATTTTACATCTGCAATAGGATTTCAGATTTTAGGCCTCGATTTTTATTTCAAAACAACAGTTTACAGAATTTGTGTGTACTCTACATGTGTTTCTATTTGTAAAAACTCTAAAAATATTGTATCAAAATGTCATTTTGTTTCAAAGCATTTCCGAATGATTAATTGGCTGCATGAATTTCGTTTTAGAGTTAAACCATGTGGGTACATGTTATTGTTGCATTAAACATGGCACTGAGCTTGTAACCTGTATGGGTGGTTGTACATACATAAGAGGCTAAAGTTGCAGGACGTGCACATTTTTTTTAAAAACATAGTAATATTATTTGGCATAAAACTATGTGAGAAGGGGTGGTGCATTGACCTAACAAAAAAACAGGGCATAAATATACAACAAAATACACACAGTAGTGTCTACTGTGAAACATAACATTGATGGCGAGGATCAGCCCATGATTCCCAGTTGATTGGGGCATTCCTTTGGTTAATTGAGGGGTTCACCAGGATTGAACCCTAGTTCCTAGTTGATTCAGGGGTTTGCCAGGCAAGCGCTCCGACATCAGGTCCGCAAAAGCTATAGGGAATGATGCATGTGTTTTGTGGCCATGGCATGCATGTGCCCACACGTTGACCCCTGGTGTAGGCTGAATGACAAATAGGCATCTTTTGGCTAAATGGGCGATAGCATCCCCCAAGGCTTTACCAGCCGTGCATCAAAGATATATCGGGTCAAAACTACTGGCAATATGTGGTGGGAAGATGGCGATTTCAGTCGACAAAAAGCAGCCATTTGTACAACTGTCATGCACAAGTACAGAACATGAAACAATACTTCTAAGCAGCTGCAATGTTCAACTCTGTCAGGCCTATATGAACATATTAAAACAGACCTAGGAGGAGATTCTTCTGAACTTTTGTTTCACTCTCCGCAATAGCTGTTAGCCACTCACTAACTTTATTTTCGCTAATGAATATTGGTGACAGAGTACACGTTAACCCACTCAACTAACTACTTTAGTGTTTAACTTGACAACTAATCTTACACCAAATATTGACCTATTTCACGCAGGAAACTTATTTGACAAATGTCAAAATGCATAGGCAGAGAAAAACGCGCTGCAAATTAATGGGTGAGAAATTTTAAACTCTTACCTGCTTCGGGTCACACGGACGGTGCCAGCAGCAGCAACAAGGCTGCAAGTTAACTTTTCAATGCTTGGGCCGAACTCCAACCGTCACCGTAGAGGGACTGGGAAACTGTGCTGTGTGCACACGTGCCTCTCAGCCAGGGACCAGGAAATATCAGCAAACTGAAACTGACCACCTCACCCAGCCCGACACGGTGCCGCCGCTGCACACGCAGAAGCAGAAAATGAAACTCAGCTCAGCCGAGTTTCATTTTCTGCTTCTAGCTTAGTTTCGTTTTCTGCCCAACACGGCGCTGCACAGGCAGAAGTAGAAAACAAAACTCAGCTCACTCAGCTGAGTTTCATTTTCTGCTTCGCCTTCTAGCTGAGTTTCGTTTTGGTCTTGTGGACAACTCAGCACTAGCTAGCATTGGTGCCGGTCACAAACTCGGCCCAAAAGATGGGGGGGACAATAACGCATGACACAAAAGTTGGGGGGACAAAACCCCCCGTCCGCCCCTATAATTACGCCCATGGCCTCTCCCGTTCACCCCCTGCCACTGGGTCCATAGGATCACCTTCAGGGCAGCCGAGATCTTCTTGCCTGGGAGCCGGGGGGCCGGCACTCCACCGTGGTCCAGCTCGGCTCCTGGGCCCGACCCGTCCTCCGCCTGGGCGCTGCAGGTGACCGGAGCACCTCCAGCCCAAGGAGGTCCTCTCCTCCACCGCACTCCACCTGAGCACCCCGCTGGTCACGGGGGTGCAATGGGTGCCCTGCTATTCCCAGCAGGCTGAGCCCTCCCTGGGCGGCCGCATTTCTTCCACGGAGCCGGCTGCAGCAGACCTCTTCCGCTTGTTCTCCCTTGCCGTAGCCGTGGAACCCCCTCCAGGGCAGCAGTGCCTTTATTTCCTGGGTGCCGGGGTCCGGTCCCCCCTCACAGACCCGCCCACTCCTCGGGCCGGATCTGCCCGCTGCTGGGGAGCCGTTGGTGGTCTGAGGCTCCTTCAGAACAGGCCAGCCCCCTCTGCCGCCGCACTCGGCTGGGTCGTTGCCCTTTTCGTGGGGGGTGCTGTGGTTCTCCCAGCTGATTTCAGGTTGTCCTCTCCTACCTGGAGGAGGCACCTCGCCGTAACGGATGGCCAGGCGGGGTGGTGGAAACTGCTTAACGCCGTTTGAGGGGTCTGGAGCGCCGTTGACACGTCTATCTTGTGTCGGTGGCCATCTTAGAAACTTGATTAAAGTTTTGGCAAGCTTTTCGAATTCCTTTCTTGTAAAACAAATTTATGTGACACAGAGCAATTCACAGATAAGGAGCTGTATATTTTAGTATATGTATTGTGTGCAATGCTACAGTTTAATGCATGAGAGCAAGAATCTGCATGTTATTGCTCATTTCAAAACACAAAACAAAAACGATTGTTTGGATGCACTTTTTTAAACTGCTTAAAATATTTGCTGCAATACATTAGAAGCTGCATATTGGTTGTTGTTTATGTTTTAAATCCAAACATATTCTAGATTGATTACATGCACCACATCTGGAAAATGCCTTGATTTACATCAAGCAAGAGGACAGGTATTAAAGAAGATGGTCATGTATGGCCTGTATTATAGGGTATACAATATCCTATACGTCCATAAAAAGGAAATTGTAAGTCACCGCAGAGTTCTGTGGTGCTATAAGGGAACTCTCTCTCTGGCCTCGTTCATCTGTTTTGTCACAGAACTCCTTGGTGACTTGCAATATTCTTATAATGTGTTGTGGGGCGCTTTATCCATATATTATGAAGAATACTGGGTGCATACTATACAGGTGTAACCTCAACATCTTTATGCAGTCATAGGCTACATAGTCAGAAACATTTTCAAGACGGTACAGTTTTAAAGTACGAGGAAATAAGGGTTGAAAGAAAACTGGGATTTGAGAAGACAGCATTAGAGTGGTCATAGAAGTAGAGTTAATAAAATGAACATAAAATGATCTACCTGACAAAAAGAAGTGCCTTTGTTGTGCTCAGTGTGAAGTTAATAAAGCACAGATGCATTTTTTAATCATTACACAAGCTCTAACACCACCTTGAAAACTCCCAAACCCAGTATCCAGTGTATCCAGTGTGACCTGTCAACATCTCAAATTCTTTCTGAGAAAGGACTCTGTAAATACGAGAGAATGAAAGAGGTGATTATCACAGTGACTGTCTTCAAGTTGTTGCTTCTCCTGCCAACCACGAATTCCATGTGTCCCCACCAGTTGATTTCCAATTTACCAGAGAATGTAGATGTCGAGCATGATCCTAGATAATCAGGACCAGATGGAGCTTCACCATTGACTATCACCTAACATTAAACTAAACTCTTAGCTAAACTCTTAGCTGTCTTGGACTATATTATTCAATGTGCTCCCCAGTCGGAAATAGCCATTCTGTAATTTGCTTTGCAGCAGGCAGACAAGGGTCAATCATACAGAATCAATAGTCTGTCAAGTCTGTCAAGTGGTATCTGATATGGAAAAAAAAAGTAAATATGGATGCAATGGAGGTGCAGTTCCTAACACACAATGTGAAAGATCTGAAGGGCACAAACAAATAATCCATCAACCAGGGATGCACAATATGGAAACGTGATAGAAATAAGGCTATATATTAATGTAAAGACCTTAGTGATGTTTGAGTGTTAGTCTTATGAGTCTTTGAATATGTTTTAAGATGATTAAGTGTTCTTAATGGCTAATGTATTAACAGCACTGATGTTCGATGAAATTACTGATGATTACTAATAGAAATGTATATAGATATTAAGTAATTGTATGCTGTTTTATGTATTTATCTTGTTGTAAAAGTTCTATGAACTAAAAACAACAATAAAATCAATAGCTCACAGAGGAACTTGGACAATTGCCACTCCACTCTCCAAAAATGTGCATTATAACATGGCCAGCTTCATAATGCACAGCATATCACATTCTGCAGTTCACAGCACACTTGCGTCATATATTTGCTGTTTTATTAAGAGAGGAAATGAAACTGAATCTTCTAATTTGAGACTCCTCATGTGAGCAAAACAGTGCCATTACAATACATCATAGGTACACAAATAAAAAGATGTTGGGTAGAACTAAGTTACACTACCGGTCTTCCAATGATTTTGAAATGGATTTAACATTGACACAATGCTCTTCACAATTCTGATATTGTAGTCTAATCATCACTGTGATATCAGAAATGTGAACGCCTTCTGCATACCTCACCACATACGTATCCACATAACTCATGCAACGCTTCTGGTTATGGTGGTCTACATGATCTGCCTCTTGAGTGATGCTGACATACATTGATAGCTATCTCCATACTGCAGCTCTTCCAGTTCAAATTCTCCCTCTCTTTGTTCGTTCTCCCCCTCTTCGTAAACTCCCATTGTTTGCCCTCTAATCACCAAAGGTTAGGCATGAGAGCAAAATTGTATGGAGGTAAAGTCGTACCAATGGAGAGAGAGAGCAATGATAAATCCACAAAGAGGTTGTGGAAATTATCTTGATATGGTTTATTTGGTCCGGTGTTACGAATACCTTGACTCTCCTCTGAGGATATTAGGAGGACGAAATCCCAGTGGCATCCAGCCATGCAGTTGATATTGTAGCTCTAGATGTAGAGTTTGGCACAGTTATGAACTTGTAAAGGAGACAGTTTTCTATCCTGGATAAAGGAAAAATGATCTTCATGTCCCCTTGATTACGAACTCAAACAGAGAAGTAGCTGGAGTCAGTCTTCTGATAAACTTAAAGTTAAGAGAGCGGGCAGTAGGAAAAGATAATGAAAAACTAATAATATGGTCTCTTCTTTGCGAAATATCTCCCTGAAGCCTCATTTTATTGTCTTCAAAATATGGAAGGGTCAATGACGGACAAAAAAAGCCACAAATCCTCAATCATAATGCACATTGCAAAAGGAAAATGTTGTTAAAGTATATCGGCCTTGATTTATGAAGGCATTCTACACAGCTTAATTTGTGCCGGTGTTTGCCGGTAGTCAACACCGTCACTCTTTTTTTGGGCACCGTTTAGGCACCCGCACAGTTCAAAACTCCAGCCTGCTTGTGCACGGGAGTGCAGATACAAGCTTATTCTTTTTATTTTGTTGCCTGGCCTGCAGATTGCTGACGTGCTGCATGCAGCCTGCAGGTCAGGTGACAGGTCACGGCCGGGTCACCACACCTGCTTTTTTAACGTGGTGGGTGTGTGTGACCGTACCTCACCCGTGCATGCCACACTCTGGCACTGACTGGTGCGAATGGGCAGGGCTGCAGCGCACCTTGTGCAAGGTTGGGTGGGCCGCGGGCGCCAAAAAAAAAGATGACTCACAGGAGGCCAACTACGAATGAAGACTGGGCCAACAGCCTCCCTCAAGTCAGCCACATCCCAATACCTGCTGCTCTGTTTGCACAGTGCTGCAAGGGAACAATTTGCAGGCACAGGCGCACAGGAATGGCCACGGAAGCAGAGTGTGGCTGGGGAACCCCCGCGGGGCCTGGTACATGCCGCTTCCATCGACTAACCTGGTTTATAGTCATAATGTAGAAACCAATAATGTCGAAAGTTATTTTTTCGAGAAAAAAAATGTCGAAAAAAAAATGTCGAATTTTTTTTAATGCATTTTTTTTTCGAAATGGGGGGGTTCCCCTTTTTTAATTTTTTTTTGTTATACCCATTTTTTTTTATCCCGAACCCCAAAATAAATATATAATTAAAAAACGGATTTCGACTTTTTTTTTTTCGACATTATTTTTTCGAAAAAATGACCGACCACCGACTAACCTATATTGCAACCTTCATGAGGGTGCCGAGCCAATGACGCTGGCACCTTTGTGCGGCCGCTGCAGAGTATATTCCACAGTGGCCTCCTGATCGCACTGCTGGAGGAAACTCTGTGTAAACGCATCTGCATTATCCCTCATGCATGCTGCACAAAGTTTGCTTGTCATTTTAGATTTTCTGCTTCTAATCACTTCCCTCCCTGGACAAAAAAACAGATAGTCTATCACTGGGGAAGAGTGGGTCAGTCTTTTGCTGTGTCTGACTTTAGAGCCTGGGATGGAGAACTCAGTGCGTAATTGTTTGCGTTTCTTTGCTGTTGGCTGAATAATAGCCAGCTCATCTTTTTTAAATACAGAGCACTCGGTACAGGAGTTTTATTTGAGCCAGGAAGGTGTGCTGTTTGTTTTCTCTACTTGGAATATAGAGGAACCGTTTAGAACGGCATTTTTCTTCCCCTTGACAATTTGCAAATAGAACGTTTAGGTTTTCAAGCAGACCTTGCTGTCTCCCACAACACCCTTCTACCCAGATTCGGAGCTAGTAAACAAGGTCTCGTTCTGAACAGAAAACATTTGAGTAACAAGCATGGGACCTCGCCACTCGCCAAACTCGTTTTTTTTGGGTGGATTCTAGTATCAGGGAATGAGAAAAGCAAAATGTATTACGTATTAATTGCCAGAATGTATAGAGCACATGTGTTGATATGAGCATGCACAGACAACTCCAATTTTAGTCATCTTGATGAGAGCAGCTGACTGCGGATTCCTCGGTGCTTGAAACAAGTATGCATATCCTAATTCTCAATTTGAATGGTGACACACACGCACACTGTGACATCGTACTGGATTCAGCCTTTCACCAGGAGATGGGGGTGGGGCTGGGAAGCATACAGTGCGTGAAAAAGAGACCGTATTGTACAGTCCAACACCATGTGGGTGGTTGTGGCAGTTTCTTGGCACTCCCTGATTTCTTTTTCATGCCTCGTCCTCATGTCTGTTTAATATCAGGTTGTTCATTTTCTGCCCTCTTCCATTCTTTTATTTCATCCTTTCTAATTTCGACCCCCTTTCAGTTTTTATCATTATGTGTTGTTCATGCATTTTCCTCTCATCTTCCCCTTCTTTCATCTGTTTCCTAGTCTTTCAGCACTCTCTAGTTCCTTTATTTCCCCTTTTGTTGTTTTATGTTTCTCTCTCCCCTTTTTCTTGCACACACTCCTTACCCACCCAGGAAAGCGTGCAGCCAATGCGTTCCATGCCATTGGCAGCGTGGCAGTGCTCAGACTGCTGGTCTAGACAGTGGAACATCTGGCAGGTCAGCGCAGATATGACAGGGTTAACTGCAGCCACCCCCTCCAGTGCCCATGTGTAATTCTGAAGGTTACCTACCTCTACCCTGCCTTAGCCGCCATTTCCATGGTTGGGTTGGCTGAGTAAAAAGGTCCAGAATGCCATTTTGCAAGTCACAGGAAAAACAGAGAATAAAGCTTTTACATCCTGAAATAACCTGAGCAATAATTGGAAGGTTAGCAGCAGTGTGATGGGCTGGTGGTGGGCTGATCTAGCACAGGGCTGGCCCAGACCACCCGCACTGTGGGCGGTGCCCACCGGCACCGTGGCTGGCATTAGGGGGCCAAGATGTTTTGGGCACTGGCACTATTTCTTTTTACAAATTAAGCACTGTTGGAATGATAAAAGACCATACTCTTCAAAGGGCATCTTACCAATCATGGATTGCTCATGTAACCCCTACTTTTCCGCCACCAGTGCTCCCACCTCCCCTGCTCCCTCCAGCAGTTCCAGCTCCTCTGTTGCCTCCATGTACTACGCATAAGCCTCAAGATTTGTCCCCAGTGTAGAGTGCTCTGTTGCTTCAGAGCTAGGGCTTTTCTTTTAAAAAATACATATATACATGTTTATATACTGATGAACAATATCCACTGCAGATCTGACTGAACATTTGCCTTCATCTAATGCCCACATATACCACCTGGTGTAGTACGAGTGACTTTGTTGCAGGTAGAGTTGATCACGTTGTCAAGGAGCCAGAGGCAAATTAGTTCTCCAAGAATAGGAGTTTACAATATATTTTCAATGTGGCTTAGAGTAGGAGCAGATGTCTACTTTCAACTAAAACACTCAATGATGCAGGCCAGCTGCAATGGTAGGCCACATTAGAATACACTAGAAGTTTACAGAAGGATTCCTATGTCATGATATCCTACAGACACAACAAGAATGATAGCTAGTGAAACATGAAGTGATGTATATGGGCACACATCTGATGATGGGTCAGAAAAGATAGATGGCATGGAAGACAGAACATATGCAGCCAAGAAACCCTAATAAACCAAAAGGGAGCTAAACTTTGACAAGGTGGGGCAACCAACAAGACTGCCAAACACAGACAGAATTTGCACTGGCGAAAAGCGGAATGTTGAGGGGGAACAGTTGATCATTACATTATTAATAGATTTGCATTGGGACACTTATACTTGGAGAAAAGAAAAGCATCAGAAAGCATGTACAGAGATTTGAAACTTCTTATTTTGCAGGAGACATCTTCAACACACCCAGCTCAAAGTGATGGAAAAGGCAAGTTAAAAAATCTCTAACAATGTGTATTTTTGTGTGTCTGCATATAAAGATAGCATGGCAGAAATAAAAGATCTGGCGGAGAACCTGATGTGCAAAAGTAACCAATGCTTCTTGCCATTCTCGAAAAAAACTATTCTTCATAACTCAAAAATTTCAAATACTCTATAATTAAGACTTTGCAATAGATGTTCCTCAATGTGTATGACTCTCCATGACATGGACATATAAACGGCCTAACTGCATGCTCTTTACAGTACAGTAACTATATTTTGACCAAGGGATATTCGGATGCATTGCTTTAGCTATCTGGGGTATGCAAAGGTTTACTAGATAGAACATCACATAAAGCAAACATTGATCCAGACAGAGGAATGCTTCTTTAACATAAGCCTTATAACTTAAAATGAGCAATGCTTTCCAGTCATGTTAATAGGCATGGGCGAGAAGGAGTAAAATCTGGGTAATACGGTCAATGTTTCCAGAATGACTTCTACTGAAAAAAGGATCTCATATGTGTGTAATGTACATGATCTTTACATTTAATTCAGTTACATCTACACATTTTTTCTTTAAATAGCAGACCCTTTTGAGACTTGGAAATATGTCTGTTCCACATTGATATAAAATAAATGTGCATCAGAGCAAATAGGGAATATTAAAGGGGCCTTTTATTTTGAGGCCAAGGCACACCAATTGTTAAACAACTTCATTTTTTGTCTCAATTGTTTCTCCCAGTCAGGGATGGATTTGTTATAGCATAAACAGCAAAAGGACTTGCCGTCCAATGAGACAATATAACTCCCACGGTAAAATACCAATTTGTTGAAAAAACGACTTTAGACAATTTGTGATTTTGTAATATGCTTTTTTGATTTTGTTATTCTTTGTTTTCTAATTTCATATCTTCATGAAATTCCCTTATTTACTTTTATTCATTTTATGGTGACTAATTCAACAATCACAGCCGCAACATGTACATGTTTCGATCTTTTGTAGATCGTCCTAAATTGGCTAAAGAAAAAAACAATGAAAAAAACATAAAACCCAGATATAAAAACATATCTTTCCACTCAGTCTAGCACAAGAACAAGAAATGCATTCATGTTTACAAACAAATGCTATAACCAAAAACCATTGTCTTAATCCTTTCCATGTCATACATATTAAACCACAACACACCACATTATATTTATTTGAAAAATGATATTGTCATTCAAAAACAAAATTATGGAAGTGTCCGAAAGTATAGCAAAAAAAATACCCAAATTGTCACTGAATGTATCAAATACTGAAGTGTTGAGTATTATCGCCATCCTTTTCCTCATGTTAAAAACATGTATGGGAATCAGGATCAACCCAACATACACAAACAGCCTAATACATTATGTGCATCGTCATCACTCCTAGGATAAATTCAAAGCTAGTGAATTACTGAAACCCATGTATGAAGTATAACTTTTGCCCAATGCTGTCTCACTGTGACAACGGCTCCAAAAAACTGCATGCTCAACGAGAATGACAAATAACCTTCAGAGTTTAACTACTGAAACCTGTATGTAAAATGCAACTTAAACCAAACGCTGTCTCACTTTGACGACTGCTCTCAACAACTACATGCACAAGGAGCACAGAAATAGATCTTTCGAGTGTAGCAAAACTATTGGTCTTATCTCCCATTGTGTATCCGAAAACAAAGTCAATATGATTAGTATAAAGACATGTTGACCCCTCAAACTCGGCCCAAAAGTTGTGGGGGACAATAACACATGACACAAAAGTTGGGGGGACAAAACCCCCCGTCCGCCCCTATAATTACGCCCATGGCCTCTCCCGTTCACCCCCTGCCACTGGGTCCACAGGATCACCTTCAGGGCAGCCGAGATCTTCTTGCCTGGGAGCCGGGGGGCCAGCCCTCCACCGTGGTCCAGCTCGGCTCCTGGGCCCGACCCGTCCTCCGCCTGGGCGCTGCAGGTGACCGGAGCACCTCCAGCCCAAGGAGGTCCTCTCCTCCACCGCACTCCACCTGAGCACCCCGCTGGTCACGGGGGTGCAATGGGTGCCCTGCTATTCCCAGCAGGCTGAGCCCTCCCTGGGCGGCAGCATTTCTTCCACGGAGCCGGCTGCAGCAGACCTCTTCCGCTTGTTCTCCCTTGCCGTAGCCGTGGAACCCCCTCCAGGGCAGCCGTTCCTTTATTTTCTGGGTGCCAGGGTCCGGTCCCCCCGCATAGACCCGCCCACTCCTCGGGCCGGATCTGCCCGCTGCTGGGGAGCCGTTGGTGGTCTGGCCTGGTCTGGGGCTCTTTAAGACCAGGCCAGCACCCTCTGCCGCCGCACTCGGCCGGGTCGTTGCTCTTTTCGTGGGGGGTGCTGTGGTTCTCCCCGCTGATTTCAGGTTGTCCTCTCCTACCTGGAGGAGGCACCTCGCTGTAACGGATGGCCAAGCAGGGTGGTGGAAACTGCTTAACGCCGTTTGAGGGGTCTGGAGCGCCGTTGACATGTCTATCTTGTGTCGGTGGCCATCTTAGAAACTGGCAAGCTTTTCAAATTCCTTTCTTGTAAAACAAATTTATGTGACACAGAGCAATTCACGGATAAGGAACTGTATATTTTAGTATATGTATTGTGTGCAATGCTACAGTTTAACGCATGAGAGCAAGAATCTGCATGTTATTGCTCATTTCAAAACACAAAACAAAAACGATTGTTTGGATGCACTTTTTTAAACTGCTTAAAATATTTTCTGCAATACATTAGAAGCTGCATATTGGTTGCTGTTTATGTTTTAAATCCAAACAGATTCTAGATTGATTACATGCACCAGCATCTGGAAAATGCCTTGATTTACATTAAGCAAGAGGACAGGTATTAAAGAAGATGGTCATGTATGACCTGTATTATAGGGTATACAATATCCTATACGTCCATAAACAGGAAATTGTACGTCACCGCAGAGTTCTGTGGTGCTATAAGGGAACTCTGTCTCTGGCCTCGTTCATCTGTTTTGTCACAGAACTCCTCGGTGACTTGCAATATTCTTATAATGGGTTGTATGGGGCGCTTTATCCATATATTATGAAGAATACTGGGTGCATACTATACAGGTGTAACCTCAACATCTTTATGCAGTCATATACTACATAGTCAGAAACATTTTCAAGACGGTACAGTTTTAAAGTACGAGGAAATAAGGGTCGAAAGAAAACTGGGATTTGAGAAGACAGCATTAGAGTGGTCATAGAAGTAGAGTTAATAAAATTAACATAAAATGATCTACCTGACAAAAAGACGTGCCTTTGTTGTGCTCAGTGTGAAGTTAATAAAGCACAGATGCATTTTTTAATCATTACACAAGCTCTAACACCACCTTGAAAACTCCCAAACCCAGTATCCAGTGTGACCTGTCAACATCTCACATTCTTTCTGAGAAAGGACTCTGTAAATACGAGAGAATGAAAGAGGTGATTATCACAGTGACTGTCTTCAAGTAGTTGCTTCTCCTGCCAACCACGAATTCCATGTGTCCCCACCAGTTGATTTCCAATTTACCAGAGAATGTAGATGTCGAGCATGATCCTAGATAATCAGGACCAGATGGAGCTTCACCATTGACTATCACCTAACATTAAACTAAACTCTTAGCTAAACTCTTAGCTGTCTTGGACTATATTATTCAATGTGCTCCCCAGTCGGAAATAGCTATTCTCTAATTTGCTTTGCAGCAGGCAGACAAGGGTCAATCATACAGAATCAATAGTCTGTCAAGTCTGTCAAGTGGTATCTGATATGGAAAAAAAAGTAAATATGGATGCAATGGAGGTGCAGTTCCTAACACACAATGTGAAAGATCTGAAGGGCACAAGCAAATAATCCATCAACCAGGGATGCACAATATGGAAACGTGATAGAAATAAGGCTATATATTAATGTAAAGACCTTAGTGATGTATGAGTGTTAGTCTTATGAGTCTTTGAATATGTTTTAAGATGATTTCAGTGTTCTTAATGGCTAATGTATTAACATCACTGATGTTCGATGAAATTACTGATGATTACTAATAGAAATGTATATAGATATTAAGTAATTGTATGCTGTTTTATGTATTTATCTTGTTGTAAAAGTTCTATGAACTAAAAACAACAATAAAATCAATTAAAAAAAAATAATACATATATGGAAGAAATTATATATGCATTTATAGAACACTGAAGGAGAGGTTTTGCATGGATAAGTCAGATGATATACACCAAAACAACATATCTTTATGTGGGACATCAGGGATGAGCGAGAGACAAAAGTTCACAGAGGAACTTGGACAATTGCCACTCCACTCTCCAAAAATGTGCATTATAACATGGCCAGCTTCATAATGCACAGCATATCACATTCTGCAGTTCACAGCACACTTGCGTCATATATTTGCTGTTTTATTAAGAGAGGAAATGAAACTGAATCTTCTAATTTGAGACTCCTCATGTGAGCAAAACAGTGCCATTACAATACATCATAGGTACACAAATAAAAAGATGTTGGGTAGAACTAAGTTACACTACCGGTCTTCCAATGATTTTGAAATGGATTTAACATTGACACAATGCTCTTCACAATTCTGATATTGTAGTCTAATCATCATTGTGATATCAGAAATGTGAACTCCTTCTGCATACCTCACCACATACATATCCACATAACTCATGCAACGCTTCTGGTTATGGTGGTCTACATGATCTGCCTCTTGAGTGATGCTGACATAAATTGATAGCTATCTCCATACTGCAGCTCTTCCAGTTCACATTCTCCCTCTCTTTGTTCGTTCTCCCCCTCTTCGTAAACTCCCATTGTTTGCCCTCTAATCACCAAAGGTTAGGCCTGAGAGCAAAATTGTATGGAGGTAAAGTCGTACCAATGGAGAGAGAGAGCAATGATAAATCCACAAAGAGGTTGTGGAAATTATCTTGATATGGTTTATTTGGTCGGGTGTTACGAATACCTTGACTCTCCTCTGAGGATATTAGGAGGACGAAATCCCAGTGGCATCCAGCCATGCAGTTGATATTGTAGCTCTAGATGTAGAGTTTGGCACAGTTATGAACTTGTAAAGGAGACAGTTTTCTATCCTGGATAAAGGAAAAATCATCTTCATGTCCCCTTGATTACGAACTCAAACAGAGAAGTAGCTAGAGTCAGTCTTCTGATAAACTTAAAGTTAAGAGAGCGGGCAGTAGGAAAGGATAATGAAAAACTAATGATATGGTCTCTTCTTTGCGAAATATCTCCCTGAAGCCTCATTTTATTGTCTTCAAAATATGGAAGAGTCAATGACGGACAAAAAAAGCCACAAATCCTCAATCATAATGCACTTTGCAAAAGGAAAATGTTGTTAAAGTATATCGCCCTTGGTTTATGAAGGCATTCTACAGAGCTTAATTTGTGCCGGTGTTTGCCGGTAGTCAACACCGTCACTCTTTTTTTGGGCACCGTTTAGGCACCCGCACAGTTCAAAACTCCAGCCTGCCTGTGCACAGGAGCGCAGATACAAGCTTATTCTTTTTATTTTGTTGCCTGGCCTGCAGATTGCTGACGTGCTGCATGCAGCCTGCAGGTCAGGTGGTGGGTGTGTGTGACCGTACCTCACCCGTGCATGCCACACTCTGGCACAGACTGGTGCGAATGGGCAGGGCTGCAGCGCACAGTGTGCAAGGTTGGGTGGGCCGCGGGCGCCATAAAAAAAGATGACTCACAGGAGGCCAACTACGAATGAAGACTGGGCCGACAGCCTCCCTCAAGCCAGCCACATCCCAATACCTGCTGCTCTGTTTGCACAGTGCTGCAAGGGAACAATTTGCAGGCACAGGCGCACAGGAATGGCCACGGAAGCAGAGTGTGGCTGGGGAACCCCCGCGGGGCCTGGTACACGCCGCTTCCATCGACTAACCTGGTTTATAGTCATAATGTAGAAACCAATAATGTCGAAAGTCATTTTTTCGAGAAAAAAAAATGTCGAAAAAAAAGTTACATTTTTTTTTAATGCATTTTTTTTTCGAAATGGGGAGGGGGTTTCCTCCAACCCCCCTTTTTAATTTTTTTTTTGTTTTACCCATTTTTTTTTATCCCGAACCTCAAAATAAATATATAATTAAAAAAACGGAATTCGACTTTTTTTTTTCGACATTTTTTCGAAAAAATGACCGACCACCGACTAACCTATATTGCAACGTTCATGAGGGTGCCGAGCCAATGACGCTGGCACCTTTGTGCGGCCGCTGCAGAGTATATTCCACAGTGGCCTCCTGATCGCACTGCTGGAGGAAACTCTGTGTAAAAGCATGCATTCTTCCTCATGCATGCTGTACAAAGTTTGCTTGTTATTTTAGATTTGCTGCTTCTAATCACTTCCCTCCCTGGACAAAAAAACAGATAGTCTATCACTGGGGAAGCGTGTGTCAGTCTTTAGCTGTGTCTGACTTTAGAGCCGGGGATGGAGAACTCAGTGCGTAATTGTTTGCGTTTCTTTGCTGTTGGCTGAATAATAGCCAGCTCATCTTTTTTAAATACAGAGCACTCGGTACAGGAGTTTTATTTGAGCCAGGAAGGTTTGCTGTTTGTTTTCTCTACTTGGAATATAGAGGAACCGTTTAGAACGGCATTTTTCTTCCCTTGACAATTTGCAAATAGGACGTTTAGGTTTTCAAGCAGACCTTGCTGTCTCCCACAACACCCTTCTACCCAGATTCGGAGCTAGTAAACAAGGTCTCGTTCTGAACAGAAAACATTTGAGTAACAAGCATGGGACCTCGCCACTCGCCAAACTCTGTGGATTCTAGTATCAGGGAATGAGAAAAGCAAAATGTATTACGTATTAATTGCCAGAATGTATAGAGCACATGTGTTGATATGAGCATGTACGGACAACTCCAATTTTAGTCATCTTGATGAGAGCAGCTGACTGCGGATTCCTCGGTGCTTGAAACAAGTATGCATATCCTAATTCTCAATTTGAATGGTGACACACACACACACTGTGACATCGTACTGGATTCCGCCTTTCACCAGGAGATGGGGGGGCTGGGAAGCATACAGTGCGTGAGAAAGAGACCGTATTGTACAGTCCAACACCATGTGGGTGGTTGTGGCAGTTTCTTGGCACTGCCTGTTTTCTTTTTCATGCCTCGTCCTCATGTCTGTTTAATATCAGGTTCTTCATTTTCTGCCCTCTTCCATTTTATCCTTTCTAATTTCGACCCTCCTTTCAGTTTTTATCATTATGTGTTGTTCATTCATTTTCCTCTCATCTTCCCCTTCTTTCATCTGTTTCCTAGTCATTCAGCACTCTCTAGTTCCTTTATTTCCCCTTTTGTTGTTTTATGTTTCTCTCTCCCCTTTTTCTTGCACACACTCCTTACCCACCCAGGAAAGCTTGCAGCCAATGCATTCCATGCCATTGGCATCGTGGCAGTGCTCAGACTGCTGGTCTAGACAGTGGAACATCTGGCAGGTCAGCGCAGATATGACAGGGTTAACTGCAGCCACCCCCTCCAGTGCCCATGTCTAATTCTGAAGGTTACCTACCTCTACCCTGCCTTAGCCGCCATTTCCATGGTTGAGTAGAAAGGTCCAGAATGCCATTTTGCAAGTCACAGGAAAAACAGAAAAAAAGCTTTTATATCCTGAAATAACCTGAGCAATTGGAAGGTTAGCAGGAGTGTGATGGGCTGGTGGTGGGCTGATCTAGCACAGGACTGGCCCGACCACCCGCACTGTGGGCGGTGCCCACCGGCACCGTGGCTGGCATTAGGGGGCCAGATTTTTTGGGAACTGGCACTATTTCTTTTTACAAATTAAGCACTGATGGAATGATAAAAGACCATACTCTTCAAAGGGCATCTTACCAATCATGGATTGCTCATGTAATCCCTACTTTTCTGCCACCAGTGCTCCCACCTCCCCTGCTCCCTCCACCAGTTCCAGCTCCTCTGTTGCCTTCATGTACTACGCATAAGCCTCAAGATTTGTCCCCAGTGTAGAGTGCTCTGTTGCTTCAGAGCTAGGGCTTTTCTTTTAAAAAATACATATATACATGTTTATATACTGATGAACAATATCCACTGCAGATCTGACTGAACATTTGCCTTCATCTAATGCCCACATATACCATCTGGTGTAGTACGAGTGACTTTGTTGCAGGTAGAGTTGATCACGTTGTCAAGGAGCCAGAGGCAAATTAGTTCTCCAAGAATAGGAGTTTACAATATATTTTCAATGTGGGTTAGAGTAGGAGCAGATGTCTACTTTCAACTAAAACACTCAATGATGCAGGCCAGCTGCAATGGTAGGCCACATTAGAATACACTAGAAGTTTACAGAAGGATTCCTATGTCATGATATCCTACAGACACAACAAGAATGATAGCTAGTGAAACATGAAGTGATGTATATGGGCACACATCTGATGATGGGTCAGAAAAGATAGATGGCATGGAAGACAGAACATATGCAGCCAAGAAACCCTAATAAACCAAAAGGGAGCTAAACTTTGACAAGGTGGGGCAACCAACAAGACTGCCAAATACAGACAGAATTTGCACTGGCGAAAAGCGGAATGTTGAGGGGGAACAGTTGATCATTACATTATTAATAGATTTGCATTGGGACACTGATACTTGGAGAAAAGAAAAGCATCAGAAAGCATGTACAGAGATTTCAAACTTCTTATTTTGCAGGAGACATCTTCAACACACCCAGCTCAAAGTGATGGAAAAGGCAAGTTAAAAAATCTCTAACAATGTGTATTTTTGTGTGTCTGCATATAAAGATAGCATGGCAGAAATAAAAGATCTGGCGGAGAACCTGATGTGCAAAAGTAACCAATGCTTCTTGCCATTCTCGAAAAAAACTATTCTTCATAATTCAAAAATTTCAAATACTCTATAATTAAGACTTTGCAATAGATGTTCCTCAATGTGTATGACTCTCCATGACATGGACATATAAATGGCCTAACTGCATGCTCTTTACAGTACAGTAACTATATTTTGACCAAGGGATATTCGGATGCATTGCTTTAGCTATCTGGGGTATGCAAAGGTTTACTAGATAGAACATCACATAAAGCAAACATTGATCCAGACAGAGGAATGCTTCTTTAACATAAGCCTTATAACTTAAAATGAGCAATGCTTTCCAGTCATGTTAATAGGCATGGGCGAGAAGGAGTAAAATCTGGGTAATACGGTCAATGTTTCCAGAATGACTTCTACTGAAAAAAGGATCTCATATGTGTGTAATGTACATGATCTTTACATTTAATTCAGTTACATCTACACATTTTTTCTTTAAATAGCAGACCCTTTTGAGACTTGGAAATATGTCTGTTCCACATTGATATAAAATAAATGTGCATCAGAGCAAATAGGGAATATTAAAGGGGCCTTTTATTTTGAGGCCAAGGCACACCAATTGTTAAACAACTTCATTTTTTGTCTCAATTGTTTCTCCCAGTCAGGGATGGATTTGTTATAGCATAAACAGCAAAAGGACTTGCCGTCCAATGAGACAATATAACTCCCACGGTAAAATACCAATTTGTTGAAAAAACGACTTTAGACAATTTGTGATTTTGTAATATGCTTTTTTGATTTTGTTATTCTTTGTTTTCTAATTTCATATCTTCATGAAATTCCCTTATTTACTTTTATTCATTTTATGGTGACTAATTCAACAATCACAGCCACAACATGTACATGTTTCGATCTTTTGTAGATCGTCCTAAATTGGCTAAAGAAAAAAACAATGAAAAAAACATAAAACCCAGATATAAACACATATCTTTCCACTCAGTCTAGCACAAGAACAAGAAATGCATTCATGTTTACAAACAAATGCTATAACCAAAAACCATTGTCTTAATCCTTTCCATGTCATACATATTAAACCACAACACACCACATTATATTTATTTGAAAACTGATATTGTCATTCAAAAACAAAATTATGAAAGTGTCCGGAAGTATAGCAAAAAAAATACCCAAATTGTCACTGAATGTATCAAATACTGAAGTGTTGAGTATTATCGCCATCCTTTTCCTCATGTTAAAAACATGTATGGGAATCAGGATCAACCCAACATACACAAACAGCCTAATACATTATGTGCATCGTCATCACTCCTAGGATAAATTCAAAGCTAGTGAATTACTGAAACCCATGTATGAAGTATAACTTTTGCCCAATGCTGTCTCACTGTGACAACGGCTCCAAAAAACTGCATGCTCAACGAGAATGACAAATAACCTTCAGAGTTTAACTACTGAAACCTGTATGTAAAATGCAACTTAAACCAAACGCTGTCTCACTTTGACGACTGCTCTCAACAACTACATGCACAAGGAGCACAGAAATAGATCTTTCGAGTGTAGCAAAACTATTGGTCTTATCTCCCATTGTGTATCCGAAAACAAAGTCAATATGATTAGTATAAAGACATGTTGACCCCTCAAACTCGGCCCAAAAGTTGTGGGGGACAATAACACATGACACAAAAGTTGGGGGGACAAAACCCCCCGTCCGCCCCTATAATTACGCCCATGGCCTCTCCCGTTCACCCCCTGCCACTGGGTCCACAGGATCACCTTCAGGGCAGCCGAGATCTTCTTGCCTGGGAGCCGGGGGGCCGGCCCTCCACCGTGGTCCAGCTCGGCTCCTGGGCCCGACCCGTCCTCCGCCTGGGCGCTGCAGGTGACCGGAGCACCTCCAGCCCAAGGAGGTCCTCTCCTCCACCGCACTCCACCTGGGCACCCCGCTGGTCACGGGGGTGCAATGGGTGCCCTGCTATTCCCAGCAGGCTGAGCCCTCCCTGGGCGGCAGCATTTCTTCCACGGAGCCGGCTGCAGCAGACCTCTTCCGCTTGTTCTCCCTTGCCGTAGCCGTGGAACCCCCTCCAGGGCAGCCGTTCCTTTATTTTCTGGGTGCCGGGGTCCGGTCCCCCCGCATAGACCCGCCCACTCCTCGGGCCGGATCTGCCCGCTGCTGGGGAGCCGTTGGTGGTCTGGCCTGGTCTGGGGCTCTTTAAGACCAGGCCAGCACCCTCTGCCGCCGCACTCGGCCGGGTCGTTGCTCTTTTCGTGGGGGGTGCTGTGGTTCTCCCCGCTGATTTCAGGTTGTCCTCTCCTACCTGGAGGAGGCACCTCGCTGTAACGGATGGCCAAGCGGGGTGGTGGAAACTGCTTAACGCCGTTTGAGGGGTCTGGAGCGCCGTTGACACGTCTATCTTGTGTCGGTGGCCATCTTAGAAACTGGCAAGCTTTTCAAATTCCTTTCTTGTAAAACAAATGTATGTGACACAGAGCAATTCACGGATAAGGATCTGTATATTTTAGTATATGTATTGTGTGCAATGCTACAGTTTAACGCATGAGAGCAAGAATCTGCATGTTATTGCTCATTTCAAAACACAAAACAAAAACGATTGTTTGGATGCACTTTTTTAAACTGCTTAAAATATTTTCTGCAATACATTAGAAGCTGCATATTGGTTGCTGTTTATGTTTTAAATCCAAACAGATTCTAGATTGATTACATGCACCAGCATCTGGAAAATGCCTTGATTTACATTAAGCAAGAGGACAGGTATTAAAGAAGATGGTCATGTATGACCTGTATTATAGGGTATACAATATCCTATACGTCCATAAAAAGGAAATTGTACGTCACCGCAGAGTTCTGTGGTGCTATAAGGGAACTCTGTCTCTGGCCTCGTTCATCTGTTTTGTCACAGAACTCCTCGGTGACTTGCAATATTCTTATAATGGGTTGTATGGGGCGCTTTATCCATATATTATGAAGAATACTGGGTGCATACTATACAGGTGTAACCTCAACATCTTTATGCAGTCATATACTACATAGTCAGAAACATTTTCAAGACGGTACAGTTTTAAAGTACGAGGAAATAAGGGTCGAAAGAAAACTGGGATTTGAGAAGACAGCATTAGAGTGGTCATAGAAGTAGAGTTAATAAAATTAACATAAAATGATCTACCTGACAAAAAGACGTGCCTTTGTTGTGCTCAGTGTGAAGTTAATAAAGCACAGATGCATTTTTTAATCATTACACAAGCTCTAACACCACCTTGAAAACTCCCAAACCCAGTATCCAGTGTGAACTGAAAACATCTCACATTCTTTCTGAGAAAGGACTCTGTAAATACGAGAGAATGAAAGAGGTGATTATCACAGTGACTGTCTTCAAGTAGTTGCTTCTCCTGCCAACCACGAATTCCATGTGTCCCCACCAGTTGATTTCCAATTTACCAGAGAATGTAGATGTCGAGCATGATCCTAGATAATCAGGACCAGATGGAGCTTCACCATTGACTATCACCTAACATTAAACTAAACTCTTAGCTAAACGCTTAGCTGTCTTGGACTATATTATTCAATGTGCTCCCCAGTCGGAAATAGCTATTCTCTAATTTGCTTTGCAGCAGGCAGACAAGGGTCAATCATACAGAATCAATAGTCTGTCAAGTCTGTCAAGTGGTATCTGATATTGAAAAAAAAAGTAAATATGGATGCAATGGAGGTGCAGTTCCTAACACACAATGTGAAAGATCTGAAGGGCACAAGCAAATAATCCATCAACCAGGGATGCACAATATGGAAACGTGATAGAAATAAGGCTATATATTAATGTAAAGACCTTAGTGATGTATGAGTGTTAGTCTTATGAGTCTTTGAATATGTTTTAAGATGATTTTAGTGTTCTTAATGGCTAATGTATTAACATCACTGATGTTCGATGAAATTACTGATGATTACTAATAGAAATGTATATAGATATTAAGTAATTGTATGCTGTTTTATGTATTTATCTTGTTGTAAAAGTTCTATGAACTAAAAACAACAATAAAATCAATTAAAAAAAAATAATACATATATGGAAGAAATTATATATGCATTTATAGAACACCGAAGGAGAGGTTTTGCATGGATAAGTCAGATGATATACACCAAAACAACATATCTTTATGTGGGACATCAGGGATGAGCGAGAGACAAAAGTTCACAGAGGAACTTGGACAATTGCCACTCCACTCTCCAAAAATGTGCATTATAACATGGCCAGCTTCATAATGCACAGCATATCACATTCTGCAGTTCACAGCACACTTGCGTCATATATTTGCTGTTTTATTAAGAGAGGAAATGAAACTGAATCTTCTAATTTGAGACTCCTCATGTGAGCAAAACAGTGCCATTACAATACATCATAGGTACACAAATAAAAAGATGTTGGGTAGAACTAAGTTACACTACCGGTCTTCCAATGATTTTGAAATGGATTTAACATTGACACAATGCTCTTCACAATTCTGATATTGTAGTCTAATCATCATTGTGATATCAGAAATGTGAACTCCTTCTGCATACCTCACCACATACATATCCACATAACTCATGCAACGCTTCTGGTTATGGTGGTCTACATGATCTGCCTCTTGAGTGATGCTGACATAAATTGATAGCTATCTCCATACTGCAGCTCTTCCAGTTCACATTCTCCCTCTCTTTGTTCGTTCTCCCCCTCTTCGTAAACTCCCATTGTTTGCCCTCTAATCACCAAAGGTTAGGCCTGAGAGCAAAATTGTATGGAGGTAAAGTCGTACCAATGGAGAGAGAGAGCAATGATAAATCCACAAAGAGGTTGTGGAAATTATCTTGATATGGTTTATTTGGTCGGGTGTTACGAATACCTTGACTCTCCTCTGAGGATATTAGGAGGACGAAATCCCAGTGGCATCCAGCCATGCAGTTGATATTGTAGCTCTAGATGTAGAGTTTGGCACAGTTATGAACTTGTAAAGGAGACAGTTTTCTATCCTGGATAAAGGAAAAATCATCTTCATGTCCCCTTGATTACGAACTCAAACAGAGAAGTAGCTAGAGTCAGTCTTCTGATAAACTTAAAGTTAAGAGAGCGGGCAGTAGGAAAGGATAATGAAAAACTAATGATATGGTCTCTTCTTTGCGAAATATCTCCCTGAAGCCTCATTTTATTGTCTTCAAAATATGGAAGAGTCAATGACGGACAAAAAAAGCCACAAATCCTCAATCATAATGCACATTGCAAAAGGAAAATGTTGTTAAAGTATATCGGCCTTGGTTTATGAAGGCATTCTACAGAGCTTAATTTGTGCCGGTGTTTGCCGGTAGTCAACACCGTCACTCTTTTTTTGGGCACCGTTTAGGCACCCGCACGGTTCAAAACTCCAGCCTGCCTGTGCACAGGAGCGCAGATACAAGCTTATTCTTTTTATTTTGTTGCCTGGCCTGCAGATTGCTGACGTGCTGCATGCAGCCTGCAGGTCAGGTGGTGGGTGTGTGTGACCGTACCTCACCCGTGCATGCCACACTCTGGCACTGACTGGTGCGAATGGGCAGGGCTGCAGCGCACAGTGTGCAAGGTTGGGTGGGCCGCGGGCGCCATAAAAAAAGATGACTCACAGGAGGCCAACTACGAATGAAGACTGGGCCGACAGCCTCCCTCAAGCCAGCCACATCCCAATACCTGCTGCTCTGTTTGCACAGTGCTGCAAGGGAACAATTTGCAGGCACAGGCGCACAGGAATGGCCACGGAAGCAGAGTGTGGCTGGGGAACCCCCGCGGGGCCTGGTACACGCCGCTTCCATCGACTAACCTGGTTTATAGTCATAATGTAGAAACCAATAATGTCGAAAGTCATTTTTTTGAGAAAAAAAATGTTGAAAAAAAAGTCACATTTTTTTTAATGCATTTTTTTTCGAAATGGGGAGGGGGTTCCCTCCAACCCCCCTTTTTAATTTTTTTTTTGTTTTACCCATTTTTTTTTTATCCCGAACCTCAAAATAAATATATAATTAAAAAAACGGAATTCGACTTTTTTTTTCCGACATTTTTTCGAAAAAATGACCGACCACCGACTAACCTATATTGCAACGTTCATGAGGGTGCCGAGCCAATGACGCTGGCACCTTTGTGCGGTCGCTGCAGAGTATATTCCACAGTGGCGTCCTGATCGCACTGCTGGAGGAAACTCTGTGTAAAAGCATCTGCATTCTCCCGCATGCATGCTGCACAAAGTTTGCTTGTCATTTTAGATTTGCTGCTTCTAATCACTTCCCTCCCTGGACAAAAAAAAAATCATAGTCTATCACTGGGGAAGCGTGTGTCAGTCTTTTGCTGTGTCTGACTTTAGAGCCTGGGATGGAGAACTCAGTGCGTAATTGTTTGCGTTTCTTTGCTGTTGGCTGAATAATAGCCAGCTCATCTTTTTTAAATACAGAGCACTCGGTACAGGAGTTTTATTTGAGCCAGGAAGGTTTGCTGTTCGTTTTCTCTACTTGGAATATAGAGGAACCGTTTAGAACGGCATTTTTCTTCCCCTTGACAATTTGCAAATAGGACGTTTAGGTTTTCAAGCAGACCTTGCTGTCTCCCACAACACCCTTCTACCCAGATTCGGAGCTAGTAAACAAGGTCTCGTTCTGAACAGAAAACATTTGAGTAACAAGCATGGGACCTCGCCACTCGCCAAACTCTTTTTTTTTGGGTGGATTCTAGTATCAGGGAATGAGAAAAGCAAAATGTATTATGTATTAATTGCCAGAATGTATAGAGCACATGTGTTGATATGAGCATGCACGGACAACTCCAATTTTAGTCATCTTGATGAGAGCAGCTGACTGCGGATTCCTCGGTGCTTGAAACAAGTATGCATATCCTAATTCTCAATTTGAATGGTGACACACACGCACACTGTGACATCGTACTGGATTCAGCCTTTCACCAGGAGATGGGGGTGGGGCTGGGAAGCATACAGTGCGTGAAAAAGAGACCGTATTGTACAGTCCAACACCATGTGGGTGGTTGTGGCAGTTTCTTGGCACTCCCTGTTTTCTTTTTCATGCCTCGTCCTCATGTCTGTTTAATATCAGGTTGTTCATTTTCTGCCCTCTTCCATTCTTTTATTTCATCCTTTCTAATTTCGACCCCCTTTCAGTTTTTATCATTATGTGTTGTTCATGCATTTTCCTCTCATCTTCCCCTTCTTTCATCTGTTTCCTAGTCTTTCAGCACTCTCTAGTTCCTTTATTTCCCCTTTTGTAGTTTTATGTTTCTCTCTCCCCTTTTTCTTGCACACACTCCTTACCCACCCAGGAAAGCTTGCAGCCAATGCGTTCCATGCCATTGGCAGCGTGGCAGTGCTCAGACTGCTGGTCTAGACAGTGGAACATCTGGCAGGTCAGCGCAGATATGACAGGGTTAACTGCAGCCACCCCCTCCAGTGCCCATGTCTAATTCTGAAGGTTACCTACCTCTACCCTGCCCTAGCCGCCATTTCCATGGCTGGGTTGGCTGAGTAGAAAGGTCCAGAATGCCATTTTGCAAGTCACAGGAAAAACAGAGAAAAAGGCTTTTACATCCTGAAATAACCTGAGCAATAATTGGAAGGTTAGCAGCAGTGTGATGGGCTGGTGGTGGGCTGATCTAGCACAGGGCTGGCCCAGACCACCCGCACTGTGGGCGGTGCCTACCGGCACCGCGGCTGGCATTAGGGGGCCAAGATTTTTTGGGCACTGGCACTATTTCTTTTTACAAATTAAGCACTGTTGGAATGATAAAAGACCATACTCTTCAAAGGACATCTTACCAATCATGGATTGCTCATGTAACCCCTACTTTTCCGCCACCAGTGCTCCCACCTCCCCTGCTCCCTCCACCAGTTCCAGCTCCTCTGTTGCCTCCATGTACTACGCATAAGCCTCAAGACTTGTCCCCAGTGTAGAGTGCTCTGTTGCTTCAGAGCTAGGGCTTTTCTTTTAAAAAATACATATATACATGTTTATATACTGATGAACAATATCCACTGCAGATCTGACTGAACATTTGCCTTCATCTAATGCCCACATATACCACCTGGTGTAGTACGAGTGACTTTGTTGCAGGTAGAATTGATCACGTTGTCAAGGAGCCAGAGGCAAATTAGTTCTCCAAGAATAGGAGTTTACAATATATTTTCAATGTGGGTTAGAGTAGGAGCAGATGTCTACTATCAACTAAAACACTCAATGATGCAGGCCAGCTGCAATGGTAGGCCACATTAGAATACACTAGAAATTTACAGAAGGATTCCTATGTCATGATATCCTACAGACACAACAAGAATGATAGCTAGTGAAACATGAAGTGATGTATATGGGCACACATCTGATGATGGGTCAGAAAAGATAGATGGTATGGAAGACAGAACATATGCAGCGAAGAAACCCTAATAAACCAAAAGGGAGCTAAACTTTGACAAGGTGGGGCAACCAACAAGACTGCCAAATACAGACAGAATTTGCACTGGCAAAAAGCGGAATGTTGAGGGGGAACAATTGATCATTACATTATTAATAGATTTAATTTAATAGATTAATAGATTTGCATTGGGACACTGATAGTGATGGAAAAGGCAAGTTAAAAAATCTCTAACAATGTGTATTTTTGTGTGTCTGCATATAAAGATAGCATGGCAGAAATAAAAGATCTGGCGGAGAACCTAATGTGCAAAAGTAACCAATGCTTCTTGCCATTCTCGAAAAAAACTATTCTTCATAATTCAAAAATTTCAAATACTCTATAATTAAGACTCTGCAATAGATGTTCCTCAATGTGTATGACTCTCCATGACATGGACATATAAATGGCCTAACTGCATGCTCTTTACAGTACAGTAACTATATTTTGACCAAGGGATATTCCGATGCATTGCTTTAGCTATCTGGGGTATGCAAAGGTTTACTACATAGAACATCACATAAAGCAAACATTGATCCCGACAGAGGAATGCTTCTTTAACATAAGCCTTATAGCTTAAAATGAGCAATGCTTTCCAGTCATGTTAATAGGCATGGGCGAGAAGGAGTAAAATCTGGGTAATACGGTCAATGTTTCCAGAATGACTTCTACTGAAACAAGGATCTCATATGTGTGTAATGTACATGATCTTTACATTTAATTCAGTTACATCTACACAGTTTTTCTTTAAATAGCAGACCCTTTTGAGACTTGGAAATATGTCTGTTCCACATTGATATAAAATAAATGTGCATCAGAGCAAATAGGAAATATTAAAGGGGCCTTTTATTTTGAGGCCAAGGCACACCAATTGTTAAACAACTTCATTGTTTGTCTCAATTGTTTCTCCCAGTCAGGGATGGATTTGTTATAGCATAAACAGCAAAAGGACTTGCCGTCCAATGAGACAATATAACTCCCAGGGTAAAATACCAATTTGTTGAAAAAACGACTTTAGACAATTTGTGATTTTGTAATATGCTTTTTTGATTTTGTTATTCTTTGTTTTCTAATTTCATATCTTCATGAAATTCCCTTATTTACTTTTATTCATTTTATGGTGACTAATTCAACAATCACAGCCACAACATGTACATGTTTCGATCTTTTGTAGATCGTCCTAAATTGGCTAAAGAAAAAAACAATGAAAAAAACATAAAACCCAGATATAAACACATATCTTTCCACTCAGTCTAGCACAAGAACAAGAAATGCATTCATGTTTACAAACAAATGCTATAACCAAAAACCATTGTCTTAATCCTTTCCATGTCATACATATTAAACCACAACACACCACATTATATTTATTTGAAAACTGATATTGTCATTCAAAAACAAAATTATGAAAGTGTCCAAAAGTATAGCAAAAAAAATACCCAAATTGACACTGAATGTATCAAATACTGATGTGTTGAGTATTATCGCCATCCTTTTCCTCATGTTAAAAACATGTATGGGAATCAGGATCAACCCAACATACACAAACAGCCTAATACATTATGTGCATCGTCATCACTCCTAGGATAAATTCAAAGCTAGTGAATTACTGAAACCCATGTATGAAGTATACCTTTTGCCCAATGCTGTCTCACTGTGACAACGGCTCCAAAAAACTGCATACTCAACGAGAATGACAAATACCCTTCAGAGTTTAACTACTGAAACCTGTATGTAAAATACAACTTAAACCAAACGCTGTCTCACTTTCACGACTGCTCTCAACAACTACATGCACAAGGAGCACAGAAATAGATCTTTCGAGTGTAGCAAAACTATTGGTCTTATCTCCCATTGTGTATCCGAAAACAAAGTCAATATGATTAGTATAAAGACATGTTGACCCCTCAAAGTGTCGGTTCGCATTATTGACCCATGTATCTCCTTCTAGCAACCAAAATAGAAAACGGACACAAAAGGTTACTAATTTCTTTTTTTATTATTTTTGTTTACATGGCTGAAGCATATTCAACTTTTCACTTTTAACCATAATATACAAAAGATAACACATTCCTTATAAACATTCAGTTAAAATAGTTAATATACAGATTAAATTTGAATGTTTAAAATGTTTACAACCAGAGAGCAATGACCAGCAGCAACCAATATAACACACATAACTATTATGATGATGAAAGGAGAAAAATGAGAAAAGGAACAAAAGGGAAATAAGAAAGTCACTTGCAAAACAGAAAATTTGAAAAAAAGCAGATGGGAATATTCTTCACTGATTACTATAAGACTTGTAAATATTAAAACAGGACATGCTCTATTGTTGTAATACCATTTACAATAATGTTCAATGTTTACTAAAACAAAAAATCATACATAGTCACACCTAAATCCGCTATACAAAAATAATTGGTACAACGAAATTAATATAGGAATGTTAATAACTTGACACATGATTAGTGTGTTGTTCAAGACGAGGACCATGATTTGCAAAGTCAGAGTGCTTTGCATTAAAGGTAATTATTTCCGAGGTTCAAGGCCTCCAGGAATTTGATAGTGGCAATTCTGACAGTTATGCGGTTGGCAGAGAAAATATGCAGTCAGAGAGTAATTGGATCTAGTATTGCAAAATCATCAAAACAGTGTTTAAATAGATGTTGCGTTTATCAACAAGCTTATAGCATTCTGTGAGTATAAACTTTCAGATTGGTTATCAAATCTGCAAAATCTGCATTTATTATCAATTTTGGCGATTATGCCCAGCCTAGACAATATTTCATTGGATGGCCATAAATTAAACCTGAACCTCATGTAGGCATTCCTAAATCTGATGGATGGGCTTTTGGCTAAGTAGCTGGCTAATATATGCAGCCTTCTAGCACCAAAAGGGTTGGAGTTACAATCAACATATGATTCACATTTTTGTTGAGTTTTGATCCAATCATGTTGGTAGAGTTTCAATTTTGTTTGCATTGGATTGTTCTCTAGACGGTCTAGTGTTATATCTGCAGAGGCTAAAATGTCTAGTGTTGTTGACCGCCAAGTAAATGGACATTTATCAGAAGAATCAAGTGCATAAACTGCTAGAAAACTAGGTATTGCTAGGACACACTTTCTAAAGAGGGCACATAATGTCCATGCGCAGCTTGTGTTGAGAGATGTTAGACCTAATTCAAATCAAATCATGGCCACCGGCACACAGTTTGGTAGATGTAAAACCTTATAATATCACAGAATGCTTGTCAAAAGATCTGTTTTGTCTCAGAACCGTATAATAGAATTGGTACGACCTTTTGGTTGTAATAGGTGAGAGAGGACAGCAGGAACATTTGCGATAGCTAGTAAGTATGGTTTTAGTTTATGATATGGTGGATGCAAGCTTTGCCTCGATGTCAGCGAAATATAGGTCATCATTGGGTCGACATTTATGTTGACGCCTAGATAGGTATAGTAGTGCATCATCTGTAGTTTTTTAGAGTGCAGGGTTCGAATTGGAGCTTTGGCTAAAGATTGTGTTTTGACACAGTGCATTACTTTTGTTTTGGACACATTAATTTGGAGCTGATTCTCCTCTGCATAGGTACCCAGTTTGTTAAGTAATCTTTGAAGACCTTTAGGGGTTCTGGACAATAACACAAGGTCATCGGCAACAGCCTGGGTTCCTAATGTTGGAGCATCTGTGATAATCTTGGCAAACATTTCTTTTATATCGAGAATAATAAAATGAAAGAGTGCTGAGGCCAAACCACAGCCCTGCTTTAGGCCTCTATGTAGAGATGTGAGCAGAGAGGAGGTCAATGAGCGTGAGCCTGATCTGAATAGAAGTTGCTGAGTGCAACAAATTAATTAAAGTTATAGTATTCGGTGGGCACTTGGCATGAATCAGTTTGTCCATCAAAATTTGCCTCGATACAGAGTCAAAGGCAGAACAAAAATCAACAAACGCTAAGTATAATGATTGTTTTGTCTGTATACAATTTGATTTTATAGCAGATATAGTCAAAATATTGACACTATATCCAAATCCAGGAATAAACCCTGTCTGGAAAGGATCTCGATGCAGTGTGTTGGACACCCATGCATTAAAGTCTCTTAGAATGAACCTGGCAAATATCTTGCCAGGGGCATTGAGTAGGGTTATCAGCCTATAATTCCTTGAAGATTGTTGGTCACCCTTCTTAAAGATAGGGATTATTATTGAATGTTGCCAGGACGATGATAAGCGCTGAGTTTCAATTATATTTATGAAGCTGTTGTAAAGGATCTTTGTCCAGGCTTGTGGGTGATATTTAAACATCACATTTAGTAATCCGTCAGGCCCGGGGGCTCTTGAGTGACTGGATTTCTTAATGTAAAGGATCTTTGTCCAAGCTTGTGGGTGATATTTAAAAATCACATTTAGTAATCCGTCAGGCCCGGGGGCTCTTGAGTGACTGGATTTCTTAATGTAATGTAAAATATCATCCTCAGATATTTGAAGGTGGAAATCACTTGCTGGTAATATGGGGTGGTCATCCATTATAGGCGGGGGACAGGCGTACAGCTATGAATAGCGGGCCATCCACTGAGATTTGGATACTCCGTTAATTTGAACTGAGTCCTAAGATATAGAGTTGGCCTGATTACGAAGTGCCCATGTCTGACCAGAGATTTTCTGGGCGATTGCCTTCAGCATGCTCTCTCTGTCTTACTGAAATAGGTAGGCTTTCCAGGTTCAAAGCCAGTTTGCATACTTAGTTTTTATGGTTTTAAGGGCATCGCGTTGTAAATCTGAAAGAAGCAGAAGTGCTAATCTCTTATCTCGCTGATATTGAATCTTTCTCTCTTTCACTTGCACATCATATGTATGGATATATGTATGAATATTTTTCCCTATTCCACTTACATTAATTTTAAATATCTGTAGGATTGTGTAATATTGATTGTCTTTTAGACAGGCATTTCTGCTGGAGGAAATATAATTCTGTATAAGATGGTTGTTCAAGTTATATAATGATGGCTCAGACCATCGGAATCGATGTTGCCCATTATTAAGAACAAAAGTGCTTTTATACTGAGATTTCCATGTATTATTTTTGCATGAATGCCCAGTGCACATGAGGTTTAGCATTTCATGGTTGCTGTTTTTTTGCTTTATAAACTCCAGACTTTTGGCTTGAGCAAATAGATCACCATCCATGTAAATGTAATCTATAATAGCCTCTTGTGAATCTCTTCTCCAGGTGCTCTTAGGCGGAATGTCACTAGGTAGGGCATCATTAGTCATAATCATGTTTCTATCTTTCATGAAAGAAGTCCATTGTGATTTCCTTGATCTTATTAAAGGTTGATCAGTGGAGAAACAATGTAGATTTATATCACCTGTAAGAATGATATTGGTGATTAAAGTTGACTGACTAATAAGATCATAACTATTTTCTAAGTCATGAAAGAATGTATCCCTAGATATTCCTGCAGGTTTCCAGTAGATATTGATTAAGACAATAGTACCAGAAGAGGACTGGATTTTTACTAGTTGTATATGAAGATTGGGAGAAGCCCATGGGTGTATCTTGAAACCAGAACTCTATTTGACCACCACTAGTAGACCAGACATCAATCTCCCTTTGGAAGCACACTAGGCTGGAAGTAAAATGCTGCTGGGGTTGTAAACCATGTTTCCTATAGAGCTACTATATCATGGTTGTTTAAGTGGTTTTTGCAGTTCATTAATCAATGATAATTTGCAAGGGAGATTTGAGATGATGCTTGGTTGTGGGGTAGTTATGTAGCATAATTCTTGCAATGGCAAGTTGTTGGAGCGTTTACAGTTGAGTCATTAGTTTTGGTATTGGGGGTCTAGGATTTGCTACAATGGATTGGGTAGGGAGACTTACATTGTGAATTAAATTGTTGATATGTACCTTCTGATTTACTGGCAAAGTATGGTAGATTATAAAGCACATAACTGAAAGTTCTAAGTTTGCCTTCCAAATAGTATTCAGGACAACACCTGATCTAATCCAGAGTCTGGTTGCTGATAGATCCCTGTCATCAAAGAATTTGACTTGGTCAAGGTCAGAGGAGCTAATGTCCTCCAGGCTTGGAATATCAGAAAATATCACTAAAACAGAGATTCTTTTCAGATCATATATTGGATAGGGTGCAGGTCGACATTTTATGGTCAATTGGTGATACTGAATATGTCAGGAGTTAGTTTGTTTCTCTGTTAGTGAGTTGTTGTTATTGGATGTATTAGGCAAAATCTGGTTATGAGGGCTTTTTCTCGAAGATTGTACCCTTTGTGTGAGCCATTGTGTGTGGTTTAAATCTACACATGGTGGTATTTCATGGCAATGGGTTTCTGTGATTGGGATTGCGTCTTGTGTTCGAGATGCAGAGTGATGTTGAAATGACATATATCGATCTACCTCTCTGCGGATTTCTACCCGTCTTTGCTCAATGATTTGCTGGTCAAGATTCATACACTCCGGGTTTACTACATCTGTTGTTTTTGCTTTTGTATCATGTATTATCTTAGGTTTCATATGTGTAGCAACAATCACTTTTTGCTGTTCTTCAGCAGCAGTGGTCAGGCCATCTAGAAGAGCGTAGGGTTCTATAGATAAACTGTTCTGAGAAGCTGCATTTTTCTTGGTTTGCAACGTTTCTGGTACTTCTTTATCACTGCCGACAAGGCCTTGCCAGATTTTTTTCTAGGTAGTAAGATGTTTTTAATTAACTGCTTTGTACTTGCATTTGCAGATACAAGTGGTGCATTCATGTTTTTTTTTTCTTTTTTTCCTTGAGTAGGTCACTTATCAGTTTTTTGGGGGGTTTTGGTCTTCTTTCCTGGAGAGAAGATGGTGTAGGAAGATTTTTCTGGTCCGGTTGGGGGCTCTGGCTGTCTTAGTGTTACTAGGGAATGAGGCGACGAGGGAAGCACATCAGTTTCATCGATTAAATCACTATTAGCTTCAGTGGCGTCCTTAGAACTAATCTTGCGATCAAATAGAGGTAGGGCTGTATCCATAGAGTTTAGATCGTTTGATAGTGCTGGATCTAACTTGTAACATGTAGTTGGATAGAAATGGGATGTTCTGCTTGCTTTTGCCAATGATGATGCTGGAAAAGGAAAGCCCCTGTTACTTTAATGCAGAAATAATCAGTGAGTCATGGCCTAGAAGCTCTGTTATGAGAGCTGTTTGTTTATTTATTTTTGCATCTAGAGTTTCAAATAATTTAACTATGGATGTTATTGTTGTATTCATTGCACACAATGTAATATCCAATAAAGTGGATGAAGATGGTTGTGTTTGGGGTGCTACTGAAGCTGTAGTGTAATATTAGATTTACGGGGATCTGGGCATGCAAAGGATAATGAAGGAGCTGTCGAATTTTGTAAAGAGTGTCCGAACATTATCAGAGATTTAGACAGTTTATTATTTCTCTCAAGGATCGGTATTGTGTAATCATCTGTCTCTTTTTGGGGAAGGGGTGCCCTAAATATGACACGATCAGTCTTTGTCAGAACAGTTGCATAGCTAGTTATCTCTTGCCTACTGCAGTCAAGCGAGTGGGTTTGGTTCAATGTGTTAGGCACTGTGATAGAAGCTAAAATCAGAGAGTCTGAGTTGTATGACAGTCACAGCCACCTGTAATTGAGAGTTGGACTTGAAGTCGCTGTCATGTATATTTCTGGCTGGAGTGGGTGGCTGAGACATGGCTACTTCAATTGATGGTACTCTTATGGGAAGTTGGCTAGCCGTAAGTGGCGAGACTGCCAGAGGTCAGTCATTCGGAGTGCCAGAGAAGATGGCCACTTTTAGGGAGTCAGTAGTGATAATTACAATAGTCTCTCCGGCCCAGATCATCGGGCTCAAACCGGAGGATTGTGTACTGAGTGACCGTACTGCAGAAGCTGTGGCCTCGCTCACACAACAAAATTGTCTTATGTCGGGGGTTTGAGCCTGCATATTTTTCATACGCAAAGGAGAGTTAGCAGGGATTTGTTCACCGAGCTGCCATCAGAGTTATTACTCTGAGGTATGCGCTTCGTTTGCATAGACGTCTTCACCCTTTTAGTGAATGAAGGCATATGCATTTTCAAGGTGTATGCACAACAACATTGGTAATTTCGACAGGTGTGACTATAATACTTGGTCTTAGTTGTATTGTCCTTCAAGTGCAGAGCGATGACACTAGGGACAATATGACAGAAGACAGAATATGAAAGGGGCCGCACACCGCTCGCCTCGCTGCCAAGTGGCTAAGCAGTACTTCCTTGTCCTTCGGCTGGTGCGTGCGCACATTTGTTTTTGAGGATTCTGGGGTATAGGGGCAGTGCTTAGCGCTTGTTTCATCAAAACAACAGTAATTATCTAAATAAACAGGGACATACAAGGGAAAAAGAATGCATTGAAAGTCCCAGTTGTATCAGTAGGTATACAAAAAGTCCTCTGAGCTAGAAGACATGTGAATTAAATGTACCGCTTCAGAGATGATTGATGCAGCCAAGGGTTCCAGAGGGGCCCAGCGGCTAAGCAGTACTTGCAGGTACTTCTGCTGGTGCACGCGCGCGCACGTTTGTTTTTGAGGTATCTGGCATATGGGGTGGAGCTTATAGCTCGGTTCAGCAAAACAGTGGTAATTATCGATTGAGAGATGATTGATGGAGCCAAGGGTATCAGCAGGGTCCGGCGGCTAAGCGGTTCTTCCAGGTACTTGGCTTTTTACTAATTTCATTTTGATTCTATTGCGGCTATGCTGAAGCATTGTCCTCTTAAACAAGGGGGGTCATGTGCAAAGTGGTGATGCTGTATACACCTCTCCAAGCCGGAGGTAATTGTTTGTATGAAAAGGGCCCACATGACCAGAATAAATCAAAAATTGCTGCTGTACCTCCAACTAAATCAGAAATACGCAGAGCTGTGCAGCAGTTTTGATTTGGGCACACAGGCACCGTGCCATCACCCTTAAGACACAGAAAAAACATGTAAGTAACCAGATCTTAATAGGTTTCTCAGGTTCCTTCAGTCAAGTCAAGAAATTTAGATATTTTCTCCAAACATTTCCACATGCCAAATTAATTTGTGCCACCCATTCTTCAGAGAGTCCCACCATCACTCCAGCCTTGTAACTCATTACAGCCTTGCTCCAATTTGTTGTTCATGATAATCAGAACATCAAGATTAAGCTGCACTCTTTGTGTACAATGAATATTTTTGTGATCTTCCCCTTTTCAAAATCGAAAACATTCATCATCGATCGGAAGGACAAAAGCTGCTACAGATTGCTCCTGAAACTGCACTCGAACCCTGCATAGGGCTGGGTGCACCAGACAACATACATCTGCCACTTCATCCTCATTAGGAAAAAATAATCTAGGGACACCAGAGCCATGGGGAATGAAGGAGCAAATGTAGCATGACTCAGTCACTCTCTCTCTCTTCTCACTCTCTTCATGTGCTGGAAACATACGTTATCAGCTGCAATACTGTGTGCATCATTTACAATTTCTAAAGTCCCATCAGAATCATCAGATGCAAAATCAGTTTCAAAACGTTGTTGTGTTTCTTAATGTGTGTCCATTGTACCCAAATAACCCAATGTTTCCTCCCCTGTACATATCATTTGTCCAAAACATATGACCCAAAAAAAAAAAGAAGAGAACTCTATAAATTGCTGAACACATTGTCAATTTTATTCCTTATGGTTGTCATGAAAAACATAAAAAGTCCTACATAATTCTTATACACTCAATTCCTACTAAAACAATCCTAAATTTTAAGACAATCTTTTAAAACAATTCCCAGGTTTCGTACACTCTCCTACCCCCTGTCAGCTGGAATGAACCGTGATTCCTTAGATTCCACTTTACTTAATTATTAGTATACTGCTGGTCCTCAGGCCTCACTGGGGGCGTACCAGTGTCTCTCCGTACATCATGGAGATGCACCCATGCTTTAATGACCTCCACTTTCATGGCCGTAGGAGTACAGAAAATGATCCTATGGGGTCCGTGGAATTGACGGCCCTACCAGCGATGAAAAAAAGATGAATAGCCTCTCCCCGGGGAGTAACAACGGATGCTGATGCTTGTTAGGTCCCACGCCACTTTCAATCTTTTATTGCTGATGAGGTGCAGTAACCTGTGAGGACACAATTCTAACACTCTTGGTTAAAGCCTTAAGATAGTCCTCAAATTAATTTCCCGGAATTTCTGCTGACTTATGTGCATCAGTACTTAGGCGTGCGGGTGAGAGACGTGTAAACATTCTATGACCCGTTACGACCTTGTGGGGACTAAGGTGATGATCTTTTCTTGGCTTATTCCACAAACAAAACAACACCACTGCAAGACAATAAAGTCATGACGTACGCAAATCAGAACACATTTTTGACAATTGGGTTTCCAACAAGCCATTGAGATGCTACACAATCCCGTTGGCCTGAGGGTGTTACACTGGGCACAACATGTGCTGTATCCCCAAAAGTGAATTAATTTCAGTGAATAAAGCATTAAAGAAGTGAGTTGCATTTTCAGACCTTAACACTTCACAAATATCCCAGTGGAAATACCTCCCTTACAAGGAATATGGCAACTGATTTGGCATCAGGGTGCACGCAGGGTCCATCCTCAAGCCATCAGTAAAATGGACACACAACCACAATTAAATCACGATAGGTGCCACACCTTTGTAACATGTCAACAAAATCGACCTGCGATTCCCTAAAGGGACCTACAGTTTGGGGTATAACCCATCTGACTGCCCTCATAGTATTTCCTGGATTTAATTCCTTACAGAGTGTACAAATACTAATAAACCTACTCACCTGCTCAGAGAGGTTGGGCACAAAGCAATCCTCCTGAAGTTCTGCTGCAATTTGTCACAGACGAGTATGCGCTGGGAAATGCAGTTGCTCCAAAGCCACAAGAAGCAACTCTATAGGCATTGCTACCTTCCCCGTCATGTCCTGCCTCTGCATACAAGTCTGTGGGTTAGAGAGTGCACCCCAAAGCTCTTTTTCCTCCTCTGGGGCTTTCCCCTGCAGTTCAACAATTTGTAAGAAGGGGACTGCAGTATACGGGACCAGCAATTGTGCCTGTAGAGACATCATCTCAATTTTTGCGATATCTGAGGGGGACAAATATGCTGCAGCCTTTGCAGATTGGTCTGCAGCATTGTTACCAAGTGCTACCAAGTCGGTTTTGCTTGTATGCGCAGCACATTTAACAATCCAGACCTTCACAGAAATGAGTTGTGTCTTTTATGTGATGGCTATTATCCACCACCAGTGGTTTCAAAGTGTAATTAATATATATATATATACATTTCATCAAAGATGTAATCATTTTGGTCCACTATGGAACGGCACAGTGGTTTTATGCTGTTCTTATGGATTTCTGGAAGACAGTAAAATACTGGAATGGTTGCATCAGTTTTACGAAAAATCGTGGTGTGTTCCACCACTAATGAACACTTCTTTTTCCACTTCTTCCAATACATCTAGAAGCGCGTGTTTTGAATGCAGCGAGTAGGGTCTTCCAACAGTCATTTATACATACTGTTATCTTGTAAATGATGTTCACATTCTGCAATGTAAACATATTCATGACAACACTCAAACTGCTCTTGTCCACCAGTTTTATTGTGAAATCTTGATTACAACCCAATGAGTCTAAGACTTCCAGCTCATGTTTAGTCATATTCTGGTGATGTATCTTCCTGTTGAACTTCACCTGTTTCAAAAGTGCATGCACTCATTTCTTAAACAAGTGTGATGCATTTGATGGAATAGTTGGAATGTATTTGCTCTTACCACAATGCCCTAGCCTGAAAGGTAAGATATTTTGATATATTTGTGTTTTACAGTTTTTTCATTGTTTGTTTTATATAGCCACATGAGGACAATCTGCAAAATCTTGAAACATGTAGATGTACATGTCATGGCTGTGATTGTTGAATAAGTCACCTAAAAATCAAATAAAGGTAAATATGGGAATTCAATGAAGATATGAAATAGGAAGACAAAGAATAAACAAAACAAAGAGAGCATATTACAAAATCACGTGAAAAGTAGTTTTTTCAACAAACAGGTGTTTACCCTGGGAGTTCTAGTGTCTTTTTGAACGGCAAGTCCTTTTGCTGTTTATTCTATAATATTAAAGAGGGGACCAAAGTGACATCTGTTAATTCCAACCTTGAGCTTTCTCTGATAACTTTGGAAAGTGGGTAATCTATATGCAATTTAAAGGGTCTGACTAGATGTTTTCAGTAAGAATACATAATGCCATATAGGGGACTCCTCATTTGGCCAGTACATTTTATTGTACCTTTTTCAATCACTGGGGACTACAGTTGTTCACCTAATGCAGAATTGAAAAACAATGCACATTAGGAGTTACTCCTGTTTTTAAGTTGAGTATCAACAGTCATGTTATATTGATTATGTTCTAATTGATTTTATGTTCAAGTCTAGAGTGGGCACATTTGATAATCTCACCAGCCCTTATCTGATTATTCTCAAATGGTTTTAGCAAATGGAGAGTGTTTGACATTTGGGGACAAAACGACACACATTAACTACATGTAACCATTCACTGGGCATGGGTGTGTTTTTTTTTACCACCTGTCAAAATATGCACATCTCGTGCCCTTGAAAATTACAAGTATATCTGACTGCATTCAGCAGCCAGCAGGTTCAAATAATGTAAACATATGGTTAACATAATTCTTATCAAACAGCTATTCCATTGGTGGTAAGTAGTATCTGCTGAGCATTTTTAAGAAAGGGACTCTTTTTAATAAAGTGATACATATCTTTTGAATTTTCAAAACATAGAATTTAAAAGCACTAAGAACATGTTGTAAGCTTTTCTAGCTTTATTTATACAAACAGATGTTCTTATTTTCCCTTTATGACAAACTAAATATGCAATACAATTGTTATTGAGACCATGGGATGCCAATGCAAATGCAAAGGATTGTGTAACAATTATCAGCATTCAGTGTTGACACTTATAAGACACAAAGCACAACTGCTACAATAGCCACACATTCTTAGTTATGAAAGTCACACTATGTATGTCTTAACCTGATTCATGTAAACATTCTAAACATCAATTTCAATTAAAAAAAATACATTATTAAATAAGGATCTACTTCAAGGGTACCTAGAGAGAGGATAGACACAATAACAGACCCTGAGGCAAGTGGCAAGTCAGGAATGAAAAGGTGTGATGCTAACGTTGTAAACAAATTCATTTCACAGGTCCAGGAAATGTTTGCACATCTTTTCCAAAGATTCCCAGATCATTTCTGCTCTGTTCAGATGTATTGAAGTTCAGGAACTCGCTTGCATGGACATACTCACAGTGCAGCCTACAAGTTGCAGTATTGATGTATGTAAGCCATTGCTTAACAAATGCATGTAATTGACAAGGCAGATACACCATTAAATAGCATAGACTAGAACTATAGTAGAGTTTGGCCTGTGACCAGTTGAATTCAATCTGATATCTCTTCCCACAATGTTTTCATTTTTATACTCAGGATGACCAAGATCCGGCATTTCATTTTTTGTTGTGTTCACTCCAAAACACACTTTTCTCCATTGGTTGCCATATAGGTACATTGGTACAGGGGACAGAAATATTGCAGGCACGTTTCATTTATGGGTATATACAGTCTTAGGCTGGCAGTGAGACTAGAAAAGTCCCTGCCCGTCATGTGCAGGTAGGGCCATCTATAGTTCAGCCTTCCAAGCTTCAAAATTCCAGTGGAAAATCTTTCATCTTTACCATTAAAGGAGACCTCTCATTCATAAGGCACATGGCCACGAAAGCCTAACCAGCATGGTGCCAGCGTATTCTCCTCTGCAAAGTCAAGCCCTCCACCCAAAATGTCAGCAGTGCCCATGCCTTGGCCCTCTCCCTCAGATGGTGACAACACCCTACTCTCAGGTGTCTAATATTTCATTTTGGCTTCTCTGGAAGCCGTCCAGGATGCTGCAACTCACCTCATCACAGGACCAAGAACATGTCCCCATATCACCAGAAATTTCAAGGAGCGTCACTGGCTATGTCTTCAAGTATGTATCATGTTCAAGACATCCCGGATCACCAATATAGAAGCAACAAGCAAAACATCACTTGCTAAGTGTCAGAAGTGGCTGCCTTGTGACGCTGAGATTCTGAGATTCTGAGTGTACTCAGTGAGGCTTGACACATTTCTAGCACCTTTCCTCTAAAATTCTAACACACTGATGGCAGCAGCCCTGTGTAGCTGCTCAAGTGGAGACTAGGTCGCAGATCTGCAGCCTATCGATCCAGAGCCGAGGTGTTGCAGTGGCCGGAGCCATCATGCATTACATCGGGCAAAAACAGGATGCATGAATGGGAGCTGGGAGGGACGCAAGGTGAGTTTTAGTTATTGCTGAACTGCCAAACCAGGCTGACCAGCGGTGAGTGCAATAGCACCCTGATGTGGGTGCCTGACATTGGGTGGCCTTCTGGCTCCTCACAGGGTCTTGCTCTATTTGGAGGCTGCCGATATCCTGTCTACCAGTTCCCACAGCCCTACTTTACATCCAGTACATCTGAGTGAAAACTGCTATGAGCATTGGAGGCAATTGGGCCAGTGGGCTCCGTATAAGGGATGGATAGGGACTTTCCTTAGGCGAGCATATTTGCGGAAACATTTTTTGGAAACACTGTTTATGAAAGTTACACCTTTCCTCACCTATTTGGGATGAACTGCTACTCAATTAGAAGTGGCAATAAGCCTTTCTTCAGTAGCAAACTGGCTTGCAACGAAGTAAAACACTTACACTCCAGGGTTGCCCCTGACAGGTGCAATATTATCACAATGGCATTGCAAGCTAAGAAGCTACCGCTAAAATCGGCACTGATGAACACTTCCCCAACAGCACACCCTTACTAAGGTTATCTGGCTTGACCGTGCAAATAGCCTCTATCGAGGTTCATCAAAGTGTACCTGATGCCCAAAGAGTACGCCCCTTGAAGGAGGTTGTGGTGGGGTGGGTGGCTTTGAAGCCCGCCGCATCTCCTTCTCCCCTGGGGTGAAGACCATTATGGACCTGAATTTGTCTCAAATTTGTCTCAATCTCCTTCACAGTCATTGGTACTGCTTCAGACTAAGTAGCCCCAAGTGAGCCTGTAGAGGTTGCTCAATCTCTAGCTGCACATTTAAATGAAAAATCAGACAAGATCTCTGCAATGGCTGCGAAGTTCGATGAAGCAACTAACATAGTGCTTATTTTTAATCCTCCTGAAAAAAGACCAAGAATACGAAAGGCAGTTCCAAGACAGGGGCGCAAGGCTCACGTCACTTCATGAGGAACCCATGGCGAAGCTCTTTCCTCTCACCCACTAAGGAAGAAATGCCTGCATCAGAGTCATCCTCCATAACCTTTTCAATGGAGGAGGCAGAGCAGTCCAAACCTTCACCAGAGTCTGTACCTTTGTTACCAAGGAATGTTAAACAGAAACAGAAAACATGTGTTCATCGAGAGAACCTCGGACCTAGGAATCGAATTGATTAATTTGTAAAGCTAATGCCGAAGGTATCTGAAATTTTAGACCAAAGTATCCTATCCGTCTACTCAGAGATGGAGAGTGTAGGCATATTGGCAGATATAAACTTGGCTAGCTCACAGGAAAATTCTCCCATCACTTCTTTTGTGAACGTACTAATGGAATCTCTAGAAAGAGAGCCTCCACTAATGAAACATCTTAGGAATAAGCCTTGTCCATCTAAAAATGTGTTGCCTTTGGTGCCCATTTTCCTCCCCTGTGGCTCCGGTCTATCAGATTTAAAGAATGCACCTATTAGAAGTCATCCTTCTGAACCAGGACAAGTGCCTGCTAATAATATAAACGATTTGCACCCCAAATGAACTAGACATAAGAAATCTGAGTGCCCATTGGTTCCACAAGTCTCTGGGAGGCCGGGCACCCGGATTGAGGACTCCAGTCTTTAGGGGCTTCAACCTTTCTCACTCTTGAAGAAAAAAGATTGAAGTTGACTGATACAGCCAAAGAATGTTGGATGAACTGCTATCTAGTCCATGTTTACCTATGAATTATTGTTGTCCACAGATAGAAGATAAGAGGGGCCCTACCTTAAAACATATTCCCCAAGCCTTCTAGGAAGTAGCGGCAAACTCAGCCACCTCATACTCCAACTCTAACATGCATAATTTACTAACTAACGGGTCTAAAGTCTTGGAGGCCCATTTTTACCAGTACACACATCAAGTGATGGGAAATTATAAATTAACAAGCTCAAAAAAAGTCTGGAGGCGATAGTAATTTCTAAGATGACCATTAAATCCGAAACATGTTTTTGCGAATGTTGATCCTATGCCTTTGAATTGGAGTCTCATGTTGGCCTTATTCTTGGAAATTCCTAGCTTACAGCTGATCTCCTCCAGAGATATAGCATTGGTTCAGTTTCCCATAAAGGGTCGGATTAACTTGGCCTTATTATACTTCCATTCTCAAATGGTTAGAGACCTGGTCTTGTCATATTTGGAATCATTCCTGTCATTGATATATGATGTGCTCCAAACCTTGAACGAAACAAAGAAAGTGTTAATTGATGACCTATCTGTTGGAAATGTTCTTCCCTCTAATTTGATGCAGGAACTGATATCTCACTATCACTTCTCTATTAACATCCATGACTCTGAGGGCGGTGTACGAAGAGTTAAAGACAAGAAACCAATGTGACCACCATTGGATTATGATTGGAACTCTATCATATCTACTTTGCACTTAGGTAGCGGAAATTCAATCAAACCAAAATGAACACAATTCTTTTGTTCAGCCTCTTGGAACTGTACTGGACATACGTTGTTGAAAAATGACTTTGATTGTTCAACACAGGTTCGATCTACTGGTCCATGCTTAGAAACCTCTGGGTATTAAGGACGTTATAAATAACCAATTACAATTACAAAATAATGCACAGTTAGGTCAATAAGACCTTTGTGTGCATCATACAGAAAAGATGCAGAGAATGTCGGCATTTGAGTTCTCCACCACTGCATCGCTTCCTATGGGATGTTACAGCAGGATTCTATTCATTGAAGTAAAGAGATGCACTACATATTCCACCTTTACATAAATTACACACATATCTTTAATGCTTGTGGTCTTTAAAATGTGTTCCTTCATTATCTTCGGAGAGGTATACATAGGCAACATGTTTTAGAGTCATATCCCCTAAAATACAGCATAACAGCATATAGTAGATACTTCATTGTTAATAATCACCTGTATGGATAGAAAAAGTAAATACTATTTGCAATGTTAGCGGTCATTCATAAGGAGTGAACAAGTGTGAAGATAATTGTGAAGCTAATATCCAACCAGTTCTAAACTCAACTCTGCTGCACATATACTAGTATCATTTGAAGCAAATCACAAGTTCCTCCATGGATGATGAGTCAAGTGGCTTTTCAGGGTGGTCAATAGCACTTCCCACCTGAAAATGTTTTTCTGTTACAGTAATTGAGAATGGCATTTGGAATTTAAGCTGAGCAATGATGGTCTCTTTTACCTGATATCATGGGCCACACACCGCTTGCAGCACACTTTTTTTCTCTTTGTTGTCGCCCAAACTGCACTACCAAAAGCAAAAGAAAAAGCACATTGTGGAATTTTTTTGACTATCTAGAAATGGTAATTACATGCACTATTGTGTACAGCATATATCAAATAATGATATAGATAAAGAAATACGTGATACTAAAACTAAGCTTAGAAGGGATATACCTAAAATGAGAGCAACCTGCAGTTCCATAATGGACGTTTATAGTAAAATTGGGAAATTAAAGAATAACTATTGACTCTGGTCTAAATTACGCAAAAGAGCAAACAAACTTGACTGCTGGCTACATACAGTTAAGGTACTCTGCTCTAAAAAAGAGTGTAATATATGGGCTCAGTTGGGGAGGGCACGAGGGAGTTGGATTGTCCCACAGATAAATCCCATAAGTGTGCAAGACAAGGCTAGATTCCTTGAAAGCCGTAATGGTGTAAAATGTGAGACTGTAACTGTGTCTTATAGAATTACCCAAGTCTCTCCAACTTTTACAGTCACTGTGGAATAACTGGTTATTAAGATTGGCAATCCCAAATCATCGCAAGCCCCTGGACCCAATGGGCTATCGAATATAGTCATGAAGAAGAACCCTCACTTCTGGGCCAACCTCTTGAAAATAATGATCGAGAATTATTCTGAGAAGGCAGAATTCCAGATACATGATAGACAATACAGGGATTCTTGATTGTTTTCAGAGTGGGTTCAGAGCGGGATATTCAACCGTGCAGAATCTATTCATAGTGAATAGTCTCAGGGACAAAGCGCTTCAATCTAATAGCCCCCCCTTATATGCCTTATATATAGATTTTAAAGCGGCCTTTGACGTTGTCAATAGAAAGAAGTTGTGGGATAAGTTGGAAAAGATGACTTGTCCGGAAAGCCTTCTATTCTATCTGCAATTACTCCACTGTAACACCTCGGTACAACTTAGATTATACTCTGGAGGAACTATGACACCGCATATAGAGCAAAACAGGGGTGTGAAGCAGGGGTGCGTCACCACTCCCTTGCTTTACAACAGGTTTGTTTCCGATATACCCGAGTTCCTATCAGGTGTGCTAAACTGTCCCCCCAAGATTGGTCCTAGGCAATGTGTTATAATGGCACACGCAGATGATTTGGTAATATTTGACCACACAGAGCGGCTTTCGTAATATGCTGAATTAAATGAGTTGAAAATCAATTAAAACAAGACAAACATCATATTATATTTGCACGGTAAGATTGCCCATCCGCGTATGCTTGTACATTCCATTGAAATTCGATATTTCAACTCATATAGATAGTTGGGGGTTGAATTTGACAGGAAAGGGAATTATGAAGTCTGCATTCAGGTCTGTAAAGTCAAGGCCACTCAACTGACATCTATGATTTGTCAATTTACTCGCACTCAGAGTGGAGAGTCCATCTGGGGTGCGCGTGAGTTGTACATTCAGTGTCTTGTGCCAATGATTACGTATGGTCTGGAGACATTGATCAATATGAACTTAGAATGGCTCCAGATAATAGAGAGGAAGTTCTGGAAGAAGCTCGTGGGTCTTCCTCAGGGTATACTGATGGCCATCCTGAGGCTGGAATTGGGGATACTATCATTGAAATCGGTTGTACTAAAAAAAGTGCAGAATTGTTTATTAAAATTCATAATAACTCCACTAATCCTATACTGATTTGTATTGAGGAAGATATTAGCAGTGGTAGGCAAACCAAATTAACAGCATATATGGCCATATTGTTTAAAGCAATAGGCTGGACTCCGAAATGGGGCGATGATTTTGAACAACTGAAGTATTTACTAGGAAAGCATTTAAACATCTGGGACTGGCAAAATAATTTTGCACATTTGGAGAAATTGAAGACCTATAGTTTTGTCACGTATGCACATATACCTATAAAAAGGGGCAAAAATATCTAAACCTTTGTCCCTCTGCCAATCTATGGCGATTCATAATGCTATTGTGTATTAATCATCTTCCTTTGTTAACAGTGATACCTAAAACAGAGCACTTTTGTTGTATCTGTAAAAAACTATCAGAGCCAGAAACAGCCAAACATATTCTTACTGCATGCTCGCAGATGGGCCGTGTTTATACTAAACATTATGATGATTTGTTCATAATCAGGATCACATTGAAGAGGATGGGTTCTGTTATTCATGTCTAAACACTCTTAACGCCAGCCTCCATTTGTCACTGTACAGAGTCTGGATTCATGCTGATAAATTGCTGAACCATATAGCTGATCTGTGATCTATTAACCTGCCATGGAAGGGTTAATAACGCATTAATTGTATGCAGAGATATTAATTATGCCCCCTTGGAACTACCAGAAATGATATGGGAATTGAGTTAAATTTGTCTTGAGACACAGATGAATTTATTTGAATTTTGATTAATTATTGTTTTAATTCTGGACAGAAATTGGTTTTAAATAAACATGAAATTATTATGATTAATTATCTTGTTTTGTTATATCATGCATAAATCATGAATATTCGTATATATGAATTTGGTAATGTTGACTTATGTGTACATGTTTTGTATATAAAACTATATCACATTAAACAAAATAAAAAAATATATATCAAACAATGACTGTATTCCTTCATTATGTGTCGTTATAGCTACTTTAATATTGGAGTTGGATTCTTCTTTTTAAACATTTCCCAGTATTTTAAGTTTCTGCATTTTATTGACAATAAGATAGAACCCACCAGAGGGCATCTCTTGCTAGTTAAAATATCACTGTAATCTTTGTACATTTACAAAAGAGTATTTTACATTTGTGCATGAAGACAAGTATGCATCCAGGAAAAGAGAAGGCTTTGTTTTGATTATCCGATTGTTCATGCCTGGCATGTGGATAGTCATCACCGTGATGAGCAACAGAATATATCTGCAGTTCAAAGCCCAGTTACGGTTGCCATGTTTCTAGTGCATTTATATTTTCCTTTAACAGAAACAGACATTTTCTGCAAACAAAGAATGTTACGTACAATTGTCGCTCTCAAGTACCTCAGTATACATTTTAGATATCTTGAATTATCTATATAAGGCACTGCAATGAGCATCACTATATATCGGGCATTATTAAGCTGATCAAAAGGTAAATACAATTGCTATTATTATTCAGCAGAACACCTCTTAGATGTGATGTGCCCAAATAAGTATGTTGCCTTACAGACAGACACATCAAATACATGTTTTGGGTTTCAAAACTGCACCTCTATGTGTACAGATACAAAACGTGCTGCTTTCACAGAATCTACAGAAGACCCCTGCGATGCCTGCCAAGTTCAAGATCTGATGGGAGGGACAGAAATCTAATGTAAGGGAGAGCAGACAATTAGATGCATTACGAGTTTGGTGGTAACTGTCAAAAGTGGTGGTAAAGGGGTTATGCACACTTTTACTTTACCATTATGTCACATTATAGGTACAGAAACTGGTGGTAATTCTGCTGTAGGAAATAACACCTGATGGTTTAGCGCCTATTAAATGTCAGTAATTCCCCCAGTGCTAATTTCTATTGCTGAAATATCCCCAAAAACGACAGCATTAATTACCCACCATTAGAAACTGAAACACTATCAAAATAATACCCAAAACAAGCAGAAATGCAGCCAAAATCACAGTGATGGCGTAAAAGCATTCCGATGATGAAAAATAATCCGCATGTACAAACAATTGGTACAAAAAGGTTACATATTTCCCACGGCTTCCACAAACACATTTAAGCATCTTGCAGTCACAAAAACATGAAGTATGGCTTCCACAACCAACCGCTTTTCATTGAGCTCCAGGGGCATGCCAGGCTGCAGCAGGGAAAAATGCAGGTACCAACATGCTCGTGGCTATCCTTCCCTCTGGCCCCTCACTGAACAATTAGTCACACTGTAGCCTTTGAATCGCAACACCATAACAGACCAGTTGACCCCAACTGAGGCAGAAAGTCAGAGCGGGGTCAATCTTAGGACTGAAAATCCACCCCTGCTGAAGCTATTCTCTATCTTTCATTTCTGAGCCACGGGCGCATTCCAAATAGACTGTTTGAATAAGGACAGGCATGTCCTAGTGTCCTAGTCAATGTTCACCATTGTGCTGTACTAAATGGTGGATGAACTCATGTGACATTTTCATTAGCACATATCCATGCCCAACAGCCAGGCAGAGGTGCATGCAGCAAAGATACAGTTCTAAGGCAGAGCCAGCATCTGCAACATATAAGTAGCATTGGACTGTACATATGTGGCATAAGTGCCTCCATAGGCAGTAAAGCAGGTGGGTCAGACAGGAAACAGTAATAGTCCCTGAACGTTCAAAGGATATGTGATGCTGGTAGGATCATCAGCTACTGCTGTGCAGGTTTTCTGTGGTTTTACCTATGATGACATGGTCCTAAGGAACAGCACTCTAATAGGTTATATGAACAGATACAGTGAACAGCACACCTGGATTCTGGGTAGGTAGTCAAACCACGAATGAAAAGGCCCATGGAGCACAGAAGGAGTTAGGGATGATAATAAATGTGACAGGACTACGAGTCTCATAATGGCCTCTTGTTCTTGGGAAATGAATTCCATCTGCTCCATCTGTGTGGGCCTCTTCCAGATATCATCCAGGTTGTGTTGCAGAACTTGAGCAGAGGCGTCATGATCATGCCTTCTTCAAGATTGACCTGCCTATGCACCTTTGGTGCCATCATCCTCAGGAGGTGTATCCATATCCTGACCATGGTGCCAACGCAGTGCAAGGGCAGAGGGAAAGGTGGAAGTACTTGTGTGCAAAGGTGAGAAGCTAGAAAGGGGAGAGGAGTCAATTGGGAAAGAGGCTTAACCTAGCAACTGTAGCAATATGTTCAGTGTTGCCTGGTGCAGGTGCTGTGAGGTTGACAGGTGAAGTGTTGATGCCCTCTGCAGAGCCTGACAACAAATGCGGTGGACACAGTGGTCGGGGTCCAATGAGTGGAAGTTGCTTCTGCATGCTGCCTTGTGTCTGTGTGGGCTGAAATGCATAATAACTGGATTGCAAGTGTTGCATACCACACGACACACTATATATTATCTTGCACTATTGGCCTCCATTTGACTTTTCGTCTTGGTATAGTTATATAACCAAATTCCCAATTTTTAACAAAATGCTTGCTTTCCACTTGTACTATCTTGCACTCATATTTGAACACTGAGTGACCTTGTCTATCAGTTGTGGCATAATGTTGCAGTGTTGCAGTTTTAATGATTTTCCCAAATCCCTACTGTTTCCAATTTGATGGGCATAGAGTGAACCATGTTGTTTGCTTAAATCCTCTGCAAAGGTCCCCATCTTGAATTTCGCACACAAATGTTTGCAAATCTCTAATTTTGTGTCCAAAAACTTACATTGTATAATATAGGCCTTCTCAGTGTTTTTTACAATATCTCTTATAACTTTTGTCTTCTTGTACAAGTGTCTTATATAGATTTTTCAACACAAAGATTGTTGGACTCACGTTAACTATGCTTTAAGAACGTATGTATATGGCTAAATGAATAGGCCATTTCTATATGATCCAACAATGTTTTTTCTCCTTCTCTTGTCTACGTAGTACTTTCTGATGCAACATTTGTAATGAATATGGCTGTGACATATACTCCTTAGGTGCACTAGACACTTTATGGAAATGTGTGCTGTGCACACTATGCACTTTCAGGCACTATTCACTTTAAGACATTATACGATACTGCTGCTTTGCATATTTGCACATGCAATATGTTTTTCATCTAATGTAATACATCTGATTTAACTCTCCAGCACTTTTAAACACATGCACATTATATTGCTATTATGTCTTGCATGCGAGCGGGATTATCATGTCCAGTCCACAGGCCATTTCTTTGAAAACATCTTATGAGGCCATCTGTCTTTTCTTAAGTACCTGTCCAAATTATCTACATTAGTTGTATGTACAGGCGCACAAAGAAAGATGAACATTTTTTAGGCGCTTCCTTGACCTGTGGACTGACCATGCTGTTTCCACTTCGGATTAAACTCGTATGCTTTTTAGGTTAAATTAATCCACTTCGGTTTTAACTTTCATATATAAACGCATATACAAACGCATTTTGTGTTACATTCTGTGCTGGGAGTGCATACTTTGTTCCACTACAAAATGGTTGATTTATTCTACTAGAGAATGTTGAGTCTGCATGTGTGTACATTCTACACACAATCATAGAGTACTATATGCATATATTGTTGTCCATCATTTGTGTTTTGTTTACCTACGTGACCAAGCAGTCGCAGTACTGGTCTTTACAGGTTTTACCCTTTCCCAGCGCATATTAATATAATAAAAAATATGTAGTTGCTGTGACCAAACGTGCCTTGATTCTTAATTTTTGCTGCAAGGACACTCCATCCTCAGCTGCTCTCTCTCTCTCTCTCTCTCTCTCTCTCTCTCTCTCTTTCTCTCTCTCTCTCTCTCTCTCTCTCTCTCTCTCTCTCTCTCTCTCTCTCGAGAGAGAGAGATCCACGTCCTATTCTGTCTATTTGGAATTCTGCTTGATAAGGTCGAAGATTACGATCAGGAATTTCACCAACGCCAGTATTTGACAATTACTTCACTCATTAGGGTAGCTCGCTGAGTTTCCAAGACTGGCCAACTCATAACAAGATGTCTTTATGTTTCCAAACGTGTCCAAAATGTGTCCAAAAAGATATATTCAGATTCAGATCTGGAATAAGCTCCCCACCGATTTGCCTATGGAAGAAAACAACAGTACCTTTACAGCATGCCTGAAGACATTGTTGTTTGTCTAGATTGTGAGTTTATTGTTGGATTACTTGTTGTACCCTGATGCCTGCGGGCTCCGGCACATTATACACATACAAACATAAACATGCACATAAACAAGTTGGTTAACTTAGTCGTGCACAAAAAAAGACAAACATACCCAAAATGTGGGCGCGAGTGGCAACTGTGATGCTGCATGGTAATATTGTTCATGAATATACAAGACTTTCACGACCTTCACATCAGAAAGGAATTGAAATATAATGTTTATTTTCGTGACTTTCTTCATTTATATAACGTTTTGAAAATGCCTGCTTGGGTAACTAATCAGGGCATTGTGTTTCCCTCCTCAATGCGCAATAACCAGTTTATGCTCAGGGCATCATTTTGACTTTTCTGAATGTAGGCCAGTGTCCTGAGTCTTGTTGCTAAGAAATTCAACCATAGCAACACACTTAAAAGCATTCGTGTTTTTTTTTTTCTGTTTTCCCTTGCAGACAGGTTTGATTGGTTAAAGAAGACAGTAGCCAGATATAGCTCTGTCAAAATAGTTATTCCCATAGAGAGGAGCGTCAGCCGCTTCTTGGATCAAAGTCGATCCAGCAATGCTACAAAGCAGATAGAAACTTATTATGTATCATTCAGTTGCTCTGCTCTATAGATACGCAATTTAGACATTAACATTTCAAAGAAGTGCTTTATAAGATAATTACATCTCTAGGAAACTGTACATTCACTCCCAGGATGTTACAAACCAAAGATGTATTTAAATCATGGTATTTTATTCTGCATTTGAACGAATGCCATTTTCTGTTGCTCTTTATTTCCTAGACACATCTTTCCATGTGCATGTAGAAATAAAAATGTCGTGAAGGTAGCAATATACATACAGATAGGCTTTCAACCCAGTCCAATTTTAGGTAGAATGTGAACCATTAGTTCTATCTCTTCATTCACTTTTAAACCTAATATACAAATACACTGGGGAATATAAACTCCATGGCTCCTGGATGTAATTAGTTCGCCTGGTGTTGATGGGCACTATTACAAGCCTTATTTAGAAGTTGAGAGAGTCTCCGTCTGAACTCCTGCACAGGACGTGGATGGTACAGTTGTGTACTTCGCTTCTTCTTCCAGAGCCCCATTCCCATTAGTTCAAGGAGCCTGCCTGCAAGGTCGTCACAACTGTTAGGGTGGAAGCTTTTGGATTCTATGGCAAATGGTACAATTGCTGATGGCCAACCATCTGAGCTGCTGAATATCTGTTGTATGTCCGTGAAGAGCCATCCACATTTGGGTTTCCCAGCTGAGTGAATAGAGTACACCACATGTTTCCCATGTCCAGCCTACTCCTATCTTCATTAGAACTACTCTTTTCTTAAGTCGGATCAGGTGTTGTAGCTATTGAAAGTGAGAAGTCCCCCAAAATGCACTTAACCACTCCCAATAGGAGTCAAATAGGATGCACCCCCGAAGCGAATGAGACCCGAACCAAGTGCTAGTAATATAAAAAACTTGATCTAAAATAGGGTAAGCAAAATCCACTTTGCAAACTCCGAGAGCGCTCTGCCGAATACATGTTACAGTTCAGTTTTAACACAGTTTTACTTCACTGGTGAAGGGGGAGGCCTAGGGGGCACATGAAAAGTTGGGATTGGCTACTAAGGGTTGACACATATAGGTTCCATATAGTCGATGCTTGGTGATTGGCAGAGATTCTTGTCATGCTGTGATGACGCTTCTCAGGTCAATCGGTCATCTGGGCTCATCGGGTTGGCATGCTGTGCCGGACGGCTCTCAGAGTGATACATGTCGAGTTATCTAGCATTTTGCTTACATTTGCCCTTGTGGCCACACATACCCATTTATCTAATGCCTACAAATTATTATGTCCTGTAATCCAAAAAAACCCATTAATCTAACATCGAGGGAAAACTATGCATAACTTCAGGTTATTTATCTCAGGTTAGAGGCTGGAGGTGTTTCAATGGTCCGGTGTTAGATCTATTGATGGACAGGTTAACTACATGTTACTACACTTTAAGACACATTGTTCGAGGTTTCACAGGTTAAAAGATAGATGTTTGTCCTGGAATGCCCATCTGGTACACAAAAATAAAATAATATCTCTTGGTCAACCCTTGCATGATGGGCAAAGGGGAGGGAGTAGAGCTCATTCATGGCACAGCCTTGTATTGCACGAGGAAACGGGGATTTCTAAAACAGATTCTTTACATGCAGGTTTTGGCACACACTCATGATACAATTATAATATTCATAGCACGTGGATACCTAATCATTATCACACGATTCAATACATGTATCTATATCAAACTAAAGAAGGTAGCTTGTGTGCACACATGCAACTTGACGTTGCTCATTAGCTTATTCTAATTCTATCGCGCACATAATGTGTGCCATAATATAATCTTTTGTGCTTCATTTTATGCACCAAACTCTATCAGACTTTATTGCCATTTATACATATTTCAGAGAAATGGCTGTGCACTGTAATTCATTTATAATCCCTTTAATGTCCAAACGCGGAGAAGTAGCTTTTAATGAACCATTCTTGAATGTGTTGCAAGAAAGAGATTTACCATGACATACTGAAACGAAAGAAAAACACTGTATACTTAAGGGTCCCTATCAGCTGTCTCAGTGTGTTCAAAGGATATGGGGGTAGTGTTCTTTATGGCCTGGTCTGCATGTTGAGGGCAGGTTTATAAAGAAAAATGGTTTTCTGCAGCCAGGCCTTGAGCTGTGCCATGGTTGGGTCAAATGAGGTAAGACGGAATGCAGAAGATACAGTGTAAAGTTTGTTTCATTTGCGCGGCCAGTCTCCCATGAGAACCGGACGGCTGTAGAGATGACAGAGGAGAGAAGGTGGGGGGAGCAGCTTGCTTAATGTGCGCAGCTCAAGGGGGAGAGCTGCAGGCCTGCCTTCTGACTTCATGACTGGGCCTGCCATTGTACAAAAACAAAATGGAGTTGGTGGGCACACAAGATGGAGTCTTAACAGACTGTAGTCTGGACTTGTTTCAAGAGCTATAGTTCACTGGTGGCATTCCTACACAGGTGCTCTGTAGCCGGGACCCTGTACCCAATGCAGCCGTGCCAAAAATACAACCAGGAGATGTTTATGACTCGGAATGGATGGGAGGGCATCGTGACCCTCTCCTCCCACACATTCCCCCCTTCGTTACTTAAGTAACACATATTGTAATTCTCCTAATCTCTTACGTTCTTCCTCCTCAGCCACTGCCTCATCCCATGCGGGAGTTCCCTTTATTGTCATCCATGCTCTACACACTGCCCTTAGGCTTTCCCCCCTCCTGGCATATTCATCTGGGGTGCAGGTCATATAAATGCACCCTCCATCTCCCTCCTGGTCCACTCACACTTCTTTATACTATTCTAGTTCCTGTGGTTCGTTTATTGTTGTGTGAAATAAATTATCTTCTCTGTACCCTGTGTTTTATATGGCAGTCATTCGATAATTGGGCTCTGAATGTTCCCCTGTTTGTACTTCTGCCTCGTGTTTGATTTGCGCCACTCCATTTGCACAGCCCATTGTCACCATCAATAATCAGCACATCACCTGAGACCTAATTGACGCACACAGAAAATGAGGAGTAGAAAAACTATAAGTGGTATAAGCAGTTTGACTGTCATTCTGAGCCAGGATGGTACCCAGGAAAAAAGATTGTCGAACCAGGTGCTGGGCTGAGCTCCTCCTTCGTCCTTCATTTGCTCTCCAAGGTCGTTTGCAGCCGCTATGACATATGACAGGGTGTCATTGTCTGCTTCTGCAGAAGGTACAAAAGTGCAACATGCGCTCCCGATTTTTCTGCAAACACCTCCATCCATTGCTGTTAACAGGTCCAGCACATATCTGTTCTGCATTGTCATTAACCTCAAGGCTCTGAGTTCCACCTTGATGACATTGAACCCCTCTTCTGTGTCAATGGCCAGCTGTGTCAGCTCCCATCTGGTGATTTGGAGCCATTTTGCATTCGCTCTTGTGTGAATGCTCGGAACGAGGGACGCAAAGAATGTCTCGACAGAGCTGAACAGCTGGAAGCGATCTGGAATTTGTGCCAAGAGTTCTGAAGATTTGGTGGAGATATAGTTTGATGACCGTTTCTTTTGCTGCATCGTACTTTGCATTCTTTCCTCGGCCAGAACATACATGGGAGCTTCTTCTGTTGGTACCGGAGATTTTCTGTCAACTGCTACTGCTTGTGCTCTTCCTCCTTGGATATGGCTTTCAGGAATCACCATCAGGGCAGAGTGCAGCATCGACAGGGAACAAGTGCCCCTCCATGATTGTGGGAGGTGCAAGTACGCCTGTTTACCGCAAACCCAGTAGGTGTCCATCATTGCTGCCATTTCTTTTATCATGTCCGGTATTATGAGAGTCTTGCTACAGTTTCTGTTTTCTCTCATGTTCATCTTTCCTTCTCCATGAAAACAAAGTTCATACAGTGTTTCCCTTTGCAACTTGAAGGGTTTCTCGAGTGCAGTGACCCAAGTCATTTTTACTATGTGTTCAGCCCATATCGGGGCGCATGTTCTCTGGACCCATGACAGTTTTTCCTCATACAGTCCTCTTAATGCTTCATATTTGCACAGTATTTGCTCATTCTGCCACTTGTTGTCGGAACATAATGTTCCTTTTATTATTAAAAAGGGCTCCTTTTCACAGATCACTCCTTGCGGTCTGGAGTAGTATGTACGCTCATTCTGCAACAGTTCAAAAGAAACAGCGTGCGCTTGAAAAGTGTTTTTAATTCTGCATAGTGCGAGATGCAGGAGGCACTGTGCCTCTGCAAATGGGATTTCTTGTGGCAACAATACCTCAGGTGTACCTGAGGCATGAGGTATAAGTGAGCACAAGTAACAACTCTTGTTTGTTTTTTGCTTTGCAGTGTTGCTCATGTCTGCATACCATTTGTTCGACTGGTGTGGGTGCTGTGGATCATCAATTGTATCAATACTGAAATTGTAATATTCATCCCACTTTTCCCGTTCTGCCTCTCTCTTCTTCCTTATATTACTACCCCTTATCACCCTGAGCTATCTTATCTTTTCTCTTTTCTTCCCACTCTGTGTATTCTTAGATATATATGTCAGGTATATGTGTATCATAATTGACCTCCTTCCGTGTAGGTACATGATTCACTGATGACTTTTCTGCAATTGACACTGTAGTTGGGTGTGGGTGATTTTGCACCCACTTGAGCTCTGAGGGTGTTCGATCATTCATGGAGTTGACGCTAAATTCAGATTCATTAAATCAATGGGAGAGTAGAGTGTCAGGTGTGGTCATATTGTTAGTCTAGTTATTAACATGTGACTCATTTTTCTCATTTCCATGTGCCCAAATTAACTTAACCCGATCCCATATCAAGTGGGTCCTTTTCTTGATCAATGTTATCCCTCCACCCCCCTTGCTCATGTGACTAGAAATAAATGCAATGGCCCAATACAATCCAAACAGTGTTGAAAAGAATACTATTGGAAATAAAAATAATACACATTCATGCAAATAGCTAGGATATCTATTGGTTGTTCTTCTAATTCTATCTACTCTATTGTGACTATCAGTTGGGGCCCATTCCATGGCCACTGTAGCTCCTATTAAATGCGATATAAACATGTGTTAACCATACATGTTATGTTATATTTTAATTTTGGTTATTCATAACTTTACTTTGTAATCACACCTGCCCCTGTCATATTCCAACTTAATACACGTGCACAATTTACAATTTGCGTTCTTCTCTTCCACCTCACCACGTTGCTCAGGAGGAGGAATCAAAGAAGGTGGCAGTGTGTGTGTGTAAAAAAGGTGAGCGGCTAAAAATGAGAGAGCGATAAAGGGAGAAAAAGAGAAAGAGAGAGAGAAAGCCCAACTGAGAGTATTAAATATTCACACTATACATTTTATGTACATTATCTGTGTTCTCAAACTCAATATATGTGGACAATTTCATTAGTCCATCCTTATCAAGAGCTTCTTTTAGCACAAATTAGGTTCCTTGTTCAATTTGATTACACGTGATCTTCTTTGTTGGTGTAACATTTTCATCTGTATCGTTTATTTCATCTACCCAATCCATACTTCTATGTGCCTTAAAGACGTCTGTCAGATGTATCCAATAACGCAGGCCCTGCACTTTTACCGCAGTGGGTGTGCTGTATATTACCTTGTAGGGGCCATGGAACCTAGGTTTGTTCCATCTTCGTACAAAACTCCTTATGTATACCATGTACCTGTCATCAACTGGCAGTCCGGGCTATCAATGGCAATTATCTTGTTATTGCTCGCGTTGCTCTCGTGGGGTGTCTTAAATATTCATGGAATTCTTCACCTAATACTGTTGCACTTCTATGTGCATCTGACTGTCTACGTAATGGCAAATGTGCTGTGTGCATCCTTCTACCTGTCGCAATCTCATGGGGTGACAGGTGGTGGTCCTTACTGGGCTGATTCGTCATCTCGAACAAGGCCAAGGTAGACAATAGGCACAATTCTTTTTGAATGTGTTACACATTTTTGAAAATCTGCTTTTAAGCAGTCCGTTCATTCTTTCAACAATCCTGTTCGATTGCAGGTGATAAATCGTGCAGAGTTAGTGGGTTATGCCCAGCATTGCGGTTATGTGTTTGAACATGTCGTTAACAAAATGTGTCCCATTGTCAGAATGTACAACATCACAAATACCCCAAAGGGGGAACACCTCCCTCACCAAAAATGTGTCCGCACATCGTGCATCTGGATGAGCACAGGGACCTGCCTCAAGCCACTAGGAAAAGGGGCATACTACTACAATCAAATATCGGGACCCATTACACCTTTCTCTCATGTCTGCATAATCTATATGCAGCTCTCTAAATGGCTCTTCTGCCTTTGGCAATGTCCCTTAAAATGTTTGCAGTGTCATTCCTAAATTGTATGTTTGACAGGTGACACACTCTGTTGTTAACTTGAAAATGTGTTCTTGCAATCTGGGGAGGAACCAGTCCTCCTGTATGTCTGCGATTATGTGTTGTTTTGCATTGTGGGCAGGGAAGTAGAGTTGTTGGAATGCTACCTCCAGTAATTTTACGGGCATCACTACCTTTACAGTATTATTTTGTCTCCAGAGGAGATCAGTGGACGACTGGCTACATCCTCTCTTTACCCACACCTCTTATTCCTCGGTTGATGCTCCTTGCTGGAGTTCAATAATTTGGGATAGTGGCAGAGAATTGTAACCCTCGGGGTGCTCTTCCTCAACCACCTTTTGTAGTATGTTCTCACCTGTTGCTTCCCTTTGTAGATGGGACGCTTCCTTGGCGTCCTAATGAGATGATGTCATCATCTCGTGTATGGCCATGGCATTTCAGACTTGCTACAATTGTGGGCTCTATTAGTGCATCCATTAATTCTCCTAGTAGTACTGCATGCTGGACTGGGGACCCATCTGCTCTCCTGAATCCCCTCCTTCCCCACCTTGACACTCCTCTGTGTACTGTCGTTGCCATGTAGGCGGCGTCAGTATATATTGTAACCGCACACCCTCTAGCAGTGTGCAATGCTTCTATTAATGCTTCTAGCTCCGCTGCTTGAGATGATAAATGAGACGCTAACCTTTTTTGCACAATAACTTCGAACTCCCCATCCTCCACTCAAACCGCTGCTGCTCCTAAGTGATTCTTTCCTGTTTCCCAATCTATGGAAGCTGACCAATCCACGAAGTAAATTTCTCCTTTTGTTAGTGCAACCTCATGTGCTGTGGGTGTATTATTGTCCTCACCTCTGTATGTGGCGCAATCATGTTGTTGCATGTCCTCTACCGTGCAAGCTTCTGTGAGGAATGTAGCAGGATTTACACTTCTACACCGCACAATGTGGATGATTGCGCTGGACAGGATAATTTCATATGCCGTTGCTCTCTGTGTTGTAAGTGGGCTTTTTGATCTCTCAAGTAAACGAAATAGGGAGTGTTCCACGTACAATGTGATGGAGCATCCCATCACGATTGTTGAGCATTTCTCAATCGCAAACGCGGCGGCTGCGAGAGCCTGTTCAAAAGCAAAATGACCTTACAACACTGCATCTAGCGTACCACTGTAAAATGCCTTTGTGGCCTAGAGATGTTTTCTGGGTTGACACTGCTGTCATAAGTGTTCTGTTGCAGTGTGAGAACAGGTAAAATTTGCAAGCATAGTTAGGTGTTGCTAAGACTAGGGCTGTTGATATCAAGTCCTTGAGTGTGTCAAATGCTGTGTGTATTTCTTGTGACCACTGTAATGGGGTGTTCTCTCATTGCACTTCTTTAAGTGCCTGCAGTAGGGGCCTGGTGTATGCTGCATAGTCTAGTATCCAGGCTCCACATTAATTACACATACAGAGGAATTTTTTAATTTCTTTCACCTTTTTGGGTTCACCTACTGCTTTTAATGCAGCTGCTCTTTCAGGTATTATTCTTTTGCCATCCTTTGATATCAGCTGGCCCAAGTATAGCACCTCTGTCAGACAATATTGCAGTTTCTGTTTATCCACCTTGTATCCCTTCTGTGCCAACAACGTCAGTAGTATGATGGAGTCTTCTCTGCACTCCTTCTCATCCTTCCCACAAACCAACAAATCATCTACATACTGAATTATTGTGTTTGTTGTGTGTATATTTCCAAGGTTTTCATGTAAAATCTAGTTAAAAATGCTGGGGCTTTCGCAGTACCCTCTGGCAGCCTGCAGTGTTCATATCTCTTCCCACATAGTGTGAAGGGTGTTAGGTACCAGGAGTCGGGGTCAAGCACAATTGAAAAGAAAGCATTTTTCAAATGCACTACAGTGAAACACGTGGCATGTGTTGGAATGCCGCATAGTTTTGAAACAGGATTTGAGACAAGATGAAATTCTGTTTTACATCATTAAGGGGGAGTAGATCCTGGATCATGCTCCAGTCGCCTCCCTTTGCTTTTTAATTGGGTAAGTGCAAATATTGCAATGTGAGTTGGATGGTACTATTATTCCCTGTATAATTAATGCTTATATTGTGTCCTTTATACCCTCTTCTGCTTCTCTGGATAGGGGGTACTGTTTCACCTGAGGCAAAAGGGCCCCGGGCATCAGTTTTATCCTTACGGGTGTTACTTTGTGTAGCAGCCCTACATCATGTGGACCTGTGTCCACAATTCCTGTGGTACTCGTGACATGTCTTCCTCGAAATATAACGGCAGGGTTTTAACCACTGCTACGAAGGGAAGTAGCATCTGTCTCTTTTGAATCATTATGTCACAGGGGATTGCTGTTTCCATTACTATTTCCCCATCATTGTCTGAATCAAAAAAGAGTTCTTAAACAGTTAAATCGTGCAGGGCGATATTCGCATTGATGCACAGTACTGGTCTCCACTGGCACCCCTGCATGTCCGTAGCAATCACTGCCATCCTTTGTGCTGACACCTGCACTGCATGTATGTCCAAAGACATGATTGAGCCTGGCACTATTTTGGGGTCTGCGATCAGGCAGAAAATGATCTCTGAGGGCACTCTCCACTCCCTTTTTTACAATTCAGGCACCACTCTTGCCAATATTTTTAGCCCTTGTATGAACATGTCTGGATCTACAAGTATGCCTTGTGTTTGTGCGGTGGTTGCCTCAGTGTGTATCACCAACATGGTATGCATCGCACATATTCCAGGTGTAGAGCACACTATTCTTCTCTCAGTAAAATATATGGTCATGTTAAGCTTGCTGAGGAGATCCCTCCCCAGCAGATTAATGGGTGAGTCTTCATAATACAATAGGGGTGCTTGTACTGTTTTCCCCCCTACTGTGATGTCTAATTCTTCAGTGTACGGAACCTCAACCACCACCCCAGAGAACCCCTGCATTTCCATTGTCTGATTAGAAAGCGGAAACCTGCCTTCTCGTAGGCACGGTTTTTCCGCCCTCGAATCCACCCTGAAGATGAACTGTTTGTTTCCTATTGCTGCCCCTATCAGTGGTTCCTCTGCTGCGTTAAAGGTCGTCGACAGTACTGGACATGCAAGTGTTCCCTGTGGGCTGTCCTATGCTGAGTATTTCGGGTGTTCGTCAGCATCAAAAACATTGCCCGACATCATTACCGCCCTCCTGCAGGGCGTAGGTGCTCCATTCGCTGTAGGAGCATATGAGTTGTCGTGGCTGAGGGCTATGCGTTCATGACAATGTGGGTGCTGTTGTGCATGTTGAGCTGCATGCTGTGCGGGCATTTGGTGATCATTCATATACCTGGGGCCAGATTGCTCTTCCATTCTGTTTCCACCCATCAGTAATCCATATGGGCTCCCAGGGTGAGGGTGGCCACACTGTTGCTCGTTTCAGTATGTGTTTGTGGGCCTACTTCGACATTCCCTCATAAAGTGTCCCCACCAGCATTGCCCCTGTCATCCTCTCTGAGGTCCTCCGTACCCAAAACCCCCTCCTCGCGATCCTCTTAATACCCCTCTACCACCTCGGCTGCCTCTGGATGGCCACTGTGACCCTTCGCACTGATTTTTCCCTGCCCATGAGTCCTAATTATTACCTGTCCAGTTTGCTGCCATTCACGCCGGTATTCCCATCGGCCCTTCTTCCTCCTCCTGTTCCCTTTCTGCTGTGCTAGTTGCTACTACTGCACTGACCTTCAAGAGTATACTCTGCACTAATTTAGCCTCGTCTGCCAGCCACCTCTGGGCTATCTCCTTTTCTTTCTCTTTGATCCTTTTGCAATGGTGCACTATTATGCTTTGGATTTCGGCCACCCCTTGGCTTCTATCCCAGCCATTTTATCGAGAGCTTTCTGTACTTCCTTTGGGAGTCCTCTTTTTATGATAAAATAAAACAGGGAAGTTGATTGGTCCCAGGCCGCGCCCATTTCCGCCCTCCACATGTCCTGCACCCGGAGGATGAAGGGCATTGCATCTTCCTCATCTCCCATGGTGCATTGCATCACAGATTGTAAGTCTGGTGTATCTGGGATTGTTTCTCTAAGGGCATCCCACACCTTTGCTCGCACTATGTTGAATGATGCCCATCGTGCCGATCACAATCTAATGTTTTCCTGGGGAAACCTGCCCTTGCCAAAACCCTGTTTGCCTGGTCCCCAACTGCAGACACTAACAAGCTTTTAATCTCGCCCACCACCAAGGGCACCCCAGATGTGTGCTTTTTGAATGCATATATCCATTTACTAGCCCCTCCGAACAGTGGTGGTAGTTGTTTCAGCAAGTTAGCTTTGTCCATCTGAGCCCAAGGTATGTAATTTGGCCTTCCTGCCCCCTGTGAATTAAGGGTAGCTGTAGTTTGTTTTCCCCCGTCCTGTACTTAATTTTCTTCCTTTTTTCCCTACCGTTGCCATGTGCCCTGTTCTTTTCTTAGCCTCCCTCTCCATTCTTCTATGGGGGATAGTTCTTCCCCTACTGATGCCCCACTAGTTGCAGATCCCAGCCTTCGCTCTTCCTCTTCCTGTTCCTCTATGTCACACCAATACTCCTCCTCCCTATCCAACACCAACCCCCCTTCTTCTCCTCCTCGCTCACTACCAGCTGTGCTTATTTCTTTTTTTCTTGGTATATAATTTAATTGGAACAGTATTTCTCCCTTTTTCCACCCTTCCTCAGGTGCCCCTTCTCTCGGTTGAGGCATTGCACCTTGTTCTATTCGGGGGGTGGGTGACCTTCCCTTGCTCACATATGTTTCTTAGTCGAGATAATTCTGTTCGGGCCATTGCTAATCGTGAGTCTAACTCTTGTGTGAATTTCTCAATGTCTATTGTGGGGGTCCTGCCATTCCCTGGCTTTCATATGGGGGTGGTGTCTACTTCAGTAACAGGTAGAACATTACTCTTGTTAGTGTGTGGGAGGAGGAGTTGCGATGCCCCCCATCCATTCCGAGTCATAAACACTTCCTGGTCGTATTTTTGGCACGGCTTTTTTGGGCACAGTGCCCCGGCTACAGAGCACCAGTGTAGGAATGCCACCAGTGAACTATGGCTCTTGAAACAAGTCCAGACTATGGTCTATCAAGACTCCATCTTGTGTGCCCACCAAATCCATTTTGTTTTCGTACAATGGCAGGCCCAGTCATGAAGTCAGAAGGCAGGCCTGCAGCTCTCCCCCTTGAGCCGTGCACAATGATCAAGCTGCTCTCTTCACCTCCTCCCTTCTTTTATCTCTACAGCCATCCGGTTCTCATGGGAGAATGGCCGTGCAAATGAAACAAACTTTACACTGTATCTTCTGCATTCCGTCTTACCTCATTTGACCCAGCCATGGCACATCTCAAGGCCTGGCCGCAGAAAACCATTTGTCTTTATAAACCTGCCCTCAACATGCAGACCCAGGCCATAAAGAACACTACCCCCATATCCTTTGAACACACCGGGACAACTGATAGCGACCCTTGAGTATATAGTGTTTTTCTTTCATTTCAATATGTCATGGTAAATCTCTTTCTAGCAACACATTCAAGAATGGTTTGTTTATAAACTACTTCTCCGCGTTTGGACATTAAAGGGATTATAAATGAATTACAGTGCGCAGCCATTTCTCTGAAATATGTATAAATGACAATAAAGTCTGATCGAGTTTGTTGCATAAAATGAAGCACAATAGATTATATTATGGTACACATTATGTGCATGATAGAATTAGAATAAGCTAATGAGCAATGTAAAGTTGCACGTGTGCACACATGCTACCTCCTTGAGTTTGATATAGATACATGTATTGAATCGTGTGATAATGATTAGGTATCCACGTGCTATGAATATTATAATTGTATCATGATGAGTGTGTGCCAAAACCTGCCTGTAAAGAATCTATTTTAAAACTCCTTGTTTCCTCGTGCAATACAAGGCTGCACCATGAACGAGCTCCACACGCTCCCCTTTATCCACCATGCAAGGGTTGACCAAGAGACATTATCTAACGATGTTTAGATGAACTAACCTCTGCCCTGCAGTAAAAGCTACTCCCAATATGATATACATCGCTTTTGACAATGGCCTTTATCTGTGAGATACACCCCAATCCTGTGCCCTCATTTTTATGTACCAGATGAGCATTCCAGGGCAAACATCTATCTATTAACCTGTGACCCCTCGAACAATGTGTCTTAAACCGCAATAACATGTAGTTAACCTGTCCATCAATAGATCTAACACTGGACCGCCGAAACACCTCCAACCTCTAACCTGAGATAAATAACCTGAAGTTATGCATCGTTCTCCCTCTTGATGTTGGATTAATGTTTTTTTGGATTACAGGACATAATCATTTGTATGCATTAGATGAATGGGTATGTGTGGCCACAAGGGAAAATGTTAGCAAAATACTAGATAACTCGACATGTATCACTCTGAGAGCCGTCTGGTACAGCATGCCAACCCGATGAGCCCAGCTGACCGATTGACCTGAGAAGCGTCATCACAGCATGACAAGAACCTCTGCAAATCACCAAGCATCGACTATATGGAACCTATATGTGCCAACCCTTAGTAGCCAATCCTAACTTTTCCTATGCCCCCTAGGCCTCCCCCTCTACCAGTGACGTAAAAATGTATTAATACTGAACTGTAAGATGTTTTCGGTATAGCACTCTCAGAGTTTGCAAAGTAGATTTTGCTTAGCCTATTTTAGATAAAGTTTTTTATATCACCAGCACTTGGTCCGGGTCTCATTCCCTTCTGGGGATGCGTCCTATTTGACTCTTATTGGGAGTGGTTAAGTGCATTTTAGGGGACTTCTCACTTTAATTGGTGACCTCGACGCGATAGCGTTCTTTTTGTTCCTTTTGGCATGAGACGTCTCCCGTCATGACACGGAGGGCGCTCCCTCAAGAGCTACCCACCAACGGCAACCAGTACGCCTAGACGTGTGCATGCAGTAGGGTGAGAGGGTACGGGAGCCCCCTTTACAAAATCCAAAGTACCACTCGCCGGAGCCGGGCACGGTCTTTGAGTGTGGGGCGGCGCCCTGACCGATCGGGTCTGGAGGGTCTCGGAACAAGGCGGACACGTATCAGGTGAAGGTGATGTTAAAAGCGTGAACGAGGGAAGTAGGCCCAGGAGTCAGATTAAGGGAAGGGGAGACAATAAATCTAGAGGGGATATATATAAACCGGGTCATAAGCCACGAGAGGGAGTCTCTGTGTCTGTTCTGTATTCTATTCTTTTTTCTATCACATATGGCCATTAGGACAGTGACCGAAGTAAAAGGTGAAAAGAGGATAAGGATCTCCATTGGGAGGCAGAAGGTGGCACCGCATAGTACAATCTCGACTAGTACAGGATATATATATGGAGATATAAGTTGAAAATGTAGGGGTCTCAGAGGACTCAGAGGAGTATTTAGAAATGCTTATTTCCTACTTTTTCTTTTTCTTCTCTCCAGTATAGCACTTATCTGGGTGACAGAAAAGTACAGGTAGAAAAATATTTTAGAGGCACTGGGAAGGTGAGAAAGGAGGTAACCAAGTAATAGGGGTATCAAGTAGTGTAGGGAAGGGAGAAACCGAGTAGGGAAGTTCATGTTGTATGTGTTATTTGTTGCATGTGCTGCGTTTCTGTGATCCAAAGTGTTTTGTTGCATGAAATGCGTAATGGCTATTTGTTAAGTGTTTGCTGAATCGTCATGTGAAAAATGCAAAAATCATTGATTTGCATACTGATGTGATTTACAGTTTTTCGTTTTCGCAAAAGAATTGTATATGAATATTCTATTAGTTAAGATATTGTAGAGAATACGACAAGGTGTGAACTTAAGAGAAGGGTTGTTAATTTTTGGGAAACTTAATTGATCAATAAAATGGGTGCAGAGACACCCTTAGTTTGTATCTGTAAGACACTGCCACAGTATGCAGACAAGATTGTTAAGTACCACGAACAATGGGTGACCGAGTTGAAAGGGGAGGGCCTACCCAAGGTACGGCCCCAAGAAGGGTTGTTTGATAAAGCTGTGCTAGACATGGTTGCCACATGTCTGTTTAGTAAATACAAAGGAAAACAATTGCAGAACAGGAGAGAAATACTCAACCTGTGGAGGCTGTTTGAAGAAGTACCGCCAGGTAAAAGTAGAGAGTATATTGCATCTCCCCTGACAACAACTGGCAATGAAGGGCCCGTGGAGGAAAAAGAGAAAAGGTCAGAGGCTACACGTATATACCCCCTACTAACCAAGCCAGTGCCTGCAGAGGAATATAGTGACCCAGTGTACGTAGCGCACCCCACACCACCCGCCACACTTAAGCCCACTGCAGGGGCTGTTTGTGGTATTTGGTCTGCTTTCCCAATTGCCTGTGATGTATATGTTGATGATGATGTCATGAGTGAGTTTGATGTCAGAGTTGAACATTCTTTCAACCAGGATTCTAGGAATGTTAGCTGGGACTGGCCTTCATTTGTGGTGAGAGCCAGTGGGTCCATCTATGTAACTAAAGGTAAGCAAATATGTAACAGGCACTGAATAACACATTAACTTACCTCAAGACTTACCTGATGGCTACCCGAGTCATCTTTTAATGAATGTGCTGCTAAGTGGTTGCATTTTCACATTTTCAAATTCCTGAATGTCATGAGCGGGTATGTGTCTTTGTATATAATACGTTGTTCATTTTGAGTGTCACTCTTTTTTCTCCTCAACTAGTGTGTGTGTGTGGCTGTTGTGGAGGAAGAAAGATGTGTGGTGTCTGGTCTCCTTTCTCCCTTATCTTTACTATGTATGGGTTGGTGATGATGTCATAGGTGAATGCGATGTCACAGTATAATGTTATTTTAACAGGGATTCTGGGAGTGTCAGTTGCGACTGACCTGCCTGGATGGTTGGAGCCAGTGGGTCCATCTACTAAGCTACATGAAATTAAATATATACCTAGTACTGAATAAAGAAGTAACTTACAGGAAAACGTATCTGACTGCTACATGAGTCATCCTTGAGTGGACATTATTTCACTGTTGCATATCTTTATGATGTTGTTCATTACACAATTTATGTTAAATTTGCCGTAAAACTTCATCTTTACACATCTTAACTGTCATGTGGCTGATAAGCAGTCATATTGATCTTGAGACACAGAGTGAGAAATTAACCCATAAGATTTTAGTGTAATATGTCATTGAGTACTTGCGTAGATCCCCAAGGAAGTTTGAGAGCAATACCCTTCCCCGCTGTAACATTTCCACTCAGCCAGTCATATCATGGGCACTTATAATTTTGTATAGGTTCAGTTCTCGCAGCCAATTTGTTCGTTTACTATACTGAGGAAGGCAGTATGGCGCGAGAGTGGAGCAGGAGTGGACTGCCGTGGTCCGCGGAACCAGAGTGTTTTTTCCAGTTTGTTTAGAGGAGGTGGAGCTTACTGGAAACCAGCATCAGCACCCGCACATAAAGCCACCACACGCATGACGCATGGCGCAAGAGTGGGGCTGGAGTGGTGCGCCGTCGTCCGCGGTAGACCGAGGTGGCGAGAGGCTCCTGACTCCCCAAAATGATTGTTTACAGCTCTGGTGGTAACAGCTCACACTAAGATGTGCCTGCCCCTTTGTTTATGGCCTGTCACTGCGCTCAGATCAGGGAGTAGGCGGGATAAGGCCCTCTGAGTGGCCTGACAATGAGGGAAGGACTCAGGCCTCGCTCAGAGGTGGATGAGGGACGTGGGACCTATATTCTAAACCCTCTCTACAAACTCAGATACAAAGTCTGAGACATATACAAACCCTGGTTAACAAATGTGTCACATAACTGCCCAAAGCACCCACACAACCACTACGCTGCAAATTGATGCCATTTTCTGCTCAGACACTGTCACTACTCCTGCACTATATATCTGAATATGTATCTGATACCTGATTGTACATTGGACAATAGTGAGTTGCAGTGCACAGCTTAGCTGTGAACAGGTATAACTTGGGCTGATCTGACCACCCATGAGGCAGCCGAAGAATTATTAATCCTCACCTCCTCCAGCTACTAACTCTTAAGCCAGTTGGGCGTGCCCTGGGTGCCGCTTCTTAGGACATACAGGCCCTTCTGCAAATCCATTGTCTGACATGACCACACACCATTAGCTGTGCAATCAAAAAGGCGCAACATCGAGTATTGTGACCAGCTGATTACCACCACCAATACAACCACTAATGACACTGGAACACCCCACACTGCATTGTTCCTACTTTTTTTAATTAGAGGGATTTTTTATTAAATCAAATGGAACATTTACTACGTTTTATTTAGCAAGTAACATTTCATGTACTTAAGAATATTTTTTATGAACTCTTATGCACTGTTGGCTAATACTTGGTATGAACATCCAAGGAGTGACAATTTATGTGATCTAAGTATCTTTTTTTATGAACTCTTATGCACTTCTTGGCTAATATTTGGTATGAATTTTTAAGTAGTGAAATTTTCTTTGTTTTCATGTATTTATATGTATTCTTTTGGCCATTATTTGGTGCAACCTCGGATTAGTATTACGGCACAAGCACCAAGAGTACATACATTAATTCTGCAGCTGGTAGTGAGGTAGGGAGGTTTAGGCCACCACATACTATTTCAGGGAGGCTTGCCTAATCAGCACACTCGAGTATATACTACCCATACATTGGAGTTCTACCAGGAAATAGATTCATCTACACATCGGCTAAGGAAGTGGAATATTATTGCATATTTTGCACCTTTGCATGTTTGCACATCTTGCACACCCTGCACTTTTCTACACTCTTTGCACATTTGCACAACTTGCACATTTAGAGCCTTATTATGACCAAACGTAAGGCCTGAGATCTTCCCCCTGCTGTGAATAAAACTAAAAAGAGCAAACAAAGCCAAAATGGCCCTTAGATGCAGGCGACCCAAATCTCCCGCTAACCTACCCTGAATGAATACCTAAAACAAATGGCAGGTAAAATTGAGGAGCGTATTCTGAATATCCGAAGGGCTATTTGCATGGCATCCATCCACACAAGTAACCTCAAGGGTATACTAACACTACCATCCTGTACTAACACCAGCCCCCTCAGTGGATCCCGCTCTGTTAATGTAAGTGAAACACTTGGGGCGGGAGTATCACATTTGCCAACCATGCCTGTGTTGGGCCCTGTCTCTGTCAGACAAAGCATAATAGAAGTGGGCAGAGAGAGTAGAGAAGTATCACACTCATTGCTTATACAGGGTGATAAATCCGTGGACTCAGTATCCATGGAGTCAGGTTTTTAAAATCCTGGAAGAAGTGTTAGACAGGAAACTGGCTCCCTTCTTAACTGGCAGTGCTTCACTTAAAAGCTCTCTTAATATCTCCCTGAATATTTTGGATGATTTAATTAGGGGGATGAAGAAAGATGTCACAACAACATTGCAGCCAAACAAAGTAGTAATGGATAGTGAGGACACTATTGGACCAAATATGTAAAGCTCTAAATTATGAAAATGGTGTAAATTGGTAGGAAAGCCGCAGCATGATGAAATCAACTTGTGGAAATCTATTTTTAAATACCTTAGAGTTTAATGAAGTCGAATCTGGAAATGGAACATGTAAATAATTGTTTAATATCAAGACAGATAATTGATTAATCTATTGTTGTTTGAATTTCTTTGTAGAAAATAATGATTGCACGCCCCGGTTGAAGAAAGATTCTGAAAACGCTTTGGGCCATATGAAAAATAAATTCTGTTTGAATTACTGACTGAATGGTGATCTATAAAATATCCTGAAATACTACTGATGGAACTCATTTATTGATAAGAGTGTAATCCATAATATCTCTAAATGTTACAAGTCACTACTAATAGGCAATTTGTGTCCTGAGAAGGGACCACTTTGTTTCCTTAAAGCGTTTGGGTTACTTCATGGACCTGAGCACAGTTTTCGACAGAGTGGACAGGGCTTTGTTATGGTTGGTCCTCGGGTCCATGGGCTGGCCACTTGAGCTGGTAAAAGTACTGCAAATTATCCCTGAGGACACTAGAGCGTGTGTTCGATTTGGGGAGCAGGGGCAATGCACAGACTACTTTGAGGTAGCCTTGGGAGTGCGCCAATGATGTGTTGTAGCCCCACTACTGTTTGCATTGTACATTAATGGTCTGCACAGGGCTCTGGTGTAGTTGAAGGCAGACTATTCTAGGGTTGGTGCTTAAGTGCTCCCTGTGTTGGCATACGCCAATAATACAGTTTTAATTGCCTGCACACAGAAAGCCCTCAAGCAGTTAATAGATGTTTTCACTAACTTTATGTCTGATTTGAAATTAACAGTTAACACCAAAAAGTCAGCAGTGATTGCATGCACCCGAGGGAGGGCTTGAGAAGATTAAAATATGCAACATGTTAAGCAATGGTGCCATTATCCCACGGGTGTCAACGTTTGACTGCTTGGGGATCTGTTTTACTGCAAACTGGTGGGAGCTGCCCCACATACAGAAACAGAGCATGAAAATGAAACAGACTTTAGGGGCATTTCACATTTCAGGAATATGTACCAGGACCAGCCAATTAACCTTATTAAAGTATTTAGAGTACAAGCTACAGCTGTGACCAACTATGGGGTGGCACTTTGGGGTAATGAAAAAATAACATGCATTGAGGTAACTGAGAACAACTTTCTGAAAAAAACTATTGGGCCTCCTGTGTTCGGCCCCAAATAACACTGTACACATAGAATTGGGCATCTCACATGCATGGTATGACTAGTGGCACCACTTTTGCACTGGTTAACACTATGGCCAAATTCAAGAGCTAGTCTCTCCCACAGTATTATTAAAGTTTTATTGTTAGGTTCTTCGTGGGGAAAAATATCTTGGCTGAATTGTATTTCAAATTGTTTACTTCAGCTGAACGCCCCAAGTCTGCAATGCCCTGACATACTACTATCATTAGTTGAGTGCAACCACTATGAGCGGGCGTTCTGCACCATCATTTTGACAAATTGGGAATCATCTGGGATCACAATTGAATCAAAATTAAAACACCTGCTACTCACTCAATTAGATGTACCTAATCCAGCCCTATTTGCTGCATAGCAACACAACTATAGATCACTGGGCATTCGCTTTGGGGGTAATTCATGGATTATTTGCGCCGAAAAAACCAGGATTTGTGTGCCATTGTGCCCGCAAATCCACATTTGTTAAACAGGGATTTGCGGGCAGAATGGCGCACAAATCCCGTTTTTTTTCGGCGCAAATAATCCATGAATTACCCCCATAATCTTTTATGGCTCAGAGACAATACGAAGAACGGGTCGGGCTATGAGCAGTCAGTTGCCTGTCCTGGCTGCAGCGCCGAAAAAGATTTAGTGCATTTTGTTTTATTCTGCCCCCTTTATGAAGACATTAGAAAGTATACCATTACCCCATTGCTGAGACAAGCAGATTTTAACCAATGTCGACCTGAATTGATTTTATTTGCTACGTGACGAACAAATTGCAGTGGCATGGGGGTGCTTGGAGTTGTTATGACATATTTGGTGGATGGACAATTTTAATCTGTTATGTTTATATTGTTGTCGATATCATGAAATATTTTTATTGTGAGCTGTTATTTTTTTTTTAGGCATTATGTACTGTTGCATTGCTTCTCATGGTTCATGGATTTTATCCGAAAAAACGTACTTTTGATTGAGTATGGTTATCAAAATTCTTGGTGGCTCACGACTAGGACAGATATCAGACAGGAACTACCACTGTGTTTTGCTTAAATAATGTTTCACAATAATCAGAAGGGACTTTGCCGTTTTTACCTAGAGGTCACAGCATGTATTAAGCAGATTTTCAGTATGTGGCGAATGCAGTATTCAGATAAGGCTGTGTCCATTTGTTGATAAATGCAGTTGTTTCCTTTTAGCTTAGAGTGAAATGTGAGACGATTTTGTAATCCATGGCTATCATTCATTCAATGTTTTACAATTGTTGAAGAAATGTCACCACAATGTGGAAGACATATGCAATGTAAGGAACATTGATTTGCTGCGACTCATACAGCAAAATGGATATTTGACCCACTGCCATCCACACGAAAGCCCAGCTGGAGGTGTCACGTCTACACAAGCACTCCTTTGTCTCCTCAATCTCCTCCTCCCAAATGGCATATACCCTTTGGCCGCTGCATCGAATCCATGCATTCACAAAGTTGCCTGGTGTCATACTGGATGCACTTGCTGCCTTTTCATATTACTTCAGGATTGGAACCTTTCTACGCTGGTACAAGAAGGGACAGCAAAAACCTGTTTGTCACAGCCATATAGTAAATGCTCTCTTCAGTGTTCCACATGTCCATGGTGAAGTAGAGTGTCTGGCCCCTGGACTTATTTAGTATGTGCCCAACTTCCAAAGCATACTTCATCATACATTTAGGTACAGCCAAAAGTGAAAACTAACACTGACTGGAAATGTCCCTCGAGCTATCAACTTTTCTCATGAATAGATGAAAACCAGAACATTCAGCAAAAAAATCAGAGAGTTTCAAAGACAGCTTTTCCAGCAGGGTAGGGTTAAGCGTGCACCTGCTGTCATGTGATATGTGATTTTCTTCTTCATTCTCAACATGTCCAACACAATGACCTGGTACAAACACTGCTTTGCTACCAATGTTTGGGCTGACCAAGCTTGTTTCTGTGCTTGAATGATTGGAGCACCATGAATGCAAGGAGTCTTTGGTCCCTAATCTCATGGAAGTCTCGCCCCAGGAGCCCTTGGGGCGAAGTAGGATGTAGTAAATGGTGCCACAGTTGTGGACTGTTTAGGTTGTATTTGTGGCATAGGTCATTGCTTACCCTTTTGGGGTTTCTGGTCCTGTACATGTTCCTACCTTGTTATACTGGCAATGCTGCAGAGCAGCTCCTTTGTAATTGTTTATACATTTTTGGATTTAGGGGCTGGATGTGATGGTTTCAAATAGAATATTTGCAATGTTCCCTGGTTTACCATCTCCTGTGAGACCAGATACATCTTTAGAACTCTACGGAGGATATCCTTTGTGATCATGAATTCACCTGCTTGTCTGCAGTAATATTATTTAATTCTTTTGTGTTATTTCATCAACTGACTGACATAGTGACTGAACAATCACTGGCATAGTAGGGGACACAGGCTAAGGCAGCCACTGATCCTGTCAGATGTTGTTGCCTGCTTTGGCTTCGTCCTGGATCTTTACTTATGGGAACATGTAAAGTTGTTGGGGGTACTTCTCTGCCCCCTAGCCATAAAATGTCCTCTGTGTCCTTTGTCCATATTTCAGAAGCAACTCCCTTTCCCTCCCTGCTATAACTATCTGCTTCTCTAACTCCAACTCTCTGCTTGTCAAACACTTCTCTAATAAGAGAGTGGAGGGCATATCTCTATGTTTTGCTGGTGTCTCTCTCTGGAACAGCCTCCCTGCATCTCTCAGACATGAGCCGGATCTCTTTCAGTTCCAAAAACTAACCCTGCTTTTCGCTACCTCTTTCTCTCTTCCTCTTCTCTGCTAATCACCCCACTCCGGCGGAGACTGGCAGCCTGGACCTTCGTGAACCTCACAGCTTCCAGGCCTTCTACCCAGTCAACACCAGCAGCCTCCACCCCCTCAGCACTGGCCCTGTAGGCCCCCTGCCTGGTGGTTGTGCATCCTGCCTGGGATTTCTCTGCCCTAGCACTTAGCCAGTGGTATCCGCCATGGCTCCGCTTGCACTTCCCTCCCAAAATACCACCACAATTATCCACACCTTGCCCCCTTCCCTAAATCCAGCACTTCTCTTCACTAAGAAAATACTTGTACTTTTCCTGTGGAGCCAATATAGACCCTCAGTCAAAAAATGCATGGCTCAATTTCACTTTTCAGCTGAATACATCACATAAAACTGCAAGGGGTAGCAGGCATGTGTCTGTTATTTCAATCGGTCAAATCAAGCTCAAACCTATATGTTTTTTGACATACTTAAATAACCTCCTGAAGTGAAAAAGTTGGTATCAATCTTAACTGCTGTTCCACAACTACTAAACCAATAAACAGAATCTGCTCTTACTCTTATGAATACATCAATACTTTGGTTAAACCTCACATTTGCATGCACCTTTTTTTCCTCCGATATATTAGGATGGACAGAAGAATAAATAGCATGTGTGGTAACTGACCTGAAAAGGATTCAAGGGCATTGTAGCATTCTATAATTTGTACATTATTGTTTTACCCATATTTTGAAGGTCATCTATCAATATTGATGAGGTATTACTCCGTACCTTTAATCTTTCTTTTATCCATGTAGTACCATTGTTAATGTCCCAGTGTCCAGAATGTTTGGAGTATACTAGCGAACAGATGAGTTGGGGTAGAGTAAACTGTGGGTGAAAACAAAAGCAAGTGATGAAGTGCATATCATACATTAATTTGAAGCACTTTGGACATAAATGATTAACTTCAGATAGCACTAAATGAACAACTGATTGATTGTCCCTGTAAGGAATTGAACACAGCTATAACTACATTTTCTGTGAGCTTACTTTCTAAGGATGCTTCCCTGTAGAAAAAGCTTTTAGTATCTGCACTGGGGTTCACTAAGGCAATGTCTTGTTGTTTGGGAAAGGGAATGACTCAAACGATTAATGCTATATGAGTAAATCCTGTCATCAAATCCCATCAGGTAGGAAGAACCTTTTAGGTACTCCAGGTAAGATCTGTGATTTGAGGGATGGTAACAACTAGTTCTCCTGTTTATCTTGGACTGTATCCGGTCTTAATGAATGCTTGTCTGACGGTAATTGTTGTTACTAGATAATGATTTCTGATATTGTTGACCTAGAGGAGACATGGGCTTTAGATTCCCCTGTGCTTGATACTTATATGGCCTTCTATAAACTTGCAGCCAATCATGCCAGAGGTCATCCTTGTGCGGGATTAGGCACTTTGTTTCAATCGAATTGCCGTTTGGGAACCAGTAGTCACAATTGTATGCAAGAATTAGAGACAACCTTAGATTTTCTCTGTGCATTAGCACAGTGGGAAAGTACAACACAACAAAGTAAAGTTGCAGATGTGAATTGTGATGAAATTGTTAGTAGATTTAATGTATAGCAAAAATATGTATATTATAAAATTAAAGATTTTTTTTTTACATGGTTTACTGCATGACAAGCATGAATGTTCTTGTTTGCAATGCACACCTGCATTGTTGTATGTTAGTGGACAAGAAGGAACAGGTAATCTTTTTTTTAATTCATGCAATAAGATCTATGATCCGAAATGCAATGGATTCCTCTTTGTCACGTACTGTATTTGCTTCAACAGGTTTAGCCACATTTAATGTAGTAGGAAAAGTTCTTAGAACCTTAAATACTTTGATTGTTGATGACGTAAAAATGGTGTCTAACTTAATGCTAGCTTTCATTCATGCTAGAGGTTTTGAGGACTGACCACAACATTTTGTTTGGCAGTAAACATGTACTTGTTTTTGGATACTAATTAAATTTAACTCCTGTGAAAGTTCAACCTGTTTTCAAAATGCTAAAATCTAAGCATACTCCAAAAATTATAGGAACAATAGGTCATTTTTTCCTATGTATTGTTTTAAATTCCAGAAACGTATCCTTAATATGAGACAATCTGCAGACTTGGAGAATGCAGAATGCTTAATACAATTCTTATAGGTGTTCATGAGGAAAATGGGAAAGCAGTCTTAAAAGGAAGATTGATTTATAATATGCTTCATGCAGATAGTGGCCCTCATTACGACCCTGGCGGAAATCGAAAAACGATGGCGGAAATGCAATACCGCCATCGAATAGCGCTCGGTGCGACTATGACCCGTCACCGTAAAGTACGATGCCATTAGCGACACCGTAGTGAACGCCAACGCTAACTGCACCAAGTACGCGCACGCGCGCCATGCCAAACCGTAATTACCACCATGGCGCAACGGTACGCGAATTCTGACCCTAGCGGACATGTACCTAACGCCATCAAGCATGGCGGAAAGTACCATTCCGCCATGGTGAGAAGTACGGCATCGCGAATCAACCGTAAACGGCCCTACTGAGTGCCTGTACACCACTCCCTGGCCACATTGCACAACTCCCCGTAGGTGCAATGAAGACACACAATGCAACCAGTGAAATGTACTAGTCACCCATGCATGCCAACGAACAAATGAATCCAGGGGCTCCAAGTGCCATGTGAGTGGGCATCCATATCTGCCATGGCACCATTGCCGCACTGATGCAGCACAGGCATGTGAAGGTCCAAGTACAGCAACATGAGCAGAAAAATGAGACAAAAACAAAAACAGGCCCCCCCCATCGACTGACACCAGTGTAAGGCAACATCCAAAGCAGTATCCTGAGTAAGACTGCACCAGCCCTGTACTCCTGCCAGTAAACAAACCAACCATCAGCATAAGCATGTACCACACAAGTTGGCAGAGTGACAGAGCAGCCAGGCTCATCTCAAGAGGGGCCAATGGGAGCTGCAGGGCACAGATGGCACGAATACAGAAGCTATTCCAATGGACATGACCTCAGTCTCCCTCCAAGAAACGCACGCAAACACAGGCACCTGTGACCAGCCATAGTCTGATAATCACATCATTCCACCAATCCACCTGGCTGACCGGCATCTGTTACACAAAAGCTAATCCCCCGCCCCTGAGCATGACATCATTAAAACAGTCATAATGGCAGCCCCTATCCCTGACCTCACTGGGCTTCGTAGGCAAACGCGGCCAGTACAGTACCACGCAACTATACTCAGAAGCCGGAACCCAATGCAGATCTCCTCACAATACAACCCTCCACCAATAGGAATATGCTACATTACTTGCAAAAAATAACGCCACACGGTGAATATCAGAATAGAAATTTAATGCACCACAAAATCACCAAGCCCATACAGCCATTAGGTCATGAACTCCAAAATACATTCCAGTATTGTGGGCTGCATCCGCAATAAATGACCAGCTCCTGCTTGTGTGACGCCCTGTTCCATCATGGTACACAGGAGCTACATTCACGTTCAAAAAGGCAACATGGAAGCGCCTAGAACTGCAGGGCCGTCCCATTAGGTAGGCACTAGTCCAGCTGAAAGGACGATATGTTGCTCCTAGCCACTAGTACTGCGTAAGGGCATGTGGCCCATTGGCGATCGTCCCATAAGATCGTAATGGTGCTCCACTGATTAACACGAAGCAGCAGGTGTCGGGAGTAAAAGCCATCTGCAGGAGTGGCATACAGATGGCAGCGGCAAAAGGGGAGGAGATACCTGTCACCCAAATGAAATGAAAAAGAACAGTATGGCCATCAGAACTTCATTTGTATTACTCACTTCAATGATCACACTAAATCTACAGCCATATGCATGCTAGCCCACTCAAAAGGATTATTCCCACCCAATAATCACTTGCGAATCACAACTATAAAAATCGAGGCGAAAACACCATTACAAACGAGTGTTTGTGTGCATGCGTCTGTTAAGACAGAATCCATAAGATGGGATTAGTAACGTGCATAGACACAAGTGTCTGAAGGCGCGTCGAGACAGGGAGGGTTCTACAAGGGCAGAAAGACGATGCTCCCACTATGGCAGCCCTGCATCACATAGCGCAGGGGAAGGGGATAGATTCCAAAAAGCCCTGTACATGGCAAACTCTCCATCAAATCATCTGTCCATGCATCCATACATCATTCCCTCATCCCGGAATGAAAACGCCTGATTATATACTCACATAACATGTGAAATTTCCATTGAGTCTGTGCGTAATGCAGTCTACAAAATCCACTGTGCTCCAGGCCGGAATTCTAGTGTTGTGAAGTAACATGTATTTGGGAACATCCTGCCTTATCGTCCACTACGCTATTGCGCATCCCATACTATTCATATCAATCATTGCATTCTCGCCTTGGCTCCTGTCCCAAGGACATTAAACAATAGAACTTTACATCTGCAGTCAGACCTGTGGGCGTCTCCTCGCCGCTAGTTGAAAACCAAAAGCGCTGTCCTTCGAATTCCTCATTTGCAACATCACGTCGAAAAGGCATCTGTGACCGCTTGAATTCACAAACACATCTATGTAGTGCGGCAATGTGTGAATATGCAAACTGGCTTCACTCACAAATGGGACGCCCCGCCCGTCGGTGAACCCCGGTACAGTGCTGCATGAGGGTCCACCGTTAATCGAGTACTACATTCCACTGACCCTTCACAAGTTTGTTCGCGACTGCAAAGATGGTATGTGAAGCAATGGGACCATAGCAGAATGAACATATGAACCAATACCTCACTGCCATCGGGATGAAATACATGATTGTAATGGCAAGATGCCATGCGTCGAATTGCAGCGTTGTGTGCGGGACGTGCTCGCCCAAAGGGGATTGCAGCTTGCACAGGTGGAATGAATCACCACAGGTGGAGGCAATACAGCTTGAAAACACATAAATTGCACACCCAACCCCCTCCCACAACTACACCCACTCCAAAATGCTACCGGCAGGACTAGCGATGTTGGCCCTGGGGGACCTGATAGCACTGCAAGTACTACAACTTCAAGAAGAAGACGAACGCCAACTACTACAACAACCGGCCGCACAGAGGAGACGCAGGAGGAGGAGGAGGGCAAGGCAGGGCCAGCAAGGGCCGCCAGCACAGCCACTACCACCACGCAGGCAGCCCGCTATCCCACGCCTTCGAGCACATCCGTTCAACCTCACGGATGAGCAGATCCACACCCTCTACCGTTTGGACCGGGACACCATAACCGCCATTGTGGACATGACACAGGCTGACCTTGTCAGCATGATAGATAGCCCAACCGCCATCCCACCCCTACTGAAGGTGGTGTCTGTACTCCACTTCCTGGCCACAGGCACCTACCAGCACACAGTCGGACAGTTGCATGGCATTTCACAGCCACTGTTCTCACGGACACTATTGCAAGTGCTCGATGCCCTCCTGAAGCACGCAGACGACTACATCTCTCTACCACGCTCGGAGCAGGAAATTACGAACACAAAATGGGATTCCATGCACTTGGCGGCATACCGGGTTGCATTGGTGCCATCGACTGCACCCATGTTGAACTGGTCGTCCCACATGCCATGGAGGCCCAGTACCGCAACCGAAAACAATTTCATTCCCTTAATGTACAAATGGTGTGTGACTCCAACAGGATCTTTACACATTGTTGTGCCCGATTTCCTGGATCAACCCATGATTCTATGGTCTTGAGGAACTCTACTATACCACGCTACATGGAGCGACACGCAGGGAACAGATCCTGGCTACTCGGTGAGTCTCATTTCATGCATGATAATGTGGGGTATGTGATGCGGCAATGACCTGGCAGGAAGGGGGGGGTGCGTACGTAGCAATGTCATTCCACAAACATCCTTGATTGTCCACATACAGGTGATGCCGGGTATCCACTGAAGAGATGGCTCCTTACACCACTCCAGAACCCACAGAACCAGCATGAGGAGGACTACAACCATGTCCACTCACGTACCCGTGTAGTCATAGAACAGGCATTCGGCCTACTGAAGACTCGTTTCCGCTGCCTCAGCAGGTCTGGCGGGGCACTCCTGTACCGCCATGAGAAGGTTGCAAAGATGGTCATGGCATGTGTCATGCTACACAACATGTGCGTACGTAGAAATGTGCCCATGCCCCCTGACGCAGAACTGCAAGCACCTGAAGATGGTCATGATGAGGGTGGGGATGTGGCAGCACCTCAAGGAGTCTGCGAGGCACAGGGGGGCCGTGACATTCGTCAGATTCTCATTGATTCATGCTTCTAGCACTCACGCCTGGTGGCTGATACATGGACCCGGGACTTGTGGCACTGTGTGTGTCAGGAACATGCACAACATGGACTGTACGCCTATAAAGGCCTCGTACACAAAGATCAATGTCCACACATCTCATTGGATGATCGTGCATTGTTTATAGCATATGTGAAATTATGTTACACACCCCATCGACCCGCCACCCAAGTGAGCCCAACACACCCCCTCCACCCTCCTACCTCCCCCCCGAACACCAGTGTCCGAAGATGCTCATTGTCAGTGGGCAGACGCTATTGCAAGCCCCCTCTCCGGGTATCAGGGGCACCCCTGCCTGTGGAGCGCAGGTTCCTCCCAGATCTACGTTGGGGGCTGCCCTGGACGGAACTTGCAACGGATGATGTCTCTGCCTGCTCACGTCCATGCATGTCCCTAAGGGTTTGTGAGAGCTCAGTGAGCACACGGCGCACAGCGGCAAGTTCAGCACATACGTCTTTGGACGTCGCATGCAGTTCCCCCCTCAGGCTCTCGGTGCTTCTCTCCATTTGTACTCTCAGGCTCTCGGTGCTTCTCTCCATTTCTGCCCTAAGTGTCTCAGTTGATGTTTCTATGGCTGCCTTGGTACCCCCACATTCATCAGCATGGTCCTTGAGGAGCGTGGCCAGTTGCTGCTGTTGCACGATCACCTGGTCGAGGGACTGTTGCCTCTGCTGTGCCATGGCCATTTGCGGTGGTGTCACAGAGGGGCTGGTCACCTCATGTTGCCTTGCCACAGGGCTTGTGGGGGATGGCCAGTCGTCGTCTAGTGGGTGCCCCTGCGTGGTATCCTCATGGTGTACGGGATGAAACAAACAGGGGGATTGAGACAGGTCATGGATGGATCTTACATCGACATCCCCGTCTTCTGTGTCGGAGCATGCTGCCATTAATGGAGTGTCACCTATGGTGCTGCTGCCACCAGAGGCAGTGCCTTCTGTGGCATCCATTGGGGGGACCTGTGGTGGTGCTGTTGTGGGCATGCTGGCTGCTGGGGTGCCTGTTGATGTTCCCTCCTGTGTGCTGCCACTTGATTTGTGCTGCTGCCGTGTCTTGATGCGTGCAGCTGAGGTGGAGGGTCTTTGGCCGTTGGTCTTGGCCCTCTTTGCAGGTGTGCTGGTAGGGGTGTCCTGGAGCTCGTCGTTTGAGTCGGACCCTGTGGTGGAGTAAAGGAGGGCGAGCGTTATTAATGGGTCTGTTGAAATTGGAATGGCAATGTATCACATGCATTGGGGTGGTACCTGAGGGTGATTTGGGTCGGGGCCTTGGTGGTGGTTTCATTTTTTTGTGGAATGAGGATGCAGTTGTTTTGCAGCCTGCAGTTAGGGTGTGCCTGCTGCACGTGTAGAGGGTGTTTTTAGGATTTTTAATTATTTATGTATTTAATGTGAGTTTTAAAGTGCGCTATCAGGCCAATTTATGTGGACGTTCTCCTGGACATGTGTTACTGTTGCACTATGTGGACACATGATACTTCACATGATTGGACATTGTGGATTTGGCATTGTTTTAGTTGGCCCACCTACCGGATTCTTTGGATGTCTGCACTCCTTTCTCCATCCCTCCGACTCCCTCTATGCTCTCCATTCCAATGGTGGAGGCACAGATTTCTTCCCAGGGGGTCAACTTGATGGGTGATTCCGATCCTCCCCCGGTAGCTGTGGCAATGTTGCGGTTGGCGGATAGTATGCTCCGTACGCGTATCCGCAGGTCGTCCCATCGCTTTCTGCATTGCTGTGGGTTGCGGGGTGCGGTCCCCACCGCACTTACCCGCTGTGCCACCAGGGCCCATATGGCCTTCTTGTTCGCAAGTGCCGTCCTGGTCATTTGCGTGGAGAAGATGACGGCAGCATTCTCCTGGAGGGTCTCTGTAAGCACGGTGAGTTCCTCACGGGAGAAGTGGACCTGCCGCTTGCGGTCGCACGCTTTTTTCGCTACTTTTCCCATTTCTATTGCTTTCACTGGGGTGGATGACGGGTTGGGATGTGTCTCAGGGTAGTATTTTTAATGGTTGTGTGGGAATTCTGAGTTTATAGGTGTACGGCGTGCTGTTTCCCGTTCCGGGCCCATGTTGTTACTTCCGTTTCCGTATATTTACGGTCACCGTACTTTCCGGTTGCCGCTCATTACGGTGACCGCTAAGATGGGTGGCGGAATTGCACCTAGGGCGCCGTACGACGGCGGTGAGGGGCGTTTTGGGGTCATTTCCGCCGTCGCGGACTTTGCACTTCCGCCATGGCGTAGTGCTCGTGCCCGATGGGTCGGAATTAGCCGCACTTTGCTCCGTCGTGCAATGGCGGAAACGCTATTTACGCTATGGCGGTCAGGTCAGTCACTTTCCGCCAGGGTCGTAATGAGGGCCAGTCTATCTAATGTCATGTTGACACTCAAGGAAATAAACATTTCTTGTGTTGCTTTGATGTGCACACTTGCAGAGTGTAACAAGTTTAACTCTACAATGCTACTGTCAGAGAAGCAAAATACTTTGGAGATAAAACCATGTGATGTTTTAGGTGGTCATGTTATGCCTTTAGAGTTGGATGAGAGAGCAACAGCTTGATTAGGTCAACTAGAGAATTCCATTTCTAAAACAGCAGGTATGGAAGGAGTTTTAAAACAGTGCATCAATGCACGAGTAATGTTAAAGAGGAACTTGAATGTAAGAGTTGGTCTAGTTAATGGAGCGATGGGAAGAGTGATTGTGTTTCATACTTTTCCTCACTGTACAAATGTTGAACATGTTGAAGTTAAGTTTGATTGTCTAGAAAGAACTCATTTGATTTCTAGGATTTCATGCTTTTTAAGGATACCTTTGCGAAAAGATCACAGTTTTCATTGTGCTGTGCTTATGCAATAGGTATTCATAAATCCCAAGGGTTGACTTTAGAAACAGCACTTTTTGACATTGATCATACAGTGTTTAAAGCAGGAATGTCATATGTAGCTTTGTCATGTGTGAAAAATATAGAAGGTTTATTTTTAATAAACATTAATGAAAGAAAAGTGACAGCTGGCATTACTTGCATTGAAGAATATAATAGATTGTGTGTACTGTATGCATGTACCTTATACATGTACCTGAGAAGCAGTTGTCCAGGATACATAAGGAGTCAGTGAAAGCTCATTCAAATGAAATTAGTCCTTGTAAGATTAAAAAAAACAATAGAATTCAACAAAGTTGTAGAGTAACATATTGCCAGCGCAATTTAGTCATGAAATTGAAATAGAACGCTATTGTAATGCAGTTTTTTGTATGTTGTGTCAAATGACTCCATTAAGGCAAGAAATAGCTTCCACAGCAGATAAGCAGCTTTGTGTGGAAACTTCATTTCTTAAAATATCTGTAGATGAAAAATCACACTGTTTACATTCAACAATGTCAATCAGAAACAATGTTCTCAAAATACACAGGAAGATAGTTAAGCATATTTGAAGGAAACTGTTAGTGCAGATAGGTATATAGAAATTAGTTACGAGTGGTATCATTTGTGTCAACAATGTAAGAAACATTATTCTATTCAGATCTATGTGAAAGATTTGTGTATGTGTCTATCCCTGATCAGAAAAGTGCACATTTTTCTGATCTTGTAACTAAAGCATTCCATGACATGCAAGCCAGTAACTGTGGTTGTAATTTGCCATCTACACTGCAAAATCTAGTTTTTAATTATATATAGTATAGAATATGTTTCAAAAATACAGTGTAGATGTGGGGAAATAAACACGTCAATAATTAATTTTACATTTGTTCAAGTTTCTGTTAGTAAGAAAATGTTTAAAATGTGTGCCATTATTTTGCATGAAGGGGCATCCATTGAATTTGGACATTTCATGACATGAGTGCATACAGAAGTAGATTGGCTTGTTTGTAATGACTCTATAGTCACCCACCAAGCTAGATTGCTAAAGGATTTAAGAAGTGCTTACTTAATGTTATTAGAACCAAAATTTTAAAATACATGTGTAATATTTTTTTGTGAATATAAAGTTTAAAATAGAAGAACCGGATAATAAGTGTTTTATATAAAGTAGGAAATGGATTGTTACTAGGATGTACTATAAAAACAGTATGAAATAAATGTAGAGGTAATATTCTGAAGATTATATACATTAGAAGAGAAAACAGCACTCTGCAATTGTCTACTTCTGTTGTATTGTGTAAAACACTGTTTTTTTTAAAATATGTAAAAGTATTCCCTATAAGTGCTAGGTTACATAAATGGTCCCATGTACATTATTTTAAGTGTGAGGGAGTGAAGAAAGGAATGAATGTTTACATATGAAACAAGTTGTAGATTCAAAAAACATATATAGTACAATGTTTGAAAAATAAATAAAATGTAACTACTAATAAGAATTTTAGGGAACCATTTAGATATACTTTGTCTATTTATGTGATGGGTTTCGCACTCTGACCCCTTCTTCCTTCCCAATTTCCACACTCTCCTCACATGAGCTACTAGAGTAGTTTGTGTCTTGCAGGTGCCGCCGGGTCAGGTAGTCTCTTTCTTTTTTAAGGTGAACATGCTTGTCACGGAGAGAAGCCACAGAGACCACTGATAGATCACCATCCCGGGACTCCCCTTCCGGGAGCAAGCCGGAAGAAGGGAAAAACCCAAACAGGGGAAAAAAATGCTTCGTAGCGTGTAGCCTCCAAAATAGTCTGGTAATCCAGGTGTGAGGGTTGGCTGGAGGGTCGTGCCGTAGAATTCGAACACTCCAATTCTTGTAGAACCTTCAGATTTTTATGATCAATTCTGATCAGAAATTGGTGTTTGGCAACCATGAGTAGGTGACGCCATTCTTCACAGGCAAGTTTCATGGCAAGTAACTCCTTTTCAAGTACTGAATAATTCAGTTGACTGGGAGAGAGTGTCTTTGACAAGTAGGCCAAAGGATGTTCTACTCCCTGGATCTCTTGGAGTAGCACAGCTCCAATGTGATGGCAGACGCGTCCGTCTCCATGATGAATGGTTGCGTCTGGTCTGGGTGTTGAAGAATAGGAGCGGAGCAGAAGAGGCTTTTGAGATGACAGAAACTCTTCTCAGCCTCTGCCGACCATCGAAACGGGGAAGCCTCTTTCTTGAGCAGTCGAGTAATGGGAAAAACCACCTCTGAGAAATTAGAAATGAACCTCCGATAGTAGTTGGAAAGCCCCAGGAATCTCTGGACTTCCCAGACTGAAGTTGGAGCGGGCCAGTTGAGAATGGCTGAACCTTGTCTTTATCCATGGCAATCCCTTTTTCCGATAGTACATATCTGAGGTATTGCACAGAAGGAACTGTGAATTTGCACTTCTCGGCCTTGACCAATAGTTGGTTTTCTTGGAGGCGGGTTAAAACCTGTGTGACTTGTACCACATGTTCTTTCATGTTCGAGGAGAAGACCAAAATATTGTCAAGATAGATTATGACTGAAACTGACAGCATGTTGGAGAACTTCCTGTCCATAAATCTCTGGAACGCTGCTGGCGCGTTCAACAGTCCGAAAGGCATCACTTTGTACTCATATAATCCGAATGGGGTGCGAAAGGTGGTTTTCCACTCATCCCCCTTGGCTATCCGGAGCAAATGGTATGCGTTCCAGAGATCTAGCTTGGTAAACACTCGGACTCCTTGCACAGCCTCAATGATATCGGTGATAAGTGGCATTGCATGTCGGTCCCGCACTGTAACCTTATTCAGACACCTGTAGTCTATACAGGGCCTGAGGTCGGTGGTGCCTCTCTTCTTAATGAAGAATAGGGGAGCTCTGGCGGGAGACTTCGAGGGCTGGATAAGCCCTTTCTCAAGATTAGTGTCCAAATAGCTCCGTCTGCGTGAGGGAGAACATTTTCCCAAAAGGAACCAGAGCATTGGGTTCTAGATCGATCGTACAGTCTTCTGGCCGACGAGGTGGTAGTCTGGCGTGAAGGCTCTCTTGGAAAACTTCAGAAAACTCAGAACAATAATTGGTAGTGCGTGGACTCCCACGTGATCATTCAAGATACACCTAACAGACTGGAAATCTTCCCTACCCTCCAACGGAAGGCAGTTGGCTGTACAATACGGAGAACAAAAGCTCAGCTAGTTTTTGGTCCAATTTATTCGAGGATTGCGCCTGCGAAGACAGGTGATGCCTAAGATAATAGGAAAATGTACGGCCTGAATGATGTCGAATTTTAGGACCTCCGTATGTTGGTTGATTGTCAGGGAGAGCTGCTCAGTGGTATGTGTAATGGGTCCAGAAGACAAAGGTGACCCGTCTACTCCTTCCACTTTCTGACCCTCCTTCCGGGCGATACGGGTTAGTCCCACCTTATCTGCCCACAGAGTATCCACGAAGTTTCCCGCTGCTCCACAACCCAGCAGGGCTAGCGTCTTAACTTGTTTGCCCTTCAGGTCAAGTATCACTGAGATCACCATAAGTCTGGAATATTCCTTGGAGTCAGAAGCAGATACAGAAAGAGAAACATAGGGACAATGAGAAAGGTCTGAAATCCCCCGGACACTTGTCCCTATTGGCGCTGAGGGTGTTTGTTTCCCGATCTCTTGTCTAGTAGTTTGGTGTAGTCTTTGAGAAGGTGTTGATCAGAGCCGCAATATGCGCACAGTCCCTTCTCTCTTCTTTGTCGTCTTTCTGCGGAAGACAGAGGTGCTCTTGTGGTGCCGATTTGCATCGGTTCGTCGGGAGAGTTGGCGGAGGAGCGACCAGGGGAAGAGTGTGAAAAAGGGTCCAACGGAATTCCCAAACCTTTTTGTTTGCGACGTTCTGTCCTTCTTTCTTGGAAACGATACTCTATGTGAAGCGCAGCGGCGAGCAAATCCAAAAAAGTGGGGAAACGGTGAGATCTGGCCAGCTCATCCTTGATCTCCTCCCTCAAACCCCTTCTGAAGACAGCATATTATGCCTGTTCAGGCCAACCTGCTCCGGCTGCCAGCATCTTGAAAGAGGAGATATAAGACAGTACGTCCAGAGAGCCTTGTCTGGCATCCAGTAAATCCACACAGGTCGTAAAGGACAGCTCTGGTCGTTCAAAGGTCTGTTTTAATAGATTCTGGAACCCAGCAAAGTCCTATAGAAATGCGTTGCCGCTTGTCACCAATGAGTAGCCCAGGTCAACGCGTTTCCAGTCATATTGGAGATTAGGAACCCCACTCTGGCCTGATCCTTCGAGAAGGTATGAGGCCTGAAAGTAAAAGAGACCGTACATGCCTCCAAAAACTCCTTCACTCTCTTGGGAGAACCATCAAACTTTCCAGAGGAAAGAGCCATGGGTGGTAGTTCTGGAGAGGAGGGGTCTCTGGCGGATACCATTTGCTTGAGGAGGGCATTCTCTGTCTTCACTCCCTGCAATTCCAGGGACATCGCTTGAAAGGCCTTCCATATTTCTTGGACTTGTTCTTCAGCAGACATCTTGAAACCTGTTAGTGTTGCAATCTGTGATGGGTTTCGCAGTCTGACCCCTTCTTCCTTCCCAATTTCCACACTCTCCTCACCTGAGCTACTGGAGTAGTCTGTGTCTTGCAGGTTCCGCCGGGTCAGGTAGTCTCTTTCTTTTTTAAGGTGAACGTGCTTGTCCCGGAGAGAAGCCACAGTGATCTTTGATAGATAGCCGTCCCGAGACTCCCCTTCCGGGAGCAAGTCGGAAGAAGGGAAAAACCCAAACAGGGAGAAAAAACCCTTCGTAGTGTGTAGCCTCCAAAATAGTCCGGTAATCCAGGTGTGGGGATTGGCTGGAGGGTCGTGCCATAGATGGATCAAAAGAATCCTTGCAGGCAGGGAAAATCCAGTGATGTCAAAATACGAAGAAACAGCTGACCACCAGGAAGCAGGGAGCCTGGCCAGCTGAGGAGTGGCCACACACGTAACCCCGCAGGGAACAGGGGAGCACGGCCAAGAGAGGAAATGCTGCAAGGTAAGGGAAACGAAGAGGGAGAAGAGAAAGAGAAAGAGTCCGAGCCGTGTACAGACGGGACGCGACCGAGGGAGAACAAGATGAAAGGCACAGGCCGTCAAAGCGGCAGCAGAAGAAAAGGTTGTAAAGAAAACTGGTTCGCGAGGAGCGCGAAACCAGACATGCACAAAAACCAGGCCACTGAATCCGAAAGGCAGAGCGGAGGTTCAGCAGTCTACAAAGAACGGAGCGAGGGAACCCGGAAAAACAAGGAAGCATCCAAGTGGGTTGCAACGCAGTGACTGCCGGGGGGAGGAGGAATATAACTCCCGACAGTCCTGCGCCTGGCCAGTGAGCCACCACCAGACACAAAGAAGGGACTAAAAACCCCTACCTCTGCGTGGTAAATTCCAATGCGGAAGAATCCGCCAATCACGGCGGCGGTGGTGAATGACAATTTATTAGAGGTGGTAAAAATAATTATGCATAGAACGTTTAAAACAAGTATTCTAATTAAAATTTTAAATATCATAGTGAATGGGTTAGTTTGTTAAATGTATAAATATCTTCCGTATGCAGTGTGAAGTTTGCAGAAAAGTTGTCCAATCTATTCAGTCGTTAAATTGCACATGTTTTTTCCATTTCGTATGGTAGGTATATGACAACTTCTTAGGTGTGTAGGGCTCCAGAAAAAGGATGCACACCAAATTGTGAGAGAAGTTATCAAATGGCAATGGAGATTAAAAAAAAACAATTAGAATGTATATTTATATGGTAAAAAATTATTGCACAATGCGTACAACTATCTGTACCAATAGAAGGTTAAAAAGCAATTCTTAGATAACATTTTTTAAATATGACGTGTATATTGTAAAATGTCATTAAACACTTATGTGTCTAGGTGGCCAAACAAAGAACATACACAGATTTTATAAGAAGGATGGAAATTACATGTATTATGTTATTAGTGTCGTGTTTGCCAAGTGTTAATACATTTGCACACAAATGCTCATATTGTCTATCTATTATTTGAAACATAGGTATGACTATACTTTAAAAAGATTAATATTCAAAATAATGTTACACTTGGCATGTCTTTATTTATTTGTGAAACTGAAGACATAGTTAGATTATATGTATTGGTTTCCTGGTATTTTCACATATTTTCATTGTAGTGAAAAGTCTTTATTGTTGTAGGAACTGTTGATGCTGTGAGCACATATTTTTAGAATTTGCTGATGCAAAACAAAGTTTGTACTCACCTAAATTGTTAGCATGGTTGAAGTGATAATACTGCATTTTTGTGCCTATACTGCAACATTTTTAAAAGTGTTATTTTGTGAAGGGTGTTTTTTTATGAAATGTCTATTTTTATAAATTTGTTTACATTTTAATTTTACATGTTATATAAATGTACGTGTAGAAAGTGAGATGATGTATAATTTGTATATGTACATATAATTATTAAAATAGCTGAATAGAGTGTTTTTTCTCACAAACAAGACATTTTCCTCTGTAGTATGATTAATGAATCAAACCTGTTAATGGATGTGTACTAAAAGCACAATCAGTATTCTCTTAGTACCATTATGATTAAAAATACATAAATATTGTTTTTATTTTGTTATGAACTACATTTTTTTTTTGCGTTTATAATATGGAAGAAAAAAGAGAACATGTATCAAGGTATTTGGTAAATCATTTGATTAATATGATATGTGTACAGCATACATGGACAGATACAGAGTTGCATATTTTTTAAATATTTTTATTTGTAGCAGTGGCTATGGCATCAGCCAAAGAATTGCAGGATTTTGCTTGCGTGGCTAAGGCGAGCAAAGACCGGGCAGCTGTTAATCGTGGCTAAACTATTTTCCCTGTCAGTAATATAACCACGGCTATAAATAAAGAGTTGGGGGAATTTTAATTCCTGAAACTGCATAAAATAAATTATTTTTGCAGTATGTCTTCAATTTTATCTATATTTATAACTTAAAGGGTGACACTTAAAAGGGTGGTTTTGGGGAGGGAAAGAGGGGACTTAAATAGGGGAGGAAACACTTAAGGATGAAACATATAACAAAGGGAATTCAAATAAAAAGCACCATTTTTTTTGTATTTTGTTTTATTAAAATAATTGAAAAAAGTGTAGAAAAAGAATTCCCACAAAAAAAATGAGCATGACAGGGAATATGATGTTCCACAATTTTCTTCTCCCATTGCTATATTGTGGCATCTCCCGTGACTACCCATTTTAGGCATTTTCCTACACATGAGGTGCATCAAAAAAGAGTCTGTGCAGTTGACACCGCTGTTGAAGTTGAGCCTTAATTTTCCGTTGGTGATGTTGTTGCACTGGTGGATGAAGATGCTGCAGGTGGTAATGATGTTCATCGACGTAAAGAATGGGACCCATGCATTTTTCTTTCATGATGTTCGTGTGCTTTTCGATAGTCATCATCGACATCATCCCAGTGGACTTGCACTAGATGGTTTATTATAATAGATTTTCCCAGGCTTTGAGAAGGAACATTGGAAGGCCCACGACGTAGAGGTTTGACTTTTGTTGCAGATTGTGCAGTAGCAGCCCTGTAGTTATGGTTATGTGGCTCAACCCATAGGAAGAACACTTTTTGGATGGCTGATAACTTTGCACCCCCATGGACGAATTCACACAAAATATGGCCCAGTCAGTTTGATTCTCTGAAGTTTGGTGAGATTTCGTGCAGGGGGTGCAAAGTTATAGGGGGTCCCAAAATGTGTTTTTTTCCCACAGAAGCAATGGAAAATAAATGTTGCTCACGTCTAGAGGCCAAACCGCTGGATGGATTTTTTCAAAATTTGCAGCAGTAGTGGCATGCTTTTGTAAATTTGGTGTAAATCCATCCATCTTAAAACGACCAAAAAGTAGGGGAATACATTTGTGATATCTGGGACCGGACCACAGATGCACTTCGCTGTACTGTCTGCGGACAGGCCTCCGATTGGCCTAGAGAGGGTGTGATGTCATCAGACACAGGATGCTCCCGCTGATTGGATGGTGAAGAGCGTGAGGTTTTTCAGATTTTTGGGAAATGCCCACCATGTTGCATCCACGGACAGCGCTTTGGGGAAAAGTCTGGCAAACACATTATGGGTTATTTGGTGGTGGAAAGAGGGTTGTGGGAGTGGAAAAAAGATGATATGGAGCTGTTTCTGTAGGTTGAAAAAGGTCAGGCATGTGCCGTAGTTGTCCTCGTATACCGCAGTAGTTTGTGGGCGGCGCAGTGAACAAACAGTTTGGGAAAGACAGTTGTGGTTATTTGAGGTTTGGAAGAGGGTGTTGAAATAGTAAGGAAGTGGTATGAAGGCAATGTAGAGCTGTTTTTATAGGTGAAAAAAGGGTTTGGAAATGTTGCAAGGCCCACGGTCAATTTCACTGCTATGCAGCGTCCTATTGTTTGGCCAATTTGTTTAACCTCTGCTAGTTTGTCAAAGTGGATATTGACAAAATGTTGTCTTGCGGATATGTCTGCAAGCCGACAACCTAAACAAATTAGGACCCAACTATAATGTATTCAGTGTTGACGGGAACAACATCCCAGTAGCCAAAGCAGTAAAAACGCTTGGATTCTATCTAGACGCCACCTCCAACCTTAGCAAACAAGTAAATGTGACTGCCTCAGCCAGTGCCTACACAGGCAAACTGATAAGAGCTTGCAAACCTATGCTATCTGCCGAAAGTTGTCTTATCCTAGCTAAAACCCTTGTAGGTTCCAAATTGGACGATTGCAACAGGCTATATTTATGTGCCAATAAATCAGTAATTAATAAACTACAGACCTTGCAGAACAATGCTCTCAGAGCTGCCCTAAATATAGCCCGTAACAAACATATATCAGCAACTGGGATACAACACAAATGGGTCTCCATAAATGAAAAAAAAAACTTAAATCCCTATGCCTCACCTTCAAAGCACTGCACCATACAGCCCCCCCTTATCTCACTGAAAAATGTACCTGGAGATCGTCCACACTTATCACAAGATCCACAGATACATCCTGCCTAACAGTTCCCAGATTTAACCTTAAAAAATCTGGTGGTTCCAGCTTCTTGGTCCTAGCCGCCCATTATGGAACTCCCTACCTGCCAACACCAGGGCCATTCAAAGATTTAACAACTTCAAAAGAAGCATCATATCTTGGATTCTTAGAGAGAACTAAATCACTACTACGATTGATGTATGTATTTACCCTCTGCTAACTTGTTTTCCCTTTGCCTATGTTCTCTCCCCCATGGATGACAATCCATCCTCGGTATCTAACAACTATTAGTGTATTCATGTATTGACTCACTTCCTGCCAATGTGCCTTTCCCTCTTGTATGTATGTATCCCACCCTTGACAAAGTGAGTGCTATACTTATGTAATCATACTTCAAAGCACCCAGATAGCCCTGGGTCAGGCGCACTTTATAAATAAAATAAACAAACAAACAAACTGTAACAATTGCTCCATTGACTAAGCCTTGCTCTAAATCAAGGTTATGTTTTAGAATTACTCTGCAGTTTAGACACACACCTAAAATATTTGCCAATTCAGAGATACATTTTTCCAAGCTATTTACTGCCTGATTCATGGAATTATATGCGTGAAAAACACAGATTTGCACGCCTTTCTGCCCGAAAATCCCTGTTTGAAGTATGGGGATTTTCGGGTAGAAAGGTGCGCAAATCTACATTTTTCATCAAATAATTCCAGGAATCAGGCTGTTAGTCGTGCTGTTTCTTGTTGACACATAGGAAGTGTCATGCTGTGTACTACTAATTTGTCTTTGTCTTTTTTCAACATATTTTAGTTGAATTGACTACAGCTTGCAAGCGTTGACATTAAGGACATACATTTTAAATTTTGTTGTGTTAATTGTTGCATGACATCAGGCGCAGATGTGTTTTGACCATACAGCTGATGTATTAGTCTACTTTTTAAGATGGATTTTGCATCTTCAATAAGCTGCCTAGTTTTAATGCATTTTAAAATGTTAGCATATGTGAGGTGTGCAGACTGGTGCATGTTTTGAGTTAGTTATTTGTAATTGGTTGCCCTTTCACTGGCATCAACTATACGAGGACTCCGAAAAAAGAATACCATGTTTTCCCCCAAACAGATCCTCGTAGTTGTTTTTCAGGACTACTTGCATTCTGAGATGAATTAAGGCCAACATGAGGTGCTTACTTCATCTATCAAGAGCACTTTTATTTGTTTTAGAATTCTGTATACCCCTGTTGCAGCCTCTGCTGACCATTTGTGGTATTCTAATTCGTTTTGGTGTTCTATGGGGAGGAGTAGTACTCAGTGTAAAGCGACACCACTTATGTTGTTAGCATTTAAACCAGTGGGGGCTTTTAATAGAGACAAAAGGTTGTTGTTTGTTACGTTTTATAGAAATGTGCTGATTATTTTAATTAGGAATGTTTTGCCAGAACCAGTTTCACCACTTACATACAGGAACAGAGGTCTATCATTTTTACAGGTACAGGTTTTACTTTCATAATTAAAACCATGTTCAATTTCTTGAGTGACTTCCAGATAAATGTCCAGATAAATGGTGAGTTGTTCATCATTTAGCTGAGATTGTAGAACTGACAAGTTTATATTGATACAATGTATTTTCTGCCTCAGCCATAGCTATTTCAGCTTCATTTAGAATGAGCGGCTTTCCAAGTGGGTCTTATCTTCCTGTAAGGGAAGGTTGACTGCCCTCAGGTGCGTGTTTGTGTAGATGAGCTTCAATTTCTTCCTCTTGTTGAGGTTCATTGCCCAACATTTCTTTGTATTGTTTCAAATTGTCATTTGTTATGCTGCTTTCATTTGCTTTAAATGCAGCTTCAAATTAGTCTTTGTCTTTTTCTTTTCTCCAAAGTTTAAAAAGTTGGAGTAGGGCCATTTAATACAGTTCTCTATGTTGTGGAGTTTTAAATGATAACTAAAAATGATTAATTATACTGGATTTAGTTATCTTCACTAGGCTTCCTTCAAAGTTGAAACAGAACATTTGCCAGTTGTCTCATTTGGTGTGACATTGATTTTGTAGGTGTAGTTTTGGGCAATCTCGTAGAGACCCATGTTTTCCAAAGTAGTCATTCTGTTTGGGTAGGATATGTCAAGTATTTTTTTTTTAATGCCCTGGCTGTTGAGATCATTTGTGGCTGTGTTTATATCTCTTGGTTGGATTTTAGTACTCTTTTTTTGGGATGAGGCTGGTCCAAGCTTTAGCCAGACAATGTGCTCTGATTTGCCATATAAGGCTTTCCCAGTTAAACGGTCTGCAGCTTCGTAGGACCCACATGCTCTATGGGAGAGCATTATTATATCAGAGGTCCTTTAGCTTTGTTTTCTCAGCTTTGGTGAGATAGGCTGTTACAAATCTTGCAACTGCAGTGGAATTGTCTGTAATGTATTGTATGTCTATGTTTGCATTCTACAACAGGGCAATAGCGGTACCGTTATTTGCTCCTTCCCCATTCCCATTGAGCCCTATGGGGGTTCAAATGGGAATGGGGAAGGGCCTTGGTGAATGGGGAATTACCGCCCCGCCAACCTTGGAATGGGGTGGTAATTCCCCCATTCACCAAGGCAGAATCGGTAAATTACTGGCAGCAACCATGGCGCAAATAGAACCATGGTTTCCGCCATCCGTGTAATGAGGCCCAATGTGTGCCAGCAGTGCCTCAATATTCAAATGTGCTATTTCCACTTCAATGGTATTCTGTCACTGTTTTCTGAAAAGGTATACAGTGCCTCAACAATATGATCAGTGAGTATACGTTTATTGGTGTCATGCTTCTTTGTAATGGGTAAATTGCATTTCTATACACATGTTTGTGCAATGCTTACTTCAGTGTGAACATTCTCCAGTGCATGGCCATATATGCCAGCCCGAGACTCTTGGATACATGTCCTACAGCCTCTAGCCCATGCACCGAAGAGTCTAGGGCCTGGCCACAACCACTGCAGCATAATAGAGCCATGCACACAAGAATTTGGCTAGAGGCCACAACCCACACACATAATCCAGACACCTAAGTCCCTATCCACTTCTGTACACATACAATTACAGTGCTTGCACCCAATGAGCGGACTCTAATGCACCCAACAGTCTAGGTGCAGCCCACAACCACAACAGCATAATACAGCCATAAACCCAAGAATATGGCCAGTGGCCACAACTCACACACATAAGGCAGGCACCAAAGGGCATGTCCATTTTTGTACATATATGATTACAATTCTTGTTCCCAGTGGGCAGACTCTCATACACCCAAGAATCTCGGGCCAGTCCAATAAGGCAGCAGCCACATGCCCTGTCCACTTCTGTACACATACTATTGCAGTACTTGCACGCAAGAGTCTAGTAGCTGGCCACAACCGCCACAGCATAATACAGCCATGCACCCAAGATTGTGTCCAGTGGCCACAACCCGCACATATAAGCCAGCGGCCTAAGGCCCTGTCCACTTCTGTACACATACTATTACAGTAATTCCAACAAGTGGACAAACTCTTGGGTGCATGACCTCTGGTCATGCACGCAAGAGTCTAGGGGCTTTCCACAATGACCACAGCATAATACAGCCTATACAAACATCCTCATATCATCTACATGCCATCCCCCTACCCTAATGAAGCCCGCCTGCAGTCACCAGATAAGCTGCTCACACGAGGACCTATCTGTGAACTGCTCCGGTCTCCGCAAACTGCTATGGACACAACATAGTCTTCTTCCGCCTAGGAAAATACATCATATGAATCATCTTTCACTCTCCCACCCTTTCCATCCTCTCTTCCCAATACCAAATAACCCAAAACATGTTTCCCAGCCCTGTTCACCACTGGCTATCCGCGGATATCCGCGGATACAAAATGGCAGGTGTTTTGGAAAAATGTGACGGACATTACGCTTCCGTCCAGCCAATCAGCAGGCGTGTTAGGTGTCTGCAGATATCACACAGCCCTCTGGCCCAATCAGAGTCCTGTTCGCAGAGCAGACATGGAAATGGGTCCGCAAAGCGGACCCAGATACCCCAAATTTTTCGGCACCTACATTTTGCCTGTTTTACAAAAAAACTACTGGAAGGATTTACAACAAATTTACAAAAGCACGCTTTCGGGACCTATTGGTGAAAATCCATCCAGTGGTTTGGGTTGTAGGCATGAGCAAAATTCTTTTCCATTGTGTCGATGGAAAAAAAATGTGGAACCCCCCCCCCCATAACTTTGCCCCCCTTGATGAAACCTCACCCAATTTACCCAACAAATTCAGAGCGGGCCATATACTTTTTTTGCACACTATGTTTGGTAAGGATACGTCCAGAGGTAGCGAAGTTATAAGCCACGTATATATATATATATATATATATATATATATATATATATATATATATATATATATATATATATATATATATATATATATATATATATATATCCAGTGAAAAAACTTTGTTAAAGGGACGTTATGGTTAAGTTGCGCTGATAAAAACCTATGAAATTCAGTGAAAAATCTTTGTCAAAGGGACGTTATGGTTCCAAGTAAAACCTAAAAACCCTTGAAATTCTCCAGTTATGGTAAGCTAAGCAACCATAACTCGCGCCACCACCGTGCACTGCTAAGACTAACACCCAGGACATCAAAGATGGCATCACAAATGTCATTGAATTTGAAAGGTTTTTAGCAGCGCAACTTAACCATAACGTCCCTTTAACAAAGTTTTTTCACTGAATTTCATAGATTTTTAACAGCGCAACTTAACCATAACGTCCCTTTAACAAAGTTTTTTCACTGAATTTCTTAGGTTTTTAGTAGTGCAACTTAACCATAACGTCCATTTAACAAAGTTTTTTCACTGAATTTCATAGGTTTTTAGTAGTGCAACTTAACAATAATGACTTTGACTTTATATACATGTCATATGGAACTGACTGAATCTCTTCTACTGTACTTGATGTCCGCAAACTCATTTAATGTTCGCGGACATGTTCGAAGAACAGTACCATTACCTAAAAACTCTGGGGGGGGCATGTTTGATTGTTATATCATAACATAGGAACATTTAACAAATTCAAAAAAAGCACACAAACACAATATATATACTAATACAAAAGAAATGTAAGCCATATATACAACACACTAACCATTCATTTAAATGCACTATGTTCTAAAATGGAATATACCACAAGAAGATAAATTGGCTTCCAACATAATTACCTCACAAACACGACAGAACTGAGAACAAGAGCAGACCCACTGAGTACATAGGACATATCTTACCTGAAATAGTAAGTGTACTTAATTTTATTCATATATTCATAAACTTTCTGTATTAGATAAAAAAAAATATTATCTTTTTTTTTCTCTCACAGAAATGTCTAGTACTCTGGAATGGCTAGAGGAGCATTTTCCACATGAAGAAATGTCACAAGATAGTGAAACTAATGGTAAACACTTTATAATATAAACCATGTAATTATTATTATTTTGTATACATTTAACATATATATATTTTTTTTTGTACATAGCTTAGCAAAATAGAAAAACCTGTTATGGATAACACTTTTCACAGTATAATGGATTTATTGTTGACTAATTTTAATAATTTGAAAACTTTTGTGGAAGATCATTTTAAACTAAAAACCTCGTACCATTGCCCCACATGTACTTGTCCCTCCTCACCATATCCCAGTCAATTATCCCCAAACCCTCTCCATAACCCAAAACGTTTTGATGAGACTTCCATCCCTTCTTCACCTAATAACAATCATGTCGAAACCCCCAATTTTCCTGTTTTTGTTTCTGTTTCTGCCTCACCTTCTCTGTCATAAATCATTAATATATGTTAAATAAAGTTAAATTTTTATATTGTGTTGTAAATAGTTTCGTTTTTTTTTTTTTTAAAACAATGTGTCCGCGGACAGTGCAGGTGTTCTGAAATGTTTTTAAATAAATGAAAATGGAGGTGTCCTGAAGAATACTATACCTGTTCATACTGTTCGCTAGCAAGATGAAACTATTCTAAGAACACACGTGGTGTCCTGAAATGTTTGTAAAAAAAATAATTAAAGTGTCCTAAAGAACACACTATCTGTCCGTAGTGTTCGCTATCAAGTTTAAACTGTTCTAAGAACACAATTGGTGTCCTGAAATGTTCGTACATAAACGAAAATGAGGTGTCCTGAAGAACACTATACCTGTTCGTAGTGTTCGCTAGCAAGTTCAAACTGTTCTAAGAACACACGTGGTGTCCTGAATTGTTTGTAATTAAACGAAAATGGAGGTGTCTTAAAGAACACTATACCTGTCTGTACTGTTCGCTAGCAAGTTGAAAATGTTCTAAGAACACAATTGGTGTCCTGAAATGTTCGTACATAAGCGAAATTGGACGTGTCCTGAAGAACACTATATCTGTCCTTACTGTTCGCTAGCAAGTTTAAACTGTTCTAAGAACACACACAATGTCCTGAAATGTTCGTTTCACGTGTGACGCAATTTTAATTAGTTCAGGACCCGAACAGTGTCCGTAGAACATCAACGCGCATGCGTTAGCCAATCTCCGTGCATTTGGTGTCCTGCGGACATGCACTTCCTTCACGGATTTGTTCGCGAATGGATCATATGACCGTGCCCACGCTGATCGGGTGTTCTGAATGCGGACACTGTCGTGTCCCCGAACAAATTAAAAGTACATTTTCAATTAATCGATAATATTTTTCAATAAAATCTCACCATGACACAAGTCCCACATAGTAATCCTGAGTTTCTACATACCTTTTGAAACTTTTTGAACTTTTTTTTGTGATCGATCTGTCTGCGGACGGCGCGCATGTCTGCGGACCGCACACAAGCAGCCCTATAAAAGACCACGCCCTAGAGCTTATTCTCATTGTGTTTCTGGCTATTCTCCAGAACACAGCGATTTTTGCTGCCACCTGCAGATTACACCATCATCGAGATGGCCTCCCTGGCTGCTAAACTGCCACCTGGTGCTGCACCTGCTTCTGCAGCACCCCCAACCCCTCCACCACCACCACCTCCCCAAGGGCCTGAAGAGGGGAACAGGAGTGAGGATGTAAGGATGCATAGGAGGAAGAAGAGGATGATGAGAATGATGTAGAGGAAATCCCTTCTACCCGCACTAGGCGTGAGTCTTGAGTGTGGTGGTTATTTACCATTCATGGGAATGTTCCTAAGGCTCGTGCTAACCGTGTTACCTGCAATGAGTGCAAAATTATACTCAGTCGCGGGAAGCACGGTAAGTACAGCTTTGGGACCACTACTATGAAGCGACACCTGAGGTCATTTCACTCTGGGGCTATTCGCAGGGTTGTACCTTGCGAAGAACGTAGCTGGTTGATTTCCTCTACTTCATCCTCTGTTTCTGATCCTGTCACCAGAAGGACCACCTCTGTGGGACAGCGTCTTCCTCAAGCTGCCTCACAGGCCATACAGAATGCTGATGACCCTTACCTTTTGAGGGTCATAGTTGTATGTATGTACTGTGACACAGTACTCTACAGGGGAGAGCGACTTCGTAGTGCTTTTGAGACTATCGTCTCAGAGCACGAGAAGATCTGCTCACTACCCAAATAAAACCCACTCTACATCTTCCTCTCTTAGCTCGCCCTTTCTTATCCCTGTGGTTGGTGTCCCCCCCCTTTACCTTCCTTTTCCCTCCTCTCCTAGTGTGTCGTGTATAAAAAACCAAAAACAATACAAAATATCAAAAATCAAAACTAAAATAAGGCTCTTTTCAGAGCCGCCTTTCACAGTTAAAAAATAGAAGTGAAAATAAATGAAGCAGGGCCCTTTGTATTTTGTAGAAGTCCGCGGACAGTTCGTGAACATTTAAAAAATCGGGTTGCTACCCTATCACAAACATTGCAATTTTCTCTGGGAGGAAGTGGTGGCTCTGAAAAGAGCCTTTGGGAGGTGTTTGTAAGTCAAAAATTATAAATTCTTAACACCTACTTCAAAATGGATGTTGTAATTCCAAAAAAGGTCACAATGCATTTTGTACATTTCTCAGAAAAATCTGATTGCCACCATAAGTAAGATGGACTCCATCTTTGCAAAAAAATGTTTGTACTATGAAACAGAATATTTTCATTGTGAAAAGAAGACATGCCAAAATATTTTAGAAAGGCACAAACAGCTTTATTAATATTGTTCCTTGCTATTTCCATTTGTGGACCAAATGAAGAAGAACGAAGCCACATTTGTCTCTGCGCAAACCGTGAAAATATCACTTGAGAATTAGGAAACATGTCCATAACCTTCCCAAGTCCTTCTTTCATAGCAAATTGCAAAACAATTCCAGTCACATGTCCTAAACTGTTCCCTCCACAATGAATTACAATTATGTCTGGATGTTGCTCTGTCTCCAAAGTAGCACAGAGAGGTAGCAAGTCCAACCACTTCATTCCACGTACTCCATGCCAGTGTACTTCCACATGTGGGAATCCAAGATCTACAGCTACTCCACAGCTTTCTGCATGCACCTTCAACCAATATATCCATGAATCTCCCAAAATCCATACTGTTACACCTTTGCACCGATGGTCGCTCTGGCGACAGCATCGTGTGTACAACACAATGCATTCTTACTCACCCAAGATGGCGGACGCCTCTGAATCTGTTTGTGAAGCTCACGCTGCAGAGGTTGCACGTTGTTTACCTTCACGCCGCGACGATCATGTGACTCCATATAATCCGACCAGGAAGTTCAGCAAATGCGTCGCTACTCTCCAGATCGGCGCTTCGCCATTTTCCGTCATCCGTCCGCTCACCACCTCTCCTATAAGGTCCGATTCCAGCCTAAAGAGACTCACCCCCTTCTTGAAGACTTTACACAGACTTCTCAAATCTCTCAACCCCATACCCGGAGTAAGTTAATCATAGCTTTTCGAATCAACAGCAGACTATCGAAAGTGGAGAAAACTCACCTCTCCTTTCTTTCGTCCAGGACCAGCTTCGTCCGCACCGGATCTTTTGAAGGAAAGCTGGCTGATTCATCCCGAAGGTCTACAGTATCCCGTCACAACAACACAGGGTTTTTCTTCCCCGGAGGGTTTTCCCTGGGGACTGTGGTTCCTCCGCAGCTGAAACTAACGGCTGGGAGGGAGCAGGGTTTCCCGGGAAGCCTTCACTATCTGCCTTGTTGCTGATACGGAGTCCGCCCGCTGCCCAGGTTAGTGAACTGCATAATTGTTCTGTCTCATATTGGACGCAATGTAATAGTTAGCGACGCCCCAAAAAGGATATATTCTATTATAGGCTCTTGTGCAGACGGTGGACTCCGATGGAGCAACAAATGCAACAATTAATGGCTGCCATGCAGTCTATGTCTCTGGAGATGCAATCTCTGAAACAAGACAATGCTCAGTTAAGACAACAGGTCGCTCGAGCGTTTTCAGAAACTCCTCCTTATGCCTTACATACTGATAAGTATGACGGAGACCCGCACAAACTCAAGGAGTTCCTGGACAGTTGCCTGGTTCAGTTTACCTTTAAAGCACGTTTTTTCCCATCTGATAAGGACAAAGTAGGTTATCTGATATCCCATTTGACAGGCCCTGCATTGGCCTGGGCGACTCCCCTAGTCACCTCAGGAAATGCCATTCTAGACTCATACACAGCCTTTACTAACAGTTTGCGGTCTATGTTTAGTAGGCAGGAAATTTCAGTCTCTACTCAGGAGAAACTACTAGATTTAAAGCAGGGAAATAAGGATCTTATGAGTTACGTGACTCAATTTAAACAGCTATCAGCTAAAACAGGGTGGCCGGATGACGGTCTCCTCACGCTATTTCGCAGAGGTCTTTCCGAGGAACTGAAAGATGAGGTCTCAAAGGTTCCTCGACCCGCCAATTTAGCCGAGATGATTGCGCTCACGATGCAGATTGATTACCGTCTCCATGAACGTTTCCATGAGAAGAAAAGAGGGAAACCCACTAAACTCTTCTCCAGTTCTCCTTCCCCGGTTTCTCGATCTCAGAATCCCGACGAACCCATGCAAATAGGAGTGGCCAGAGGCCCTTTGTCAGAGGGCGAAAGAGAAAGACGGATGAGTCAGGGCCTATGTATGTACTGTGGGGCTTCATCTCACATGCTGAGGGATTGTCCCGTCGTTCCTCCTCGTCGGATAAGGAATCCGTTGCGGGGAAACGCCAAGACCCTGTCGTAAGGGGAACCACGGCAGGAGGTCCTGAAAGGAGTTCCCCAAAGAGACTTGGTACTTCTCTTAAAGAGGAGATTACGGAACACACTATGTTAGTACTTCCCCTGATCTTGAAATTACCAGACTTAGAGCTCCGTGGGGTTCCGGCATTGATCGATTGTGGAGCAGCTGGCAACTTTATAGATGACCAATGGGCTGCGAAGCATGGAATCATTAGATCCGCCAAGACGTGTATAACTCCCATTCAGGGGGTGGATGGTTGTCCCCTTAGTTCTGGACCTATTCGAGAACAGACTACTCCTCTTACATGCCTGATTTCAGCCCACAAGGAGACGTTAGTTTTTGACCTGATAAAAACTGCTCATTTTCCCATTATTTTGGGCTTACCGTGGCTGCGAACCCATAATCCTTTTATAAACTGGAAGGCAGGAACTTTGTTCTTAGGTTCCGAATATTGTGTTTCCCATTGTCTTGCTCAATCATCTGTTGGCATTCAAGCACCTTCCATGATGGTAGTACCAACCGAAGGCTCCTCGATTGGGATGGTCAGTCAGATCCCGAGGTGTCATCAACAATTCCAGTCCATATTTTCTCAGCCAGAGTTCCCTACATTACCTCCTCACCGTCGGGATGACTGTCATTTAGATTTGTTCCCTGATCGACCGATACCTTTCGGCCGAATGTACATCTTATCCCAGCCGGAAAAAAAGGCTCTCAAAGACTACCTTCAGACTAATCTTCAAAACGGTCTTATAACTGAGTCCAAATCGCCAGCCGGTGCTTCTTTATTCTTTATTCCCAAGAGAGATACAGAGGAACTACGGCCATGCATAGACTATCGAGGGCTCAATAAGGTTACCATCCCGGATAAGTATCCAATGCCGCTTATCCCAGACATTCTGGAAGCCGTTCAAGGGGCTTCTCTCTATACCAAGTTGGATTTACGAGGGGCATATCACTTGATTCGCATCGCCCCTGGCGACGAGTGGAAGACTGCCTTTCGGACCCCATTCGGTCACTACGAATATAGGGTGATGCCGTTTGGGTTGGCTAATGCTCCCGCTGTTTTTCAGCGCTTTATGGACCATCTATTCGCCGATGTACTCCTTCACTATGTAATCGTCTATTTGGATGATATTCTAGTCTTTTCACAGAATATAGAGGAACACATCGGACATGTCAATTTGGTATTAGACCGACTTAAGGCCAACCAGCTGTATTGCAAACTGGCAAAATGTGAGTTCCACAGGAACCAGGTGACGTATCTTGGGTTCGTGCTGTCTGCCCAGGGGATTTCGATGGACCCTCGGAAGATCTCGGCTATTTTAGATTGGCCTTCCCCTTCAAACGTCAAAGAGATCCAACGATTTTTGGGATTCGCTAATTTTTATAGAAAATTCATCCCAGGATTCTCCAAGACCGTGCTTCCCATTACCAGTCTTCTGAAGAAGGGGAAGACTTTCGTTTGGGATGACCCTGCGCAGAAAGCTTTTTCTGAACTGAAGAATCTTTTCACGTCTGCTTCCATTTTGCTCACCCCAGACCAGTCTCGACCATTCATTGTCGAGACTGATGCGTCTTACCATGCTCTAGGGGCAATTCTTTTGCAAAAGGACGAGTCAGGAGAAGAAGGACCAGTTGCTTATCTCTCCAAAACCTTCTCCTCCTCGGAAATAAATTATTCAGTCCTCGAGAAAGAATTGCTGGCAATCAAGCGAGCCTTTGAGGAGTGGAGACATCTGTTGCTGGGCTCGGCCTACCCGGTCGAGGTTCGAACCGACCATCACAACCTCAAAGTATTACAACAAGCCCATACCACAAACAGTCGACAAGCTCGCTGGGCTCATTTTTTTCTACCGTTTCGGATAGAATTTACTTTCCTTCCAGGAGATCAAAATCTCCGAGCAGATGCGCTTTCAAGAAAGGATCCTCCAATCAAAAAGTTCCATTCAGAGCCTTTCTTTCCTAAGGCTAAATTTCTGGCAACAGTGACTGATTTTCTACATATTGTCAGACAGGAAACGGCACGTCTAGATCCGATCTGCAGGAACTTACAAGAGACTCATTCGCTGACTCAGGAGAAAGGATACTACTTTTTTAATGATCAAGTATTCATTCCGACCCCAACACTTCAGAAAGAAGTCCTGTTCATGTGTCATGACTCCAAGGCAGCCGGGCATCGAGGATATCAAAACACCCTTGAGCTGATTACTCGTCATTTTTGGTGGCCAGGGATAACCAAGGATATCCAAGATTATGTATCAGCATGCACGGTTTGTCTACAGTCTAAGACTCCCAGGTATCCACCTTTTGGTTTACTCACCTGTATGCCGATTCCGGACAAGCCCTGGCAAGTCATTTCCACTGACTTTATTGTCGATCTTCCGTTGTCCTCTGGTTACACCACCATTATGGTGACTATTGACTATTTCACGAAGATGGCCCATTTCATTCCTCTGCAAAAACTCCCCGGGGCTGCTCTGATGTCAAAGATCTTTATATCAGAAATTTTCTCTAGACACGGTCTTCCTGACACTATTGTGTCTGATCGGGGTCCCCAATATATCTCGCAATTTTGGAAGGGTATCTGTCAAACATTGGGAATCAATAGAGCCCTTAGCTCAGGATATCATCCACAAACAAACGGGCAGACTGAGCGCCTAAATCAAACATTAGAAACATATTTGCGTTGTTTTGTTTCTGCGGCACAAGATGATTGGGGAGATCTCCTACCCTTGGCTGAATATGCTTACAATAATGCCAGTCATTCGGCACTAAAGACCAGTCCTTTTTACTGTTCTTATGGTTATCATCCATCCTTTGAACCGTCCATCTCAAAGTCCTCCTCCAGATGTCCTGGAATAGACGGTCTGGTCGATGGTATTCAGAAGGGTCAACAGCTCGCTCGAATAGCTCTGCTAGCTGCCCAAGATCGAGCCAAGAGGGCAGCTAATCGCCGTCGACAAGATCTGCCATCCCTTCGAGTCGGGGATGCGGTCTGGTTATCAGCCCGGTTCCTCCCGAGACATTTGGTGCCGTCCAAGCTGTCGCCCAAATATTTTGGACCATTTAAAATAAAAGCATTTGTCGGTCCGGTGGCAGTCCGACTGGCGTTGCCTCCTTCTTGGGCCCGTCTTCATCCGGTCTTTCACGTCTCCCAGATTAAATTATCCGTGAAGGATAGATTTCAACGCACCCCTGCAGTTCGTCCTCCTCCGATGATGACAGATACGGGACCGGAGTATGAAGTGGCAGAGATTTGCGATTCCAGATATCACAGAGGCCGGTTGCAATTTCTCGTGGACTGGAAGGGCTATTCTCCTGCCGAACGGACTTGGGAATTGGCATCGGGGGTTCATGCTCCCTCGTTGGTTCGACGGTTTTTCAGGCGGCACCCTGGGAAGCCGGGTTATGCGCCTCGTAGGAGGGGGCATACTGTTACACCTTTGCACCGATGGTCGCTCTGGCGACAGCATCGTGTGTACAACACAATGCATTCTTACTCACCCAAGATGGCGGACGCCTCTGAATCTGTTTGTGAAGCTCACGCTGCAGAGGTTGCACGTTGTTTACCTTCACGCCGCGACGATCATGTGACTCCATATAATCCGACCAGGAAGTTCAGCAAATGCGTCGCTACTCTCCAGATCGGCGCTTCGCCATTTTCCGTCATCCGTCCGCTCACCACCTCTCCTATAAGGTCCGATTCCAGCCTAAAGAGACTCACCCCCTTCTTGAAGACTTTACACAGACTTCTCAAATCTCTCAACCCCATACCCGGAGTAAGTTAATCATAGCTTTTCGAATCAACAGCAGACTATCGAAAGTGGAGAAAACTCACCTCTCCTTTCTTTCGTCCAGGACCAGCTTCGTCCGCACCGGATCTTTTGAAGGAAAGCTGGCTGATTCATCCCGAAGGTCTACAGTATCCCGTCACAACAACACAGGGTTTTTCTTCCCCGGAGGGTTTTCCCTGGGGACTGTGGTTCCTCCGCAGCTGAAACTAACGGCTGGGAGGGAGCAGGGTTTCCCGGGAAGCCTTCACTATCTGCCTTGTTGCTGATACGGAGTCCGCCCGCTGCCCAGGTTAGTGAACTGCATAATTGTTCTGTCTCATATTGGACGCAATGTAATACATACAATCTTTTTCCTAAAATACACAGACATAGCCATCTGTTGTTCTCTCAGCAAAAACAATATATGAGAAACTCTCTTCTGGCACAACACACCCACTAAACTTTCCTGACCAATCCCTTTTAGTACTCATTCTCATTTGCATGACTTCTGAACCCAAAAATCCCAGGATGTAACTGCCGATGTCCGCGAACTACCGCCATGTCACATGACCATGCACCAATCACATTCAAGACCTCTACATCTAACTGCATCATCATAGATCAGCACTGCAAATGTACTGTGAATCTCTCTGAGTACAAGTGTCATATCATTGGCAAGCACCATCTACCAGAAATACTGTACAAGTCTCCAAGATTTCTACTTGCAGCTCCATGCATAAACATATGCATGAACACAAACTTCAGGTATGCATCTTTTCTGTACAGTAGATGAACACATTTTCAAACAGACGTTTAACTTGTGTAATCTGTAAAATGAATGTACTGTATTTTTTTCAATTTGCTAAAATCAACTATCACTTATAAACCTTTATACTATTTACTTTCTTTATACACACACACTCAAATCATGTTAAACTAACATTTTTTAAATGAAATATATAGACTACATATATTCAAACAAAATTGCATGCAAGCACAATCTATGTTTATATCTTTCAAAAAATACTTATACAATTTCATATTTTTTTGTTTTTATTTATTTAATTACTTAATTACTTTAATTTAGACATGACATTGAGGCGCTATTACCTAGAACAGCTTAGTTACAGAAATAGTGGTATTCACTGGTATATTATAAATTTCACAAGACATAGCAAAGATATTTTTTTTGCTACAGTTAGTCATTCAATACAATTTGTTCATTAAGAACATATCATATGTACTGAACTGATGCAATGTATCTTATGTAAATACATTAGTTTAATGGTTTTAAAGAAGGCACTGAGGATTTCAATTAAAAAAATCAATATCTAAATTAAAAACAGCGCTATATACAAACAAAGTTACTAATTTGAAGCTTTTACAATTGCAGTGAAGACCAGTCTCCTGAAAAGAAGCAGCCGAATTCGAAGTACAAGGAAGAACTAAGAAGTTACCTGTTAATTTAAGAAAAAAAGTTAAGTAGAATATCACCATCATATTTGTATTATTACTCAAACATACTATAAAGTTAATACAAGCTATTTCTGTGCCTAAAATAGAGATTGTGTACCATTTTGTCCAAAAATCTCCATGTCTTAAACAGCGATTTACAGCCAGAATGGCCCACAATTTCCTATTTCTGTACACACAAATTACCCAACTGAACCGCTACAATTTTCATATTATAGAACAAACAACTGTTTTAATTGTATACATTAGATTTACTATTTGTACTTTTCCACACCACTAGCTTAATTTTTTTTTATCATCTGAACCCCAGTTTAGTAACACATACATTCAAGAATACCTATCCCTACTAGTTGTAGTTCCCAATGCACAATCACACACCATTACATACATCTTTATCATCTTACTCAAACACTCATGCACACATACATTGCAGAACACCTCAACCCATACCTCCTTTATTTTTTTCAACAGACCCTAAAGAATGCCTACCAAAAGTCAAGTCCATATAAAGCAACGCAAAAGTAGAGCAAATGAAAATAAAAGTGTCCAACATAAGCATCCATCTCTAGCAGAATTTGTAAAAAAAAGTTGAAACAAAACAGCTAATAGAGTCATTTAGTGAAACACAAGAAGTTTCAAGTACAAAAACTTTGGCTCCTCTATCAAAATGTAAAACAAACCAAAAAACAATTAACAGAAAATCAGCTATCAGTACAGATAAAACTACTTCTTTAAATTTTAATATAGTGCAAAGTAAGCATACCAAGAAAAGTATTTTAGCCAAAATGTACCATCACAAAGTCCTTCAAAATCTTATAAAAACAGGAGAGAAATCAGGTTCAATGCTTAAAACCTATCGTAGGAAATTAATCTTAGAAGCGTTGATGGACAGTGCAATTCTTCTCAAAAGAAAGTTATTTATTTTACTGTTAAACAAAACAAAACCACTAACAAATCTAATAACTAAATTATAAAAAAGACTTCTCAATAAGCGAAATGTCAACAAAAAGAACTTCTTAAGTATCTGCGGAGGTGAATGGAATCACACTATGAGTACAGAACCATATTTTAATGAAGAAGCATACAAACAAAAGCAAACAAATACAATTGCCATACATAGCAGTAGTCGAGGTTATGAAAAAGTGAATAATACCATAATGGAACAAGAAGTACTCCTTACAAAAATATGCCCTGAAATCTTAGAAATACCCCCTCAACTGAATCAGAACGTCTAGTGTACAAATGGCCATGCACATTCCCAAACAATGTTTCAAATCTTTACGCCAATTCCTCAATAAATATGTAAAAAGCAAAGACAAAATCAAAATTAAATTACTGCAAAATATGGATACCTGTCCAGTGCGCAAGTACAGAGGACTACAAGGACATTCATTGGCCTGCATTACAGGACCTACTTGTAAAACCACTTTCCATGATATCAAAATAGCAACACATCATTCAACTATAAGAAATCTAGTCTATAAACTGTACTATGCTAAAAGTCCTGCTTTAGCACTAGCAAAGTTAAATAACATCCTTCTACATGGTACAGCAAAAGACCTACTTGAAGAAATTCACTATATCCAGAAAAAATATTTTGGAAGTGAAAGCCATTTACAGAATGAAATAGCTTTAAACCAATTAAGCAACAATTCTACACATGGCAACCTTTTACTAAACACATACAAAAAAGAAATACTAAAATTTAAAAGTACATCAGCTGAAGTACCAAACCATGTATGTGTATGTTGCCGTAGAACATTTTATAAAAGTAACACAAAAACTGTAGACCTATCATACAAAATAGAAGACAATGAAGATTCTAAATGATTTGAATTAGCTCTCTACCTTGTAGCAGAAAACAAATATGAAATAACTGAGCCCTTAATTCTTTGCAGTTACTACACTACAAAACTTGACACAACCAAACTCATTCACATGCTATCACAAATAATTTGGAATTATACCCAGTACCAAAACCCCTACAACAACTTAATTTATATGAGAGCATCATAATTCAAACAGTACACCCATTTCAAGCAATAATACGCCTTCAACCAAAAACAGCAAAATTACCTTCCTCTGAATTGGTAAAAGGCATGCGTGGAAAAGTAGTTTATTTACCATTCGATCTAAAAGAAAATGTGCATACTCTAGGAGTACAACGTCCAATGCAGCAATCTTTAATTATCTCAGTAAATGGAGTACCTACAAAAGACAAAAAAATATGGCAACAGCTGGTAGATTTATATAAAGTTATACAAGCTTTCCAATATCTTAAGGAGAATAATGAATATTACAAAGAAATTAATATTGGAGAAAACTTGAAAGATACAACTGAAATAGTTCAAGAAACACAAGAAGCTGGTCAATTTGAGCTACTAGATCCTACTACAATATCAAATACTTTAGACCATTATACAATTCATCCTTTGCACTCCAATGACACCGTAGAAGATGTACTGGAAACGTACCAAATGCGTCAAACAAAAGGATTGCCAATCAGCATATGTGAAAAAAGTATAGAAGCACGTGCTTTTCCTCTACTCTTTCCTACTGGCAAAGGATGAAGGTATGATGATAGACCTATTCAAATATCAGCTTCAGAATACCGCTCATTACGGATGTATTCTGAAGATCCCAGATTTAGACAAAATGTGGAATACATATTCCACCTATTCTTTGAAAGTGAACTAGCAACTTTATGTTTTACGGAGCTGCACACATATTAAAATCAAGATCACACTTTCAAAATATGACAGCTACGCAATTATTAGAAAAAGGTCAACAAAAGGATGAGGTTTTACAATCAAATATTACAAATCTATTAGCAAATATGCGTGGTACTACAGAGTACTGGTTTCGACGTCATGGAGATGTATGTTGTAGGATCAGAAACCTTGGCCCACCCACTTGGTTTGTTACATTAAGTTGTGCAGAATATGCATGGGAAGATTTACATGATTTCCTACGCTTATCAAATAAAAACAAACAAACATAGATATACTAACACCTGGAGAACTTCGTTCTTTGGATCCTGTTAATGTTTCAAGATATTTTCACCATCGCTTCATTGCTATGCTACATTTTATTTGTAATAAAACTGTTTCTCCCCTTGGAGAAGTGCAACACTTCTTTTGGAGAAAAGAATACCAAGCCAGAGGAGCACCAGATATCCAAATGCTTTTATGGATTAAAGATGCTCCTAAATTTGGTCAAGACAGTGATGCCACTGTTTTACAGTTTATTGAAAAATATGTCACTTGTGAAATTCCATCAGAAGCCACAAATAGTGATCTTCATGCACAAATTTTACAATTTCAAAGACACAAATGTGAAGAATATTCTCGTCGCAAATACAAAAACAAAGGGAAATACTACACCAAATGCCGATTTGGTTTCCCTAGACCACTTACAAATACAAGGCAAGTGAACAACCTCATGTCTTCAGTTCGACATAGTGTTAAAGGTAAGTCACCTAAAAATACATATTACATAAAAAGAAAAGAAGAAGAAAAATATATCAATGATTATAATGCAATCATTGCCCACTTATGGAATGCAAACATAGATGTGCAGTACATTGCAGACAATTCTACTGCAGTTGCACGATATGTCACAGCATACTTAACTAAAGCAGAAAAGACAGAGCTCCAAGACCTCTGGAATGACCTGTCATCAGATAAAACAGTGTCTCAGAAATTATACAGCTTGGGCATAAAAATGCTCACCCATAGAGAATGTGGATCATATGAAGCAGCTGATTGTTGAACTGGTACTGCATTGTATGGTAAATCTGAAAATATAGTATGGCTATGTCTTAGTCAAGCTAAATCTAGAAAAAGAGTTCTAAAATCATATGAAGATATAGAAACAATAGCCAAACATGATCCCAACAGCCAAAACATTTTAAAAAACAATTTATTGGACACATACTACCCAAACAGAAGTAATACTTTGAAGAACATGTGTCTATACCACATAGCCCAAAACTACACATACAAAAATAATATGAAACCTAATGAGAAAAAAGGAAAATATAGAGTGACAAACTGTGAAGGCAGCTTAGTTAAACTCACTAAGCCAAATTTAATTAATCATATCAAATTGTCATTAAAGACTCCTCAACATACAGAAGTATATTACATGTCCCTGCTACAACTCTTCAAACCATGGAGAAAAGAAGAACAAATACTAGATAACTATGACTCATATGAGGATGCTTTCAAAGCAAATGAAAGCACTATAACTGATGTAAACTTTACACAGCACAAAATAATGTTGCACAATGAACAGCAACACGAAGAAGAACTTCAAGCCCATCTAGATAAGGAAACTCCTGACAGTAGTCAACCTTCTGTAACAGGAAGCCAAGAACCACTGGGAGAACCACTAATAATAAATGAGGCAGAATTATCTATGATAGAAGTAGAAAAAACCATGTGTCAGTTTGAAGATAAAGAAGACTTAACTATACTACAATCAAAACTAAACAATGAGCAAAGTTGCATTTTTCAAGAAGTAAAAAAACAAATTGCACATGGTGTAAAACATGAAAATAAAGAATGTTCCTGCCATAATTATAAACCTATACTACTGTACGTCAGTGGTGAAGCTGGTTCTGGCAAAACATTCCTAATCAAAATCATTAGTAAGTTCCTTCAACAATTGACAACCAACAAACTGTCAGCTGTTGTCACTGCCCCCACAGGTTTAGCTGCCTACAACATAGGTGGTGTTACATTACACCGATTACTACTATTACCAGTAGAACACCAGAACAAATTAGACTATTAGAAACTTTCTGCAGATGCTGCAATGGAATTAAGCAGAGTATTGAAACAAATGAAAATGCTACTAATAGATGAAGTGAGCATGGTCTCCAACCTGATGTTAGCTTTGATTCACCTCAGATTACAAGAAGTACTCAAAACAGACTATGAAGAGCTCTTTGCAGGAAAACACATTATTGTTTTTGGAGATCTGCTTCAATTAACACCAGTAAAAGGCGAGCCTATTTTTAAAACATTAGGACACAAACTCTGCCGTAATACTGTTGGCAGCATTGGAAATGTCAACATTTGGCAACATTTCCAATACAGAGAATTAACAGAAAACATGCGGCAATCTGCAGATCTCACTTATGCCAACATTTTAAAAAGTATCAGAGTTGGTATACTTTCTAAAGAAGCAGAAGCAATATTGAAAACCCGGCACATTAATGCACTTTATGGCGATAATGCATGTGCTACAGATGTTATGGAACAATTAGCCCACAAAAATGTCAATTGTATGGCCTTAATGCCAACTCTTGCAAGCTGTTTCAAATTCAATGAAATCATGCTAGGTAAAGAAATGCAACCAATCATGGAAATTAGCGCCACAGACAAACTAGATGTACATGGTATGACACTACCCATGTGTGACCAAGCCACAACAAGACTAAATAGTTTAGAAAAATCAATCTCAAACACAGCAGGCTTAGAAAAGATATAAAAATTATCCTTAAATTGCAGAGTAATGCTTAAACGTAACCTTGACGTGGACCAAGGACTAGTTAATGGAGCACTGGGTACAGTTGTTGGCTTTCAAACATACCCACGCGACACCAAATTCAGTTTATCAATATACTCTTTGACAAACTTTCAGAAGTAAAAAGGATAGGACGCTCAACAGCTAGATTCCTTCTCTTCAAAGATATGTATGTACGCAGAGAACAATTTTCGCTAACTCTTGCATACGCAGTCACGATTCATAAATCACAAGGTCTTACCCTAGACAAAGTAATGATAGATATTGGTAACACAGTCTTTAAAGAAGGCATGAGCTACGTAGCACTATCACGCTTATGTACACTTGACGGTCTATTTCTAATCAACTTTGATGCAAGTAAAATAAATGCTGATATTCCTTGCATTTTAGAATCCAATAGACTTCGCTCACTATACACCCCCACCTAAACACATATTCTGTTCCACAAAAAGTAAAACGTTATAAAAGAAAAATAAATCAAACAGAAATGCAACAGGATGTCACTGCAAATCCTCCAAAGAGAGTAAAAGAAACTAATACTTCATCAAGTACCACAAGCAAAAAAGAATCAATTAGGGAAAGTAAACCAGGTACTTCTTTAAAGAAGGAAGACAAACTCCAAAAAAAGCAGTTAGATACAGAACTACCTGGACCATTTAAATTCTCAAAGATAGTTGGTGTAAGTTGCTACGCAAATGTAGCAATGAATATTCTATTTCAATTACCACCAATTGTTGACAACATTTACTTACACAGTACAGACCCATTGTGTTTGCAAATGTTAGTACTTCACAGAAATGCAGCAAACAATCCTGACAACACGTATAGTGTTTATGGAATAAGACAACAATTGAACTTCTGTGCTGGAATGGTGAAATTCACTATAAACTCACAGGAAGATCCACAAGAATGTCTAATGTACTTACTACAAGTACTGGAAAACAAAAACATACCTATAAATGAGATCTTCCAGATTTCATACATGTGGAAACATACATGCACTCTCTGCAACAATGTGACACAAGAAGAAATCCCCAATGAACGCTTCATATATCAATACCAAATTGTGAATCCATTCCATTTCAGCGACTTGTACAAAATGCAAACCATGCTAGATTATGCTCTACCTGCAATTCAGATAATCGCTCCACGTTAGTAATACAAACACATAGTAAATACATAATACTAATGCTTCTACAGTACAATGCAGATGGTACCAAAAACAGATGCAAGCTGACTGGATTCACACATGGTCAAATATCACTTGGTAAGAAAACCTTCACAACAATAGGTATAATCTACCACGCAGGAGCCACAACCAATTCAGGGCACTACACTGCATATATAAAAAAGAAATGTGGATGGTTTGAATGTAATGATAGTACCATTACTCTAAAGCAGGGATTACCAGCAAATCTTACAAACGCTTATTCGATGTTCTTAAAACCAAAATTTGATAACTAAACTGTATTTAAACCCTAAGTAAACTTATGTTAAAAAAATATAAACTGTTAGAATACTCCAAAAGCTATCTAACTGCTCAAAGATTCTACAACAACTAATCAGATAAATGAATACCACTAAATAAGACCAAAAAACACACAGGGCCTCATTACGACCCAGGCGGTAAGGGGTTTACGGCGGCGTAAACAGCGCCGACCCTTACCGCCTGATTCCGAGGTCCCTTAGCGCCATGGAGGATTTAACACCTGCTTTTAGCAGGTGTTAAAATCCATGGCGCTAAGGGACCTTGTTGTTAATTACGCCACCGTAATTTACGGTGGCGTAATTAACGCCTTCCCCACTCCCATTATGCCCTATGGGGCAAAAATGGGAATGGGGAAGGGTAAATGGGTTAATGGGGACTTACCGCCCCGCCAACGTCGGAATGGGGCAGTAAGTCCGCCAACCAACATGGCGTAAACGTAGTTTACGCCATGGTGGTAAAGGTACGACCCAGGCGGTAACTTACCGCCTGGGTCGTAATGAGGCCCACAGTTAGAATACGCCAATTGGTATCTAACTGTCCCACAATTTAACAATATCCAAATAGATAAATCAATACCACTAAAATATATCAAAAAATAGACAGTTAGAATACGCCAATTGGTATCTAACTGCTCCAAAATGTTATAATATCCAAACAAATAAATAATATGTTACTGCTGCAAAAAAATGCAACAAGCCAAAGTATAAAGCAGTAGCCAGAAACAACAAGTGAACACTGAAAAGAAACAAACAAATAAACTGTAGCATAACAGAAAAAGTTTTTTTTTTAATCCAACATGGATTTTTTTTTCTCCCACAGACCCAATGATTTTAGCAACAAATACAGAAACTGAGCAAATTGCACAGTACTCGGATTTGTAATCTACTAAATATGAGGGTCCAAAAATTACAATGTAATAAGTCATTACAAAATACTAATACTAACATGCTATTTTCTTTTATCACAGAAATTAACAAGAAATACATGTACTCCGATTACTAGACCAAACAGTAAGTATACAATAATAAGGAGAACCATAGCAGCATATCGCATCCATAGTATCTAATACCTTTGTTCCTTATACATTTGTTTTTCACCCAAAGTTATAAGCAAATATGAATGTGATATGCTGCGGTGGTTGTTGCCATGGCATAGATGGCCATGCACCCAAGACTCTATGCCCTGGCAACAACCAGCGCAGCATAACACATCCATAGAGTCAAACATTTCAACTATGGTCTATGGAAACTTTTAATGTCCGCGGACATTATGAGTGTTCTTAGAACACTTTCAACTTGCCAGCGAACAATACGGACAGCGTTTTCAGGACACCCCCTACGAACATTTCAGAACAACGCGATAGTTCTTAGAACACTTTCAACTTGACAACGAACAATACGGACAGTGTCCTCAGAACACCCCCATTTTGTTTATTTGCGAACATTTCAGGACACCATGAGTGTTCTAAGAACACATTCAACTTGTCATCGAACAATACGAACAGCATCTTCAGGACACCCCCTACGAACATTTCAGAACAAAGCAAGAGTTCTTAGAACACATTCAACTTGACAAAGAGCAATACGGACAGCGTCCTCAGGACACGCCCATCTTGTTTATTTGCGAACATTTCAGGACACCGCAAGTGTTCTTAGAACACATTCAACTTGCAGCGATCAATACCGTCTATGCTTTCAGGACACCCCCTACGAACATTCCAGGACACTGCGAGTGTTCTTAGAAACGCCTTCAAACACCCCCATTTTGTATATTTGCGAACATTTCAGGACACTGCGAGTGTTCTTAGAACACATTCAACTTGACAGAGAACAATACGGACAGCGTCCTCAGGACACCCCCATTGTGTTTATTTGCGAACATTTCAGGACACTGCGAGTGTTCTTAGAACAGTTTCAGCTTGCTTGCGAACAAAACTGACACATATTGTGTCCTCAGAACACCCCCCATTCAGTTTATTTAGAACATTTAAGAACACCTGTGATGTCCGCAGACAAATCAAACACAAAAAGAACGTCTAACACATAAAAAAACACAACTTTCATCCTATCTCATACACTCCCACCCTCCCCAAAACACTCCTACACACCAACACACTCTACTAAATACAAATTTTGTACAAAGTTTCACCGCGCTGTCCGCGGACATCCGCGAATCCAAGATGGCGGGCGCTACCGAAAATCTGACGCACTTCACGCTCCATGCCGTCCAATCAGCGAACACGTTGCATGTCCGCGGACATCACGCAAGCCGATTGGCCAATCAGGACACTGTCCGCGAAGCGAACAGGGAAGTGTGTCCGCGGACCGAACACAGATATCACTATTTTTTTTTACCTACTTTTTGGTCATTTTAAAAAAACTACTAGACGGATTTTCACCAAATTTGCAAAAGCACGCTTTCGGGACCAAGTCGCTGCGCCTGGTCCAAATTTGGTGAAAATCCGTCTAGCGGTTTGGGCTGTAGATGCGAGCAAAACATTTTTCCCATTCAGTCTATAGGGAAAAAAAAGTTTTGGGACCCCCCCTATAACTTTGCCCCCCCTGGACGAATCCTCACCAACCTTTGCAAAAAAAATTCAGAGTGACCCAAATACTTTTTTTTGCTGGTGATGATTCGTTTAGGGAGAGCGAAGTTATAAGCCGCCCAAAAAGTGCTCTTCCTATGGAAACACCAACTTAACCAACTTAACCATAACTACATGGCCACTACCGTGGCCATGTAATATATATATGCAGAGTTCCTGCTACAGAGCCTGTAGCCTGTAATAAGTTTTGCAATAAGCATATTGTATTTTTTAACTACTCAAACAAATGTCACCTGTTCACATGAAGCAGCACCCGATTAAAATGCTCTGCATTTCAAAATCTTTCTTTTTACAAGTATTTTCATCAAAGTTACGCATACATATGTGCATGCACAGCAGCATTGTATCACTGTTCCATAAGGGTATACCAAATAAAATACACCTGTACACCATTTTCAAATGCCACTGGTGTCTCAGAGTTTAATATCTTGCCAGCACATGCATACATCCCAACGGCACCCATTTCAATTTACAGGTGCTTCTTAAGTCCATTGCATTCTGCCAATTCCACAATACCAAACTGTGACATGTAGTCCAAATAAACATTTTTAATGCTGTGCTTTTCAAAATATTTCTTGAGAAGCCTTTTTAACAAAATTTTAAAAATGCATATCTCTGTTTCCAGCAGAAGTGTGTCACATTTGCATAAAACAAATCAAAAGCAGGAAAAATATATTTGTACACCATTTCCAAATTGGCACTCAGGGTGTGCCAGTTTAATATATTAACAGTACATGTATACTTCCTAACAGAACCCATTCCAATCTTCAGCTGCTTATGCATTCCTATGTTTTTCACTACATTCTCCAACGTTTACAATGCTAAAAGTGTAACTACAAGTCCATACTGAAAACAAAAAATCTATGACTACATGAGCACCGAAAGATTTTAATGCATCATGTTGGCAAGTATTCATATACTCCTAACACATTACACTTTTACACACAAACTGCCATTTAAACTACTACAAATATTTTCCATCAACTTTTCTTCGCTTCGACAAATTGTTACAGAGCTTCTGCAAATGCACACACACATTTCTTAAATTTAAAGAAAATGCTCCTAAAAGCAACAATGTTTAACTGTCCACTAATATTATTAACTCCCCCCTCCTCCAATTACAAATATAAACCTTCCTTCCTAACAGTACTTCACCATTACCAAATATGCCCACTATTACAATTACAGGAAAGAAACACATCACTACAATCATCCGAAAAATGAATACCCTTAGCACCCGAAAAAATTAAATTGACCAGTTATGTTTATGTTATTATAACAACACAGTGCCACTATATATATTATTCCAGGCTACGTTTCTCAAACCAACATTTCTTTTACTTTAGCCCATTATATTTCACAATACACATTCCTGCTATTCCCATCTACACACCACCATTGCAACACCCACTTTGTTCCTCAAAACTGCACAATCACCATACCGATTCCAAGACACTACCACTACTTTCCTCACTAACTCAACACCAACACACCATCACATCACAACAGTACTCGATTCATCTCTACACTCACACCCACACACCAATGCACCATAAATGCATACACATTGCAAAACTTCCCAATACAACCTTTCTCCTTTCCCAACAGACATAACAAAATGCCTACCAAACAGCAACTCCATAGAAAAGAAAGAAAAACTAGAGCAGATAAGACTAAAAGTACAACACATAGTCATTCACCTCTAAAACTTTTGATAGAAAACCTTAAAACAAAAGAGCTAGTAGCCTTACTGAACAAAACTAAACCAACCAAGACTAAAAAAGTCAAAGCCCCTCTTCCAAAAACAAAAACTAAAATATGATGTACAAAGAAAAGCACACCTACTAACACACCCAATCCTCTAACTACCAGTGTTAACATAGTCACGGTAAAGCAATCCAAAAATAATATGTTAGAAAAAATATTCCAACATAGAGTTTTTAACAATCTTATAAAAACATCTGAAAAGTGACAATCTTCCCTTAAAAACTACTGCAGGAGACTAATACTGCAAGCTTTAATCGACAGCACTTTTCTACTGAAGAGAACATTGTTTATATTTATTTTAAACAGAATTAAACGAAACTAAATTAATCAATAAATTACAACAACTACTTCTAACATGCGCAGTGTCAATTTACAGACCTTCTCAAACCTCTGTGATGGTGAATGGATGCACACAAGCAGCACAGAACCATACTACAATGAAGAAGCTTATAAAAAAACCAAGAAAAAACAATTGGCTTAGACAATAGTGGTCGAGGGCATGAAATGGTGGATGAAACGATTATGACAAAAGAAACCCTTATAGAAAAAAATCCCCAACAAACGTTGAACCAAATGCTCCTTTAACTCAAACAAACCAACCAGAGTACAAATGAAGATACAGCTCAACGTATAATGTACGCCAACAATCCAGTAAATCTTTCTGACAATTTCTCAATCACTATCTGAAACTAAAAGACAAAAGTAAAATGAAAACTTTACAAACCATAGACTCCTGTCCAGTGCACAGCCACACTGGTCTGCAAAGACATGAATTAGCATGCATTTCAGGAACTGCTTGCAAAAGCATTTTCCACCACATCAAAAATGTTAGCGACACACCATTATCCTATTCAGAATCTTGTTCATTGACTATACTATGCAAAATTTCCTGCTCTAGGACTGCAAAATTTAAATAACATTCTCCTACATTGAACAGCCAAAGAAATCTTTGAAGAAATAGAGCACATCCAACATAAATACTTTGGAACTGGGGTGACTTAGAAAATTCTGTACCTTCGGAAAACATTACTGAAAACCTCATAAACACCAACCTCCTAATAAAGACATACAAAAAGAAATAGCTACGTTTCAAAATACATCTGCTGAAATACCAGACCAAGTATGTGTCTGTTGCCGCAGAACCTTTTATAAAAAGAGCATACCAACAGTAGATGTGATCTGCAAAATAGAAGACAATGAACAATTCCAATGGTTCCAACTTGCTTTATTTCTAAAAGCTGAAGCTAAATACAAAATAACTAACTCCTCAAGAGTTTGCACATATGTAACACAAAGCTTGACAATAACCAAATGCCACCACATGCTATCAATAATAACTTAGACATTACCATTTCAAAAATCTCTCCAACAGCTCAACCTGTACAAGAGCATTATATCCCTTTCAGGCTATAATACACCTTCAACCAAAATCAGCCAAATGACCTCCATCCGAGCTACTAAATGGCGTGCGTGGCAAAGTAGTATATTCACCGGCCAATTGATCAATCTTTAATTGCACTAGTTTATGGCGTGCCAACAAAAGACAAAAAAATTTGGCAACACCAAATTGACTTAAACAAAGTTAGACAAGTCCTGCAATATCTAAAAGAAAACAATGAGTACTACAAAGATATAAATATAGAGGATAACTTAAGAGAAACCACCCACATTATTCAAGAGTCACCAGAAAGTGGCCAATTTCAATGTGTAGATCCTGTTACAGCAGACAACATTTTAGACCAGTACACCATTCACCCACTGCACTCCAAAGACACAATTTATGATGTATTAAAAAGATATCAAATACCTCAAGCCAAATGATCCCTAAATAGCATATGGGAAAAAAGTGTCGAAGGGCGTTGTATTCCTCTACTTTTTCATACAGAAAAAGGAGGATGATATGATGAAAGGTCCACACAAATTAGTGCAACAGAATATTACTCTTCCCAAATGTATTCTGAGGACTCCAGATTCAGTCCTCTTCGAAAGTGACCTAGCAACTCTATGTTATGGAGTTGCACACACATTAAAAACAGGCTCTCGATCTTTTTAAACATATCCGTTACTCAACTACTTAAAAAAAAGATGAAGTTCTGCAGTCAAGTATCACAAATCTCTTGGCAAAAATGTGTGGTACAAAGGAATACTGGTCCTGACTTCACGCTGATGTATGTTGTATGCTAAGGAACCTAGGGCCACCCATATGGTTTGTTAATTTAAGTTGTGCAGAGTATACATGGGATGACTTGCACGACTTCTTATGCACTGCAAACGCAAAAATAATACAGAATAGACATAAAATCCCCAGGAGAACTCTGCTCTCTTGACCCTGTAAATATATCAAGGTACTTTCACCATCGCTTCATAGCCGTGCTGCATTTTATCTGCATTAAAATAGCCCCTCTGCTCGGAGAAGTGCAACACGTCTTTTGGAGAAAGGAATATCAATCCAGAGGAGCACCACACATCCACATGCTTTTGTGGATAAAACATGCTCCCAAATTTGGCCATGATTCTGACACCACTGTTTTATAATTTAATGAAAAATACATCACCTGCGACATCCCTTCAGAAGCCACACAAAGTAACCTACATAAACAAGTGTTGCACTTCTAAAAACATAAATGTGACAAATACTGCAGACGTAGACGTAGATATAAAAACAAAGAGAAATAATAATAATAATACTAATACTAATAATAATAATAATAATAATAATTAATAATAATAATAATACTAATAATAATAAAGCTATACCAAACGTCACTTTGGCTTCCCTAAACCAGTGTCTAAAAAGGACAAGTTAATAGCTCAATGTCTTCTGTTAAACACAGCAAAAAAGGCAAATCCCCTAAAAATACCTACAAAATTAAAAGGGACGAAGCATCCAAGTACATCAATGATTACAATGCAATTAGCGGTACCGTTATTTGCCCTGAAGACCCTCACCGGGTTCCTTCCTTAACGTGTGATCTGGCCACACGTTAAGGACGGGACCCGCTGAGGGACCTCGTAGTATGGCGCTAAAGGATTACTGGCACCGGTGCCCTTACCGGTGTTGGTAATTCCTTAGCGCCATCCATTTAATGAGGCCCATTTTCTTTGTTGCATGTGTAAATGCAGGAGAAATTTGTGTTTCATTGTCTGTGATAAAAAAAAAGCATAGCATGTTAGGGAAAGTACTTCATAATGTTGTATTGTAAACAATTTAAGACATTCATGTACTTTCTGGACCCTCATAATTAATACATTACAAGTACTGTGCTTCAAACACTCAGGCATCCTGTTTGATCTAGGATACTCTAATCAAACTATTGCTACTCTGCCTTATATTCACCCAACCTCTTCGAAACCTCATAGTTGTCAAGATGTGCGTCCCTGGGACGTGGCGTACCTGATCTTCCAGAGGATGCGTGTTGTGGAGATGCCAGGCTGTCTATTGGCGTTGGTCCAAAGAATGGTAACGCCAGAAGCCAGCTCCGCTCCTGCCCTACGAGCACAGGGTTGAAGGGGAACTAACTCCTGACGCCACAGTCTAGGCACTTCCCCGGGGATTAATGTGGCGCCAGAACAGTGCAAGCACTGATAGGGAAGGCCGTCCAGATGTCCACTTGAGCAGGTAGAAATTGGTCCAGCTTCTGATGCAGTAGTTGGAGGAAAACTGATGCTGGCAACAGGAAGGACGAATGATCCAACCAGAGAAGGTACTGGCCAGGAGGAAGCAGACGGGATCAGGCAGTGAAAAACGGAGAGCCCATTTGGTTGGTCAACAGAGGAGGGGACAGGACCCAGGCAGGGAACCAAAGGGGAGAACTGGCAAAAGGAACAGGGCAGAAAGGAGGCAGGGACAGGAGGAACAAGGCAGATCAAGGCAGGGAGGAACAGAGTCAGAACAGGCCCTTCCCAGAGGCTACGGTGAAGGACACGAACAGGTAGGCAGGTAAGGACAAGGTTCTGACAGGCAGAAACTTCAGGAGCGAAGCGGTGGGTCGGGAACCAAGCCGCGTTGAGACGCGACTGACTCCCGACCCGACCGCTAATGAGGAAGTCCTCGCGAAAGCGAGGCCAGACAGGCAACGCCTCCTGGAACGTGCCCCTGTCGTCTGTCTGCCTGATCCCTCATGCGCTCATGAGCCTCGGCAAGAACCCTAGTAGCCTGGGCATGTGTTTTCTGGATCCTGGATACAAGTTCATCAGTGGAAGGCATGGTACTGGACTGGACTGGTCCAAACGGGAAAAGTTTGGGATGAAATCCATATGAACATTGGTAAGGACTCATTCCGGTAGCCGAATGTACAGCGTTGTTGTATGCCACCTCGGCTTGGTCCAGATGGGCAGACCAATTGGTTTGAGTGGCATTAGCATAGCAGCGTAAGTATTGTTCTAGCGTTTGGTTGGTACGCTCTGTCTGGCCATTGGTCTGTGGATGGTAGCCAGAACTAAGAGCTCGTTGGACGTCGAGATGGTGGCATAGTTGACTCCAAAAGGATGATATATACTGTGATCCATGGTCGGAGATGATCTTTTCAGGAAGTCCATGCAAACGATAGATATTGTGAAGGAAAGCCTGGCCCATTTGGACCGCAGTAGGGATTCCTGAAAACGGAATGAAATGTGCCATTTTGGTAAAACAGTCTATGACGACCATGATGCAAGTATTGCCTTCAGACGGAGGAAGATCGACGATGAAGTCTGTGGCGATGGTATGCCAAGGATAGGGTGGGGTTTCAAGGGGTTTCAATAGTCCCAGGGGTTTTCTTCGTGGTATTTTAGTCTGGGCACAGATTGGGCAGCTTTCCACATACTGTCTGATCTGGTTGGCCCACCCTGGCCACCAGAATTGCCTTGCTATCAGTTCCTGGGTGGCCCGTATTCCCTGATGTCCTCCGAGCTTGGAATCATGGAATCCTTGTAGGATAGCAGTCCGTAATGAAGCGGTGGGAATGAACAACCGGTTTTCATAGTACAGCATACCATCCTTTTCCTTAATTTGTGGTTGTTTTAGCAGGGTTCTCCGTTCAGGGCTAGCCAAGGTCCCTTGAGCTATGGAATCCAGGAAAGGTGAGATGTAAGACAAGAAATGCTTTGAGGCAATTAAAGATTGATCCGAATAGTCATGTTCGACGTTATCCTCAAGCGAGCGGAAAGTGCGTCCGCTTTCTGATTCTGGGAACTGGGTATATAAGTAATGGTGAAATCGTAGTGTGAGAAAAAGAAGGCACACCTAGCCTGGCGAGAAGTCCGACACTGTAAGGAACGGAGATATTGCAAGTTGCAGTGATCAGTGCGGACCTCTACTGGATACCTTCCACCCAATAAATGATGTCGCCATTCCTCGAATGCCGCCTTAATAGCCAGGAGCTCCTTCTCGACAACTGCATAGTTGCGTTCGCTGGCACTTAACTTGCGGGAGTAGTACGCAACTGGGAATTCTGTTCCCGATCCTTGATCCTTTTGTAGTAGAACGGACCCTATGGCGAAATTGGATGCATCAGCCTCAACAATGAATGGTTTTAGTTCATCTGGATGGTGTAGGATAGGAGAAGTGCTAAAAGCTTCCTTAAGGCATCTGAATGCGGTCGTGGCCTCGGTTTTCCAAACAAATGGCACCTTGCTGCTTGTTAAATGTGTTAGAGGAACCGACAACTGGGAAAAATGAAGGATGAACCGTCGATAAAAGTTGACAAACCCAAGAAACGTTGTAAGGACTTCACGTCATGGGGTTGCCTCCATTCCAGTATAGCTCGTACCTTAGCAGGATCCATCTGAATTCCGGAGTCATTGATTACATAACCGAGGAATTTGATACTGTCTTGATGGAATAGGCATTCCTCTGCTTTGGCACAAAGATGGTTTAAGGACAGTCGACTGAGTACTTCCTTCACATGAGAGACGTGGTCCTCTTGGCACGAGGAGAAAATCAAGATGTCATCCAGGTAAACCCATACGGTGACTCCCATCAGGTCCGCAAAGATCTCATCCATGAATCGTTGGAAGACGACTGGAGCATTACACAGGCCTAACGGCATAACCCGGTATTCGTAAAGCCCTGAGGGTGTCTTAAAGGCCGTCTTCCATTCATCTTCGGGTTTTATTTGAACAAAATGGTACGCTCCTCGGAGATCCAGTTTGGAGAAGATACGAGCTGAGCGAAGGGATTCAATGATGTCTCGGATCAAAGGAAGGGGGTACCTGTCCTTCCGTGTGATGTCGTTCAGTTGTCTGTAATCCACACAGGGGCGTAGAGATCCTTCCTTCTTCTTAACGAAAAACAGCGGGAATCCAGCCGGGGACTTGGAGGGAGCAATATATCCCTTACGTAAACATTCTTCCAGATATTCCTGTAATGCTTCTCTCTCCTTAGGGGTTAAAGAATACACCTTCCCATGTGGGATGACTTAATCAGGTAAAAGTTCAATGGAACAGTCACAAGACCTATGGGGAGATAGTGGTATATCCCCAGGTTCCGAGAACACATCGCGGAATGCCACGTATTCAGATGGGACGGATTCCAATAAGCAAACCCTAGGTATTCCGTTACCTTCCATGTTTACAGTGGCTGTCAGGGATCTTGGGATGTTCCTTGTAGTAGCGCAATCTCTGGCACAGAGAGCGGAGTCAAACGTCAGAGTCCGTGTTCCCCAGTCAATTTTAGGATTATGCTGCAGCAACCAAGGTAATCCAAGAACAATGGGATATGTTGGGGACCGTATTACATCCAACGATATGAGTTCCTGGTGTCCGTTGATCCGGAGTTGTAGAGGACCTGAGTGTTGACGAATAGGTCCCGAAGCCAGTGGAGTTCCGTCTATTACTTCTACTAATGAGGCATGTTCTTTGGTGTGAAGGGGTATGCTGTTCCTCGTCGCAAAATCCCCATCCAGATAGTTTCCAGAGGCCCCACAATCCACGAGACCGAATGTGTCCACAGAGTTACTCTGCCAGGCCACCTTGAGATTTAATACCATCAAGACCGCGGGCTGCAAGGGTTGCAGGATGACCTCAGAGTCAGGAAGGACTGTTGCGGATGTAAGGCCCATCGTAACCTTCCCAATACACAACAGGCCCTTTAGTTTTCCGACTTTCTCAAGGGTCGCCGAGGACAGGTACCCAGGAAGTGTCCATCACACCCACAATACAAACACAGACGTTGATCTCTTCTGCGCTTCTTCTCAGCTTCAGTCAGTGGCCCTCTCATGGCACCCAGTTGCATCGGTTCCGGACCGGTCTCAGTGGTACCTGGTATCCCAATCGGTATTGACTGTGGTCTTGGGATTGTTTTTTCGTATCGCCGCCTCTCACTCTTGCGTTTCGTCAGTCGGTGATCAATCTGGAGGACTTGAACCAGAAGAGCTTGTAAGGTATCGGGTTACGGTATGTGCAGTAATTCATCCTTATACTCTTCTCTTAATCCTCGTCGGAATAATGTCTTCTGGGTTATTTCTGGCCATAGTGAATCAGCAGCAATCTGGCGAAAACGACTAATGTACGTAATAATGTCGCTTGATCCCTGTTTCAGATCCACCAATTGGTTCTGTGCTGTGGCCGCCAGATTAGGTGACTGAAAAACCTCCAAGAACGCCTTCTCGAAGGCACCGAAATCACTTAGGATAGGACTGTTAGCAGCGACCAAGGGTGTTACCCAGGCCAAGGCGTTCCCGGTCAGGTTTCCGAGGATGTAGCCGATCTTAGCCTTATCTTGGCTGAATTGGGAGGAACGAAACAGGAAATGTATCTTACAGTGATTACAGAATTCTGCCACATGCCTCGGATCGCCGTCAAACTTCTGTGGCGCTGTATGGGCCATGGCGGCCTCCGCTTGGGATGGACTGCCGGTTCCTTGAGCGACCATCTGTCGCAAAGCCACATTCTCTTGACGTAGTGCAGTCATCTCTAGTCTCAGGGTCCTCATTTCTTCTCGGAGTTCCTGGACGTCGTCCATCTCCAGTTCTGGGCTGGTAGTAAGGCGTCTCAATCTGTCAAGATGTGCGTCCCTGGGACGTGGCGTACCTGATCTTCCAGAGGATGCGCGTTGTGGAGATGCCAGGCTGTCAATTGACGTTGGTCCGAACAATGGTAACGCCAGAAGCCAGCTCCGCTCGCGCCCTACGAGCACAGGGTTGAAGGGGAACTAACTCCCGACGCCACAGTCTAGGCACTTCCCCGAGGATTAATGTGGCGCCAGAACAGTGCAAGCACTGATAGGGAAGGCCGTTCAGATGTCCACTTGAGCAGGTAGAAATTGGTCCAGCTTCTGATGCATTAGTTGGAGGAAAACTCATGCTGGCAACAGGAAGGATGAATGATCCAACCAGGAAAGGTATTGGCCAGGAGGAAGCAGATGGGATCAGGCAGTGAAAAACGGAGAGCCCCTTGGTTGGTCAACAGAGGAGGGGACAGGACCCAGGCAGGGAACTAAAGGGGAGAACTGGCGAAAGGAACAGGGCAGAAAGGAGGCAGGGACAGGAGGAACAAGGCAGATCAAGGCAGGGAGGAACAGAAGCAGAACAGGGCCTTCCCAGAGGCTACGGGGAAGGACACGAACAGGCAGTCAGGTAAGGACAAGGTTCTGACAGGCAGAAACTTCAGGAGCGAAGCGGTGGGTCGGGAACCAAGCCGCGTTGAGACGCGACTGGCTCCCGACCCGACCGCTAATGAGGAAGTCCTCGTGAAAGCGAGGCCAGACAGGCAACGCCTCCTGGAACGTGCCCCCGGTGCGAAAGCGAGGCTTGCAATGCAAACCTCGCGCCGTTGCTCGACCGTGCATGCGCGCCAGTCAGGGCCCGGCGAGAAGATGCCCCATATCCCTGCAGCCCCCACCAACAGTAGCGGGGATACAATCCCCAGTGGTGCCTGGCGCCAAGGCAGCCCCCCAAGGACCGCCCAACGGTAAGTGAAGGTGGTGTCCTAACAATAGTGAACCATATATCTACACCTTCCCTCTCTCAGTGGGAACCTAAAGCAGCCAATATGATGAACTTCACACCTTGCACGATTAAAAGAACACTTCCTCATTCTAACCAAATTTTTCAGACTTATTTCCTACTACCTCTCTACCCCATACAGGATATAACACCACTGCCTTTAGATACCACTAAAGCCTCTCCTGAACTCATGACACCAACACAATGGATACCAACCCTGCCCTATTAGCGTATCTAATTATAGATTGGGCTCTAGACTCACTACATTCTCATCTGTAGATAGCAATCCGACTCCTACCAAACTACAAATTAGTACCAACAAACTCAGACCCAATAAGGAACCTAGCAATCCATCTATCTACCTTGAAAGCCGAGACACGATTCTAGACAAAAAAACACACAAAATCAAAGGAGCTCTGATCAATGCTAGATCCCTTTTGGCCCATGCCACATACATTGCAGATATTGTCTCTAACAAACAGTTAGACTTCCTAGCCATCACAGAGACTTGGCTTCATCCTGCTTCTCACCCGCTCTATCATTGGCTGTTCCCGAGAACTACACTATCTTTAGGGCAGATAGAGAAACTTCTCGAGGTGGCGGTATCGCTTTCATCACCAAATCCAATTTGGGACTAAAAACCATACAACACTCACCTCTACTCTCGGCTGAACTGCTCTCTGTTAAATTACCTTTGTCAGCATCATGTACCATCACCATGCACCTAGTGTATAGACCTCCAGGGTCCATTGCGTCCTTCAAAGAAGACATAACAGTCTTACTCAATATTAACACTAAACCTGGATCACAAGTTATTATACTTGGAGACCTGAATTTTACTATTAAACGACCCTTACAACGCTAACACATCCACCATAGCCAACACTGTCACCAAATCTGGCCTTACTCTCAGATGTAATGCCTGCAATTAACCTTGCTCATGTACAGATCACCACCTCATCTCGTTCTCCATACAAGATAATCCATTAGTCAACTCAGCCAAAGCCATGGCCCCACCAGCCTTAAATAAACGAAACATAACAGTCAATAACATCTTGCCCCTCATCCAACCCATCACTAAAACTATCAATCTCACTTCAGACTCCACCTTTCTGGTTGACTTGTACAACTCCACTATCAATACAACAATCGACTCCATTGCACCACTTAATCTTAGCAAAGAGAAACCTCGTGCCCACCTGAACACCTGGTTTACACCCCGCTCGAAAACCCTACGCAGTGAAAAAAGACACGCAGAAGCTAAATGGCGGCATAACCCATCTGACTTGAACAAAAGCTAACTACTCTTGCAGATAGATATGAAAAGGAAATCATACAAACAAAAAAAGACACCTTTAACGAAAGAATTGAAAAAACAAACTCCAATACAATGGAACTATTTTCTATCCTAAGGGAACTAGAATCCCCTATTATCTCTACTGATACGTGCATCAAAAATCAAACCTGGTGCACAAACACACAAAACACCCTCTGCAATATAATCACTATGTTTCAAGAAAAAATCAGAAACAAAAAAATCTGATCCAAAATAATGTACTAGCGGCAAAAGAACTATACTTCAGGAAGCCGCCAACAAACAAAATAAACAAAAATAAAAAACAGTTTAAATTCTCTAGAGCAGAAACTGAAAAGATCATCACATCTCTCAAACCTTTCAGATGCTTAGGGGACTCATGTGCAGCACCTATAATTAAAGAAGTAGCTAGGGACCTAGCTCCTTTCATCAACAGTCTAATTAACTCATCATTCGAGTCTTGCTCAGTTCCAACTAATCTCAAAGACTCCTGGGTTCTACCTCTGCTAAAAAAGGCCAACCTAGACCCCAGTGTACCTACAAACTACAGTCCTATAACAACTGTACATACTAGACAATGCTGCCTATCCCCATATTAAATCATATCTCGAGGATAACAATTTACTAGGTATCCGTCAATCTGGCTTTAGACCAAGACATGGGACAGAGCCTGCTCTCAATGACCTAAAGAACCAAATGGACGAACTGAAGGACAAAGAAGAAGTCTCCAATCTCCTCCTTTTGGACTTATCGGCGGCATTTGACTTGGTTGACCATAAAGTCCTGTGCAACCACCTCAAAACTGCTGCCCACTTCTCGAAATAGGCTACTACATGGATCAAATCTTTCCTAGATAACCGTTTCATGAGAGTCTTCTCTCCAACTGCGGCAGCAGACCCAGTCCCCATTACCTGTGGTGTGCTGCAAGGATTTTGCGCCCCTCCAACTATGTACAAAATATTTACTAAGCCTTTAGTCAACATTCTTGACATGTTGAGTGTCTCATATACCAATTATGCTGACTACACCCAGATACTGATCCCTATCCAAGGAGATTACAACACAGACATAGGGCCTCATTACGGGTCGGGTGGTCCGGAATTAACAGTGGCGGTAAACCCACCGCCACTGTTAAGTCCGGACCGCCCGATCCCGAGTCCTGCAGGCGGGAGGTGATCTTCCCGCCAGGTCTGACCTGGCGGGTTGAACACCTCCCGCCTGCAGGTGGACGTGGAAACACCAGCACCATCACGAGATGGTGCCGGTGTTTCCACTTCCCCATTCCCATTGAGTCCTATTGGACTCAATGGGAATGGGGATTAACACCATTCCGCCTCCATGACTGCCGGGACACCGGGGCTGTAATACCCTGGTAATTCCGGGAGTCACGGAGGCGGAATGGTAATACGAGTCTGGCGGTAACCAGGCGGTTTTACCGCCACGGTTACCGCCGGACTCGTAATGAGGCCCATAGTCTTGATCAACAACATATATTTGATCATACAAACCTGGATGGCCACACACAGCCTCAATGATGATAAGACCGAGCTACTACTCATTGGGTCAACCAATAGACTGAACAAATTATCCCATCACTACAACTCTTTTATCATTGATGGACTAAACATTAAAGTCTCCAACAACATAAAAACCCTAGGTTTTTATCTGGATTCAACTTTAAACCTTAATAAGCAAGGCAGCGCCACAGATTCTGCCATCAGTTACACATGTAAACTGATCTACGCATGTAAACCATTCCTCTCAACCGAAAGCTGTATTACGATAGTCCATGCCTTAATCCTATCCAAGCTGGATTATTGTAATGCTTTCTATCTCAGTACCAGCAAGTACAACATTAACAAACTACAAATACTCCAGAATAATGCCTTGAGAACTGCCCTAGGTGTCGCTAAAAGTCACCAAATCTCTCACACTAGGCGTTCCACCAACTGGCTCTCTATAAAAGACAGAATAAAGTTAAAATCCTTAAACATCACAAATAAATGCCTTTCTAACATGGCTCCTCACTACCTAGTAGAGATATTTACTAGACATACCTCAGAACACCCCATCAGAATCATGCAAACCAACAGTATCAGAGTCCTTAAATTCAAGTTTAAAAAAGCAGGAGGAACTAGCTTCCCAGTCATGGCAGCTCAAGTATGGAACTCAGTGCCTGATTCCCTTAGAGCTACACCCTTCTTTACCACCTATGAGATGGATGCTAAAGCTTGGCTGCACTCACCCGACTACTAGGTACTACCGATCTCATGACAGTGAGGGATCCACTCTATGTATATATTTCCATCGATGTTAAGAATATGTAACTACTAAATAACGTAAATGTACATTTGCTTCATATGTTATGATTGTTTATATCTGAGAATTTAATGTAAATCTACTTGTTGCATCCACCTTTACATGTTGCAATGTTGATTCCTTTTATCTGTGTGTAACTGTTAATGTGTAATGCGCCCAGATACCTCAGGGTTGGGAGCGCCATATAAATGAATACACAATAAAATACAATACAAGTGTACTGTGCAATGTGCTCAGTTACTGTGTTTGGTTGCATAATCATTGGGTCTGTGAGGTGAAAGAAATCCATGCAGATTAAAAAAAAAAAAACTTGTACATGTATTTGATGTTACGTGGCACACTATGTTTTATTGAAGTCTGCAGTACTTACAGGAATGTTTAAGGTGCACATCTAGGTGGTCTTGTTGTTATAAGCGCTGTTGCAGTAGGAGGAATTGAAATGGTGTATGTGTCTTGCTTTTTGGAAGTGGTGGTACTATTGTTGCAGTTGGCTATTTTAACTGTTTATCTGTTTCCTCTTTTTAACAGTATCCTTTTATGTTGTTTGTTTGATTGTTGATGGTGTTTTCTAAGTACTGTACAATTGACAACTAATATTACATTATTGTGGCGCAGTTAGATACCTATTGGTGTATTATAACTGTTGGTAGTTTGACAGTTCTTGAGGGTATGTTTTCTAGCTGTTTGATTGTTGAAGGTCGCTTTCAGCAGTTTGACCGCTGGAAGTAACATTGTAGTAGTGTGGGTGTACTGAGATACCAATTGGCGTATTCTGGCTGTTGTTACTTAATAAGTCTTAAAGGGCTTTCTCAGTAGAACTTTCATTTTTGCTGGTGGATTTTAAATTGTGTAATAATGGGAAGTAATATTACCGTATTATGGTTGCAAATAGATATCAGTTGGCATATTCTAACTGTTTACAGTTTTGCCGGGTATGTTTTCAAGCACCTTCATTCTTGTTGGCAGATTTCCATTTTTCACTATTGCCAAGTGCCATTGCAGTATTATGGGTTCAGTTAGATGCAGTTGCTTATGTATTGCAGTGGCATGGGCATAGTTAGACAGCTGTTGGCTTATTTTAACCATTGGTAGTTTTTGCAGGTCTGTGAGGACAGTTTTGAGACCCTCAAATTCAGTACTTTTCTTTTTAAGTACTATGGGTGAAACAATGTTAGTGTGTGTTTTCCACAGTTGTTGTTTCTGTGTCTATAATCATTGGGTAATTGTGGAAAAAACTGTATAGCAGCGCAACTGATGTCCTCATGGGCCAGTTGGTGTATTCTAAGTTGTTACAGTTTCACAAGGTAGAAGGTTATTTTTCGTTTGCGGTTATATACCTGTTGGTGGCTATTGAGAGTAGGCTATGCTACTTTTGTAGGTTTGTGTATACATTTTGGTTGCAGGAATATTAAGTAGGCATTTGCAAGATTTGCTGGAAATCTGTGCTTCAGAGTAATTGAAGTATAATTGCATTCAAACCACCCACATCTCTTTTTAATGTATGGAGCATAGTAACCTGCACTGGTTGTGGCACCTGTGTGATAGATTATGCCTACTGTTGTGAAGATTTCCTTGCCAAGCTATACTTGCCTGTGTGTGAAGCTAGTAAGCTTGCAGTTGTTTTTGGTACCATCTGCATTGTATCTTAAAAGCATTACTATTATGTATTGGCTATGTGAGTTTATCTGTAAGGTGGAACGATTGTCTGAATTGCAAGTAGCACTTAATATGCCATGATTTGCATTCTGCATCAGCTGCTGAAATGGAATGGATTCACAGTTAGGTATAGATACATACACAAAGTGCTCATTAGGGACTTGTTCCTGTGCCACATGGCTGCAGAGAGTACATGTATGTTTCCACATGTATGAAATCTGGAAGAATTCTTTTATAGGTATGTTTTTGCTTTCCCGAACTTGCAGTAAGTACATTAGAAATTCTTGTGGATCTTCTTGTGTGTTTATTGTGAATCTCACCATTCCCGCAAAGTAGACCAATTCCTGCCTTATTCCCGAGACACTGTAAGTGTTGTCAGGATTGTTTGTTGCATTTCTATGAAGAAGTAGCATTTGCAAACACAACTGGTCTGCACCGTTCAAGTAAACGTTTTCAACAATTGGTGGCAATTGGAATAGAACATTGTTTGCTACATTTGCATAGCAATTTATACCAGTAGTTTTGGAAAATGAGAATGATCAGTTACGCTCACCTGGCTCCCACAGGGGCGTCGATCGGACCCGGACAGCTGCGGTCTCCACCCACATGATGCGTAGTACAGCGATGACTGACTGGATCTGCCCTTCTAATCTTGTCTGCTTAACCTGTAGAAATATTCTCCTGCAAGTGGAGAGATGGATTTAGCCACTTGTGGATTCAAGTGATGGCACCCCCACAGTCCTCCCCAACTAATGACCTCCGAAATGCCCTCACAGCAATCTCACCTTATATTCTTGAAAGATGAGCTCTCCATCCTGCGTGGATTTGCAGGGGTGCGTCGATTCCAGTTACTTCACTGGTTTGAACGCTCGGGAGAGTTCCGGAGAGTATTGACTCTGAGGTTCCTGGTGAGGACCAGTAAGTATTAAGTTCATAGATTTCAATATGTCCGATGTTCACTCTTGTTCCCCCCTTCCTTTCTTGTCTTGCAGCTGGCTCGGGAAAAGATGCTCTTGTGGCAGCTGGTGGCGATCAGGTAAGAGTCTGTATTACCTGGCGCTGTCCGGTAAATGTTGCATGTGGAAAACGTGTTGTTTTGTCTCTCTTTACAGATGCGGCATGTGAAAATATGGAGAGTCACAAAAGGATGCCTCCGGTGGTAAATCAGGTAAGTCCATGGTGGTAAGAATTATATTTGTTGGTTCCCTCGGCTCACCTTGTGGTTTTCTTTTGTCTCCTAGGTGCCGGAGTTTGGCGAAGAAATGATGGAGGCAGCGCCGACCAGAAGGATGCTGTGAAGACTGGTGAGTATGGCGCATCGCTGCAGCTGGAGGTGTGGCACGTGCAGAAATGATGTTCTTTACAGGTCCGAAGATGAGATGGATCCAGAATCAGGTGTGGGATAGAAATAAGTTTGTTTTCTAACCTTGTCCCTTTCTTTCTTCTTTGTTTTAGGAGCTCCGGATTCGAGGCGGGCGTGGCAGAAGACTGGATGCAGGCTGCAGGCACGGTGAGCGTTACGCTGCTGGATGCAGAATAACGCAAAGCGTGTGTTGCTGGTCGGGCGTGGTTTAAATAGACTCAAAAGTAGTTCCAGGTAAGAAGTCCCTAGAACCATGCCCGAGTAAAAGATAGTCCCTGTAGAAAAATAGTCCCTTTCAGGCTTCATGTTGGATTGGAGTCATTTGCAGCATGGTCTGCCTGAGGTAAGTAATGACTATGAGCCTGGCGCCTTAGGCACCAGGACTGATTTCTACTATGAGCCTGGCGCCTAAGGCACCAGGACTAAACCCAGATAGCCCCTAGCTGGGGCTGCTGAGGTTTTACTAAATGTCTAGATGCCTGCTCCCGGGGCTGATGTGCTTGGTCCGGATGCCTGGGGGTAGGCATCATGAGAGGATCAGACAGTTCTGCGTCTGAATCATTTGATGGAACTCCACTTGCTTTTTTTAAGAGATATGTTTCTTTGTTTGTGCAGTTGGATATGCATTTGCCTTTTCAATACATCCTTCTGTGGTTGTTCTAATTGATGGAGTAGCAGCTGCTTTCAATTTCTTTAGTGGTAATGTTGGGAGATTACTTATAAGTTTTCCTTTTTGAGGAACATTTTGAGATGGGATGTATAGAGTGCATGCAGTCTGTTGTACTCCACGATGCAAGGAATGTCAGCCTTGACTTTGTTTGTATTGAAATTGACTAGAAATAGTTCTTTAGGTGCACATATGCGTGACAGTGCTACATAACATATGCCCTCTTTTAAAGATTGTTCTGTGAATGTCAATCAATGCCTGATCTAGGGTTAGACCTTGCAATTCATGAATAGTGACTGCACATGCAAGAGACAGAGAAAACTGTTCTCTGCGTACATACATGTCTCTGAAAAGAAGAAATTGGGATGTTGAGCATCCTATGCTTTTAAATTCTGAACGTTTGTCAAAGTGGATGTTGACAAACTGGATGTTGTTGTCATGTGGGTATGTCTGGAAGCCAACAACTATACCAAGTGTTCCATTAACTAAACCTTGTTCCATGTCAAGGTTACACTTTAGCATTACTCTACCATTTAAACACAATGTTAACATTTTCTCCAAACCAGCTGTGTTGGAGATAGAGTTTTCTAAGCTATTTAGTTGTGCTGTGGCTTGTTGACACATAGGCACTTTCATACCCATCATGTCGAGTTTGTCTGTGAAGTTAATTTGCACTATTGGTTGAATTTCTTTTTTCAACATTATTTCATTGAATTGTGCACAGCTTTCTAGGGTTGGCATTAAGGACATACATTTTAAATTTTTGTGTGCTAATTGTTCCATGACATCAGTAGCAGATGTGTTATGCCTGTATAGCTCATAGATGAGTCTGCTATTTAAGATAGACTGTGCTTCCTTAGAAAGCACACCAATCCAAATGCTTTTCAAAATTTTTGCATAGTTGAGGTCTGCAGACTGATGCATGTTTTGAGTTAGTTCTCTGTATTGCAAATGTTGCCAGAGATTTACATTTCCTATGCTGCCAAGTGTGTTACCGTACAGTTTGTGTCTTAAGGTTTCAAAAATAGGTTCACCTTTCACTGGTGTTGATTGAAGAAGATCTCTAAAAACAATAACACGTTTTCCTCCAAAGAGTTCTTCGTAGTTCCTTTTAAGGACCTCTTGCAATCTGAGGAGGAATCAAAGCCAACATTAGGTTTGAGAGAAGGCTCGCCTCATCTACTAGGAGCATTTTAATTTGTTTCATAATTCTGCATAGCTCTATAGCAGCTTCTGCTGAACGTTTTTAGTATTCTAATTTGGTTTGGTGTTCTACTGCAAGGAGTAGCAATCCGTGTAAAGTAACACCACCTCGTTGCAGGCAGCTAAACCTGTGGGGGCAGTTACAATAGCTGAAAGCTTGATGTTTGTCAATTTTTGGAGGAACTTGCAAATTATTTTTGTTAAGAATGTTTTGCCTGAACCAGCTTCATCACTTACATACAGAAGTACAGGTTTATAGTTTTGACACATACAATTTTAGTTTCATGCTGCATACCATGTTCAATTTCTTTAGCTACTTCCAGGAAAATGCAACACTGTTCATCATTCAGTTGTGATTTCACTAGAGCAAAGTTTTCTTCAGATTCCTCATACTGACACGTGGTGTTTTCTACTTCAGTCATGGCTACATCTGCCTCATTTACTTTGAGTGGTTTCCAAGTGGTTATTGGCTTCCTGTAAGAGAAGGTTGACTGCTTTCAGGAGTTGTGCTTGAAGTTCTTCCTCTTGTTGGTGTTCATTGTCCAACATGTTTTGTTATAGTGCTTTCACTTGCATTGAAAACGTCTTAATCTGAGGCATGGGTGTCCAATAAATCTTCTTCTTTGCTCCATGGTTTAAAAAGTTGCAGTAGGGTCATGTAGTAAGGTTCTCTATGTTGAGGAGATTTAAATGATACTTTGGTAAGTTTAATCAGGCTACCCTCACAACTTTTGACTGTGTATTTACCTTTTTTCTTATCTGGCTTAATATTATTTTTGTATGAGAAATTTGCAGTATGTGGTATAGACACATGGTTTCCAAAGCAGTACTCCTGTTTGGATAGTATGTGTACAATTAATTGTTTTTCAAAAGGTCCTGGCTGTTGGGATAATTTCTGGCTATTGTTTCTATGTCTTGATACGGTTTGAGAATTATTTTTCTGGATGCAGCAGGACCAAGGCTTCACCAGACTTTGTTTTCAGTTTTCTCATATAAGGCTGTGCCGGTTAAACAGTGTTCGGCTTCGTAGTAACCACATCCTGGGAGAGCATTTTTATGCTAAAGCTGTATAACTTTTGTGTCAGTGTTTTGTCAGATGAGATGTCATCCCAGAGGTCTTTCAGCTCTGTTTTCTCATCTTTCGTTAAGTAGACTGTGACATATTGTGCAACTGCAGTTGAATTGTCTGCAAGGTACTACACATCTATGTTTGCCTTCCACAAGAGGGCAATGATTGCATTGTAATCATTGATGTACTATGATGCTTCACTTCTTTTAGTACAGTATGTGCTCTTAGGAGATTTGCCTTTCAAACTGTGTCTAACAGAAGACATGAAGCTGTTTACTTGTCCTTTTTCTGAAACTGTTCTAAGGAAACCAAAGCAGCATTTGGTGGAGTATTTGCCTTTGTTTTTATATCTGTGTCAACAATACTTGCCACATGTACGCCTTTGAAACTGCAAAATGTGTGCATGTAGCTCACTATGGGCGCTTTCTGAAGGGATTTTACAAGTGACATATTTGTGAATGAACTGCAAAACAGTGGCATCACTGTCATGACCAAATTAGGAGCATTTTCTATCCAAGAAAGCATGTGGATGTGTGGTGCTCCTATGTATTGACATCATTTCTCCAAAAGAAGTGTTGCACTTCTCCGAGTGGAGGAATTGTTTTATTACAGTTGAAGTGCAGCATGGCAATAAAGTGGTGATGGAATTACCTTGACACATGTACAGGGTCAAGAGAACAGATTTCTCCTGGTGTTTTCATGTCGATCCCTGCTTTGTTTTCGTTTGCTATGCATAGGAAATCGTGCAAGTCTTCCCATGCATACTCTGCACAACTTAAAGTGACAAACCATGTGAGTGGGCCAAGGTTGGGAAGCATACACCATACATCTGCGTGACATCAGAACCAGTATTCTTTCATACCATGCATGTTTGACAAGAGATTTGTGTTGCTTGACTGCAAAACTTCATCTTTGTTATGCACCTTTTGAAGCAGCTGCGTAGAAGACATGTTTATAAAATTGGAACCTGTTTTCAATGTGTGTACAACTCCATAACATAGAGTTGCTATTACACTTTCAAACAGGAGGTGGAATATGTATTCAACATTTTGTCTTAATCTAGGGTCTTCAGAATACATTTGCAAAGAGCGGTATTCTGATGCTGTTATTTGTGAGCATCCATACCTTCAAACTTTTCATGTAGGAAAATGTAGAGAAAAGGCATGTGCTTCTACACTGTTTTCCCATATGCTGTTCAGTTTGCTACATTTGATATGTTTCTAGTGCATCATCTATGCTGTCTTTGGAGTGCAGTGGGTGAACAGTGCATGAATTGTATACTGGTCTAAAATATTGGATGTTGAAATGGGATCTACAAGTTTCAATTGGACAGTTGATGAGGAATCCTGAATTATTTCAGTGGTTTCTCTCAGGCTATCTTCAATGTTATTTCTTTGTAATATTCATTGTTCTCTTTAAGATATTGTAGGGCTTCTCCAAATTTGTTTTAATCCTCCTTCCTTCTCTGCCTTTCCCCTTTTTTCTGCTGACGAGGTTTCCAGACAAGTCCGATCTATGAAAGTCTCGTCTAAACAGGTTTACCCCTGCTCCTCCAAAACTATCAAGGAACACAATGACTCCCTGGCTCCTACCCTGGCTGACTTTTGCAACCACTCCTTCGCCTCTGGAGTCTTCCCATCCCCTCTTAAGCACTCCCATGTGCATCCTCTTCTTAAGAAACCCTCTTCCGACCCCGCCTGCCCAGCTAACTATCGCCCAATCTCCATCACTCCCTTCCTGGGCAAGCTCCTGGAGAAACTGGCCATCTCCCAGCTCAACCTCCATGCTGAATCTGGTGGTAGTCTTCATGACCATCAATCTGGCTTCAGAGCTGCCAGAAGCACGGAAACTGCTCTCCTGAACATCCGTGAGGACCTGCTCTGGAACCTCGACTCCAACACTCCGTGTGTTCTCATTCTGCTCGATCTCTCTTCTGCCTTTGACACTGTCAACCATGCCATCCTGCTCAACCGTCTCCGTGATAACCTGGGTATCACTGGTCAGGCTCTGGCGTGGCTGACCTCTTTCCTTTCCAATCGACCCTCCCAGGTCCAACTGGGGTCCTTCCTCTCTGACATCTTCTTCTCTACCTGTGGTGTCCCCCAGGGATCTAATCTCTCTCCCTGGCTGTTCAACCAGTATCTGGCACTCCTTGCCCACCGCATCGCCACTCTCTGCCCCAACTTTCAGTGCTATGCGGACGATACCCAGCTCATTTTCAGGCTACCCTCGGCCTCCTCCTCTCCTTCCCTCATCTCTGACTGTCTGTCTGCTATCCAGGAATGGTGTGCCGCCAATGACCTCTGCCTTAATGCCAGTAAGACTGAGATTCTACTCTTCGGCACACCCACTTCCTCCTTCCCTGCATCGCTCTGGCCAGCCTCTCTTGGCCCGCTTCCTGCTCCTACTTGCAAGGGAAAAAACCTCGGGGTCATCTTCGACTCCACACTCTCCTTCTCTCCTCATATAACTGACGTCTCTAAGAAGTCTCACTACCAGCTGCACCTCCTCAGAGGTATTCTTCCCTTCCTTTCCTTCCCCCAGAAGCTCACGTTCTCCAGAGCCCTGGTTCTCTCGAAGCTGGACTACTGTAACAGCCTCTATCTTAATCTGCCTGCCTCTACTCTCAGCCCTCTGCAACTCATCCAGAACAGGACTGCGAGACTTGTCCTTGGCCTCAAGCCCAGGGACCGTATCTCTCCAGGACTGAAATCTCTACACTGGCTCCCTGTGGCTGCGAGGATTAAGTTCAAAACCCTCTGCATTATCCACAAGGCCTTCTGGAGCCTGGGGCCTAAATATCTTCAACTCTCTCTTCCTAAATATCTTCCTTCCCGAGCCCTTCGCTCATCTGTCTCCAACTCCCTCAGGGTCAGCCGCTTCTCGAAGCAATGAGCTGGGGGTAGATCTCTCTCTGCGGCAGGGGCCTCCCTCTGGAACAGCCTTCCTGCCTCCCTGAAACTTGAGGAGAACCATCTTCGGTTCCGGAAGCACCTCAAAAGATTCCTCTTTGCTTCTGCTTTCTCTCTCCCTCTCCCCTGCTAATTCTTCATTGAAACTGCACTGAACCTGCACCTGGGCCACTCTCACCGACCTCAGTCCTTGGCCCAGCCACTCTCCACTTGCACTGCCTCCCTGGCAACCCCTGCACTGCGGGACTATCTCTGCATCCCTTACAGCCCCCCTCCCAGCACTTGTCTGCACTTAACTTGCACTTGCCACCAGCTGGCCCTATTTATTATTTTTTTTTTCTACTTACCCTATTCAGCACTTCCCCCTCTCCCCTTCCCCTTGCACTTTTTCCCTTCCCCCTACCCCTGCACTTGCGCGATCTGAATGACACCTGGCCTAGTAGGATCGCTGTCTGTCTTTCCCCCCTGTTCCCCCCTCCCTGCCTCGTCGCGCCTTGAAACACTTGTGTATAGGCGCGTTACAAATGCCATATCATATCACATCATATCATACTAGTTGCTGCCAATTTGTTTGTCTTTTGTAGGTACACCATTCACTAGGAGAGTCAAATATTGATCTATTGGCCGTTGCACTCCCAGAGTGTCTACATTTTCTTTAAGATCTAATGGCAAATAAACTACTTTGCCACAAATGCCTTTCAGTAATTCAAAAGGAGGCAACTTGGCTGTTTTCGGTTGAAGGACTTTGATCGCTTGAAATGGGTGTACTGTTTGATTTACAATACTCTCATACAAAATAAGCAGTTGGAGTGGTTTTGGAAGTGGGAATATTTCCAAGTTATTAGTGATAGCTGGTGAAGGCATTTGCTTATTAGCAAGATTTGCAGTGCACCATGTGCAAAGTATTGAGGGATTAGTAATTTCGTATTTGTTTTCTGCTATAAGCTAGTGAGCTAATTGTAACCATTGGGATTCCTCATTGTCTTCTATTTTGTATGCTATATCTACAGTTTTGATGCTCGTTGTATAAAAAGTTCTGCAACATCACAGACATACTTGGTTTCGTACTTCAGCAGATGTGCTTTTAAACTTTGCTATTTCTTTTTTGTATGTGTGTAATAGAAGGGTGGCATCTGCAAGGCTGTCACCACTCTGTTCTAAAGTTACTGTATTTTGTAAGTGCTGTTCACTTCCAAAATATTTGGTTTGGATGTGGTCTATTTCTTCCAGGAATTCTTTGGCTGTGCCATGTAGGAGAATGTGATTTAAATGCTCTAGTGCTAAAGCAGGACTTTGTATAATAGAATGGTGTGTTGCTAACATGTTGATGTGGTGGAAGGTGCTTCTGCAAGCAGGCTGCAAGATGTAGGCTAATGAATGTCTTTGCAGTCCTGTGTATTTGCGCAGTGGACAGGAGTCCATGGTTTGTAATATTTTCATTTTTAATTTGTCTTTGGCTTTTATATATTGATTGAGGAATTGTCGTAAAGATTTGAAGGATTGTTTTTGTACGTTACACATTGAAGAGCATAGCCATTTGTAGATGGGACGGACTGGTTTGGTACAATAGATAGTTGATTGTAAGTTTGTTGGGGATATTCTTTCAATCAGTGTTTCTTCTGCCATAATGGTGCTGTCTACATTCCATTCCCTCGACCCCTTCTATGTATGGCAATTGGGTTTGCTTGCTCTTGTTTGCATGCCTCTTCATTGAAATATGGCTCCGTGCTGGTTGTTTGAATCCACTTACCTGCACAGAAGTTTGCAAAGGTATCTATGTTGACATTTGCTATGTAGTGAAGTTTTGTTTGTAGTTTACTAATTTATTTTGTTAGTGATTTCATTCTGTTTAAAATTAATATAAACAATTTCCTTTTGAGGAGCACTGCACTGTCTATGAGAGCTTCCAGGATCAATTTTCTGTGGTAAGTTTTAAGGGTTGAGCGTGATTTCTCCCCTGTTTTTATAAGTTTCTGTAGGACTCTATGGTAGAACATTTTGTAAAATATTTTTTTTTGGAATGCTTAACTGTGGATATGTTAGCATTGGTAGATGCAGTGTTAGCACTACTGGTAGTTGCATTCTTCTTCATACATTTCATTTTAGTTTTACATTTTGGAAGAGGGGTCACACTTTTTTTCCTGCTTCCCGGTTCTGTTTTGCACAGTGACTGTATTAGCTGTTTTATTTGAACTTTTAGTACAAACTCTGCTAGAGGTGGATGGTTATTTTGCATGCAATGAGTTCTATCTGCTCTAATTCTGCATTGTTTTCTATGGAGTGGCTTTTTGGTATGCATTCTCTTGAAGAAGAGAAAAAAGAGAAAGTGTGGGTTTGGAAGTTGTGCAATAGATTTATGTGCACTGTGCATGAGTGTCTGCATATGAGGGTAGGCATACATAGAGGGTGTGTGATTGTGGAAATGCTTGTTACTTTTGGTTGGGATGGTAGTAATGGTATGTGTGTGTGCTACTGCATGAAAGGTTTGCTTCAGTGTGTATGACAGTGTACTGTGCCTAAAAAGGTATGGATATTACAATGTTTTCACAAAACTAGTGGGTGTTACCATACTGGTGTTCAGATGACAATACAAAGAGTGGACCTGCTAAGGTGCAATGAGTAAGAATGAAGCAAGTGCTGTTGGGTTAAATAGAATTTACTAGGCTACAATACAACACTGCACTGTCTGAGTAAGAGGAAGAACACTACTACAGTACTGAACCTACTTTGTTGGACGTGAGGGGTAGGTTTCTTCTGGGTTTTATCTTCCAGTAGAGACGTCACTGGCTTTCAGGAGGCTGTTCTTCACTCCAATGGTGAAAGTAGGAAGTTAGTGCGTATGTGTGTTAATGGCAAAGAAATAGCAATAGGAGACCACATTATTTTAGATTGTAGGAGGATTTGTTCGCAGGAAGAGTTAGTGTGCGTGTTCAATTGTACAGCGCTGCATAGGAGGAAGGACTTGGGAGCATCAGCATTGTTGCTATGGGGCCAGTGCTGTCGTGATAACTGTGCACTATTGGGCTGCAATTTTGCAAGTGTATGTGATGCTGTTGCACTACTTGTTTTGCACATTGATTAGTGCAAGTCCTGGTAGGGTGAGAAAAAGGGCAGAAAGATGTGCAGATTGGAAAGGAGAATGTTATTGTGTGTGGAATTTTATTAATTTTCCCACACATATATGCTTGCAACATGAGTGCAAAAATGTTTTCCTGTTCTTGCATTTCTTTATTCAAATGTACAGATAACACTGTTGCCAATGCACACATGCATTTCTTTGCTTTCCTTCCAATGGTGCATTTTGGTACTTTTGCAATGTAGGTACTTGCCATGCTTTGCTAACATGCCTGCAGTTTCCCTTTTCTGTGTGCATTCTGGGCAATTAACATAGGATCTTCCACTTGAATTTGCTGTGCAAATGTTCCCAATGTGGTTTTCTTTTTTTGTTTTCAACAACAAAGAGAGTGATGATAAAATTGAAATGTGTGGTTTGCAGCTGTTCTGCTAGTGGCATTAAAAGAAAACTTTGAAAACACAGAATTGTAAGTAACTGCCACTTGATGTCAGGAGATGGGACAATTGAGAGTACACTTATTCAGCAGGTTATGCAGGGTAAGTGGCAGGCAGCCTGTTCAAATGCATTTGTGACAGAGTGGCAAATGTACTCTACAAGACAAATGCATACCTGTAGTTTGTGGTGATAGATGCAGAGGCGGATGAATCTGGAAGCAGACATTGTGGAGTGTTTTGCAGTACTTTTTGATGGACATGCTTTTCAATTACAGGAGATCTTTACTCTGAGTGTTCAACAGTACATCTAAAGTGTTAAACTGTGAGGACAGAGTTAGATGTAGAGTTCTTGCATTTGATTGGTGGATGGTTGTGTCTCTGCTTAACAGTAACCAATGAGGGAGTATTGCAAAGAGTGAAGTGGAAAGGGACAAAGGGCTGCCCCTGTGTTACGGAGTCCACGGACACCGCAGTAGTTTGCGGATAGGGCATGCTGCACCTTGCATGGAAATGGTACTCTGGGGATTAAACAATAAGGTTTTCAGGTTGTGCTTTACAGGAAGGGAGGGTAATACTTGTTTTCGTTGCTTTGTTCATAGTGTAGTGAAGATGGCTGGTGATGGAGATAGGCAGAGACTTCGTGTATGGATGCATTTGTGTATGATGCGGAGAGGTATGCCCAGGCAAGAGGTGTTTCTGGTGATCTTGGGTTTCCAGGCCTGCAGGCTTTGTGGTACAGTAGGCCTGGCCACAATTTGCAGGCACTGCTTGATCTTTGCAGAAACATGGGTACTTTTCATAGTCCTGATGTTTTGTTGGTGCACGGTTGAGGAGAGCATTTGTGCTACATCAGTGCTCCAAGTTTGGTTTCTGTTATGAAGTTGTTGGTGGAAGAACTGATGCTCCGTTTCCCCACTGCAAAGGTGTTCTTTTCTGAAATACCACATAGAGCACAATGAAACAACCCCAATGTCCCTAATCCCCAGCAAAATGCAGGAAGGTGCCTTGTTAATAGAGGCATGGGTGTAGTTATGCGATGTGCTGAGATTATTGTTTTCTCTAATGACAACATTGACTGCCTTAGTGTGTACTATTTTACCCCAGATGGCATTTTGTTGTCCATTCTTGGAAATGCTCAGTTTCTTTGCAATCTAAGGGATCCTTTGCAGAGGTTGATGTAAGGCAATAAGGAGGAAAATGAGAGAACCCCCCACCCCCAAAAATTAGAAAACAAAAGGTGTATGTTTAGTAGCGCTGATTTATCCGCAAACACCACAGTATTTTGCGGATTGCACATGCCACATCCTGGACTTTGAAGGATGGCAGGCATGGAAATGGGACTGTGGAGACCAGGAGATTGGCCAATAAGGTTTCCTGGGTGTGGTGTGCAAGGAGAAAGTGTGGCAGAGGCTCTCTTTGCTAAGAGGAATGCAGATGGGTATGGCTGTGTGTTTTAGGAGGCAGAGTGCCTGGATTTTGGGGGTCTCTTGGATACATTGGTTGCTGGTGTATGCATATCACTGTGGAGTGGTGGCACATCTTGGATTCCCTCATGTGGATATGCACTCATATGGAGTGGGTGGCATGAAGTGGCTGGATTTGCTTGCCTCTGGTGCCACTTTGGTGATGCAGCATCATACAGCTGTTATTATTGTTCATTGTGGAGGGAACAGTTTAGGCCACGTTACTGGAATCTCTCTGCAGTTTGCGATGAAGGAGGCACTTGGGAAAGTCATGGACATGTTTCAAAACTCTCGAGCATTTTTTTACACATTGCCCAGAGACAGATGTGGCTGCACTCTTGTTCATTTGGTCCGCAATTGGAGAAAGCCAGGCGCAATGTCAACAAGGCTGTTTGCACATTTTTGCGAGATGTTGGTATGTCTTCCTTCCACAATGAAAACATTACATTTTGTAACACCAAAATTTTCCGCAGAGATGGCATCCATCTAACTGATGCTGGCAATCACCTTCCAAAGTACTTTGCAACCCTTCTTGCCTGTATAGCAAGCATTTCTGCAGTGGGTGTTGGCCACTTCAATCCTTCCAAAAAAAAAAAAGGCTCTTTTCAGAGCCACTACTTTCTCGATGGCACCACCTCCTTAATTTTTGAGAAATCCGCTGACTACCGTGCTGTTCACAGACTTTGCGGACTGCACAGGTGCCTGCACCATTTCATTGGCACTCCTTTTTTGAAACTGTGAAAGGTGGTTCTGAAAAGAGACTTTTTTATGTGTTTTTTCTTGTTTTATAATTTTTTGGTATTTTTTAACATGATACACAAGGAGGGGAAGGGAGGGTGGGGAAGGGGCACCAACCACAGGGACAAAGGGGCAGGCAGAGGGAGGAAGATGTTGGGTGGGCATCATGGAGGTAGAGGCACTTTTGCTTTGTGCTCCCTGATATTAGCCTCAAAAGCACTCCAGGATTGCTCACCCCTGCAGAGTACCGCGTCACAGTACATGCACTATACAGTGACCTCTGAAAGGTAAGAGTCAGATGCAGTTAATATGGCCTGCTAGGCTGGCTGGCTCTGAGATCCGTTGCCCCACAGGAGTGTCCCGTGTGGTGACAGGAGCAGATGCTGAGGATGCTGCACAGAAACTCAACCTAATACCCTGTTCGAAAGGGACAACCCTCCAAACTGCTGTCTTGTGGCTCAACCTCAAGTGTCGCCGCATGGAAGTGGTCCTGTAGATGTATAGCCCAGGTTTGCCATGACTGAGGCACTAATTGTAGCAAATCTTGTCCGCACGTACCTTGGGTACCTCCCAATGGTGGTAAAGAGCCTCCACACCCAAGACTCACATTGACAGCTGGTAGTGGGGACTTCCACTACCTCATTCTCTTCCTCTTCTTGATCCCCCTCTACATCACCATGCCTGTTCCCCTCCCAGGCCCACCAGAAGATGGTGGTGGTGTGGGTGGGGGTAGTGCTGAGGCAGATGCAGCAGCAGAAACCATTGATGCCATTATCCAAGTAAAAGTAATCAGAAACCAGGCACACAGCAATCTGCAAAAGAGCAGGAACGCTGCAATCTGCATAACAGCAGGAACACAGCAATCTGCAAAACAGCCAAACAGAAACCTGCATCAGTGCTCAGTAGTTCTAGTCAACTAGAAACAGAATGAGGAGCAGTAATGGGAAGTGGCTTTTTATAGAGGTGCTGGGGAGCGCTCAGCGAACAGTTGCATGCTCCGCAAACACTTTGCATGCCAAGCTGGGCTAAAAAAGTTGAAAAAGTCTCTAATTTGCCTGGGGCATGATCTGGGAACTCTGCAAAGATGAAGTTTCACAGTAAAACACCTTGGATTGCTAAAAAAAAGCATTAAGGACTGATGCTCAGCATGGGTGCGGTCACATTATGATGATGCGAACATCCGCGAATGGGTCAGCTGCACGATGCAATTTGCGCATGCGCCCATGTGTAGGCATGACAGGCCTGGGATCCCGAACTAATTAAAAGTGTGACACATGCTGTAGACCTTGCGGACAGGCGTGGTGTTCGGAGGGCACAGGGGATCAGATGCGCATGTACCCTGGTGTCCGTAGGACAGGGTAGAACCCCCGAACTAAATAAAATTGCGACACAACTTTACGGACTGTGCCGACAAGCGCCCACAGGACAAGGCCTGGGCCCCCGAATCATATAAATCTGCGTCAAGATTTTGAGGACATGTTCAAACAGGCGCGCTGTCCATAGGACACCTCGATTTTGATTGCACACAGCCAGGATAAGCGCGGTATCCGTAGGACACCTCCATTTTGATTATGGACAGGCCTGACAGACACCCGCTCCGCAGACACCTAACAGCATTTTCAAAAAGAAAATACACACACAGCAATAGTATACACATATAATTCATTAAGTCACATTAAAAACATTCCATTAAGAAAGGGAAGGGGCAGCAGAATGGGAAACATACACAGCGAAAGTGGGGTTTTCCACAGGCTGGTTATCAGGGGAGGAAGGGAAGGAGCTCTCATCATAGCATCTTTGAGTGCAGGATATTTGTGGGGTGGTTGGCTGAGACAGGGGCAAGGGGTACTGGTGCAAGTGGGGCAGTGGTTCTTTACATTTCCAATTATATGTCTCTCTACAAACACTTTCAAGTCAGCAAAACAGATGTTTAATTGGTCCTTTTTTGCCAGCAGGCTCACTAGTTCATTTCCCACAGTGGCAGTTTCGGTTTGTATATAGGTGGTGAATCCGGGCCATTCTCTTCATATGTAGTTTCTAATGTGTAAAAAAAAAAGAAGAAAATGTTTCAGTTACATGTGAAGCAATGTGCTTTAATGTTCCTACTTTTTAAATTGCACTGTGTACCATTACAGTTACTATCTTCATTCATTTCATCAAGGTGGAAATTCTCCTCAAGCCACTCTAGGGTGCTTGCCATTTCTGAGTTAAAAAAATGTGTTTCACTAGGCATGTACACAGAACAAACTGTACAGTTACAGGAAGAAATATACAGGGTAATTCATAGAATTTCGCAGAAAAGTGTCGCAATCGGCTGGCGCAGAGTGTCCGCGTGCGATTGACTGCGCCAGGCACGTGCGATAAAACCGATTTCCGCGCACAGCGTATTCATGGATTACATGCTCCCAAACCAGCCGTGGCGCAGAGTATCGCAGCGACCCTGCAGCAGCGCCAGTAACGCCCCCAAGAACGCCCTCTCGCAAGGAAAAGCCAGCAAAATCGCTAAATCATCGCAAAGGGCTGCGCTAACTCTGGACCAGTTTACAGGGCAGCCAAACAAGGAACGCAAAGCGGGTAACGTGCATATCAGGGGTACACGTGAAGTCATACACGCGATTAGCCAGGGTACGTGTATTACAGGGGTACGCGGGAAGTTTAACACGCGATTGGCCAGGGTACGGTACGTGTATTACAGGGGTACGCGTGAAGTTCAACACGCGATTAGCCAGGGTAAGTGTATTACAGGGGTACGCGTGAAGTCATACACGCGATTAGCCAGGGTACGTGTATTACATGGGTACGCGGGAAGTTTAACACGCGATTGGCCAGGGTACGTGTATTACAGGGGTACGCGGGAAGTTTAACAGGCGATTAGCCAGGGTACGTGTATTACAGGGGTACGCGGGAAGTTTAAAACGCGATTGGCCAGGGTACGTGTATTACAGGGGTACGCGGGAAGTTTAACACGCGATTAGCCAGGGTACGTGTATTACAGGGGTACGCGGGAACTTTAACACGTGATTAGCCAGGGTAAGTGTATTACAGGGGTACGCGGGAAGTTCAACACGCAATTAGCCAGGGTACGTGTATTACAGGGGTACGCGGGAAGTCATACACGCGATTAGCCAGGGTACGTGTATTACATGGGTACGCGGGAAGTTCAACACGCGATTGGCCAGGGTACGTGTATTACAGGGGTATGCGGGAAGTTTAACAGGCGATTAGCCAGGGTACGTGTATTACAGGGGTACGCGGGAAGTTTAAAACGCGATTGGCCAGGGTACGTGTATTACAGGGGTACGCGGGAAGTTCAACACGCGATTGGCCAGGGTACGTGTATTACAGGGGTACGCGGGAAGTTTAACACGCGATTAGCCAGGGTACGTGTATTACAGGGGTACGCGGGAAGTTTAACACGCGATTAGCCAGGGTAAGTGCATTACAGGGGTACGCGGGAAGTTCAACACGCAATTAGCCAGGGTACGTGTATTACAGGGGTACGCGGGAAGTTTAACACGCGATTAGCCAGGGTACGTGTATTACAGGGGTACGCGGGAAGTTATACACGCGATTAGCCAGGGTACGTGTATTACAGGGGTGCGTGGGAATCATCACACGCGATTAGGCTGGGTGGGTCCTCACAGGTGTTCCCTGTACACCCTCCACGGCCCCTGCAGGCAGTCTACAAAACAGGGGACTACCCTGCACACCTGCTCATGTCCCCCTGCACCCCCACCCCCCCAGCAGTGCAGGGGCAGCCTCCACCAGGCCCCCACTCATGTCTCCCACCACCCCCACCCTCCCGCCACCAGGGGCAGCCTCCACCAGGCCCCCACCCATGTCTCCCACCACCCCCCGCCACCAGGGGCACTCTCCACCAAGCCCCCACCCATGTCTCCCACCACCCCCACCAGTGCAGGGGCACCCTCCACCAGGCCCCCACCCATGTCTCCCAACACCCCCACCCACCAGCACTGTGGGGCACGTGGCCAGCAGGCAGTCAGGCAGCAGCAGATGGCAGGTGGGAGCGTGCTCAGGGCTCTGGGGGGCAGTAATTTCGCCTCCTGGCCAGGAGCGTGGTCTCTCGTGTGTGAACGCGTGGACAGCCTGATAGGTAGTGAAATCCCACACGTCAGCAAAGGCCCTTAGCGCGTAAACCCGTCAACAGCATATGCGCGCCTATAGTCACCTGCACGTGCAGGAAATTGTTGCGTGACACGTCCCAGTGTCAAAGCGTGTGATTGGTGAAAATGGATGTACACGTAGAAGTGACAAAGCGTGTGATTGGTGAAAATGGATCTACACGCAGGAGTGACAAAGCGTGTGATTGGTGAACGTACACGCCGCGTAAGTGACGCTGTACGTGTGGGCCTGTATATAAGGTACATGTAGAACACCATTTCCTTGTACGTGCTTTTCGTGGAGAGCGAGTGGGTGAAATCTGTACTTCTTGTCGTTTCACACGCGATTTACTTCACGGCATTTCCAGTTCGTATTCCCTGTTACCTCTGACAGCTTTTTCTCTTTTTTCTCTTTTACTGGTTTACCTGGGCCTGTTCCCTCAAACAGTGTCCCCTTCTACTGTTGTCCTGTCTTCTCAGACAGCGTACACATCTTCTTTTGGCGGGGGTTTAGCCAGCCAAACGCGCTCATTCTTCACGCTCTTTTACCTGGCAGACGGTGAGTCACGCACGTATCCAACTTCTGTGCTTGCCCCGTGTGTTGCCTACCCCTTCAGAGGTCATTCTAGGCTGCGTGTGACACGCATACGTTCATTCTTGTGTTACTGGGTGCCACAGCGTAGTGCAGGTTTTTCTTTCTGCACACGTGGTCTAGGAGGGGTTGCGTGCACGTCATCTCCCTTTTTTGGGCCTCCTGTGCGTTGCGTGACCCGTCATCTTTCCCCAGGGGTTACAATCAGCCGTGCTAGAGCACTAGGGTACAATTACCATCTGGTACCCAACCCCTTTGACCCCCAATTGCCCAGGACAATTGTCTACAGCCACTCCCATACGCACATTAATATCAGTGCCATGGCTGGGAGGCGAGGATTCCGTAAGGGTGGCAAAGGTGGAAGAGCCACAAGTGGTGGCCGTGGTGGATCCGGTAGGGGACGTGGTCGTAACTTGCAGGGTGAGCCTGTCCCCCCATGTGTGGAGGACCAGTCAAGGGCACCCATCATCCCCCCCCTCCCCCCCCTCCCCCCCTCCCGTTGAGGCTGAAGTGGCTGACACCATCCATGCTCAGCCCTTGTTGGACCAGCCCATTGTGGCACCAGACCTGGCTGACTCCATGGCTGACTTCCAGGTCAGCAGGGCTACGACACGTGCGCTGGTGCACGTTGATGCCACCATGCCACGTGGATCTGGGGCAGCAAGGTCATCTACTGCACCAAGGAGGCAGGGCGGAGTGGCTGCAGGGGCAGCTGCGGCTCCATCCACCCCAGCCCTCACACACCCAGCCAGGACAGTGTCGGTCCTAGTCCATGCTGCTGAGATTCCCCCTGACACCATCACACTCGAGCCAATGCCTGCACCAACTCCCATGCTGAGTGTGCAATCCCACACTCCTGATACAGAGTCCACCAGGGCTCCTGCCCCTAGTGTCCAGAGCGGCGCAGGACACTCAGGATCACCACCACCTTCCAAGCGGAAGAGGAAGAGTGCTCGTCCAGCACAGGCTGATGCCCCAGACACGGCTACACAGTCCGGCCCGTCCAGGAAGCCCAGCTTCACGGATGACGAACTGAATGCACTTGTCGAGTATGTGTCCGGACATGACAACGAGATGGTCATTGTTGCAGGATCGAAGACCACACCTGCACAACGCCAGGCACACTGGCAGACCGTTGCGGACATCGTAAGTGCCCTTGGAATCGTGAGGCGCACAGCCAATGATTGCTATAAGCGCTGGAATGACCTAAAGCGCAGGGCAAAGAGTAAGCTGGCCTCAAGTCATGCCGCAACTCTAGTGACTGGAGGTGGGTCTCCAGTAGTAGACATGGAACTCACTCCACATGAGTCAGTCGCTGGGACCTACGTCACGGAGGAACAGATCCAAGGCGTGGGAGATCTTGCTGATTACGAGGCATTGTCCGGTGAGTGCACATGCATGTGTGTGTCATACATGTGCATGGTGTGTGTGTGAGGGCTTCTGTTTGGGTGCCAGGAGAGAGTGTGTGCGCCTCAGTCGTATGGGTCAGCCATGTGCTTCATGCAATACTTCCTGCGCAGCTGCATTTGGCCATAGCAGTATCCCTTCTGCCAACAGTAGACATCTAGCACAACTGCACGCCAGTTGCCCTTGAAGTGTCACCTTGACACAACAGATTTGCTTATTTTTCACTGTTCATTCAGTCAGTTTGTTTGCATTCCACCACTTTCACTAGGCATGTCGCTGTCCACTAGTCACATGTCTGACATGGGTATGGTAAAGGGGAGTGACTTTGTTACCTGGATATCATTTGTACACACACGTCCCTGTGCAATTTGACCATTACAGACTGGCAGCTCCAGGTGAAAAATCTGACCTGTTAGAATCAGAAAAGCTATTACATGCGGGAACTGGACTGAATGAATAGGTGCTGCCCTCCTCTCCATCTTCACTCAATAGCAATGGTACATGCCATCTGTGTGATGGCATGTGTGTTTCACCTGCCAATCACAGGCCAATGTGTGATGCCACTGCCAGGCAGCATGCAGAAAATTTGTTCATCTTCCATCTTGGTGTCATCAGTGTGTGCCGTTTGCCTGCACTTCATACGCAGTGAGGGTGCATGCATGGGAGGGTTCTAGTCATGTGGGACATGTCAATCAAGTACTGGTTCTCTTGCTTCTCAGCCCTCAATGTGTGCCATGGTGCTAATGCCTGTTTCCATTACTTTGTTTTCATGTCTTTGCAGGGGAAGACGCACCTGATACTGCTGGGGTTGTGGAGATGGTGCAGACCCAGGAGGTGTCCCAGGGCCGACCAACCACCAGTGAGGGACGTGGTGTGGTGGTGGGGGAGAACCCACAAGTGCTGCAGGTCGTGCTCTCAAGGGGTGTCTCTGGCTGCACCTCCCCCGAGCTGTACTCAGGTGTTGATTCGGATGAGACCTACGTGCCGTCGCTGGTGAGTGTTCCAGGGAGGGATTCTGTTCTGTCTCACCCACCTGCACCAGGGTCAGTACCCTCCATGGGGATGTCAGTGTTGGCAGCTACGCCTTTGGTGGTTACGGATGCAGGGTCACACTCCGCGACATCTGATCCTGTTCCTGGGCCAGCAGATCAGAGGGGGAATGCAGTCCTGCAGCCTCAGGCAGTGCCGGCACAGCAAGGCGCAGTTCGCCTTGCCCCAGACAGGTGTGGTGCCCGCCGACGTGGTGGCCGTACGCCACCTGGCAATACCGCATGGGAGCAATCCATTTACGGTATGGCTACCCAACAGGCTGCATCATCCGAGATGATGGCTCAGGCCATGGATAGGGTGGCCACTTCCATTGTCCCCCCAGAAAGGCTGATGGAGCGACTAGAGCAGGCAACTGACTCCATCTGCCAGTCACACAGGGAGGACATGTTGGGGTCCAACAGGGACAGGCGGGCGGCACTGGCGACTCTGCAGGAGGCCATCTCCATTGAGTCCCAGGGCCACAGGGAAGCCCTGAGGCAGGAGCTCCTACACCTCAGGACGACTCTTGTTGAGCTTGAGGCTTCAACACACCAAAGGACAGAACAGCAGCTGGAGCGTCTCACCCGTACGCTCTCAGCTGAGATGCAGGCAACGAGGGCGGAGGTCCGGGCATCCCGTGAGTTGTTGCATGGGGACCTCCGCACACTCATCCTCCAGAACCAGACCTACCACACCCGCATGCTTGCAGCCATGGAGGAGCAGACTAGGGCCTTGCGTGGGCTGCCTCCCATAGTGCAACCACCTCCGGATGCAGCTGCACAGGGTGATAATAGCGACAGCAGTGACACTCCCACAATAGGGTAGCCGTGTGGGCCATGAGCCCATGGAGGTGTTTTATTTTCCCAGGATCCACGCAGGTGGGTTCTGGTGTGCATCCTGTCCTCGGACCTCCTGGGTGGCCTCCCCAACCCCCCCGGGCCCATCAATGGCCATTTTTGATTTTTTCTTATTTTTATTTTTATTTTGATTTCTTTTATTCCCAATTTTTTTGGGAGGATCTGTTGGCTCCGATCTGTTGGCTCCGATCTGTTGGCTCCGATCTGTTGGCTCCGATCTGTTGGCTCCGATCTGTTGGCTCCGATCTGTTGGCTCCGATCTGTTGGCTCCGATCAGTTGGCTCCGATCTGTTGGCTCCGATCTGTTGGCTCCGATCTGTTGGCTCCGATCTGTTGGCTCCGATCTGTTGGCTCCGATCTGTTGGCTCCGATCTGTTGGCTTCCGTGGTTCCTGTGGGCATACGCTGCATTGTGGCTGGGCACATGCAGGCTTGTAATGTATTTGGTTCAGATGCTTGGGTTTGAGTCACACACACCCCTCCTGCTTCCCGTTTCCATGGGCTTGCAAAGGGTGTGCCCAAGTGACAGTGAATTACACAGTGACGTTGGACTCCCATGACCTGTGTGGCCAGTCTGTAGTCAATACTGTGTATACATTCCTAGTGCATATTGCTGTTGTGTTGTACACTGCATGTTGCATTGATGTGTAACTCTTCTTCTGTGTCTACCTCCCAATTTGCAGGTCCCTTCCTCAAGTCCACACAAGGACCTCTAGTCTGGCGATGGGGACCATGTTGGCAGCAGTGCACCTACAACTCTACATGGCGCCAACACTGCACAGTTGGTAGTGGTGGGAGTGCAGGCATTTCCAGGTGGTGAGACTACTAATATGTTACATTTTTGATGTCATGTTAATGGTACTACGTGCTCAAGTATGTTGTTGGTCCGGCATTGCTGTGAGCATTTCAGGTGTTGCAGGTTTCTAATAGTGCCACTGTACATAGTGAGAGTGATGTCATGTTTTGGGGATTACTTTGTTTACCTGCAATTAGCATGACATGGCACGGTGTGTCGTGTGGCAGTGCTGGGGTTGGGTTGGCTGACATGGCACTGTCCTCTTGTTGCATTTTGCAAGTGGGTATTCATTTTAGCTGCTTCAATGTGTAACTTCACAAAACTGCATTGGTGGTGTCTGTGTGGGTAGGGATGCACACATTGTGACACTTCCAGGTGAACAATCTCAGGCTGACATGGAATTCCCCGTTCATTCTACAGACATTCAGGATCAGTGTCAGGTTGAGTCATCATTGATTGTCAGATGGAATGTGCCAGGGCAGTGTGCACTCCACAGGGGTGTGATTTCTATGTGAAGTAATTAGCCACTAGCTGTGTACGGGCTGCCTCCCCCGTGCCCTTTCCCCTCCCATGCGCAGCGGCTGTGCATGTGGTTGGGGATGTGGGGCCACCACCATGTCCACGGCCAGGCCCCGGCGTGTTGCAACGTTGTGCAGGACACATGCTGCCACTATGATCCTGCACACTACTGGGGGAGCGTATAACAGCTGCCCGCCAGAACGGTCAAGGGAGCGAAAGCGTGACTTCAGCACTCCGAATGTGCGCTCCACTATGCCCCTGGTTGTAATGTGGGCTGTGTTAAATCTTACCTGGGGTGGCGTGGTGGGGTTCCGAATTGGCGTCATCATGTGGGGGCTGAGAGGGTAGGCACTGTCCCCTGTGGAGGTGGGGATTGGTATCATTGGTGAGGTTGTGACCTTGCTCAGTATCCAACATGCATGCATGTGCAGTGGCATACATACTCACCAAGCAGCCATGTATCGCCATGCCGCCCAGCTTCTAGGTCCCGGCTTAGGGTGGACATTCGGTAAATGAAGCTGTCGTGGGTGGAGCCGGGATAGTTGGCATATACTGAGGTGATGATTCCCTTGGCATTACATGCTACCTGCACGTTGATGGAATGCCAGTGCTTGCGGTTCCTATAGATGTGCTCAGATGCCCTGGGGGGACGTAGAGCCACATGGGTGCAGTCGATGGCACCTAGCACTTTGGGGAATCGTGCCACTGCGTAAAAATCCAGGGCGGCAGCATGCCTTTCTGCAGGTGTTCTGGGCAGGTATATGTGCCTGCGGACTGATGGGCGTGCAGTCATGATGTTCAAGACCTGGTGTAGGCAGCGTGACTGGGTGGCCTGTGACACCCCGCCCACTATGGCACTTGTCCGCTGAAATGATCCAGTGGCTAAGAAGTGCAGTACATTGAGGACCTTCTCCAGGGGGCTGAGTGCTTGGGAGCACAGGGTGGGTGATGTGAGGTCATCCTCCCACTCACTCACCAGGTCCAGTATGATGTGTGGTGGAAACCTGTACCTCCCATACACCTGGTCATCAGGCATCCCGAAAAGGCTGGTTCTGGGTGTGAATATTCTGGCCCTGACTATCCTCCTCCTCCTTTGGTAGCCCACTGCCACTGCTGCTAGGAACGGTATGTTCATCCTGGCGTCTGAGCTTGTTATTGTTAAAGTCCGCAATTTATGCTTAGCGCGTGTTCTAGGCGAGCGTGTGACCCGCGCAGCCCTGGAATCCAGTTCCCAGTCCAATAGCGTGTGGAAATTCACACGCACCACGGGATACAGCGTGTGACCCGCGCAGCCCTGGAATCCAGTTCCCAGTCCAATAGCGTGTGGAAATTCACACGCACCACGGGATACAGCGTGTGACCCGCGCAGCCCTGGAATCCAGTTCCCAGTCCAATAGCGTGTGGAAATTCACACGCACCACGGGATACAGCGTGTGACCCGCGCAGCCCTGGAATCCAGTTCCCAGTCCAATAGCGTGTGGAAATTCACACGCACCACGGGATACAGGTTCGCTGACGTACTTGCGTGTGTAAGTGGCCGCGCACCCATTAAATACACGTACATAGGCCAATCGCGTGTACGCGCACTTTTGTCCAATTACACGCGATGACACTCTGACGTGCAGTATCTCCACGTGTGCCCCGTCATCACGTCCTGAGTGGGGAACACCCGTGCGGGTCACGTCACAGACGCGCTTACGCGCTGAGGGACTCTGGTCCAATAGAATCGCGTATGCGTGCTGACGCGCTTACGCGCTAAGGGCCTTTCCTCGGATTTCACGCTGACGTGCAGGATTTTCACGTGCCAAATCACTCCGTATCAAGCTGGCCACGCGAAAACACACGGAAGCCCACGCTCCTGCCCAGAAGGCCGAGTTACTGCCCCCCAGTGCCCCGAGCAGCCTCCCACGTGCCATCTGCTGCTGCCTGCCTGCCTGCCTGCCTGCTGCCACCGTGCCCTGCCATTTGGTGCCTGCACATCAGCCATCTGCAGGGGTCCAGTTGCTGTGTCCACCCCTGCTGGAACTGAAGACTCCCGACTGGTATTACATCGCTCCACAGCCCAGCCCCAGGACCCAGTTGCCCACCCACACCTGCCTTTGGGGTTGCCATGTCGGGCACTTCCACATCTGGCACCAGTGGCAACCCCAGGCCAGAGGGGCAGAGGGGCACCAGCTTCACTGTCACCGAAGTTGGTGTCCTGGTGGAGCATGTCCTGGGGCAGTATGATGCCCTCTTTGGATCGTCCCGCGCCAGCAAGGAAGGACGGCAGAGGATCTGGGCCGACTGTGTGGTTGCCATCAACGCGGAGGGGGTGGCAACCCGCGACGTCCTGAAGATCAAGAAGCGCTGGGAGGACTTGAGGTCCAGGACCCTTGTGAAGGCCCGGCGCCTCGTGGAGGGGGGCCGGGGCCGCATGAGTACCATCCAGATGAGGGTCCTGGAACGCGTACGCCCAGCGCTCCACGCCCAGATCCTTGAGAGGGAGGCCCGTCTGGAGTTGAGCGGTAAGTGTCCATGCATTACTGTGTGAGACAGGGCATGTTGCGGTGTGCTGGTTCTATGATACTTGCCTGTATGTGTGCCATAGCCCATGTATGCATGTATGTGTGCAGGGACATCATGGTAATGCATGTGCGACCAGTGATGTGTGATGCACATGGTTGTTGCATGTGTTGAAATGCCGCATGGGGAGCCCTAATCAGATTATGAACATGAGAGCATGCCAGTCTCTGTACCTGAACATGGGTGGGGGTGAGGGATGGGTGCTGATGCCAGGTACATATATGGTAGCCATGTCTGTGTGCCTGACCTGCGTGTCTTTGACTTGTGCATGCCATGGATGCATGACACATGTGTGTGACAATGCAGAGATTCAGTAAAGCAGCAAAATGACCCTTGTATCCGCTGTGTTTGGTGTGTTTGGGGCCAGATGGATGTGACTGAGGTGATGTGTGTGCATGTGATGGGCATGAGCCATGATGCATGTGAGTTACATATCATTGAATGTTTCAAGAGTCCATTGGACATGCATGGAAATGTCCATGGCATGCACCATGCCTGTTACTGTGTGTGTTTTGCCTGGACTGGCCCATGTGTTGTGGAGGGACATGATGGAAGTGTACTTTGACAGTGGTGCTCATCTGCTATTGCTTCCTGTCTAGGGGACCATTGTACAGTGCCCTGATGCTTGTGTTCTTTGTCTCCCTCTACGCAGCGGCTAGTGAAGAAGAGGGCGGAGACGGCGCTGTGGAGCAAGGCGGCGGGGATGCCCCCACGGCTGCAGCGGAAGGGGTGGGTGAGCCCCCACAGGGGCCTGCTACGGTGGGAGACGGTGAGGAGCCATCCAGGTTGGTGGTTTGCACAGAGGAGGAGGAGGCCGCCACTGGGGCACACATGGGGCCTGGTGGGGGCATCCCTGCTGGTGCAAGTGGTGCAGTCCAGGGCCAGGGGCAGGAGGCAGCACAGGTCACCGTGGAGGGGCCTGTGCATGTCGCTGTCCCTGACCCTGTGAGTGCACCACCATGCACCAGCAGGGATGCCCCGTCCCAGGCCTGTCCGCAGGTAGAGGGGATGTCCATGTCACCTGACTCCCCTCCACCTGCGGACGTGGGAACCCCTGGCCATGCGGAGAAGGTCCTGATTGGGGTCGCGTTGCGCACGGCTGCGATTCGTGATGCCGTGCGTGCTTCCCGGGAGGAGCACGCACGTCATCACGAAGTGCACCGTGCCGACGTGGCCCAATTGGGATCGGCCATGTTCGGGGGTTTCCTGCATGTGTTGGCCAATGTGGCGGCCCTCTCCTCCTCTGTGCAGGCTATCCACCAGTCGTTCTCCTTGCCGTCTTCCAGCCCAGATGCCACCAGGGCCCCCTGTGGACCTGCCCCGACCAATGCAGCCAGCTCGGTGGGGATCCCATCCCTGCCACAGTCGGGAGTCAGAGATCCAGCAGGGGTGGACACCAGAGCAACTGGACCCCAGCAGATGGAGGATGTGACGGCATCATCGGGCAGGGCACGTGCACGACGGCGTCGGTGGTTTCCATCAGCCTGGATGCCGTCGTGCTGGCACAGGCAGTTGCGTCGGAGGCAGCAGCAGGCTCAACGTGGGAGGCATCATGGCTCGGGGCCATCAACATCAGGGGTGCAGGCATCGGCCGGAGGGCAGGAGAACCCTGGAATGGGAGTGGCTTCCGTGTGGGAGAGGTTGTGCCAGCGGATAGGTGCGGAGCGGCAGCGGGCAGAGGAGGAACGGCTCACGATGGTCAGGGCGGAGGACTCCATGCGGAGGGCGCTGAGGCGGGCTGAGTGCCTCGAGGGTCTTCGCAGGGAGTTTGAGCTTGACACTGCGTTATCCCTGTGGGACCTCGGGGCAAGGGAACATGCCCGCCTCCAAGCCATTGAGCAGGAGTTCGAGGATGCCCTGGCCCATGACAACAACCAGTGAGCCGTCCGAATAGCCCGCTGCCTTTGTATATAGTTGTATAGTTAGGGTTAGGTTTCCTTTGTTTTTTAGAATTTTTTTTGGGTTGCGATTGGACAATGCACCACTTTTTTGTATATAGTTCCCTTTTTAGTTAGTAGTCAGTTAGGTTTAATTTGGTAGGGCTCATGGACCCAGGATTATCTTCTTGATTGGCTTATTTTATTTTTTCATAATTTTTTCATGGACATTCATCTTGTTTTGTTTGATTTGCTTTGTGTTTTTTCTTATTTGCTGTTCAATACATATTATTTTTTTAATCTTCAATGTGTCGTATCATCTCATTGCTTTCAGGCATGTCATGTTGGGTGTTTTGTCATTCACTTGCAGCCATTGTGTGTGACAGACATGTGTTAAATTGCATTATTTACATTGGGGGTGTAACATGTAATTGCCTTTGATATGTGGGTGGGTGTGATAGTTGGTTGGGCCTTTTGGCAGGGGAGGATGGGCATTACGGACATGATTGGGGAATGTTGGGACCCAGGTGCAGGGGGGCATGGATTGGACATGGGTGGGGGCCTGCTGGCAGGTGCCCCACAGTGCTGGGGGGTGGGGGTGGTGAGAGACATGAGTTGGACATGGGTGGGGGCCTGCTGGCAGGTGCCCCACAGTGCTGGGGGGTGGGGGTGGTGGGAGACATGAGTGGGGCCCTGGTGGAGGGTGACCCTGGTGGCTGGGGTTTGGGGGTGGTGGGAGACATGAGTTGGACATGGGTGGGGGCCTGCTGGCAGGTGCCCCACAGTGCTGGGGGGTGGGGGTGGTGGGAGACATGAGTGGGGCCCTGGTGGAGGGTGACCCTGGTGGCTGGGGTTTGGGGGTGGTGGGAGACATGAGTTGGACATGGGTGGGGGCCTGCTGGCAGGTGCCCCACAGTGCTGGGGGGTGGGGGTGGTGGGAGACATGAGTGGGGCCCTGGTGGAGGGTGACCCTGGTGGCTGGGGTTTGGGGGTGGTGGGTGACATGAGTTGGACATGGGTGGGGGCCTGCTGGCAGGTGCCCCACAGTGCTGGGGGGTGGGGGTGGTGGGAGACATGAGTGGGGCCCTGGTGGAGGGTGACCCTGGTGGCTGGGGTTTGGGGGTGGTGGGAGACATGAGTTGGACATGGGTGGGGGCCTGCTGGCAGGTGCCCCACAGTGCTGGGGGGTGGGGGTGGTGGGAGACATGAGTGGGGCCCTGGTGGAGGGTGACCCTGGTGGCTGGGGTTTGGGGGTGGTGGGTGACATGAGTTGGACATGGGTGGGGGCCTGCTGGCAGGTGCCCCACAGTGCTGGGGGGTGGGGGTGGTGGGAGACATGAGTGGGGCCCTGGTGGAGGGTGACCCTGGTGGCTGGGGTTTGGGGGTGGTGGGAGACATGAGTTGGACATGGGTGGGGGCCTGCTGGCAGGTGCCCCACAGTGCTGGGGGGTGGGGGTGCAAGGGGACATGTGTTGGTGTTCATTAGTTCAAGGAGACATGTGCCTTTGCTGGGGGGCATGCCCATGTTGGGTGGGCTGCCTGCGGGACATGACCAGGGATGCAGGGTAGTCCCCTGTGGTGTGGGCTGCCTGCAGGGGCCGTGGAGGGTGTACAGGGTACACCTGGGAGGAGCCACACTGTCAAATCACATGTGGAACTTCCCGCGCACCCCTGAAATACACGCGCCCAGGCTATTCGCGTGTGGGACTTCCCGCGCACCCCTGACATACACGCGCCCAGGCTATTCGCGTGTGGAACTTCCCGCGCACCCCTGAAATACACGCGGCCAGGCTATTCGCGTGTGGAACTTCCCGCGCACCCCTGAAATACACGCGCCCAGGCTATTCGCGTGTGGAACTTCCCGCGCACCCCTGAAATACACGCGGCCAGGCTATTCGCGTGTGGAACTTCCCGCGCACCCCTGAAATACACGCGGCCAGCCTATTCGCGTGTGGAACTTCCCGCGAACCCCTGAAATACACGCGCCCAGGCTATTCGCGTGTGGAACTTCCCGTGAACCCCTGAAATACACGCGGCCAGGCTATTCGCGTGTGGAACTTCCCGCGCACCCCTGAAATACACGCGGCCAGCCTATTCGCGTGTGGAACTTCCCGCGAACCCCTGAAATACACGCGCCCAGGCTATTCGCGTGTGGAACTTCCCGCGAACCCCTGAAATACACGCGCCCAGGCTATTCGCGTGTGGAACTTCCCGCGCACCCCTCAAATTCACGCGCCCAGGCTATTCGCGTGTGGAACTTCCCGCGCACCCCTGAAATACACGCGCCCAGCCTATTCGCGTGTGGAACTTCCCGCGAACCCCTGTAATACACGTAGCCCGCTCCCCCAGGCCCGATCGCGTGAGGAACTTCCCGCGCACCCCTCAAATTCACGCGCCCAGGCTATTCGCGTGTGAAACTTCACGCGAACCCCTGAAATATACGTAGCACGCTCCCCCAGGCCCGATCGCGTGTGGAACTTCACGCGAACCCCTGTAATACACGAAGCCCGCTCCCCCAGGCCCGATCGCGTGAGGAACTTCACGCGAACCCCTGTAATACACGTAGCCCGCTCCCCCAGGCCCGATCGCGTGAGGAACTTCCCGCGCACCCCTCAAATTCACGCGCCCAGGCTATTCGCGTGTGAAACTTCACGCGAACCCCTGAAATATACGTAGCACGCTCCCCCAGGCCCGATCGCGTGTGGAACTTCACGCGAACCCCTGTAATACACGAAGCCCGCTCCCCCAGGCCCGATCGCGTGAGGAACTTCACGCGAACCCCTGTAATACACGTAGCCCGCTCCCCCAGGCCCGATCGCGTGAGGAACTTCCCGCGAACCCCTGTAATACACGTAGCCCGCTCCCCCAGGCCCGATCGCGTGAGGAACTTCCCGCGCACCCCTCAAATTCACGCGCCCAGGCTATTCGCGTGTGAAACTTCACGCGAACCCCTGAAATATACGTAGCACGCTCCCCCAGGCCCGATCGCGTGTGGAACTTCACGCGAACCCCTGTAATACACGAAGCCCGCTCCCCCAGGCCCGATCGCGTGAGGAACTTCACGCGAACCCCTGTTATACACGTAGCCCGCTCCCCCAGGCCCGATCGCGTGAGGAACTTCACGCGAACCCCTGTAATACACGAAGCCCGCTCCCCCAGGCCCGATCGCGTGTGGAACTTCACGCGAACCCCTGTAATACACGTAGCCCGCTCCCCCAGGCCCGATCGCGTGAATAACTTCACGCGAACCCCTGTGATGCACGTACCCTGCAAATCGCGTGTGACACTTCCCGCGCACCCCGGTATACATGCACACGTATTTTTTGTCAGCGGGTGTCCGTGTTTGTGGGTACCCCTTTGCACGTCATTTTTCCTGGAGGGCCACAGTATGGGACATTCATCATGGCAGTATATAGGTGCTATTTGTTGGCGCACCTTTTGGCGCACATTTCTTACAGCCGCAGAGACGCTACCGCCTCCTTTCTTGTGGCGGTCGTGTTTGTGCCTGTGCGCTGGTTTGAGCGTGCGCTTTTTTCCCCTATTCTATTCCAAGAATACGTGTTGTAGGCGAGCGTGTGGGCGTTCCGCGCACTTGTGCCCTGTACTTCCCCCGTGACGCCCACGTTTTGGCAAGTTGTTCCCCATTCCGAGTGTTACGCCCGTGTTCCGCCTACTTTTATTGCGTGCGCCGCGCTATGTGCGATTTTCGCTGTGGCCTGTGCGATTTTCGCTGTGACCTGGCGCACGCTGTTAGATGGCCTGTGCGCTAACGTGCGCCGCGCACTTTTTATCGCACATCCGCTGGTTTTCTCGCGCACGGACTTCCATGAATCGACGTGCGCTGCTTTTCGTGCGATTTTCGCACGTTCACTGCGATTTTCGCTATTCCACTGCGATTCGCACGTTTTTGCCCACTTGCGCCGCGCTTATTATTCCATGAATCGGCCTCATAGTGTACTTCCCACTTCTGTTCTGCTGTTGCTATGTTGCATGTCTGCCATTGCCAGTTTATTCTCGGTGTATATGCAAAGCAGCACTGAGGTAATACTGTTGGATGCACAGGTTATTTTCCTGCTTGGTACATTTCATTATGTTGCACATCCTAGGTAATTGCACTGCTGCTTAAGTATAGAGTTTGTAGACCTACTTCATTTGTCCTTATAATAGACGTATGTGTCGTTCTTTCCACATGTTCAGTTTCTTTGATGCACTCTACAACAATGTAAGGCAACATCTGAGCTTTTGGAGACTGTGGACACTGCCCGAAGTCCATGGACAGTCGCATAGGCAGCAGACTCTGTGGCTATTACATTGGGCCAGGTGGGTCAGTATGTTGTATGGTGCATGTATACAGATTAAGTGAATACCTGTGAATTCAGTGAACAGTCTTTGTTAAAGTGACTTTATGGTTAAGTTGTGCTAATGCAAACCTAGCAAAATCACTGAAAATACTGTGTTAAAGGGACAACCCATGAAATTCAGTGAAAAATCGTTGTTAAAGGGACATTATGGTGACATGAAACCGACAAACCCTTGAAATTCGCCATTTATGGTACGCTAAGCAACCATAACTCACACCACCACCCTGCACTGCTAAGTCTAACATCCAGAACATCAGAGATTACATCACAAATGTCTATGATGACATTACCAATTGCATCAAATTATTTTTGAAATTAATGGTCATCAAATAACTTTATTGGGCCATAAGGCCATCAAAGTACATCCTAATAACACACATTTACATAATTTCCTTAATACATCATGCCAAAAGACATTTCCATTATTTATTCAGAGCCCAAATCATCATAGTTATAATTGAAGTTATGGTTAAGTTGCGCAACCCTTAGGAAGAGCAATTTTTGGCAGGCTTATAACCTCGTTCCCTGGACAGATCCTCACGTACCTTTGCAGAAAAATGATATGGCCCCATCGGATTGATTCTGTGGCAAAGTTATAGGTGGGTCCCAAAACTAGTGGGTTTTCCCATAGACGCAATGGAAAAAAGATATTGCTCACTCCTACAGCTCAAACCACCGGATGGATTGTAATCACATTTGCGGCAGGAGTGGTGGCTTTGTCCCGAAAGTGTACTTTTGTAAATTTGGTGTCAATTCATCCAGACTTTGTTTTTAAAATGACCAAAAAGTAGGTAAAAGAAATTAGTGATATCTGGATTTGGTCTACGGATTAACTTCCCTGTTCAGTCCGTGAATGGGCCTTTGATTGGCCCAGAGGGCAGAGTGAGGACCACGGACATGGGACGTGCCCACTGATTGGATGGTGAAAAGTGTGAGGTGCGTCAGATTTGTGAAAATGCCCACCATGTTGGATCTGCAGACACTGGTATCTGCGGGCAGCACGCTAAAACATATTAACACCATTGCACTTGTCAAACTAATGAAACAATCTCTGGGGACGTGAGGGGTGATGAGGATGGGATGGGATATGGCCTTAAAAGGCCCAAAAATGTAGGTGGTTTTTGAACTCTGATGTCTGCGAGCATTCTGGATGTCCCGGGCAGTTCTGTGATGTTCGCGAACATCTGAGATGTTCAGGGACATCTATGCGTATTTGTTCATTACAGGGTTGGTGAAAAGCAGTGCTTGGATGGCTTAATACTTTGGTGCCACTCAATGAAACTTTATGGCATTTTGGAATCACATTCTAGACCTGACTCTGAATGGTTCTGTAGTGCTGTTTTGTCAAGCGGGAACAAAATCAGAGGGAGGGGGGCAAAATATTGTAAAGGCTTATAAATGTGGTGCCATTTGACGAATCTGCATAAACATTTGCAAAAAGATTTTAGACGTAGATATGAATGAGTTTGCAAGTTTCGTGTGATTTTGTCAAGAGGGGCAAAATATGAGGGTGGTCTCAACATTTTTAGATGGCTTATAACTTTGTTGCCGTTTGACAAATGTGGACACATGTTTTCAGAAAGATTATAGACACAACCTTGAATGTTTGTGCAAAGATTGAATGGATTTAGTCAAGTAGGGGCTACATTATGTGACTGTTGTATTTATGTACATTTTTACACTTTTCAAAAATTAAAACATGACGGATTTGCAGCAAACTCATAAAAGGAGCATTGGCAAGGACCTGAAAACATGGTTTTGCAAATGTGTCTGTGTTTTATTTGTTTAAAAGCGTCATAACGTAGGTACAAAGAAATAGTGTTATACCTTTGGTGACTGATCTATAGCCTGTGGCCATGGGCAGTGGCCAGATTGTGTCCTGACCCAGACAATTTGGCCACTGGTCATGACCACGAGGGACCCACAATGGGTTTAAATTGGGCATTGCCACCAGGGACCGGCTATGTGGCTACGTTTTTCGAAATTGGGATAGGTTTGAAAGGGAAACAAAAATCTGCTTGTGGGTACAGGTTAAATGCTGGGTGGGATTGCAGCAAATATGCACGAGGAGGGTCAGCAAGTACTTCAAAGCATGGTTTTGACAATATGTCCTGTGTTATATTTTTTGAAAGTGTGAACATATAAGTACACAACACAGTGGTATAACATTGGTTTCTGAGCTATGGGCCTGGCCAACAGCAAGGAGAAATGTGTACTGTAATTTGCTTATTGGGACATGCAGCTTGGCTAATGTGGTACATGTGCATGGGGAACATATTCTGCTTGCGGTTGCAGCCTGAAGTGGGGGACTAGATTACAACAAACGTGCGTGACAAGCAGTAGCAAGGACCTGAAAGCATGTTTTTAGGAAATATGTCTTGTGTTTTATTTTTCCAAAGTGTTAAAATGTAAGTTGGAAACCTAGTGATACACATTTGGTGTCTGGGTATTGGGCCTGGCCCTCGAAAAATGCAAATGTGTACTCTGATTTGCTTATTGGGGAATGCAGCATGGCCAAAGCCCATGCCCCATGGATTTATAGAATGGTCATGACTGCAAGCCATGAATACTGGCCATTGGTTACATTATTAGGGCACAGTGGACACTGAGCTAGGATGTAGGGTAAGTGCAGTAAATAATAGGGGTGGGTTGGTTGGGCTGGAGTCATGGTTTAGCCTTATGCCATAGGGAATTGAATAATAATTTGTATCCCCAGCACATGCTGCTGATAACAACAGACATATGTTAAAAAATTGATAAAGGGATGTTACGGTTAAGATGCACCCCACCCTCTGGACTCCTGTGCTCCTGTAGTCAGCCAGTAGCGTCCTACCTTGGCATCCCTTGGCATTTCCCACCTGTGCTCTCATGAGTATGATATGATATGATAGGTTATTTATAACACCCTTAATACAAGAAGTTTCTTGCCCATCCGTACTGCCCTTTCTATTTATTCACATCTCTCACTGCACAATGCATATGTGCATTTATAGGAACACGCTGTACACTTTTTGTAAGTAAGGAAAATGCAGATGCAAAGGTTTTGTAGAACATTCTTAAGTGTCCGTTGGTGTGTGGAAGCTTTATATGGTCACATGGTTATATGTACACTTTTTGGACGTGATTTGTGGAGGGATGTCCGAATGTTTGAAAGCAGGCATTGAGGGAGTGTTACAAATATACAATTAAACAGGGTAGAAGGGTCACCTTGTGCGATGGTGTGCAAGTGCCATCCCTGTCTTGTAATAATGCATGGCCTGGAAAGAGGACTGTGGATACCTCGTATAGTTGTAAAGGTCAATTGACTATGGTCCTTACAGCATGCTAGAGAAATGTATTTGGGACAGAAAATAGTTTTTGTCCATTTATATTTTTCTCTAGTATACGATTGTCCAATATTCCCATTAGCATAACACAAAATGCTAATGTAAATGTTGGAGAATCTTATTGAGTCTAACGACTTTACTGAGAAATGTAAAGTAGATGCAGCCTATAAGATTATTTTTTTTTTAGTTCTATTCTTTAACTGTGACAGGTGGTTCCTAAAGTAACCTTTTTGTTGGTGTTGTTTTTATTTTATTTTATTTTACTGGATAAGTCAGAAAGTAAGGTGGGGAGGGAAATGACAGAAGAGGCAACAACCGCACATATGGAGGGGCTGGTTGACGTGGGACAATGTTGCGAGTGTGTTACATCTAAGGAAGGGGGCAGTGTGTCTGATGCTCTTGATTAAAGCTTCAAAAGCACTTAAACATTGTTGTACCCTGCAGAGTGGTCTGTTTCAGTATATAGAGAGTACTGTTGTCTTCGAAAGATATGAATAAACAGCCTTTTCTATCACTTGCAAGGTAGATAGTGGGATTTTTTGTCCCACAGATGTAGGCTGTGTGGTTACAGTATTGGTTGAGGAAGATGAGGTGGAGGAAGACAGCCTACTATTTGCTAAAAAAGGAACAATCTTTATGAGAGCATTGCAATGGTTGGATTTGGTGTGGTAGCACATGGAGATGATCCTGTAGGAGTACTGTCCAGGTAGTCTGCGACTCAGTGCATTTCACTTTGGTAGCTTTAGCCTTTGGTACATTCCCAACCATGGTCAATGACTGCCACACTGATAATTCTCTATGGGTGCTAGAGGTAGGCACTTCCTCTATATCATCTTCCTGGTGCTCTTCAATGTCTTTTGAAGTACTACACTTTTTTTGTTGTGTAGGTGTTCCAGCTGTTTGTGGTAGTGGCTCTTGGGGAAGAAAGATAGCAATAGCTAATGCCATTGTCTAAGATAAATAGCAGTGTTGCTTATATTCTTCCAAGTATGTCCTCTGTGATAGATTGTTAATGGATAATGAGCAAGAATAGGTGTAGGAGCTGGGAAAGGGTTCATTTTGAGCTTGAAAGTTCCTAGATCAACAGAAAATGCAGTTCCACACTGTTCGCAAAGCATGGACTCATTTGCGAAGTGCAGACACATTTTAGGACAGGTCATCATGCTGTGTACAAGCGCGTGGTCATGTGACACTGTCTGAAAAGTCTGCGATGATGTCAGACGTTTGCGAACATCGGCAAACACAAAAACTGTGGAAAAAGTTGCATCAAGAGTATAGACGTGTTAAAAATGATGCTAGAAGGTGGGGAATGGCTGGGTTTCAATGTGAACATTGTAAATTGGACAGAAATGTTGCTATATTGGGGTAAGCATGATATTAGTAAGTTGTCAGAAATTATGGGTGCACTGGTTGTGAAATTCACTGAAAAAACTTTGTTAAAGGAACATTATGGTTGCACAAATACAAACCTTTGAAATTCAGTGACAAATCTTTGTTAAAGGGACGTTATGGTTAAGTTACACTAATAAAACCGTATGAAATTCACTGAAAAAACTTTATTAAAGGGAGGTTATGTTAAGTTGCACTTACAAAAACCCATGGAATTCACTGAAAAAACATTGTTAAAGGGATGTTATGCTGACAAGTGAATCCAAAAAACCCTTGAAATCGCCAGTTATGGTACGCTAAGCAATCATAACTCACACCACAACTGTGCACTTCTAAGACTAACACCCAGGACATCAGAGATGACATCACAAATGTCATTGATGACACCATTGATGACATCACATATGAAATTGTCCTCAAATAACTTTATTCGGCCATAAGGCCATCAAAGTACATCCTAATAACACACATTTACATAATGTCCTTAATATATCAAGTCAAAAGAGATTTTCATGAGTTAATCAGAGCTCAATTCAGCACAGTTCGGGAGACCACAAACTCCATCGGCCCAGTCAGCTTCGGTTCCTGGTTGGCCTTATCCCCAAGGGGTGATATTTGCTCCAGATAAAGAATTATTTGAAATGATTCCCAAATGGCTGACTGATCTTGAATGTGAGTGCAGACCAACTGAAATACCAGACTTAGGCATCCGCCCAAACCACCCAAAGCCACCCAAGATTCCCCTGGCCACTCTTCACAGAATCATAGGGCGTGTCACCCTCGTTAGACATTCTATTGCATCCCACTATGGTTTCTCTTGATAGAGGGGAATGGCCTCTAACAGTTTGAAGCCAGTGCAGCCATTTCTTTAGGAGGGCATCCCTTGGTTCACGCTTGCTGGCCGGCAATTTAGGTATCCCAAGGAGAATTATTACGGCATAATTATACCCCCTTTGGTCATAGTTCATAATCATACTCCCTCTGAAGCGAGGTCTACATGCCCAAGTTGCATTTGCTTTGGAGCATTGGGTTCTCAGTGGGTTAGTGCCTCATTATTACAGTGCCTCATTATTACAGAATGTTATGTTTTTATTTAGTGCAACTTAACCATAACCTCCCTTTAAAACTTTTTTAAGTGAATATATGTAAATATATTCACTGAAAAAAAAAACATTAGATAAGGTGCAGTTAAATTGCACAGATTTAACACAACAAAACCCTTGCAATTCAGAGGATGTGGGAAGTCATGACCAGCTTAACTCAGCGCACTGATTGCCCCCATAATGCTATGTCCCCATAATGTGATTTTATATGTCATTGTGACCCCCTTCTCCAATAATGTGTATGTGCTCATGGGCTTTGCAACGGGAACGCACCGAGATAAGCTGGTCATGACTTTCATGATCGGCTGAATTTCAAGGGTTTTGTTGAATTAAATCTGCACAATTTAACTGCACTTTAACTTCAAGGTTTTTCAGTGAATTTCAAGGGTTTTGTTATACCATCGTCTTTTTACGGGCGGCTAGCCATGGCCTTTGGCCGTGTCCACTGTACATGTTCCCTCAATATGTTTTTATTTTGACCCACTCGGTGGCCATTTTATATGTCTTTCAGGCCCAATAGCCATGGCCCTTGCACCTGGCCAGTGAGCATTGCGTTCAGCTGTGCCCACTGTATATTTTAATACAGTACCGGGCCAATAGCCATGGCCTATGGCCATGGCCAGTGGACACTGTGTTGTGAGAAACCTGAAGGTATTCTCACCAGTAGCCCCTGTGGGCCCATTGTTCAGGTGGCCAGAGAAGGGCCATCACTCTTGGATCCCAACCCTGGGGGTGAACAAGTAATGGATGTTCATCTGGGCAGGTGTCCTTGGGGACTACGGGGAGAGTGCCTGAGGTTAAGATATGGTATCCCCTTTCTCCGTTAGTCCCCCACTCGTCATTCCCTGAGTCTTCATGTGATATTGCCACCCAAGCCCCATCCTACCCCAGAAACTTTCCTCAAGAAAGGGAAAGAGAAAATATCACGGGAGACCAAACCCTTGCACATCCCCTGATACGAACAGTGTCTCTCTTTCTTGAGGAATAGGACCAAGTGATCAAACATCAATTCTCAGTTACAGCTCAGATACCTATTAAACCTCAAGATCTATTCTTCCACTCACAACTCCTCCTCAACACTAGGCCAATTTGCACATGCCATCTGAACCACTGGCATCATGTCCTCAAAGTCAGACAAGCCAAAACCTACATCAAGCTCAGTGGATTGGGAAACTCCATTGGGAGAAGGGGACTGACAACCATCAATGCTCCATCTTCCTACACCCAGGTAGTCCAAGACATGTCCAATCGTTTCACCGTAGGTCATACTGACTTAGAACAAGTTTCTGAAAGAGGGTCAGAAAAATGTTCTGACTTCGAATCAGAGGGGGGTTCAGATAGAATGATCACCCCTCAATTCAGAATGGCATCAATTGAATAGGCCTTAGCTTGGTTGGCTGTCCATCAGATCAAAGCTAAAGAGTGCCTACAAGAGGGGTTACAGAGGTTAATAGCAGCAGGAGAGAGACCCAATATTCCCCAGGGAGTCCTCCAACCCTGAAAGGAAGGAGAAGATTTAGGATGTTTTTATTTTAAAATTATGAATGACTGGCAACACAATTCCATTAGGGCAATGGTTTAAAACCATGTTACTTAGGCCCTTTGCTTAAAGGCCAAATCTAAAGATGACTCTTAAAGTCTAAAGTCTATCACAGAGGGTGGGACAATCTAGTAACTTCTATCACCAAATGTTATGAGCCATCAAGTTACATCCTAGAGAGACTCGTGTAGAATTAGGGGAGAGGTCAAAAACACCAGCTCCCTCTGGTTAAAAGGGAAATCCTTACCAGAGATCATTGAATTAATTAACATAGAACAGTTTATTCATGCACAAGCCCCCTTTTTACAACGAGCAATGTTACAGTTAAATAAACCTAGTGTGACCTTATCCATTGATGCCAGTCAGCACTTTCAGTCCCTACTGGTGATGAAAAGAAAGAACATTGTACTACATCTCATCCTCCCCTATCCCAGCAAGATAAATCTGGAATCCCGGTAAGATCTGGGGAACAAATAACTAAGGATAAAAAAAGAATAGAGAAAAGGACGGATTTCAAAATAAGGAAGAAGCCAAGAGAGAGGAGGTTAGATTCAGCAAACCACCTCACCTCATTTGCTTCTCTTGTAAAGAGCCAGGACATCAAGCCCAAAACTGCCCCCCAAATCGAAAGGAAGAAAACATGGAAAAATGTTGTTTAATGGGGGAGGAATGGAATGAGAAAGTAATGGATATTCAAGCCTTAAGTGTCTGCTTCTGCAATATTCCATCAGATTCCACTTACTCCACTGGTACTCGCGCAAAAGTACTTATAGACTCTGTCAGCAAGCAAAAACACATATGATCTGATCTCCTACCTATAGAAAATCTTAAGCACGCTCGATGGGTTAGGATCATCTGTGTTCATGGGGACCAGGAGATCTATCCAAAAAAGCTCATTCCCATTTACATCAAGGGTGAACAGAAAGTAATCCTGTCAGCTATAATACCTGGCCTACCAGAGGACATCATCATTGGTATAGTATTTCCCCCAAGTTATCCTCTTTGATACCAGACAGTAATACACAAATACCCATCTTCTCTACACATAATAGCTGGCAGGATGAACCTTTTTCCTCACAGGCTAACGTATGGGAATAGCCGACCCCAGCAGAAAGCACACTCCAACTAGCTTTCTCCCCTTGGGTGGGAAGCCATAGGTTTAGGGGAAGGATATGTAAGAAACCTGGGGGCGTTCTCACCAGTAGTGCCTGTGGGCCTGTTGTGCGTGTGACAAGGGAAGGGAAATCACTCTTGGATCACAACCCTGGGGCGGACAAGTGAAGAGGGGTGTCATCCGGACAGGGGATCCTTGCAGACGGAACAGAGAGCACCAGAGGGTGAGATATGGTACCCCCCCCTTAACCAATACTCCCACACCCGGCATCCCCTGAACCTTCATGGGATATTGCCAACCAAGTCCCATCCTACCCCAGCACTTTCTCTCAAGAAAGGGAAAGAGAAAACATCACTGGAGAAAAATCCCTTGCACTACCCCTGATTCAAGCCTTGTCTCTCTTTCTTGTAATCCCAGAGAATATGCTATGAGCTCACCTTTTTCAATCCGGTCCTCCCTCTCTGATGGGGTCCCAAAACAAAGGGAATTAGCATCAGCTCCCCATTGTCATCACCATAACCTGAATAGAGGAAGTCGGAACACACCACCGATTTCCCTTATGAGACGCCAAGAAACAATTCCTCAAAATATCATTCAAGTACTGCGAAGAAGAAGAGGTGACTAGGAGCAATGCAGAATACCTATGGTAAAAATTGCTTTGGTACTGGGACGAAAAGAAAGGTGTGGAGACATGTAGGTATGAGGATGAGGCATGTCCCATTAATAAGTATGTGCAAAGTCAGGCAGTTGAGAATAATTGGGACCACCTGAAATCACATGACAATCAAGGATCATATAAAACGGTGGCATGCTCACGAGGAAGTAGAGAGGAGCGGGAGAGAAGCTGCATGTGGAGCAGAGAACGCGAAGTGAGCTCTGCAGAAGGGATGAGAAGCAGAGACGCTGAGACGCTGACTACCCCAGCTGAGTACCCAGGATTCCAGCCGGGGGATCAGTGCGAGTCTGGAAAGCCCTTGTGTGGAAGTTGCAAAGATTATGGAAATTGCTGTCTGATGTGTCAACCTTTTGCGTTAATACCATTTTTGCAAAAAGGTATCATTGCAGATTGCCCACCCAATTCCACCATGCAGAGCACCTATGTTTGGTTCCAATTGTTAGAGAACAAAATTTGCTGCAGAGGGTGACTACTTTCTCTGTACACTCAGAACGCAGCATGGGGTTTACTCAGGCTTGTTGCACAATGATAATGATAATGATGTGTTATTGCCACTTAGTTTATTTTAGTTTAGTTCAGTTTGTTTATTTGTAAAGCGCAACCGAACCCTCAGGTAATTGGGAGCATTTTCTTAGGAGCAGCAGTGTTAGAGAAAGTTGCACATACATACAAAGTATAACATAGGGAGGTGTACTACAATAGTTAGTATGAAGGACCAGGTTACAGAATGGTCCATGCAGAAGTATGTATTATTTACAAAGGTGTATGTCGCCAGACTGGAGCTACCTCTTTATAACACAGAGCGCATATGCACCAGTTTTGGCTGAGTGTAGTTGAGAATCTAATGCTGAGTTGACAGTAAATCCTTAACCTTAGCTCAGAACGACCAGAATGATGTGTCAGCTTGGCAAACCCTAAAACTATATTCCGAGGTCCCTTAGCGCCATGGAGGATTTAATACCTGCTTTTAGCAGGTGTTAAAATCCATGGCGCTAAGGGACCTTGTTGTTAATTATCCACCGTAATTTACGGTGGCGTAATTAACGCCTTCCCCACTCCCATTATGCCCTATGGGGCAAAAATGGGAATGGGGAAGGGTAAATGGGTATTGGGGACTTACCGCCCCGCCAACCTCGGAATGGGGCGGTAAGTCCGCCAACCACCATGGCGTGAACGTAGTTTACGCCATGGTGGTAAAGGTACGACCCAGGCGGTAACTTACTGCCTGGGTCGTAATGAGGCCCATTGTTTCAATATAGGTGTTGGAAGGCTCTCGGTATGTAGTTCTGCTCAATGCTCAATATTAGATGGATGGGGGTGGATCGTCGCTGGTATGTCTCTCAAAGGCATGCATTATAGCTCCATCTGTGGGGTTTATGGGGTGGCTCCTTTTGCAGTGTCATATTAATAATGGTTTCTCATCCTAGGGATATTAGATGGATGCAGGGGAGGATCAGCTTTTGTATCTATCTCAATGGCATGTATTATGGCTCCATCTGTGCGGTTCATGGGGGTGGCTTCTATGCAATGTCAAAGCACTGATGGTTTTTCGTCCTAGGGATATTAGATGGATGGGTGTTGGATACGCAATGGCATGTCTCTCAATGGCATCTATTATAAGTCCATCTGTGGGGTTTATGGGTAGGCTCCTATTGCAGTGTCACAGTAATAATGGTTTCTCATCCTATGGATATTAGATGGATGCAGGGGTGGATAAACACTGGAATGTCTCTCAATAGCATCTATTATAGCTCCATCTGTGGGGTTTATGGGTATACCCCTATTGCGATGTCACTGTAAAGATGGTTTCTCATCCTAGGAATATTATGTTATGTTGCGTTGACCAATACCCTGCACAGCTAGCACCCACGAGAAGTCTCCAGGCACTCAAATGGCTCTGAAAGAAAGAGGACAGGGTTGGTCAGTGAGGGTAAAGGGATAGGATAGGTCCAGAACCTGGAGAAACTGGCATCTGTATGTGTTGGGTTGCAGGTGGTTTGTTTGCATGCTCTGGTTTGTTATATCAGTAAGGGTAAGGCTCAATGACTGTGTTTGTTGTTTTATGCGAATGTCTGTTATGTTGGGTGTGTGTATGTGAGTGTTTGTGTGTTTCATGTGTACATTAGCTGGGGTTTAAGCTAATGGTAGTGCATACTGGCTTGTTGTGTCCATAGGGGTAAGGTCCAGTGCCTGGAATTGTTGTTGTTTGCATGTGTTAGTTATGCTGGGTGTGTGTTTGTGTGTAGTTTGGCTAGCCCATGGGCATGTATAGTACAAGGGATGTGTGTCAGAGGGAAGCAGGCATGGGGGGTTAGTACATTGGGTACTCTCAAAGTTTTTCTTCTTTGCTAATCTTCACAATTCTATCTAAGTGTGACACATGGCTAATCTACACAATTTTATGTAAATGTCAGGCAAGGTTCATCTTCACAAATCTATCTAAATGTGATGCATGGCTTATCTTCACAGCCCTGTAATGTCTGGGAATATCTGGCGAGGGTGCTGATTAGTCAATTAAGAATTGGAAGCTGTTTCAAAATATGTTCAAATAGATGCCATCTTCGGTTTGGGATCCATACTGTTTGTCCAGGGACAACGCTCTAGTAGAAAGTGTAAAAACACACATTTATACATGTGTTGCTCATGAAAGAATCTCTTGTGGGGTTATGGCCATGCAGAGAGTTGTATAATATATGTGTTATTTGGCAACAAAATTGGGGTATGTTTTGTCAGGTGTTTACTGTTTCCTTTTATGATTGTGCACACTGGAATACTATTTGTGGGGACCATTTTACTATCTGCAGACATCACCACATTAAATATGGTGATAGTCTGATACCACACTTGTGGTGATTTATTTAATGTGCATTGATTGTATACATGTCGGTTTGGGTTTTATTATGTAACAAGTAGCAAAATGAGAGTGCGGGACCAGATTTATTAAGGGGGTGCAAAGTTCCCTTGTAGCCATGGCATATAGCGAGTTTGTTTGGGACTTGGGGAGCAGGAACAAAGATGGTCTTTGGCTATGGCCATTGGCTAGAGTCAGTTGGCGAAGCCCTGAACAATCTGGCCAATAGCCATGGACAAGAGGGTTGATATATGGGATTGAAGTTGGCAGTGCACCTGGCCTGCTGCTCGGTCCAATGTGTACTTTGAAATGGTTAGTGGGGCGTGTGCAACATGAACTCTCTATGGGTTTAAAGTTGCCACTAGGAGCTACCTGCTGCAAACGACAATGTCTACTTTGAGATGTTTAGTGTGGTCTGCAAAAGGGCTGAAGGTCATATCCCAGGGATTTTGGCAACTGAACATGGCTGCAATATGTGGACAGTGGTAAGAGGTATATTTATTTGGTCATAGCGAATAGTGGAGCCACGTAGGTAAAATAGACAAACTGGTCACTGGCCATGATGTGGGTCCATCTGTGGGATTCAAGTTGGCACTTAGCCTGTCCTGTTGCAATGGCCAATGTGTAGTCTGAGATGCTTACTTGTTTCTAGAAGGTGCTGAAGGCTAAACCTTGGGTTTGTGGTCACTGGTGATGGTTGGAAACCATGGACAGTGGTCAACGGTCTCTGAGGGTATAGCTGTGCCTTGGTGTGGCCTGTGAAAGGGCAAACGTGTTGTTTAGTGGCTTTCACAACATTCTTGAAAGCAATCCTATAGGGTTTGTGGAGATTACTGATGGGTGCAAGATGTGGAATGTGGTGAGTGGTCCCTTAGCCAAGGTAAGTGGCCAAATTAGTTATGTCATGGCCAATTTTCCCCATGGTCACAGCCTCTAGGAACTGGTTGTGGGGTTACATTTGGCAGTGGGCCCAGATTGCTGCAAGGGACAATGGGGGTCATTCCAAGCATGGAGGTAAGGTAAAAACCATGCCGGTAATGATTTACCGGCATGGTTTACCGCTCCATGCTATTCTGACCCCTCAGACCGCTAATTACGGCACCGTAAACTACAATGCCGTAATTATCGGTCTTGGGTCTTGCGCGTGCCCGACCATGCTGAAATTAGCGGCATGGCGTAAACGGGAGCTGATCGCAAGTGAGGAGCACACGTAAATAATGGCCTCCCCAATGCCGTAAAGTACCTTACCGGCATGGAGTGCATACAGGCATCTCAGAGAAGGAGTAAAAACCCTGAGCAGTGGTTCCCAGATTCACGGGTGCACACATTCATCACAGATGGAGGCTATGGAGTCTGCCACAGCAGAAAAGGAACACACCCACACACCACCCCCCCTCCCACACCAAGATGACACCAATAGAACCAGCAAGGCCACAACCACAAAAACTTCTGCAACAACACCAGCCTCCCCCCTCTGAGGAGACACAGGGGTAGAAGGAGGGGTAGACCGGCCCTGCATGCAGCACCAGTGCAGCCTCCGTCACCACCCCAGCAGCCCCCATGCACACGCAGCATGTCCAGCCACTCAAGGAAAACCCTTAGCAGATTGACACCCCTGACCACCTTGACTGTGACACCGTCACCACCATATTTCGCCAGAGACACAAAGAGATAAGCGAGCAGCATATAAATATACAGTGATAACCTGGCACAAGTGATGGTGTTGCCTGTGCCCCACACCCATGCCACAGGCACCTACCAGCACACAGTGGCGCCCATGCATGGCATGTCACAACCGTCCATTAGACGGCCACATAAACAAGTGTTGTTACACCTCCCCAAGCACACAAGGGCCTACCAATCCCCAACATGGACCACCCAGGAGATACACAACAGTAAAGCTGGACCTCATGCAAATGGAGGCATGCCAAATGACAATGGTGCCCCTGACAGCACCCACGGGTCGTATGTGGACCGGCATGACATGCAGGCAGCGGATAGCAACTGCAAACAATACCACTCCCCCTACGTGCAGATGGAATGCAACGCACCAAGAACCGCACACATGGGTGGGCCCGACACCAAAGAACTACACATGACTCAAAGGGCCAGCAGTTCACTGTGCTACCGTGCCACATGGTCCAACATGCAGGATATCGTGCCTGGCTGGTTGTTGAGTCATCTGACTGTGTCATGCAAGTGCATTGGTGCCATGAGGTGGGTGCCTGCATGAACCAACTGGGTCGAAATGATGAAGCCATCATACAGTGTTCACCCCAACAACAAACCTGCCACAGAACCAGTGCAACGGCACATACGAACAGATTCCCACTTTGATGGAATAAGGCACTCACAATACACTACATCTCCACCATCTGACAAGGGCTAATCACACTACACTTGCACCACTCATTGCCGGCCACCACAACCGTAAGCGCATATCGGAAGACACACTGCATATGCACAATGTGGCAGCCCCCAGCATGGCACCACATCGGAGACCCATCCCTGGGAGTGGATTGAACAGAGGGCAGCAGGGATACCACACCACGTCACCGGCATGGCACACCCATAGGAGTGTTGGGATTCACCATAGTATGTATTTGAGCAGTATGATGACCATGAGCCACGGACTACAGCCATCACACCCAAATACGAATCTACACAGTACACAGCACCACATGGATCTAACATCAGGACAGCAGCATGCAACATCGAAACATGTACCACGAGATGTCCATGCCATCGTTCACGGACCATCTTGAAGACGCAATCCCCCACAGCATTCCATTGTATTGGACACATATTGTGTCCATGATCGTGCGGAATGCATCCATGGACATGTGCATATGGCCATCAATGAAACCGTGCCATGACAGCCAAGTACTGTTCTCCACCATGACAGTCCAAACACTCACCTTATTTGGCTAGACATGCAGCTGTTGGTGGCTATCCCTGGACAACATGGTACATGACCCCTGTCAGTAACCCCCTGAACAGGCCCAGGGAGCACTCAAACAATGGCCATACCCGTGCATGCGTGTAGATGAAGCAGTCACCTGGCTTGCATAAAGCACATATGAGTTGGCGAAGCATGACTGGTGGGTGACCCATCCACTGATATCTGGTGTCCAATAAGCCCATGTCATATGTGTAGCTGAACAAAAAGTGCATCCGTAGATTAGTGTCTATCACCCCTGACATGGTACTGCTACGACCACATGACGATGCGGTGAAGGTGGAGGGGGAAGTGGCAAGAAAGCAACATGGAGGCAGTGCACTTGAGGGACATGTAATGTGCCAAACTAACAGTGGACAAGATGTCCAGGACACAAGTCAGCAGAGGGTGGCATGACATGGGCACACAGGGCACTGGAAGTGTGTATACTTGTACACCATGCACTGGCAGATGTCAATAAACACATGCTCAATGATGAATGTCCACAACGGTTGAACTTTGCGACACCAATAGTGTATTGTGAAAAAAAAGATTTAGTGAAAACATCATCAGCAGCCCCTCCCTCCCCCCAAACTCAACAACAAACCATCACCCTCCTAAACCCCAACTCCACAACAAACCCACACCCCCCACCCACCTCCCCCCAACTCCACAGCAGTGGTCCCATGTAGGACGTGAAGCCCACATGTGGCAGAAATTCCTATTGTTTCTTGCTCCCCTTGCCCGGGGGAGGCATATCCCTGAGACGCATGGAACGCCGAGTGCTTCTCTCTGGGCTGCCTGGTGTGGCCTCACTGGATGCGGCTGTGTCATCTGCTCTGGCTGGGTATTGGAAGGGCCTGCCTCAAGGGCATTCACTATGCGGCCAAGGATATGACAGAGACGGGTCGTGCTGTCCGTCAGAGTGTCACACAACTGGTTGGTGCAGTTGGTGAGGGACTGCCGCATTTCTCTAACTCCATCATGCCATTGAACCCTGGCCTGGCGGTTGTCCTCCATGAATTCTGCAATGAGGTCTGCCAACTGATTCACTCGACGCGTGCCAAATGATGGAAAACCATCGGCGAAACCATTTGCCCCAGCATGCTTGGGAGAGGGCTGTCAGGTGGACTCGGGAGATCATTCTCATACCCCTGTGGGTCGAGTTGAGTACTGTGGACAGGTGTAGGTGCATCCCCACAGTCACTGCATGAGGCCAGGGGTACAATGCAGGGCTCCGGGGTGTGCACTGTGTTTTGGTCTTCCTCCTCGGACACCCCACAGATGGGTGACGGGCTGTCCACACACTCATCAGGGCCGGTAGCAGCAGCCTCCCCAGAGATGCTCGACTATGCCGAGTTAGGGGTTGGCATAGTGGCTGGCATCGATGCTGGGATGGATTGTGGTTCGGCAGCATCCAGTGGCCTTTCCGGAGCCGGGGGGGCGGTTCTTTTAGGTGCTGGCATTCGCCTGACCCTGCCACTACCCATGGAGGTGCTTGGCCGGCTTGATTGGGGCTCTGCGCTGTCATGGTCAGTGCCTGTGTGGGTAGAAGAGAGGGACAACATGAGTGAATGTGCAATGTCCTATTTGCATACATGGCTGCATACACATTTCGGTCAATTAAGGTTTGTGGCATATTGGGGGTAGCTATGGCAGTGGTACATGTGCATGGTTATGACATGTACGCATGTTTGGGAGTGACTCATCGTGGCCTGGTTATGTGCAGTTTGGCTAGTACAATGCCGAGCCGGCTGCACAGTGTGCATGATGGGCTGTGCAAGTTAATGCACTATGGTTGATGTGCGTTATGTACTCGCACTTCGACCTTCATTGCGTGGCACTTGCCTCAGCATTAGTTGGATGGGGGATGTGTTGGATGGGGGAGGGCAACACGAGAGGGTGCCTTCGATGGCCCTTGGGTCAGTTTGAATCATGCAATGGATATTGCCAGTGTACACTGTGGACACTCACCTCCTTCGGCAGAAGTCGTTGACCCGCACTCCATGTTCCCCACGCCCTCGATACATTCTGTGCCAATGAGAGCCACACAGGTCTCCTCCCACGGCTCCAGTTGGACAGGGGTACTTGGTCCGCCTCCCGTCTGCATGGCCTGACTGCGGTTGCTATAGAGGAGGCCCCGCACCCGCAGGTCATCCCACTGCTTGCGGCAGTCTCTGGGGGTGCAGGGGGTGTTGCCTACGGCGCTCACCCTCTGTGCAAGTTCGGCCCAGATGTTCTTCTTGCGGAGGATGGACTCCCCCTGCATGTCGTTGCTGAAAACGACATCGGCATGCTCAGCCAGGAAGTCAACCATGGCCTGGAGTTCCTCGGGGCAGAATCTCCTCTTGCGGATGCAATCCACAGTCTTCTTTGGTGCTTTGGGCATGTTGTGAGTTGTCTAGTCCTGTTCCCGACTTTAGTTAGCTCACAAGGGTGCTGGCAGATGAGGATGGCAATGGATTGTGTTTTTAAAGATGGCCGCCGCTCTCCTTCCCGTTCCTGTGCGATGACGTAATTTCCGGTTCCTTTTTTTAGTGGTGGCCGTAATTTACGGTCTCCGTAAATTACAGTCACCGTTATGTACTGACGCTACAGCTTCCAAGGCGGTGTTGTTATTTACATGTCGCAGCATGCCGATAGGGGTTTTTCGGGTCGTTTTGCGGCAGGACGCTCGGTTCTTTTCCGCCATGGCGAAAAGCGCGTGTCCGCGAGCTCGGAATGGGCCGCAATTAGCGGTCTGACGCCAGCCCGGTGTCGTACTTTCCGCCATGCCGGAAAGTACCGGTACTTACCTCCTAGCTCGGAATGAGGGCCAATGTGTACTTTGAGATGGTTAGTGGGTTGTTCAACATGGGCCATCTATTGGGCAGATGTTGGCACTAGGAATGGCATGCTGAAAGGGCCAATGTCTACTTTGATATGCTTAGTGGGGTCTGCAAATGGCCAAAGGCCATGGCCCAAGCGTTGTGGCAACTGGACATGGGTGCATGCTATGGAAAGTGGCAAAATATCTAAGTATTGATGTGCAGCAAACAGGGGAGCAGGGCACAAGAAGTTGACAATCTGGTCACTGGCCATGGTGATGACAGACTCTCTATGGGATTCAAGTTATCAGTGGCTTGGCCTGTTGCAAAGGGCAATGTGTGCCCTGAGATGCGTTCCGGTTCTGGAAAATGCCTGAAAGCTATGCGCTAGGGTTTGTTGTCAGTTGCGAATGCCGCAACCACGGGCAGTGGTGAATGGCCCCTGTGGGTATAGTTGAGTCCAAGTGTGGAATGCAGAAGGGTAAATGTGTATTTCGAGTTTCTTAATGGGTTCTGTCACATTACAGAAAGCTATGCCACAGGGATCTTGGAGACTGGCCATAGGTGCAATATGTGGGCAGTGGTGAACGATTTTGTATGTAAAGGTCTTGGAGGCAGATAAGTGGCTAAGTTTTGGGAGTTTGTTCAGTGCAGCTTCAGGCTTATGGTGCAGATGTGTGATCAGTGAGCCTCAGCCTAATCTCTTAAGTGATTTCGGGAGAACAGGAGCAACTTCAGAGAGGGTACAGGCAAAGCAGCTGCGGTGCCGCTATGCCGAGGGCATGCTGTGTCTGACAGTTCACAGCTGGACCACGAGAGAAAGGAGAAGTCTTCCAACATCATGTAATAAGGCATTTGGAGAACAGAAGGATGCAAGCTGGTGGGGTGAGTGCAGTGATCCCGGTTTTGGCATTACCGTTCGCAAGTGTCAACTTGCAGAGATCTCCTCTGCTGTCTCAGCTGTCTTGATCATTTGGCTGCCAACCTTTTTACACCCTTTGTCGAGGTTGAGTCCCAAGCTGCCCTTTCCTTAGTAAATATTGAATGGCTAGCTTTCGTACCACACTGCGAGGGGTGTTTTCACATGGCTTCTCACACAGGCAGCCAATTCCTCTGTTATGTTTGATTACATCCAGATACATCTTGCTGGTGGAATGTATAGATGAGCCCTTATTGGGCTAAAATACACATAGCAACACAGATAATTGTCCATATTATAGTAGACTACGCCTAAGCTCTATGAGCTTTGGCCTCTTTCCGGTTAACAACGATGACAGGCAGAGAAATGAAATCAGGCCATTGATAAAAGATAAACTGGTACAATATAATGATTACAGATCGCGTGCAATAGGTTTAGTGAAACACGAAGGTGGCAATCTCTACTTGGTCCGATTGGAGAAGGCAACCTAAAATTCTTGCAATTAAGGGAAAGCTGTCTTTCTGATTATTCGAAAAACATGCTGTCTTGCCATTCCTGGAATTCGAGAGGACAGGCCGAAATAATTGTGCGTGAACATGTAAAACAGTGTTTAGTTGAGCATGATATTTTTATGATACAAGAAACCAGGATTACCGCAGCATATTGTCTTGATGGCTATGTAAAATGCCAATGTTTTTCCACCAAAATAAGACATCCTAGGGGAGGCTTAATTATTGCAGTTAAAAATAATATGCAATCTTATGAATTTAGAAGCAAACATGTAAATCCAAATTTGCTAGCAGTAGTCATCAGATACTTATATGAAATGGAAAAGTATAAATGGTGATTCATATTACATATGTATTCTACCTCCAATAAACAGGAACACAGAGCATTTGTAGGGATAAATTCCGTATTGCAGTGGAGACAAGATTTTGAATTTGGATTTATAATCTGCAGAGGGGATTTGAACACAAGAGGCAACAGTAATTATGACTTTTTGTATACTGTAAATGACTTTCCATCAGTCTCCCCTCCCCCCTCCACACTGCTCGATTTAATCACATAGAAGAGCTAACACACTTGGTTTGGAATGGTTGGAGCAGTTCTTAAACTGGTGTGAGGTTATGATAAATGGTAGAATCAAGGGTACTATTTCAAGACAATTTACTCGGTTTAACTACGGCACCAAATCAACATTAGATTATTACTTTAGAACTCAAGCTTTTTTTAATAATGTCACTCATTTGAAGTGTGTGTGCACAGTGCAAGAGGATACAGCGGGCGAGGAAATGGGGACGCGTGCATGAAAATGTTGTGCTTGTGCACAGACTCACAGATAATTGCAATTAGAAGATTTATACATAACTACAACTTTTGTGGACCGATGGTAACAGGAGCGTGTGTCTGCTCTTTTCCCTGAAGAGCAGCCTGTCTCCATAATTGGTAGGTGAAGAAAAACACTTGAGAACGAACTGAAGCAAGTGTTCTGCAGCAGAGGTAGTGGTCCCACCATTGCAGTCAAGGGTGGTGGATGGTAACCTTGTGGGGATGCAGCAATGTTTTGTGCTATTGCCACCTATCGAGTATGGGGCTTTTTGCAGATTTGTCTCATGGTCAGGAGGACAGTCCTCGTGCCAGAGCAGCAGACACTGTAGCAGCATGCTAGGTAAATCTATGCCCCAAGGGGAACCCCTTCAGTGCTGGGAAAGAAAGAGGGATGTATGGCCCGAATTGGCATGAGTGGCTGCTGAAGTCCTTAGAGTTCCGCTAGCAAGTGTAAATTCATAGCGTGTTTTCTGTGCTGCTGGGAGGATAGCGACGGACAAAAGGACATGCTTGTCTACAGCCAGTGTTCAGAGACTAACATTTCTGAAAATGAACAAGACACGCATTCCTCATAACCCTTTTCTTCCACCTACCCCTTTCAAGATGGACATGCAAGCAGTGAAAGACAAGATGGGGTTGGAGTGGTGATTATTCAATATAGCTGTGTTTTCTGTGTTTAATCCCTTCTTCACTTCAATAGAAAACTACGGTCTTCTATTAAAAAGTGAAGTGTTTGAAGTTATAATTTTAATTGTTTTTTTATAAAGCACTTAATACCGAAGTGGACCCGGGATTCAAACCTGCGTCCCTCTGCATCATCTTGCTTCCAAATGAGCACGTTGTGGCTGAGCTATATTATCCATGTACCAATGTTAGTCTGTATGTAGTAGTGTGGATTTCTAGTTACTTACCTGCTGGACCAGGAGCAAACACTCTTCAACAGATCTTCTAAGCTAAAAAGAGGAGACCGTGAACTGGAGCATCCTGTCCTCAAGTTCTTTACGGAGGCCTAACAGCAACCAGAGGGCCAGACCAGCCGAAGCATCCTGTTTTTCCTCACTGAACCAGTCACCCGTGTTCCCTGCATCTTAAACACTAGGGAAAGTGCTGGCGCTGTTTCTATGCTCCTCCAACCAGTCAAAGTATTGCATGCATCTAAACCAGCAACACATTTTATCGTGTGTGTCCTAATAGCAAAGCATGTCACCTGCTAGGCCTGAAGCGACTGTTCAATGCCAGAACCCTGAACGAATCACTGGAGAGTATGTCACTGTCTCTAACTGGGGGTTACAAGCATGGCTCTTCCAAGCTAGTCCTTGAACTGCTGCTTTATTGATCACACATCAACGCACCAAACATCACCACTTCGACGACCGCAACCCACCTACTTGAACCTGGATCATCACTCGTTGACCCATCCCAGTAGATAAAGAGTGACTTGGGCTGGCCAACTGCAAAGTGTTCTTGGGACCTCCCTGACTTGTATTATTGAAGAGCTGCTGTTCCACTGCAAGTGCACCCAAATAAGCTCTACTCGATGCCCACTTGCTGCCAGTGCCTCCAAGATCCCATGTGCCCAAACTGAGCCTGATCAGCTTGCATTGTTGTTTGGCACCTTGTCTGATGAGTAAACCCACCAAGAATTGAATCTTGGTACTGTAACCCTGAACTACCCCCACAGTCCACTTGGGCCCTAGAGACTGGTTAGGTCATGCATGATCGTTCAGGTTTGGAAACGATGGGGTGGAGTGGTGATTAATATGGCTGTTTATTCCGTTTTGAAGTCCCATCTTCACTTCAATAGTCTTCTACTAAAAAGTAAAGTGTTTGAAGTTGCTGTCTAGATGGATTTCTAGTTACTTGTGTTTTTGCATTCCAATAACAAATAAGACAGAGTGGTAGTTGGGAAAGCATTGGTGTGTGTGTTTGTCTATGTGTATGTGAAAAAGACAAAGAAAGAGAGTAAAATAACAGCCAATAAACAGTAAAGACTAGGTATTTATCCTTTCCCCGAGTGCTGCTCTGCCAGCTTCCTTGTCCTCTGGTGGGCCCAATCTCCACCCATTGCCAACGCTCCCTCACGGTCCTGAGAAGAAAACAACATACAAAGTGGTGGTTAGTTGGGATAGCGTGTGTGTCTGTGTTGTGTCTGCTCTGCTTAGTGTCGGCTTTCGGTGGGTCAAACATCGGCTTGCTTGTCACTCCTCGATCATCTGTCTCGTATTGGTCCTGTCTTTTTTCTCTGTTTTGCTGAGCGTTGGCCAGAGATGGGGTACTCTTATGCTTGATGAATCGCCCCTCATTCCTCATAGACTGCCAGTCTTCAGGGTGGTGCTTCTTGATGTGTTCACAGGCAACAGTCAACACGTTTTGAAGCAGCACCTTGCCACACCCAAGAAGCAACCCATATATGTGGCACGATTGAACCAAACCACCAAATACATTTTATTTATTTATTTTATTTAATTTAATTCATTTGTATAGCTCACATCAGCCCTTGGGCAATGAGGCGCTGTTACTTGGAAGGAGCTTAGTCACAGGGTGGGAGCAGCAGAGAAGGTTAGTTACAAGTTGTACAATTATACATTACGGCACATATATACATGGCACATTTATGAGGTTTATCAGGTTAGCTGGTGGTCGTGGCATACATCAGGTGAAGAGCACAGTTTTCATAGCTTTATGAAATGCCATGAGAGATACCTCGCCTCAGATGGTAAGAGATAGGGCATTCCAGTGTGAGTGTGCAAGGTAGGGGAACTGGCGCCACCTGATCTAGTTCTCCTTACCACAGGCTCACAAAGCATGTTGGCGTAGGGTGTTCTAGTTGGTCTTGTGGAGGTGGAGGGGTGGATCCTTTGTGAAAGAATGGCTAAGAGCCCTGTGTTGGCACTACTGGGATCTCACAACCCAATAGAGCAGGAACATCAGGAACTCAACGAGGGTGTTTCACTGACATGCTTGTGGTTATAACCAGAGGTTGTGCGCTGCTTGTTGAGGCCCTTCGAGAAGTGCTTTTCCTCATTGTGGTAGTATCAGTCTTTGTGGTGGAGGTCATTGTTCTCGCAGTGGTAGTGGTAGATGCGCTGCCTGAGGTCACCGTCCTGCTGGGCCCTCAGAATGTCTGGAGATCCTGTGTCATTTTTCCAGGTTTCAGGACATGGACGATGTGCCAAGCAAACATTTCCTGGAAGCGCTTTAACTTCTTGGCCAAAGTAGAGGTAGATAACACTTGCCTCAGTCTTGATCATGTCGACTCCAGGTGGAAGGCAAGGTGGATACAGGTCTGTGACTTTCCTTGAGCGGCAGTGCTGGAGAAGGTGGTCTGGCAGTGGCTGATGGTTCTGCAGTTGTGGTGGGAGCTGATGGTCCGGGAGAGATGCTGGGGGCTGATGGATTGTCGGTGGTGGTAGGAGCTAATGGTCTGGTAGTGCTGGTGGTAGCTGATGTTCCGACACTGCTGATCATCTGGTGCTGAGGATGGCTGCTGGTCCTGTGGTGTGCAGTGTTAAGATAGATTTCTGAACTCTGACCTGGTAGGCAGAGGTTCAGAAGGCCAGCCTAGTTTCTTGGAACAGGGTAACCTTCTGGACAAGCCAGCGCAATCACGGTAGCCTTGGCCATGATCAAGACTAGGTCTCGGAGGGGTGAGGGTTATGAAAAGCCCACAATGAGCCCACACAGAAAATGACACTACACATTACTCTCAGTCAGGTGTATATTGTAAACATATATACATTTATTAACGGCCTTTTAAGGCAAACACAATTATTCAACAGTATTGACAAAACCAACACAACACTAATATAGCAACATATATACATTAACCAATTGCCAACAGGGATATTATTCAGTACAGTTACACAACCTGTAAAGAAAGAGGTTATGCAAGGTGACTATCTCTGTGGCAATCCTTCACAATTCACACCCTGACTAATAGACATTCCAGTCCCTAAAATGAATGGAGCTTTGATCTCAAAAGTACTTTCGGTGCTGGCTGATGCAATCATACGGTTAAGTCAAAACAAGGTTTACTGGAGACTTCCAGCCCTTTAAGATGTGTAGCAATATCCTGGAGATGGATGGGGATGCAGATTTTAATCAAACATCAATAATTCCGATGACACAAAAAGCTTGGCAAAAAGTTTGTCTGTTTTATTGTAATTAAGTAAAACAGGGAGGACAACGAACATCAACAATCACACGATACTCAACTCTCAATCATTTCATTAAAAAAGCTGGGTTCTTAAACCCTACATTGGTCAGAGCTGACATGCTGACCTATGTCATTACTAACATCATCCTATGTGGCAAACTTCTAAAACCTATCGGGAAGCGGGATTGGCTTTAAGTGAATTACTAAGTATAGAGTAATAGAGAGAAATAATTGGATAGTCAACAACAGGTGGGGCAACTAAGCCCTCCCTTCAAAATGGCCACTATGACCGTCATCAAATGTACGACATCCCATTGGCTACATGGTCCTCTACAATTGGTTAGCTTCTAACCCTCGTCAATAACTTTCCACCTACGTGAGCAGCATGCAGACTGAACAACCCGGTGCGGGTGAGCTTGTCTTGATACCAGCTTCCCACCAATGAAAAGTACACTCCTTCAACACCTCAATGTTTCAGTGTCAATTAGTGTTTGAAGTTGGCCTTGAGTCTGTACTGTTCTCTGGAATTTTTTAAGGAGTATGGGTACTGTCTGGCTTCCGTGCGTAGGTGTGATCTCCTCATGCGTTCAACTTTCTTCCATCACGTGACTCAACACAAGGATTTGAGCCTTTTCGTGTATTTGGTTTTATTCTTCAATAGTCCTCTGACGTATTTTGTTTTCACTTGACCTTCTTTAAAAGGAGTTTCTGTTCTTTCACGGTAATTGTATCTAATGTCAGCCAATTTTAGTTCTGATAAGACCTTGGCTCTTTGGCTCATCCAACTCCTTAGCTGAAATATATTCTGTTTAATTCAATTGCTTTTGTAACTCTGAAACTGATTTGATGCCTTCCTCGTTGCCCAAGACTGCTATACACGTAGTGGAACCTTCATTCTTTATTCAATCCATATGTATCTATGAGGTATATATATGTATATGATGGTGCTTGCCACGATCTAGTTACTATAAGTATTTGGCTAGCTTCATGATTGCTTTGCTGCTTGCGATTTATTGCTTCTGTACACGTTGAAACTAACTAAGTATCTGCATCATACTTATGGCAAAAGTCTCTTTATCTTGAGCTCAAGATGTCACTTATCCTTAGTACTTCTTCATTGTTCATAAATCGTCTGCCTCTCTGGTCTTGTTATCTTCTATATATGGAGTTGATATGGAGTTGATTCAGTTTCGTATTATGTCACTATTCATCCTGGTCATTCAGTTTCTTTGTTTCATCAGGAATCGCATTCAAATGGCAATCATATTGTCTTGGATGTAGGTATGGTTTGCTTAATGGATACTTCACTTCCCATATTCTCTTAGATATAGGTATTCTTATGGGTACTGCACAGAGTTGTTGCTCTTCTTCTTGCCTTCTGATTGGTGTAGTATATGTCACATACTTTAGTTCATACTTCTCAGGTAATGTAGGCGGGGTAGGTGGGGTAGGGGTACTTGGTTTATCCTCTACACTTCCCCCCTAGGGGCAATGTATTGACCACTCTCACATCTTCTTCTACATCCAGATATCCTGGTCTGAAAAAGTGCCTCTTAAGGATTCATATTTTTATGACTCCCTTCAAGCATCCAGCTGCTTTCACATGCTCATCTTGTTCCATGTCATGAGCATGCATTGTCTACTTGGACTGCAGTAGATCCATCTTCCCACATATTTCCTGTGGTCCTTTGGATACAGGAACTTCGTTCCCTCTGGTACATGAATGCTAGACTTCACAAAGTCTCTGATCTCTTCATCAGTCAATTCTTTAGGCTTCCATCCTGGTTCAACATCGATCATGATCTTCATCCCTATTGCTTTCTTTGCTGTCTTCTTGCATTGCGAGATTATTATCTTTATCACACAGAATCCAAGCATCACTAATAATAACAACGCTCCAAGAAATTTGAACATATCTGCTATCCATTGTGGAACCCATTAGAAAACATTTCCAAACCAGCTGCCATCTGCAATATCTTCTTCTTCTTCTTCTTCTATCATCTGGCCATGGACTTTCGTCAGCATGTTTATGGCCTCTGTCAAAGTTCCATTATCATCATTGTTTGAAGGTATATATGTGCAACATGATTCTCCATTCTCCAATTTTGGTACAAACACCTCCATTTATGGCTGTAATCATATCCAGGATCTATCTGAAATGGAGAGCCATTAGTCTTACAGCTCTCAGTTCTTCTCTGATTGCATTGAATCCTTTTTATAGTTGTGTTAATTGTCTGCAGTAATTCCCATCTGGTAAATTGTAACCACTTGGTGTTTGCTCCAACCTGGATTCTTGGCATAAAGATCATTGTGAACACTGATGAGGTCCTGTGTTCATACGGGATGGCATCAAAGTTTTCTATTGATTTAGCAGAGAAGTAATTCTCTCTCTTTGTTCGACTTATCAGTTCCACATATCTCCTTTTTATTAGATGAGCATCTGCTTTAGGAAAACTGTCAATGTTTAGGTCGCCGTTAGGAATCACCAATGCAGGAACATGGACATTCACCAATGTGCAAATACATCCCCAGTCTTTAGGCAGTCTGATGTAGGCTTTTGATCCATAAGCTCAATAATGATCCATGATTACTGCTGTTCCATGCACCCTTCCTGGTGTATCGAATATTCGTCCACAGTTCTGATTTTCTCAATTTTTCTTGTACCATTGTTCCTAAAGCAAAACTTAGAACTTTCTAATGGCACTATCTGCAATGGACCTCCCCTGTCTTTGACCCATGTCAGTAGTTTAGCAAGTCTTGGCCATAATGGCTTGCATAACATTTGTGCATTCTCAATTGTTTCTTTATGATATCCAATGATCATCCATGCTCTGCAGATCACCACCCCTGTTTCCCATCTGTCTGGCGATAGTACTGTTCCCCAAATTTGCATTTGTCCTCTGTTCTTCCATCTGCAAGCTTCTTCTGCAAATTTTCCTTTGACATCAAGTTTTTTTTTTCTTTCAATTCCCATCTAATGCCAGCTCCTTTCACTCCAGGCTTCTCATATCTGATCACGTGATTTCTCGTATGGGCTCTGCTTCCTGTCTTTATGTCTTGTATGTAGTCATTTTCATCTGGATCTGTCTTTTCAGTTGCACATTTAAGAGAATCATTGCTTCCCATAAATGGACCTCTTGTTTTACAAAGTGCTATGTGTGATAGGCAATGCACTGTCTGACATCAATTTCAATTGCTATGAAGATCTTTTACTTCCCCATGCTGTATGGCAGAAGTGCACATACAAAATGGTCTTTATCTGACGTCCTTCTTCCAACTTCCTTCATGTGTTGGTACCATATTTTGTTTCCCCAAGTGTGCTTTGCTGTCCAAATAATCCTTCAGTTCATAATAGTCTTCTTGGGTGCTTCTTTTAATTCTCAAAGTCTTTCTGTAGTTTTCTACAACCACATCTCTGAACACATTGGTATAACTTCTTCTGGCTGGTTGATTTGCAGGAACATCCATCCAGGTTCCCTGAGTAGAAGAAAGTTCAGCAAATCTTTCTTTATCCCAATGTCTCGTTCTGGCTATGAATGGCCATATTGATTCTGCTATCATCTCTGCACATGATTGTCTTGTGGGACTTGTGCTTGGGCTTCTTTTCACTGGATCAGCTGTGTCTGCATGCATTATCTGTGTGGGCCCAACCTTTGTAAATCCCTTATTTTGCTTGTTTTGCCGACCATGTCTCCGGCATTCAAAAGTAGTGTTTGAAACAATTGCTGTGTGTGATGTATTACTAATAACGTCCATTTGAATCTCGGGTATCTGTCATTTCTTTCTAGGAACGGGAATTACTATAAATGGCCTGGGTTGCTTTGTAGTTGCCACGTTTACCTTTTCCTTCTGCTCAGACACATATATAGGAATCTTTGCATCATGTGCTCCTATATAGAAAACAGTTCTAACTGTCAGTGAAAGCAATATTAGTATGAATACAATACATGTGTAAACAATAAGTGGTAAGTGAGCCTGCACCATCTGCTTCTAGGGTAATGTGACTGTCTGTCCTCTTGGGGCAGCACAAAATTGCTGTTCTGATTGCCCATCTCAATCATTAGATGCTAAGGAAGGAAAAGCACTTCTTTAATGGCACTGCTTTTTTAGATTGCTTCTGGAACTTGTCTTTCTGCAGCATTTGTCCTTGATCAACTAGCTGCTTGATGGAACCATTTTCTCCACTAGTCCCAGTGCAATTGTTCCTTTATCATGAAAAAAGATGATTTCTACGAGCTACTGTGAATTTGCCTTCATTAATCAGTTCCCAAACGATACCTCGAATCTGCTTCAGACCAGATGACATTGTAGCTGCCCTGTCAGCATAAACAAAGTTTTAGGTTTTATCACTTCCTCGATCTGTCCCTCGGAGGAAAGTTTCTATACAGCTCTGCAGTTTCTTTCAGAATAGATCACTACATGGATTATGATGCCTTCCAGAATCACATTCAGATTCGTAGTATCCCTTGGGTCCCGAAGAAATGACACCACATCTGTGTGTCTTCCAACGAGATGCAGGTAGTCTTCAATTAAATTAAATGAAAGAACACCACACTAACCAGTCTATGTGCTGCGTCGGGTCATAGGGGCATTTCTGTTTTCTTCACTGAACAGTCAGTATTGCCAAGAAAATCTGGAATGCGACAAGTTCTCCCCACCAGTGACGGATACGCACGTAATACCAACTCAAAATACGTAAGTATATGCCTAGAAAGGTCATCACTGGCTAACACCATGAGTGACTCCAAACAAGAGCTCTGTATGGAATGAATCAGGATACTGCATTATTTTCCAATTGCTGTGTCCACGATCAAAGTTTGGCATATCCTTATTCTTCTCAAGGCTTAAGTGTGCCTCAGTCCAAAGTCCAAATTTAATAACCTTTTTCACTTTTCTTATCAAGGCTTTAAGCATGCCTCAGTTCAAAGTTAATAACATATTGTGGCTTTAACAAATGCAAATCTTCTCTTATTATGCAACCAGGATGCACAGAGTGTTTGAATGTGTCCTTTTTCCCTTTTATTTATTGCTGAAAAGGGAATGTGCAAGTTAAGCCACAGTCCACTAAAGGTTCTTCAAGCTTTCCACTTGTCGGCTTATGCTTCCTTCTTCCTCGGCATGGATCTCGTCTGCACGTTCTGCGGATCTTACCCAATGTTTGTTTAGCTTCTTCGTGGTGGGGTGTAAGCAGAGGTGCCTCTCTGGTGTAGACCTTTGTGTCGCCCAGGAAGATCCAAGCTCACCTACCCTGCAGTTTGACAGAAGATGTTGTGATGTCCTCAACAATGAAAGGACTGTGAAAGTGGGTCTCGCCCCACTTTTTCCTTGTGTGGTTACGAATCAGGATCTTATCACCTGGGTAAATTCTTGTACATATAAATTCAGGAGTTTGGATTGTTGAAGCATCTCCTTCTGTGTTCTGTACTGATGTACACCCTCATCTCTGCAACTGTCCTGAAATCACAGAAAAACTAGATGTTAAACAGTTCAAGTAATTTTGCAATTCAAGTCCTAACACTTCTGATGTTGGCTGATCATCCCTTCTAACTCGGGATGGGGGAATTAAAGTGATTCTCATTCTCCTGCCAGTCACAATCTCGTGCAGCGTAAGATGGTGGTCAGAACCTGGTTGGTTCCTTAATGCAAACAATGCCAGTGTTAGGCAGTACAACCACCCTTTTTTCAAATTAAGTTTCATCTTAGCTATTGTTTCCTTTAACAGGCATTGAGCTTTTCACAGATACCATTTCCTTGCGGATGATAAGCCGAAGAAAACATATGTTTTATTCTGTGCAGCGAAGTCTGCTCAAAAACGGCATTAACAAAGTGCGGTCCATTACCCTCATTATCTCATTACTTCACACACCCCCCATCTGGGAAACACTTCCCGCACAAAAAAACTCGGTTGCACAGGTAGAGACTGGGTGCATACATGGACCTGCCTCTATCCATCTGGAAAAAGGACATACTACAACTAAAAGGTAGCTGGGTTCATTAAAACTTGTATCATGCTGACATAGTCGATATGCAAGTGCTGAAAAGAAAGGGCCAGTGGGTCTTGGGATGACCCCCCTCACTATGCATAGTGTATGCCCAACTGCTGGCAAATAATACAATTTACCATAAAAAATGCAACATGTTCCATCTGATTCAAACCAATCATCAGCAATGGTTACAGAAAGATGTTCCCTAGTTGTATGTACTGGGTAGTGTAGCTGTTCTAGCGCTATCTTTAGTAGGGCTATAGGCATTACTGGTTTACTAATGCTGTCTTGTCGCCACAATGCTTCAGAGGGGTTTAAAGAACACCCTCTTCGCTTCCATAAGTTATTTTCTTCTTGCGGTGTCTCCCCTTGGAGCTCTACTATCTGTGTTTTAGGCATATGATTATATCACTTATCCACATTTAATAATACAGTCATTCTTTCATTTAAATCAATGGTTTGAACATTTCTATATCTGTATTTGCTACGCGCTTGGCTTCAGCACCTGCTGCTTCATTTCTGCACGAGATAAAATCTGTCTCTTTTGTGTGAGCTGCGCATTTAACAACTGATATGCCCACTGGGAGTTGTAGTGCAATAATGAGCCTATCCAATAAGGCTGCGTGCTGCACTGGTGTGCCGTCTGCTCGGAGCTAGCCCCGCCTTTTTCAGTGTGTTAATTTTGTGTGCACCGTTGATGTCACATAGGCGGAGTCACTGTACACTGTCACTTCCTGGTCTGCGTGATTCTCGACTGCGAGCATCAACGCCAATAATCCTGCAGATTGTGCTGAATAATGTGATGGCAATCGAGTACTCACAAGCACTCAAAATTCTCAATTTGTCAAATGTTTCACTACCGTATCACCTGTATATCTTTGCCTATCATTTTGATCGATTCTTGAAGAACCGTCAATGAAGACGATCTCTCTCCCAGTGAGTGCATTCTACTTTACCCTTGAAGCTCATCACAGAACTCTTCATAGTTTGCGAAATCGTGCATAGGCTCCCCTTCTCTGATTGGCTCAGCTATAAACATAGCTGGATTCACTATTTTACATCTGACTATTTTAATAGCTGGAGTCAATATGATTACCTTATAGGCAGAAGCCATTTGAGTAGGTAAGGTGCCTTTTGGTTTTTCTAAAATTGCGAATAATGCATGTTCAACAAATAACGTCATGGAACATCCCAGCACTATGTGTGTAACTTTCTCTATGGCAAATGCAGCAGCTGCTAAACTTTATTCACATGGAAAGTGATCTCTCATTACTGGGTCCAAAATTCCACTGTAATATGCAAGGGGTTTGTACCCCAACGTAGTTCTCTGTGTAAGTACTGCTGTCATAAATGTACCATCTGTATGTGAGAATAAAAATAATTCCTCTGCATAATTGGGAATCCCTAAAACTGGAGCCCTGCAAATGGCTTTTTTTAGTTTGTCAAACTCTTCTTCCATTGCCTCAGACCACACGATTTTCTCTTGTGTCGCCTGTGCTTTCTTTATGACCTGCAAAAGTGGCCTAGTATATGAACTGTAGTCAAAGACCCATACTCTGACATATTTCCATGATCCCAAAAAACTCTGCATTTGTTTTATCGTGTGGCTTGGCTGTTTTTAGAATGACCTCAGCTCTTTCATGAGTAACTTTCTTTCCCTCATGTGAAATCAATTGGCCTATGTACAACACTTCTTGTTGACAATAGTGTAACTTTTCCTTGTCAACCTTATATAATTTGTCAGCAAGTATACTCATTAGCTGAACAGAATCATGTCTGCACTCTTCCTCTGTGGTGCTGCAAACTACAATGTCATCTACATATTGCAGCACAAAGCTTTCTAAAGCAATATTGCTCAGGTCCATCTGGCAGACTCTGTTCAAGATCAATGGGGACTCACAGTACCCCTGAGGCAGCCTTGTGCTTTTTTATCATACTTGTCTAAAAGTGAACAATGCCAATCTTGTGAGTCTTTGTGCAATGGGATTGAGAAAAATGCATTTTTCAAGTCAATCACCGTGAAATATCGTGCATCAACAGGTATATTACATAGAATCGTGGACAGATTAGGGACTAGAGGGAACTCGGCCTCTACAATCTTGTTTATTGGGCGCAAATCTTGAATTAGTCTCCAAGACCCCCCCTTTGATTTTTTAATAGGATAAACTGACGTATTTCATGGTGACTCTGACATCACTAAAATACCTTGGCCATCATGCCGGAAATCATCTTGAAAATTCCTTCATCTGCCTCTCGAGACATGGGATATTGCAGTGCTCGAGGTAAAATGGCTCCTGGTTTCAATATAATCTTCACTTTACCAACTCCTTTCAGTAAGCCTATGTCATAGGGGCCTATAGTCCACAAGGAGACTGGCACTTTTGCCATATCTTCATCGTTGTCCCGGGAGGATAGCTCAGCGGCAGCGTGCGCGTCTTGGAAGCAAGACGACACGAAGCAACAACAGGTTCGATCCCCGGGTCCGCGCTTAGAAACCTCTGGGTGTTTAAGCGCGTTATAAATACGTAACTAAGACAAAAAAAAAACACAATTACGCAACTAAGAAAAACAAACAATTCCTGTAACAGCGCTTCGATGCCTGCGGGCTGTGTGAGCACTTTATAAATGTAAAATAAATAAATAAATCAAAATATCCTCCAGCAAGCTTCTTTGCTAGCATCATTCTCTGTGGGACCTCTCTTTTAATCACTTTGACCCAATAAGTAATGCACATTTCAAATATAACAAAATCGTCAGATTTGTCATCCCCAAACAAATCTTCATCAGTGACGTCAGTCACTCTGCAGCCTTCCTCAATGGCAATTACTGTGCACCATCATCTACCTTTGTCATCAGTTGCATCAAGAAAAGCCATATTTCCTTGGACTATAGCTGCTTCTATGTCTAGGGGGAACATTTGCCCCTCTTCTTCATCCATAGGTATCTGTGGTCTAAACAGAAACTCATCTGGCATTCTCATGGTTCTGCCTACTAGTCCTGGCAGCCATGTTAACAAAATGCGTATCCCATAATGGAACACTTCCTGTTCAAGCAGTATTGCTCTAGGCACTATTTGCCCTGCGTATGTTCTGATCATTTCGCACACGTTTAAATAATGCATTCCCGGTGTTGAGCATACTATACCATCGTCTTTAAACAAAAGGGTCATATTAATTTTTGTCATTAAATCTTGTCCTAATATGTTTACAGGTGTTTGCCGTGAATAAAATAGTGGCACCTTCATATCACACTCTCTTATAGAGACTGGTAATTCTTCTCTAAAAGGAACATGACTTGTAGCTCCTATAAAGCCCTGAGTATTTATCACATTGCCAGACATTAAAAATGTGCCCTCACGTATAAATGAGCATGTCGCACCCGCGTTCACTAGGAAGTAGTAAGCTTTACCGCCTATAATTACGTGTATCTTTGGCTCCTCACAAGGATTCAGCATAATAGATAGGACTGAACACATCAGGTCTCCCAGTGAGCTGTCCTATTGCGGGTACAGCCTTACTCCATCACTCGTGAACGGATTTCCTCCATCAACTGTGACACTTCCTATTCTACGCAGCATAGGCTGCTCCGTGTTTGTGTTTTGCTGAAGTTGCATAGGAGATTGCTGCAATTGTCCTTGCCGTTGGTTACCTGTTACTTGCTGTGGTTGCAAGCACTCTCTCTGCACTCTCAGTGCTTGCTGCTGCACTGTTTGATCTTGCGCAACTCCATTTCCACTCTGCTGCGAATATGCAGGTGAATTTGGCAATCACTATCTTGAAAACTGAGCAGTCTATACCATCCCTTGGCTTCTACACATACCAGCTGTGTGCCCTGTCATTCCACACGTCCAACACACAAGCAGGTTGTCTTCCAATCTGCCCATTTTGCATGTTTTGATTACCATTTTGAAAACTCTGAAACCCTTGTTGGTTATTCTGAGAACTTCCCTGATTATTCTGCCAATATCCTTGATTACCTTTCCCACCTCTCCCTTGATATGACCTTCCTCTTGGAGCATATCTATTATTTGTCTGATCAAACTGTCTTTGGTTGTTTACTTGCGGCATAGGCACTGCTTGCTGTGGGTTTCAAACCTCCTATGTTAGTTAACATTGCCCCTTCAATGGCATACTTGGATAACTTTTTCTGCACTAACACTGCTTCTTCCCCTTTTTGTGTATCGTCCTTTTTGCGATTCTTATCCTTCAGGAGTCTGCAATAATGTGCGATGGTCAACTGAATTTCTGACCATGTTTTTGCTTCTATCCCCACTAATTTCTTGAGCTGCTGCTGCACCTGCTCTGGCAGCCGTTGGCATAATATATGATAAAATACAGGTATAGACTTCCCCCAAGCCTCACGTCTTTCAAGCACCCATGCGTCTTGAAAACTTTGGATATAAAGCAACGGATCCTCTCCCTCTTTCATGTTTCTTGTCATTATAGCTCCCATATCAGACGTGTCCGGATATAACACTTGATGTGCTTTCCAAATCGCTGCTCTACAGTTATTAAACGGCGCTCCATCATGCGCGGTGTTAACTGTAGTCACACCAGGTAACCTGCTTGTGTCCATACGTTATCAGCTCTCTCACCAAGTATGGCAATTAGAAGACCTTTAATATCTCCTATAGCTAATGTATTCCCTCCTGTCATTTTTTCTAACTGATGTATCCATTTTCCAGCGCCGGAAGTTAAATTCAGGAGTTTACATTTTAACTTTTCCCTGTCCGTTTGCGGCCATGGTATATACTGTGTCCTGGCTCATCCTTTTTCTAACAAGGGGAACTGTGAAGCTCCAAACTTATTCTCATCTCTCATCATTTCTCTATCTACTGCTGGAGAAATATTCCCACATCGCCGTCTACCTGGCAATGACCTTAGCCTGCTTACATAAGGCAGAGACTCCCCCCTCTGACCATGGGGTGGCCCATTATGTTGGTCTGACTATGTCAGTGGCTCTGATGCCTTAGACATAGGTAATTTTAAATCCGACCATCTTACTTCTTTATCCAATGGTGCATGTTCTTCTAGCTCACATATAAAACTTCTAACTTCCCTTGAGTAGGTTTCCCTTTTTTTGTCTGATACTTCTTGTGCCCAGCTCATGCAATTCCTCTCATCATCATCTCTATTTAATGTTAACCTGTCTAAAGATAGCTCCTTCTGTCTCGTACTACAGGAGGCTTCCTCCATGTCATACAACTGAGTATTCTCAAGAAGCTCATATTTTCCCTTCCTTTGTGCTTTATTCTGGGCTTGCTTTTCGTGATATACTTTATTGATCGTTTCCCCAATGCTTTGCAAGTCCAATTCGTCTTCCAGATTTACTTTAGACGTGCCTGGAAATGGCTCAGACTCAGAAAAGAATTCCTCTATGTCTTCCCCTTCTACCCGTGGACTGGGATCTCCCTTTCCAAATGCTCAAGATCGCATGCTCTCTGTCTCCTTTTGTGTTCCATGTCATCATCGATTTCTCTGCACTTTCTCGCCTCTTCTCTTTGTTTACCTTCCTCTTTCTTTTTCATATCCATTCATTTGCCCTTTGCTTTTCCTCATCCCTCCGCCTTTGTATTAATTTCTCTCTTATCCTTTCCTGTTAATCGGCTTGTATTCTTTTCTCCTTTAATCTTTATTTTTCCTCGGCTGTGCTTTCTTTGTTCTTCTGCTCTCTCTTGTTTTTTAGCTTGCTCATCTTGATATAACGGTTCTCTTCTTTGTCTATCTTTTCTTCTCGCTCCTTTGTCTCTCAATCATTCCTCCCTTTCCTTGTCTTTTCTATCTTGTTCGTTTTGATCTCCCCTTTTTCTTACATCTTCGATGCCTTTATCATAGAGTTTAAGTAAAATCAGACCTCCCAACCGTTTGTTCTGTATGAGCGCTATCTCATCAGTTTTATTCTTATCTTCCTTCATCTCTTTATTTCTCTCCTCATGTCTAGCGATGTGCTTGCTTGATCACTTCTCTCCTTATCGTGTCTCCCCTTGTCTCTCAGGACTTTAGAGGTGATATCTTTCTCTGTGTCTTTCTCTGGGCCCTCATCACTACTTTGCGTAGGTGACTCGTATGATGTATTGCTATATCCCATCACTGCTTTAAGTTCTTTTAATGGGTATAACCCTTTGTCGTTGTTAGTCTTGTCTTCTATTGCAGACGGGGTGGGTGGAGCAGAAGGCTCTTCACCCCCCTCTTTGCATATATTGAGTATCCAATCTAAAGGCGGCTCCTCCTCCTTCTCGTGTTCATACATTTTCCAAAGCTCTAGACTCGCTAGGCGCTTTTCTAACTTTTTTCCTGTGTACGCAGCATGCAAACATGTCTTCATTTGCTGTAGAACTGTTCTCGATAATGACCCACCCTGGAGCCACGGCATAATCATTTTGTCTGCGGCCCCTTTAACCCATTCTGCACTGTACTGTTTAAGTTTAAGCGCATGCTTTGGTAGCTGATGCAAAGATGATCTAATGGCGTAACTTCTTCCATTTCTAACTTTTACTTCTTTTTTTTATTACGCTTATGCTCTAGTTACAGTTTTCAATTTTTCGTTTCAATCAACATACACTCACGAGCGGGCACCAATCGTTGCAAGCTCCAATCCCATTACAATACATTTTTTTTTACTTTAATCTTGCTAAAAAACAACCATCAAAGTTTAATCTTAAAATAATCACTTTTCAGGTCTTTATTTTCATGTTTATTTATCACTTAAAACATTTATTTTTTCAGCTCTAACATCATCACACTTTCCAACCACATAAAACAAAACAGACAGATTTGACCGGCTACATATACGTGCACATCACGATCCTTTCATTAGGACTCGTCTTACCCTTTTCCGACTGGAACTTAAGCCAATTACCCTAAGAAAGTCTTTAAAGTTATCTTGTCTCCTATATGTCCCTCATAAAAAAGGGGGCTCTGAATTAAGGCTTCTGCTAGCATTCTTTAAAATCTAGGAACAGGGCGTATCCTTATAGCATGGCTACACCTCACAACTATTTTCCTTATATATTACTTGGCAACACTCAAGTCAATATCTTTTACGTTCTTACTCTTGCATTATATTTTATCCCGCCTCCCTCCGTTACTCTCCGTTATTTAGTACGCATACATCCCTTTTGCCACTCTCTTTGGTCTTATTCACTCACCGCTGAGATGTTTTCATCTTCGGACCCTCGGGATCACCGCCTTCGTTACCGCCTCTTCGAGCTGCTTTCCAACCCGTTTCACGTATTTATGGGAGGGGTTCCTATATTAAAATAGGGGTCCCGTCACACCCGTCTTGCAAGATTTGGGCCCTATTCTAGCCATGATATACAGGGAGCTTCACATCCTGTCAGCTGAATGGCAAAGGTCATGCGATATTGCCGAAGCTTGGCAAAAAGTTTGCCTGTTTTAATCTAAGTAAGTAAAACACAGAGTACAACAACCATCAGCAATCGCTCGATACTCAACTGTCAATCATTTCATTAAAAAAGCTGGGTTCTTAAACCCTACATTGGTCAGTGTTGACGTGCTGACCTGCATCATTACCAACGTCATCCTACGTGGCAAACTTCTAAAACCTATTGGGAAGCGGGATTGGCTCTAAGTATACTACTAAGTATAGGTGTAATATCTGTATGGAGTAACAGAGAGAAACAATTGGATAGTCAACAACAGGTGGGCCAACTAAGCCTTCCCTTCAAAATGGCCACTATGAACGTCACTAAATGTACAACGTCCCATTGGCTACATAAAATATAGGACCTCAACTACGTGGTCCTCTACAATTGGTTAGCTCCTAACCCCGTCAAAAACTTTCCACCTACGTGAGCAGCATGCAGACTGAACAACCAGGTGTGGGTGAGCTTGTCTTGATACCAGCTTCCCACCAATTAAAAGTACACTCCTTCAACACCTCAATGTTTCAGTGTCAATTAGTGTTTGAGGTTGGCCTTGAGTCTGTACTGTTCTCTGGGATTTTTTAAGGAGTATGGGTACTGTCTGGCTTCCGTGCATAGGTGTGATCTCCTCATGCGTCCAACTTTCTGCCATCACGTGACTGGACACCACGATTTGAACCTTTTCATTTATTTGATTTTATTCTTCAATAGTCCTCTGACGTCTTTTATTTTCACTTGACCTTCTTGAACAGGAGCTTCTGTTCTCTCACATTAATTGTATCTAATATCAGCAAATGTTTAGTTCTGATAAGACTTTGGCACTTTGGCTCATCCAACTCCTTAACTGAAATATATTCTATTATTTATTTATTTATTTGCATTTGTATAGCGCACTTGCAGCCCAGGGGCATTGAGGCGCTGTTACAAATAAATGTTGGATTCTTGATTCAGCGGTGACCATAGGTCTTTTGGTTACACAGATACAGGCATAGTTACAAGTGATGCATGATATGCAATGTACAGTTACAGAGTGCAGTCAGGTACATTTCATACAATGAGCTTGGTTTTAATGGCTTTGCGGAAGGCTTGGTGGGACTCAATCATTCTTACGTGAGGTGGCAGTGCGTTCCAGTGAGTGGCGGCCCGGGTGGGAAAACTGGCGCCACCTGCGCGCACCTTGCGCGCTTTGGGCGTGACAATCATGTTGGAGTAGCACATTCTTAATGGTCTGGTGGCAGTATGCTTGGTGTATTCTGTTTAATTCAATTGCTTTTGTAACTGCAACACTGATTTGAGGCCTTCCTCGTTTCTCAAGACTGCTATATATGTAGTGGAACCTTCATTCTTTATTCAATCCATCTGTATCTATGAGATATATGTTGGCGCTTGCCGTAATCTATTTAATATACACATTTGGCTAGCTTCATGATTGCTTTCCTGCTTGCATTCAATGCTTCTGTAGTACACGTTTAAACTAACTAAGTATCATACTTATGGCATAAGTCTTTTTATCTTGATCTCAATATGTCACTTATCCTTAGTACTTCTTCATTTTTTTGTTATCTTCTATATATGGAGTCGATTCAGTTTCATATGACGTCACCATTCATCCTGGTCATTCAGTTTCTTTGTTTCATCAGGAATCAATTTCAAATGGCCATCATATTGTCTTGGATGTAGGTATGGTTTTCTTAATGGATACTTCACTTCCCATATACTATTAGGTATAGGTATTCTTATGGGTACTGCACATTGCTCTTCTTCTTGCCTTCTGATTGGTGTAGTATATGTCACATACTTTGCTTCATACTTCTAAGGTAATATAGGCAGGGTAGGTGGAGTAGGGGTACTTGGTTCCTCCTCTACAAAGGTCTCTTAAAGAGGCTCTTGTGACTCAGAAAGGTGGGTGAGGCAATAAAGAATAAGTTTTCACTATTCGAGGAGGGTCTCCCCAAAAGGGCAGAACAGGATCCCAGAGTTGAGAGGAGCTTGGTAGCAGAGGCTACCTCACTAAAGAGAGTGGCCCACAGGGACACTTGTGCGCAAAAATGGATGGATGCGCCAGGGGCCACCGGTAAGGGTTGCAAGTACTCACAGATCGTTTGGGCACTCCAGACCAAACTTCGGGCTTTGGGCAGTCAAGTCCACTCCGGTCGTAGGTTCAAATCCTGCAGGTGCGCAGCTCTGCAGCTTCAGGGACTGTGTTGCAGGAATGATTCTGTGCAGGACAGTGTTGATTTCTCTGCTCATGTTGAAGGGATCAAGCCAGTTCCACTACAGCGAGTATAAGGGCACAGGGGTGCACAGCAGCAAAGCACCAATGAAGTTGGTCACCACAGAAGGGTGACACGGTGACCGTGTATGCTCAGGTTCACGCGTACTCTCCTAATTCCAGACCTAGGAATGCTAGGTGTACGAAACTCGGCGAGAGAGTGCCTTATACACACAGCTTACAGTCTCCAAAGGCTAAAGTCGGAACTCAAGACGGCGGCAGTTCCAGGGCAAAGGTACCATACAAGCTGGTTAGTTCACTTGGCAGTCCAGGAGCACTTCTGAAAGGTCTTGCTTACAAGTTAAGTTGGAGGTGCCGAGAATAGATGGTCCCACTATTCCAATGGGTCAAAGAGCCCTTGCAGGCCTTCTAGGTTCGATCAGAAACAGGGGGTCCAATGGGACAACAGCGGGCTCCGGGTGGCAAACCTTCCAGCGGGTCACCATTGGTTTCATGGATCTCTTCATTGATGGAGCCTACTTGGCTCCTTTACTAATTTCAGAGGGAACTCAGAAGATTGACCTGTAATGGGTGTAAGATGCCTTCTCTTATCCAAAATCTCCTTCGAGAGAAATCAATGAGAGATCCGCTCACATACAGCCGTCCCAGAAGTGGACCAGTCATGGACCATGGTGGTCCAAGTCATCCCAGCTCAGCAAACATCCTGGCACTCAGGATGTGCATTGGAACTAGACAGCATAAGCCCACATACGGGAGGCACACACACAAGGCATGCAGAAGCCCGCAAAAGCTTTGGTTTGCACGGGGTCTGTATGACCAAATAAGGAATTTTCCGTGTCTGCTCGAACTGGGGAAAGCAAAGGGACAAGATGGCCGAAGGACAGAACAAAGGACCTCGTGGCAGGGCCATTTTAGGCACTGGGCACTGTCCTGGGCCAAATGTGGTAAACGCGGTATGGACCATTCAAAGGAGTTGAAAATAAATAAAAAGTAACAGCTGTCACCAGCTCTGTCCAAGGCACACTTGTATATTCACAAAAAATCTGTTGAAGGTGTCTAGGGGCTTAAAAATGAAAAAGGGACCCCAGCGCACTGTACTCTAAGGTACTTTGTGCACTGATAAAATGTTACTAACAAATAGCAACATAGTGAAAGACTAAGGGAAATAAAATCTCCCAGTACTGGCATGTCTTAAGGGCATGTCCATTTCCCCATAACAAAATGAACAAAAGCCCAGTGGAGTACAGCAGAAGGCAGGGATCCACTGGCAAAAGTCAGGCTAGGATGGTCAGACAAAAGGGTGTTCACAACTGGAGGGAAAATTACCCACAAATAGAAATCGTTCCTAACATGCGGGGTGGCCGCTACTTTGTCAAAGATCGGTGCTGTGGTGCTGGTGCCGGCGTCTGTACTAGTGGTGGTTGCTGCCCCTATCTGCTTCTTTGCTCTTGGTGACACTGGGTCCTTCCCTTCCTTCTCTTGCTCACTGTCAGTGATACAGACACTGCTTACAGGTCCCTTGAATGGTGAAGGAAGGTCAAGACCTGTGAAGGATGTCTCCCACTCATCATCTTCCAAAACAATGATGGTGGCTTCCTCAGTGTCCGATTCCGTGTCCTCTGCTGCTGTGGTGGTGGCAGCTACTGGTCCAGTGGTTGTGGTGGTGATGTCTGCTGGTATGGTGGTGGTTTCCGTTTTCTGCTTTTGTACTGGTTGTAGCTGCTGTGTGTCCTCCTTAGGCCCCTTTACAGGCAACAAAGTTCGACGACTGTGAAGTAGGAGGTGGGAGGAGTGGTGCCCAGGTATGTCTCCTCCTCCTCTGATTCATCATGCTAGTGGATGGCAGTAGCTGCCCCCACCTCCCCAGAGTCTGATTCCATGGTGGTGGTCGGCTGGAATGCAGGCAGTGGTTCTGGACTGCCAAACATGCTCTCATTGAAGCCCACCTCAGACAGTAGTCAGCCATGGCTGTCATCAGCTGGAAACAGGTCCTTCTCCTCCTGTGGTGGTGGTGTGCTGCTGCCGCTGTTGGCTGCCTATAGTGCAGAATCGCCTTCTGTTGTCATCATGAGATGGTACCCACTGATGCTTCTCCTCCTACTGCTGGTGGTGCTCCTGCTGATGGTGGTAGTCCTGCTGTAAGAAGGTTCTGCAGCTGCAAGAAGAAGAAGGTGGTGCTGCTGCTGTTGCTGGTGGTGGTCCTGCTGATGCTGCTGCTGATGCTGCTGCTAGTACTCTAGTCCTCTCCCAAACATAAGAGGTGTGGTGGAGACTTGGATGGATGTAAGGCTGCATATATATAGGCAGGGCCACAAAGTAGCTAATTGCAGGACTCCATTTCGCACGTGTACCAGTTTTCACGCAAGCGCAAAATATATATGTCATATTCTCATTGAGTGCCACTGCAAAACAAAGCAAGAAGCGTTTAGGCAAAGTGCTTGCGCCGGCCAGGGTCATGTTAATGTGCAAGCGCATGAATCCAAATTCCGGAGTTCGTCATTCGGAGTGACGCACAATGCCTGGATGACCGGCCTGGCCCGAAACCGAAATGAACAGGTGTGCGTCAGCGAAAGTGACGTGTGTGGAAAAAAATGAATTTGTTTCATGGCACGGCATACAGGTGGGGAAATTTCGGGTGAATCTATGGGAGTCGGACAAAGTGGATCAAAATCTTACAGATTTCTCTTTCGCGGCTGGTGGCGCAAAATCTCCAATATTGCACACCTCTACTCAGGTCTGAATGTCGAAGACAGCACAGTTTTGCCTTTGTTGTGAGAGTGGTGAGTGAGTTGAAGAGCATTCAGGCTGAAAGAAGTTGGGTTTGTCGTTTGAGCAGATTTTGTCAGAAGACAGGGTCTCAGTATTCCTCCATTCAATTTTGGATTGTTTCATGCATTCAGTTTCCAATTCAGCAATGTCTGTTCTCACAGGCAAGAATGAATTTTTTGAAACTGATACAAGGTAGATTTGTGTGTCATTAACACATGATTAAAAGGTCATGTGTGCTTCCAGATCAGGTCAATAAATGATTTGAAATCAATGTTAAACAATGTACTGGATAAGTAGTGCTCTGTGGAGTCCCAAAAGTTACTGGTCGGGATAAGAAGAGGAAGTTGGGTTTCAGGTGGCCAATCCCAAAGGTGGCTGGTGGAGATCGGAAGAGAACTTTTGTTTTTCCTCAAAATACCTTGACCAGGTTCAGGATACTTCAGCTCCCTGCTCAAGTGTTTCTGAGATTCATCCGTGGTACACTGGGCGCAAGCCCACCAATAGAGTTCCTAGAGCAAATCTTGCTAGAGACAACCAAGGGGAAATTTGAATGTCCCATTTTTCACTACTGAATATTGTATTGCAATTTGCATTGCTCTATACTACTCCGAAAGGACAGGTTATGAATATGACTGACACGTGAATGATTCTTTCACCATGACAGGGATGATGTCATACCTGTCAGAGAGCAATGGATGCAGCTTACAAAATTTGTAGAGGACAGTCAAATTGAAAGGGGAACTATATGCTATTTTGTTGTAGAAATATTTTTAACTGTGCCAAATCACTACCAACGCACCAAGACCTGTCAGGAAGTTGGCGTCTTGTGCCCCCAATGGTGCATCTCGCCCGTACCCTGTGGTGGTGGTGGGAGCAAGCACATAAAATAAACAGATGATGGGCAAGACGTTGTTATCTAAACTATGCTTAGTCAAACGTATCCCTAACATGTTGTGCCAGCTCAGAGATGTTTTGGCTCAAAACGCATGCACCTAATACCCTCCAGATGAACTCCGAGTTCATAGCGATGATGGGAATGCGAGAAGAACACGGTTTCAAAGCCTCTTTATGCTTCCATGAAAATGAGCTCTTGCAACTATGAACGCAAGGTTTGGTGACACTGTATGCATGAGCCCTCTCTGCTTTGTATCCACTGATCAGACACACTAGGCGGCAGAGCTTTCGGGGCGGCTGGCGGAGTCACCAATTCTGTTATTAAAAGTATCTAGCCAGACTCCTTTATAAGCTTTGAGGTTTTCGACACGCGTTCCGTCTTCTCTTCTGTGTGACGCAGGGTGCCGTTCCAGAATTTCATTTGGAGGAGTGAAATCTTAATCAAGGCTTTGCTTCCTTCGCAACCGAAAATCTCCAAAATGTGACTTTTGACTTACTGCACAAAAACCCAGACTTGTTTAGAGTGGAAAAGGTGGCTTTAATGTGACAGGTCAAAGCTTACAAATAAACGTTTACCTGGCTACCTGGCCTTACAAACTAACAAACTGTTTTAAACAACCAATTAATAATTAACACTTTCATTTCCCCATCAATTGAATAATTAAATAAATAAATACATCCGCTTTCTCCCTAACCATCCCTTGGTCCCTACCGTCTCCTTACCAATTCTCAAGGCATCCCATTTTCTCCCCGGGGCCATGCCCCTTCAGGTTCAAAACCTGTTCCCCCGGGGTAGCCGTTTGTGCAAACAGCACCCCCCCATCCTTTCCCGCGCAATTCCCCCATTGTGCTTCCCTCCCCCTCATCTAAAGGGGCCAAGCCCCCGGCAACCAAACAACTTCCCAGACCCATAAAAAACTCCCCTCTACACCAATGTCCTCTTATCTATGACCTGCAGCCAGTCTGACCTGCCACATCAGCAACAGATATTATACATCACAACTTTCAAAACTAATGCCCCAACCTGTCACACAAAACTACCGAAACAATACAAACATTGAGCCTATGCTCAAACTCCCAGGAAAAATATAAAATAATAAATAAACCCCACAGAAACCACCTTAAAAGAGGCCACCCTCCCCCCCAGAAATTAAAACCAGGAACCTACAATAACCCAAAAACAAAAAAAAAAAGGGGGTGGGCAGATGGGCCAATCTTAAGTCCCCTACCGTCGCCTGCTTCCCGAACCTTCCCTGGCCCTTAAATACCCCTATGGAGATGCTCTGTGTGCAGGCCACCTCGCTGGCCTGTGCAGCGTCAAAATAACATTCCCCCCGGGGCCCCTCTTTTGACTTACTGCACAAAAACCCAGACTTGTTTAGAGTGGAAAAGGTCGCTTTAATGTGACAGGTCAAAGCTTACAAATAAACGCTTACCTGGCTCCCTGGCTTTACAAACTAACAAACTGTTTTAAACAACCAATGAATAATTAAAACTTTCATTTCCCCAACAATTGAATAATTAAATAAATAAATAAATCCACTTTCTCCCTAATCATCCCTTGGTCCCTACTGTCTCTTTACCAATTCTCAAGGCGTCCCATTTTCTCACCGGGGCCATGCCCCTTCAGGTTCAATAGCTGTTCCCCCGGGGTAGCCCATTTGTGCAAACAGCACCACCCCCATCCTTTCCCGCACAATTCCCCCATTGTGCTTACCTCCCCCCACATCTCAAGGGGCCATGCCCCCGGCACCAGAAAAACCCTCCACCGAGGTGTTCTTTCTGCCCCACCCCAACCAGTTCTCCTTACTTCCAACTCCTTAGCATATCTCCCACCAACGAGCTCAAGTCTGCCAGATAATGACTATTCCCGAAAACTGACAAGTGGACACCATCCTCTCTAAATATCATAAACCCTTCTTAAACTATTTCCTTGTGGTCCAAAAACCTGTACCGCCACCGAGGCACAAAATTTTACCATCTCTCTGTGTATACCTTTCCTTGCCCGCTCTATCGCTCCCTCACTTCTCGCTCCTCTCCAAACTCTCTGCGGCAACAACTTAGTCCAAACTACCGATGCTTGAGGCCACATTTCACGGACCCATACAAATCCCTTTTCATTTTCCTCAGAAGAGCTACACCTGTATCTCTTACCAGGTAATTTTCCCCCGCTTGAATAATCACCCCATCTGGAGACCCGTAGCGTTCCCTCAACCCCGCCAGTGTAGGAAGTAACTGATCCGAGCAAAGCCCCCCTAAACCAGACCATTTTACCAAAACATTTTTTAAGCTGCAACCCAATTGTCTGCCAAAAACTCTTTTCTCAGCTTCTTTCCCCGCCCACTTAACAATGGAATGCCCCATGATCCGAATATCCCATCCTATTACCTTCAGATGCTGCCCCCATCCTAAATGAATGAGTTCCAAAATCCCCTGCCTTTTCCCCCACTGCTACCAGAGCTTTCCGTAGTACTCCCAGAACTTGTTGCGCTGATAGTGGCTCCCCCTTCTCATGCTGGAAAACCAAACCTGTCCTACCCACACAATGCTCCTTCCAAACCAAACCTGACCGAACCGGGCATAACTCCTTACTCCCTCGACCCAGCAAAACCCAAGAGCCCTTTCCTTTTTGTTCTGTTTTAGACCTCTTAATTCTGATGTCCAAACCTAACTCAGTAAACTGAACATCTTCCCATTGTAGTCCATCTAACCCTCTCATCCCCCCCGCCAACTCAGAAACCCTAAAGGCCCCAGAAAATAGCCAAGTAAAGCAAGTAGCGAAGAATTCTTCTTCCCAGGCCGACCAGCAAATCCCCCCCACCGCCTGACATAACCTGGTTAGCAATTCGGCCGATATCGGTCTCCTCTTATCTTTTTCCCTCTTACTTTCCCTTGCCCATCCTTCCAACATCCTCCTTGACATTTCTCCACCGCTCGGCTGAAAACTCCAAAACCACTTCCCATAGAAAGCAATCCCTGCCAGTTTCCCTGCTATAGTGGCTCTAGACCAGCCCCTATCCATGCACCTCAAAAGGAAATTAGTGATATCGTCCCTTTTCCGTTCTTCCGCATCCCCCCAACCTTTCCTTTTATGAGCTCCCCTCCTATAAAATCCTCCCAAGCTCTCCTGTAAGCCTCTCTAGATGCAGGAGCCAGCAAACCCTCCACCAATGAAAGCGCTCTCAGCTTCCTATTTTCCACAGCTCCTCCAGAATCCTCTTCCCATCCTGATCCACCTCCGTAGCCAATCCACGGAATCTCTGCCATTGAAAATGAGATAACGCATCAGCGATGCCATTATCCATGCCTGGCACATGTGTTGCCTTGAAAACCACATTCCATTCCATGCAAAGCAAAACAAACTCTCTCATCAACCTCGCCAACCTCAGATCCCTTGCTGACTGCCGATTCACTACATGAACCACAAATTCATTGTCAATGTTGATATTCACTTTCTTGTTTTGCAACTCCTTCCCCCACAATTCCAATATAACCAACAAAGGAAAGAATTCCAGGAATGCTCCTTCCCTCTCTCAACCAAAATGATGGCCACTTCTCCGCGCACCACTTTCCTCCCCAAAAAACTCCAAAACCTCCTGCACCTGCTGCATCCGAAAAAACTCTGAACTTCCCATGAAGTGAACTTCCCATGACACCGGATCTCCCTGTAACCACATGGACACTCTGTTGAAACTCTCCAAAAAACACATCCATATTCTACAATCTTCCCGCACTGCACCTGTTACTCTTATCGATGATGTGGGTGCTTTACTCCTGCCATAGACCGCGCCATGTTTCTGCAAAAAGTCTGCCCTGGGGCTACCACCATGCATGCAAAATTCAAATGCCCCACCAAACCCTGCATTTCCACTAGCATCAGTTTCCTGGCCCCCACCTCTTTCTCCAGCAATCCTACCAATTTGCTCACCTTGTTGTGCGGCAAGCGTGAGGTCATCTCAACTGAGTCCAGTTCAATCCCTAGAAATGTCAACACCACTGCCGGCCCTTCTGTTTTGTCTTCTGCTAGAGGCACACCCAGATCCCCCATCAAGGCTTGGAACAACTTTAGCATCTCTGCGCACTCTCTTTCTCCTTCCGTCCCGCTAATAAACAGAAAATCATCTAGGCAATGCAGCACACTTTGACAACCGGAACTGTATGAAAAACCCATTGTAAGAAGGAAATGAAACGCTCAAACAAGGCACAGGAAATTGCACACCCCATTGGCAAAGCTTTGTCGATGTATATCCTGTCCTCAAATTGCAAACCCAACAGCCAAAAATCCTCCGGGTGCACCGGCAACAACCTGAAAGCCGCCTTAATGTCGCATTTGGCCATAAAGGCACCACACCCTGCTTTCCTCACCAAATCCACTGCCTGGTCTACACTTGCATATACCACCCCCCATTCCTCAGGAGCAATGAAATCTTTAACAGACATGCCCTCGGGCCATGACAAATGGTGTATCAATCAGAATTCCCCCGGGGCTTTCTTAGGCACAACACCCAGCGGAGATACCACTAAGTCTCCCGGCAGATCATCAAATGGCCCTACTATCCTCCCTGCTGCTATTTATTTGCGCAATTTCTGTTTTACCACCTCCACATTTTCTTTGGCTGACTTCAAATTTTCCACCCACCGGCGCACCCTTGGTCCCTGATAACCGAGCCTGAAACCATGACAAAAACCCTCACTCAAAATCCTAGCCCCTTCCCTGTCCGGATAAAACTCCAACCACTTCTCCAGCACATCCAACTTAACTGGCGTAAAAGCCTTTACCCACAACCCCTCTGCCAGCTCCTCTCCCCCTCGCCCTGTCTCCTTGCTGGAAACACTGAGTGAGAGAGTGTTTCCCTGCACATTTGCTACATTCATGTCTGAACCTGCAGAAATTCCTTGTGCAGCCATCCTTGTTAAATGCCCAACACGCTGCTGAGGACTGCCCTCTGACTCCTCACCCCCTCCTGGGCGGGGAGACCAAGAAAGGCCCGGAAAGGCACAGGCAGCCCGCTTGCTGTGTGCAACATCGAGGCAGGCCTCGTTGGCGCCATCCATTGCAGCCATAAATCCATGTCTATCTCCCCCCAAACAGCCTGACTGTCCTCAGCCATTCTTGCTCTGAATTCCTCATCATAACGTACCCACGGAAAGTCCCCAAAACTTGTAAATGCCTTCCTGATCACATCCATATATTTTAGCAGAGCCACACACCGCTCTGGAAATTTTTCACAATATACACAGTCATAAATAATAAACGCTGACGTCCAGTTCTCAATTGTCACTGGTACTCTTAGGCGCGAGGCCAACTCTTTCTCCCCTTCCTTAGAACCCTCCATTGCTCTCACTTCCCTATGGAGAAGTTTAAACACATCCACAAATTCACCTGCCTGAATCTTATATTTAATTGCTGACATCAAGTGTGCCCCCAAAGGTTTTGTGATGCCCATATAAGGTAGCTTTTTCTCCTTTCCCTTCACTTCAGCTTCTTTCTCTTTTGAAACCTGTACCTCGAGTGCCAACGATTCAACCACTTTGTCCGTTTGTACCTCCACAGAGCAATTTCCCTTTACACCCTCCAAGGCTCGAATAGCCTGTACAACAATCTCTGAGGTATAAGGGCTGAGGAGACGCTGTTTGGCTGTGGCGAGTGACAGTAGTATCCAGCAGAGAAACCAGCAGAGGAGAGAGAGATCCCAGGAGCAGCTAAACAGTGTCCTGAGAGGTGCGTGTGCCTGTGCCTTTTAGACTTTTACCCAGTCATCAGTCACCTGACTGGGTCTCAAGGCATAAAAGGCCGCCTCCCCCGCCCTTGTGGCGTTAAGCCCTGAGGTATAAGGGCTGAGGAGACGCTGTTTGGCTGTGGCGAGTGACAGTAGTATCCAGCAGAGAAACCAGCAGAGGAGAGAGAGATCCCAGGAGCAGCTAAACAGTGTCCTGAGAGGTGAGTGTGCCTGTGCCTTTTAGACTTTTACCCAGTCATCAGTCACCTGACTAGGTCTCAAGGCATAAAAGGCCGCCTCCCCCGCCCTTGTGGCGTTAAGCCCTGAGGTATAAGGGCTGAGGAGACGCTGTTTGGCTGATGGCGAGTTAGGCGATGGATCCATCAATTCTGGTTGCCTCAACAACACTAAGGACTCGAGCTCAACTCAAGCGCGTGGCCCCGCTTGAACCTCCAGAGCCCCTGGCGAAAAAATGCCGTCAGAAGCAGGTGAGCCAATATTTTTCATGTAACTCCCCCACAGACAATTTTGGTCACGTGAGAGAATCCATTCCCCATTCACATGACAATGACAATGTGTTCATTGGCCCAGCCGAAGTAAAGTCATATTCGAAGTCCCCTGGATCCAACTTCCACTTAAACCCTGACGTTACGTTGGATATCTTGCAGGTTACACATCATACACCCAAATTGGCTCAGAAAAGATCTAAGACTCGCCGTATGTCGAGCCACGAACTACTACCGATGTGTGATTCGCTTGAAAAATGCAACCACGCCACGGTGGACTTACCGGTGGGATCGGATCCCTCCCTTGTAGGCTGCGATGAGGCGAGCGAGTCCCCCCGGGAGTCGCGGAGTCCAATGGTGGAGCTGATGCGAGGCGCCCCCTCCCTGGATGCGCGCTCGCGGGCGCCGGCGGTTGCTTCCGGCGAGTTTGCCGTGGATGGGGGGCGGTGCTGTTCGGTGGCTCCGGAGGAGGAAGCGGAGGATGTCGGGGGCCTGACTCCCTAGCGGAGGCTGTGGATTCTGCACAGCGACTTGTTGATCTAGCGGAGGCGAGTCCCGGCAGTCGGGTCGTTGCGGAGCCTGGTAAGTGTTCGAACTGCTTCAATGAAGGCGAAGGACTTTCTGTCGCGGAGGCACATCGTGGTAATGACGTGTTGGTGCTGAATCATGAAGGCATACTGCCCATAAAGTATAATCAACTACAATTGAACACACCAACACTCTCGCTAATACGCCCACCCGCAATCAATCCAACTGATGTTGGATTGACTGATGTTCAAGCTTTGACTGATGACGTCCTATCAGGTGACAAACTATGGGTCGGCGAATCGGTGTCTGCCACCTCAGACAGGAGAAACTCGCTGGAGGTGGTATCCACAGTGTTAAAGAACCTGATATTAATGAACAAATCGTACTCAAATAAACATTCTGTCACATCCACTCCTAAGTTTGTTGCAATGTCGGAGACTCCCCAGAAAAGGTGTCGTCCGAACATCACGTCTTTAAATAGTCGTAGTTGGGAGTATGGCAAGAGTATGAATCACAAAGTCCTTGACCCTGTAACCCCAGATGAGTCAGTCTCGCCTATGCAAAATATAATGGCAGACTCACAAAAAAGACTCCCGATGCATGGTGGATTAAATCCTAATCCCAGACAGAATTCCCAGCAACAAATCACAAACGAGTCAAATAATGAAGGTTCTGTGAATGATTCGACCACAAAAGACTCCTCATTTATTGAACGCCCGTTTCCGAAAATTAGACGGGAAAGGAATCGCCATGGACACGTAAAACGTAACATACAAGGAAAAGGCAGGGAGAATCAGCCAGCCCCATGCGTGCATGTACCAGCAAATGAGCTTTTAATTGCCCTAACTTCGGCAATGGCAATTTCCTTAACACCTTTTACAAAGTTATATGAATCACTAAATGAAAATATAAAAGATATTTCGACCCTAACAGCCATGCTGAACTCAAAAGTGATGCACTTGGAGTCATTACAGTCCGCCCAAAAATCTAAATATGAGGAACAAAATCACACCATATTAGTGGGACTAAAGTCCTTAAATGAAGTCAAACTAAATGACAAAATCGATAAAAAACTCTTTGCAGAAGTTGCAAGGGAAGCCTTGTCTCTCTTTCGAAAACCGGAAAGTGAACAAACCTGGGAAGTGCAAATTCCGGGAAGTGATATAACACAATCAACAAAGTCAAAGGAAGGCTCCCGTGAAAAGGATACATTCAATTGTGACAAGTTATCCAAAAAGCCGACTTCTAAAAGGCAAGAATCCGAAAGCCAAGCAGAAGGATCTGGAGAAAAAGAGAAAACAGCCTTGCCCCCTGCGCGTGATGTAGGTTGTTTCCTAGTGGAACCGTTGGCTGCGCCCCTAGCCAACTGCATTACATCGACAAGAGATAAGCCGGATGATGCTAATACCCTAGATATGTCCTTTAACACTGCTTTTCTACAATCTAAAAATATTACGAATCCAGCGTTACTGGACGCCCAACAAGCTTCCAGTTCCATGCAGCCCGCGTCTGAGGTGTCACAAGCCAGTGACCCATGTATTCAACCTCCGTCCGTTGTGATGCTGGGCGTGCTCTTTCCAATTTTTGGGAGTCAGGATGCAGAAACGTACTTGAAATCCTATGTGACCACAAAAAAACACAAGCTTGTTTGGAGAAAAAACAGAAGAATTTGCCGGCACGGAAAAAAGGGCAACAAAAGGGTGCTCGCAAATTCCTACGTAACCTAAACATGTTCCAACTGGTGGATAAGGCTATTACCTCAAGCTTGAAATTAGCCGATACGATTAATGAGAAGGTACCCGTACGCTCAATCGAAACGGTAAAGGAACCTGGTACTATTGAAAGCTTATCATGCCAAGAGGACCACTCAATTCAGATTGAGTTATTGGATCTTTCCACATATGAGGAGACTGATCCAACAAGTGACTCCGGTCTAAGTGAGCCGCCAGGCATTGAAGTTCCACAGAAAGGAAGTATCACTGGTTTAACGATTGCTCCAAAATGTGACGTTCCTCATCGACAGAATGATATTCAAATACCGCACAAAAGTTGCGCTGTCCCTGGGAGCAATAACCCGCTGTCGTGTCCATTTGACCTCTCCAAACTGAGGCAATGTGAGATTATTCCTAGCATAACTGGAGACGGGGTAAGGGCCAGTGTACCCAGGAGTCCGGTCTTTAAAACACTTCAAGAGAGACGGGAAGGTCAGCGTATGAATAAACCGCAGAATACGTTCGTGCCCAGCAAAATCAACCGCATTGGCATGAATGGAGCCAACCAAATGGAAAGAAGCGGTGTCTCCCTCCCTACTTTCGCCACTGAATTCCGATGTCCTCAACTGGAAATGTCCTTCGATCACCTTCCATTGCCAAAAAAAAGCGATTCTATGGCTGAACAAAGGCAAGAACAAATGGGTGAGAAAGAATCATCAATTCTAGTCAAACTAACGTTGGAAAGTCTATTTAGAGGAGATAACTTAATTTTGAATAGATCTAACGTATTAAAATTATTACATCACATTCCCCGTCTTCGGTCGCTTGATTCAAAGGACATACAAACGGTAGAATTTCCAGATGAGATCCGTACAGACCTAGTGATCCTTCATTTAAATTCCCACATAATAGCGAATGAAATTTTGGAGGCTGAAGAAGACCTGCTATCGATGGGTTTTGATTCATATAAAGTGGAGGACGTCGAAAGCAGTGCAAATGAACAGAGACTGAAAGGCCCCCGAGATGCACGGGCCCCTCAGACAGATACACAACGGCCCAGTCCAATAGTACGAAATGCAAAGGTATCTAATTACTCTCAACGACTGCCGCAGAAGCAAAACGAAAAACTGCAGCCGCAGAGGCAAAATGAAAAACTCCGAAATGTTTGTCACAAGGAAGTCATAAACCTGAACGACGAGCTCCTCGAGGAGTGTGAGCCAAAGAGAATGACCCCGATGGAGAAAATCAAAATAACAATAGCAAACAGAACTCCAGTACCTGGGGTAATGGCCCTGAATACAAATAACCAGGTAGAAAATGAGGCCCCGCAGGAATGGTCCTGGTTAGCTTCAGCCCTGCATATTAAAAAGAACAGCTAACGTTCGATCCTGAATCAGGCTCAAGAATGTTCGTTTGCATCTTGGAACACTCGCGGCTTTTTTCATCTGTTTAACACCTCATGGTCTGACGACCTACAGGTGATATGCCTGCAAGAAACTTGGTTGCGCGAATCTCCATTGTTACCTGATTTTGAAGTTGCACTGAATCCAGCCTCGAAGGGTGAAAAAGGACGCCCGGTAGCAGGGTTATTAACCCTGATCAAACGATCGTCCGGTTACCGCCTAATTAAATCAACAAATCACACGCCCTACATCCAAGTATGCGAGTTAAAGAAATCCACTGACAAACCTTCGTCAGATGACACATTAAATATAATTAATATTTATTGGAATCATCAAGCGGCGGGGACTCATTCTTTTATCGATCAAGTTTCCGTAATAATCGACAACTTGCGGGAATCTTCAAGTGGTTCAGGCACTATGCTCTGCGGTGACTTAAACATCGACTTTTTTACACCGCAGAGCGAAGCTAAAAGACACCTCGCACAATCTTGGTTGGAAGAACTGAATATAAGAGGGTTAGAGATGTTAAACGGACACATACAGGGAGATACGCCACCTAAAGCCACGTGGCAAAATGGAACTCAACGTTCAATCATCGATTACATTTTTGTCTCTGATAAACTTCAGGATCGAATAAAATCTTTGAATGTCTGTAAAATGATGAACAGCGACCATGACATGTTGGTAACAAAATTCGACAACAAACTTGCAACACAAAGACAAAAATGGGGATTTAACACTTTAGTCGAACCGAACAGACTACGCTTAAGACTAGAAGAACAGGATGTCGCCAAGATTTATACTCAGTTTAAATCGCACCCAACAGACATCGAATACGCTCCGATTTTGATGCAATTCAAATCTAAGATCAATGGAATGAAAAACCGCAGTTTCTAAAGAAATCACTCCTTTGATTTAGCAGTGTTACTATGAAAGAGATCAATGCGAGCAGAAATCAGGAAGAACAATAAAGGTCCAGCAGAAGAAAAATCGCTAAAAAACAAGGCAACTAGACAGCGCTACAAAAACTGGATGAAATCCCTCCGAGCCATTCTATATCAAAATGACGCTGAGGCAATGTTACGTATGTTATTATCCAAGAACAGCGGGGATTTCTGGCGAGTAATAAACAAATTGGAAGGACCACAGAAGGCGTTAGTTACATGTCAAGTAACGGAAGAAGACTGGATCAAGCATTTTACCACGTTATATGATAAACCTCGCACTCCAGAAAGGCTATCACTATCCACACTATTAAAGTGGAACCTGACTTTTTCAAAAGCTGAAATCCGGGAAGTCATAATGAACGCAAAAAACTCAAGAGCACCGGGACCAGATGGGCTGACGAATCTTATGATTAAACAGTTTCCTGCCCAATGGACGGATTTGTGCTCCGACTTGTTTATACGAATAAATCTAGGGAAACGAGTGCCGACTTCCTGGAAAACTAGTATCATAGTACCAATATTCAAGAAGGGGAACAGAGCGCTACCAAACAACTATCGTCCTGTGGCACTGCTCGATGTGTTAGGTAAAATATACGCATCGTTATTGCAAAAGAAATTGATTAAATGGGCTCAATCGGCGCAAAAAGTCGATGAGAGACAAGCGGGGTTTGTGAAACAAGTAGGGTGCTCATTGAATTTGCTGATCTTGAATCTGCTAAAGATGGAAGCTCTGAGGACAAACACTAGAGTCTACGTGGCCTTTGTTGATTTCTCAATGGCGTTCGATATGATTGATCGCAATGTGCTGTGGCAGAAATTGGAAACCTGGGAGTGTCCAGAAGATCTTCTCGCAGCGATCAAAGAACTTCATACTGACACTTCGATCGCCATTCGCCTTGATCAAAAAGGTGCTTTATCGCCCAACATCAACACCTATAAAGGAGTCAAACAAGGTTGCCCATTAGCAGCAGCAATCTTTAGCTTATTTATTTTTGATATAGGTGAGGCAATCCAATCTGTTAGAGCTAACTCAGCTCCAGTAAGCTGGTTATTGTATGCCGATAACCTTGTTCTTCTGGATCGTACACCGATCGGGCTTCAACGTAAATTGGACGTGGTCCAACAATACGTAGACAAGAACCGTTTAAAAATCAACCCGTCAAAAACAGAAATTCTGGTGTTTGAAAATCTACGATCTAGTCGGAATCAAAAGAGACTAAAATATCGGTGGAGTTTAAATCAGGTCAAGCTAGAGTCATCGACCTCTGTAAAATATCTGGGAATGATCCTTAACTCTAGCATTTGTGATGACCCATGGGTAATTGACTCCAAGAGGAAATGCGGGCAGCTGGCATGTCAAGCACTAGTAATCCACAAGAAATATGGCCGCCTTTCCATATGTCCAGTGAGGAATTTTTACGAACAAAAAGTGGTCCCCATCTTGTCTCACGGTGCAGAAAATGCTTTTGGCTGCCCTCCATCTCATTGGGCCTCTTTAGAACATATGTTTTGGTCAAAAGCACTGAGTCTGCCAATAGGCATTTCTACATCATGTATAAGATACGAACTTGCTCTCGTGTCACTACACGCACAGATCTGTTGGAACCAACTGGTGTTGTTACGAAAATCTAAACCCGAAGTTGGAATTCCCCAATTCAAGATCTTCCATAACTCAAGCGATGGTGTTACCGACATATGGTCGCAATGGACAAAATGAGGTGAAGACTTGTTGTCTGGGTTTAACATCAATGCACAATCTCTCTGCGTCAACCCAGCTGGTGCCAAAGTAAAGATCTGGCGCGCAGATTGGATAACAACAAGTAACGAGCGCCTTTCCGCAAGTGCGATGAAAGATGCGCCGGCTGAAGCCAGAAGTTATAATTCGTTGCTTCCCTACATAAGTCTATTCCCAAATCCAAATGCACGAAGACTTTACATGCTATTTAGGCTGAACGCCTTCTTAACGAAGGATCGAATCAAACTGAAAGCAGGAGAAACTGACTTAAATGTAATCTGTCGTATCTGTGGTAAAGATATGGAATCCCTGAAACACCTCGTCTTATTCTGTTCGGCTCTAAAAAACGAAAGATCTATTCATCTGGGAGAATGGGCTTCAAATCACCAAGCATTGAGTGCCGAAGATTGGTGGCAGAAAATGTGAAACGGAAAGGACCGGAAATTAATCATGCCCCTGACCTCATTTTTGACAGTAATCGAAGAGTTGCTAAAGAAATTTATGCCAAAAATGTAAATGAATTCGTGTGATTTTTAGATTTGTGATTAGTAAGAAAATACGATTTGTCATTTAAGCCAGAGAAAAAGACAGAGAAATTGACGAAGGCTACAGGGGCATTTTTAAGTAAAACCGTGATAATTGTAAAAGTATGAATGCGGAATCGTTGTGAAAACATTTTAAAGGTTTGATTTTCAAACCAATAAAATTAAAAATAAAAAAAAAAAACAATCTCTCTCCTTACCCTTTGCAGACCAAACCCTTCATTTCCTACCCCCGTTCTTGTATCCCCCCTCTGCCATGCAGGTGACTAGTCCTTATCCCGCTTACCTCTTTCCAACCTGCCATTGCCAGTCTGCGGTCTGACCTACACTCCAATGCTCCTCATCTCTTTTCTTACTGGGTTCCTACTGCAGGGACAAAACATGTGAGCAGTCTCACCCAGCCAATTGTTCCCCTGACCTCTTGCCCCCAATCCCCCTGCTCCTGTCCTTCGCCATCCCACCTAAAACCCCTTCTCTCATTCCCCCCTCCTCATTACAGCTCGATAACCTACCTCCTCCCACTGCCCAACATAATCCTCCATCCCAACTTCATCACCCCTGAAATACCATTGCTGATGCGAGCCCATGCTCGGGTTGCCAAGATCCTCTTGTGAGCCCAGGGCGTCCGCCCTGCCACTCCTTTGTTGTCTTCTCGGCAGGGCTGCAGAAACCCCTTCCTAGTCCTCTTCTCTAGGGAGAGGTGTGGCCTCCTCCACCCTGTGGTCCTCATCGCTAGGGGCCATGCTGCACCCTCTAGACTGTCCACGTGCCGACTGAGGAGGGGCCGATCTTAAACCCTCTCCGTGTTCACCTTCTGTGACAGCAGGGGCTGCGCAGCGCTCAACGCCCGAAATCCTCTTAGCCGGGGGGGTCATTCCGCGCCCCACCCTAACCTCACTAATTGATGGGGACCTCTCTCTCCTTCTCCCACCTGCATTCTTCCGCAGGTATTTTACACCTTTTCCCCTCTGTCCTAATGCCCCATTTGCACCCAGTCACCAGCACCATCCGGGGCCCCGTGTCCTACCCCTCTATGGGCACTCCTGACATCCCCACCTTCCTCCCTTTCATTATGTGAAACATCCCTGTCTCCTTCCACACCCAGATCTACCTCTCCCCTAGATCTCCCTCCTCAACCTCCTGCCTCTGGATTCCCAGACCTCTTCCCGGTCCGCCGCAGGGGTGCAAGCCACCACTGCTGCAAGAGCCCCATCAGCCGCTGATCTGCGCTGCGGCCTACCCTCAACAACTTCCCCCACTTCTGTGACCTTCCCAACTGCCCTTTCCAATTAGGCCTTGGATGCCCTGCTAATGATTTCTAGCGCCTCTCTCAGAGACCTAGCATCCACCAAGCCCTCCTTACTGGATCCTTGACCCACAATGGTGCACACAATAAACTTATTGTGCACTAAAATATGCCCCTTACTTCTCAAATAGCTAACTAAGCCCCCGAGCCAGCAACAAAACAGGGGACAAAATCCCCCTGGAAATGGAAAACTAATATAAAATTGAGAGTCTGAGTATTTCGCTCCTAGAGAAAAGTTAATTAAATTCTATAAACGAAAATAGAAGTATAGAACAAATAATTTCATTGTCTTTTTTTAATATAATTTCTCTCACCTGAATAATACCCCTGCCCTAAAAAAAAAAACTCCCGTAACTCCTAACCTGCCCCAATATCCAGAGCACACAAAAACAGACAACTACGAGCACTAGCCCCAACAGTCACTTTTTATTCTGCTCCCACATGGAGAGAGTGCCACACCTAACTGGCAGGCACATGAACTGACGCAGCCCCTTTAAATTGACTGCACTGCCCCCTCTGACCTAATGCCTATGAAGCGTGAATGTGCTGCAGATAGCCGCAATAAAACACGGGCTCTGTGCGGAGTAATATAAACAGGAAGAGGCCAATAAAGCGAATGCTTCTTACAAACACGTTCGCCGCCACTTTTTTTAAAAAAAATGTATAATCCTCCATGCAAAGAAAACCTGCAAACTGATGATGCCTGACGCCCACTAAGAAAACCCACTCGCACCCACCTACACCCCTTGGAACAGAAGACAAATGTTCCGCTCCAAATGAATAAACTATAAAAACTTGGAATGCAACCAACCCCTGAAACGCCGCGGCTCCATAAAGCAGAGCACAACGTTAAATACTACTAGACAAGTAAGAAATGGAGGTGCCTTATTTACGGTACCTCTGCTAAATGCAAAAATGTTTTTTTTATTTTTTCTATTTTACTAACTGCCTACCCCAAAATCCACCACAGCTACTCTGCTCCCCTACTCACATCCGACTGCACACCCCCCTCGGAGGCCCAAATCAGGGAAGGCTCGTGAGCAGGCGACCAGGACTGATCAATCTTAAGTCCCCAACCGTCGCCTGCTTCCCGAACCTTCCCAGGCCCTTAAATACCCCTAGGGAGACGCTCTGTATGCAGGCCACCTAGCTGGCCTGTGCAGCGTCAAAATATCCCCGGGGGAAACACTTCACGTTCCCCCCGACCCTCCTTCTGCTGTAGGGCTGATGTTTCATTGTTCGCACTCCAATAGACCGACTTTGCTCGGCTCTAATGTCGCGTCTCAACATTTCATGACGTCCTGGCAGCTGCATCTCTTGGAATGATGCGTCAGTAGAGTCTGACAATACAATTTTCAATCTGTCTTGTGTTTCATTAGTCGCTCTGAACTTCTCTTTTAAGCCCTTCCATCAACCAATACAAAAGAATGGGGAAAAGGTTTTTGGAAAGCAATTGGGAAACATAGTTGGGGATAATGATTTAACTCTCTATCAAATAGAGTCAGTGCTTCCGAAACCGCATATTACGTCGCTGAATAAAATATGAGCTTGCGTGGCCATCCCTCTCAGAAAAAAAAAAACAAGAAAGAAATATTCTGACGCATTTTCTAAATAGGCCACATTCTATCCGCAGACATATAAATAAAATAGCCGCCAGTGACAGACGTAGCTTTGTTATGCTGAGAAGCCGTGCGCAGAAGCGGGCCTTGGAAACTTGAAGGCCTCATTTGCAAATTAAGATGTAAAGGAACTGACTCGAACAGTACACGCAACAGTTTGTGTGTGTGAAGTTTGGCAAAGTGAACTGACAGCCACAGAGGCACTGCTGCCTCTTAATCCCCTCTTTCTGCCTTCCAGCGAGTAGGAGGGCGGAATTTAATAAATTTGTGATGAGGAAAAGCTGTGAAAAGCTGGCATATCTCCGCTTTTCGCGAGACGCCATCTTCGCAGATAATTAGCTAGGTGACAATGTACACTGTGCCATTAAGAAAAGCATTAAAATCATTTGCCGACTTAAGTACAATTTTAAGCCGTTTATCAGATTTTCATTTCTGAATCCATTCGCCTGTCAGGATTACACCCCGGCTCCTCATTGAAGCATACAAGGGAATCCAAACCTTCCAGTTTTCCATACAGATTCATTTCAGAATCAATTAGGCTTGGTGGCAGCCCTGTCCCTCTGGGCTAAGGGGATTATACGGGGTTCTGCTCAGTTGAAGCTCGCACTGAATGAGCGCATTCAGCACGCCTTTGGGGACTGACTTCTTGTGTTGTTTTTTTTTTTTCTGAGAGGGTCTGAAAACGAATTGATACATCGAACACAACAGATGGCATAAAATCGCCGGCACAGATTCGAATTTTGTCAGAAAACTGAAAGTAAAATGTCACACCATATTCTGGTAAAACGTTCCTATGCTGTCAAAGAGAGGGTTCCTTTTTTTTCTAAAACAAGAAATTACTAAGAAGGTGGAATGAAGAGTAAAATACAAGCAAAATGCAGCAAACACGTGTATATATCTTTGCTTCTTTGTTTTTAATAGTTATCCGTTGTTTTTCTGGTGTGCATTTAAAATAAAATATCACTCAACCAAGGTCATGGGGACACTGATGACAAGATGTTTATGTTAATTATTAGATTTAACCTGTACAAATGATGTTCATGAAATTCAGTGTGCATGTTTCTCTCTTGTTTGCGATCTTCTAACCTTTATAGAACGAGGCGTAGTTCTCACCAGGACAACAGCATGGGACATTGGAGAAATAGCATAATACAGCAAACTTGACATGACTTTGTTTCGCTAATGTAGCCTGGCACATTTTAGATCCCCCTGCAACTCGAGCCCTGCTCCCCTAGAGCAGAGGTCGAAGTGAGCGGCAAGTAATGGGAACTCAGTTCCACCATGCCATTTTTTTACTGCCACTAAAATGTACAACCCTTTCCCCAGATTTAGAGCGTTTCTTTCTTTTTGTTTTGCAGTTAAGGTACATTTCTTCATCTTTCTTGATGTGGTTCCTGTTGAGTAGTAAACTGATTTGCAATCACTTGTAAGAGTCCCCTTGCCAGCTCGTTCGTGGGCCTGTAGGGGGAGGGGGATGAGGGGCGCACTCGTTCTGCTCATAGCGGAATGTTTTGTAAGTATGCTTGAGAAACTCATAACCATAACTGCACTGTTGCTGTTCTTTGAACGCCTGGCAGAACCTTCATGGCCAAAATAAAGGCTCTTGTCTCTAAACATGCCCCCTATTCTGCTAACAGATGTGTAACGCCAAGCTCTTCCTGTCACCTCTACTTAAGTCACAGTTCCACTGCTTTTATTGGCACGCTTCTACCTCTGCCCCAGAGTGAAGCTGTAGACCTCCCCATACCTTACACTGTTATACATCTTTTTTCCACTTGCCTTATGGGAGAGCGGGAGGAGTAGGATAGCCCTGGTTGTGACCTGTACTTGGAGTGTTTGAGATATAAAGTTGGCAGGTCAATGGAGTGGCAGAACAGCGTCTCTTTGCGGTCCAGTGCTATAAAAGGTGATAAGGGAAGGCCCAGAACCTTAAGTATCTGCTCTTTCTTTTATGTACACGGATCGCTGACAATTGGTTTGGTTCCATTTCCACAGAGAGTATATAAAAACTTATGCAGAATGAAGCTAGGAAATTACAATGACACGAATATCCACTCTAAGATCATCACCTGGGGCCAAGTATGTTACAGGGTCTTTTATTTGGTAATAATGGTCGGACCCACTCTACTCTTTCAACACCCAAGGAATTTCAGGAAAAGAACGCACTGTTTTATCTGATAAGCATATTTCTGGAGCATCAACCAGGCTCCTGCCAGTTGAACACTGACCACAATTAAAGACTGCACATTATACACAGATCAGATTGAAAACCTGGAGTTCCCACAATGTATGCAAGGCAGCTCTTTAAAAGTAAAAGGCACAACCTCATACAGAATGAAACCGACTGCAGGCATCAGCGTTCAGATGGTCTCTGAAAGGAGAGGGTAAACCAGCATATTGCACATGTCCTTTAAAAGTGGTTTGCCCACTAGGGTTAGCGTGCTAGTGAAAGTCTGCCGCAGGCTTCAGCTTCCTCCAATCATGAGGTCTCCACAGCGCATACCTGTACAGTTCTAGACACTCCGTGGTCCCCTGAAAGAATCCATCAATGAGCTATATCATAGAAATGGTCCACAGGAATGGCTTAATAAGATGCACAGCCCAATTTAGAGACAGTGTTCCCCAGAGCAGAGGCAGTAGACCATGCAAATAAACAGTAGCATCTAATCTAAAAATATCATAAAAGGGCAGATGCAGGTTTGTCCCTCTATGTTTGTCTGATGCAGTCACAGCTTTGCTTGTTGTCAGTGCTAGAGGGAGTCATTGCCTTAGGATTTAGAGAGGCAATGCCAATTTGCATACCTAAGCCTGTTGTCAATGCTATATGGAGCTGTTGTTTCCGTATATATAGTGGTCCCACTTTGTCAATGAAAACCTGCGCTTTGGCCGGTGTACGCATGCCTGCACACTAGTTTGTTTTATATTGTGTGCTTTCACTGCAAGGTGAGTAGAGGACAGTGTATATAGTATTGAAGCCATCGAGGACTAGGGGACCAGCTCCAACACAGAATTCCTACTGTCCAGTTATGACATGAATTACAGTTGGAAAACTGTCCTCAAATCCTCAGAAAGTGCAAAGTACAAGTTGAAATAATGAGGCAGAATTCCTTTTTGAGCCAGCATATTCAGGGATCAATCCAGTGTGAGTCCCAGAGATTGATGTGTGAAACCAGAACTAAAACGGGGGTTCCCTCAACCCACAGTGCCCTTAACTACTGAAGGGTTATTGCAGAGGAGTGGCAGGAAAAGAACCGTTAGGCCAGTGGCTGGTGGGGGTTCAACTTATGCAAGAGTTGCACACTCCTCCATGGAAGGATGACAAACCGCCATGCACCTAATGCCCAAACCCCAAACACGTTATGATTTATGTGGTGTCGTCCACACTTAGGTGCGCATATTTGTGAGGGTGGTTGACACAATAGATCCCGGTGGATCACAAAATAATATGGGGAAGAAAGAGGAGCTGCTGTTGGTAACCCTCACTGCCAGATATCCATTGCCCAGAAAAGGTGAAAATCATCAGTGCACATCACACTCAGTTCCAATGCAGGTCTACAGTATTGCAGGCATATCATTCTCTTAGCATGTCTGAGCATGTGCACAGCCATCCTTGCCCTGAGACCAATCTAAAGGTCCACATGGACAGATGCTGCTTGGCACCAATGCTGTGCTTGATTTCACAGACATGCTATCCTCAAAATAAAGACTGCAGGCGGTCTAAAACAGTATAATATATACAGGTTTTTTTATTTGCATATAATTGAAACATTTTTTTAGCAAAATAAAACCACATCTTACAAATATCCACTTTAAAAAACTAAAATTCCGTAATTCAGTATTCCGTAAAGACCAAGTCACGTAAAGAAGAAAGAAAGACCTATTACAGTATATATACTTCAATGTTACAAACATTGTGATGTGAGGCTGAGTGTTGTGAAAAATAAAGTAAGCACCACACCATATGCATTATGTACTTAGTGATTACAGCATACGAGCCTTTTATCAGACAAATGCATAGCAACCATAAGGATATTTGGTCATACTTACGTTCCCAAAATGTCCTTTGATTGTATGTGTTGCACACTGGAACCCTTGCTTGTGCTATGTGTCCCCTTCTATTTTCTCACAGGTGTATTTTGAAATATTAAAATAGGAGCGTACCACATTGTCCATCTCAGGAATGATTATTTTCCATCCGAAAATAATTAACATGGTTATTCTAGGTTCTGATAATGGGCTTTGCTCATTAAGACAAACGTCCCTGTCTTATTATGACTGCAATACATTCTGGAAGTGTTCATTAGAAATAAACGTGGCATTTTAAAAAGAGCCGATTTACAATGTTAGAACAATTAAATGTTTGCCTTTTATGTTTTCCAAAAATTTACATAACCCCTCAAGATATCTGTTTTTATTTTGTGCTTGCACAGATGTCAGAAAAAGCTCAAGTTGCTATAGGAAACACACACCTGTCTAGTGAATACACAACAGTTATTTAGGAAATTCTGTCTCTGAAAGCGAGCACTGTTCATTTGACTCACATTCATAAAGGCTCCAAGACAAAAAGCATTTTGTATCATGTACGTGGCTGTGACTGTATTTGGATATCTTCAGTAACTGCCTTGCAGTCGCAATAGGGCTGGATCAAAGGTCACGTATACATTAATGCATTCAGCTGCTGGAACCCAAAGTTCCAACTAAAAGGGGTGTCTTATTTACTGCAAGCACTCCTAATTCAAGAAATTATAATAATCATTTATTTATTTATTTATTTATTTATTTATTTGGATTTATAAAGCGCCGAGCGGCCCGGAGGCATTGTGGCGCTGTTACAGGATATTCACTTAGTGCATGTTATATACAGGTTATACAAGGTATACCTTTGGTGCAGGTTATAACATTGTTGCAGGAGCAGATGTATACAGCAGTATATGACATTGTAGAGAAGGTGTTACGGGTTACAGAGGGAAAGTTTTAGAGACAATGCATGACATAAGGTGGTCTAGTTGAACAGCTTTGTTTTTAGAGCTTTCCTAAAAGCCCTAAAAGGGCCCCAGCACCTGGTGGCAGTGAATTCATAGTTAAATACACGCTGTTTCTTGTTTAAGATGGTGGCTACTGGGGTTACACTATAGTAAAGTCACAAGCATTTGGATGTCTTATTTATTGTCAGCTTGGTAAGGGGACTCATTCTTGACATAGCTGGGTATGTATTAGCTATCCTGTGGATTGACTACAAAAGTTTGGGCCCATGCCCAGTAGCATTCTCTTTCATTACCCTGATGCGGGTCAACACCTTCATCCAGGAAACAGGAACCCTCCCTGGGAGGTTCCCCTGGGAACTGGCACTCCAAATACAGTCCAGACACGACAGTGGCTCTCACACCAAAGTGGTAATGACTGGAATCCTTTTGAGGAAGGCAGACATAGAAGGGTGTTGATTTAGAGTATACCAAAGGAGATGGTTAGGAAATAGAGGGTTTCCACAATCTTGGATTTTGCTATGGCTTCTTGCTACTCCCCACTCCCTGCAGACAATGTTCTCTGGGCCTAACATCAGAATACAGTAGACACTTGTTAGAGCAGCCTATATTGGACCCCTAACAATAGATTTGCAATGTACTGTTGCATTATGGCCCTCCACCGCTTTGACCCACCCTTTATCTGATTCATCTTTGGACTTCAATACAAGAAAGATTCACCTCAAACTCCGTTGGCAATTCAATCTATTCCAAAGACCTCTGCATAGAAACAATATCAATACAAAAAGGCTCCAGAGAAAAGGAAAACACTTTTCCTTACCCTGCTCTATTGAACCTTTTAGGATTGAAACTCCTGAGGACCAAAACCTCTCTGCTGCCTGTGGACTGTAACCAGAATTCTGCTGACTGAAGGTGAAGGACACCCGCAGGTGCTTGATTATCTTCCTTGAGTGGGAGTGTGGAACAATTGACTCAGCATGCCCCTGGAGACCTTGGCGTGTCCCAGCAACTCAGAAGCAGCCCACAAGCGGCTCTAATCCATGCTTACAACCTCAAGACAATTTCAAGCTGGCTTAGCCAGGCACAACTCACTTCAAGCTACTCAAGGGCCTGCATGGCTGCTTTTGCCACTAACAGTACTTTAAACAGCTAACCTGATTCTTTCAGCCATCTCAATGCTGACTATAACTAGTGAGCACATCGCTGGTACAACAGTAGCACCTACTCACCAGTTTGGAAGCACGCAACTCCTCACATTCTGAGTGCCAGCTTGACCCAGCAGAAGCATCATCTCTGCCAGACTTGAAAAATGACTTGACCCACTGGAAGCCATCCACTGACCTGCTGACTCAACCCAGTGTAAGCATTGTCTAAACTCGATTACACCATCAACTCATCCTGTTGGGAGTTATCGACTCGATCCATCTCAAACATTGACTCAATCCACAGAGAACCCCATCTCAAAGCAACATCTATGCAGACTCACCACTGCAACAACATGACTCGCTGGTATCTACAACGTCTCAACTGCTGAAAACCACCAAGAAGCCCTGTTCAACAATGTTGAGTCCCGAAGACCAGTAATAAACATATTTGAAGTGATCCTTTTCCCCTAGTCACCTAAGTGCCCTTGTGACTTATTAGATCCCATTCTTTGCTTTTTAATTACACTTTCAAGCATGTTTGACATTTTGCAATTCACAGTATATGCATGCACCCCCCTCAAATCCGAGAGTGTGCAGTTTGCTATCAAAGTCTGTATTCTCTGTGTTTTCTTTAAGTCAGTGAGTTTTAGTGTTTTTTTGTTTTTACTATTAGTTTCATACAGTTACATTAATAACATTTAATACATTTCACATCATCAGTTCATCACCTTCAGTTCAACACTGTTGTTAAAACCGAGAGAAGGAAGCAAGAGACATTATGCATCTAAAACCAGTATAATTACATAGAACTCTTTCCCCGATTTTGCAAAAATAAAATACATCCCTAAATTGTTGCCTTGCCTTTACTCATAGTTCTGCCATTGCGCTGCACTCAAAGAGAAGGTGACAGACTGATTCCAGTTCTAACTCGCTGCAAAAAAGTCTGTTTCTTCTAGGGATCTTGTGCCACCCTCCCCAGTGATCTCAAGAGATTTTACTGCGTAAAATTGTAGACACATGTAGTCCCAAACAAAGTGATTACAAATACAATTATGAATTTATGAAGGAACCAGCTGTCTGTCAGATATATATGTAATAAACCATTCTGCAATGGATTTAGTGACCACATTGACAATCAACTGATCGTGGATAAAAACCTTCATGGAGGCCCTCATGGTTCATTTGTAGCAGTTGGAGTTCATCTCTAATGGGTCCCCCAGAGAGCTCTTAATCCATGTATCAGTTATCCACTTAATAGTTACTAGGGTAGAGGACTACATGAAAAAAAACTTTAGTGGAGAACACCTTGAACAGCAACCCCATGAGTGTGTTTCTCTGAGTGTGTTCTAGTTTCCAGTACAACGTCAATCAATTAAACATGATGCACTCTCTAATCGGGAATTGCTCCAAATAAAATAGCCCTGATGAAACAAATGAGGGTACTCTTCAAATCCTCTTTAAAACTGCAGTTTCAAGTTTGGAAACCACCTCCAAAGAAACTAAGTCACATACCTCATCAGCATAGGAAATGATAGGAAACATTTTGATGGAGTACAATTTAAACAAGGTACCCCCGAGTAACTTCCTCCCTTGGGGGCAAGGGAGTCGATGCCCCCCAATATTTGTGCCGTTCAAACCTTGAATTTGTTCAAATGAAGGGCAGTTGTGAGTTTTGTGTCAAAAATAATTCCAAGATACATGTACTGGGTGACAACTTCAATGGGGGCACCCTTCAGGTTCCAGTTGGCTTGTGCCGCTATTTTACATTGGAAATCAAACGATATGATGTTGGTTTTAGAAGCATTCACTTTGAGTGAGTTAACTTCTGAATAGATGTTAAGGTTATCCAATACTGTTTGAAGTCCACAAGGGGTTTAATCAAGGATAACAATATCATTGGCATAACCCATCCTTTGTCCCACTTCATCACCAAGTTTGGGTGGTGTACAATTCGGTTCTGCCAAAGCCTTCCCCATGTCAGATAAGTATAAGTTAAATAAGAGGGGCTTGGATGCAGCCTTGCTTTAGTCCCATGTTAGTATTGATCCATCCTGAGGTTCACCCATTGCCCTCCAGCCGCACTTTCACCCGGGTCTCATCATGCAACATCATAATCATTTTTAGTAGGCCAGGTGGAATCCCCCAACTGATCACCTTCCCCTACAGTCTTCATCGGTCAACCATATCAAAGGCAGCACTATTGTCTACGAATACCACATAGACAGGTCTTTTACGAATCTGCCATGATTGCTGAATGATGGTTCTAAGTCCTAAGGCATTGACTGTGGTAGTGCAACCTTTTCTGTAACCGGTTTGGTTGGACAGCATGATATGTTCAGCCTCAACCCAGCTAGTCAGTTCCTCAAGCAGGACCATAGCAAACACCTTTGATGGAACATCTAGCAGAGCCAGGAGGCGATAGTTGCGAGGGTCAGCATGGGAACCTTTCTTTAAAACCGGGACTAGTATGCTGTCATGCCAAAATCAAGGTAATGTTTGGGTGGCGGCAATACAGCCAAGAGGGTGATGAAGGACATCTGCCTATAATCTGACTTCTTCATTTATCAACAAATTACAAAGACCATCTGGGCCAGGGCCACGAGATGACTTGCTAATGCTAATGAACCTAGCAACTTCTTCCTTGTTCATTTCAAACTTCCAAACCCTAGGCAGGTGGTGAGTGCTATTTAGTCTCAGATTGGGACCACCCAAAGTTTCTGAAATAATTGCTATCCATGCAGACTCAGAGATTCCACTGATGTCAGAATGGGTCAAATTATTTCAATTTATGATCTGCCAGAATTTCTGTGGATCATTATTTAGTGTGGTCGAGATCAGATCTCTCCACTTTTGGCATTCTCTTAGCTGCCGATGTAGTTTGAGCCACTTGAGATATTAGGCTCTAATTAGCCTCCTGTCAAATCCATATTGTGTTTGATCAAGGACAAAGAGGGCTGAGCAACATAGCTTTTTTTGAATGGTTCTCTTTTTGTCCCTGATCATTTTGTCATAGCCATGTTTGTGGATTTTATTTGGTCCAGTAGCCCTACTATTTATTCCCATAATTTTAGGAAGAATACTCTCATTAATAAGTGCAACACACTCTTCATATTTTTTCATTGTGGAAAGGCCCAAGGGCTGATCAACGACAAGGTCAGAGATGGACCATGATGGTCCCAAGTCTTTAAATACCTTATGGGCGATGGCCGATACGGCCTCTATTTTTGTGGAAGTCCACACAAATTGAGTCAATGCATTGTTAATCAAGACTGTCCCTGGTGTGTGATCTCTGAAGGCAGGCCTCTCCACATCAAGGCTCAGGATGATAGGTAAATGATTGCTCTCTGTACAATGGTGTATACCCATATCGATTATCAAACAGGGTTTGTTGGCCACAAACATGCAGTCAAATTGTGCTGGAACTTAAAGCAGTTGACCTTGTATACTATTGGGGACAGTCTGAAGTTCATGCTCCATTCATCATAACAAACTCTTGAGAGTAAAACAAAGTCGCCCAATGTATGAAACAAGTGTAAGAACGATCTATCCTAGATTAAAAAACTGTTCCTGAGGAATGTGTATCATGTCCTTCATGTCCTTCATCCACTGGACTTAAATTGCTTGGGATCCTAGAGTTAAAGTCTCCACACAAAATGATAGGGAAAGCGTAGAACACAGAGTCAAATGAACCCTCTAAATCTGTTAAGACTACTGCGTCGGGCGTGGCATAGGGTGGTCATAGATATTAACAAGGATGAAGTCTTTTATCCCTTGTATATCACTGAGGATCATCAAGCCAGCAAGAATGTTAGAAGAGTCACAATGAATCTTAGAAAGCGTTAAGGGCTGCTTTAGGTCCAAAAGCAGGCCACACTTGGGTCTGCCTTTTTTCCCTTTAACTGCATGATTTTGAATAGTGGCCCACCCATCGAGAACCAAAGGCTCCACAAGCCAGGTCTCCTGTATTGCAATTACACTGAAAAAGTCTATATGGTCTAGGAGGCTGTCTTGTTCATATAAATGTTGGTGCCCCCTAGTGTTCTTACTGAGGAGTAAGAAAGTACTGTTAGGAAACCTGCAATTTCCTCTGATGGAACATCCCTGCCAACCATTCCCAATGATCATCATTGTTAGTTGACCTAGGCCTCTCCCCTCCCTGGTCCCTGTATACAATTCAAGATCCCACAAGAGCAGCAAGTAGAGGTGTTAATAGTCATGTAGGGACATATGATTGGTTACAATCTTCCCAAAAATCAGTGGCTGCCTTACGCCATCAAGGCGCACCACCTCCAATGTGCAGACTAGGAGGTTTTTTACAATTCAGTTAAAATACTTTCATAGCCAGCTCTAAACACAATTAACATAATAAACATAAAGAATAGTTGGGTATGAGCAGCAACATAATCAACCAACCCATCAGTAAAGAAGTATACTAAAGAAGTGACAAATTCTTCCACCTTGCGTTGGTATACAGTTATGATGTCATTACTCCCAGTGGTAACTAGCGGAATGATAGAGTGAGACAGTTCCAGTACCTGTGCACAGTTTAGATAGTCATGTCAGTGTTTACAAAAAAGTCTTCTGATTTACAAATACTTCTCTGCTTTTGCAATATTGAAATCAAAATTATGCATGCAGGATCCGGCAAAAATTGAACACACATTTGTTTGAACCACTGCGTAATGACGGATTTACCCTTAGGCTCAGGGATGGAAGTTCTAGACACAGAGGCAGTGGTCGTAACAGCAGGAATGTTAAACGGTTGTTTCCAATTGTACGTGGGAACCACATCTCATTGACTTTTGCTACCGGTTTTCCCAGCCTTTTGTTTATTTTGGCGTGCCCCTCTCTTCTTTTTACCGGCAGCAGGAGGGGCAAGGGGAGTCAGGGTCAGGTCTTGAATGTTAGACGTGTTATCCTGGAAATACACATTGTGGGGTACATTTACCTACTCAGCAGAATTCCCTCCATTACCACGCGGCACTTCAGCAGTTACCAGCAAAATTGCTGTGCTGGCTCCTTTGAGCAACATTGTCTTGCATAAAAACTGTGTTTTGCAGCTACAAAATGATGGCTGCGCTGTCTTTTTTGCCTCTTTTTGCCTCTTATTTTGTGAGGGACAGTCAGATTTTAATTATGTTTACTGCCTAATATCCCTGACTCCTTGCTGCTCCATTCTATCCACTCTACATTTGATTAATTAGGGTTTGAGGGAGCAGTGCAGGGGGAAATCTTAACTTGGGTGCTATTTACCCAAACAGTAAAATTGCTCCTATTCTTCTGTGCTTTGGTTATGTTCTAATAGACGGTCAACCGGATGCATTTCATTAGTTCACATTGTAATTATCACCCTACTGGTCATTTCTGCCCAATATTCAAACTGTGTGATTTTTCATTTTAATTTTTAAATAACTTAATATTGTATTACCACCCACCGGCCTGGTTCATGGTCCATTGTAACCCGGGGTATTTGTAAAAGGGGGTGTGAGACGAGTTGAGTGCCAGCTCAATCTGATTTTGTAGAAAATAAAGAAAAAGTATAATAATTGAGCGCTACATCCTAGGCTATGGGCCAGAGTCCTGATCCGGTGTGTGATGCCCAATTGGAATCCTTTACAACTTGGGTGGCTCGTGCCTGGAATTGGGATTGTGTATTCACCCGTGACAGCTTAACACAGCAAGCTAACCTTCAAGGTAGTGATACTTTGTGTTGTTAGAACACTGCGTTACCATGTAAAACGCGCTTCCCAAAACCAAAGACCCTAGGTATCAGGCCTGTGTATACAATTAAAGCTAAATCAACCCCAAACTAGACCAAAAGTAACAGAATGCAGGTTACCCTTATAGAAATAAATTAATAAAGAGATAAACATGGCTAGAGAGCACCTTCTGCACACATTATTTGTCAGAGGGGAATGGCAGCAGCAAGATGAGGCAGTCTGGCTAGAAGAAATGATGCAACAGGTCACTGCCATGGACATGGATATGTGGCAGGACAGTGGCCTATTACATCAAGCTTGGAGCAAGTTGTACATGACTCCAAAAATTAAAGAGGAGCAGATTAAAATTGTCAGAATCACAGCCTAAATGTATCCCCATATGGCAGTGATGCGGGTGAAGCATGAAGAAAATAGAACTCTTGCGCAAAATCATTCTGAACTCTTAACTCAAATCCAGACAGAGCTAAAATTAGTGGAAGAAAAATTGAAAAAGAGCCAAGATTCTGAGGTCCAAGGTGAAAACTACATTAAACAGTTGAAAGAGGACTTGGCTCTACAACAGAATAAATTTGACCAAGAGGCCCAATTAGATGCATTAAAAGTGGAGTGTCAGGAAAAGGTTGACTCTCTGGAAGAGGGTCAACAGAAGCTGAACCAACAAATAAAATATAACAGGGTCTGTTCAGAGCAGATAACCGCTTTACAAAAACAGGTTGATGAATTGGAAGAGGAGAATAATAAATTAATTAGTTAAGAACTCCAATAGCAAACAGAATTTGATCAAGAAAGCCAGAAATGAAATGCTTTCAAGCAACAAAGGGATGCCCTAGCTGAACAGAGGGGCACCCTAAATCAGGAGAAAGGTGCCCTATGTCAGGAAGTAAGCAACCTAAAAAAACAGATTTACAGGAAAGCGAGTTGGGCCTCCAGAACCTAAATGAACTCAAAATAGAATATGGAAAGTTATTGGAGCACACCCGATGGGTAGAAGGTGGTCTGGAAGAGAACACCCAAACCAAAAGTGTGCAAACTCAGGAGGCAAATTTCCTGCAACAAAAACTGTCTCAGTATTCCCAGACTATACAGGCAGAACAAAAAGATGATGAGGCCCTCTGTGAGGAGAAAGATTGGCTCCACCAGCAAGTGGCAGCTCAAGAGCGGGTCATATAGGCCAGTAAAGCCCTGATAGCTGAGCAAAAGGCTCAGACCTTTGCCTATTATCAATAGGTAGGGGCTGAGAAGGAGAAACTAGCAAGGTTGGAGAAAGAGTATGCTAGACTTAATCCAAACTGGAGGGACCCCAAACAAGCAGAGAGGGACAGGGAAACCCCTGATGATAGTATGATGACCTCTGTACTAAGGGACTCAAATCAATTTAATACTTTGTACACTACTGACTTCATGTCTACTGGTTCACATGAGCCAGAACCCCTGAGGCCGTCAGAATTAAATAGGCCTAGCATAATGGAGCTGACAGGTCAGCGCCCCCCCCAGAAATTGATGGATGGGCAACCCTTTATAGATTCCAAAAAAATATGGTGGATGCCTCTGACAAGGATGCTTCCTATGAGGAGAAAGTCAGGGAATTAGAGCTGCAAAAGCACTATCTCCAAAGGGACCATTTGGTTCGATTTGCAGAAAAACAGCATGAAATAAGGCCCAGGAAGAGCATTCTGAAGACCTCCACCAAATCAGGGCAGTGGGGGGGATCCTCTGCCAATCCTGGAAGCAGGGAGGAGTCGGAAAACTACTTTCCTGTGCGCCACAGGGGAGAAGAAACTAGGCTCCACCATTCTGCGAGCCCCTCACAAGCTTAAAGAATCAGGGAGTGCCTAGAAGATCAGGAGGGGTCCTCCAACAGTAGTGCCTCTGAGTCTGAGGGCGAGTGGACTCAGGTGACGTGGCAAAAGAAGGCAAATAAACTAAAGATAATTCTGGTGAAAGAAGCCATTAGCCAGATCACAGCCATTAGGAATTTCATAACACTGTACCATAAAAATGCAAAATATTTTGTTTGGAAGTATTTGGAACTCTATGAACAAATAATGGACACTTTTCACCTTAAAGATGGCCAGAACTGCATAGATTATGCCAAATGGACGTTCTCTCCAGAGTACTCTAGCTTCTTTGCTGGACATGAAGACCAAACCCATTCAAGATGGTCCACCTACAGGGCTGCCATCTTGAAACACTTTTCCGCCCACAGAAACCCCCAAGAGGCTCGCAAAGTGGCCTACAATTTACAATGCGGAGAAGATCAGGCCCCACGTGAATTTGTGCAGGAGCTAAAATGAGCCTTTGCATCAACCACCAGGAGAGTGTGCACAAACAGCAGAGAGTTATTAACTTGCTACTTTCATGCGCTCCCTAATTACATCATGAGCCAGATGGTGAGGTATTTTCATGATATAAGATCCCTGGACTAGGTAATAGAGCAGCCTACCCGCATCTATGAGGTCCAAAAACCTGCATAAAACAAAAATCAGGTGAAAAACCCCAAACCGACCAACACCCTTGCTGCTGCTAAGGTGGCAGAGGTAGAGGTTGCCCCCATTTTGGGCCTAGAAATGGGGGGCCTAAAAATGCATACACCCAAAACCAGCAAAATCAGAGGCAAAGATCGTCATCTAACCAATCAGCAGCAGGGGGCAGTCAGGGAGGTAATCCCACCAATGGGACCCCTAACTCTCCTGATTACATAAGTCCCAGATACAAGGGCAACCAGCCTATCTTGGGTTATGTATGGACTCCCCAGCCCAAGGGGCAGATCCAACATGTAAGTTCTGCCCCAGGAAACTTCCCTCCTAACTTCCCTCAGGAGGGCAGTAATCCCCCTAATCCTGGGTTAAGTTTCTTTCCCCGTATCCACAAAACCCCAACATGCAGGACAACCCCCCTTTCTTTCCCCGCTTTCAGGAGTCCAGAATACCCAATCCAGGAGAGGGGAGGCCAAGGGTGGAGGGTTACCAAAATCCCCAATTCACAGCAAACTCCGGAAGGAGGGATAGTTACCCCTCCTGTGAACCACCTAGGCATGAATATAGACCCCCATACCAGCTGGGAGGGGTGTCCCAACTGGAGTGCCAGGTCCAGAGCCTCACACAGGATCTGGGTCGCATGTTGAGGGCTCAGCAGAACCCTTAGATGAGCATGCGGCTCAGAACCCCTCAAACAAAGGGTCTGGCACCCCAGAACAACGATGGGGAGAGAACCCTGATAATTCACCGATTCCAGAGGAGGAGGCATGGGGCTAGGGGTGTGTAAAACCATAAAGGAAGCTTCCTTCCTCACCCTTGAAAAGCCCCTGGACACCTAGAACCCAGAACTAACATCTCCTGCTCCCAAAAATCGGAAACCCAGGGAACAGAGAGTGGGTAGGAGAAATAAAGACATCAAAAAGTCCCATTTTGTGGAGGAAGTTAGTGTCCTCCAATTTGAAGGGGAAGAATACTTAGAGGATTCTGGGAAGAAAATGTTCTCCTTTAAAAATTAATGGAAATATGCTCTATGATAATATGTACACATTTCTAAAATTGTGGAATTTTGGGTGAATCGGCTGCCACTAAAAATAGCGAAGAAATATTAGAAGGGTGAAATAATGTCGTACAGACCTGCGAGTTCGAATACCATGTTCTGCATGAAATATGCAATTTGCCTATGTAATTTACAAAAGTGCCACAACTGTATAGATGAGTGATTTATGTAAAGATTGATTTTTGGCAAATAGGACTGTGGGATGGCTTTGTACCTCATAGAACACAACCCCATAAACGTGTTCAATCAGAAAATACAATATTAAGGCTTTTACACCATGCAAAGAGAAATACACCAACACGGGCTTGTAAAGATTCAAAGAATCTTTATTGCAACACTGAACAGTTTACAAAACAAAGTACACAAATAACTATTTGGCCGTCAGTACTTCACAGAGACCACCAGCAGGTTCAATGTGAGCAGTGATCAGGAATTGATAGCTGGACATCAGCATATTTATACAGTTTCTTTGTAACGATGTCCAGCCTCTTACGAGTTAATCATGTACTGGGCTAGGGTTCGTGCCAGGTTCATTCCTAATTTACATATCTCACCCATATTTCAGTGCTACGCGGACGATACCCAGCTCATTTTCAGGCTACTCTCGGCCTCCTCTTCCCCTTCCCTCATCTCTGACTGTCTCTCTGCTATCCAGGAATGGTGTGCCGCCAACGACCTCTACCTTAATGCCAGTAAGACTGAGATTCTACTTATCGGCACACCCACTGCCTCCTTCCCTGCAGCTCTCTGGCCGGCCTCCCTTGGCCCTCTTCCTGCGCCTACCTGCAAGGAAAAAAACCTTGGGGTCATCTTCAACTCCACACTCTCTTTCTCTCCTCACATATCTGACATCTCTAAGAAGTCACACTACCAGCTACACCTCATCAGAGGTATCCTTCCTTTCCTCTCCTTCCCCCACAAGCTCACTGTCTCCAGAGCCCCGGTTCTCTCGAAGCTGGACTACTGTAACAGCCTCTATCTAAACCTTCCTGCCTCTACTCTCCGCCCTTTGCAACTCATCCAGAACAGGACTGCGAGACTTGTCCTTGGCCTCAAGCCCAGGGACCGTATCTCTCCAGGACTGAAATCACTACACTGCCTCCCAGTGGCTGCGAGGATTAAGTTAAAAACCCTCTGCATTGTCCACAAGGCCTTCTGGGGCCTTGGGCCAAAATACCTTCAACTCTCTCTTCCGAAATATTTTCCTTCTCGAGCTCTTCACTCATCCACCTCCAACTACCTCAGGGTCAGGCGCTTCTCCAAGCAATGAGCTATGGGTAGATCTCTCTCCGCAGCAGGGGTCTTCCTCTGGAACAGCCTTCCTGCATCCCTGAAACTTGAGGAGAACCATCTCCGGTTCCGGAAGCACCTCAAAAACTTCCTCTTTGCCTCCACTTTCTCTCCCTCTCTCCCCTGCTAAAATCACTGAACCTGCACTGAATCTGCTACTGGGCCACACACCGATCTTGGTCCTTGGCCCAGCCACTCTTCCCTGCACTGCCTACCTGCACTACGGGACTGTCTCTGTATCCTACAGCCCCTTCTCCCGGCACTTACCTTGCACTTGCCACCAGCTGGCCCTATTATTTATCTTGTATTCTACTAACCATGTACTGCACTTTCCTTGCACTGGCCACCAGCTGGCTCTATTATTTATCTTGTATTCTACTAACCATGTACAGAACTTTTCACCCTCTCCCCTTCCCCTTGCACTTTTCCCAGTGCCCTCTACCCTTGCACTTGCGGTATCTGAATGACACCTGGCCTAGTAGGATCGATGTCTGTCTCCCCTTGTTCCCCCCCTGCCTCGTCGCGCCTTGAAACACTTGTGTATAGGCGCGTTACAAATGCCATATCATACCATATCATCATATCATATCATATCATATCATGTGGTTTACTTCTTAATACATTTACTAACAAGCACTACTATTCTCTGGATTTGACTTTACACTCTTTACGCATTTACTTCAATGCAGGTCAAACAGATGTTTCGCATATGATGTTTAAATAGCATTATCATTCTTGTATACTTGTAGGTTAACATCGCCAATTCGAATATTCCCCTGATCCCTAGGTCAACAAAGGACAAGGTCTACATGACCCTAACATGTAGCCTGCAGGCAGGTTGGACATTAACTCGCCTACAGAGGTTGAAGAGGTTAAAGTAAGAACAAGAGAACACAGGTCGGCCATTTTAGGCCACAGGGTGACTTTGCACAATAAGCCAAAATGGCGGCTTTAACCTTAAATGGAGGCTTGATTAACTTAAGGTCAGGACCTTGCAATACGGATTTCCTCGCAAAGCGACTGGGCATAGGCCAACATTTACAATGGAGACGAAACAATATTATATCAGTTTTGACAAACCCTCCTTTTGGCCTATGCCAAGCGCTAAACTACGCTCAATCACTTTGCGACTAACTCCACATTTCAACGTCACCCCGAATCATTATCAGACATATCTATAGCCATCAGTTCAGACACTAAAGTTTCGTTAAACACATACTCCTTGGAAACCTTATCCGGGGCGTATATTTTAGGCCCTAATACACTTGTTGTTTGCGTGCAACACCCCCCTAATACCGAACATATACCAGGGAGACACTGTATATAACAACAAAGGAACAGAAAACTACCCAAGATAATCAGCAGGGCCAAAAACAACTTCCATCCCCACGACCGTAGGAGGTCCCAAAACCATGCACTAAGTTCCCAGTTTCCCTCAGGAACATGCACTTCCGAACTAAGAACATGTAGATTTTGGATCGCCCTAAAGATTGTAGCAGAGGAGTCTGGTACGTAAACGCAGCAAGCGGACCCCACTCATTTACATACTCCTCCACACTCAGCCAGAATGACATCTAATGCCATCCGGTTCTGAAGAGCTACTAATCTTATCGCTTTCTGTTCTAACGTCATATTATAGAGTATGTCAGTGGTCCAGTTGATGGTTCTCTCCAGTGCTCTCACTAGTCCCCTGATATCTTCTGAATTGATAATTTGCCCAGAAAATGGCACAAAGGATTTCATGATGTCTCCTAGAGTTTGCGTTGGAGTATCCCCCTTCACATCTCGTCGTGGACGAGTCTTCGAAATTTCTGCAGTACTGGCAATGAATACCCCAGGTAATAGAATCCCTAAATAGCAAGTTCCTTGCCAATCCCTGGGCAACCATGGAAATGCCACATTAGCGCAAACGAAATAGACAGGTTCACCTACATACAGAGGTCTGTTTTCACTAGTCAAATTGCAACATTGGCGCAACTTCTAAAATCACCCATTGACCGTGTTCCATTCCTCTGTATGCAGAAGGACTCTGAATCGGGGCTATGGTTAACAGAATAAGATGGAGGCGTGGCATCCTTATTGCCTATAGGAGCCATTTTGAAAGAGATCAAAGACTGAAAAGGACGAGACAATCTATCAGAGGGCCTAACAGAAGCAATGTTTGACTTACTCCTATTTGCAAAAAGCGAGCATCCCAGGGGCATCAAAACACGTTTTTCAAAACTATTCAAATTTGTACCATCAAAGTTCCCTGAGATGCTGTCATTCCAACAGCCAAAGAATAGTGCTCTAAGAGAAGCATAACAAGCAGTTGTCAAAGGTAAAGGATGAATGTATCAACCTAGCCCCTTATCCCCATGTTGCGGTAAATGCGAGCAGATCCAGCAGTTGGTCCTATTAAAAATTGCATGAGTGGCATTCATTATTAACAAAAGAGTATTATTCTGATAGTTCCGTCTATGCGAAGAATCTCTAGGCGACAAGGTATGCAATTGCACGGAAGGAGTGGGTATAACAGATACATTTTCAACAGGTAAAAAGTCCTCTAGCGGATATGCTTCCTCCAGGTACCATAACCCAAAACCAATAGTTACTAAAAACCCAGTTATTATTACAAAAAGGCAACAATACGTTTTCGGGGTCCCCTCAGACATTTGCTCATTGTCTCTGCTAGTAACATATTTATCTAAAAGTTTGGTACGAGCGGTAGCGGGTGCAGGCATCGTAGTCTTCAATCGAAAAACACCAATTGTTTGTTTGCTGGCGAATCCAGTCGCGCATCTTCTTAATGTCTTTCCCACAACCCTTAGCCAACAGAATCCTTTCATATAGTCGGGATAAAAAGTCAAGCCCTCAAATGATTTCTTCAATCACACAGAAAAACTGTGCCGTATGTCTATCTTCTAGGACGTAAATTATATTTCACAATTTCCGGTGTTGAAGGATCAGAAAGCAAAATGTCGTCACTTCCCACTGGAGGTAGTGAGTGAACGGAAATGGGATCAGAAAATGGATGATCCGGAAGTACCACTGTTGGAGAGTGCGGAGACAAGATGACCATTTTGTCTGGCCTTACGAATTCTGGAACGGTCTCCGATACTCTCTTGTCGGTTGTTGCTGTTTCGGGCATGTTGGTTACAGCATTGGAAAGGGATTCTGTGTCTTCTGGATCGTATGGCACAGGCTGCGGGATCCGTTTGGTGTGTGTAGCGTGTATCCAGTTCTTCCGCCCTGCTACCCACACTGCAGTCTGGGTGACTAGCAGGACCTGGTAGGGACCCCGCCACTGAGGTGCTAGGCAAGACGACCTTTCGAAAACTTTCGTGAGGATCCAGTCCCCCGGTCGTAGACTGTGACCGGGACCCTCGTACTGTACAGGTAATGCCTCTCGCACCTGGTGATTAATGGAAAATAGATTTTTAGTCAACTGGTTACAATAATCTGAAAGAAGCACATTCTCTACATCCCGCAATGAGCGACTCTTTGGCATACCTCAAATATTAGCAGGCCTCCCCATCACCACCTCAAAGGGAGAGAGACCAGTCCTAGTTTGTGGGGTTGTTCTCATCGACAGCAACACGATCGGTAAGGCGTCCGGCCATTTTAACTTGGTGCCAGCACACGTTTTAGCGAGCTTGTTCTTTATAATGCCGTTATGCCTTTCCACTAATCCAGCACTTTGGGCATGTCTGGCCGAATGGAACCGTTTATCAATCTGTAATCCTTCACATATTTGTAGGATTACAGCAGTGATAAAGTGTGGCCCATTATCCGACCAGATGACTCTCGGCAGCCCGAACCTAGGAAAGAATTCCTTTGCCGTGGTTATGGCCGTTGTATCTCTAACAGGGAAGGCCTCAACCCACTTGCTAAATGCACAAATGACAACCAACACATATTTAAGATTGTTGCAACGTTCCATCTTAATGAAATCAAAGTGGATGACCTTAAAAGGAACAGAAGGTGGAGCGAAACGTCCTCTAGGAGTCGAGGTACCTTTTCCTACATTGTGCTGCAAGCAGACCATGCACCCTTGGACAAAGCGCTCCACAATTTTGAAGATTTTGTCATTGGCCCATACACTGTGTAACATTTTTGTCAATTTACGCGCACAGATATGAGTCGGACCATGAGCCATAATGACCATCATTGTAATATAGGCGTTAGGGAGTAACCATTTTCCTTCAATATTGTCCACCCAACACCATCCAATCTCCCTGCACCCTCGACCCATTTCTTGGTCTCCTCTACAGTAGCATCTGCTTGAATGTCTTTTACAGAATCAATACTTTCACCAAAGGTGAAAATATTTACAGTTTCCCTTACAGCATACATTTCTGAACTAAAGTGGCAGTTTGTTTAGCTATCTGATCAGCGAAAGCATTCCCTTTTCCTTAATCATCTGTAACCTTTTGATGTGCTGTACATTTTACAATGGCTAACTGAACAGGGAGTGCGAGCGCTGAAAGTAATCGCACTATTAAAGTGCTGTGCTGTATTTTTGTGCCATGTGAGGTCAAGAAACCTCGTTCTTTCCAGAGTCTACCAAAGTTGTGAACTACCCCAAAGGCATACTGACTGTCAGTATATGTATTTACTGTAAGCCCTTCAGAAATTTCACAGGCTCGAGTTAATGCTAAAATTTCTGCGGCCTGCGTGGAATTATGCATAATTCTTTTGGTTTCCACAATCTTGCTTAAGATAGTGACGGCATAAGCAGCCGTGGATGTACCATTCGAAAGTTTGAAACAAGAGCCATCACAAAATAGCTCTCCTTGTGGGCTATTCAAAGGTGTATCTTTAAGATCGATTCTACCTTTAGTCTCTTGTTCTGTAGTGTAAAGGCAATCGTGTGGCGTTTCGTCACCATCAACAGTATCTTGCGGGACAGGTAAAAGTTCAGCCGGATTTAATACACAACACCTCTGAATTTGAATGTGGGGAGCAAACAAGATCAATTTGTATCTTGTCGATTGTGCGGAAGTAAGGTGTTGCGTTTGAGTTCTATTTAATAGAACATCTACAGAGTGAGGTACCATTAGGGTTAACGCATGACCCAGGACCATTCCCTCGCTCTGTTTTATAGATGCAGCAGCAGCAGCGACAGCTCTCAAACATCTCGGCAAAGCGCATGCAACAGGATCAAGGGCGGATGAGAAATAGCCGCACGGCCTATTCTTCCCTCCATGTTCCTGCGTTAACACAGCCAAAGCACATCCATCACGTTCATGCACATACAACGCAAAGGCCTTTTCATAATTTGGAGTTCCTAAAACCGGCGCCGAACACAGCGCGGTTTTGAGCAAATCAAATGCTGTCTGGTGTTCCAAAGTCCATGGCAATGGCAAAGAAATGCCCTTTTTTTTTAAAGCCAGTATTGGTTTAATTGTTAACGAAAAGTTAGGGATCCACAATCTACAGTAAGAAGCCATACCTATCAGGGCTCTGACTTCCTTCTGCTTATTTGGGACAGACATGCCAGAAATAGTTTTTATTCGTTCAGGTGTCAACCTTCTTCCCTCCTTTGACCTCCTGACAACAATATTGGAATTTTTTGAGTGAAGCTTTGTGGCCATGTTTTGCTAGATGACAAAGCAACAACATGGTGCCTTCTTTACAGGCACTCTCAGAATCAGCAGCCAAGAGGAGATCATCTACATACTGTAGTAACGTGCAAGTAGTAGGCAACTCGAGAGTATCGAGTTGCTCTTTTAATGCTCTACTATAAATACTTGGAATCTCAGTGTACCCTTGTGGTGCACGAGTGAATGTGAACGAGCGTCCGCCTAGGGTAAACGCGAACAAATACCTACTATCCTTGTGTATAGGAATACTGAAAAACGCGTTTTTGAGGTCAACAACGCTAAAGTGAGTGGCAGAAGCCGGAATCATACTTAGTATCGTTGTAACATCAGGTACAATGGGAAATTGAGGAGCCACAATTTTGTTAATAGCACGCAAATCAATTATAAACCGAAAAGGAATCGCATTATCACCTTTTTTGTATACTGGCAAAATCGGGCTGTTACACAAACTATCTGTAATTTCCTCAATTACTCCACGATGTACAAAATCAGAAACTATACATTTCAAAGCCTGTTTGCCTTCAACTGAGATCTTATATTGTGGGATGCGAGGCAATTTTACTCCATGTTTCAGAATAATTTTAACAGGTTCAATTTGAAGAATGTCCACATCATTATCATCAATAGCCCATAAGCATTGCGGAATGCTACTGAATTCTGGCGGTAAAGGTCGAGTCAAAAACTGAGAGGCGAGTGATTGCTGAGGTGAAATTGTTAACCGAACTCCGTCCGAGGAGCAATGTATTACTGCAGTCAATTCCTTCAACAAATTTAACCCCAGCAAATTCTCTCCACAGTTTGTAGTAAGTAGAAATGGACACTGCTCCGTGAAGGGATCCACTGTTATTGGTACCGGCAAAGAGACTGGACAAACTACAGGTGTACCTGAAAACCCTGTGGAAACGTTGGACTGCCCTGACAGGGGAATGTTTGGAACCTGTGAATGGTCAATGGAACACTTTTGTGCTCCCGTATCTACTAAAAATAGATGCTTCCTATTTCCCACCGCCATCTCAACGTAGGGACCTTTCTGATGAACGGGAATAGGCGTTGGTTCCAAATCCTGCTTCGGGCAATCCTAAAGAAACAAAATGTCATCAAAAGGAAGTTCTTCAGAGAGGTACGCGGCAGAAGGATGATCAAAAATGATTCTATTATCTATCCACATTCGAAACTTGTTTATCCTGTGAAGAAGGTTGCTGTGATGCTGGCGCAAACTGACCTCTGCCAGGGCCCCCTACACCTGGGCGACCTCTGGATCATCTACCCATGTTCCCAAATGACCTTTGCTGCAAGGTCGGACATTGTGCGCGCCAGTGACCTTCCTGTCGACAATAGGCACACTGGTTAATGGTTACCGGAGCCAGGGGCGTACTTCCCTGTGGAACGTATTTACCTCTAAATTGATTACCCCCTCTAGGGCTTCTAACGATCTGTTGTAATAGTCACTCTTTCTTTTCTCAAGTTTTTCCTTTTCATTATTCACACGATTTTCGTGGTACTGAGCCATGTGCAGTACTTCTGATTGAGACTTAGCCTGCCAAGCGCTTTCGGAGGACATAATCTGTAACTGGATGTCAGGCAGCAATCCACGTACAAATTTGTCGATAAACAGCCTTTTCCCTGACTCTGTGCCTAAGTCTTGTCCACTGAAATCTGAAAATACCTGTTCGAACCGATTGAAGAACTCGGTAGTACCTTCAGGCTTTCCTTGGACACAGGTCGTAAGCTTGTCCTTAATGATTCTTTTTTCAGGAACTATAGTTTTTAATTTTACAATAATTCTATCAGGCAAAGTTAATATTACTTGACGTGGTCTCTCGCCAGCTGGTCTTTCTCTGTCGAGCCTAACCATATTATCCCATGTATCTCCTAACCCAGGTACATCATCTACAGTCCTGATCTGTTTCCACAAATCAACTGGCAGGAGTACGGGAAATAATAAATCAATATCACTTAAGGTGAATACCGATGATTGTAAGACCGATTCTATTGCTTTATAGAACCTGGTCGGATTCTTTCTTATATCAGGAATAGATTGCTTTATGGTGTTCACTTCCTGTCTTGATAACGGGACGTGAACAAACTGCGATATGTAATGTGCAGGAATGTCCACTGCGACTATACCTCGTGCAGCATCGGCCACAATCTCAACTTTTGGGACAAATGTCAGAGGGACCTCTCTCATAGGCAACTGAGAAGTAGGTAGCTCCGAACTCTTACTAAGCAACAGAACCAAATCAAGCACTAAGGCAGTCGAAGAAGTATCAATCGAAAAGACTCTTTTATAAACACCCAATAAATATGCGGGACAACAAATCTTTCTTTTTACACACTCATCGTGCAGGTATTCTACCATAACCTGTATCACTTTCTTTTGCATTTCTAACGTATACTGACTATACATGTCATATACTTCGTCTGGAGTTATCGACATGTCCGAAATCCATCTTATCGCATCCTTTGTACAAATTTGCGCTTCCTCACCTACCAATTCACGGCGAGGAGAAAACCGTTTCTGTAAAAATATAGTACCTAAACTATCACCATTAGTTTCTTCATTCTGTAACTCTTCCAACTCCTTCCTATACACAAAAATATTCTTGACATGCTCATGTACTTTCTCCGCAGTATCCCTAGACAATGCTAAGGTATTCAAATCCCGTAACCCTTGTGGGAGATCTACATTGTTTAATCAATTCCACATTATGCTCAAATGAATTCCTAACCCTTCAATAAAAACATTTTTCTCAGGAATACTTTTTAGATTTTCGAGTGTGGAAAAAACATCAGCTTGTTCACCCTTCTCCATACAATGTTTTGCCCAAGCAATTAATTCATTCTTTTTATCTGGGGACACACTATTATGAGTCACAACCCTTGATCCCGTTCCCTGGTCTACTACAAGCGATGCGGAATCACTTGGAAGAGGGAGAGTAGGCACATTCTGAATATCAACAAGTGGAGGCAAGGGAGCAGGCAAAGGAGCGACGGTTGGAGGAACAATAGGAAGAACAATAGGAAGGACCGGGGGGACTATAGGAGGAGGAATAACAACAGGAAGAGGCAAAGCAACAGGAGGAGGGACGTACGGGGGTGGCGCAGAGGGATCGGGCCTTTGTTTATGCAAAAGTTTATTAATCAATTCATCGAACGTATGAAAATCTTTTGAAGGATACATTTTCTGAATGCTTAATTGAAACGCTCTGTCCGTGTTTCTAACTGATTCCAATTGTTTATTTTGATCATATAACAGTGCTTTTTCGGCATTCGTCATATGTCGATGCATATGTTTCTCTCTACTCTTTTGTTGCTGCAAAGCTTCTGTTTTCCAACTGTGCAATGCGTCAAATGCTGCAGGTCTAGCCTTTTTCTTTACCAATACAGACTCTAGTTATTCTATATGAGGGATTTCAAAGCTACAATTGGTTGGCCACCGAAGATTAGAGTTATGTCTGGTCTGTCTGTGCCAAATATCATTAAATGCTATACTACCAAAGCCTTTCTTACAGTATATAGTACATGCCGGCGACCCCTCCTGTGGTGCGGGACGGCTATCTTCCAAAGATTGTCTGTCGCTGCGGAATAATGCCCTGAAGCAGGCAGACAATGTCCCAGGCATATCAGAATTCTGGTGTTACCTGGTCAAATAATTGTGCTTGCGAGTACAATGCGCCAAATTCAAATTGTCAGGGTTAAATTAAGAATCGGGTCACGATTCACCTGACCAAAGGACTGGGAGGCCCGATCGGGTTACTAAGAACAATCTAAGGACCCACGTGTCTGGTGATTTTGGCAAATTTACCCACTTCGATATATGGACCCTCGTCAAGACGTCGTCCCGGGCTACAGCTCACCGTTCAGGGAATTGGATCGTGCTGTTCTGTCAAGGAATTCGCTTCTCGTCCAGAGGGGCCTTTTTTTCTGTCACCGTCTGATCCCGGTCAGATAGCTGAGCCAACCTTCAACGAGACGAAGTCAATCTTGAGGGTCCCTATTCGGGTGCCATCTGTTGAATCAGAAAATACAATATTAAGGCTTTTACACCATGCAAAGAGAAATACACCAACACAGGCTTGTAAAGATTCCCAGAATCTTTATTGCAACACTGAACAGTTTACAAAACAAAGTACACAAATAGCTATTTGGCCATCAGTACTTCACAGAGACCACCAACAGGTTCAATGTGAGCAGTGAACAGGAATTGCTAGCTGGACATCAGCATATTTATACAGTTTCTTTGTAACGATGTCCAGCCTCTTACGAGTTAATCATGTACTGGGCTAGGGTTCGCGCCAGGTTCATTTCTAATTTACATATCTCGCGCATGTGGTTTACTTCTTAATACATTTACTAACAAGCACTACTATTCTCTGGATTTGACTTTACACTCTTTACGCATTTACTTCAATGCAGGTCAAACAGATGTTTTGCATATGATGTTTAAATAGCATTATCGTTCTTGTATACTTGTAGGTTAACATCGCCGATTCGAATATTCCCCTGATCCCTAGGTCAACAAAGGATAAGGTCTACATGACCCTAACATGTAGCCTGCAGACAGGTTGGACATTAACTCACCTACAGAGGTTGAAGAGGTTAAAGTAAGAACAAGAGAACATAGGTCGGCCATTTTAGGCCACAGGGTGACTTTGCACGATAAGCCAAAATGGCAGCTGTAACCTAAAATGGAGGCTTGATTAACTTAAGGTCACAACCTTGCAATACAGATTTCCTCACAAAGCGACTGGGCATAGGCCAACATTTACAATGGAGACAAAACAATATTATATCAGTTTTGACAAACTGAGTCCCCTCCTTCAGGAGGCAACCAACATAGGCTGACATATCCAGTTCTGAGGGGGAGGTCTTGCTTAGCTATGCCCAACAATAAATCCTGTGATGTCAGCCACCTTATAAATAAAGGGGGGAAGCTCACAGGAAGGGACTCTCTTCTGAATTTTCCAGCTCCTGTGTAACCTGATATTCCACATCCACTTTGCAAGATTCCAGACTCTACTGCCAAGCCAGAGAATAGATGACCCTATCCAGGCAGGACCATTGATCCAGGGACCCCATTAAAAAAATCCCAATAATTATGGGGGAAAGCTGTGGTACCCTTTTGGGAGCATCCTATGACCAGACCGACTTTTTGCCCCACCATCTGCATGCCAGCTGTGCCTTTGCCATCCAGGGACCAGACAGGCCCAGCAGCTGTTTTGCTAGGAGAGTCCGCTGCTGTGACCGTGACCAGATATTGCCTTGCTGTCCAGAAACCCGGTTGGCTGTGCCAAATCCCAAACTCAAGTGTGGATTGTGAGTATTTCCCTACCTCATAGCCACACATAGCTTACTGCATATTGATACTTTGTCTTTGGTCCACTCTCTAAGTAATCCTATCCGTACCCTGGTAACTTGTTTAAAACTATCTGAATTCTCTGTGCACCCTGTTCTTGGTCATTCAAAGAGAGAGTTATGAAAGTGTTCTCCGACTCCTCGAATGCTGCCCCCAGTCCCATCAAATGCGGTGTCCCTCAAGGGTCCTGCATATCACCAACTCTTTCAACCTCTTCACAAGGCCACTGTTCCGACTCCTTTACACCATGGGCAACGCATACACCAACTATGCTGATGACACACAGATACTCATCCCTCTGACTGGTGACTACCATGCAGACACAAATACTCTCAATCGCATCTACTCCACCATCCAGGCCTGGATGGCTGAAAACTGGCTATGCCTAAATAGTGAGAAAACAGAACTCTTGCTAATTGGATCCACAGCCACACTCAGTAAACTAGGTGCGCAGTACAACACATTTTTAATAGATAACATCCCCATTACCGTGTCCAAAGCCATCAAGACTCTAGGCGTGTACCTGGAACCTAGCATGACCATGGAAAGACAGGTGAATGCCGTCGCTTCCTCAGCTGCATACCACTCCAAACTAATCAATTCAGTAAGGCCATTTTTATCTCAAGACAACTGCATCACCATTGCAAGGGACATTATAGGATCGAGGCTAGATTACTGTAATGTACTCTATGCCGGCACATCCCAAAAGAACCTGTCTAAACTTCAAGTTGCTCAGAACAACGCCTTGAGGGCCTCAACTGGTACAGATCGCAGAGAGCATATCTCTGGGGTAAGAAGGGAGGTCCATTGGTTGCCCGTCAAAGAAAGGATCCTCTTCAAAACACTGGCCATCCATGGATTGGCACCTACATACTTAGCTCAGAGGATTACCAAAAAAACACCTTCCAGACCGTCTAGGTCGGCGTATGCCAATCGCCTCATTGTTCCTCATACACAAAGAGTTAGATCTGGTGGCTCTAGTCTCACTACCTTGGCTGCAACTCACTGGAACACCCTCCCTTCCCAACTCAGGATGATCGAATCACACACAACCTTCTGTAAAGCCTTGAAGACTGAGCTTTTTGCCTAAGCTCATCCCCCAGCGCCCAGTTTATGACTGTCTCTGCCTACTGCACCCGAATTGTAACCCTCTGTAATCGATGTAACTGTCTTATTTATTGTACTGGGCCACTATCTTGCAACCCTTAAGCAAACCTGCATAGATATCCTTCCCAGCGTCTCTATGCCCTTGGGTTGCAGCGCGCAATATAAATACTAAAATAAATTAAGCCTTAGCGTCATTCTTCTACTCATCTCTTTCTTGCATTGATCCTTAGTCATATTTTGAAAAATTTAATTCATTTCCACATAAAGAGACACGCGGCAGGAAGGGACTTAAGACATCCAATTAACCTGTTTCATGGGCAGCGCTATCTTCTTCACAATCTAGTATAAGTAAAACTTGTCCTTTCTTTCCAAACTGATTTTCTCTGTTAACTGCTTTTATTTTCCCAAAACTGATTCTCCTTCTACATTGAAAATCTCATACAATTATTCAGCTAGAGTCACTCGTTCACTTCTATAGTATGCCTGGGATGCGCATCTGTCACCCAGCTGAAAAACCGCATTCTGATTCTGTCTATTTCACCCGTTTTCTTTCTAAAAATCGTTTTGACATTTAAAACTGCAAAAAGTGTAAAGTGCAACTTTTCAACGTGTGATTCTGTCTGCACTGTGTTTTTACTTTTAAGTTGCTTGCTGAACTGTATGCCCTTTGTTGATACCTTGTCTTGTAGTTGCTACTGATATTATATCCCTGATACTGTGATAAATCATATTTACCTCCTTGATTCAACTGCACATTAATGTAATTATTTGTCAATTCCGAGTGTCATTGTATGCTATTGCAAAGGGTTTATTTTGTGAGAGAAGGTCAGATTTTAATTCTGTTTGCTGCCTAATACCCCCGACTCCTTGCTACTCCTTTCTATCCACTCAAAATTCGATTGTTAGGGTTTGTGGGAGCATTGTATAGCGGATATCTTAACTTGGGTGCTATCTACCCCAACAGTAAAATTGCTCCTATTCATCTGTGCTTTGGATATGTTCTAGTAGAAGGTCAACCGAGTGTATTTCATTAGTGTACATTGTAATGATCACCCATTGGTGATTGCTGCCCAATATTCAAACTGTGTGATTTTTCATTTGAATTTTAAAATAAATAAATATTGTATTACCACCCACCGGCCTGGGTCAGGGTCCATTGTTACCCGGGGTATTTGTGAAAGGGGGCGTGAGACGGGTTGGGTGCCAGCTCAATCTGAATTCATAGAAAATAAAGAAAATGTATTCTACTTGAGCGCTACGTCCTAAGCTAAGGGCCAGAGTCCTGATCCGGTGTGTGACGCCCAATTGGAATCCTTTTCAACTTGGGTGTTCACGTCGACAGGGGCGCTTGGGGAGACACTCATGTTTGTGATAATGATGTTTGCACAGTACAGTTGTTCCTGAAGTGCTCTTTTGCAGGTGCCATCTTTGTTTCATTCTTCATGCTCGCTTTCCCCGGTGGCATCCTTACTTATTGCATCCAGGACTCCTGTCAAAGTCACATCAATACCTATCTATTCTTGTATTCTTTTCGAGGTGCCATTTTTGCTTTTTACAGCGTGTTGATCAGTGTTTATCCCATCGACAGGGATGCCTTCTATCTTAAAACACGGACAACCTTCCCAAAGCCATAACCACTATTAGCAAGTGGGTTGGAAGCAGCTGTGGCCTTTTTATTATTTTGGTTTTTATCAGCATACCTCGTCGCCTGACATATGACCTTCCTTTTTTTCTGTATGTGCCAAGCAGCTGATTCACCAGCAGAAGTGGACTCCTCGTTATGACAGTGGAACACCAGATATTTCTTGAGTTTGGTTGGAGAGTGCTAATGGCTTACACGCTTGCTGGTTTGTTTACATCAGCCACTCCAAATTGGCCCCAATGTCCACGAGACTACTAGAATGGCCTGTTAAAATGGATTGTAGTTGTTTTAAGGCGCTTGCACATTTACCAATCGCAGAATCTTGTTGCTTTAAATGGATCAGAATGTCATCAGATCGAGTGAGAATTATGGTGAGTAAAACATACAGGCAGAGTCACAGCTGCTTGCACTATGTGCACTGGTCAGAGAGGAGTTAAATGCATTTGGTCTATTTAAAACAATTCCATCAAGTAGTGAACCATCATTATCTGCAAACACAGCCATATGCTCATTGAGATAAAAGGACATGTTACGTTCGTTTAAGTGATAGGTGGATGCACCTCCACCGATACCGCCACCATATTATTAGTGGGGCATCAGAGCCAGTGGCTGCAGAGATGAGATCATCACCACATCTATTTGTCCAGATGTTACTGCTGGTGTTAACCTCAGAGGGTGGTTGAGCATCCTTAGTGCTGGTGTCAGGGGTTACGTGATTCCCTCCCTGACAAGCCTCTGCACCATTAAGGGACCCCTATGGAGTCGCTCCGCCTCCAGGTACTTCATGCATGGAACAGCCTTCACAAGTTGAGGTAGGTTGGCCAATACCCCCACCTAAAGCAGTTGAGACAGACTCAATAGGTTTTGTTCCCAAGCATGGGACTGAAATTGACAGTTCTGCCATCCACTGATTACTAAGTTCAGAAAAAGGGGGGTTAGTAGCGTTATTGGTTCTTGAGAGGGAAGCATTGGTCACTTTGCTGACTGAATAAAAGTCAACTATTTTAGTCTGAGACTTGGAATGAGGTGCTGCCCTCATCTCGCCAAATCAAAAAGTCTTTTGTGGGCATGATTTGGGAACACGATTAAAAGATGAGTCTGCATTTGCAATATCCTCGCGATGGTTATTTTCAAGTTTTTAGTGAGTGGCCTGCCCTCCTGGAAACTGGTCAAATCAGGCACTGTCTATCCAAGGTGTTTGGCGTCAGTGCCAGGCTTGCAGCCATATAAGATTATACTTTGATTGGACGGTAATCAAGTAGGGGAGGAGCTTGTTAGATTCATTTAGCCAGTATGGCTGCAGTGTTGCTGAGGGTGACCATGGGCTTGAGAGTCATTCCAAACCCCACCCTGTCAGCTCGCTTTGCAGCCTGCCCTGCGGACAGCCACATTGCAGTCCGCTTTGTTATTTTGACAATTGAGCCTCCAGTGATGAAAAACAAATGTTCTTACCACAGTGAGGTGGTTGTAGATTCAATGTTGTAGCTTTCGAGCCTCGAGCTGTGAACGCAGAACACAAAAAACTCTGCTCACACTGCACACATTGCGTGGAGTGAGGCTTAAGAGTGATTCACAGCAGCAGGCAAGTGGCAAACCGCTCCTCAAAGTAATGGATAGTGAAAAGAGACTCCGCTAATTGTTCCACGATACGGCTCCCAACACACAAAACACTATGCTCACTCCACGTGCTTTGTGGGTTTTAATCAGCTATGTTAATTGTTTTAATTAAATATCCTATTTGAATAGAACCATGATGGAGCATTATTTTATTTTAAGGCGACTGTACAATTGTTTTATTTTGCATCTGTACCTGTTCATATACTACTGGAAGAGTAACGATTGCCATGTTCACAAGATACAAAAAGAGTCATTGGTGATATACCTGATGGACTGAGCCTTTTTCACCTTTATGATTGGCTTACTGCGGTTTAGTGTTAATGTGTACCTGAGTTAGTTTAGCAGCTACTCATCCCCGTACACTTGCAGAGCACAACTGGTGCATGCCTGTGTGAATGTTCTTCTTGACTCCACGTGTAGTGTGCGTGTGCATGCGGGTGTGGCGGGTGTGTGTAGAATGCAGACGGGGAAGGGGTCGGTGAATGTGAATGAACAAGTGAGAATGAAGGATGTGAATTTGGCAGGGAGGGGGCTAGTAAATGAAAGTGAGAAATTATTTGTGTGAATCAATTTAAATGAATAAGATGGGACAATTATATTGTTACATTTTGAACTTCAATTTTAATTTCAGTGTATGTAGGTGCTACTAGCAAACAATTACACAGCGTTCATCATGATTCAAAGAAAATTAAAGGGAAGATGAAGGAACAGCACCCACACAACTATAGAGGGAAAATAATAGTAGGATGTTTACCATGTTCCAGAACTGCAAGAGATTAATGATGTACCACATGTCTGAGTGGGAGTTATTCCAGAGCTTGATGTCAATGAGCATCAAGGGTTTACCAAAGGCGCTCTTTCTATGAAGCCAAAGTGAGAGACGAAACATAGATCAAATTGGTCTGGTGGGCTGGTGGTCTGGTGGAGCAATACTAGGAAAACAACCTATAAAGGAGCCATGAAGGGTCTTAATAATTATTTTTAATAGATTAATTGTAATTCTGACTCTCATCTCAGAACAGGTTATCATGCCATGTTCTTTCTGGAGAGGAGCGCCCGCTACCTTTTTTGAAGTATTTGCAAGGAACTTGGGGTTGGTCACACTGAGTTACCTGGGGGCAACCAGATGTGGACTCCCTGCTCATTGTGCCCAGAGAGGCGCAGCTTCACTTCACTGATGAGGCCCAACAAGGCTGAAACATGTGTATGGGGTTGCCGTTGGTACTCTTGTTCAGAGAGGAATTGCCACAGCATTTCGATGCTGGACTGCCCATGTGGGCGGGACAAAGACTGATATGCAAATGGATATTTCCCATCTGTGAAAGGTACAGTGAGCAAAAAGCGTGTGCTGCAAACTCTCATCTCAGAACAGGTTATAATGCCATGTTCTTTCTGGGGAGGAGCGCCTGCTACATTTTTGAAGTAGTATTCGAAACCTTAATTTGCTTTGTAATTTCCATTGTATTGTCTTTAAGGGGGTAATTCATAGAATTCAGCGCACAAGTGGCGCACGCGGCTGGCGCACAGTGTGCGCGTGTGAATCCCTGCGCCAGCCGCGTGCGCTAAAATCCATTTCCGCGCACAGCGTATTCATGGATTCCAGCCACCAAAAACAGCCGTGGCGCACAGTGGCGCAGCGACCATGCAGCAGCGCCAGTTACGCCCCCAAGAACGCCTCTCGCGCAGGGAAAAGCCATCAAAATCCCCAATCCAGCGCAAAGGGCTGCGCTAACCCTGTACCAGCACGGCAAGCGGGCTACGTGTATCACTGGGGTGCGCGGGAAGTACCTCACGCGATTGGCCCCGTGCGAGCAGGGTACGCGTATTTCAGGGGTGCGCGGGAAGTTCCACATGCGATTCCAGCAGGGTACGTGTATTTCAGGGGTGCACGGGAAGTTCCACAAGCGATTCCAGCAGGGTACGTGTATTTCAGGGGTGCGCGGGAAGTTCCACACGCGATTGGCCCCGTGCGAGCAGGGTACGCATATTTCAGGGGTGCGCGGGAAGTTCCACACGCGATTCCGGCAGGGTACGTGTATTTCAGGGGTGCGCAGAAGTTCCACACGGGATTTCAGCAGGGTACGTGTATTTCAGGGGTGCGCAGGAAGTTCCACACGCGATTGGCCCTGTGCGAGCAGGGTACGCGTATTTCAGGGGTGCGCGGGAAGTTCCACACGCGATTCCAGCAGGGTACGTGTATTTCAGGGGTGCGCGGGAAGTTCCACACGCGATTTCCTTAGGGTATGTGTATTTCGGGGTGCGGGGAAGTTTCACACGCGACATCAGCAGGGTACGTGTATTTCAGGGGTGCGCGGGAAGTTCCACACATGATTTCAGCAGGGTACGTGTATTTCAGGGGTGCGCGGGAAGTTCCACACGCCATTTCAGCAGGGTACGTGTATTTCGGGGTGCGGGGGAAGTTTCACACGCAACATCAGCAGGGTACGTGTATTTCAGGGGTGCACAGGAAGTTCCACACGCGATCGGCCCCGTGCGAGCAGGGTACGCGTATTTCAGGGGTGCGCAGGAAGTTCCACACGCGATCTCATCAGGGTACGTGTACTTCGGGGTGCGGGGGAAGTATCACACGCAACATCAGCAGGGTACGTGTATTTCAGGGGTGCACAGGAAGTTCCACACGCGATCGGCCCCGTGCGAGCAGGGTACGCGTATTTCAGGGGTGCGCGCGAAGTTCCAAACGCGATTCCATCAGGGTACGTGTATTACAGGGGTGCGCGGGGAGCACCACACGTGAATTGCACGTGTGGGTCCTCCCAGGTGTTCCCTCTACACCCTCCACGGCCCCTGCAGGTGGCTCACACCACAGGGGCCTACCCTGCACATGTCCTGCAGGCACCCCATCCACCATGGCCATGCCCCCCAGCCAACCCACATGTCTACTTGCACTACTGCCCACCAACGCATGTCCCCCTGCACCCCCAGCCACCAGGGGCACCCTCCACCAGGCCCCCACCCATGTCTCCCACCACCCCCACCCCCCAGCAGTGCAGGGGCACCCTCCACCAGTCCCCCACCCATGTCTCCCACCCCCCCACCCACCAGCAGTGCAGGGGAACCCACCACCAGGCCCCCACCCATGCCCAACTCATGTTCCCAAAACCCCCCCACCCCCCCCCACCACCCAGCACTGTGGGGCACCTGCCACCAGGCCCCCACCCATGTCCAACTCATGTTCCCCACCACCCCCACCCCCCAGCAGTGCAGGGGCACCCTCCACCAGGCCCCAACCCATGTCTCCCACCACCCACACCCCCCAGCAGTGCAGGGGTACCCTCCACCAGGCCCCCACCCATGTCTCCCACCTCCCCACCCCCCAGCAGTGCAGGGGCACCCACCACCAGGCCCCCACCCATATCCAACTCATGTCCCCCACCCCCCCAAACCACAGCACTGTGGGGCACCTGCCAGCAGGCCCCCACCCATGTCTCCCACCCCCCCACCCCCCAGCACTGTGGGGCACCTGCCAGCAGGCCCCCACCCATGTCTCCCTCCCCCCACCCCCCAGCAGTGCAGGGGCACCCTCCACCAGGCCCCCACCCATGTCTCCCACCACCCCCACCCCCCAGCAGTGCAGGGGCACCCTCCACCAGGCCCCCACCCATGTCTCCCACCCCCTCACCCCCCAGCAGTGCAGGGGCACCCACCAAAAGGCCCCCACCCATGTCCAACTCATGTTCCCCACCCCCCCACCCCCCAGCACTGTGGGGCACCTGCCAGCAGGCCCCCACCCATGTCTCCCACCCCCCACCCCCCAGCACTGTGGGGCACCTGCCAGCAGGCCCCCACCCATATCTCCCACCACCCCCACCCCCCAGCACTGTGGGGCACCACCCAGCAGGCCCCCACCCATGTCTCCCACCACCCCCACCCCCCAGCAGTGCAGGGGCACCCTCCACCAGACCCCCACCCATGTCTCCCACCACCCCCACCCCCCAGCAGTGCAGGGGCACCCTCCACCAGGCCCCCACCCATGTCTCCCACCACACCCACCCCCCAGCAGTGCAGGGGCACCCTCCACCAGGCCCCCACCATGTCTCCCACCACCCCCACCCCCCAGCAGTGCAGGGGCACCCTCCACCAGGCCCCCACCCATGTCTCTGACCCCCCCACCCCCCAGCAGTGCAGGGGCACCCACCACCAGGCCCCCACCCATGTCCAACTCATGTTCCCCACCCCCCCACCCCCCAGCACTGTGGGGCACCTGCCAGCAGGCCCCCACCCATGTCTCCCACCCCCCCACCCCCAGCAGTGCAGGGGCACCCACCACCAGGCCCCCACCCATGTCCAACTCATGTTCCCCACCCCCACCCCCCAGCAGGCCCCAACCCATGTCTCCCACCCCCCAGCACTGTGGGGCACCTGCCAGCAGGCCCCAACCCATGTCTCCCACCCCCCCACCCCCCAGCACTGTGGGGCACCTGCCACCAGGCCCCCACCCATGTCTCCCACCCCCCCACCCCCAGCAGTGCAGGGGCACCCACCACCAGGCCCCCACCCATGTCCAACTCATGTTTCCCACCCCCCAGCACCGTGGGGCACCTGCCAGCAGGCCCCAACCCATGTCTCCCACACCCCCACCCCTCAGCACTGTGGGGCACCTTCCAGCAGGCCCCCACCCATGTCTCCCACCACCCCCACCCCCAGCACTGTGGGGCACCAGCCTGCAGGCCCCCACCCATGTCTCCCACCAGCCCCACCCCCCAGCAGTGCAGAGGCACGCTCCACCAGGCCCCCACCCATGTCTCCCAACACCCCCACCCCCCAGCAGTGCAGGGGCACCCTCCACCAGGCCCCCACCCATGTCTCCCACCACCCCCACCCCCCAGCAGTGCAGGGGCACCCTCCACCAGGCCCCCACCCATGTCTCCCACCACCCCCACCCCCCAGCAGTGCAGGGGCACCCTCCACCAGGCCCCCACCCATGCCTCCCACCCCCCCTCCCCCCAGCAGTGCAGGGGCACCCACCACCAGGCCCCCACCCAGGTCCAACTCATGTTCCCCACCCCCCCACCCCCTAGCACTGTGGGGCACCTGCAAGCAGGCCCCCACCCATATCTCCCACCCCCCACACCCCAGCACTATGGGGCACCCTCCACCTGGCCCCCACCCATGTCTCCCACCACCCCCACCCCCCAGCAGTGCAGGGGCACCCACCACCAGGCCCCCACCCATGTCCAACTCATGTTCCCCACCACCCCACCCCCCAGCACTGTGGGGCACCTGCCAGCAGGCCCCCACCCATGTCTCCCACTCCCGCGCCTGTACAGGGGACCTGTGACAGTACACATCCGTTCATGGTGCATCATCCTATGTCATGTACCACACATGTTTCACATCTTGTCGTGACATTGTTTACTGTGCTACCTTGGTTGTTGCATCATTGTGGTAGTACTTGGCCTTTGTGAGGTACTGCTACGTCAAGTCATCTACTGGAGGGTGTTCTGGTTCGTTTTTCTGGCTTGGATTTTGTGATTTTGGACATTGATTATGAGGGTGCAGGCACCTTTTTACACACAAGGTGGGAGATGGTGACGAAGGGTAAAGGTGATTCTGTGGCCAGGTGGAATTGAGGTTTGAAGGCTCCATGACCCAGGTGCAGTTGTTCAGTGGGTCATGGTCATTTGTGAGGGAGGGGGGGGGGGGTTGTTGTTGATAGTTGCCTTGCCCTGCAGTGTGATGGGAACTCTGACATTGTAATGGTGGTATCCTATGTACATGTTGTGTTCTGCTGATCGATGCCTGTTCATGTGTTGTGTTTACCTTTCAGGTGCGAGGGGATAGTTGTGGTTTGACATGCTGGGGTGTACACATGGTGAATGTTCACATGTGATGTGTAGAGAACAGTAATGGTCACTTGAGTGCACATGCATATGTGGAGTGCATGTCCTTGCAGAACCACACACTTGCACTCTGATGCACTACATGTACTCCCACCCTTGCATATCCACATGTACACTGTTTGCCTTCTGGTGCCCACTGTGTCCCTGCAGCACATGTTCTGTGACCGATTATGGATCCTGTACATGCCTAATTTGCTGTTTGATGTGGTCTGTCACTTAGATGTGATGCTCAGGGTGTGTATCACACACAATGGCTGTTCACTGTGCTGTGCGCTGAGCAGTGTGTTGCAGGAGTAGGACACTGCACACATGAGCTGCAGTGTTAATTTTGCAATGCACAATGTGCATGTAGACAAGCATTCATTGTTATGTTACGTCTACGACTCTTGTAATGCATTTGGAAATGACTTATTTTGGGTGGGAGTTTTTGTTGGTCTGTCATTTCATCTGATTCCGGGTCAGGCATCATTGTCTGATGCCACTGTACATTTAGGACATGGCAATGTGTACCTTATCGTTACTGTGTTGGTGTATGGGTATTGCTTGCCATGTCATGTTGTGGTTTGGGAGGGTTTGAGTGACATGACAGTGATGGCCATGGCCTGTTTTGCAGGTGTGTGTGATGCACACCTTGCATGTCAGGGTCATCCGCTTCTCAGAGCAACTAGCTGGGGGTAGATCTCTCGCCGCGGCAGGGCCCTCCCTCTGGAACAGCCTTCCTGCCTCACTTGAACTTGAGGGGAACCATCTCCAGTTCTGGAAGCACCTCAAGACTTTCCTCTTTGCTTCTGCTTTCTCTCTGCCTCTCCCTTGCAGAATTCTTCACTGGAACTGCACTGGAGCTGCAACTGGGCCACTCTCACTGACCTCGGTCCCTGGCCCAGCCACTCTCCACTTGCACTGCCTACCTGGCAACCCCTGCACTGCGGTACTGTCTCTCTATCCCTACAGCCCACCCTTCCCAGCACTTGTCTGCACTTACCTTTGCAGTTGCCACCAGCCGACCTATGTATTTTTTTTTTGGGCTACTTCCCCTTCCCCCTACCCCTGCACTTGCACAATCTCAATGACACCTGGCCTAGTAGTACCGTTGCCTGTCTTCCCTTGTTCCCCCCTCCCTGCCTCATCGCACCTTGAAATACTTGTGTATAGGCCATATCATGTCATATGGCATATGTGTGCCTTTTGGTCACACGGGATAGCTTGTGTTTAAGTAGATAGGGATGCAGACGATGTGGCACTTCCATGGCAACTATCTCAGGGTGGTAGGGTTGTGACAGTTGACTTTTTTTTGGCATCATCGATTGTCACCTGGTATGTGCCAGGCCTGTGTGCACTCCGCAGGGGTGGGAGTTTAGGTGAAAAATGTGGCCACAAGCTGGGTCCGTGCTTCCTCGCCACGTGCCCTGTCCCCTCCCATGGGCAGCGCCTGTGCCTGTGGTTGGGGATGTGGGGGCACCACCATGTCCACCGGGGCGCCCTGCCGTGTTGCAACATTGTGCAGGACACATGCTGCCACAATGATCCTGCACACTACTGGTGGTGCATAGAGTAGTTGCCCACCAGAGCGGTCAAGGGAGCGGAAACGTGACTTGAGCACTCCGAATGTGCGCTCCACTATGGCCCTGGTTGCAATATGGGCGGCGTTGTATCTTACCTGGGGTGGTGTGGTGGGGTTCCGGATTGGCGTCATCATGTGGTTGCTCAGAGGGTAGGCACTGTCCCCTGGGGAGGTGATAATAGTTGAGATTATTAGGGTTTGGATATTTGTCTGTGTGTGACTTGCATGCATGTGGAAGGGCATTTGTACTGACCTAGGAGCCATAGGTCGCCATGCTGCCCAGCTTCCAGGGCCCGGCTCAGGGCGGACATTCTGTATATGAAACTGTCATGGGTGGAGCCAGGGTAGTTTGCATAGACAGAGGTGATGATTCCTTTTGCATCGCATACCACCTGTACATTGATGGAATGCCAGTGCTTGCGGTTTCGGTAGATGTGCTTAGTGGCCCTAGGTGGACGTAGGGCCACATGGGTGCAATCTATGGCACCGAGCACTTTGGGGAAGTGTGCCACCCTGAAAAAATCCAAGACAACGGCCTGCCTTTCTGCGGGTGTTCTGGGCATGTATATGTGCCTGCAGACTGAGGGGCGCGCTGTCATGATTGCCAGTACCTGGTGTAGGCAGCGTGACTGTGTGGCCTGTGAGACCCCCCCCACTATGGCAGTGGTCTGCTGAAATGACCCAGTGGCCAAAAAATGCAGGACATTGAGCAGCTTCTCCAAGGGGCTCAATGCTTGGGAGCAAAGGGTGGGGGATGTAAGGTCATCTTCCCACTCCCTGACCCGGTCTAGGATGATATGGGGTGGAAACCTATACCTGCCATAGACCTGGTCGTCAGGCATCCCAAAAGGGCTTGTCCGTGGTGCGAAAATGCGTGCCCTGGCTATTCTCCTCCTCCTGCGGTGTCCCACGATCAGTGCTGCGACAAATGGGGCATTCATCGTAGCTGTATATACGTGTTTGTTGTTTGCGCGCACTTTTATGCTGAGCGCGGCGACGCTTCCGCCTGCCTTCGTGTGGCGGACGCGTTGACGCCTGTGCGCGTCTTTTGCCGTGCGCGGATTTCCCGTATTCGGATCCATGAATACGGGTTGTTCGCGTGCTTGTGGGCGTTCCATGTAGTTCCCTGCAGTACTTCCCCAGTTACGCCTTCTTTTTCACGCGTTGTTCCCCATTCCGCGTGTTACGCCCACTGTTACGCCCAATTTGGTTGTGTGCGCCGCGCTATGTGCGCTTTTGCTGTGCGCGTAGCGCATGCCGTGTATGCCTGCGTGCGCCATGGTTGGATTGGGCGCACGGACAGCGGGAAACACGCGCAGCGTCTAACTTGAATCGCACGCGTGCGCGTGCGCTGCGTTTCTCACGCTTGCGCTCCCTTGCGCTTGCTTGCACATGGATTTTCGGCGCACGTTTGTTCCATGAATCGGCCCCACAATCTCTACATGGTCTTGCCCTCCCAAATCTTTCCTCTCATATCTCTTTCTACACCGACTCTCCCTCTGTTTGCTAACAATCTCTTTTTCATTTATCTGTTCCTTGTCCTCCCTGGGCAACCTCCAGTTACTGTTATTTCTCTCTCATGTATCTCTTCTAGCTCCTAAATATTGAAACTCTCTCCCTTTTTCACTTGGCTATCTCCCATCCCTCTTTTTAAGGCTTGACTTAAGACTCAACTTCTTTCTTTTTATTGGTCTCCATTTTCCCTGATTAAACACATTTTATTCTACCATCATTGTCCTTTGTACAGCGCTTACGCGCTAGGCGCTATTTAAATTAAAATAAAATACAAAATGAAAATTTCCTACGCTGAGTACAGATAATTTATAATACAATCCCATGGTCAAATGTATCAGTAAATGTCAAGCAATTCATTAGCACAAGAAGGTATTCATCTAGTGTCCAGAACTGTTGGTCAGAACCTGTACGGTTGCTGAATAAATCACACCCTGCACGAAAGCCAGACTGGCAGAGTGCATGTAGGATAATTACAGTCATGTCCAGATTAGACTGATTTTCTGCATGGCAGACAATAATGTTTTGTCCTTGAATTATTTCTACGTTAAGGCCCCTTTCGTCAGTCCTCTAATGCCCCACAAACTTCCATTACATTATCTGAACTGCATGAAAAATCTCCAGGTGTGATTAGTCTCACACTTCTTATATGCAAATATATGGTCCAACATACTTCAATATTTACTAAAGATCTGAAATAAAAAGAATAACTTCTTATATAATGCTGTGCACCAGATTATTCCCACTCCCAAGTGCGGTAAAATAGATGTTATGGCTGCCCAATTTTAATTTCACTTGATTCATCAACATGGGATTGATCAATGGTTGTGAGTACCCTGCCATGGGATTGAAACTTGTGAAGGTCAGCCTAGTTCCACCCAATAGTAGTTAATTTGGATCATGCAGTTTTAGAGACCTTTCCAACATGTAATACTGATTATACATGAACGCAGACCAAATGCCTTAAGTTATATGGTGAAGTTACCAGAGATTTGCACCAACAGACCCAGTGCTTGTAGACAAGTAAATAAGGACAAAATAAACGTTTGCACCACGGGTGTACACACAGGTGATCGCACCACAAGAAAGAAAGGGTTTGGGAAGTTGCTTTTTCTAGGATGTCTTTTCCCTCTTTCATCTCCTTTTCAACACGTCATCTGCCTATCTCTTAACAGGATTGTAATCTCAGTGTTATAATTAATTCTTCTTTCCCACTAAAGACTCAGATTGCAGCCATTGTCCAATCTTGCTGTTTCCACCTCTTGAACATCAAACCATTGTCATCTGCTTACTTTTGCATCAACTGAAACTTTGCTCTGAACCACAGTTCTTTCTAGTCTTTATTTATTTATTTTATTTTATTTGTTTATTTCCATTAATAAAGCACACAAACAGCCCTCGGGCATCATGGCGCTGTGACAAGAATGTTCACTTAGGTGATGGTTACATGGGAGCAAGTCTTAGTACAAGGTTAATATACAACGTGTCTGTTGCTGCATACATGCAGTTTACGTGTTAAATACATGTTGGTTACAATACATGTTATACAGTACAGTAGTATGGTTTCAGGGCAAAACAGCAGAAAAGGTATGGATTACTTAAAAAAGTATGGTCTTCAGGGCCTTTCTGGAGGCCATGAGAGAAGTTTCTTTCCTAAGTCTGAGTGCAAGTGTGTTCCAGGAAACTTTACTGTTGCTGTGTTGTCTATGTAGGTCTTCCGAACGTTATCCATTTCGCATTCAGCAGTAAGAATCCTTTTTGGTTTATCTTTTTATGCTCATGTCACACCCTATCTAATTTGTTTTCATTGGCTGTTAGTTCAGTAGATATTTGAATATCAGTTTCTCTGCTTAATGTTTAAAAGTATCCACGCTCTTCCGCCTTATTATCTTTACTCTTTGGTCTCGCTCCATCACACCACTAGAAACCACTGCTCTGCTTCCCACTCCTTGCTGTCCGCTCCTCTCCCCCCTCTGTGCCTCCACACACTTTTGCTCTTTTCAACTTCTCGCTCCCAAGCCATGGAACACCTTACCTCTGGACACCTGTTCTTGTTCTTCTCTTGTCCAGCTTCAAAAAAACAACTACAAATTCATGTATTGCAGTCTACTTTCCCCTTGATCTGCCACGTGAACTAAAGCTCGGAATCACACTGGTCTTTTCCTCATTTGTTTATTTTGATGTACCGAGATTGTTTTGTGCAGAGCTTTTGATAAAAGTGCTATTTAAGCACTCTAATAAATAGATAAAAAAGGGGCACCAATGAACAAAAGCACCCATAGCAAATGTTTCATATGGAGACCATTTTTGCATGTTTGGAAGACAGGCTCGACAGTACCTCCCATGCGGTTGCCTTATATAGGTACCTTTTGCATTTATCATTTTTGTCATTTTGTGTATTTCTTATGTTAAATTATACTTCACTGGACAGTAGTAGCTGATGAAAAAAGAGAACATGATTTCTGAAAATATGCCTGGTGAAGGAAGATATCTGTTCAACCTCATGTACTTGATCTTCATTAGTGTTGTGCTGTAATGGCTTTAATGTGTGTGTTCAGGGTCATTTGTTCCTTACCGTATTTTGTGGTAGAATGAAGCGTGTCCTGAAAGGTAAATGTGCTATATGGGACTATACACTTTATTAAAAGAATTATTAACTCACACATCTGGGTTGAAACAATAAAGGTGCTCACAATTCCTTCAGTGTTGACCACACCTCGGTCTCACCAGTGCAGGTGCTGCAGCAAACCTAAGCAAGACTAGTGGATGATGATACCGTTCTCTGCTCTTTTCACATCTGAGTCAGCAGAAGCACTAGGAACATGTTCAACGTTTCCTAGATGTGTTTGCTCCAAATCCTCATTACCTTGACAGTATATGTGTAGGGTGGGAAGTGCTAATTCATCTTCAGCATTGTTGAGATTATTCCCTTTTTGGCTGAGACATAGTTGTACATTGGTCTCAGATGATGGCCCACACTAAACTGCAAATACATGTTTCATTGCCACTGACAGCACAGAAGATATTAATATCCAGCCACTTATTGTATAGTATTGGCCACTGTTCCATTGCCAGTAAGGCAAAGGTGTATCATCTACGGTCAGCAGGTCTTTATCAGTGAGATTCTGCTTGAGCATGGCCTCTGCTGTCCTTCTTGATATGGGAAATTATTCTTTTGATTGTTTATGCCGTCCACACTTGGGGAGATCTGTCAGAATAGGTTCCTCTGCTTTTGACTCAACTTGAGAAGCAAATGTAGAAGAAGACAGACTTGAACAAATGTTGGTGTGCTCAATGCTAACAGATGGAGAGGACATTGAAAAGGCTAGTGAGTTCAACTGTGTTGTATTTTCTCATATTACCCTTGAAAAGAAAAAAAAAAACAGCAGAGAAGTAAATAGAACTGTGGCACAGATAAACCCCTGCAAACAACCTGTGCCTGTGTGGATCCTGTGTTGAGTGTGCTTCAGGCCAAACCCAGAACACCAAAATCCTCCTTGGCTTTAATTATTCTCCTATGGTTATGATATAGGCTTTGAACACTTGAATAAGAGGGAATCTGACTGAACTTCTGGCCCTGGCAGGATAAAAGGTTATGAAAGCTGAAATGGAAAAGTACTAATTGTGCCAATTTTGGGACAGTGTGCAGCAAAGTAAAACCTAAACAAATTTGCACAGTCTCAGACATATGATTCTTATTATTGGCTTTTACTTTAACATTAATTTCAGAATCTTTTGACATTTTCTGATGCCATCCTCCTTCATGATTCATTGGATTGCATCCACTCGAGTCTACACATATGCACACTATTGCAAAATAAATCATGAAAATACAATAGTGACAATATCTTAATATTTATAGAAGAAATAATACAAATATGTAGAGATAGTAACAATTAAAACTAAGTTGAATACAATTCAAATATTAATGAAACATACAATTGTGAAAACTAATGTAAATCAGAAATAATTAACACTAATAACAAACATCTATTAGTAAATGAAAAATAAATAGACACGAAATATAATACTGATCAGAAATAAAAAGACCAAACAAAATGACTTCTAGTTCTAGCAGATCCAGTACTCTCTCTCTCTCTGTCTCTGTCTCTCTCCCCCTCTCTCTCGTTGCCACCTTTATTGTCCTGTGTGTGTAATACAGGGTGCACCAACAAACAAATAAATCAACTTTTTTTTTACTGTGCTGGCCTCCTATATCTCCTTCACCATTTCCTCCCATAATACGTTTTAAAAAAGTTCACCAATAGTAAACTAATTACTTCCAATTCATGTCATTAGGAATCGTTCCTCTTTTAGCATGACAGAATTGAAGACCACTGAAAGGATGCATCCATGTCTTCCAGTCAAAAGTATTTAGTTCATTTCACTCCCAGTCCTGCCATGAGTGAGAAAAAGGAAGTGGTAGTAGCATACTGTATAGACTGATTGCTCCCTTCATTGTATGCCCTTCTTGTCTCCATCATCTTTTTGACATGGAAGTAACTGGTTTGCAAGAAATAATTTCAGCACCCAGTGCTTTGCTTGATTTTTTGTCCACACAGGCTTCTTTGGTTCAGTGGCTAATAAAACAGTTTGCGAAGGGGAATAAATGAAGCAACCCCAGAGCACCATTTAAAGTAAAGGGCACATAATCGCTAATCTAATCTACTAAATGTCCACATAACCAAATTTGAAGACTAAACTTGCGATGCCCAAACAAATCTTCACATCTTTGAGATGCTTGTGAAGTTTTGCAATAAATGTGAACTCCCACAACATCATGCAGTCGACTATATACAGCAAAAAGAAAGCAAGCTTTCTCCAATCTGAATCCTTCTTTGTGGCTCTTGGTGGAGCAGCAAATGGCAAGAAACTTGGATCTTCTACATTTAAAAGTTGGAGTTGGATCTGATCAATGTTTTTGCAGTCTTATTAATGTGTTGGCTTTCCGTTACTAGGGATTGTTCAGTGATATAATACCAAGGGATTGACAGCATCTTGGGCACATTTTCAAGCAATGTTTACTGGAGAAATATGCAGTGCAAATGTATGGGGAGAGCAGAACTTAATATTCTGAATTAGGGATCATATACAATGTTGGAAATTGTAGGTTTTGTCTGGCGGACAATGAGAAATGCTGGTATTTCTACATACTCTGCCACTATTTGTGACTGCTACCATAATAGCACATAGCAGTGTGCATGACTGTCTCACACCACATGATGCTCGTGTACCATGCCATTTCAATTTGGTTTGAGATTTAGCTGCCAAACTTGCATGCATCACATGACTTCATGTATATGCTTCGAATGAAAGATCACACTACAGATATTTCAGACAGTTGTATTTCATGGCATTGACTTCAAACCATTTGCTAACTCAACAGTAAACATGTATTACTTTGATCATCCACCAAATTCATTGGAACAATGAACACATAACAAGACCCATATGTCCAGTTACACAAATGTACTGATATACAGCCACAATAATGACATGTAATCATTAATTGTTAGTAGGTGCCTGACAGCGTGAGAGCTGAAGGGCCCCTCGAGATTCACATTCTGCTCTCAATGATGCATTCTGAGGGCTTCGGCAGGGGGGCAGGTTCTGGACTGGAGGAAAACGTGTCTTTCACTGAGTGTTGGAAGTATTGCAAGAAGAATTCACCATCTACTTTGTAGTTTGTCCGGAGCACTTCAGTGTTAAAATCAGTCTTCATCCAATTGGTCAGATCAAGATATAAACTGTTCCTGGTGGAATCCTTCCCCTAAAAGAAAACATCACTGTGATTCTGATTTCTTTGGATGAATTGGTACCAGCGGATTTTAAAGTGTATTCTTTATTCCAAACTCCTGGGTTATTGAATCCTATTATTGACCTCACGCATAGCAACAAGCACATTCACGTGATGCCCATCAAATTAAATATATCATCTTCTGCCCATTATCCCTTTGATGAGTTATGGAGAATACAGAAGCATGGTGAAACTGTATGTCACACACTTGCACTATCTGATCCTTCTTACCCATTAATGTTTCCTGCACTTTAAAATTCCATGAGTTAATTTCCAGTTTCAGGTGTTTCCTTTGGGTCTAATATCAGCTCAAATACTCTTCAACAACGTGCAGATTCAACAAGTGTACCTTCTCCATGGAAAGAGATTGATGACGTACACTTATTTAGATACGTGGCTCATTCATGGATGGTCATTATGGATGCCATAGGTGGTATCCAGACAGTTTGTCAATTTGTATTGCACACTTATTCACCTTTGGTTCTAGATATGGACACAATCTTGAATGGCTGTGGAGGTACACTGGGTACCAGGAACACACCGTTTCTGGAGTTCTCAGAGGAACATCAACAATCCTCCAACTCAAAGGAGTTATCCACAGGATTAAGAGCCAATCTGTAGTTCTGTCAGCAGTCGATGAGCTCAGCACATCTGGTCATGACAGATGCTTGGTAATGAAGTGATACGTATCCTGGAGGGTATTAAATTGATCTGTGGGGTTGCCATTAAACATCAGCTTCTGTCTTGGTTGGGTGAATAGCTTTTTCTCACCCCAAGATAATTACATTCTCGGAATGGAGAACATGCTTGTTGATGTGTCAGGCTGAGTTTTTACATTACAGAAGATTTTTCCCGGGCAACAAATACCTTAAGTGTAATCTTTAAAAAATGTAGTTTCACAATCCTGGATCTTTTTGCATCAAGAAATAATTTGCTACTGGCTCACTACTGCTCTAGCAACAAGGATCCCCTTTCTCTGTCTTGACATTGACAAACTAAAACACCCTTGCCGTCCTCTTTTCCAAATTTGTGGGTTGCCCTCATTCTCCTAATGACACTGAGTTCCTTCAGCTGGTATCAGTGTCACCTGTTTGTTGGTCCTCCTCTCTCATGTATCCCTGTGCCACGTGAGGGAGATGGATTGGATCTGAAGAGAAGCATGTTAGAAATACAGGGTATTTTAAGTGGATGTTGCTAAGGCTGTTCAGAGTTTAGGAAGATCATGTTCATTCGTATGGAAGACCTAGGGATTCTTTTGAAAAGTGCTGGACTAATAACTGCATGTCAGATATGTTTTGCTGACCCTTTTTATAATATAATGGACATCCCAATAAAATGTTTTCTTTTGGGGTATTTTTCCCCAAGTGCCAAACAGCTGTTTTGTGTGCCCTCTGGGAACCAATGGAAAGTACTGCCTCCATTGAAGTCTAAGCATCATTTACTGGTTTCCTATGAAATTTGAGATTAATCATCCTAGATTTCAAACTCTTCCTTCCAGACAGTCCTCCCTTTGAACCTCTTCAGGAGGATCCTTAGAATATTCTGTCCTTTAACTTTCCTTTGCTGATTGCATTTCCCATTGCTGGACATACTTGGTAAGTTGGGACCCTTATTTGTCATGATCCCGTTCTGCATTTCTTCCTTTGCGTATTGTCCTATGAACTTCTACTGGCTTCAGGCCTATGGTGTTAACAGTAGTCAATGTTTATGAGGATTGTGTTCTTCTATCACTCTACCTCATTGGAACGGCAAGATAGATTGAGAACCATAATCCTCTTGATTATGGTTGGAAAGTTACGATCTATGTAGATGAGGTGTCTCTTTTACAGTTTTCTGAGTCTATACTCAACTTGTTTGGTTCTGGTAAAAAAGGGAGCACATCTTTCTACTCCTACACTTAGCAGGTGGATTTGCCCTGATAGTTTTATGTCATATGAGTTGCCAATGATCCATGGCCAATCAACTCTTGGCATGGCCACTTATTGAATTGTGGCCAAAGGAGAATGCATTTCTGACAAATGTGTGATAGCTACATGGCTATATGGCTTCTACCATGTCTCTTCCTAAATATTATATGTTTTGTTTGAATAATTGAATTGAATGGTAATGCGTCTACAATAAAACATAATGTGGCATTCCTTAGTGTGTTGATTGGTGAGAACAACAAACCCTGCTACTTGGTATATCCTCATCTATTAAGGACTGGGAAAAGGGACACAGGGGTAATGCTCAGATTACCTTATTGTAATTACCTTACTCTTTGCCCTACTGTTCCCCATCAAATTCCTTGTAAACTATGGTGTGCTGTAATATATCAGGAGGCATCAAGTGTGATGGCATATGTTATGGCATGTTAGATCTGTGCCTAATGCTTTGTTAGGGGGATGATGCAATTGCAGAAAGCACTAACTATAAGGCAGAAGTTTCCCCTCAACTGTGATGTCATAGGTATAAACTTAACTGAACACTTCCTTGGCCCAGTTCGAAATTATTTTGTATTTAAGATCTATAGCACGACTTTCGTACAAGGACTTGGATGCAGGGACAGTCAAGATGTTCACCCACAGTATCATTTTTCCTGATCATACCATTTCTTGAACCAGTTGATGTAGGACCTCAATAATGATAGTGCTCCATTTTCCAATAATCTGTAACTCATCAATATCTGTATATTCATTGGTAAAATGTCCCCTAGCGATAAGCCCTATTGCATGTTGTAATCTACCCAATCAATCATTTAATCCCTGCCTCTGGTAGGCACTAAAAGTTGCAAGTGCTTTAATTGCACCATCCCAAACTCTGCCAATCACTTATTTCGTATGCCCTCGTAGAGAGAAAAACTTCACTCTGCTGCTGCAGACATATATCCACTCCTTCCAACCGTTTGGAAATTGAGTTGTAACCTGAAAGTGAGGCAAAGGAATTGAAAACACAATAGTGCCTAAATATGTATTAATAATGACATAAAAGAACCAAAACATATCTATCTCACTAATAATATCATACCACAAACACTGTGAAGCGATCTTAGTATTATAAAACTCGAGAAAACATGTTTGATGCTCTCTATTCATACTATACTGTCAGATTTCCAGGGATGCATTAGAACAAAGATTAAATGCCTCTGTAGTGCTCCTACAACTTTAATTAGTTATGAGAAAACAAACAAACAAATCAGCAATGTCATTGACATCTGATTCTGATTCTAGTTCCTGCTACACCTGCCCGTAAAAGGCATTGTATGAAATCGCTGTTGGAGGTCTACTGCCCGGCTTATTTATCAGTCATTGGACCTTTGGTCTGGAGAATACTCACCTCTGGCAGTACAAACCCATTTTGGAAACGGACAATTTTCCATTCCATTTCCCAATTCCCTCTCCTAAAATCTAAAACAGAGAAACAGTAGCACAAGAGATCATATAGGTGTGTTAGCTCAGGCATGTTTTCAGTGGCAGCAGTAGGGTTAATTGAACTAGGCAACGTTTCATTCATGGTAATTGGGACCGAAGTTAGAGCCTGATGCTCCACAGCCAATGGTCTGGCATACCTTTTATTGGACAGTCCATTTAGTAATACTTTGCACAGGTCAGGAATTTGCACTCTGCTGGTTTACAAAGGTAGCCTAGAAATAATTCAACTCCACAATCCCAGATCCTCATGAACTCATTTGTTTTACCCTCCAATGGACAATATTATTATGGTTCTATAGGGGCTATGATATTCTAAATCATCAGTGATTACCAGATGAGAAAGGTTACATCTTTAAGGACTATGTCAAGTGGAAACTGGCTCCCACGGTTCAAAGGCAAAAAGATAGCAATGTCTAACAGTCACTGAGCTTACAACAATTGTATTGCTCCTGCGTCTGGTGGTACTGTGCATTTGCAGAAATCTTTATCCAAGTAGCAATTTCTTTTACCTAAACAGCAGAGTTCATTGCCAATGGCACTGGAATGGTCCTTGCCAACTGTGGGACAATGCTTATTTGCGTTGATACTGCTTCACTAACATAAACTCTCCTCATTGTAATGAATGGAAGGCTCCAAATGACACCTTCAGAAGTGCCCCCTTCACCTGTTTGTGCAGAGAATTGTTGGAGAACATGAGGGATCTCATCAATTCAAGTAGGGTACCAAACATGAGTCCACACTTATGTTATCATCCTTTACTGGGGGAGATGATGGCAGCTTCATAGGGTGTCCAAATAGAACCTTGTGTGGCCACAGACCTGTCCTCCATTCTGGAGTACTCCACATCTTTCTTAATTGATGGAGCACCCTGACACTTCTCAATCCATTAACTAGCACATGGCAAAGACAGTAGGGAACAGATACAACCTATCATGTCTGTTAAAAGAAAAACACTAGGGAATAAGTGTGATGTGATGTCATAAGGGTGGGGAAAAATCATTTTTGATTTTGTCACAGGGTCCACCTGCACGAGAAATTGATATATCTTTATTCATGTATTCTTTAAAATAATCTACATCAACAATCAATATTAATTGTATTGGCTAATGAGGTAGCAATAATCAGCATAGTAAAAGATGGTAATTGAGAAAAAGGGGAAGACTACATGGTAAATGGAAGCAATTCATCTGGTCCATTCATTCAAATTATTCTGAATCATTATTGGGATCTGTTAACTTTGACCATTAAATTCAAGTCCCTCATTACATATTGGCCAGTGTGCTAGTAATGTGCCGGTAATTTACATATACCAGCACATTACTGCACCGCCCAACTATGAGTTTGCCGGGTGTGGGGGGATGGAATGACCTCCAGCTAAGTGCTGGAGGCCATTCCACCAACCCACCGGGAAAAATCAATGGTAGTCCAGGCCAGGCGCTGGTAATACTGACAAACTCCCGCATGGAGTCCAAAGGGAGTTACGCCATCACCCGGCACTCATAATCCAGTGGACATTCCACCGGATCGAGTACCAGTAACGGTAATTCCATTTTCCAGTATCCTGTCGGATTTACAGCCAGGATACCTGCAAAGCTGTAATGAGCTGCTTGTGGCTGTCCACATTCAGCAATAGTTTTAAGAATGAAGAGAATGAAAGTGGATCAATGGGATTAGAAATAAACTATCAAGGAAAGGATGTTCAAATTTGCATCTATCTCACCTTTTTCTATGGAACAATTGACACAAATCAAAACAATATGGAAAACCAACAGGTATTGATTATGTGCCAGTAACTTTATTCAATTTTGAAATTTTTTTTGGCAGGTGATTCCTTTGCAATTTGATTAATGCAATTCTAATAACCAGAATGTTATCCATTCCTGAAGTATAAAGGAGATGAACTCCATCTTTAAAAATTGACATAGTGTTAGTGTCAAGAGATATAAAAGGACAGACAAGCACATACAGCAAGTGGGTAAACAAGATGAAAGAATAGACAAGTTAAATAAGAATAATGAGACAGTGAGAAAGGGCAGACCACAATGATTAACAAGAAGGAATGGCATACATGTACTGGAAAAACATTAGGAATCCACTAGGAGTGTACACAGGTCAAACATGAAACCATCCACAGAAATAAGAGTTGCTCAATGCCTCTGTGCAAAATATTCTTACCGGCACCACATCCTGCAAGCCCACAGAAAGGGAAAGCATGCATGGATTCTGTATCTGGACCATAAGGCACAAAACAATAGTGTACTTATATGAGACAAGACTGTGTGGGTCCAGGCAGAACATACAGTTGATGCCTTTTGTGTAAACAGCAACACACTGTTACATCAAATACACTGTAGACTACTGATAAGACGAGTGTAAGGAAAGGTCAGAGATTGCCTCCTAATGTATATGAGCCAAGGACTACACAAAGGCATATGTGAGGACAATATAACACACTTACCAGATGGTAAGAGCCGCACAAGTGAAACTAGAATTTAGGACATGAAAGCAGGTACTAGTAATTCAGAACTTTCGAGCACAGAACTGGTACACCGCAAGTGAGGCACAGAGCTGGTAAAAGGTAAGAGAGGCAAGTTACTGGTACAAGGTAACAGAGGCAAGCTACTGGTACAAGGCAACAGGGGCAAGCTACTGGTACAAGGCAACCAAGACAAGCCACTGTTAGAAGGTAACAGAGGCAAGCTACTGGTAGAAGGTAGGTGAGCATGGTACTGGTGTGAGGTATCATTATTTATCAACAGAAACAGAGTAGGACATTTGACTGGAAAAATACAAACTATGCCAGGGAAGGCTGTTGAATGCAAGGGAAACCGAATCTGGATACGCATGGTAAAGCCTGAGATTAAAAAGACCTAAAAGAGCAACATAAAGCAGAGCAGGGACAGAGGAGACTGAGGGGGAACATAACAAGCAACATAGGCTTGAAGACTCAGGTACACAGCACAATAAGCAGAGGCAGGGAGCTGCAGGAAATCAGCCCCAAAACAGGGGTTAATGGCTTCAGGGTCACAGCGTGAAGAAAACGAGAAAATACACTGGCAACAGGCAGATAGTGGAGGACCTATCCAGCAGGGCTGTGGAAAAATGGAGCAAGGAAACACAGGAGCAGGGCTAAGTCACAGGCAAGGCACAATGTAGAATGGTCAGGAAAGCAGAAAGAGATTCCAACTAGCTTCCAGCTGCATGAGGTTCATAGTTCAATGCAGGAACAAGAATCATTAGGACTGCTTGTAAGCAGTCCTAGCAGTGGGAGGCAGGGTGGAGGTGTTTGATTGGGCTGCACACAAGCAGTAACACGTGTGGTTAATAGGCATTACTGTCAAGGACTGTGGGAGAGGATCCAGTGCTGACAAACAAAAACAAAAAAGATAACTGTTCTGAGTGTTCTATTCCATTGAAATGCATCTGTCTGTTTCCAGTGTGAATGCAATTCAGAGTCCAAGAACTGTTTCGGATTAGACAACCAGGTTTTGCAGATATCTTGCAGGTACATTATGGTTAAAGTAGTCCATGTTTCTGGAAATATATATTTGTGCAAGGAATTTTTGGATATTGATTCAGGTTCCTCTCTGGTGATGGCTGACAATAACCCTCAGGTTTGCAGACAGCATCACCCAGAGGCAGTGATGCAGAGATGTGACAGTCATGTACCATCCAAACTCTTTGATGGTCCCATCCATATTATCTTGCTAAGGTCTTCCTGAATCTAGTGCATGCTAGAGAGGACAGGAACAATATGATCGTATGTGCCTATGGTTGATTCCACCAGGAATTAGGTACAGTTGATCGGGCTCTGCTGTTAAGCCTCATTGACATGAAGTATTTACTGGTACACCAGGGATGACTATTTTCGGCATTCATTGAACTTCAGATCAATGTTGACTATGTTTGAAGATGCCGGCTGAGGAACTTAGTGTGGGGTCAGAGACTACCATTATGTATGTTCTGGTTGATTTGCAATGCAATAGTTTCGGGAGAGTCAGGCTGGACAAGATTGGTGGAACTGCAAAATACTTCCCCAAAGAAAAAGTTATAGTAACGAGGCCATCTAGCCAAACTTTTCAGAAATAATAGGAAAAACACCACCTCAATTCAAACAATGATGACTACTTACTATTTAAAGGAATGCATCAAAAGTAAGGATACTATTGTATATGATTGTTAGGGCAGATGAAGGAGACATTTTGAAAAATGGTTTCTCATCTATCAATAGCCTAAATTACCTCTGTTTTCCATAGAGTTGGCATTTGAAGAGATGTCAGACGCTTACAAGTCATAAGATAGAAACATTGGTGCAACAAGCCCCTTTTCAATGCTTACCAAAATAGACAATATGGTAATGATAGGGAGAGAATCAGCAATGGGATTGTCTACAAGTGAAAGCTCTATGGTATGCTATGACAGGAGAAATTTGCCTTGTCTAAATTCTTATCTCATTTCAGCTTCCTGATATAAATTCTATAGGCCTTTTTAAAGTCTCAAAATCAAGATAGTAGGGCCACTGTTCCTCTCAGCTAAAAGTCCACTGTTTTTAATGTCATCAAGACTGCAGTGATTAGTGCATCAGTGCCATACACACTATGGTATTGGGCATTTAAGGTACACAAATTAAAGAATAGCACGGATAGTTCACTTTAGAAACAGGCGGCGATGATCAAAAATGAAAAAAGACTATAGGTGAAAAGTAAATGAAAAATGATGACAAAGGACAATAATGGATAGATCTCCTAGAAACTATTTATAATAAAGATGCAAAACAAATGTGAACCTTTATTGTAAAAGACATGGGGTTGAATAAAATATAATTTATTCACAATGTACTCAACATATAACAGGCCTCTTTAAAAATTCTGAAATTCGGACATAAATGAGGATGTGGTCCATTGAAACTATTATGACACCTGGCTACATAGTCCTCTAAGAGATAACATAGTCTCGGTAATCAATTAATTAAGTCACTCACATGCTCGAAGCCCTGAAGGGATCACAAATACCATATTACAATAAATGCTTGGGAATGGGCCAGTAGTCTGAAGCCAGTTTACTCAGATTGTCGTATACAAGCGTAGTCCCTACAAAAGGTAGTGGCATGTATATATTGGCTCATGGATGACATAATGAATATTTTAGACATTGAGGCACCTGTGCATTGATGCTATTAGACTTGTCCATTGCATTTTACGCAATTGACCATGAGGTCATTCTGGATACGTTATCAATGAGAATGGGAATTGGGGGTCCAGTGTTGAAGTGGATCCACTCTTATATGATAAATCATCAGCAAGAAATTGTAATGAACGGAGAACATGCATATGCTTGTCCGGTGTCCATTTATATATGGAGCCTCTTTCCAGTATTTTATCCAAACATAATGTGTGTATGCATAAATTCACTGAAGATACGCAGGTGTAGTTAAAGATTTTTTCTGTTGGAGATCTAAGGTTGCTGAGCAATTGCCTATTGGATTTAGAAAGATGGATGGCCTCTCCTTTTCTGAAACTAAATATCTCAAAAATAGAATTCCTTTTGTTTTCTGACTAACCCCAACCCTTCACTCGTAAAACTCTTCTATGAGGCAAACATTTTAGAAGCACCTATGCAAATCACTGCCTCGGTTAAATGTTTAGGTTTTATGCTAGGTGAACAACTCTCTTTAATACCTCAGATACATTCCTTGGCAACATGAGCTTCCACTTGTTTTCCTTCAGAGCAGTGAAACCATATATATCTGTGTCACACTTTTGCTTATTGATACAGTCACTGGTTCTTTCACAGATTGATCTTGCAAATTCATTGCTAATCAATGTAACGAGGTCTGCCTACATCTGCACTTGTTTTTATTTTATTTATTGTACATTTATATGGTGCCTATACACAAGTGTTCCAGGTGCCACAAGACAAGATGGGGGCGGGGGATATAGGAATCATGAAAGTAGAACAACACACACAGTTATATTGGCGTTGTGATAATCCTACCATGCAAACCATAATTAGTAAGAACTAACCACAACATCAAGACCTTTACCCATAGCGGCTAATGACCTGCTTTTCATGGTATGTTATTCTAAACTTTGCCACCATGTCCCCAGTGTTTATTGTTCCTGGAAATGGTCACATTCTCAATGTAAACTGTAATGTACCTTATGCCTCTGTGTAATCAAGTGTATCTTGTAACCTAATATTTTGACTATGTATGTAACAACTGTATTTTTGCTCTAATGCACCCAGATACCCCAGGTTGAGGTGCGCTAGAGAAATAAATAAACAAACAAACAAACACACAAGTGGTAGACAAGGTGGTAAGTGCAGCGGGAGAAGGTAGAAGGAGAGTGCAGGAGTAAGGTGCCTCCAGTGAAGGGAGCCAGGGTAGTGCTGGAGGGCCAAAGTGCCAGGGGAAAAGGGGGAAAGGGAGGATGAGTGCGGTGGACAGGGAGGACCAGTGGGGCTAGTCTGGGAAAGTAACCCCGAGTGTAAGTGCTGGCAATGGATGCTGATGGGACTGGTAGGGGTTGGTCTGGCACCTGTATGACTCATTGGAGGTGGAGAGGGAAGGAATAGGAGAAAATGAAAGTCTAGAAAAGTTTCCAGAAGTCAAGAAGATCTTGCTCAAGTGTGAGGGGGAGGGAGGACATTCTAGAGGGAGGAGCCAGCTGAGGAAAGGGATCTGCCATTTGTCCTGCAGAAAGTTGGACCCAGAGGACCAAAGGAATCTGTCCAGGAGGTATTTGGGGAGGGAAAGCTGGATCTAGAGAGTTCCCAGGTGCCAGAGAGTTTTGTCGATGATGTAAAGGGTCTTGAATTTGATCCGTGTGGTCACTGAGAGCCAGTGGAGAGATTTTAGGACTGGAGAGATAAGGTTTCTGGACTTGAGGCCATGGATAAGTCTTGCAGTCCTATTCTGGAATAGTAGAAGTGCGCAAAGGGAGGAAAGAGGCAGATTGAGGTAGAGGCTGTTGCAGTAGTCTAGCATAGAGAGAAACAGGGCTCTGGGGATGTTGAGGAAGGTGGGGAAAGGTAGAATTCCCCTGAGAAGGTGGAGCTGAAAGTTGGACTTCTTGGCAAGGTCAGTGATGCGTGGAGATAAAGAGACAGCAGAGTCAGAGATGATCCCAAGATGTTTGCCTCACAGGTGGGTGAGGGGAGCGGACCCAAGGAGTCAGGCCACAGAGTTGGAGGGAAACAAGGAGCAGGCATCCCGATAAAAGGATCTATGTCTTGCTGGCCTTAAGGCAGAGATCATGGAAGGTCACCATGACTGAATAGCAGTCAAGCAGGCAGGTATGAGGGAGGTGGGGGAAGAGTTAGAGGATGGCAGCTTGAACGAGAGCTGTGTGTCATCTGCATACCACTGTAAATGAGGGGAGAAAGAGGAGATCAGGTGGACAAGAGGGGCCAGGTAGATGTTGAAGAGCCATGGCCATAGGATAGAGTCCTGAGGGATGCCACGGGTAGAGAGTGTGGGGTAGGAGAGAAAAGGACCCATTTGCACTTCAGATGGTCTGTTTGAAAGGAAGGAGGTAAGCCACGCCAGTGCCCTATCCATGATGCCAAAGGTATCATGGAGACGGTTTATGAGGATGGAGTGGTTGACTGTGTCAAAGGCAGAAGAAAGATCATGGAGGATCAGAACAGAGGGAGTGTTAGAGTCCACAGTAGAGAGTAGGTCTTCACATGTGTTCAAGAGAGTAGTTTCCATGCATCTGGACTAATGGTCATGGAGGCAGCCAGCCTCTTCGGTATGGAGGGTCAGTTGAGGGATGACCATCTTCTCTATGAGTTTGCCAAAAAAGGGATGATATAAATAGGGTGATAGTTATCCAGGCACAAATGGTCAGAAGATGGCTTTTTTTAGGAGAGGGTGCACAAGGGAGTGCTTAAGGGGTTGAGGGAAGGAGCCAGTGGCAAATGAGTGGTTGTAGAGGTCAGCTAAGGCTAGGTTGTGTGTTGTATTGTGCCTGGCTGAGGTGAGGTAGTGTGTGATGTCATGTGGAATGTTTATGAGTGGATGATGGAATGTTCTGAGTGAGTGTTCTGTAGTGGCAGTTACAGCTGGCTGGCCTTGGGTGATGGGAGCCGGTGTTTGTCTCAGTTTATGTCCTTTATGTCTTCATGTGGATTTGTAACTAAGAACTTGGAAATAAACTTACCTGAATAAATCTTAAAAGAGCCTGGAACCTGCTTTTTAACAATGATCCCATCCTCGTCGCCATTGTTAAAAAGCAGGTTCCAGGCTCTTTTAAGATTTCTTCAGGTAAGTTTATTTCCAAGTTCTTAGTTACAAATCCACATGAAGACATAAAGGACAGGTTTTAGGGTTGGCCAGGTCCTGGGGTGAGAGCCCAGTTACCTGTTTGTGGCAGGAACAGGCTGATGGATGATAGTATTTTTGGTGATTGGTACATGGAATGTAGTTTGTCAAGGTCTGGTGTTTTGATGGTTGGGGTTGGTTGTGGAAGTGTCTGTATGCCACTTGAGTGTTGCGTGTGTGTATCGTGTAGGGTCACAGTTATGTTGGTCTGGCATGTGACTTGTTTTTTGCATGCTTGGTTTTGTAAAGGAGGGAGGTGTGTTGTATTGTGCCTGGCTGAGGTGAGGTAGTGTGTGATGTCATGTGGAATGTTTATGAGTGGATGATGGAATGTTCTGAGTGAGTGTTCTGTAGTGGCAGTTACAGCTGGCTGGCCCTGGGTGATGGGAGCCAGTGTTTGTCTCAGCTTATGTCCTTTATGTCTTCATGTGGATTTGTAACTAAGAACTTAGAAATAAACTTACCTGAAGAAATCTTAAAAGAGCCTGGAACCTGCTTTTTAACAGTGAGAGAGGTGATGTTGTACTTGATGGTTCTGGAGGAGCAGGGGAGCACCTGTTTATAGGACACTTACATAGAGTGGACAACTCTAGAGATCTCATCTGGAGAGTATGGGGGGGCAAGGGAGGTGAGAGAAGGGGGTTGGGGTGGATCAGATGACAGAGAGAACAGGATGTCCAGGGTTTTGGAGGAAATGTGGGTGGCCAGTGCAGAGCATAGGGCCTGGGAGCTCAGCAGCTTTGCACTTTCCTTTCAGAGCTGCCAAGTCAGAGTCATACCAACAGTTGCATTTGAAGGCAGGCTTCATGCAGAGCCTCACGACGGGGCATGGATGTCCAGGGTGTTAGAGATCGAAAGGTGGAGGCTAGCTAGAATAGAGTCAGAAGGAGAGTCAAAGGAAGGGGTCAGCAGAGGGGTTAAGGAAGAGGCAAATGCAGTGACTGACACACGCTTCAATGGTCGAATGACGGAGAAGGAGACTGGCAGTGCGGGAAGATACATCATCAGGGGACAGCGGAGGTCAAGGAGGTCAAGGTGGGAAGAGAGGAAAGAGGGGTCAGACCAGGAGAGAGGGGTAATAAGAGGGTTAGAGAGGGGATGTCTGTTGAGATGAGGGCATCCAAGGTGTGACTGGCAGAGTGGGTTGGCCAGAGGGAAGGATAGTGAAGGAAAGAGTGTCAAAGAGGTCACGAAAGAGAGCAGTGGCCACATGGGGAGAGTCAATATGGATGTTAAGATAAGTTTGGGGTAGAAGGCAAGAAGAGAGGAGGAACAGTCAGCCCATTCTGAGAGGAAGAGGGGGGTAGGTCCAGCAGGGCAGTAGATGGCAGCAAGAGTAAGAGAGAAGGTAGGTGAGACAGAAAGATTGCAGACTTGTCTTTCAAAGGATTAGCAGGTTTGAGTGGGGATGATGGTGCCAGGAACCCAATCAGGGAAGATCAGAGCCACTCCACCACCAGGCTGGGAGGGCCTGGGTTTGGGCAGGATCTTGAAGCTGAACTATGTCTCAATGAGAGCAAGGACATCAAGGTCAAGGTCATCAATGAGGTGGCAGATGTCAGAGGAGTGTTTGATAGCAGAGCGAGAATTGAGGGTAGCTAAGAGAAGCTGGTTGCCCCCTTTAAAAGATTTCCGAGGGGGGTACAGGGGTGGGGTGCAACTGATTGGGGGAGGTGGGAGATGTGATGAGGGAGGGAGGAGTGGCAGAAGAGGGGGGAAGTTGAAGAGAAATGGAAGATGCCTATCAAGAAGGAGGAGGTTGGCTGAGAGCCCTGGGCCAGGATAGTGCCATTGTGATAGGCAGTAATGGTGCATTTGGAAGATGCAAAGTAAGCCAGGAGCACTTCCCATCTGGTCCCACCAGTAATGGGTGAGGAGGAGAAAGGGGAGAGGACAAAGACCATGTGGGGAGTCCATAAGTCAGAGGAAGGAACAGCAAAGATAATGTCAGTGATAGTATGTCTGGAGGAAACATTAATGTAGGTGTCTGTAATGTGCAGACCAGGGTTGAAACTAAGGAGTGCCTTTTAAGTTTCTTTCTGCCAGACTTTCTGAGAGAGGGAGGATAGGTGATGGAGAATCAGTTAGAAAATATAGGGGAGACAGAGAGCACACTGGGGACAGAGACAGGTGAGGATGGGAAATCAGATGATAGCTGTTGAGAGGGTCAGAAGCACTATGCAACAATAGAATCTCATCAGGAGGCCAGGCAGACAATGCACAGTTGGAAGCACACCTAAAGTTGAATTATGCCAGAAAGCACTAAACAGCAGTACACAATGGTGGATGCACAGTTGGAAGCAAACCAAAATTCGAATTATGCAAGAAAGCACTATACCACAGTACAAAATGGTGGATGTGCAGTTGGGAGCACACCTAAATTCAAATTATTCCAGAAAACAGTAAACAGCAGTACAAAACGGTGGATGCACAGTTGGAAGCACCAAAGAATAGAAAAGAGTTTTACATTATTTGTTTTGAAGTAGGGGTGTTAAGAAAGCAGTAGAGAAGCAATCAGTACCTACAATGGCATCAGACATGTTCAAGTGGTCTTGATGCTCAGAATGCCCCATAGAGCCCAAGGGTTTACCTGAAGACGTGGGCGGGGGATGACAGTAACTCTCTGTGGATTTGGTGGCAGGCTGATGCTGGCGGATGCAGATCTGGAAGCATCCAGGCTCGCTCTGTTGATGCAGTGAATGGATGCTGGTGGCAGGCAGGAAGATGGGCCCATCCTGCCCCGGACAGAGGCAAACAGGGTAAGTCTCATCCCTTAGTTAGTGGCCCTTCGATGGGGCCAGCTTTTGACTGCCAGCTCCTGGGCTGTTGGTCAAGATGAAATAAGTTGACATTCAATCAGGGCAGACAGCGGAGGCTGGTGCCTGCCTCAGAGGTCGGCAAGATACCCGGCGCCATGATGGAAAGGCCCAGGAGAAAGAACAAAGGTGCCAACCTCGAGACCTCAAGGGCTTTTGAGCGAGGTGCTCTTCAGGGATGTTGATTAGAAATTAAGATGAGTACAGGGAAGTCTCTGCCCTTAGTGGGTGGCTCTTTGATGGGGGTCGTCATTTGCCTGCGGGCTCCTGGCCTGTTGATCAAGATGAAATACGTTGACAGCTAATCATGGCATACAGGGGAGGCTGGTGTCTGCCTCAGGGGCCAGCAAGACACCCTGCAGCCATAATTGAAAGGTCTGGGAGAAAGAACAGAGGTGCCAACCTCTAGGCCCCACGGGCCTTGGAGCAAAGTGCTCGGCAGGGAATCTGATGAGAAATTAAAGTTGGCCCACTGAAATCAGTTTTTAATACAACTGTTTATCAAATTATTAATTTCTTTAATTTGTTTATAGGGTAGGAAAGTTTGATAATATCTCACTAATTTCGAACAATCTGCATCGGCTAACTATTGCATGCAGGATTAATTTTAGGATAATATGTATTGTGTATAAAACTCTGCATTTTCAGTCTCAGTTATCTAAGAAAATTAAAATCTCGAGAGGTACTAGAGGTTTACATAGCCGAGAGCCACTGCAGCTTGAGGTGCCCAGTTTTAATATTCATGGCCCTCTAGGACTCCAGCAATTATTCAGTGCCATGAGTGAATATGAATCAGCAAACGAGTTGGAAAGCAATTCCGATAAGACCAATATAGTGAGGATGGGAACACGGACAATGGAACAGTCTCGTAGATGGACTTTGGAGTCAAGGGCTATTAGGCCTGTTTTGGAAACCCAATATTTGGGCTTCAGATTGGCTGAACACGCAAACGTAATGTTAATAAAAGATAAATTGTGAGCCAAAGTTGACCAACTAGCTGCACACATGAAGAATATTAAAATCAATTTCTGCAAACTCTCATAGGCACCCTTGATTACATTTCTCAAGGGTAAAAATATTCGGACTCTCTTGTATGGTATGGATATTGAGTCCCCGGTGTGGGTGTTTCAGAGGGACTAAATGGAGGGAAGGCATTGGAAAAAGACTTTGATGATAACGCTCTCCCTCCCGATAGTCTCACTCCATTACGAGTTGGGATTGAAATCATTGGGAGGGTACGATATCTCAGGCTGTTAATGGATAGCAGAGGAAGAGATGTCTTGTTAAGATTCCGCTTAAACTTGTTACCTACTGGAGAAATTATTCTGAGTAGACAAAGGATCAGACCAATGGTAGAGTTTTGTCTGACATGTACACTGGCAGTACGAAAATCCTTATTCAGCAGCTTGATGGAGTGTGGAGGAACAAGAGACCTAATAATTCAGTCATTTTCCTGATTTGTTGATAATTCACAATGGCTGGAAACCGAAGATTTGGGGTATTTTTTGTCTTCGGGGCACAAAGTCTTCCTTTCTATGGAACTTGTGAAAGTACTTAAGAAGCTTGAACTGTATGATAAAATGCCACGAGGACTGGTTGGTTGAATTGTACATTGTTCTCTTTCTGTCGCTGTGTGTTTTAATTATGTTCATGAATCTTTGATAGGAGAATGTTTTGTATTATGTGAAAAGACAAATAGATGACTGTAACAAAATAATAACAAGAAAATAGTTGTAATATTTCATACACAAGGAATCAGTCATTTTCAGGTGTGGAGGTAAAACTATGGAATACCTTACCAAAAGAAATGTGTTTAATTAATACATATTTGAAGTTCAGGATTTTTTAAAAAGCCTGGTTTGGGATGTCTGCTTTCTAGAGGTGTGAGGGGTTTAATGATTGTTTTTCAGGACCTTTTATCTATGATTTTATGTCGCTTTGATATTTAATTGAAATTAAAACTTGAAGAACTAAAGTTTGTCATTTTATCTTACTAGTCTTTGTCTTTGGTTTATTAACGTGAATTATTACATGTTTTTATATGGTATTATTGTACAGCGCTCTGATGCTCTTGGGTGATAGTTCTGAATTAAAGGACTACATGTCAGCATCCTTGTTAGATTCAGCAGGGAAACTCTTTACTAAACACCTAATGGACTGCTTGAATGACTGGTGTGCAGAAAGGAAGATTATCCCCCTTGAGCAAACTCGCTTTCAGGCCAAGCATTCAACAATAGAAAGTGCCTGGCCAAAGTAACAGAAGATTAAGCTCTTAGAGAAATATGGCTTATTTTGTACATTTGTACATTTTACTACAGCATTTGACTGTGCAGTTAGGGGCATACTTTAAAAGAAATTGTCTGATAGGAATATTCCAATGGTCTTCTGCTTCTACGTATTGAACTTCATAGATGCCTGGGTGAACAAGATGAATCTGAATGGTACAGACTATGCTATGGCTAATATAAAGATTCACAATAGACTCAAACAGGATTGCATTTTCACTCCTTTGCTCATCATAATGTATGTTTGTGAGAATGTCTTGCCAGTTTAAGTAGGGAAAGATTATTTGCCCCAAGTTAGACATTAGGAATTGTTACATTTTATTGTATACTGATGATACAGTCCACAAGGATCTAACCCCTATTAGATTTCAACATATTCTCACCTGGTCAGCATACCATTATTAGCCACATGTTTTAAACATAATTAGTACCACGCGAGGGCGCAATCTGAATGAAAGAGCCATTCTGATTGGCCCTCGCCGAGTCGTTACCAGGCCTGGAATCCCTCCAGTGGGATTCCACGGCCTTTGTCCCCGGCGGGGGCGTGGCAGCCCCTCAGCCAATGAGGAGGCTCGAAGCAGGGCCATCCCTGCTCCGAGCCTCCCCAAGGCTGAAGGCTACCTTTGCACCCGGCGGGGACAGAGGTAGAGCTTTTTTTTTTCCTTCCCTCCCTCCTCCCACCTCCCTGCCCTCGCCACCCCACTTACCTTCTATGCCTTGGTCCCCGGCGGGGGACGATGAAAGCCTCCAGCTGTGTGAAGACTCGGAGCAGGGCCATACCCTCTCTGAGCCTCCACACGGCTGGAGACTTCCATCGTCCCCTGCCGGGGACCCAGGCACGTTTTTTTTTTCCCTTTCCCCTCGCTTCCGCCCTCCCAACCCCACTTCATTAAGGCCCTTGCTTCACTCTGGGCCTATAACTATGGGCCCCGGGGCATTACCTGAGTCAGTAATGCCCCCCCGTCGCTCGAAGCATATTGCTTAAATAGTTCAAAAACAAAGGTCCTGATAAACTAGATGTTGTACACAAATGTGGTGTATTTGTGTGTAAAATGTGGTGCGTGTCTCACAGGGTTCCTCTGATGTCACATCTGCTTTGGCCACCACTTTTACTTCTCTTAGCTCTCGCAGTGTTCAATATTTGATGAAAGTCTTTCACAACATATTAAAAGCTATACTGCAAATCAGCAGCTGTGTGAGAGGCGCCAACCACTCCGAAGGCTAATCATGTGGGTTCCTCAATCATTGCCTATGTTCTCGCTCAGCCTCCAAAACTCTATATCAGGTCTGCCATTTCTTTTCAGTTGACTACCTTAGTCCCCTTCCTCACTCCTGACCGTTTGGTGAGACCCAGCTCCCCTCAATGTAGCTCTGTGATCCCCTGATCTGGGATGCCTGCCAGAGTTCCTTCGCCACCATGATGTTTCTTTGCTATTTTCCCTTGCAACCATTTATTTAAATTTATTTAGGAACATTATGTATGTTCAATGCACTTGGAGGCCATTTGCCCAAAAATAAATACTTCGAATGATTGTGAAGATTATAGCAAAAATCACTGTATTAGGGGGCTGAGATGGTCAGTTATGTCTCATTGCACTCACTCTATTTATAGGTTGTTTTATTTTATCCATTCGTAGACCATGCTTTATCTGGTATTTGATAGCTGGGATTTCATTACTTTACACTTGTCTTCTGTGCAGATCACTCTTGTATGTTACACTATGCTTTCTTGTGCATGAATTGTAATGTTCCTTGACTAACTTATTGAATGGAAATTGTAGAGTTGTGTCTAGACCACTTAATATTTCTTCAGAAAAAACAAAATAAAATCTGGAATGCCACCCACACCTCCTCTATGTTACATAAGAAACACCTTTTTGAATTGGCATTTCTTGCTGTTTATGTTAGGTTCCTATGTTTTAACTCTTTGTAGTGAGGGTCATTTGTAAAGGGTTTTGACCCATGTTGAATCAACAGACTGGGTAGATGTGGGGATGAGCTGTCGCCGCCCATTATTCTATCCCAGAACAAACTAAATCAATAGACTGGGTGGATGTGGGGATGAGCTATCGCCGCCCACATTCACGCCAGAATAGGAGAACTGCGCAGTTGGCACAAGACCACTCCAAAGATACAACCTTCTTGTGGGGGGTTCCACATCACCACTCTACTGTAAGGATGCCATCAAAACAATGTTAAGCAAGGGTCCTATACTATCAAGCAAAAGACCACTCTATTGAAATGCAGTAATTCAAGACAACTCAAAAATGGATGCAGTACCGACAAATTCCCCAAGGTGGCGCTAGCGGTCTAAACTCTGACAGGGAAACTGTATTTAGGAGTTGCAAGAGGGGCAGGGACTTCAAAGCTTGTTGGTTAATTGGAAACCTTAGCCACCTGCTGTTCTCAGAGGCCAAGAGGCTGGGAAACCTTAACACCTCAGAGATTCCCACACCAGGAGGCAGGATATCACATGACTCTGTGATTGATTGAGGAGAGACTTCCAGGCAGCCTGCTGGAGCCCACACAAAAGGCTCTTTCTGTTGAATGGGGTATGTTAATTTTGAGTGTTTCCTGTCAACAGCCCTCTGCCAGCAAGGAGAGACATGTGATCACTGACCCACCCAGACTCCTGGAGGCGGACCCAAACACTTTGGGGAGTTGAATTGCAACAAATATATAGTTTATAGAAACAGTGATAATTTATTGTAACCAAATGACAGGAATGTACAACTTTGAGAGTCTTAGTTTGAAAAATGCCCTCACGATTTGAGTCCAAACTCCAATTTGTACAATGTTCTGGGGCAAAACCCCGCTAATTATGAATATTGTAGACAATGTGTTTAAGCTAGAGACATGGAAAGTTACTGGGATATATGTGGAAGGGAAATGTACCTTTGTATAATTTTTGATGAAAATCCCATATTGCAAAACCCACTAAAATCGAAAATAAGTTGCCATTTTTGAATGCAAGCTCCTAGAAACGCCAGAGTCGGGACAGGGACTATCTTTAGTAATATATGATGTGTGTACGTGATGTCAAACAACTGTGTACCTTGGAAATATGTATTTTAATCAAATATAGATTTGTGGGCAAATTGACCAGGGGAGGATCCTCTGACCCATAAACAGACCTCATCACTCTGACTCACAACCCAATTCTCCCAATCATGGGAGAGGGGAGAATTGTGCCAATGACAAGTAGAGAGGGGCAGGCTCAGTTATGCCACGCACACACCCACTTCCAAAACACATAAAAAAAGACTGCTGGGACAGGTAGAGACATTCAATTCCATTTTCTGTGGGAAGCTCTGCCGGGAGACTCCAGACTTCACATCCATCAATCTTCAGAGACCAGAAATTTACTTCAGAACTTAAAGCAAGGGCCTAAACCCATAAAACTGAGAGCTCTTCTCAGCAGGCCTCAGCATCCTTAAAATCATTTGCAAACTATTCCACAGCCGGGCGAGCTGTTTGAATTCTTTGCCAAGAACAATTGCCAGAGACCAGACCAGATATCCAGAGAAACACAGGCCGCTGTATCCAGAGAGCTGACCCAGACCGCTGTGAGCAGAACCAGAGATACAGATCGCTGTGAGCAGAACCGGTGCCTGATTGACCCGCCGAGCAGAGAGAACTGAAGTCCAGTCCAGTTGACCAGATCCGTGACGAAGCCCATTCATTTCAAAATTAGGAGTGAGTATCCGCCAGAACTGTGCAGAACCCAATCTCTTAGTTAAAATAATCTAATCCAAACTATTTTAACCTAATTAGAACTGCCTCCTAGAAATCGTGTCATCTGTCATTTGTAAAGCTGCACAACGGTCACCTGTCAATTCTGCAGCTGCAAGCTGTCACCTGTCATTTTGAGTTTAACTTTAAATCCAAAAATCTACCTTTATTAAATCGTCTGCAGCTCTGGAACCGTTTTCCACAATCGCGATTTACGCACTCGCGAAATTTACCGCGATTTGCGATTTGGCTCAATTTCTCCACTTGTCAAAATAGCAGCTCCATTCTTTCCTTTGTTAAAATCCGTTTGCAACCTGGTAATAACTCATAGAGCATTGCTAAAGTGAGCCTGAACTACTAATACCAACAAGCATCTCTCACTCACCCTGAACCTCTAGAGGGAATTAAAACTAATTTTAGCACCTTTTCACTTCCTTGCAAACCACATTAAAGTAATTTGCCTGTGTTTAAAACTCATCCCTGTTTTCTCTAAGCTTGCTGGGGGAACTGGGACTGTGTATTCCATTATAAAGTGTGATTTGTTGGGATTCTTGAAGACTGTGTGCTCTCCTTCCATTTCTTGTATTGCATAGGGGGTGAGTGAATTGTCAAAAGAAAAAGTGATCATATTACCTTTTGCTAAAATCATAACAAATTATTTCTGCACTGCATTTTATTCCACCTTGCATTTCCTTGAAACCATCAAGCATTTTCAGCTACCTCATCCTCTACACTACTCCTAAGTAACCAAGTCAGTGTACCCCTGTAACATTATCCATTGTTGATCACGGTCATATTCTGAAGTGTGATATCAGTTATCAATTTATTTATAGAAGTGTGATATATATATATATTGTCACGGTCATATTCTGAAGTGTGATATCAGTTATCAATTTATTTATAGAAGTGTGATATATATATTGTTTACATAGTTTACAGACTAGGCATTGACTTAGCTGTAGTGTTGATTGAATATCGCTTACAAAAGTGGGGGCTCGGAGCCGGGATATTCTGGGTTAGATTTACCACTTGTGCAGATTAAAACAGTGTGCCAACTGACCAGATACACATATCCGGTCAGATCACCACGCTGTTTTACACTGTGAAAGCATCCCTCAAAGGAACGCTCTAAGGAAACGGTCTGTTTTGCAAAATAAAATACAAACTTCTGTAAGTCAGGAAGGAACTCAAATTCCAGAATGACGATCTTGGTAGATATGAAAATAGCCAGAGAGCACTTCTTACATAGGCTATTTGTGAGAGGTGAGTGGACTCATCAGGACCAAACGGTCTGGTTGCAGGCAATCGCGCAACAGGTCCCTGAAACAGGGTCAGATATATGGAGAGATCAGGGTCCATTACATGTGGCCCTGAGTGAATTATATATGGCTTCTAAGGCCAAAGATGAACACAATAAGATTGCCAGGATAGCGGCATATTTGTATCTATATATGGGAGCCATGCAGGACAAATGTGCTGAAGGCCAAGATCTGGCAAATAGGCAACCGATGGCGTTAGAAAAGGCCCAATCTGACCTGGTCTCTTCCGAGCAGAGGCTGCAGAGGAGCCAGAAGTCAGAAAATGATAGTAGGCAGTATATCATTAAAATAAAAGAGGACATGGATATACTGCAACAGGAAAAGACAGACCAGGATACCAGAATTCTGGCTTTGCAGAAGGAGCACCAAGACAGTTTGGGCTCCTTACTGCAGAGCCAGAAAAAGCTGGAGCAACAGATCAATTTCAACAGGGCATGCACAGAGCAGGTAGCCACCCTGCAAATCCAACTAGACAGAGAGAAAGAGGAAAGCAATACATTGATTTAGAAAGACCTGAATACCCAGGCAGAGTTTGATGAAGATTGCCAGAAAGCTGGTGCCTTTCAAAGGCAGAGGGACGACCTGGCGTCACAAATGCAGGCTCTTGGTCAGGAAAGGGATACCTTAGGCCAGGAAGTCTGCCATTTAAAAAGAAAAATGGAAGAAAATCACTTGGCCCTCCAGGGGCTGGGTGACCTCCAAAAAGAGCATCAGGGCTTGCTAGATCACACCAGGAGGGTGGATGAGGCTCTGGCAAGAAAGGAGCAGGCCAGTAGGGATGGGACTGAGGAGGTAACCCTCCTGCAGCAGAGACTGGCCCAGTACTCCAAGACCAATCAGGAGGCACAGAGAGAAAATGAGGCTCTCTGTCAGCACAATGATAGGCTCCAGCAACAGGTAGCCATGCAGGAGAGACTGATAGAGTCTAGTAAGGCCTTAACTGAGGAACTGAAAGCGCAGGCTCTTGCATTGCAACAGGGAGCAGGGGCTGATAGAGACGAGGTTCGCTGGGAAAGGGAAACGCCTGAGCATAACCTCAGGAGCCCTGGTACCAGAGGCCTTCATCTCTCCCAGTCCCTGGACTCTGCCACCCCCATGTCCCCTCGCGCACATGAGCCCAGGGCCACGGGGATGGCAGATTACTATCCAGCTAGAAGTATGGGGCTCATAGGCCAGTACCTCCCAGGAATGGAGGGGCGGGCATCCGGGTATGGGCACCCAAGCAAAGTGCAATTTAGTGGGGAACCCCAGGAGAGTAGGCCCAGTAAGGGCATCCTGAAAACCTCTGCCCAGTTAGGTCAGTGGGGGGGGGTACCCATCAAATCCTGGCAGCAAGGAGGGGTCTGAAGACTCCTTTGAGCATTACAGGACACAGGAGACCAGGTCCCCACATTCTGCCAGCCATTCCCATGCTCGCAGAATCCGGGAAAACCTGGAAGATCAGATGGGCACCTCTGGGAGCAGTGCTTCTGAGTCAGAGTATGAATGGACCAGGGTTACCCGAACCAAAAAGGCCAATAAGGCAAAAAGGGCCTTGCTTAAGGACCCATTGAAACAAATAAAGGCAATAAGGAGTGTCATCACGCCTTATCATAAGAACACCAAGTATTCTGTTTGGGAACACTTGGAGCTCTGTGAGCAAATGATGGAGACTTTTCATTTGAAGGACAGCCAAAGCTGTATTCAATATGTAAAGTGGACCTTCTCACCAGAATACTCCAGTTTCTTTGCGGGGCTGGAGGATCAAAACCATTCAAGGTGGTCCACATACAGGGCAGCCTACAATTTGCCTACAATTTGCAATGTGGGGAGGATCAGGCCCCACAAGAGTTTGTGCAAGAATTAAAGCGTGCTTCTGCGCAGACCACCAGAAGGGTGCGCACGGATAGCAGAGAATTTAACAATACGTTTTTCCATGCCTTACCCAAATACATAATGACCCAGCTCGTGAGAGATTTTCATGAGAAAAGATCTTTAGACTGGGTCATTGAACAGGCTACCCGGATCTATGAGGTGCAGAAGCCCATCGAAAATAAAAATAATGCGCCGAAAAACCCCAAAACCAACAGCACCCCTGCTGCTGCCAAGGTGGCAGAGGTAAAGGTTGCCCCGTTTTAGATTTGGGGATGGGGGGCCTAAAAACCTGCCTGCACCAAATAATTCACAGCCCAGAAGGCCCTCGGGCCAGTCACAGACAGGGAGTCGAGGAGGTAGTCCCACAAATGGGGTCCCCCGCTCCCCTGACTATGTAAGTCCCTGCTACAAGGGAAACCGACCAATCCTGGTTATGTGTGGACTCCTCCAGCCCAAGGGGGGGATCCAGCCAAGCACCTGACCCGAGGAACTTCCCTCCTAACTTCCCCCAGGAGGGCAGAAATTCACCAAATCCTGGGCAGAACTTTTTCCCCAGGGATCCACCCAATTTCCAGTCCCAAAATCATCCATCCTTATTTCCCCAATTCCCTGAGCCCACACAACCTAATCCGGGAGAGGGGAGGCCAAGGGTGGAGGGGTACCAAAATCTTCCCAACCAGGGGTACTACCAGAGAAGGGATAGCTACCCTTCCCGGGATCAGCCCAGGGGAGAAAATAGAGCCCCGTATCAGACTGAGCGGGTTTCACAACTTGAGCGCCAGGTCCAAAATATGGCACGGGATCTGGGTCACATACTGAGGGCTCAACAGAACCCTCAGATGAGCATGCCACCGCAGAATGCCCCAAACTCTGGGCCTGGTGCTCCAGAACAATGACGGGGGCAGCACCCCGATAACCCATCGGTTCCCAGGGAGGAGGCACAAGGGGAAGCGGGGTGTAAAGCCTTGGAGGAAGCTTCCTTCCTCACTTGTAAACAGCCCCTGGAAACCCAGGAACCGGAAACAAAATCTCCTGCCCCTGAAAGCCTGCCTCCCAAGGAGCAGAGGGGGGGTAGGAGAAACAAAGGACCCAAACAGACCCATTTTGTGGAGGAGGTACAGATCTTCCAATCTGAGGGAGAGGGATCCTCAGAGGATCCTGGGGAAAGGATCTTCTCCTTTAGAGATGGGAGAACTCCTCCCAAAGAAAAATGGGTCCCAAGGGATTCCAATCCAGACTGGGGAGATATGGAGACTGAGCTACCGCCACCCATCATCTCATCCCAGAACCCACAATACCGAAATCCCCTGGTTCAAACCCATCCTGGTGAATGCCTCCAAAAAGGGGGGGCGGCCCAGAACCGGAACCAGGGGAACCCACAATGGCTCTGATCTCCAGTTGCCAACTTTTTCTTTCAGATTCCCCAGGCTCTTCACAGAATTCTGCCCAAATCTCTTCTCTCGCCATGTCCAAAACCAGAAAATTAGCCCCGCAGTTGTCCAAAAATGTGCATTATCTGTGCCCCCTTGAGGAGAAGGAGGGAAGATATTATGCCCCGGTACAAGTACAGGGGCAGGGTACAATTTCGGCACTGGTGGACACTGGATCCCAAGCTACCCTTCTGTCCAAGGGCCTTTGATGAACTAAATGCAGGAAGGGGGGAGAATTACCGTATTCCTCTCACCTCTCTTCCTGGACAACTGCAGAACTTTGACGGGAAGGAAATTCCTGTCGAGGGGACTGCAGATTTGGACATCAAAATTGGGCGACACAAGGTGAAACACCCGGTCACAGTAGTGACTCCAGAGGGCACCCCTTGTTTACTAGGGAACGACCTCCTGAGAAGGGTGTCACCCCTAATAGATTGTGTAAACAAGGTCCTCTGGACCCAGACTATCCGACTAATAAAATTAAAACAGAGTGTCAACCATGTTAGTTTAAATCGCACCTGTCACATGGTTGAACAAAAATCGGACCAAGTAGAATTTCACTTCCAGAATAACCAAATTCCAGACGTGACAGTAATAGCAGTAGGGCAACAGACTGGTGATGGGGGGTCCTCTCTATTTCTGAAAATCAACCTTCCTTCCAGTTTAAGGTGGTATTCCACAGTGAAAGGAAACACTCTGAAGTTCTTTACCAACCCACAATCCGACACTCCCACTCCTATAGTCCAGAAAGATGTGAAATCAGCTCAGAGCCTGGCTGATATTCAGCAAATTGGAGAGCAGTTGTTCATCCCTGTTCAGTTAAATGATGGGAAGGACTCTGTTCTCGCTCGAATGTGTGTGAACAATGGTAAGAGCTTCATCAGCGAAGCCATGTTCCGCCAACTCCCAAAAGATCCAGCCATTCCCAGATTCAAACTGATAGACAAATGGGAAATGGACCTGGAAACACCCAATTCCAAACATCTCCTGCCAAGCAGGTGTATGCTCAAAATCTCCATCGGCAACAAGAGCATAGTCCATAATTGTTGGGTCGTGCGAGACGTCACTGCCGCCTTTTACTTAGGCAGTGACATTCTCAATCGCTTTGCCATTAGTTTGGACCTAATAAACTTCAAATATTGGTCCCGATTAGCGGATAATACCATGGGCTTAGATGATCCAGAAAAAGCATTTAGGTCAGCTCAATTGCTACCTTATGCAGTTGAAATTCAGATCAAAGAGGAAGTCACCATCCCAGAAAGGACCCGACAATTCTACCTGGAAGTGAAAGTTAAAAGAGGACAAAAATTGAAAAACCCATATGCTTATATCCATCTAAATGCTTCTCTCCAACAGCAAGGGTTAGGGGTAAACCCAACTCCATTAGTTAACATAGAACATGACACCATTCCAATAGAGGTGGATAACAGCGACTTAAAGAGTATTACTCTAGCCGCAGGCACCATTATTGGAATGGCGATTGATGACTGACATTTCTCCATTGATTTAGGAAATGAACTGTTAGGACCAATCCCCAAGGACTGTTTTGACAGAGACAGTGATGACAATACAACACCAGACAGGATTTTCACCCGGCATGGGGGGAACTTCTTGGTGTACACTTCTTGCCCTTATGGTAAGGAAGATGTGACTTGTGACTTCAGAGGGGATGAGGTGATTTTCCAGGTCCATGAGGGCTGCCTTTCCCACCTGAAGCCTCCGGTCCAAATCAGCACTCTGACCAGGGACTTCTCCGCCCAGCTGGAGGAGGCCGCAAAGATAGCAAAACCAGAAGTCTTTCAAGGCTTCAGGCAGATTTGGGAAGAGAGAGTCAACCTAGCTGATGCCTGCGTGACTCTGGAACAGAAGCAAAAGTTGAAACAAGTTTTCTTGGATTTCCAAGATCTCTTTGCGGTAGACTCATATGACTGTGGTCACACCGACATCCACACCACAACAATTCCCACGGACCCTGGAATGACTCCAGTGTTTGTGAAGCAATATCGTTTGCCTCTCGCATCCATGGAGTCCCTTACTGAAATAATTAAGAACCTTGAGTCCCGGGGAATAATCCGTCCAGTACACAGCACCTTCAATAATCCGGTGCTGGGAATATTGAAGCCAAACGGCCAGTGGAGACTCTGCGCCGACCTTAGGGAGCTCAATAAACGGGTCCATACTTCCCGATGGCCTCTGCCCTACATCGACCAAGGGCTGGCCCAGATTCAGGGGTCACAGGTGTTCACTGTAATAGACCTGACCAATGGATACTGGACCGTGCCTGTCAGTAGGGAGGACCAATACAAACTGGCTTTTACCTGTGGGGGCCAGCAGTACACATGGACCCGGACTCCCTTCGGATGCCTCAACTCCGGCAAAGAATTCAACATTTTCCTACATAAGGCCATGCCCGACCTGGGTGCGAGGGGTAACCTGGCTTATGTAGATGATGTCCTCATCAAAAGTTCATCTGTGGAGGAACACATAGCAGAGATCCGTTATGTTCTGACACAGTTGAGGGTCGCCGGAGCAAAACTTTCCTTCCAGAAAGCACAGTGGTGTAGAACCCGTGTTAATTTCTTGGGGCATGAGATTACTCCTCAGGGTCTCTGTCCCCAAGAAAAGAAAGTGGAAGCACTTCAGAAGCTGAAAGATCCCACAACTCTGCAGGAACTAAGGAGCCTCCTGGGACTGACTAATTACAGCAGAAAGTTCATTGAGGGTTACGCAGAGATCACTAGACCCCTGATTCATCTCCTGAAGGGGGGGGTCAAGTAGGAATGGGGTCCAGAACAATCCGAGGCAGTAAGACAACTCAAGAGAAGCCTCTCACAAGCGCCTTGCCTAGCTTACCCTGTCAGAAACAAGGAGTTCTTCCTGGAGACAGGGTTCTCTAATACATGCTTGACGGCAGTATTATACCAAAAGCATGACAAGGTCAATAAAGTAATCTCCTATGCGAGCAAAACTTTATCCTCTGTGGAGGAAAAATTCAACGATTGTGAGAAGGCACTCCTGGTAAGGGTGTGGGCATTGAAGAATTACCGCCTGTTTATCCAGGGGGAACACATCATAGTGGAGACTCCACACCAGCCTCTGCAATATCTCCAAAGTGACAGAATCCGGGCCGGAAATGTGAGTAATTCCAGAATTACTTCCTGGATTCTGTCCATGCAAGGCTTTCCTGTAGAGGTCAGATATAGCCAAAACAAGAAGAGTCCCCTCGCGCAAGGTCTGGCTGACTTGCATGATTGTGCCAGAGAAAACTGTCTCGAGGACGAAAGTCTAAAAATCAAGGACAACTTGGAGGCATACCTTAATTCCCCACACAAAGTCTTTGAAGAAGACAAGTGTGAGGGAATGCCCACTGTCTATGTGGATGGATGCTCGTACCATGTTGACGACAACGGGGAGAAAGAACTGGTGGCTGGCGTAGGGAATGCATGGGTGAATGAGTCACCAGAACCCTCCGCTGGATACAAAATTGGTCCCCGAAGTAGTCAGGTGGCAGAATTGATGACTGTGCATCAGGCCATCCTCACTGCTGTCCAACATCAACTCCACGAACTGGTCATAATCACAAATTCAGATTATGTACGGAACGGGTTCATGGAGCACCTGGTTAATTGGAAAACCAGAGGCATGTTATGTGCTAATAACAAACCCTTGAAACATGGGAAGTTAATCCAAAACATTGATGATCTGGTCACATCGAATGGGATGACCATCTACTGGGAAAAGATCAAGGGTCATTCCAAAGTAGAGGGACCAGACGAAACTGGAAATGACTTAGCTGATCAGCTGGCCAAAACCGGGGCCATCCAAGGGGATCTAATAGAAATAGAGTCCCTATTGGGGGAAATCCAGGTCACTGCTATCACTAGGTCCCAGACAAATGCTCACAATGATCTTTCAACTGCACGATGGAGTAAGGAGACCCCTGATGCTGATTTAATTACAGCTCAGAAGGGGGATCCAATTATTGGCAAGTTTTACCAACACCTTGAGGACCCTGAGAACTTTCCCCTGACGGATGCCGATTACATTGGGAAAGAGGACCTAAGAGTGTTGATGAAATGTCCAAAAAAACGTTCTGAATCCAAGACGGTTTGCTGGTAAGGAAATCCAAAGCTGGCCACAATCAGTGGGTGGTTCCTACCTCATTCCGAAGCCTGAAGTTAAGTCACGCCCATGATGCGGCCACCGCCGGTCATAGGGGGTTTCACACAACACTGGAAATCTTAAGAGAGGTTGCATACTGGCCACACATGGGGCAGGACCTCGACCAATACTTGAAGGGGTGTCTTGTGGGTGCACAATTGCAGCCATCATCCCTCACACACCGTGCGCTTCTCCAAAAGAGGGGGATGACACTGCCATGGTCAGATTTGCAAATCGACTTTGTAGGCCCTGTAATTCGCTCGTCTAGAGGAAACAAGTACATGTTGACCGTTACATGCTTGTTTACCAAGTGGGTGGAATGTCTCCCAGCCCCAAACTGCAAGGCAGAAACAGCAGCTGCCCTGATGATTAACCACATCTTTTCCCGTTTTGGTCTACCTCAAAGGATTGAGTCAGACAGAGGTAGCCACTTCACCAGTGAAGTAATGACAAAGATGTGGGAGATACTGGGGGTTAAAAGGAAGCTACACATTGCTTACAGGCCAGCCTCTTCTGGAGCAGTGGAGAGATATAACCGAACCATTGTGAGCATCTTAAAAAGGTTTGTGGCAGATTCTGGGCCAAGTTGGGATATCCGACTACCTCTGGTCCTAATGGCCATCAGATCTACCCCTTCATCTGCAACTAAAATGTCACCATTTGAGTTGATGACCGGACGCAAGATGGTGCTTTCCCAGCATCTGCTCTACAGGACCTAAGAGCAGACACTGATAAATGCCTCCACAACTCATGAGTATGTGGAGAATTTAAGGAAACACCTTCAGCATGCTTTTGCCTATGCTCAGCGGAATCTAGAAAGATCAGCTGATAGCATGAAAACCCACTACGACCTGAAGACCACCAGGAAGAAATATACTGTGGGGGACCGGGTCTATCTATACAATTTCCAAAGGAACCAGGCCAAACAGCGATAATTCTTGCCTACATGGAAGGGACCATTTGAAATTATAGACAAGATCTCCCCTGTTGCCTATAAGATCTGCATCCCCAAAGGCAGTTTGGCAGAGGGGGAAGATAAGTGGGTCCATATAAATCAGCTAAAGTGTTGCCATCCCAGGCACACTCTGCAACAACTGGAGGAGTCCTCTGCAATACCAGAGGGGACCGCTCCAGAGTAATTCAATTCCAACCCTAAAATATCCCACATATAGTCTCTAAAATATTATGATTTGGAAAAAAAAATGTCTTATAATTGTATCTTGTTTTTTGTTAAAATAAGAACGCAAATGTTTTGACTATAAAATGTATATGCCACCCCACTATATAAATGGTGGGGAAGATATGTCTACGAATAGGTATTGCCGATTTCTTTTGTTGTCCTAGGAGAAAGAAAACCTGGAGACTGGCCAAGGAGGACGATCCGGGGACCGGGAGCAGAGACCCGAGGGGCCTGGGGTACCGCCCAATATTCCCATCCGGACCGGCGAGGAGAACCGATCGATCCAAATGGGTGGAGGAAAAGATGCTGAACTGTGCCATCTACAGAATTGGAAGAAGATAATGCGGACATACCAGCGCAAGGGCTCAAAACCTCCTTTGCACCCGACTTCCCCTCGACTTGAATCAAAGCGCAGTCGGGCGGGGGGAATTGTCAAGGGTTTTGACCCATGTTGAATCAATAGACTGGGTAGATGTGGATGAGCTGTCGCCACCCACATTCACGCCAGAATAGGAGAACTGCGCAGTTGGCACGAGACCACTCCAAAGATACAACCTTCTTGTGGGGGGTTCCACATCACCACTCTACTGTAAGGATGCCATCGAAACAATGTTAAGCAAGGGTCCTATACTATCAAGCAAAAGACCACTCTATTGAAATGCAGTAATTCAAGACAACTCAAAAATGGATGCAGTACCGACAAATTCCCCAAGGTGGCGCTAGCTGTCTAAACTCTGACAGGGAAACTATATTTAGGAGTTGCAAGAGGGGCAGGGACTTCAAAGCTTGTTGGTTAATTGGAAACCTTAGCCACCTGCTGTTCCCAGAGGCCAAGAGGCTGGGAAACCTTAACACCTCAGAGATTCCCACACCAGGAGGCATGATATCACATGACTCTGTTGATTGTTTGAGGAGAGACTTCCAGGCAGCCTGCTGGAGCCCACACAAAAGGCTCTTTCTGTTGAATGGGGTATGTTAATTTTGAGTGTTTCCTGTCAACAGCCCTCTGCCAGCAAGGAGAGGCATGTGATCACTGACCCACCCAGACTCCTGGAGGTGGACCCAAACACTTTGGGGAGTTGAATTGCAACAAATATATAGTTTATAGAAACAGTGATAATTTATTGTAACCAAATGACAGGAATGTACAACTTTGAGAGTCTTAGTTTGAAAAATGCCCTCACGATTTGAGTCCAAACTCCAATTTGTACCATGTTCTGGGGCAAAACCCCGCTAATTATGAATATCGTAGACAATGTGTTTAAGCTAGAGACATGGAAAGTTACTGGGATATATGTGGAAGGGAAATGTACCTTTGTATAATTTTTGATGAAAATCCCATATTGCAAAACCCACTAAAATCGAAAATAAGTTGCCATTTTTGAATGCAAGCTCCTAGAAACGCCAGAGTCGGGACAGGGACTATCTTTAGTAATATATGATGTGTGTACGTGATGTCAAACAACTGTGTACCTTGGAAATATGTATTTGAATCAAATATAGATTTGTGGGCAAATTGACCAGGGGAGGATCCTCTGACCCATAAACAGACCTCATCACTCTGACTCACAACCCAATTCCCCCAATCATGGGAGAGGGGAGAATTGGGCCAATGACAAGTAGAGAGGGGCAGGCTCAGTTATGCCACGCACACACCCACTTCCAAAACACATTAAAAGAGACTGCTGGGACAGGTAGAGACATTCAATTCCATTTTCTGCGGGACGCTCTGCCGGGAGACTCCAGACTTCACATCCATCAATCTTCAGAGACCAGAAATTTACTTCAGAACTTAAAGCAAGGGCCTAAACCCACAAACTGAGAACTCTTCTCAGCAGGCCTCAGCATCCTTAAAATCATTTGCAAACTATTCCACACCCAGGCGAGCTGTTTGAATTCTTTGCCAAGAACAATTGCCAGAGACCAGACCAGAGATCCAGAGAAACACAGGCCGCTGTATCCAGAGAGCTGACCCAGACCGCTGTGAGCAGAACCAGAGATCCGGATTGCTGTGAGCAGACCCAGAGATCCGGATCGCTGTGAGCAGAACCGGTGCCTGATTGACCCGCCGAGCAGAGAGAACCGAAGTCCAGTCCAGTTGACCAGATCCGTGACGAGGCCCATTCATTTCAAAATTAGAAGTGAGTATCCGCCAGAACTGTGCAGAACCCAATCTCTTAGTTAAAATAATCTAATCCAAACTATTTTAACCTAACTAGAACTGCCTCCTAGAAATCGTGTCATCTGTCATTTGTAAAGCTGCACATCTGTCACCTGTCAATTCTGCAGCTGCAAGCTGTCACCTGTCATTTTGAGTTCTACTTTAAATCCAAAAATCTACCTTTATTAAATCGTCCGTATCTCTGGAACCGTTTGGGCTAGGAACTTTCATTTTAAAGCTGTGATTCTAGGCTTTCCAACGAACCTAGAACCGACTTCCTACTCCCTACACTTTTTTCGCAATCGCGATTTACGCACTCGCGAAATTTACCACGATATGCGATTTGGCTCAATTTCTCCACTTGTCAAAATAGCAGCTCCATTCTTTCCTTTGTTAAAATCCGTTTGCAACCTGGTAATAACTCATAGAGCATTGCTAAAGTGAGCCTGAACTAATACCAACAAGCATCTCTCACTCACCCTGAAGCTCTAGAGGGAATTTAAAGGAATTTTAGCACCTTTTCACTTCCTTGCAAACCACATTAAAGTAATTTGCCTGTGTTTAAAACTCATCCCTGTTTTCTCTAAGCTTGCTGGGGGAACTGGAACTGTGTATTGCATTATAAAGTGTGATTTGTTGGGATTCTTGAAGACTGTGTGCTCTCCTTCCATTTCTTGTATTGCATAGGGGGGGAGTGAATTGTCAAAAGAAAAAGTGATCATATTACCTTTTGCTAAAATCATAACAAGTTATTTCTGTACTGCATTTTATTCCACTTTGCATTTCCTTGAAACCATCAAGCATTTTCAGCTACCTCATCCTCTACACTACTCCTAAGTAACCAAATCAGTGTACCCCTGTAACATTATCCATTGTTGATCACGGTCATATTCTGAAGTGTGATATCAGTTATCAATTTATTTATAGAAGTGTGATATATATATATATATATATATATATATATATATATATATATATATATATTGTTTACATTTTCAAATAAACCTTTTAATTTGCAAAACAAACCTACTTCTTGGCTCAGTGGGGTCAGGGGGATTCTAAGAGGGGGGTGTTATACAAGGGTTGTCATCCAGAGTAATGAACTGGACATAAAAATACATCAATAAGGGTTTTCCTCAGCATCCCAGACTAGGCATTGACTTAGCTGTAGTGTTGATTGAATATCGCTTACACATTAACAATGCAATTGTTAAGGATTTGCATCCTTGTGTTTGTACTTCCTACCAAAATAAAGTCTCTTACCAGTAAGTTCTGGCAGCGTTCTACTCACAAGTAATTCTATTTTGTTGTTTCTTTACTAATACCATTTTCTAAAATATCTCCAAATCTGAAATCTTGTCAGATTGCTACCATTTATAAAACCGATTTTCTTTTTCTTACATCAAATGCACCACTTATTGACAGTCCTTTTAGCTTTCATCTATGTGGTATAATGAAACTTGTATACTAAGAAATACTGTGATCTTAGGAATGAAGATTTCATAAGTCACTAATAGTGTTTACTTATCATTTCTTGCCAATCTAAGTTATCTTAGTGTTAAGATGGATTTCTAAACTCTGAACTGGTGGGTAGAGGTTTAGGAGGCCACCATGGTTTAGTGGAACAGGGCAACCTTCTGGATAAGCCAGACCAATCTAGGTAGCTTGTCAGGTGGTCAAGACTAAGTTTCAGGAAAGGTGAGAGCGATCGGAAGACCACAATGAGCACACACAGTAAGAAACCACAAATTACTCTCCGACAAGTGTATATCAAAAATATATATTCATTGATTGTCGGCCGTACTAATTGACACAAGTAAACTTCAGTTGTATAAAAACAGTTACCACACAATACCTAACCTAGATAATATATATACAATATGTTTTCTAATGTGACAAAGGAGTAAAACACAGCCACAACCTTTAAGGAGAAGGTTGGGTTATGACACTAGGAGCACTAGACAATTCTTCAGAGTCATTCCCTAACTTTCGTAGTCTAGCCCTAAGAAGTGGGGATCCTTGTGCTCAACAGTACAGTGGTGCGTAAAAAAACACGATTGCGCAAGTAGAACAAAAAGTGGTTCTTCTTCAGAGGGCTGTAGTGAGTCAGGAAGGGGCTTGAGGTGATGAAGAATTGGTTCGCACTATTCGAGTAGGGTCTGCCCTTGGCGGCAAAGCAGTTTTTGAAAGGTGGAAATAGCTAGGGAGTGCAGGCTAACCCAGCCAAAAGCGAATACCCTTTGAGGGATATTCATGAGTAAAAGATATTGATTGTGCCAGGCAGCCACAGGTAAGTGATGCAAGTACTCACCGACCCTGGTCACAGTCCTGACCAAACTTTGCCAGTCTATTCAAGGTCGCTAGTAGGTTTGAGTCCTGCAGTTTTGAGGCACTACAGCTCTCAGCGGCTGAGGGAAAGAACAATCGTCTGTGATGAGACAGTTGCCTTTTCTCAGCTTCCAAAGGAGATACAAAGAAAAGTCTGGTGCAGCAGGCTTCAGTGCACAGGAGAGCATGTCAGCAAGGCACCTACAGGGACCGCTTCCAACAGGTAGTTATGCGGAAATCACAAATGTGTGCGGCGTTATGCACTCTCCTAATCTGGGTCCCAGAGGAGCTAAACCTACGAAATTTGGCAGGAGAGCGCACAGGACCACATGCAAGCAATGTCCCAAGTCTCGGGTTTCAACTGAAGACGGCAGCAATTCTTCAGGATACCCCGATGTAGAGCTGGACAGTTTACTTGATGGCCCAGGAACACTTCCAAAGGTGCTCATTCCGTGGGTAAGCAGGGGGCGACAAGAGTAGTTGTTCCCAATACTTCAAAGTGTTGAAGCGCCTTTGCAGGCCTTCTTGATCGATGAAGAAAACTGATGTCTGTCGTGGCAGCAGAGGGCGAAGAGTGTCAAACCTTCCAATGTTTTTCCAGCGGTTTGACAAGTCTGTTTCTTTGTTGCAGGATACTTGGCACCTTCTGTAGTTTGGGGAGAACTCAGTTGACCATACTGGAATGGATGCAGAGCCCCTTCTTCTATCTAAGATGAGATTTGCACCAAAATCGAGGACTTCCAGTCGAAGATCTGCTCTCATGCAGCTATACAGTCGTGGACCAATCACAGCCCACGGCAGTCCCAGTCACTCAGACACCCCAGACATCCTGGCACAAGCAGTCCCAACCCGCTACCTGGGCACACACACCTGACATGCACAAGCCTGTGAAAGAGATCGGTTTTCGCAGGAGGCTGCAGGCCCAAATAAGGGAAATCTCTGTCACTCTACCTGGGGTAAGGCAAGGGACAAAATGGCCATTGGACACAATAAAATACTTTGTGGGTCAGCCATTTTCAGACAAGGTCACAGTCTTGAACCAAACGTGGTAAACGAGGTGTGATCATTCAAAAAGAAGTAAAACACTTATAAAAAGTAACTGCTGCCACCAGTTCGTACCAGGCACGCTTGTACAATCAGCAAAAAATCCTTTGAGGGTGTCTAGGGCCATAAAACAAAAAGGACCCAGGTGCACGGTACATTGTGCAATGTTAAAATGTTACCAAGAAATGGAAACACAGTCGAAGACTAAGGGAAACATAGTTTCCCAGTACTGACATTCTGGAGGACGTGTCAGCTTCCCCATAACAAGTGTGCACAAGCCCAGGGGAGCGCAGCCAAAGGCTGTGCTCCACTGGAAAAAGACAGGATAGGATAGACAAACAAAATCAAACGTTTGCCAGAAAATGAAAAGTATTCACTTTTCATAGATTGATTTATCCAACACCATATTAGACTTGGGCAAACTGGTTTGGTGACTCAAAACACACACAATATCGTTGCATTTGAGGTTGCATGAACATTTCAACTTCCTGTAAACTCAACCAGAAAAGGTTGAGGTTCACTTAAGGTTTACAAATAAAGAATCCGTGTTTTATTCTGCTGATGTCCAGCTATACCTGAGGGGACCTAGAACATGCCACGTTGCTCTATTGGGGCATGCTAGATTCTAGGAGTAAACTGAGTATGTTAAACATAGATTATGGTTGCAAGACATTCTGTATGGATATAGACTAGATGTTATAGTAAACATTGTGGTGCTGTGGCGTGGGGGGCATTGAGGACTGTGGGAGTTCAGAAGGGATATGGGTGCTTGATTAGGATTCACCTCCAAAAATAACCTACACATATTTATGGGTCACCGAAACTTTAAAAGAGAGAACCCAAAATATTTCCATGGCACTTTTGGACGGTTCACCTCCATTGCTCCAGGTGACTACAGATTGAAAGTCAGTAAAGAGAATGGAACCTTTTTCTTATGGAAAATGCAGCAGAGTGGCGCCTTTTTATAGCAGTGTCACATTACCATGTGTATCATTCTCAACAAGTGAAAAGAAGAGTACATTCGTACGGATATAGCTTGATGCACTGACCTTTGAACATAGAGAATATGGACGAACATTCTTAAAAAGATGTTTAAAAATACCAGCAGGGACCTCATTTAGGGGTCGCCAGAGGTGGCTCTTAACTTTTGGAGTGGCTGACTTTGTTGTTCAGGCCCCTTAAAAAAAAAAAAGAAGAAGAAGAATAAGAACAGGAGTGCCACAAGTCTAACACTTTCAGCACTGACCCTAAATAAGAAAGAACAGGAATACCAAATAATGTGTCTTTGTGGAATTCTAAACAATAATTGCTAGACTCATTAAAGGTTTATTTCAGGCACACTTCAGGGGGTGAGTCACTGATTTAGTCTGTTCTTAAACGACTCAACTCAGCCTTTCATCCTTCTGAGGTCGACAAATGAGTACCAACACAGGTTGGGTGAAATTGGGTGTATATTTTTTCTATATAAAGCGCTTAAGCGTAACACATCATTATCATTTGGTCATGGACGTCTGCTTGCATTCACAGTTATTTGGTAATATGGGCCTATACACACTGATCTTAATGATACATATAGCGATCCATTCTTGTATGAAATGTACATCACATTATAGTGATATCGTAACCATATTTTTCGTAGTTTACAATGCTATGTGATACCACTTCCTGTTTCGTCAACAGGTGAAAGGTCGTGTTCCATCGCTACCCGCGATATCAGTTTGGGGTGGGGTCAAATGACATCATTTCCTGTGATGTTATCGGGGGTCAAGGGTCGTGTTATGTCACTTCTGCTACCCCTGGCATTTTGGCCAAATGACGTCCTTGGATACCAGTTTAAAAATAAAAGTTTGAAAACAAAAAAAACGTTTTAAAAAAAGATTAAAGTATTAGGGAAAGTTAAAAAAGAAGTAAAATAACATAAACTGGTGAGGAGGGGGAAGGTGATTCCAGGGGAGTGGAACATGCCCATATTGTTTATTTAGAGCTAGCGAGGGTGGGGCATTCTGCTTTTAGCAAAGTAGCACCCACAGTCACGCAATCATCTCTTTGTACGAGTAGTTGCTAGCTCAGCCTTCACCAGGCCATTCAGTCTTAGCAGGCAATGCAGCTAGACAATGTCATCACTTATATCTTGAATTGTCTTGTGCGCTTGTCTTAATGGTGGTTTGTGCTAATTTATGAATATCTAGAGGGTTAATGAGATTGACATCACAAATCTCATTTCACTTTTGACTTCAGCCAGATGCGCTCCCAATCTCGGGAGCGAAAGAGTAGTGACGGGTGTTGTTAGGAGAACAAACAAAGAAATCGAATGACAGTCTCACCAGTTATATGTCAAGGGGCCGAGTGGCAGCGAGGAGGGGTGTGCTTTGTTCCAACCCCTTTTCAGTTTTTTCTTCACTTCTTCAACTTTCAAAAAGTTTAACACAATGTTATACTATAATATCTTGGAGTGTGTTCCATAATACATACTGTAGGCATGTCTACCTATTTCTTAAAACCTATTTCGGAGCAGGTTCACACCTTAAAAACATCTGTAAGAAACAACTATTTGGAAAACATTGCAAATCATATATATTGATCCAGCCCTTCTTCAGATATAAGGGCTAATAACAGAATGCAATAGCCATACAGGTGGGATGCTAGTGAGCACCAGCTGTGTTATTGATCAGATCCATATATCTATGTCATTTGTAACAAACGCCAGTTAATAATTATGGCCTGATCCTAAAGACTGTTTTTCTTCACCTTCTTTTGATGTGTAAAAAAGTGTATAACCAATAAATGGCATCAAACCTTAAAACATTGTTTTTTTTTTTTTAAATCAAAAGTCTGCTTCTTTAGTTTAACATCTTTTTAAACACTCTGGCTCTGCCTTTCATTGTTTCTTATGATGTGGGGACATCCATGTTTCCCTTTCGAACTGCTCCTCAGGTGTACACCCTACAGCGCTCACTCCCGTTCTGCACACCCTTGTGTCGTTTCTCCATTTGCTGTGGTATCCACATTAAAAATTAACAGTAGTATGATTTTTTTTTATGAAATGTAATTCCATTGTACAGGGGTGGAGTTTTTTTAAATGAATATGAAATGGCTTTCTTTCTCCGTTGATCGTTGTGTCCTCCTCTTTGCATTGTCCCACTTTCCTTATTTTCTATCAACTTTTGAATGCATTTTCGTTTAATTTAATTTAATTAGTCTTTTTTTTGTAAATGCTAGCAGTTGTTTCAAAATATTCTTAAGACTGGCAATGTTATTTTTAGTGCATGGGAGAACATTTCACCAGAGAACAACGGTGAGAAAAACATGGCAAGACGACCCTTTTTCCAATCACCCTTTCGAGTTTTCTATTTCATGTGGTTTGCATCTGTCACAACGCCATATATAACATGCAGAGCTATTATCATTACTCGAGGCAGTCACTCAAAAAGTGATATTTGCTAAAATACAACGGATGAATAAATACCAGCTGCACTAGATGCTTCAAGAAGGAAAGTGGTACATTACACATCTCTCTTCAGAGCACACCAATCAAACGATGGCCGTTAGACAACAAGGTTTAATGGGAGAATGAGGCTATTTAATGGGGCAATCTAAAACAGAATGAGGGTTGGAAAGCTGTGTTGTTTTTATTTCCTGCTGTATATATCTTATTTAAGATTCTTCTATCTGTCACTACAGCAGAAACACCATTTCTCTTTACTTAAATTCTTTCACAATGTTACTGGCGAAATTGAAAATAAAATATGTGTCCCTAGACAGTTTTGCCCATTTTAAGAGTATAAATGTGTATCACTAGATAACCACACATTTTTTCAAAAGTCAACTTTCTACAATTTTTTTACCTTTCTTTATCCTTTTCCCTCAGTAATTAGTGTAAGTTACATCCTAGAAAACTATATTGATTGCGACATTTTAAGTATTTCAGAAATACCACTTTAACTCTTGAGGCCAATTCAATAAAGGTTGCAGGAAGGACATTGTGGTATCCTGTCCCATGGGAAGGTGTGTGGTATACTGTACATTGTCCCTGTCTGAGGTTGCGTGTGATTATTTTGGTAGGAAGGGAGCTGTGTATTGTCTTGTATCCCTTTCGTTTCCTGTGTGTGTGTCAACCTATAGTTGTGATGTCAGAGTGAGTGTTGGAATGTATGCATGTTATGGAAACTTCCATGCAAGAGGTTCTAGAATAGACAGCTGAGATAACTACCTAGGTAGTGGGGAGCGGTGGGTCTTCTTCTTCCCCTTTCCTTGTAATGTATGCAACTGAGACCTACATTTCCCTCGCACTTTTCCCCTCCCCCGCCCCTGCACTTGCGTGATCTCAATGTCACCTGGCCTAGTAAGACCGTTGTCTCTGTCTTCCCTCTGTTCCTCCTCCCTTGACTCATTGCGCCTTGAACCACTTGTATATAGGCGCATTCTAAATGCCATATATAAAAAATGAAGGAACCTATTTTTACCTATCTGAGCCACAGACTTTGGGGCAAAGGGCCTATTGCATGCTGGGCCCTCATGTGCTTACACATAATTCACTTTGATTTAAAGCGGGTCCCATAAGCCCATACTCATCAGTTCAATATATTGAAGATGTGCCTGATGTAGCCACATCATTCAATTAAATCACTGATTGGCACAGAGATTTCATGGATTTTGCGGATTCATCCATTATGGGTGATGTAAACAAGGCGTATGATGGACAATTAAAAGCCCAGTCCAATATTTTTGAGGGCTTAGCTGGTATTGTGACTTCTAGGATATACCAGGCCTCCCAGAAGTATGGATTATAGGACATAGGGAGGCAATATCTGGTGATATTCCAGCACTCTCTTCTATTAAAGCCCTCAATAAATAGAAACATATTCGGTTACAGGTCATATGGTCGAAAAAAAAAGGTTGACAGGACAAATGGTCGACGCAATTTGGTCAAAAGACAAATAGTCGAATTTTTTTTTTTGTATTTCACATTTTTTTTTTTTTGGGGGGGGGTCCCCCCAAACCCGTTTTTTTGCTTAAATACCCTTTTTTCCTAAACGAAACGACCAAATGACCGGACAGCAACATATTCTACATGTGAGGGGTCATTGCAATGCCTTTTCACAGCGTAGGGGTCCCAATGCCAGGGCAGATGCAGCACCATCCATGATGGAGGTGCCTATTGCATTATCGGGTCTCTCTGGCCAGGAGGAGTACTCTGTAAGCGATATTCAATCAACACTACAGATAAGTCAATGCCTAGTCTGGGATGCTAAGGAAAACCCTTATTGATGTATTTTTATATCCAGTTCAGTACTCTGGAAGACAACCCTTGTATAACACCCCCCTCTTAGAATCCCCCTGACCCCACTGAGCCAAGAAGTAGGTTTGTTTTGCAAATTAAAAGGTTTATTTGAAAATTTAAACAATATATATATCACACTTCTATAAATAAATTGATAATGGATATTACACTTGTGAATATGAGCAGTAATCAGCAAGAGGTAACTATGAATAGGAACAGAAGAACAAGGTGGGAAAGAATGCTTTATATGGTTCAAGGAAACGCAAGGTGGAATAAAATGCAGTACAGAAATAACTTGTTATGATTTTAGCAAAAGGTAATATGATCACTTTTTCTTTTGACAATTCACTCCCCCCCTATGCAATACCAGAAATGGAAGGAGAGCACACAGTCTTCAAGAATCCCAACAAAGCACACTTTATAATGCAATACACAGTTCCAGTTCTCCCAGCAAGCTTAGGGAAAACAGGGATGAGTTTTAAACACAGGCAAATTACTTTAATGTGGTTTGCAAGGAAGTGAAAAGGTGCTAAAATTGCTTTTAATTTCCTCTAGAGGTTCAGGGTAGGTGATAGCTACTTTATATTAGTTCAGGCTCACTTTAACAATACTCTATGAATGATTAGCAGATTGCAAACGAATTTTAGCAAAGAGAAGCAAAAAGCTGCTGATTTCTACAGATGAAGAAATCGGGCCAAATCGCAAATCGCGGTAAATTTCGCGAGTGCGTGTCTCGCGATTACGGGAAAAGTATAGGGAGTATAAGTCGGTTCTAGGTTCGTTGGAAAGCCTAGATTCTAAGCTTTCAGATGAAAGTTAAATTTTGTTCCCAGCCCAAACGGTTCCAGAGATATAGACGATTAAATAAAGGTAGTTTTTCGGATTTAAAGTAAACTCAAAATGACAGGTGACAGCTTGCAGCTGCAGAATTGACAGGTGACAGTTGTAGTTTGGATTAGATTATTTTAACTATGAGATTGGTTCTGCACAGTTCTGCTAGGTACTCACAATATAAATTTGAACTAGGCCTCGTCACGGATCTGGTCAACACGTCTGTCAGCGGTTCTGTCTGCTCGGCGGGTCAATCAGGCACCGGTTCTGCTCACAGCGATCTGGGTCAGCTCTGCTCTGCTGGTCTAGCCTCTCTGGATTCTGGATGTAACACTGCTTTCTGGCTACTGCTACAGGTTCTTGCAAAAATTCTCGGCAAAACTTCAAACAGCTCGCCCGGCTGTTGAATAGTTTGGTTAGTTTTGAGGCCTGCTGAAGAAGATTCAGCTGGTGGATTCAGGCCTCTCTGCTACAAATTCTGGAGTTAATTTCTGCTACAGGTTCTGGAGATTGATGGATTTGAAGTCTGGATCTCTGGATGTGAAGTCGTCGGTCAGCATGCTCCACAGCAAATGGAATTGAATGTCTCTACCTGTCCCAGCAGTCTCTTTTTATGTGTTTTGGAAAGTGGGTGTGTGCGTTGGTCATAACTAAACCTGCCCCTCTCACTTATCACTGGCCAATTCCTCCTCTCTCCCTTGATTGGGGGAAGGAAATGTGAGTCAGAGTGATGCTGTAGGTTTTATGGTCAGAGGAACCTCCCCTTGTCAGATTGCACACAAATCTATTTCTGACCCAAATACATATTTATCTATGTACCATTTTTCTAATATTATAGGTCCAGTTAACATATTTTCTGTAGCACCAAACCATCCGATCCCTGTCTTTGTACAATGTCGTGTCCACTGATGACAGAATTCTCCCCTTTTCATCCAGATAACAACCTCTAAACCTTTCCAGATTTTACTCAAATGTGCACCAGGGATATGGGTTACAGATGATAAAGTGTCAGATTTTTGACATGCATACATTTGGAGTAAGACCCTATTTTCCGCTAGCAACCCCCCAGAATACACTCCAGGGTCCTAACGCCTCTTAAAATGTGCACCGAAAAATCACAAGAATAATGGTATTACTTATATAATTCTGACAAGTCCGTACTATGAATTATCCATCTTTTTTTAAATTATGCCCTGGTCAAAAAGGGTTGTGGCTTCCCACATCACATGGTGGAATAACTGGTTTATCCACTTCCCCCAAGCCAGCTTGTTCACAGAGGCACAGCTGCCCCCCAGTTTCTCCCAAGAGGAAGCTATTTTACGACGCCCCCAATATAACATTTGCCTGAGTCAAGGAAGTTGCATTGTTCGGTCCCTTACAGTTCCCAGGTGCTCCAACCCTAATCTAATCAGAGAGGTGTCAACTCCTTGTGGCTGTTGATCCAGTTTCAACTCCTGTCGGGGGTAGTTGTCCGGCAGAATTCAGTTTCATTAAGCCAGGTTTCAGCTAAATGTCACTTTTTGTTCCCAGTTTTCTACATTCAAATCAAACTGACAATTTTTACCTATACATTAAATAATTACTTCCTTCAAGTCATTTCAGAATATAGTTTTACATTGTATCCACCTCTTAGCAAGTCTTTCCTTGGTCTGGTTTTGTTTCATTTGTTCAGTTTTACACAAAAGTCTGGTGGTTTTAAAACACCGGCTTTCTGATAGTGGTGAGTACTGGTAATGCAACCATTTTTGGGATTAAGAAAATTAATTCCCCACAGTTCTGAGTTGCTTTTTGGCAATCAGCATTGCCATTCCCAATGGTTTCAGGCTACTGTGTGTGTAGCCCAATGGTGGTTTTAGGCAGTGCCCTCCTGTGCTCACAACATAGGCAAAAATGGGTGGCAGCCTATTCTTCATGTTTTCCCTGTGCACTCCCTGGGGAGTTCTGGCCATCATGATGTTTTCCATGCCAGTACTGCACAGTTTTATGGTAGGGCTTGGATGCATGGGTAAAAACAACCCAGAAGCCCCCCCTCTTGCGATGGCCATTCTGTCCTTTCGCTGATGGAACTCGCAAGATTTGGGATGTTCGCCTCCTCTTCTTCCAATTCCATGGATGGCACAGTTCAGCATCTTTTCCTCCCTCCAGTCGATCAATCAGTTCTCCTTGCTGGTCCTGATTCGAGGATTGGGTGGTACCCCGGGCCCCTCGGGTCTCTGCTCCCGGTCCCCGGTCGTCCTCCTTGGTCAGTCTCCATGGTTTCATCTCTCCTAGGATGATAAAGCAAAGCGGCAATAATTATTCGTAGACATTTCTTCACCACTATTAATGGTGTGGCGAACATATACATTTTATGAATCAGAAGATATGAACATATACATTTTCTTTTTTAAATTAGGAGACAAGAACATATATATATATATATATATATATATATATATATATATATATACAAGGATCACAGAATTTTATATGCTATATGTGGAATATTTTAGGGTTGGAACTGAATTACTCTGGAGCGGCCCCCTCTGGGATTCCAGTGGATTCCTCCAGTTGTTGCAGAGTGTGCCTGGGATGGCAACAGTTTAGCTGATTTATATGTACCCACTTGTCTTCCCCTTCCGCCAGACTGCCTTTGGGGATGCAGATCTTATAGGCAACAGGGGAGATCTTGTCTATAATTTCAAACGGTCCCTTCCATGTAGGCAAGAATTTTCGCTGTTTGGCCTGGTTCCTTTGTAAATTGTATAGTTAGACCCGATCACCCACCTTATATTCCTTTCGGGTAGTTTTTAAATCATCGTGGGTCTTCATGCTCTTGGCTGATCTTTCTAGATTCCGCTGAGCATAGGCAAAAGCATGCTGAAGGTGTTTCCTTAAATTCTCCACATACTCATGAGTTGTGGAGGCATTTATCAATGTTTGCTCTTGGGTTCTGTAGAGCAAATGCTGGGGAAGCACCATCTTGCGTCCAGTCATCAACTCAAATGGTGACATTTTAGTTGCAGATGAAGGGATAGATCTGATGGCCATTAGGACCAGAGGTAATCGGATATCCCAACTTGGCCCAGAATCTGCCACAAACTTTTTCCAGATGCTCACAATGGTTCAGTTATATCTCTCCACTGCTCCAGAAGAAGCTGGCTTGTAAGCAATGTGTAGCTTCCTTTTAACCCCTAGTATCTCCCACATCTTTGTCATTACTTCACTGGTGAAGTGGCTACCTCTGTCTGACTCAATCCTTTGAGGTAGACCAAAACGGGAAAAGATGTGGTTAATCATCAGGGCAGCTGCTGTTTCTGCCTTGCAATTTGGGGCCGGGAGACATTCCACCCACTTGGTAAACAAGCATGTAACGGTCAACATGTACTTGTTTCCTCTAGACGAGCGAATCACAGGGCCTACAAAGTCGATTTGCAAATCTGACCATGGCAGTGTCATCCCCCTCTTTTGGAGAGGTGCACGGTGTGTGAGGGATGATGGCTGAAATTGTGCACAGACAAGACACCCCTTCAAGTATTGGTCGAGGTCCTGCCCCATGTGTTGCCAGTATGCAACCTCTCTTAAGATTTCCAGTGTTGTGTGAAACCCCCTATGACTGGCGGTGGCCGCATCATGGGCGTGACTTAACATCAGGCTTCGGAATGAGGTAGGAACCACCCACTGATCATGGCCAGCTTGGGATTTCCTTACCAACAAACCGTCTTGGATTCGGAACATTTTTGGACATTTCATCAACACTCTTAGGTCCTCTTTCCCAATGTAATCGGCATCTGTCAGGGGAAAGTTCTCAGGGTCCTCAAGGTGTTGGTAAAACTTACCAATGATTGGATCCCCCTTCTGAGCTGTAATCAAATCAGCATCAGGGGCCTCCTTGCTCCATTGGGCAGTTGAAAGATCATTGTGAGCATTTGTCTGGGACCTAGTGATCTCAGTGACCTGGATTTCCCCCAACAGGAACTCTATTTCTATTAGATCCCCTTGGATGGCCCCGGTTTTGGCCAGCTGATCAGCTAAGTCATTTCCAGTTTTGTCTGGTCCCTCTACTTTGGAATGACCCTTGATCTTTTTCCAGTAGATGGTCATCCCATTCGATGTGACCAGATCATCAATATTTTGGATTAACTTCCCATGTTTCAGGGGATTGTTATTAGCGCATAACATGCCTCTGGTTTTCCAGTTGACCAGGTGCTCCACGAACCCGTTCCGTACATAATACGAATCTGTGATTATGACCAGTTCGTGGAGTTGATGCTGGACAGCAGTGAGGATAGCCTGATGCACAGCCATCAATTCTGCCACCTGACTACTTCGGGGACCAATTTTGTATCCAGCGGAGGGTTCTGGGAACTCCTACACCCATGCATTCCCTACGCCAGCCACCAGTTCTTTCTCCCCGTTGTTGTCAACATGGTAAGAGCATCCATCCACATAGACAGTGGGCATTCCCTCACACTTGTCTTCTTCAAAGACTTTGTGTGGGGAATTAAGGTATGCCTCCATGTTGTCCTTGATTTTTAGACTTTCGTCCTCGAGACAGTTTTCTCTGGCACAATCATGCAAGTCAGCCAGACCTTGCGCGAGGGGACTCTTCTTGGTTTGGCCATATCTGACCTCCACAGGAAAGCCTTGCATAAACAGAATCCAGGAAGTAATTCGGGAATTACTCACATTTCCGGCCCGGATTCTGTCACTTTGGAGATATTGCAGAGGCTGGTGTGGAGTCTCCACTATGATGTGTTCCCCCTTGATAAACGGGCGGTAATTCTTCAATGCCCACACCATTGCCAGGAGTGCCTTCTCACAGTTGTTGAATTTTTCCTCCACAGAGGATAAAGTTTTGCTCGCATAGGAGATTACTTTATTGACCTTGTCATGCTTTTGGTATAATACTGCCGTCAAACACGTATTAGAGAACCCTGTCTCCAGGAAGAACTCCTTGTTTCTGACAGGGTAAGCTAGGCAAGGCGCTTGTGAGAGGCTTCTTTTGAGTTGTCTTACCGCCTCGGATTGTTCTGGACCCCATTCCCAATTGACCCCCCCCCTTCAAGAGATGAATCAGGGGTCTAGTGATCTCTGCGTAGCCTTCAATGAACTTTCTGCTGTAATTAGTCAGTCCAAGGAGGCTCCTTAGTTACCGCAGAGTTGTGGGGTCTTTCATTTTCTGGAGTGCTTCCACTTTCTTTTCTTGGGGACAGAGACCCTGAGGAGTAATCTCATGCCCCAAGAAATTAACACGGGTTCTACACCACTGTGCTTTCTGAAAGGAAAGTTTTGCTCCGGCGGCCCTCAACTGTGTCAGAACATACCAGATCTCCGCTATTTGTTCCTCCACAGATGAACTTTTGATGAGGACATCATCTACATAAGCCAGGTTACCCCTCGCACCCAGGTCGGGCATGGCCTTATGTAGGAAAATGTTGAATTCATTGCCGGAGTTGAGGTATCCGAAGGGAGTCCGGGTCCATGTGTACTGCAGGCCCCCAAAGGTAAAAGCCAGTTTGTATTGGTCCTCCCTACTGACAGGCACGGTCCAGTATCCATTGGTCAGGTCTATTGCTGTGAATACCTGTGACACCTGAATCTGGGCCAGCCCTTGGTCAATGTAGGGCAGAGGCCATCGGGAAGTATGGACCCGTTTGTTGAGCTCCCTAAGGTCGGCGCAGAGTCTCCACTGGCCGTTTGGCTTCAATATTCCCAGCACCGGATTATTGAAAGTGCTGTGGACTGGACGGATTATACCCCGGGACTCAAGGTTCTTAAATATTTCATTAAGGGACTCCATGGATGCGAGAGGCAAGCGATATTGCTTCACAAACACTGGAGTCATTCCAGGGTCCGTGGGAATTGTTGTGGTGTGTATGTCGGTGCGACCACAGTCATGTGAGTCTACCGCAAAGAGATCTTGGAAATCCAAGAAAACTTGTTTCAACTTTTGCTTCTGTTCCAGAGTCACGCAGGCATCAGCTAGGTTGACTCTCTCTTCCACCATCTGCCTGAAGCCTGGAAAGACTTCTGGTTTGGCTATCTCAGCGGCCTCCTCCAGCTGGGTGGAGAAGTCCCTGGTCAGAGTGCTGATTTGGACTGTAGGCTTCAGGTGGGAAAGGCAACCCTCATGGACCTGGAAAATCACCTCATCCCTCCTGAAGTCACAAGTCATATCTTCCTTACCATAAGGGCAAGAAGTGTACACCAGGAAGTTCCCCCCATGCCGGGTGAAAATCCTGTCTGGTGTTGTATTGTCCTCACTGTCACTGTCAAAACAGTCCTTGGGGATTGGTCCTAACAGTTCATTTCCTAAATCAATGGAGAAATGTCGGTCATCAATCGCCATTCCAATAATGGTGCCTGTGGCTAGAGTAATACTCTTTAAGTCGCTGTTATCCACCTCTATTGGAATGGTGTCATGTTCTATGTTGACTAATGGTGTTGGGTTTACCCCTAACCCTTGCTGTTGGAGAGAAGCATTTAGATGGATATAAGCATATGGGTTTTTCAATTTTTGTCCTCTTTTAACTTTCACTTCCAGGGAGAATTGTCGGGTCCTTTCTGGGATGGTGACTTCCTCTTTGATCTGAATTTCAACTGCATAAGGTAGCAATTGAGCTGACCTAAATGCTTTTTCTGGATCATCAAAGCCCATGGGATTATCCGCTAATCGGGACCAAGCTTTGAAGTTTATTAGGTCCAAACTAATGGCAAAGCGATTGAGAATGTCACTGCCTAAGTAAAAGGCGGCAGTGAAGTCTCGCACGACCCAACAATTATGGACTATGCTCTTGTTGCCAATGGAGATTTTGAGCATACACCTGCTTGGCAGGAGATGTTTGGAATTAGGTGCTTCCAGGTCCATTTCCCATTTGTCTATCAGTTTGAAAGTGGGAATGGCTGGATCTTTTGGGAATTGGCGGAACATTGCTTCGCTGATGAAGCTCTTACCGTTGTTCACACACATTTGAGCGAGAACAGAGTCCTTCCCATCATTTAACTGAACAGGGATGAACAACTGCTCTCCAATTTGCTGAATATCAGCCAGGCTCTGAGCTGATTTCACATCTTTCTGGACTATAGGGGTGGGAGTTTCTGATTGTGGATTAGTAAAGAATTTCAGGGTGTTTCCTTCCAGTGTGGAATACCACCTTAAACTGGAAGGAAGGTTGATTTTCAGAAATAGAGAGGACCCCCCATCACCAGTCTGTTGTCCTACTGCTATTACTGTCATGTTTGGAATTTGGTTGTTCTGGAAGTGAAATTCTACTTGGTCAGATTTTTGTTCAACCATGTGGCAGGTGCCATTTAAACTAACATGGTTGACACTCTTTTTTAATTTTATTGGTCGACTAGTCTGGGTCCAGAGGACCTTGTTTACGCAATCTATTAGGGGTGACAACCTTCTCAGGAGGTCATTCCCTAGTAAATAAGGGGTGCCCTCTGGAGTCACTACTATGACCGGGTGTTTCACCTTGTGTCGCCCAATTTTGATGTCCAAATCTGCAGTCCCCTCGACAGGAATTTCCTTCCCGTCAAAGTTCTGCAGTTGTCCAGGAAGAGAGGTGAGAGGAATACGGTAATTATCCCCCCTTCCTGCATTAAGTTCATCACAGGCCCTTTTGGACAGAAGGGTAGCTTGGGATCCAGTGTCCACCAGTGCCAAAATTGTACCCTGCCCCTGTACTTGTACTGGGCATCATTTCTTCCCTCCTTCTCTTCAAGGGGGCACAGATAATGCACATTTTTGGACACCTGGTTGGCTAACTTTCTGGTTTTGGACATGGCGAGAGAAGAGATTTGGGCAGAATTCTGTGGAGAGTCTTGGGAATCTGAAAGAAAAAGTTGGCAACTGGAGATCAGAGCCATTGTGGGTTCCCCTGGTTCTGGTTCTGGGCCACCCCCCCTTTTTGGAGGCAGTCACCAGGATGTGTTTGAACCAGGGGATTTCGGTATTGTGGGTTCTGGGATGAGATGATGGGCGGCGGTAGCTCAGTCTCCACATCTCCCCAGTCTGAATTGGCGTCCCTTGGGACCCATTTTTCCTTGGGAGGAGTTACCCCATCTCTAAAGGAGAAGATCCTTTCCCCAGGATCCTCTGAGGATCCCTCTCCCTCAAATTGCAAGATCTGTACCTCCTCCACAAACTGGGCCTGTTTGGGTACTTTGTTTCTCCTACCTCCTCTCTGCTCCTTGGGTGGCAGACTTTCAGGGGTAGGAGATGTTGTTTCCGGTTCCTGGTTTTCCAGGGGCTGTTTACAAGTTGGGAAGGAAGCTTCCTCCAAGGCTTTACACACCCCTTCCCCTTGTGCCTCCTCCCTGGGAACCGGTGGGTTATCGGGGTGCTGCCCCCGTCATTGTTCTGGAGCACCAGGTCCAGAGTTTGGGGCATTCTGCGGTGGCATGCTCATCTGAGGGTTCTTTTGAGCCCTCAGTATGTGACCCAGATCCTGTGCCATATTTTGGATCTGGCGCTCAAGTTGTGAAACCCGCTCAGGCTGATACGGGGCTCTATTTTCTCCCCTGGGCTGATCCCAGGAAGGGTAGCTATCCCTTCTCTGGTAATACCCCGGATTGGGAAGATTTGGGTACCCCTCCACTCTTGGCGTCCCCTCTCCCGGATTAGGTTGTCTGGGCTCAGGGAATTGGGGAAAGAAGGATGGATGGTTTTGGGGTTGGAAATTGGGTGGATTCCTGGGAAAAAAGTTCTGCCCAGGATTTGGTGAATTTCTGCCCTCCTGGGGGAAGTTAGGAGGGAAGTTCCCCGGGTTAGGCGCTTGGCTAGATCCCCCCCCTTGGACTGGAGGAGTCCACACATAACCCAGGATGGGTCGGTTTCCCTTGTAGCGGGGACTTACATAGTCAGGGGAGCGGGGGACCCCATTTGTGGGACTACCTCCTCGACTCCCTGTCTGTGACTGGCCCGAGGGCCTTCTGGGCTGTGAATTATTTGGTGCAGGCAGGTTTTTAGGCCCCCCCATCTCCAAATCTATAACGGTGGCAACCTTTACTTCTGCCACCTTGGCAGCAGCACGGGTGCTGTTGGTTTTGGGGTTTTTCTGCGCATTATTTTTATTTTCGATGGGTTTCTGCACCTCATAGATCCGGGTAGCCTGTTCAATGACCCAGTCTAAAGATATTTTCTCATGAAAATCTCTCACGAGCTGGGTCATTATGTATTTCGGTAAGGCATGGAAAAATGTATTGATAAATTCTCTGCTATCCGTGCGCACCCTTCTGGTGGTCGGCGCAAAAGCACGCTTTAATTCTTCCACAAACTCTTGTGGGGCCTGATCCTCCCCACATTGCAAATTGTAGGCTGCCTTGCGAGCCTCTTGAGGATTTCTGTGCACAGAAAAATGTTTCAAGATGGCCGCCCTGTATGTGGACCACCTTGAATGGTTTCGATCCTCCAGCCCCGCAAAGAAACTGGAGTATTCTGGTGAGAAGGTCCACTTTACATATTGAATACAGCTTTGGCTGTCCTTCAAATGGAAAGTCTCCATCATTTGCTCATAGAGCTCCAAGTGTTCCCAAACAGAATACTTGGCGTTCTTATGATAAGGCGTGATCACACTCCTTATTGCCTTTATTTGTTTCAATGGGTCCTTAAGCAAGGCCCTTTTTGCCTTATTGGCCTTTTTGGTTCGGGTAACATTGGTCCATTCATCCTCCGACTCAGAAGCGCTGCTCCCAGAGGTGCCTGTCTGATCTTCCAGGTTTTCCCGGATTCTGCGAGCCTGGGAATGGCTGGCAGAATCTGTGGTCCTGGTCTCCTGTGTCCTGTAATGCTCAGAGGAGTCTTCAGACCCTTCTTGCTGCCAGGATTTGATGGGTACCCTCCCACTGACCTAACTGGGCAGAGGTTTTCAGGATGCCCTTAATGGGCCTACTCTCCTGGGGTTCCCCACTAAATTGCATTGTGCTTGGGTGCCCATACCCGGATGCCCGCCCATCCATTCCTGGGAGGTACTGGCCTATGAGCCCCATACTTCTAGCTGGATAGTAATCTGCCATCTCCGTGGCCCTGGGCTCATGTGCGCGAGGGGACATGAGGGTGGCAGAGTCCAGGGACTGGGAGAGATGAAGGCCTCTGGTACAAGGGCTCCTGAGGTTATGCTCAGGCGTTTCCCTTTCCCAGCACACCTCGTCTCTATCAGCCCCTGCTCCCTGTTGCAATGCAAGAGCCTGCGCTTTCAGTTCCTCAGTTAAGGCCTTACTAGACTCTATCAGTCTCTCCTGCATCGCTACCTGTTGCTGGAGCCTATCATTGTGCTGACAGAGAGCCTCATTTTCTCTCTGTGCCTCCTGATTGGTCCTGGAGTACTGGGCCAGTCTCTGCTGCAGGAGGGTTACCTCCTGAGCTGTGTCCCTATTGGCTTGCTCCTTTCTTGCCAGAGCATCCTCCACCCTCCTGGTGTGCTCTAACAAGTTCTGGTGTTCTTTTTGGAGGTCACTCAGTCCCTGGAGGGCCAGGTGATTTTCTTCCATTTTCCTTTTTAAGTGGCAGACTTCCTGGCCTAAGGTATCCCTTTCCTGACTAAGAGCCTGCATCTGTGCTGCCAGGTAGTCCCTTTGCCTTTGGAAGGCACCAGCTTTCTGGCGCTCCTGGTCAAACTCTGCCTGGGTATCCAGGTCTTTCAAAATCAGTTTATTGCTCTATGCCTTCTCCCGATCTAGGTGGCTTTGCAGGGTGACTACCTGCTCGGCACATGCCCTATTGAAATCTAATTGTTGCTCCAGCTTTTTCTGGCTCTGCAGTAGAGAGTCCAAACCTTCTTGGTACTCCTTCTGCAAGGCCAGTAATCTGGTATCCTGGTCCGCCTTTTCCTGTTGCAGCACATCCATATCCTCCTTTATTTTAGTGATTACTGTCTGCTGTCCTTTTCTGACTCCTGGCTCCTGAGCAGCCTCTGCTCAGAAGAGTCCAGATCAGATTGGGCCTTCTCTAACGCCATCTGTTGCCTATTTGCCAGATCTTGGCCTTCAGCACATTTGTCCTGCATGGCTCCCATATATAGATACAAATATGCCGCTATCCTGGCAATCTTATTATGTTCATCTTTGGCTTTAGGGGCCATATATAGTTCACTCAGGGCCACATGTAGGGGACCCTGATCTCCCCATGTATCTGACCCTGTTTCAGTGACCTGTTGCGCGATTGCCTGCAACCAGACCGTTTGGTCCTGATGAGTCCACTCACCTCTCACAAATAGCTTATGTAAGAAGTGCTCTCTGGCTATTTTCATATCTACCAAGGTCGTCATTCTGGAATTTGAGTTCCTTCCTGACTTACAGAAGTTTGTATTTCATTTTGCAAAACAGACCGTTTCCTTAGAGCGTTCCTTTGAGGGATGCTTTCACAGTGTAAAACAGCATGTTGATCTAACCGGATATGTGTATCTGGTCAGTTGGCACACTGTATTAATCTGCACAAGTGGTAAATCTAACCCAGAATATCCCGGCTCCTAGCCCCCACTTTTGTAAGCGATATTCAATCAACACTACAGCTAAGTCAATGCCTAGTCTGGGATGCTGAGGAAAACCCTTATTGATGTATTTTTATATCCAGTTCAGTACTCTGGATGACAACCCTTGTATAACACTCCCCTCTTAGAATCCCCCTGACCCCACTGAGCCAAGAAGTAGGTTTGTTTTGCAAATTAAAAGGTTTATTTGAAAATGTAAACAATATATATATCACACTTCTATAAATAAATTGATAATGGATATTACACTTGTGAATATGGGCAGTAATCAGCAAGAGGTAACTATGAATAGGAACAGAAGAACAAGGTGGGAAAGAATGCTTTATATGGTTCAAGGAAACGCAAGGTGGAATAAAATGCAGTACAGAAATAACTTGTTACGATTTTAGCAAAAGGTAATATGATCACCTTTTCTTTTGACAATTCACTCCCCCCCTAAGCAATACCAGAAATGGAAGGAGAGCACACAGTCTTCAAGAATCCCAACAAATCACACTTTATAATGCAATACACAGTTCCAGTTCTCCCAGCAAGCTTAGGGAAAACAGGGATGAGTTTTAAACACAGGCGAATGACTTTAATGTGGTTTGCAAGGAAGTGAAAAGGTGCTAAAATTGCTTTAAATTCCCTCTAGAGGTTCAGGGTAGGTGATGGCTACTTTATATTAGTTCAGGCTCACTTTAACAATAGTCTATGAATGATTAGCAGATTGCAAACGAATTTTAGCAAAGAGAAGCAAAAAGCTGCTGATTTCTACAGATGAAGAAATCGGGCCAAATCGCAAATCGCGGTAAATTTCGCGAGTGCATGTCTCGCGATTACGGGAAAAGTATAGGGAGTAGGAAGTTCGTTCCCAGCCAAATGGTTCCAGAGATACGGACGATTAAATAAAGGTAGTTTTTCGGATTTAAAGTAAACTCAAAATGACAGGTGACAGCTTGCAGCTGCAGAATAGACAGGTGACAGTTGTGCAGCTTTAAAAATGACAGATGACACGATTTCTAGGAGGCAGTTCTACTTAGGTTAAAATAGTTTGGATTAGATTACTAAGAGATTGGTTTTGCACAGTTCTGCTAGGTGCTCACAATATAAATTTGAACTAGGCCTCGTCACAGATCTGGCCAACATGTCCGGCTGCGGTTCTGTCTGCTCGGCGGGTCAATCAGGCACCGGTTCTGCTCACAGCGATCTGGGTCAGCTCTGCTCTGCTGGTCTAGCCTCTCTGGATTCTGGATGTAATACTGCTTTCTGGGTACTGCTACAGGTTCTTGCAAAAATTCTCGGCAAAACTTCAAACAGCTCGCCCGGCTGTTGAATAGTTTGGTTAGTTTTGAGGCTTGCTGAAGAGGATTCATCTGGTGCATTCATGCCTCTCTGCTACAAATTCTGGAGTTAATTTCTGCTACAGGTTCTGGAGATTGATGGATTTGAAGTCTGGATCTCTGGATGTGAAGTCGTCGGTCAGCATGCTCCGCAGCAAATGGAATTGAATGTCTTTACCTGTCCCAGCAGTCTCTTTTTATGTGTTTTGGAAAGTGGGTGTGTGCGTTGGTCATAACTAAACCTGCCCCTCTCACTTATCATTGGCCAATTCCTCCTCTCTCCCTTGATTGGGGGAAGGAAATGTGAGTCAGATTGATGCTGTAGGTTTTATGGTCAGAGGAACCTCCCCTTGTCAGATTGCACACAAATCTATTTCTGACCCAAATACATATTTATCTATGTACCATTTTTCTAATATTATAGGTCCAGTTAACATATTTTCTGTAGCACCAAACCATCCGATCCCTGTCTTTGTACGATGTTGTCTCCACTGATGACAGAATTCTCCCCTTTTCATCCAGATAACGACCTCTAAACCTTTCCAGATTTTACACAAATGTGCACCCGGGATATGGGTTACAGATGATAAAGTGTCAGATTTTTAACATGCATACATTTGGAGTGAGACCCTATTTTCCGCTAGCAACCCCCAGAATACACCACAGGGTCCTAACGCCTCTTAAAATGTGCACCGAAAATCACAAGAATAATGGTATTACTTCTATAATTCTGACAAGTCTGTACTATGAATTATCCATCTTTTTTTAAATTATGCCCTGGTCAAAAAGGGGTGTGGCTTCCCACATCACATGGTGAAATAACTGGTTTTGCAATATCGGACAATTACCCAAAATGACACACATGTGCGCAAGGAGTATGGACATTAATTGATGAAGTGTCAGATTTTTAACATGCAGACATTTGGAGTAAGACCCTATTTTCCGCTAGCAACCCCCAAGAATACACCACAGGGTCCTAACATCTCTTAAAATGTGCACCGTAAAATCACAAAAATAATGCTATTACTTCTATAATTCTGACAAGTCCGTACTATGAATTATCCATCTTTTTTTAAATTATGCCCTGGTCAAAAAGGGTTGTGGCTTCCCACATCACATGGTGGAATAACTGGTTTATCCACTTCCCCCAAGCCAGCTTGTTCACAGAGGCACAGCTGCCCCCCAGTTTCTCCCAAGAGGAAGCTATTTTACGACGCCCCCAATATAACATTTGCCTGAGTTAAGGAAGTTGTATTGTTCGGTCCCTTCCAGTTCCCAGGTGCTCCACCCCTAATCTAATCAGAGAGGTGTCAACTCCTTTTGGCAAGGGGCAGCAGGATGCAGCTAGGCCTGGGAAGAGTGGCTGTTGATCCAGTTTCAACTCCTGTCGGGGGTAGTTGTCAGGCAGAATTCAGTTTCATTAAGCCAGGTTTCAGCTAAATGTCACTTTTTGTTCCCAGTTTTCTACATTCAAATCAAACTGACAATTTTTACCTATACATTAAATAAGTACTTCCTTCAAGTCATTCCAGAATATAGTTTTACATTGTATCCACCTCTTAGCAAGTCTTTCCTTGGTCTGGTTTTGTTTCATTTGTTCAGTTTTACACAAAAGTCTGGTGGTTTTAAAACGCCGGCTTTCTGATAGTGGTGAGTACTGGTAATGCAACCATTTTTGGGATTAAGAAAATGAATTCCCCACAGTTCTGAGTTGCTTTTTGGCAATCAGCATTGCCATTCCCAATGGTTTCAGGCTACTGTGTGTGTAGCCCAATGGTGGTTTTAGGCAGTGCCCTCCTGTGCTCACAACATAGGCAACAATGGGTGGCAGCCTATTCTTCATGTTTTCCCTGTGCACTCTCTGGGGAGTTCTGGCCATCATGATGTTTTCCATGCCTGTACTGCACAGTTTTATGGTAGGGCTTGGATGCATGGGTAAAAACATCCCACAACTCTAAGCTGGCTGAAACAGCTACATTATGTAATGGCTATCTCTAGGGACCATGTAGACTGAGTCCCATCCTATATTACCCGGGGATAACATTGGTAGTGATGGTTACAATGATACTGTTTTAGTTGTTTTTGACAAAAAGGATGGTGGTTGGTATGACCCAGGGGGAGACTCCTCCAAACTGCAGGATTTATTGGGGCCCAAAATGTTTGATCCATGTTTTCAGATCCACCCCACTTTTGGGTAGTCCAGCCCATTGCAATTAGAAGTTTATTTCAACTTCCCAATCTCTTGCTCTGAAGAATGGGGCTTCCATCTAGGCCTTTATCTGCTACTGGCTTCTAATTAGCTTCACCTGCCGTCAATTTCTATCAAAATCCAGTAAGCTGCCGTTCTCCTCTGCCAAGTATCAAAATATGTATTGTCGTGTTCTTCTTTCAGAATCTCCATTAAGTTTAATACACTTCATTTTAATCTTCTCTACGTTTCTGTGTGCTGCCTGGATAGGGTATTATTTAAACTGAGCAATTTGCTATGTATCCAGCCTGTTGTGGAACATGAGAAACAAGTAGAACTATGTTTGTTTAAACAAATGGATTATATACAGTAGCATACAGTAGTTCTGGTCTGCAGTCATTTGAGGCCTGCATGATTCTTTCATCTAATTGAACTATGCAAGCAGTATTTCCATCTGCAGTTGAGTCCTTGCTTTGCAAGGCTGATCTCATGCCCTGGATGATTTGCAAGGTTTTGATTTGACTTTTTAAACTAGTTGTGGCCTTTTTCTTGCAATCTGAGAACACGGACATGAACAAAAAACATGTTCTTTACTTTATTCTGAAAAATAAGCCTGTTTCATTGTACAACTAGAATCCAATATGTACCCTCATCATATGCATACAATATGCTTCTAACCACTATCTTTCAATTCTACATGTTTGCAGTTGCCCAAATGCAGTCCTTCCCACTTTCAACACTAGTCCTGTGTTCGCATGAAGTGAACAATTACCTTATATGTGATTCAAATTGCTTCTTGGTGCTTTGTACGTGCTGATGTACTAATCCTGCTGTTACAAAGTGGTGTTTCACTATCACCCAAATGCTACCGAATTGGTCTCTGCAACTTCAGTAGTTCAAAGAGGTATTTAGGACTTGCATATAAGATGACATATTTGCATTTAACTTTAACCTAAAACTCTCCATGTGTTCTGTACATCACCTGTTCTTCAAAGGGATATTTAGCCATGCTTAAATGTCTTGTACTAATGCAATACAACCAGGTATATGATACTACCCCTCGAGAAAAATAAAAGACTAAATGCACCCTCCAGAAAGGTACATTATGACCGATGATTCCCATCAGTGGATCAGAATATGTTGGTATTTTACTTCATGTATGGCCATGAGCTACGTAAATGAATAAGCTGAGCCTGATATACCATCTTGTACTTGATGCCTAACTCTGTGGGACCTCTGGTAAAGTAATCCTAACCTTGCTGAGAAGCCAAATTGGAGGGTAAACCATTGAACCCCGATGAGTTTACAATCCGGGCTTAGAGAAGGCTATGCTTTATGGGGAGTGCCAAAGAGCCTATTGAGCACGATTGGAGGAAAGGAATCCTCATAAAGTGCATTCTGAAAAGGGAGTGCCTAAGAGATGCAGGCTCTAATTTGTTTGTGTACATTCTATTAAAGGGATTGGGGAAGTATGTAACGTAGGATCACATCAGCTAGCCATAATGCAAAATGTACAGGTCTCAGGCAAGTTAGAAGGCATGACAGCAAGAATTCGAGCCCTTCAAGACCATTTTCTTCCCCAGGAGAGGCCAAGTATTTAGGGAGAGAGTTTTGAAAGGCAAAAGAGGCTGAAAAGAGTTTTATTAGGGTAAATATTTATCTGAGTTATCACAAGGATCTGCACATGAGGGGGAAGGATATGGCATTTTTTAAAAATAATATTGGCAGCATGTTTCCCAAGACCCTTGGTCTCTTTGTTTCAGGCTGGAGCTTTTAAATCCCCCACAGTAGGTAGATCAAATGGAGATATAGGTTTCAGCATAAAGCCATTCTAATAATAAAAACAATGTCTCTGAAAAGGGAAGGAGTTGTTTTCCAAACACCCTGTATCCTTTATAACATGTGGGCGTAGAGAGAAACATCTTTTTATCACACAAAAAATAAAGGTTTTTGTCAATTGTGCAACCTTGAGGATCCTAACAGAATTAGCCTGTACTATCACGTCTAGACAGAGCAATTGCACAATTGAGAGATTGGGTGGCCGAGTTGAATGCATGCCTGACAGAACCAGTCTCCAAATATCACAGGAAATGTCTCCAGTTTTCTTGTATAAGGTTTTTCTACCAGTTTTCATTCTTGTCACCAGGTTATGACTCAACACCCTGGTGCTTCCCAAAATTGTTAAGACTGAGGGAAGCATTTCTTCGAAAGAGAGTTGTGCAGTTGTTGATCTACCTGGACCACATCACAATTGTTGCCAGGTGGTGGAAGGAGTGCCTGTCTCATCTGGTGAAGTCAGTGGAAGTTCGAGATTTGGGGCCTTATTCATGGAAATTTTCATATGGGATCGCGCCATTATAACACACTTCCATGAATCAGGTCCTTGGCCTTCTTAGATCATTCTTAGTTCATTCAGTTTCTGGAGTTTGGTACAATTGAGAAATGTCTACATTGAGCCCAGTTTAAACCAAAGTGAAGTCTATAAAAAAGAAGTAAAAGGGAGAGGTGGCTTTCTAGTCATGTCAGTCAGGTCTCTGGAAATAATTACAAAAGGCTCCTTCGAGGCGATTTGGGTGATTTTTGCTATGCACCTGGGTCTTTAGAGGCTACAAATATTAGACTTTAACAAAAGGTTCAGACTATTCAGGATGGAGCCCACTTCCCAGCGAGGCAAGAGTAAATATTTGCTGATGGTTAACAAACTTCACAGCTTGGAATTGAAGGGCTATATTTCTTGCCATCCTCGATCTCTTCTTGGAGTCTTAAACAAGTCGTAGATGACTGTATGCCATGTGCAGTTCAATCTGCACAGATGGAACATGGAATCCAAAGGAGTCACTATGGCAAATCAACTGTTCAGATATGCTTGAAGAGTGATTTTCTGCTACAGATTCCCAAATAACTATTCATCCTGTATGACATTTCTTCTCATAAACAATGTCTCTGTAGGCTGACATATCAAAAAGTTAGGAGTAGCACTTCCCAGAAAGTCTCTTAGATAGAGCAGTGGACTTCTTAGATTACTTCCTCATATTCCACATAAAGATGCATGTAATGTATCTGCCTGAGCGCACAATCTTGTGGTAGATTCTTGTTCCCACCCTTGGTTGGATAGCAGCACCAGGAGGGTACTGAGTGGCTTTTCCTTACATTAAGAGTAATTGGGCTAACTTTGGATAGGTGTCATTGCATCTAGAGTCCTATGGAGGAATGGGGAGTTACTAAATCTGCTGCCTGACTTCGCGCTCAACTGGGACTTGTAATGTCCCAGTGGTACTGGGAAGTCAGGTGGTGGATTTGGTGTTTCTGTGTCGACAGAAACCCATCAGTCGCACCAGCGGGTTACCGCCGACCTCGCAATGAGGCCCTATGTCTCTCATTTAATCCGGGAAGGTAACTGATGTCAGTGTGTTAGTTTTAGGCTACCTTCCTGTATGAAACTGTTTCATTATTTAATTAAGTACACTCACTTTGTGGGGGTCCCTTCTTTGTTTGTGGTTAATTATTTGTGTTATTATGAAGATTGGATTGTCGGGCAAAGAAAGTCCTGTGGTCAATTGTTCATTTCATTCCAGAAACCTCATTAGCCCACATTGACCAGGTGGTTTAAAGGCATCATATGGTGGGTGTTAATCCTTTGTAATCTGGGGCACAAATGGTTAGCTTTTCACTGTACTCCAAGGCATTTCAGTCAAGGGCACAGCCTGCAGACCTCTCGGCAAAGCTAATTGATCAAGGGAACAAGTTTGTCATACTTTCTTCTGTAAACTTACTGCTCATCCTGCTGTACGTTTTGTTTGGCAAGGCATTGAACTTGCATAATCAGAAGCGACAATGCCTAACTGTAGACTGTTGATTGGAATTTTATTAACGTCATGAAGGCTAGCATTGTATGTCCTGCAGAACCCCCCCTCAACCCCCCAAGTCGTCTTTTTTTGCCAGATTCATCTAAAGATTAAAATCCTGGATAACAGTTCTTTTAAACTGTGCAACAATATTATGAAGTGTTCTTCATCGTTGATGTGATTGATATGCTTGGTGGCTTCCATGATGTTTTTGTAAATGGTAGTGACATGGAATAAACCGTGATGAAAAAAGGGGGCATCACAAGATGGTGGCATTTAAATATGCAGGCATCCTACTGATATGGTAATGATCTTTATTACTCATGTATCACTATCGATTTATGTGACTGGTAGTTTGGGAAAAATGTGCGATATTTTCTTTTTTGTAGGGACTTCTTATTGTACAAGAAAATTATATGATTCATAATGCTCACCATGGCGCCATTCAAATAATCCCAACTCCTCCAATCAATTGTTAGAAGCAATTGAGTTTGAAGAAGCCCTCGACATATGTGGAAATATAATGCACATGTGCGGTGACTATGTTAATGTTTCCATTAATGCCAATTCATTGTTACATTTCCACCCCTCTTTAGGAGCTCAATTTGAAAGAAATGATAGGAACAGTGGTGTGTGCAATAATGTTGCAAGTGAGATTATATGTTCATGCAGTGCTCTTTTCCATTCGTCTGGACTGCAGCGAGGGAGCCCATACATAGATCAAACAGCCACAAGAACTGCCACGTTGAAGAACGCATCCCTTCCTGAAAGAGACATGCATTCTGGGATGAGGGTGCCAATCCACTCCCCTTGACATATCTTCATGTGTGTAAGTGATTTATGAAGGATTAACCTTGCGGAACATAATAGTATATGAGATGAAGTTCCTATTATATGAGAAGGAGAGGAGCAAGAAGGGGTTGTTTATGAAGCAGATTCTGTGGGTTCCAAAACTCGGCTCTGTTTTTAGGCATTTCCTTATACAGATTCACATTTCAGAGTTATTTCACACCCATCCCTTCTCTTACCAGCTGTCACTCAGAAGTGACAGCATTAATAGCTATTGCCCATTGTGCCAATTGGTTTAACGACCAAAGACTACTAGCAGCATTGGATCATAAATCAGTATGATTATGTGCACCATTTAACCCAAAGATCTATTTTGAAATATTCTATAGAAAGCAAAATACCAATGAAAGATGTGCGCTTTGGGGACACTTTCACGTGGTTGTGTGGGTTCAAATCCTGGTGGCCTCAAAAACACCCAAGGGGGATGGAGCCAGCACTTTGAAAAAAAGTGAGCGGACGCAGTCAACCCAAATTTAATCTCAACCCTGAAAACCAACACAGGACCAGGGAGAACATCTTCAGTCCAGCAACCTCTCTTCCCACATCCATGGACCTGGTAAATCATCATAAAAAATGTGCCCTCTGATCCTTCCCCCTCCTCACCATGACGTTTGATTTCAGCAATAATCTGTTTTATAAATCCGACCTGAAAAGTACACATATCATAATTAAACATACTCCAGCAATATAGGAATCCTTATTGAAATATGTCAAACAATAAGAGTACAAATGTGTTATTTTCACCCCATCTTGAAAACTACAGGTAACAGAATGCAATTCCACAAAATTATAAAGAGTGGCTTGTAGGCTGTCTTTCAAGACTTAATCATAAAAAACAATAGTGTGAAATGGTAACCTTTTGCATCTTTTAACAAAGGCATTCTCTCCCAAAAAAAAACAAAAATGTATTTGACACACAAATGGCCTGATTCACAGAGCGTTTTACTATAGGACGGCACCATTATAAAACACTTATGTGAATCAGGACCTAAATGCGAACATATGAATTTTATCAATGAATACTATGAATTCCACCCATTCCAGCACCCTGACAGTGACTGCTGACTTTGAGCCAGGCCACCAGCCAGGGAGAGGAACTGAGCCGGGCGGGGTATCCCTGCTTCCCGCTTTATGTAATGGGCAGCCAGGCTTGCGCTGTCCAATTACATAATTAATATTCACAGGCTTGGGAGCTGGCAGCTGTCTAATGAGAGGTTGCAGTCCCATGCGCTCATTTTCTCTGGCTGACTTTGTGAGAAGAAAGTGGCAGAAAGGCTGGTAGAGGGTTTGTTTAAGGCAAAAAGGAAGTGTGCCAGATAAAGAGTTCTTCTGTCCAAAAACTAGATTGGAGTAGTGAGCAGTTGAAGACACACACACGATTAAAGATTTTTTTGGTAAGTTAAGTCCATTTGAGGAGCATGCTAACGAGTGAATGGTTGATATTATATGAGGTGTAGAGTGGGTCAATCATTTCATTTTTAGGTGCTACACAGTGACATTTTAAATGTGTTTAACTGTGTTCACTTTTCTCCTTTAATGCAATAAAACTCAGATGCTACTAAGCTTTGTTGCAAAGTTCAAGGCCAATGTTGGTAGATCTCTGGGCATTATCGCAAATAGAATATTTTCAAACCATAACAGGAAATGCTTAGTTTATGTTTGAAATACAACGTGGATGTCATGCATTGTACATATCATTCTGTGTAACTTGGATATTTCAAAAATCTGATAAAGAATAACAATTTGAAAAAGGTGAATTGGGCTCATTGTACTTATTCTGTGCTCTGATTTTTTGGTTTGGCATACAGAGATATGCAAAATGTGTGGTAAAATATGAAGGCAAAGTAGGTCACTGTAAATTGTGTTACTTTGAGAGTCTCTGAATGATTGTTCTTGTTTCATTTACATGGTAAATATATTCTGAGATGCAAGCCAAAAGGGCATGAGGTGGTACTGTAAATAAGATACCGCAAAGAGGATAAGTTCATTGTATAAAGTGTACTAAGTCCAGTATTTGCTTACCTTTAGTAATCCTGGTATAAGAACAATTATCAGGCGAATTAGATCTCTCTTTTCTGCAGGTGCCTCCCTCTGGAATGGCCTCCCTGTCCCTCTCAGACTTGAGCCGGATCTCCTTAAGTTCAGGAAGCTTCTCAAGACCTTCCTTTTCTCTTCCTTTTCCTCCTCTGCCCCACTGCTAATGCCCTCATCTGGCTCTTCACTGCCTGCCTGGTTCCTTAGAATTCTGACAGCGCACCAGGCCCTCCTCATCTAGTCTACGCCTGCACTTGGTCTACCCTGACACCACCCCCTTCCCCCACCTGCACTTGCCTTCCAGGCCCCCTTACCATGCACCCCTGGCTGGGTCTGCACCCCCTGATCCCTTACATCCTGTACCCCACACTTAGCATGTGGACCTTCCTTATCCTGTACTCTCTGTCCCTGTCTACCTGGCCTCCCCAGGCACATGCTTATCCTACCGGCCTTCCGCCTTGACCGGAACTTCCCCCCTCCCAACTCCCCTTCACTTCTTGTTACTGCACTTTCACGATCTGAATGTCACAAGGCCTATTAGGACCATTTTTGTTTTTGTCATCAATGTCCCCCCTCTTGTCTTGTTGTGCCTTGTATCACATTGTGTATAGGTGCATTATAAATATCCAATAAATAAAAATGATAACAATATGTACATTTTTGGGCTCAAAATGTGCTGTAAGGATTAGTTTGATGTGTATACGGGTGCTATTATAGATGTATTAAAAGGCAACAGAACACAAATCTGGTCTTGGTGTACCTTTGCTAAAGAATAACGTAAGAAAGATCGAGATGGTCCATCTTTGGGACAATCTGCAGATAATCAATGACCCAACCATTAACTGTGAATATTGCTTATTGGGACTGGGCCTTAGGGAATCTACTGGATAAGGTAAATGAGAAACCACTTGCCATCCAGTACACATGATCTAAAACCCAAATGGGTATGTAAAAAATATCTAACTTGTCTTATGGTGCCCCACAAGAGGAAGCGTTATACTAACTTCTGATTAGAAATCCTACCACTTATATGCTTTACTTGAAACTGGCATACATCTCATACCAAATTATGTCCGATGTGCAGATCTTCTGCAGAGGATGTGTTTCATGTCCACTAATGGTGCCCTCAATGAACCAGCATTCGTCGATGCCCCTTTTCAAATGTTAGAACCATTATTGATGCCATGGATGTGTGTGAATCAGCTCATATAGAAATATGTTTTACTGCTGTAACAGGTTGTATCTATCAGGCCTGGAATAGAGGCAGAACATTTTTTATTGAGAGACCCTTCTTGATCTCAATTATACTTCATAGTTGTGTTTGTATCATTATCTCATTGTATCCATGTTTTATCTGAACGGCTGTGGCAAATGTTTTCTTAATCTCTGTATTGTTACTTGTGATGTTGTAAAGAAACTTTCCGAAATTAACATATGCAATATCATTATTAAAGCATGAAGGAAATGATGCTTTGTGTAGTCAGAGTTCTACTGAGGGAATGCACGCTTCACTACTCCTGGACAAAAGCATTTAACCAAACTCTGAACGAATGGAATTCAGGCACGTTCTGAGTTTGTTAAATCTACATTCATTTGAGATGGTTTTTAAATGTTTTTGTCGCATATACTTTGAGTAAGGTTACGAAGGTGATGTATAGCACTGGGATGCTCACTTAAGCAGGAATGCAGGTGAGGTCTGTTATTCCAGTTGTCATGCAAATATATTTTCAGTTGTTTGTCTCACAATTAGGTGCTAACATAAAGCAAGGTGTGAAATATTAATAAGGGAAAAGAGCAGTCTTAAAAATATCACAATTGGGGACACCACCGAGACAGCATACTGTGCCCACTGCTCCTTATTCAATGGAGTAGCACGATTGAATTGTAATCCCTACTCCCAAAAATATCAATCTAAACATCTTGACAGATCCATGTAAAAAACCTCTGCCATTTGTGACCAACCCCCACATTTTCTCCCCTACTACCTCCCATCCCTCCACCAGAACATACCGCTTTACTAATAGGAGGTTCATTTGTGTGCTGCCAGAGCGACAGGGTTTAAATATGTGTGTGATTCCCACAGAATGTCCCACTTTGCACCCAATACTATGCTGACCCCGTCAAGGCCTCAGTCTTCTATATCATTAGTGTTGTCCTATCTGGATTATGAGTTTAGGAAAGCATAGGATTTCAAGTTAAAGGTGAATACCTCAAAAGTGTCAATTTCAATTTAGACAAGGGGGCATTTTGGACATTACCAGCAAGCACTGGTTGTTCACGAACCTGAAGTATCTCAGAATAAACATAACTCAAATAATGAAGTTGTTATATGCAGAATATTACCCAGATACCATACATAACCAGGGAATGCCTGCAATCCTGGAAGGACCTGCACATTTCATGGTCACATATGCTTGACTGAAAATAATTCAACATATTTCCTCACCTATATTACCAGTTCATGCGCCGGACCAAAAAGCTGAAAGCTCTACAGGAAGACTATATGGCATTCCTATGTAAGGGCCTTATGTCGAGGTTCACCGGATTGACCATATTTTGTCCAAATGCAGAGGTGGGGGGGGGGCTAGTTGGTCCTGGTATACGTAAATACTTTCATGGCACATGGGTAGGAATGACCTGTGAGTGGCTGATTCCAGTCTCAGTAAAGAAGTGGAACATCTTAAATGATTTAATTGGATAAAGTAGGAGATTTGATATGCATGTTTAGATACACAATTCTGTTTGAGGTGCACATTATCTGTCCATTGAACAACAAGAACATTTAGGGTTAGATTAGCCTATAGGCAGCGGGTAATAACCTTTCCATAACGAAGTGCACTGATACACAGAAACCGTAATTGTACACCTGAATTTAGGCAACTTAAATACATAGAAGAGTGCCTGACCCCTTGCTCTCTCGCTAGAAACTGCATAAAGGAAAAGTGTATTTAGAAGTACTTTGAAGAAATTCATCAAAATGCTCTCTCCTTGTTGCTGGAATAATGCCTAGTCTGACTGTCAGTATTGGTGCAAAGTGATGCATGTTTCCATAGGTTTTAATGTAATTTAATCAGCACCTTGACAGGGTTTGGTGAGGAATTCATAGACTACCTACTGCTCAAATGCCCATTTCCCTTTCTGTTGGTAAAGTGCCTGGGTATGAAAGCCAGCATTGGGGCACATTCCATTGTTTTGTGACGGGTTTTTAAATGCAGCCCTGACAGATTGCAGTTAAGAATTTGAAAAAAGAGAATAAGAACCCAGTCCTGATGTATTTTCGTAGAGGCTATACATCCATCTTTGATTTGAAAAGGAAAGTGAAGGTGGGAAGTAATGTGAACAAAGTTGGAAAGTTAAAAGGACGATGAGGGTGAACACATAACAGAAAATGTGGCAAAAATATTCATTGAAAATGCTGCTAATTATTCAGGAGATAGTTGGTAAAATAGATTTCTAGAATCTGTCCAGGAGGACGGATTTTAGGAAGCCACCCTAGATATGATGAACAGAGAGGTTAGTCAAAATCCAAATAAAGATACTTGCATGAGCAGCCAAGGCTTAGTATCAGGAAAGTGCGAATGGGGTCAGAGACCGTCGATGAATCACACAAAAGAATTCAATTTAGAGAGTCAAGAACAAAAATACAGGTATTTATTATAGGCCTTTGAAGGTATCCAGTCATTCCCTTGAATACAAAGCATTGAATGCAAAAGCCTCGAAAAAATGCATCGAAAAAATGGCTTTCTTTGTAGGTAAAGGTTTTCTTTTATTAAAATGGGTTTTAAGGGGTAGAAAAATGGGGTTTAGGGGGGACCCCCCATTTAAAAAAATGAAAGAATGTTTTCAATGCATTTTTTTTTTAGGCTTTTGCATTCGATGCTTTGGATGTCGAGGCTATCACTAGGAACCGCCTTTGAACACACTAGAAATGAACCTGACAGGTAGTATTATCACACAGCACTCTATGATACACAAATGTACAGTCAGCATAGGTTAAAATATACATCAAATAACATAGTAAGCAAAATCAGGTAAGTATTTAGATAAGGTCAATGATGGAACCAGATCATGCGACAATAATCTAACTGAAGAAGTCCAAACCTTAAGAAGAATGGGGTCTTGTGCTGAAAAGTTACAGGAGCCACAATGTTTCTCACAATAATTAAGTCTCTGTAGGTGGGTTTCAATAGGATTGTGTTGTTGATAGTCTAAAAGTTCAACAACAATTTTACCAGAGGTAAGTATGGGTGTTGCTTTCTTCCAGACCTCACTAACTGAGGGGCAGGATAATTGACCTAATTTTGATGACCAAAATGTGAGTGGAATGGAATAAGGAGGTAAAATTACTTGTTTGCAATGTTATTCAATGGACTACACAATTTTTGCAGAAGACTTTGTGGATCATCTGAGGGTCGCTGGGCCTAAATCTTCTGCTGATTGTTCCAGTTTCGTGGTGTCCAGAAGTTGCAGTTTTGAAAATTCTTCCAGTTGAATGGAAAAGCAAGAGCAAACTGGAGAATCCACCAATGCTGACCCCTTCAGAACACTTCAGAGGATGGATGAAGGTACGTTCCAGTGAAAGTCTCCACATGCAGGTGATGGCAGGTGTCCTTCCAGTCATGGTCACAGCAGCTGCTCCAGGACAGGTTCCCATAAAGGTTGCCTGGCTTCGGGGCATAGTGCTTGAAATGTCTGTAGTGTTCCTCTGAAGACATAAGTCTTGCAGTTTAATCTCTGACAGATCTTTTCATAGAACTTTCCTCCACACACAGACAGGTGTCCTGTCTACTTCTCTTCTGACAGCAAATGTGACAGACATTTCTGCGATATTGAAAGAGGGAACATCAGTCATTCTAATGGTGACCAGAGGAGCTCTGGCCAGAGCACCTGGTTTACCAATGTGGAATCCACCACAGTTGGACAATAGTAGAGGCACTTACACCTTTTACCAGTACACTATCCTGAACATAATTCTGGGTGTTAACTGGTATAAGAGCATGATGTTTGAATGCTAATTGATTCAAGGTTACCCTAGAGATCATTTTCAACAATTGTGTAAAGGAATTACTTAAAGGATCATTGCAACTCCCCCATACCGGACATCAATCTGAATCCTTTGTAAAAGCCTCACCATGGTGCAATTGTGGAAATCATCCACAATGCATGTTTAGGGTAGTGTATATTTTGACTACTTCTATGTCAATGAGGAGGGATCTCTTAATTTAGCAAAGGAAGAACAAGGGACACTCACGATTAATCTCCACTTTGGATCAGTTAAACCAGGACTCAACATAGTGGACAATGGTGTTATTAATTGCATTAATGAGAAATGTGCAGATGTCAGTGAAAGATCAGACTCTCTAAGGGGTTCAAGCATCATAATGTACATATGAGATTTGCTGAGCCTGAGCTCAACAAGTCCACCCAATACCTAATGCTGTAAAGAAAGATAGTTGCTTGGCTTGAAAATGCAGCCTTGGTTACTTAAAGACATCACTGATCATACAGGGTTTTGTAACTAGTTAGCTCCTGATTTGTTTGTAAAAACAGTCAATGGCAAACAAATGCATGTGGATCTCTGGAATCTTGATGTGAGCTAGTCTGTGGAACAGGACACATTACTCAACATTTCAGAAATGTTGGTCAACATGAAACCTTGAAGAGAATGTTTCATCCTTCGACCTATCATCAGTATACTACTAGATACATCTGGATGAAAGGCCCATGTAGTTTACCTCTTTATTCAGTCCTCTCAAGAGATTTTGCTACCGTTGATTGCCCTTTGGGCAAGCTTCTCCAGCAGAGTTTATCCAGAGGTTGATGCATGGTATGGCAAGGATATATGTTTTCAGTACAAAAAGCTAGTTACTGGACACAATGAAGTGAAGCATTATATATGTGTGTGTGACAGAGTGAGGTAGAGAGGAACATAAATGGGAACGGTGCAAGACAGAGGTCAAGTTAGTGTCAGACCTAGGAAACCAGGGAACACATTTTGAAAGGGTTCTGTCAAATGCCAAGAGTTAGTGGATGTCATGATAAAAGTTCCCAGGTGAGATGACAATGATCAGTTAAGGTCATTCTTTGGCTTAGTAGATTAATGCTCTATAGACGTGATGAATTTCACAAACATGACGGTAGACATAAGGACTGTGCTAGAGGATGTTTTTAGTTTTGATTGGATACAACATTTTTGACCAATTTGAAACTCTAAAACATGATAATAACGATGCATCCTTGCTGTGCGTGCTCGACCTAAAAATAAGGACCTTTCTCACAAACAATGCTGATAACCATGGGCTGGGACAGTACTGACACAGCACAGTGCCATAATTGAGGAGATAAGTAAGTTGAGTAACACTTACATAGAGGGAGCATTCCTAAGGATTAGCACATTGTAGTTAGAACTAATTGGAGGCCCTTTATTTACATATGTTCTTTGAAGGTCAAGTCAACAGCCTCAATGCATAGCCAAATGGATGGGGAAGCTTATGGATTCCACAACAAGGCTGCAGTGTTTGCCCTGTTAACACAATGGAGCTGATGCTGTACTTGCCATAACATAAATGGAAGATGTTACAGCTTTGCATAAGACTTTTATACCTTCGATTCACATCACGGCTCATTCTCCTTGATTTGTATGGTGGAGTGGGGGGTACCTAACTTACGTTTCTGCCGCTCTCTTTCTCTCCACCATACAAATAATCCAGCATTTGCACCGGCAAGGATTTATATGCTGATGCAAATGCTGGGGATTCAATGGAGTCCGCAATTGTTTTGCACCAGCAGAAAGCCAGCGGACTCCATAGAAATCTATTGAAAACGCTGCCTGCCATGCATGCGGGGCAGGCAATTTTTACTCAATTTGCATGGCAGAGTGCAAAACGGGAGGACAAAAGGTAGTGTACACACTTGTATGCCCGCTTTTACCCTCCCCTTTTGCACTCTACGGTGCAAATGATGAAAATTGGTGGTGGGGTCCCATGTACGGTAAGGTGCACATGCAACGGGTCCAACTGTCAAATTAAGGAACACTCAAATTTGAGCTCGACTGTGGTTGCAGGTTGCCATTCCAAAGTTAGAAGGGAAGAGTGAACCTTCAAGGAACCAAAGCTAGTGGGAAAAATAGTAGCCATGTTTAATAATGCTATAAGCAGTGAGAAGTGGACTAGATGTATTAGAGCTGACAAGGAAACCAATCTAGTCCACTAAGGGATAAAGGAAAGATGCACTGAGGGACACAATCGTGGCTTACCAGTTCATGCTACATTTTGCAACTGGGCTGGAGATGTTTGTCAAAATGAAGGAAAGGGGATGTAAGCTCCATCGTCCCGATGGGAAGAAGATGGACATTTTCAGTGTGGATAGGGACAGATGTCCCATAGTATCAGTTGCAACCAAATTCAGTATAACAGTTACAGTGAAAACCGCAATGGGGTGAAGGAAAAACGTAACTCATAAGTTGGGCACAGAGAGTGTGGGGGGACATTCATATGGCTCAAGGAATGACTCCTCCCTTACACCAAAGCCCACAGACTCCCCACTCCACACCCTATCTGATAAATGGGTGATCTGATCCCTACTGTGTCCTTCCCTGGTTGATGATAGATCCCTCAGTGACAAATTGCTCTCCTCACTATAACAAATATTAGCATTGTTTTTCAGCAAATGGCTATAGCTGAGTCTGAAAAATCCCATCTTCATGTGCTAGATAGAAGTGACCCACTGGAATGCTAAAACATCTGAAACTCTTAAGATAGCAACATTTAGATGTTTTTATTTGGTGCCAACTGTTCCTGGGACAAAAGGGAGAGAGGGCTTACAGACTGTAGATACAGATCAGCCAGCAGATACAAGTAGAGAGGAAATGGCATGTTCCAGGTCTCCACACATACATCAACTAATGCCGGGCATAATTGAAATTGAGATGATGCTGACAACCAGGATGCAGGTGGTGCTCCATCTGAGTCAATGCTGCAACACATGCTGCAATGCTGTCATAGCTAAAAGGAGCATTAGAGTTCTGCTGGTAGAGACATAGGGGAAAGAGCAAACTTACTCTTCTACCTTTGTACAGAATGCTTCAAAGACAGACTGCCCAATTTGTAAGTGCAAATAATGAGCATGTGGCAGTCACCAAACCACCAGCGCCTTTGGGTTCCCCAACTCCAGGCCTCAAGGGCAAGGTCCATGTTGGGTTTTGAGGATACCCGTCATTAATTTGATTACTGATCTTAAATCCTGCTCTTGCTATTTTATACCCATAATAATGCCCAATGTGCCAGCTTCCAGTACACATTTTGCAGGTATCTCTGTGAAATGAAAGCATTGCGGTTTCTAGGTTAATACATTGCCTGGTAGCCAACAGAGCACAGCGGATGAAAAGACACTATGCAATCATTATCTGTACTGCATGTCCATGTTCTACTTTATAAACTGTTTTCTAAAATTGCAAACATCTAAACAGTTGCACTAGAAACACACCACCCATTCGAGGTCATCAATGACAACAACATTACAAATTCCCATAATCAAGCACATTCACACGGTATTCTATTTTGTAATATCATCACACATCATCTGTCTCCGTTATTCAGCCTATGTAATATTCACATTAAATTCAGTGGTGCATTTATACATTTTCCATATGTCTCTTCCATATGAAATTCACGTTGTCATTCTTCCATCAATGGCACACGATTATATAATGTGAGGGGCTTAGTTGGCAACATTTTGCATGCCACAGATAAAACATGAATGACTAAGGTGAAATGTAATTCATTAGCCATTAGGCAAGCTGTCACTTACAATGTATCCAGGCAGCCAATTAATCTTTAGATATATTGGAATTAGGTGGGTGGGTGACAGTATCGCCAAATATTCTGATTCCCATTAGATAAATGTTATGGCATGTTGAAGGCTCACACATAACTGCAGACATTTGCCCCATTATTTGAATTCCAGTCTGGATTGGCTTTTTTAAAACAATTCTAATGAACCCATTAACATCTTCATCAGATTGGTTCACTCTCCTTTCAGCTTTGTAGACAGTGCACGTTTCTGCAACTCATTGTGAAGCTCTCAAAACTCGGAGAACCATCCCACAATATTTGGGGATATTCTTCGGGCTCCGAGTCTAAGGCTAGTCAATCCACCTGCCCTTTTGCTACCCTAATTCTCAAGTACTGACATATAGGAGGGAAGTGTGGTGCTGGAGAATGAGTGCCTCCTTCGCATCTACCACGTTGGGTGCATTCAGGTACCCTTACTGACGGTGATCTGGCAATATAGTCAGTGGATGGCAGCAAAATGCAACATTTGGTCCCTGTGCGCCTGCCCAAACAGTGACACTCTCACAGGCCTACCATGAACAGCAAGATGCAGTTGTAGTGGTGGTCGTACTGTGAGTTGTGACAATATACTGCTGTTGGATGTTGCCACTGGCACAATATGCACGGAGGAAAAAGATGCCCATTCCAGCTCAAACGCATGGAAACTGAGAGCTTCTTGTTCCATTTTACTCAGAACCATTAAGGGATAAGTGTGTCCTCCTGTGAGGGCACTCCCTTATTGCCGCCCCTGCTGCTCGAAGGTACTGTGGAAGAGTATTCAATGGAAGCTGAGATGCTCACACTAGGACCAGTTAGACCATCCTTTACTTGCACATGGATGTGCTTTGTTCCCCAATTACCAATTCTTCTTTGTTGTATTCGCTTCACTGGTGTCTTGAACATGTTGCATTTCATGTTCACTTGCTTTGCCCTCACCATACTAGGGTGCAGGAAGGTTAGGGTGACCAGATTTTTAAAAAACGAAACCCAGACGGGCCACCGAAATAGAAGTAGGACTAAGGTAAATAGACATACAACGTTAGTCCAACTTCTATGTTCGTGGCCTGTTGCAGGAGGCGTGCGGAGGGGGTGTGCTAACATGCACACTCCTCTCATTGGAGGAGAGCGCCAGGGAGGGGAAAGGGGGAGGAAATGGGGGCATGAAAAGCATTTCACGCCCCCATTGGTGCAAAAAGATTTGTGCCGGGATCCGATTTCAAAAAAAGGGACCATATCCAAAACCCCGGACGGGGTTTATAAAAGTAAAAAACTCCCGGGACCCCCCGGATGTCGGGTGATTTCCCCAGACTGTCCCGGGAAAACCCGAACGTCTGGTCACCCTATGGAAGGTGCAGTCAGAGTAGTCACAATTGTGGAGTTAGCAGTCTCTTTATCCTCCCAAGAAATCTGTTGTCAGAGGACCTGTGTCCCCTGCACCAGTTGTTATTCTGCCCCCACAAACATGATTACTTACACCATCAGCGCCTCTGTCTCTGCACTAGTCAATACCGATGCTGTGCCCTTTGCTCTGCCTTACCAACCATAGCTCTCGGAATAAAAATCTAGTTTAGGCAATGTTCAGCAACTACTCTAATTTATCCGTAACTACAATTATCTTCTCGTGCATTAAGTAAACGGTTGCTGTCCAGTTATCCAAAGACAAATTCATCACCCCTTGCAAAGACCCCCCTGTCCTGGCCCTGTCAGCTCCATCTCCCCATTTACTGTCTCCTCGTGTGGCAATGGAAACACCTCATTTGTATGCCCCCCGCCCCCGTGGCAGTGACAAACGTTCTCTTGGTCCCACGAACCTGATGGGGTGGGCACAATTCCAGATGTGGTGCTGGAAGTCACCCCACTCTTAACACCAGTACCCTGTTCACACCCTCTGCAAATGTAGGTCCAGGTGAGCAGGCCTCAGTATCTTTCCTGAAACATCAAATATCAGTACGCATGTTTCTCTTCCACCTGCTGCTCTGCTGTTTCCTTCTGCACGACCATCTACACAATATCCCCACTGTCTCTGAGCAGCCAAGCAAAACACCTCTACTCTGCCCTTTTTCTGTATCAACACCATCTCCTTTGCAGCTCCTAATTCGATTAAGGCATTATCCAGAAACAACCATGACTTTTTACTTCATGAACAAATGCTGCCCTGTCCTCCACAGACATACCACCACCTCTGGCTTAAGGACATTGTGCGACAACCATGCCTAGCCTGGCAACCTCTATCGCTACCCTACACATGTGTTCCTGTTGGATAGTAATGCAAAACCCTTCTATTTGTTTGTAACAAAACACAAGTAATGTGCATTCATCTATGACAACCAGAAACGTATTTTAAAAGGGAATTCATATTTTGTGAGATGACATTTATTTCATATTGCCCATTTTCAATGAATTATTTCTTAAAATAAACAATCAGTTAGACAGTGAAAGGAAAACAAAGTGAGTATAAAGATGAGAAAAAGTTTTGCAGGGGCAGGGTCTTATCTTCTTCTTCTAAGACACCCAAAGAAGATAAGGCTCTGCCTCCACTAAATGTTGGCCAGATCACAAGATGCAGGAATTGAATATGGTCTCAAATCTACACCTTGATTATAAGTAACTTGGGTCCAAGTAGACCGTGGATCCAAATATCAATGACCTTTTATGCAAGCTGAAATACATGGTTTTTAAAGATGTTTTGAAAACAACAGTTTTATGCTGATCTTGTTTGATTGTCATTTAGTATCCCCCTATTGTATTGGGTGCTTTTGAAACACTGTTTACAATTTCAAGCATCCACGTTGTCTCTTTATACACACTTTTCTTTCTTTTAATGTCCAACTGATTGTGTTTTTGATGAAAGAATAGTTTGAAAATGTACATGCCCTGACCATCTGGAACTCAATCTCGAAAGAAGATTGAAATACCCTTATGACTCTCCAGTTCGCAAAAACACTAAAAACATGGCTCTTTGAACAATACCTGCCAGAAGAATAAGAATCCTTCTCTCCCTCCTCCAACATTACTGCGTTATTGTATAATATGTCAAGCCCAAATCTGGCACAATCCTGTAGTAAAGTGCTATGCTTCCCTTGAGTTCGGTTTGGGCTATCTCCATCTCTCTCTTTTTCTCTCTTTCTCTCTCTCTCTCTCCCTCTCTCTCTCTCTCTCTCTCTCTCTCTCTCTCTCTCTCTCTCTCTCTCTCTCTCTATATATATATATATATATATATATATATATATATATATATATATATTCAGTGAAAAAAACTGTGTTAAAGGGACATTATGGTTAAGTTGCGCTACTAAAAACCTTTGAAATCCAGTGAATAAACTTTGTTTAAGGGACGCTATGGTTCCAAGTAAAACCGAAAAACCCTTGAAATTCGCCAGTTATGGTAAGCCAAGCAACCATAACTCGCGCCACCACCATGCACTGCTAAGACTAACACCCAGGACATCAAAGATGACATCACAAATGTCATTGATGACATCACTGATGACATCACATGTGTATGTACTTCTCACGAAATATGTGTAGAAGGGATTCTTATTATGTTGCGAAAAAAGTGTCAAGAATCATTGCAAGAAATATACCCTAATAAGTGCATTGAACGATGCATTGATATAAATAGCATCCTATTATGGGGTTCTATCTAGTATACTAAGCTACTCATACAGAAACATAACATTGTGTGCAGCGTACAAGATGAAGGTATGATATTCGTAATGTTCATATGTTGAATAATGAAATGATAATTGTTTTCTTAACAGATTTTTGTGTACTGTGAAATATGTAATAAGTAGCTAATAAAACCCATGTATTACATAATTGCATTACTATAGACAAAACACAAAGACACAAGAACACATACCAATATGGGTATATACAGGGAAAGTGAATTTAGCAAAAAAGCACAAGTAGTAGCAGAAACAATTCATAACTTAAACTGATTAGTTTCATGCAAATACATGATTGCTCTGTTTCAAAGCTGCTATTTACCCTATGTATATGTATCACTTGATGTGATTGGACCCTAAGGAAAGTAGTGTGAGTACAATGTATACAAATATGACCATATACAGGGAAAGGACAGCCATAAAAAAAAACAACAGAACTATCAGAAAGTGCTCATAAGTCTAGTGATTATCTTTATGCACAAAAAGGATTGCTGTCTTTCAAGCTTGTGTTTTCCCATATGTATATGTTTCATATGATGTGACTGTACTCTAAGGGAATTACTGTAAGAACCTACTAGAAGGATATGTCTACAAATAAAATAAAATTCTTAGTTTCTGACTGTTACTGAAGAAAACCATGTGGCCTAGATATGTCAGCAAAAGAAAAAATAGTGAGCCAGACATGTGATGTCATCAGTGATGTCATCAATGACATTTCTGATGTCATCTTTGATGTCCTGGTTGTTAGTCTTAGCAGTGCACGGTGGTGGCGCGAGTTATGGTTGCTTAGCTTACCATAACTGGCGAATTTCAAGGGTTTTTCTGTTTTACTTGGAACCATAACGTCCCTTTAACAAAGTTTTTTCACTGAATTTCATAGGTTTTAAGTAGCGCAACTTAACCATAACGTCCCTTTAACAAAGTTTTTTTCACTGAATTTCATAGGTTTTTAGTAGCGCAACTTAATAATAATGACTTTGACTTTATATACATGTCATATGGAACTGACTAGATCTCTTCTTATGAACTTGATGTCCGCAAACTTATTTAATGTTCACGGACATGTTCGGAGAACAGTACCACTACCTAAAAACTGTGGGGGGGGTTTAGGGGTATGTTTGATTGTTATATCATAATATAGGAACATTTAACAAATTCAAAAAGCAGCACACAAACACATTATATATAGTAATACATAAGAAATGTAACCCATATATGTAACACACTAACCATTCATTTAAATACAATATGTTCTGAAATGGAATATACCACAAGAAGATAAATTGGCTTCCAACATAATTACCTCACAGACACAACAGAACTGAGAACAAGACCAGACCCACTGAATACATAGGACTTATCTTACCAGAAATAGTAAGTGTACTTCATTTTACTCATATATTTATAAACTTTCTGTATTAGATTAAAAAATATATTATCTTTTTTTTTTCTCACAGAAATGTCTAGTACTCTGGAATGGCTAGAGGACAATTTCCCACATGAAGAAATGTCACAAGATAGTGAAACTAATGGTAAACACTTTATAATATAAACCATTTATTTATTATTTTTTTATATACATTTAACATATATATTATTTTTTTGTACAGAGCATACCAAAATAGAAAAAACTTCAGAAAACCCTGTTATGGATAACAGTCTTCACAATATAGAAGAAAAAATGGATGTATTGTTGGCTAATTTTAATAATTTAAAAACTTTTGTAGAAAATCATTTCAAACCAAAAACCTCGCACCATTGCCCCACATGTACTTGTCCCTCCTCACCATATCCCAGTCAATTATCCCCAAACCCTCTCCATAATCCAAAATGTTTTGATGAGACTTCCATCCCTTCTTCACCTAATACCAATCACGTTGAAACCCCAAATTCTCCTGTTTTTGTTTCTGTTTCTGCCTCACCTTCTCTGTCATAAATTATTAATATATGTTAAATAAAGTTTAATATTTATATTGTATTGTGAATAGTTTCCGTTTTTTTTTTAAAAACAATAAAAGTGTCTGCAGACAGTGCGAGTGTTCTGAAATGTTCGTACATAAACGAAAATGGAGGTGTCCTGAAGAACACCACACCTGTTCGTACTGTTCGCTAGCAAATTGAAACTGTTCTAAGAACACACGTGGTGTCCTGAAATGTTCTTAAAGAAACAAAAATTAAAGTGTTCTAAAGAACACTATATCTGTCCGTAATGTTTGCTATCAACTTAAAACTGTCCTAAGAACACAATTGGTGTCCTGAATTGTTCGTAAACAAACAAAAATTAAAGTGTCCTAAAGAACACTATACCTGTCCGGTACTGTTCGCTAGCAAGTTCAAACTGTTCTAAGAACGCTATTGGTGTCCTGAAATGTTCGTACGTAAACGAAAATGGAGGTGTCCTGAAGAACACTATACCTGTTCGTAGTGTTCGCTACCCAATTGAAACTGTTCTAAGAACACACTCAGTGTCCTGAAATGTTCGTACATAAACGAAATTACACGTGTCTTGAAGAACACTATATCTGTCCTTACTGTTTGCTACCAAGTTTAAACTCTTCTAAGAACACACGCAGTGTCCTGAAATGTTCGTTTCACGTGTGACGCACTTTTAATTACTTCAGAACCCGAACAGTGTCCGTAGGACATCAATGCACATGCGCTAACCAATCTCCGTGCACTTGGTGTCCTGCGGACAGGCGCTTCCTTCGCTGACTAGTTCGCGAACGGATCATATGACCGCACCCACGCTCATCGTGTGTCCTGAAATACGGACACTGTTCGTGTCCCCGAACAATTTAAAAGTACATTTTCAGTTAATCCATAATATTTTTCAATAAAATCTCACCATGGCACAAGTCCCACATAGCAATCTTGAGTTTCTATATACCTTTTGAAACTTTCCGATCCTTTTTTTGTGTTTGATCTGTCCGCGGACAGTGCACAAGCACCCCCTATAAAAGACCATGCCCAAGAGCTTATTCCCATTGTGTTTCTGGCTATTCCTCAGAACACAGTGAGTGATTTTTGCTGCCACCTGCAGACTACACCATCATCGAGATGGCATCCTTGGCTGCTGAACTGCCACTGGTGCTGCACCTGCTTCAGCACCACCCCCACCCCCTCCACCACCACCACCTCCCCAAGGGCCTGAAGAGGGGAACAGGAGTGAGGATGCAGAGGAGGAAGAAGAGGATGATGAGAATGAGGTAGAGGAAATCCCTACTACCCGCACTAGGCGTGAGTCTTGGGTGTGGCGGTTATTTACCATTCATGGTAATGTTCCTAAGGCTTGTGCGAACCGTGTTACCTGCAATGAGTGCAAAATGATACTCAGTCACGGGAAGCACAGTAAGTAAAGCTTTGGGACCACTACTATGAAGCGACACCTGAGGTCATTTCACTCTGGGGCTATTCGCAGGGTTGTACCTTGCGAAGAACGTAGCAGGTTGATTTCCTCTACTTCATCCTCTGTTTCTGATCCTGTCACCACAAGGACCACCTCTGTGGGACAGCGTCTTCCTCAAGCTGCCTCACAGGCCATACAGAATGCTGATGACCCTTACCTTTCGAGGGTCACAGTTGTATATATGTACTGTGACACAGTAATCTGCAGGGGGGAGCGACTTCGGAGTGCTTTTTAGACTATCGTCTCAGAGCACGAGAAGACCTGCTCACTACCCAATAAAACCCACTCTACATCTTCCTCTCTCAGCTCACCCTTTCTTATCCCTGTGGTTCGTGTCTCCCCTTTACCCTCCTTTACCCTCTTCTCCTAGTGTGTCGTGTCTGAAAAACCAAAAAAAATACAAAATTACAAAAATTTAAAACAAAATAAGGCTCTTTTCAGAGCCGCCTTTCCCAGTTAAAAAATAGAACTGAAAATAAATGAAGTAGGGCCCTTTGTATTTTTTAGAAGTCCGCGGACAGTTCGCGAACATTAAAAAAATTGGGTTGCTACTCCATCACAAACATTGTAATTTTCTCTGGAAAGAAGTGGTGGCTCTGAAAAGAGCCTTTGGGTGGTGTCTGTAGGTCAAAAATTGTAAATGCTTAACATCTACTTCAAAATCGTTGTTGTAATTCCAAAAAAGGTTGCAATGCATTTTGTACATTTCTCAGAAAAATCTGATTGCCAGCATAAGTAAGATGGACTCCATCTCTGCGAAACATGTATGCACTACAAAACATAATATTTTCATTGTGAAAAGAAGACATGCCAAAATCTCTTAGAAAGGCACAAACAGCCTTATTAACATTGCGCCTTGCTTTTTCCATTTGTGGACCAAATGAAGAAGAACAAAGCCACATTTGTCTCTGCGCAATCCGTGAAAATATCACTTGAGAATTAGGAAACATGTCGATAACCTTCCTAAGTCCTTCTTTCATAGCAAATTGCAAAAAAATTCCAGTCACATGTCCTAAACTGTTCCCTCCACAATGAATTACAATTATGTCTGGATGTTGCTTTGTCTCCAAAGTAGCACAGAGAGGTAGCAAGTCCAACAACTTCATTCCATGTACTCCATGCCAGTGTACTTCCACATGAGGGAATCCAAGATCTACAGCTACTCCACAGCTTTCTGCATGCACCTTCAACCAATGTATCCACGAATCTCCTAAAATCCAAACAATCTGTTTTCTGAAACACACAGCCATAGCTATCTTTTGTTCTCTCAGCGAAAAGAGTATCTGAGAAAATCTCTCCTGGCACAACACACCCACCAAACTTTCCTGACCAATCCCTTTCAGTGCTTATTCTCATTTGCATGACTTCTGAACCCAGAAATCCCCGGATGTAACTCCTGATGTCCGCGAACTACCGCCATGTCCGCGGACATATCGTAACATGAACAGCCCTTCAACCATTTCCACTACACTCTCTCTGCCATTCCCTCATTGGATGCACCTCAAAAACCACATGACCATGCACCAATCACATTCAAGACCTATACATCTAACTGCATCATCATAGATCAGCACTGCAAATGTACTCTGAATCTCTCTGAGTACAAGTGTCATATCATTGGCAAGCAGCATCTACCAGAAATACTGTACAAGTCTTCAAGATTTCTACTTGCAGCTCCATGCATATCCATATGCATGAACACAAACTTGAGGTATGCATATTTTCTGTATAGTAGATGAACACATTTTCAAACAGACTTTTACCTTGTAAAATCTGTAAAATGAATTTACTGTACTTGTTTCAATTTCCTAAAATCAACTATCAATTATAAACTTTATACTATTTACTTTCTTTATACACACACACTCAAATCATGTTAAACTAACATTTTTTAAATGAAATATATAGACTACATATATCCAAACAAAATTGCATGCAAACACAATCTATGTTTAAACCTTTATACAAATACTTATACAATTTCATATTTTTTGTTTTTATTTATTTATTTACTTAATTACTTTAAATTAGACATGACATTGAGGCGCTACTACCTAGAACAGTTTACTTACAGAAATGGTGGTATTCACTAATATATTATAAATTTCACAAGACATAGTAAAGATATTTTTTTTTGCTACAGTTAGTCATTCAATACAATTTGTTCATTAAGAACATATCATATGTACTGAACTGATGCAATTTATCTTATGTAAATACATTAGTTTAATGGTTTTACAGAAGGCACTGAGGATTTCAATTAAAAAAATCAATATCTGAATTAAAAACAGTGCTATATACAAACAAAGTTACTAATTTGAAGCTTTTACAATTGCAGTGAAGACCAGTTTCCTGAAAAGAAGCAGCCGAATTCGAAGAAGAAAGAACAACTAAGAAGTTACCTGTTAATTTAAAAAAAAGTAAGTAAAATATCACCATAATATTTGTATTATTAATCAAATATACTATAACATTAATACGAGCTATTTCGGTTTCTAAAAATAGAGATTTTGTACCATTTTGTCCAAAAATGTCCATGTCTTAAACAGCGATTTACAGCCAGAATGGCCCACAAATTTCTTTTATTGGACACACAAATTACCCAACTGAACCACTACAATTTTCATATTATAGAACAAACAACTGTTTTATTTGTATACATTAGATTTACTATTTGTACTTTTCCACACCACTAGCTTACTTTTTTTTTGTCATCTGACCCCCAGTTTAGTAACACATAAATTCAAGAATACCTATCCTTACTAGTTTTAGTTCCCAATGCACAATCACACACCATTACATACATCTTTATCATCTTACTCAAACACTCATGGACACAGCACACATACATTCCAGAACACCCTAACCCATATCTTCTTTATTTTTTTTAACATGTCCTAAAGAATACCTACCAAAAGTCAAGTCCGTAGAAAGCAACGCAAAATTAGAGCAAATGAAAATAAAGGTGTCCAACATAAGCATCCATCTCTAGCAGAATTTGTAAAAAAAAAGTTGAAACAAAACAGCTAATACAATCATTTAGTGAAACACAAGAAGTTTCAAATACAACAACTTCGCTTCCTCTATCAAAATGTAAAACAAACCAAAAAAACAATTAACAGAAAATCAGCTATCAGTACAGATAAAACTACTTCTTCAAATTTTAATATAGTGCAAAGTAAGCATACCAAGAAAAGTATTTTAGCCAAAATATACCGTCACAAAGTCCTTCAAAATCTTATAAAAACAGGAGAGAAATCAGGTTCAAAGCTTAAAACCTATCGTAGGAAATTAATCTTAGAAGCATTGATGGACAGTGCAATTCTTCTCAAAAGAAATGTATTTATTTTACTGTTAAACAAAATGAAACCACTAACAAAACTAATAACTAAATTACAAAAAAGACTTCTCAATAAGCGAAATATCAACAGAAAGAACTTCTTAAGTATCAGCGGAGGTGAATGGAATCATACTACAAGCACAGAACCATATTTTAATGAAGAAGCGTACAAACAAAAGCAAACGAATACAATTGCCATACATAGCAGTGGTCGAGGTTATGAAAACGTGAATAATACCATAATGGAACAAGAAGTACTTCTTACAAAAATATGCCCTGAAAACTTAGAATTACCCCTCCATTCAACTGAATCAGAACGTCTAGTGTACAAATGGCCATGCACGTCAATGTGTAACATTCCCAAACAATGTTTCAAATCTTTACGCCAATTCCTCAATAAAAATGTAAAAAGCAAAGACAAAATCAAAATTAAATTACTGCAAAATATAGATACCTGTCCAGTGTGCAAGTACACATGACTACAAGGACATTCATTGGCCTGCATTACAGGACCTACTTGTAAAACCACTTTCCATGATATCAAAAGGATATCAACACATCATTCAACTATAGGAAATCTAGTCTATAAACTGTACTATGCTAAAAGTCCTGCTATAGCACTAGCAAAGTTAAATAACATCCTTCTACATGGTACAGCAAAAGACCTAATTGAAGAAATTCACTATATCCAGAAAAAATATTTTGGAAGTGAAAGCCATTTGCAGAATGACATAGCTTTAAACCAATTAAGCAACAATTCTACACATGGCAACCTTTTGCTAAACACATACAAAAAAGAAATACTAAAATTTAAAAGTACATCAGCTGAAGTACCAAACCATGTATGTGTATGTTGCGGTAGAATTTTTTTATAAAAGTAACACAAAAACTGTGTGTGTAGAAGACAATGAAGATTCTAAATGGTTTGAATTAGCTCTCTACCTTGTAGCAGAAAACAAATATGAAATAACTGAGCCCTTAATACTTTGCAGTTATTGCACTACAAAACTTGACAACAACCAAACTCCTTCACGTTCTATCACAAATAATTTGGAATTATACCCAGTACCAAAACCTCTACAACAACTTCATTTATATGAGAGCATCATAATTCAAACAGTACAATCATTTCAAGCAATAATACGCCTTCAACCAAAAACAGCAAAATTACCTCCCTCTGAATTGGTAAAAGGCATTCGTGGAAAAGTAGTTTATTTACCATTAAATCTAAAAGAAAATGTGCATACTCTAGGAGTGCAACGTCCAATGCAGCAATCTTTAATTATATTAGTAAATGGAGTACCTACAAAAGACAAAAAAATATGGCAACAGCTGGTAGATTTATATAAAGTTAGACAAGCCTTCCAATATCTTAAAGAGAATAATGAATATTACAAAGAAATTAATATTGAAGAAAACCTGAAAGATACAACTGAAATAATTCAAGAAACACAAGAAGCTGGTCAATTTGAGCTACTAGATCCTGCTACAATATCAAAAACTTTAGACCATTATACAATTCATCCTTTTACATTGTAATGACACCGTACAAGATGTACTGGAAACTTACCAAATGCGTCAAACAAAAGGATCGCCAATCAGTATATGGGAAAAAAGTATAGAAGCACGTGCTTTTCCTCTACTCTTTCCTACTGGCAAAGGAGGAAGGTATGATGATCGACCTATTCAAATATCAGCTTCAGAATACCGCTCATTACGCATGTATTATGAAGATCCCAGATTTAGACAAAATGTGGAATACATATTCCACCTACTCTTTGAAAGTGAACTAGCAACTTTATGTTACAGAGTTGCACACATATTCAAACCAGGATCACACTTTCAAAATATGACAGCTACACAATTATTAGAGAAAGTGCAACATAAGGATGAGGTTTTACAATCAAATATTACAAATCTATTAGCAAATATGCGTGGTACTAAAGAGTACTGGTTTCAACGTCATGGAGATGTACGTTGTATGATCAGAAACCTTGGCCCACCCACTTGGTTTGTTACATTAAGTTGTGCAGAATATGCATGGGAAGATTTACATGATTTCCTACGCATATCAAACAAAACCAAAAAAAAACATAGATATTCTAACACCTGGAGAACTTTGTTCTTTGGATCCTGTTAATGTTTCAAGATATTTTCACCATCACTTCATTGCTATGCTACATTTTATTTGTAATAAAACTGTTCCTCCCCTTGGAGAAGTGCAACACTTCTTTTGGAGAAAAGAATACCAAGCCAGAGGAGCACCATATATCCACATGCTTTTATGGATTAAAGATGCTCCTAAATTTGGTCAAGACAGTGATGCCACTGTTACAGTTTTTTGAAAAATATGTCACTTGTGAAATTCCATCAGAAGCCACAAATAGTGATCTTCATGCACACATTTTACAATTTCAAAGACACAAATGTGGAAAATATTGTTGTCGCAAATACAAAAACAAAGGCAAATACTACACCTAATGCCGATTTGGTTTCCCTAGACCAGTTACAAATACAGGTCAAGTAAACAACCTCATGTCTTCAGTTAGACATAGTGTTAAAGGTAAGTCACCTAAAAATACATATTTCATAAAAAAAAAAGAAGAAGAAAAATATATCAATGATTATAATGCAATCATTGCTTGCCCACTTATAGAATGCAAACATAGATGTGCAGTACATTGCAGACAATTCTACTGCAGTTGCACGATATGTCACAGCATACTTAACTAAAGCAGAAAAGACAGAGCTCCAAGACCTCTGGAATGACCTGTCATCAGATAAAACAGTATCTCAGAAATTATACAGCTTGGGCATAAAAATGCTCACCCATAGAGAATGTGGATCTTATGAAGCAGCTGATCGTTTAACTGGTACTTCATTGTATGGTAAATCTGAAAATATAGTATGGCTAAGTCTTGGTCCAGCTAAATCTAGAAAAAGAGTTCTAAAAGCATATGGAGATATAGAAACAATAGCCAAACATGATCCCAACAGCAAAGACATTTTAAAAAACAATTTATTGGACACATACTACCCAAACAGAAGTAATACTTTGGAAAACATGTGTCTATACCAAATAGCCCAAAACTACACATACAAAAATAATATGAAACCTGATGAAGAAAAAGGTTAATATAGAGTGACAGACTGTGAAGGCAGCTTAGTTAAACTCACTAAACCAAATTTAATTAATCATATCAAATTGTCATTGAAGACTCCTCAACATAAAGAAGTATATTACATGTCCCTGCTACAACTCTTCAAACCATGGAGAAAAGAAGAACAATTTTTTTTTTTTTTTTTTTTTATTATTTAAAGTGTAGTATTTTAGTTTGCATTTAAACTTTTATCACACTTTCCGTTTCAATTCGATTCCTCTTTTTTCCTTTCGTTTCATCATGACTATCTTTACGTCCGTCACCTCCTAAGGTATATGTTTGTTTGTTCACTTGATGTGTCCAGATGTTTGCATGTTTTCCTCTGCTAGTTCATCATCTTTTTCTTTGAGGATTTTGTCCAAAAAGTTTATACCCGCACACGAGAATCGGGGATTATGTCCTTGAATAAAATAGTCCCATCGTTCCTCATCATTGCATTGTGTTGTATTTGACATATACCTTGATAACAAGCGCTTTCTGTCCTTTGAAACGGCGATGCAGTTCATCATGAGATGCATCGGAGTCTCTAGTTGACACTCTTTTTGACAAAACCTGCAGCGCCCTTCATTAATACCTCTTCCTCCCGTTCTATTTTTATATTCGTTTGTTGGGTAAACTCCCAACCGGATTTTTAATAATGTTGCTCTATGTGCGTATGATGGAAATTTTAATAGATACTCTGGAAGCACATTTCTTTTTCTATGTTCGGCTGCCATGGTGTTTATGTTCCTTAACTTCATTTTGGCCTCTCTTGTTGCGATCCAGTCCTGTCTCATGAGCTTTTCTTTTACTTTGTTGGGGTTTGTAAGCAGTTCTTCTTTGGATGAGTCCATTTTTGTTAGTACTTGGGACCATTCTCTTTCCAATGATAAAGGTAATTTGAGCTTTTGTCTACTCCTTTAGTAGCCAGTATTTTATAGCTCTCGGCCGGGCTGGTTTCACATATTTTTCTCAACAGGCATAAAGATTTCCATTTCATTGTGGCTTCAAGAGACTCGAGGCCTAGTTCCGCTCTTATAGCCACTATCGGAGTGCTCCTCGGAAGCTTCAATACTGGTTTCCAAAATCCACTTTCCAGTTTCGACCATATTTTGTATGATAGATTCAGACCGGCTTCACTTCCGTGTGCTAAGGACGGCAGGACTTTTTGGACATAGAACAATCTTACTGGTGCCAATGAAAATTTTCCGTATTTGCCATCTAGGACCCTTCCTTGTGCACTTAGATTTCTGACTTTTACAAGCAGAGTTTCTACCCAGCTCTTTTCCACTGTAGAGGCGTTGAGTCCTACTCCTAAATATTTTATCGTCTGTATTCGTTCAAGAGGTTCTCCTGCTATATGCCATTTAAATTTTTTCATTATGGCTTTGTTCTTACCGTTTATTGTCAGGATCTTTGATTTTCCCACATTGATCATCAGGTCATTTTTTTGCATGTAGGTTTGTAGGTTGTTTATGAGTCTTTGCAGCCCGATTCTTGTTTCATCTAGTAATACTATGTCGTCTGCATAGCATAAAATCGCCACTTCCTGATTGTTAATTTTTGGACTGAAATGTCTTGTGCATGATGTTATTTCTGGAATGTCGGCTATAAACAGTTTAAACAATGTTGCTGCAAGCGGGCAACCTTGCTTCACTCCCTTGTTGATTCTGATGTTGGCCGTCAAATCCCCTCGGTCGTTTACTCTGATTTGGGTGGTTGTGTTTTGGTGTAACGCCCTTATTGGGTTCAGTAATTCCGCAGGGCAAGACGAAGATTTTAACTTTTCCCATAGCTTTCTTCTGTTTACAGTGTCAAAAGCTTGGCTTAGATCAATAAAGGCCAAATGTAGTTCTTTTTTGAACTCTATTGCGTTGGTTTTTAGCATAGATATAATAAACAGGTTTAGATCCGTTCCTGTACGCTTTGTAAACCCTGTTTGGCGCGGGTCGATGATGTTATTCGTCTCTGCCCATATTGTCAGGTTTTTCTGTAAGTCTGCTGCAAAAAGCTTTCCTGTGGATGCTAGTAACGAAATAGGTCGGTAATTTATAGGCAAATCACGTTGACCCTTTTTATATATAGGCACTGTTATGCTTTTTGTCCATTTTTCTGGAATCTTTCTTTGTAGTACAATTCTCTTGAATAAGATGTTTATTATCTCTGCCCATGATTTTGGGTCTTTCTTCAGATGGATATTCGTCAGCCCGTCAGGGCCTGCAGCAGAGGAGTCTTTTAATTTCCGAATTGCGATTTCAATTTCCTTCTCGTCCATCATTTTCATCCATGGAAGTGTTGTTATCTCTTCTGATAAGTCTACGTCGTCAGCCCTGGCAGCGAAGACTTCTGTGTAATGTTTTATCCAATCATTCTCAGATACACCACATATTAATCTACTTTGATGGTTCAGGGTACAATTGTTTATTAGGTCCCATGTTTCTCTGGTGTTGGAGTTTTGTAGAGTTTTTAGCATTAATTCCCCTTGCTCTTGAAGTCGTCTTGTTTTAAAGTCTGTGAGCCAGTTTTTATATTGATTTCGGAGTACTTTGATGTTCCTTTGTTTATCTATATTTGAATCTTTTATGCTTTTTTTACAAACTCTTGATTCCTTTCTTAGTTGTTTCCTCCTTTCAACTAATTCTCTGCTGTATTTGTGCTTGTGTGTTAATGCATCAGTTTTAAGTCCTGAGCTCGTTGTTTTATAGGCTTCTAGTAATATTTCGTAATTGAGGTGTCCCGTCGTATTATTTTCTGGTTCTACGAAGACCTCTTTCAGCGAAAGAATGTTTTTCATTGTTAGCCTTAATCGATTTGCCGACGGATTTAAGGCTAGATTAGTGCTGTTCCCGTAAGATTTTTTATTCTCTCTCCTCCATGATGTTTTAAGGATGTTATGGTCACTGTCATTTTGAAGTAGTATTTCAAAGTATTCTATTTCCAACATCAGGGGTAGAGAGACCCAAATGTAATCTATTGTTGTGGATGCTTGGCCATTCGACCACGTGTGTTTACCTGGAATATCGCCACGTGTTTGACCATTTAGCATATGCAGGTTAAAACCTTTTGTCATCTGCCCATCTGGCCGCGTTTGAGTTTCCCATCTGCAGTTCTTCTAACCGCGGAAGCCCGTTTTTTGTCAGACATTTTATGTTTAGATCACCACATAAGATTATTTGGCAAGTTGAGTTTTGTTCCCTTCTTTTGACTATAATGTCTGTAATTGCTTGCAGGAACTGGATGGTTGTTGTTCCTGCTGGGTTCCAATAGACGTTTATCACTAATAATGAAGACATTTCCACAATCTTGGAGTCACTATCGGTTTCTAACAAAGTCCATTGTATAAGGTGGGTTGCATTGCCTTTCTCCTTGATCCGCCATCCACTTCCCTTCCTTATTAATGTAATTAGACCGGCATAGGGTCTCCCATCTCGTTCTTTTTTTGCGGGGTTCATGGCGATCTCGAAGTTTCTGCATGCCGGCATTTCACGTATCCAGGTCTCCTGTAAACATATTATTGTGGCGTTGTTCAGAAGTGAGTTCTCCTTTGTCATCAAGTGCTTAAATCCCCTCGTATTCCAGGAGACCAGTGATTCCTCATTTCTTGTTTCCGATTTTCTTTGCTATCGGTCGTTTCCATCTGAGGATAGGGAACTAGCTAACCATAGCCAGTCTTCTTGGAGCTCTACCTTCCTTTTCAGACTGTCTTTTCTGTCCCTATTTATTTTTTCTCTTTTTCTTATATCACCTTTCACCGATTCCTCAAGTGCTCCCTTCTTGTTTGCCACTGTTATTTTGAAATTTTCTTTTAGTGTTCTGTCCGCTCCCTTTTGCGGTACTGGAGTTTTTGATGCTCTTTTTTGTTCACGTGGTATTTGCTCATTTCTCTTGTTGTCATCTGTTTTTGGAATATTTAAGACTTCTCGAATCTCGTAGCCTCGTTTCAGCAACTCTTTTCCGTCTTTTAAAATTAGTTCTTTGAGAGTTCTTGATTTCAGATGTAGGACAACTTTGTCCACGCGTTCTTCGTCAATGTATTCAACCACCGCTATATCTTCGTTTCTTAGCTTTCTTAGTTTGTCCACACAGTGAAGCAGGGCTATGACATTTTTCCGGTTTAGGTTTTTTCCTTCGTTTTCTTCAAGCAAGTTTTCGACCAGCACCTTTTTGGGAGACTGGACTCTTTCGTTTTGTTGATTTTTCATATGATTGCGATTCTGTACATTGGACTGGTTTATCCTCGGGTGCTTTGGATTCCATGGATTATACGTTTCTCCCGATAGGTTGCTCTTGATATTTGCTTTTTCAGTCGGTAATTTTTCCCAGTTAATTCTATTTCTTTTTTCATCTAATGTTAGAAATCCTGAACATTCATGGTAATTGTCATCGTCCGAATCCAAAAACGAGCTTTCATCGTCCTCCTTTTTTTTTTCTTCCCCTCGTAGTGGACTTACTTCGATTTGTGCTTGACGTGGAGACTCTACCACTTCCGATATATTTTGCCTGTTGTTTGCTTCCACCTCTTCTATGTAGAAAGAGGCATCCTCGATCAGATCTCTTGAATTATCTTGCGACTCTAGGACGCTTTCTTCGTCCTCAGTGATCAGCACTACATGCCTTTCCCTTTGTTTGGGAGGCGATTGGGTTGTTCGTTCTAATTCTTTACTTAAGGTCACGTCTTCATTTTCGCTTGTTTGTTTGACGTTCTTAAATATTGACCGTATGCCTTTTGTGAATCCTTCTCCTTTTTTTGAGATTTTCGGGATTCTCTTAACTTTAGCCTCTACTGTTTTAGTTATTTTGAGTGTTTTTTTGGATGTTTTTATTGCTTTGACCGTGTTTTTGTGTTGGGTCTCCTGCCCTTGTTTAGGACCAAACACGGGATAGTGCTCGTCTTTGTTCAAATTTTTCTTTATACACTCGTTGTCTCTTATTTCGGCTAAGAGATCGTCGTCTCGTTTTGTCTTGTTGTTCTTCCTCGGGTCTTCAACGAGGCCTTCAGCGATTATTTCCTTACAATTCAAGTTTTCGCTGGCGCTACTTGGTCGAATTCTTGAGTCGTCTGGGTCTTGCACTCTAATTTTTGCTAACTTGACTTTATTCACTTTTGCACTGTGTGTTAGTACTGGGCAGTCTTCTTGATTTTCTTTATCATAACCCTCGCGACTACTTGTATCGGGTCTAATTTCCGTCATGACCGTTTGTTTGGTGGTTGCAACCTGGCTCTGGAGTTTTTGGTTCCTCTCTGCAGACTCAGTGGATTTCCGCATCCATTTTAGTGAGTCTAGCAGGGCGTTTGTCAAGATGTCTTTTTCTTGTCTATCTCCACTTGCCAGGTCAAACAGTCTCCTTTGCCATGCTGCTGAGGTTTCTGCTTCTTGATTTAACCTTGCTTCCAGTTTTGAAGCTGTTATTTCTTGGGCGGTTAGCTTGGTGAGCATTAGAGCTACGAGAGCGTTATTGTCCTTAACATTTTCACTGATGGATTCGTACAGTTTCATGTATGGAGCTAATGAGATTGTTAAGGCGGCCATTATGTTATTCTGCAATTGTGTTCCTGTTTGTGGGAATGAAGATGGATCTACAAGTACTTCTTCGTTGGTATTTGTGCTCTCTTTTGTGTTTCCTGTTGGGTTTTTTTTAATACTTTGCGAATTAATGATGTTTTGAGACTTTCTTTGTGGTGGACATTCCTCTGTTTGTGTTGCGGTGCATCTCGTTGTGGTATTTTCACACGTCTTTTCCCCTTGTTGCATTTGTGCGTCAAGGAACCGGCGCCTTTTTTCGAATGTTGAATGCAAGCATCTTTTGTCAGTTGGTGAATATGTCAATAAATCATCATCTTCAAAATTAAGAAAATGTTGGGTTCTTATTGCCCTACACGGGGTCTTATCTGTCCGAAGTCCATATGCGCTGGTCGTTGTTTTTATTCTTGCTCCCAGGTCTTTAAATTCGCCTCTCCCTGGAGAGGGACTGCTTTCCTGGCAGTGTTTTAATCTATTACCTGTTGTTATTCTTTTCATTGTGTTTCCTTCCATTGTTTTAATAAAATGTTCTCCAATCTCTTCAGCAATTGAGTTTTCCTGACCACCATTTTTAAGAGAGGGTCTTTTCCCGATTAGGGGGGAATGCAGTTTTTTCTTTGCTGATTGAAGAAACTGGTTTGTCTGTCTGTGTGGGTCAGTCCCCTCTTTCTGACTAAGTCCACTATTCTGGGATCTTTGCTTGATTAGTGATTCCAGTTTTTTGTAATCATTCTCATTTGGTCCTGCTTCCGTTTGTGCCTTTATGTTATTTGTTTGTTCTTTGGAGACATTCAAGTCATCGTGTGGTATTCTGCTGTTGTCGATCTTATGGTTCTCTCCTTTTTCACTTGTTGATAGTATTTCGGACGCATCTGAGTAAACTGAATCATCCAAGTCTTTGTTATGTGGTTGTGTTACTTTTCCGGTGTTGTTTGCGCTAGTAATATCTTTATCTTCGATTGTCGTTGGTACTTTATTGTTTTGATTTTGCTGTAACAGAGTTTCTGGAGGCTGTACTCCATCATGTTCGCTGTTTGTCATTGTTAGGCTATCCTCGTTCCTTTCTTCCACGGGAAGATTTGCTCTTTTTTCGTCTTCTTCCATTCTCAAGTCAGTCCTATTTTGCTGAGCTTCCAACAACATTCCAATATCTGTTAGTTCGGCGTCTGTCACGTTTAGGAGTTCAGCTGTCATTGGTGCTGTGGGAACTGAGTCTTCACAGTGTGATTCATTTTCGTTTGCACACTGCTGTATTGCTACGTTTTCTTTTATACTTGTATTTGTGTGTGCGATTGATGATGTTGTCAATGTTGTCAATTTGAATGGGTTGGTATTCGTATCTCGTTTGATTGCTTCCCTCCTCTGTACCCTCCCTCCCATCTCTATGATTTCTGAGTTTTTGGGCAAGTCGGTATTCGATATTCTGGGAAAGGCAGCAATCTTACCTCTTTCTTTTTGTATATCGTGGATAAACCCCAGCCTCTCTCGTTGTTGCAGTGGAAGTCTTGAGGTTGCTCTTGTGAGTGGGCGGGCTGTGGCCCCTCCTGTAGAGATGTTACTACTGTCTTCTGTTACTGATGTTACCGAGGCCATCGTTCTATGCCTCACTTTGTGGTTCTCTTGTTGAATCTGGGCAGAGCCCTTATGCCGCAAGATTTGTTTGAAATACGTTTCCTTCCCTGCTGGTGTTTATAACAATGATGACACGGTTTTACGTTCGAAAGGGGATCAAAGAGAATGAATCTCCGCAGTCTCCCCGGATTAAGGTGGTGCGCCCCAGCGCCAAACAGCCGCACAACAGCCAACGCCCTCTACCCCTGCCGGGCTCAACGCCGCGAGGGTGAACGCGGCTGCGTTATGAGGACACTTCCGATCACGTGATGGATCACGTGGGTTCCAGCAGGCTCCGCCCCCTCCAGGGAACGAAGCAACGACCAGCAAGAGTCGCCGCTGACTCGCAGTGCTGTGGGTCGCTCTGCAAGTCCAGATGGTCTGGTAAGTGATACAAGTGCTACAAGTGTCTCCTTCTAATAAAAACGCACCGCTCGACTGAACTCGGCTGCGTTATGAGGACACTTCCGATCACGTGATGGATCACGTGGGTTCCAGCAGGCTCCGCCCCCTCCAGGGAACGAAGCAACGACCAGCAAGAGTCGCCGCTGACTCGCAGTGCTGTGGGTCGCTCTGCAAATCCAGATGGTCTGGTAAGTGATACAAGTGCTACAAGTGTCTCCTTCTAATAAAAACGCACCGCTCGACTGAACGCGGCTGCGTTATGAGGACACTTCCGATCACGTGATGGATCACGTGGGTTCCAGCAGGCTCCGCCCCCTCCAGGGAACGAAGCAACGACCATCAAGAGTCGCCGCTGACTCGCAGTGCTGTGGGTCGCTCTGCAAATCCAGATGGTCTGGTAAGTGATACAAGTGCTACAAGTGTCTCCTTCTAATAAAAACGCACCGCTCGACTGAACGCGGCTGCGTTATGAGGACACTTCCGATCACGTGATGGATCACGTGGGTTCCAGCAGGCTCCGCCCCCTCCAGGGAACGAAGCAACGACCAGCAAGAGTCGCCGCTGACTCGCAGTGCTGTGGGTCGCTCTGCAAATCCAGATAGTCTGGTAAGTGATACAAGTGCTACAAGTGTCTCCTTCTAATAAAAACGCACCGCTCGACTGAACGCGGCTGCGTTATGAGGACACTTCCGATCACGTGATGGATCACGTGGGTTCCAGCAGGCTCCGCCCCCTCCAGGGAACGAAGCAACGACCAGCAAGAGTCGCCGCTGACTCGCAGTGCTGTGGGTCGCTCTGCAAATCCAGATGGTCTGGTAAGTGATACAAGTGCTACAAGTGTCTCCTTCTAATAAAAACGCCAGAACAATTACTAGATAACTATGACTCATATGAGGATGCTTTCAAAGCAAATGAAAGCACTATAACTGATGTAAACTTTACACAGTACAAAACAATGTTGCACAATGAACTGCAACATGAAGAAGAACTCCAAGCCCAACTAGATAAGGATACTCCTGACAGTAGTCAACCTTCTGTAACAGGAAGCCAAGAACCACTGGGAGAACCACTAATAACAAATGAGGCAGAATTAGCTATGATAGAAGTAGAAAACACCATGTGTCAGTATGCAGATAAGGAAGACTTAACTATACTACAATCAAAACTAAACAATGAGCAAAGTAGCATTTTTCAAGAAGTAACAAAACAAATTGCACATGGTGTAAAACATGAAAATAAAGAATGTTCCTGCCATAATTATAAACCTATACTACTGTACGTCAGTGGTGAAGCTGGTTCTGGCAAAACATTCCTAATCAAAATCATTAGTAAGTTCCTTCAACAATTGACAAACAACAAACTGTCAGCTGTTGTCACTGCCCCCACAGGTTTAGCTGCCTCCAACATAGGTGGTGTTACATTACACCGATTACTACTATTACCAGTAGAACACCAGAACAAATTAGACTATTACAAACTTTCTGCAGAAGCTGCAATGGAATCACGCAGAGTATTGAAACAAATGAAAATGCTACTAATAGATGAAGTGAGCATGGTCTCCAACCTGATGTTAGCTTTGATTCACCTCAGATTACAAGAAGTACTCAAAACAGACTATGAAGAGCTCTTTGCAGTAAAACACATTATTGTTTTTGGAGATCTGCTTCAATTAACACCAGTAAAAGGTGAACCTATTTTTAAAACATTAGGGCACAAACTCTGCCGTAAAACTGTTGGCAGCATTGGAAATGTCAACCTTTGGCAACATTTCCAATAGAGAGAATTAACAGAAAACATGCGCCAATCTGCAGATCTAACTTATGCCAACATTTTAAAAAGTTTGAGAGTTGGTATACTTTCTAAAGAAGCAGAAGCAACATTGAAAACCCGGCACATTAATGCACTTCATGGCGTTAATGCATGTGCTACAGATGTTATGGAACAATTAGCCCACAAAAATGTCAATTGCATGGCCTTAATGCCAACTCTTGCAAGCTGTCTCAAATTCAATGAAATAAAGTTAAGTAAAGAAATGCAACCAATAATGGAAATTAGAGCCACAGACAAACTAGATGTACATGGTATGACACTACCCATGTGTGACCAAGCCACAACAAGACTAAATAATTTAGAAAAATCAATCTCAAACACAGCAGGCTTAGAATAGATGTTAAAATTATCCTTAAATTGCAGAGTAATGCTTAAACGTAACCTTGACGTGGACCAAGGACTAGTTAATGGAGCACTGGGTACAGTTGTTGGCTTTCAAATATACCCACGTGACAACAAAATTCAGTTTGTCAATATACTCTTTGACAAACTTTCAGAAGTAAAACGGATAGGACGCTCAACAGCTAGATTCCTTCTCTTCAAAGATATGTATGTACGCAGAGAACAATTTTCTCTAACTCTTGCATACGCAGTCACTATTCATAAATCACAAGGTCTTACCCTAGACAAAGCAATGATAGATATTGGTAACACAGTCTTTAAAGAAGGCATGAGCTACGTAGCACTATCACGCTTACGTACAGTTGACGGTCTATTTCTAATCAACTTTGATGCAAGTAAAGTAAACGCTGATATTCCTTGCATTTTAGAATATAATAGACTTCGCTCACTATACACTCCCCATCTAAACTCATATTCTGTTCCACAAAAACTAAAACGTTGTAAAAGAAAACTGAATCAAACAGAAATGCAACAGGACGTCACTGCAAATCCTCCAAAGAGAGTAAAAGAAACTAATACTTCATCAAGTACCACAAACAAAAAAGAATCAATTAGAGAAAGTAAACCAGGTACTTCTTTAAAGAAGGAAGACAAACCCCAAAAAAAGCAGTTAGATACAGAACTACCTGGACCATTTAAATTCTCAAATATAGTTGGTGTAAGTTGCTATGCAAATGTAGCAATGAATATTCTATTTCAATTACCACCAATTGTTGACAACATTTACTTACACAGTACAGACCCTTTGTGTTTGCAAATGGTAGTACTTCACAGAAATGCAGCAAACAATCCTGACAACACATATAGTGTTTTTGGAATAAGACAACAATTGGACTACTGTGCTGGAATGGTGAAATTCACTATAAACTCACAGGAAGATCCACAAGAATTTCTAATGTACTTACTATTAGTACTGGAAAACAAAAACATACATATAAATGAAATCTTCCAGATTTCATACATGTGGAAACATACATGCACTCTGTGCAACAATGTGACAAAGGAAGAAATTCCCAATGAACGCTTCATATATATATCAATACCAAATTGTGAATCCATTCCATTTCAGCAACTTGTACAAAATGCAAACCATGGTAGATTATGCTCTACCTGCAATTCAGATAATCGCTCCACGTTAGTAATACAAACACATAGTAAATACGTAATACTAATGCTTCTACGTTACAAAGCAGATGGTACCAAAAACAACTGCAAGCTGACTGGATTCACACATAGTCAAATATCACTTGGTAAGAAAACCTTCACAACAATAGGTATAATATACCAGGTAGGAGCCACAACCAATTCAGGGCACTACACGGCATATATAAAAAAGAAATGTGGATGGATTGAATGTAATGATAGTACCATTACTCTAAAGCAGAGATTACCAGCAAATCTTACAAACGCTTATTTGATGCTCTTAAAACCAAAATTTGATAAATAAACTGTATTTAAACCTTTAAGTAAATTTGTGTTAAAAAAATATAAACTGTTAGAATACTCCAAAAGCTATCTAAATGCTCAAAGATTCTACAACAACTAATCAGATAAATGAATACCACTAAATTAGACCAAACAATACACAGTTAGAATACGCCAATTGGTATCTAACTGTCCCAAAATTATAAATTTGTGTTAAAATAATATAAACTGTTAGAATACTCCAAAAGCTATCTAACAGCTCAAAGATTCTACAACAACTAATCAGATAAATGAATACCACTAAATTAGGCCAAAAAATACACAGTTAGAATACGCCAATTGGTATCTAACTGTCCCAAAATTTAACAATATCCAAATAGATAAATCAAAACCACTAAAATATATTAAAAAATAGACAGTTAGAATACGCCAATTGGTATCTAACTGCTCCAAAATTGTATAATATCAAAACAAATGAAGAATCTGTTACTGCTCCAAAAATAAATACAACAAAGCAAAGTATAAAGCATTAGCCAGAAACAACAAGTGAACACTGAAAACAAACAAATAAATAAACTGTAGCATAACAGAAAAAGGTTTTTTTTTTAATCTAACATGGAATTTTTTTTCTCCCACAGACCCAATGATGTTATCAACAAATACAGAAACTGAGCAAATTGCACAGTACTCTGATTTATACTCTACTAAATATGAGGGTCGAAAAAAAATAAAAGTATATTGCTTATACAATGTAATAAGTCATTACAAAATACTAATACTAACATGCTATTTTCTTTTATCACAGAAAGGAAGAAGAAAAACTTGGACTCCCATTACTAGACCAAACAGTAAGTATACAATAATAAGGACAACCATAGCAGCATATCACATCCATAGTATCTAATACCTTTGTTCCTTATACATTTGTTTTTCACCCAAAGTTATAAGCAAATATGAATGTGATATGCTGCGGTGGTTGTTGCCAGAGCATAGAGTCTTGGGTGCATGGCCAAATGGCCATGCACCCAAGACTCTATTGCCCTGGCAACAACCACCGCAGCATATCACATCCATAGAGTCAAACATTTCAACCATGATCTATGGGAAACTTTTAATGTCCGCGAACAATGTGAGTGTTCTTAGAACACTTTGAACTTGCCAGCGAACAATACGGACACCGTTTTCAGGACACCCCCTACGAACATTTCAGAACAACGCGATAGTTCTTAGAACACTTTCAACTTAACAACGAACAATACGGACAGCCTCCTAAGGACACCCCCTACGAACATTCCAGGACACCGGGAGTGTTCTCAAAAACGTCTTCAGAACACCCCCATTTTGTTTATTTGCGAACATTTCAGGACACCGCGGGTGTTCTTAGAACACATTCAACTTGACAGAGAACAATACAGACAGCGTCCTCAGGACACCCCCTACGAACACTCCCCGGACACCGCGAGTGTTCTTAGAAGCGTTTTCAGAACACCACCATCTTGTTTATTTGCGAACATTTCAGGATACCGCGAGTGTTCTTAGGACACATTCAACTTGACAGAGAACAATACGGACAGCATCCTCAGGACACCCCCTACGAACACTCCCCGGACACCGCGAGTGTTCTTAGAAGCGTCTTCAGAACACCCCCATTTTGTTTATTTGCGAACATTTCAGGACACCGCGGATGTTCTTAGAACACATTCAACTTGACAGAGAACAATACGGACAGCGTCCTCAGAACACCCCCTAGGAACATTTCAGGACACGGGGAGTGTTCTCAAAAACGTCTTCAGAACACCCCCATTTTGTTTATTTGCGAACATTTCAGGACACCGCGGGTGTTCTTAGTACACATTCAACTTGACAGAGAACAATACGGACAGCGTCCTCAGGACACCCCCTACGAACACCCGGACACCGCGAGTGTTCCTAGAACAGTTTCACTTTGCTTGCGAACAAAACAGACACATATTGAGTCCTTAGAACACCCCCCAGTCAGTTTATTTAGAACATTTCAGAAAACCTGTGATGTCCGCAAACAAATCAAACACAAAAAGAATGTCTAACACATACAAAACACAACTTTCATCCTATCTCATACACTCCCACCCTCCCCAAACACTCCTACACACCAACACACTCTACAAAATACACATTTTGAACAAAGTTTCACCGCGCTGTCCGCGGACGTCCGCGAATCCAAGATGGCGGGCGCTACCGAAAAATCTGACGCGCTTCACGCTCCACGCTGTCCAATCAGCGAACACGTTGCATGTCCGCGAACATCACGAAAGACGATTGGCCAATCAGGACACTGTCCGCGGTTCGAACAGGGAAGTGTGTCCGCGGACCGAACACAGATATCACTAATTTTTTTTTACCTACTTTTTGGTCATTTTAAAAAAAAACTACTGGACGGATTTTCACCAAATTTGCAAAAGCACGCTTTCGGGACCAAGCCACTGCTCCTGGTCCAAATTTGGTAGAAATCCGTCCAGCGGTTTGGGCTGTAGGCGCAAGCAGATTTTCTTTCCCATTCAGTCTATGGGAAAAAAAAACATTTTGGGACCCCCCCTATAACTTTGCCCCCCCTGGACGAATCCTCACCAAACTTTGCAAAAAAATTCAGAGTGACTCATCCCCTCGCACACGGAAGTCATGTTCGTGCGGCATGTCAGTGTTTTTGTTTGTCCCCCCCACCGCCACTCATGCCCCGTGTGTGTCTCTCCCTCCCCCCACCCCCGCTCATGCCCCGTGTGTCTCTATCCATCCCCCCCACCCACTGCTCATGCCCCGTATGTCTTTATCCCTCCCACCCACCCCCCGCTCATGCCCCGTGTGTCTCTATCCCTCCCACCTACCCCCCGCTCATGCCCCGTGTGTCTCTATTCCTCCGACTCACCCCCCGCTCATGCCCCGTGTGTCTCTATAACTCCCAACCCACCCCCCGCTCATGCCCCGTGTGTCTCTCTCCTCCCCCCGCTCATGCCTCGTGTGTCTCTATCCCTCCCACTCACCCCCCGCTCATGCACCGTGTGTCTCTCTCCTCCCCCCACCCCCGCTCATGCCCCGTGTGTCTCTCTACCTCCCCCACCCCCCGCTCATGCCTCGTGTGTCTCTATCCCTCCCACTCATGCCCCGTGTGTCTCTATCCCTCCTACCCACCCCCCGCTCATGCCCCATGTGTCTCTATCCCTCCCACCCACCCCCCGCTCATGCCCCGTGTGTCTCTCTCTTCCCCTCCACCCCCGCTCATGCCCCGTGTGTCTCTCTCCCTCCCCCCAACCCCCGCTCATGCCTCGTGTGCCTCTATCCCTATGAACCACCCCCCACCAAAGCCCCGTGTGTCTCTATCCCTCCCACCCACCCCCCGCTCATGCCCCGTGTGTCTCTATCACTCCCACCCACCCCCGGCTCATACTCCGTGTGTCTCTCTCCTCCCCCCACCCCTGCTCATGCCCCGTGTGTCTCTCTCCCTCCCGCGCCACCCCCCGCTCATGCCCCGTGTGTCTCTATCACTCCCACCCACCCCCCGCTCATGCCCCGTGTGTCTCTATCCCTCCCACCCACCCCCCGCTCATGCCCCGTGTGTCTCTATAACTCCCAACCCACCCCCCGCTCATGCCCCGTGTGTCTATCTCCTCCCCCCACCCCCCGCTCATTCCTCGTGTGTCTCTATCCCTCCCACTCACCCCCCGCTCATGCCCCGTGTGTCTCTATAACCCCAACCCACCCCCCGCTCATGCCCCGTGTGTCTCTCTCCTCCCCCCACCCCCTGCTCATGCCTCGTGTGTCTCTATCGCTCCCACTCACCCCCCGCTCATGCCCCGTGTGTCTCTCACCTCCCCCCCAACCCCGCTCATGCCCCGTGTGTCTCTCTCTCTCCCCCCACCCCTGCTCATGCCTCGTGTGTCTCTATCCCTCCCACCCACCCCCCGCTCATGCCCCGTGTGTCTCTATCCCTCCCACCCACCCCCACTCATGCCCCGTGTGTCTCTCTCCCTCCCCTCACCCCCCGCTCATGCCTCGTGTGTCTCTATCCCTCCCACCCACCCCCCGCTCACGCCCCGTGTGTCTCAACCCCTCCCACCCACCCCTCGCTCATGCCCCGTGTGTCTCTATCACTCCCACCCACCCCCTGCTCATGCCCCGTGTGTCTCTCTACTCCCCCCCACCCCTGCTCATGCCCCGTTTGTCTCTCTCCCTCTCCCCCGCCCCCCGCTGATGCCCCGTGTTTCTCTAGCCCTCCCACCCACCCCCCGCTCATGCCCTGTGTGTCTCTAGCCCTAACACCCACCCCCCGCTCATGCCCCGTGTGTCTCTAGAACGCTCATGCCCCGTGAATCTCTATCCCTCCCACCCACCCCACGCTCATGCCCCGTGTCTCTTTCCCCCTCCCGCCCACCCCCGCTCTTGCCCCGTGTCTCTTTCCCCCTCCCGCCCACCCCCGCTCATGCCCGTGTGTGTCTCTCCCTCCCCCCCACCCCCTGCTCATGCCGTGTGTGTCTCTGCCCCCACCCCCCGCTCATGCCCTGTGTGTCTCTAGCCCTCCCACCCACCCCCCGCTCATGCCCTGTGTGTCTCTAGCACTTCCACCCACCCCCCGCTCATGCCTCGTGTGGCTCTAGTAGCCCTCCTGCCCACCCCCCGCTCATGCCCCATGTGTCTCTAGCCCTCCCACCCACCCCCGCTCTTGCCCCGTGTCTCTTCCCCCTCCCACCCACCCCCGCTCTTGCCCCATGTGTGTCTCTCAACCCCCCCAAACCCTGCTCATGCCCCGTGTGTCCCTCCCCCCAACCCCCGCTCATGCCCTGTGTGTCTCTAGCCCTCCGTCCCACAACCCGCTCATGCCCCGTGTGTCTCTGGCCCTCCCACCCACCCCCCGCTCATGCCCCGTGTGTCTCTAGCCCTCAAACCCACCCTCCGCTCATGCCCCGTGTGTCTCTAGCGGTAAGCTCATTCCCTGTGTGTCTCTCCCCTACCACCCACCCCCGCTCATGCCCCGTGTGTCTCTCCCCTCCCACCCACCCCCCGCTCATGCCCCGTGTGTCTCTCCCCTCCCACCCACCCCCCGCTCATGCCCCATGTGTCTCTCTACTCCCACCCACCCCCCGCTCATGCCCCGTGTGTCTCTCCCCTCCCACCCAGCCCCCGCTCATGCCCCGTGTGTCTTTCCCCTCCCACCCACCCTCCGCTCATCCCCCGTGTGTCTCACCCCTCCCACCCAACCCCCGATCATGCCCTGTGTGTCTTTCCCCCTCCCACCCACCCCCCGCTCATGACCCATGTGTCTGTATCCCTCTCACCCACCCCCTGCTCATGCCCCGTGTGTCTTTCCCCTCCCCATCCCCTGCTCATGCCTCTTGTGTCTCCCCTCCCCCGACCCCCTGCTCATGCCCCATGTGTCTCTATCCCTCCCACCCACTCCCCGCTCATGCCCCGTGTCTCTATACTTCCCACCCACCCCCCGCTCATGCCCTGTGTGTCTCTATCCCTCCCACCCACCCCCCGCTCATGCCCCTATCCCTCCCACCCACCCCCCGCTCGTGCCCCTATCCCTCCCACCCACCCCCCGCTCATGCCCCTTGTGTCTCTATGTCTCCCACCCACCCCCCGCTCATGCCTCGTGTGTCTGTATATCTCCCAGCCACCGCCCGCTCATGCCCCGTGTCTCTCCCCTCCCCCCCACCCTCTGCTCATGCCTCGTGTGTCTCTCCCCTCCCCCCCACCCCCTGCTCATGCCCTGTGTGTCTCTCCCCTCCCCCCGCCCCCGCTCATGCCCCGTTTGTCTCTATCCCTCCCACCCACCCCCCGCTCATGCCCCGTGTGTCTCTATCCCTCCCACCCACCCCCTGCTCATGCACCGTGTGCCTCTATCCCTCCCACCCACCCCCTGCTCATGCCCGTGTTTCTCTATCCCTCCCACCCACCCCCCGCTCATGCACCTTGTGTCTCTATCCCTCCCACCCACCCCCCGCTCATGCCCCGTGTGTCCCTATCCTCCCAACAACCCCCCGCTCATGCCCCGTGTGTCTCTCCCCTCCCACCCACCCTCCGCTAATGCCCTGTGTGTCTCTCCCCTCCCACCCAACCCCTGCTCATACCTCGTGTGTCTCTATCCCTCCCACCCACCCCCGCTCATGCCCCGTGTGTCTCTATCCCTCCCACCAAACCCCCGCTCATGCACCGTGTGTCTCTATCCCGACCACCCACCCCCCGCTCATGCTCCGTTTGTCTCTCCCCTCCCACCCACCCCCGCTCATGCCCCCTGTGTCTCTCCCCTCCCACCCACCCCCCGCTCATGCCCTGTGTGTCTCCCCCCTCCCACCCAACACCAGCTCATGCCTCGTGTGTCTCTATCCCTCCCACCCACCCCCCGCTCATGCCCCGTGTGTCTCTATTCCTCCCACCCACCCCCCGCTCATGCCCCGTGTATCTCGACCCTCCCTCCACCCCCCGCTCATGCCTCGTGTGTCTCTCGCCTCCCCCCACCCCCTGCCCCGTGTGTCTCTATCCCTCCCACACCCCCCGCTCATGCCCCGTGTGTCTCTCCCCTCCCCCCCAACCCCGCTCATGCCCCGTGTGTCTCTATCCCAGCCGCCCACCACCCACTCAAGCCCCTATCCCTCCCACCCACCACCCGCTCATGCCCCGTGTGTCTCTATCCCTCCCACCACCCCCGCTCATGCCCTGTGTGTCTCTATCCCTCCCACCCACCCCCACTCATGCCCCGTGTGTCTCCATCCCTCCCACCCACCCCCCGCTCATGCCCCGTGTCTCTCCCCTCCCCCCACCCCCTGCTCATGCCCTGTGTGTCTCTATCCCTCCCACCCAAACCCTGCTCAAGCCCCGTGTGTCTCTCCCCTCCCCCCACCCCCTGCTCATGCCCCGTGTGTCTCTATCCCTCCCGCCCCCACCACCCGCTCATGCCCCGTGTGTTTCTATCCCTCCCACCCACCCCCCGCTCATGCCCGTGCGTCTCTATCCCTCCCACCTACCCCCGCTCATGCCCCGTGTGTCTCTTTCACTCCCATCCACCCCATCGCGCATGCCCCGTGTGTCTCTATCCCTTCCACCCACCCCCCGCTCATGCCCCGTGCGTCTGTATCCCTCCCCCCACCCACCCCCGCTCATGCCCCGTGTGTCTGTATCCCTCCCACCCACCCCCCGCTCTTGCCCCGTGTGTCTGTATTCCTACCACCCACCACCCGCTCATGCCCCGTGTTTTTCTCCCCTCCCCCCCACCCCCTGCTTATTCCCCCATGTGTCTCTATCCCTCTGCCCACCCCCTGCCCCGTGTGTCTCTATCCCTCCCCCCACCCCCTGCTCATGCCCTGTGTGTCTCTATCCCTTCTACCCAACCCCTGCTCATGCCCCATGTGTCTCTGTCCCTCCCACCCACCCCCTGGTCATGCCCCGTGTGTCTCTCCTCTCCCACCCCCCCCGCTCATGCCACGTGTGTCTCTATCCCTCCCACCCACCCCCCGCTCATGCCCCGTTTGTCTGTATTCCTACCACCCACCCCCCGCTCATGCCCCGTGTGTCTCTCCCCTCCCCCACCCCCTGCTTATTCCCCCATGTGTCTCTATCCCTCTGCCCACCCCCTGCTCATGCCCTGTGTGTCTCTATCCCTACCCCCACACCCTGGTCATGCCCCGTGTGTCTCTCCTCTACCACCCACCCCCCGCTCATGCCCCGTGTGTCTCTATCCCTCCCACCCACCCCCCGCTCATGCCCCGTGTGTCTCTATCCCTCCCACCCACCCCGCTCATGCCCCGTGTGTCTCTATCCCTCCCACCGCCCCCGCTCATGCCCCGTGTGTCTATCCCCTCCCGCCCACCCCCCGCTCACGTGTGTCTCTCCCCCTCCTCCCACCCCCCGCTCATGCCCCGTGTGTCTCTCTCCCCTCCAGCCCACCCCCCGCTCATGCCCCGTGTGTCTCTCTCTGTTGCCCCCACCCCCCGCTCATGCCCGTGTCTCCCTGCTGTTGCACCCCACCCCCTGCCCCGTGTCTCTCTCTCCTGTTACCCCCCACCCCCCTCTCATGCCCCGTGTCTCTCTCCTGTTACCCCCCACCCCCTTCTCATGCCCTGTGTCTCTCTCATGTTACCCCCAATGCCTCTCATGCCCTGTGTCTCTCTCCTGTTGCCCCCACCCCCGATCATGCCCCGTGTCTCCCTGCTGTTTCCCCCCACCCCTATCTCATGCCCCGTATCTCTCTCCTGTTACCCCCACCCCCCTCTCATGCCCCGTGTCTCCCTTCTGTTGCCCCTCACCCCCCGGTCATACCCCGTGTCTCCCTTCTGTTGCCCCCCACCCCCCGGTCATGCCCCGTGTCTCTCTGCTGTTGCCCCCTACCACCCGGTCATGCCCCGTGTCTCTCTCCTCTTACCCCCCACCCCCTTTCATGCCCCGTGTCTCCCTGCTGTTGCCCCGCGCTCATGCCCCATGTCTCTCTCATGTTACCCCCAACCCCCCGCTCATGCCCCGTGTCTCTCTCCTGTTGCCCCCCACCCCCTGGTCATGCCCCGTGTCTCCCTTCTGTTGTCCCCCGCCCCCCGCTTATGCCCCGTGTCTCTCTTCTGTTACCCACCACCCCCCTCTCATGCCCCGTGTCTCCCTCGTTTTCCCCCTGCCCCCCGCTCATGCCACGTGTCTCCCTGCTGTTGCCCCCACCCCCACTCATGCCCCGTGTCTGTCTCCTGTTACCCCCACCCACCGCTCATGCCCTGTGTCTCTCTCCTATTGCCCCCCGGTCATGCCCCATGTCTCCCTTCAGTTGCCCCCCACACCCTGGTCATGTCCTGTGTCTCCCTGCTGTTGCCCTCCCACCCCCCTCCATGCCCCGTGTCTCTCTCCTGTTACACCCACCCCCTCTCATGCCCCATGTCTCCCTCGTGTTCCCCCACCCCCCGCTCATGCCCCGTGTCTCCCTGCTGTTGCCCCCCGCTCAAGCCCCGTCATGTCTCTCTCATGTTACCCCCCACCCCCCGCTCATGACCCGTGTCTCTCTCCTGTTGCCCCCCATTCCCGGTCATGCCCCGTGTCTCCCTCCTATTGACCACCACCCCCCGCTCATGCCCTGTGTCTCTCTTCTGTTACCCCCCTCCCTCCTCTCATGCCCCGTGTCTCCCTCATTTTCCCCCCGCCCCCGCTCATGCCCCGTGTCTCCCTGCTGTTGCCCCCCACCCCCGCTCATACCCCGTGTGTCTCTCCCCTCCCATCCACCCCCCGCTCATGCCCCGTGTGTCTCTATCCCTCCCACCCACCCCCCGCTCATGCCCCGTGTGTCTCTATCCCTCCCACCCACCCCCCGCTCATGCCCCGTGTGACTCTATCCCTCCCACCCACCCCCTCTCATGCCCCGTGTGTCTCTAGCCCTCCCTCCCACCCCCTGCTCATGCCCCGTGTGTCACTATCCCTCCCGCCCACCCCCCGCTCATGCCCCGTGTGTCTCTATACCTCCCACCCACCCCCGCTCATGCCCCTATCCTTCCCACGCACCCCCCGCTCATGCCCCGTGTGTCTCTATCCCTCCCACCCACCCTCCGCTCATGCCCCGTGTGTCTCTCCCCTCCCCCCACCCCCTGCTCATGCCTCATGTGTCTCTCCCCTCCTCCCACCCCCTGCTCATGCCCCGTGTGTCTCTCCCCTCCCCCCAACCCCTGCTCATGCCCTGTGTGTCTCTATCCCTCCCACCCACCCCCCGCTCATGCCCCGTGTGTCTCTATCCCTCCCACCCACCCCCCGCTCATGCCCCATGTGTCTCTATCCTTCCCATCCACCCCCCGCTCATGCCCCGTGTGTCTCTATAACTCCCACCCACCCCCCACTCATGCCCGTGTGTCTCTCCCCTCCTGCCCACCCCCTGCTCATGCATCTTGTGTGTCTCCCCTCCCCCCACTCCCTGCTCATGCCCCGTGTGTCTCTCCCCTCCCACCCACCCCCTGCTCATGCCCCGTGTGTCTCTATCGCTCCCACCCACCACCGCTCAGGCCCCGTGTGTCTCTATAACTCCCACCCACCCCCTGCTCATGCCCCGTGTGTCTCTATCCCTCCCACCCACCCCCTGCTCAAGCTCCATGTGTCTCTATCCCTCCCACCCACACCGCTCATGCCCTGTGTGTCTCTATCCCACCCACCCACCCCCCACTCATGCCCCGTGTGTCTCTTTCCCCTCACGCCCACCCCCCGCTCATGCCCTGTGTGTCTCTCTCTGTTGCCCCCACCCCCCACTCATGCCCCGTGTCTCCCTGCTGTTGCCCCCGACCCCCTGTCCCGTGTCTCTCTCCTGTTACCACCACACCCTCTCATGCCCCGTGTCTCTCTCCTGTTACCCCCCACCCCCTCTCATGCCCCGTGTCTCTCTCCTGTTACCCCCCACTACCTCTCATGCCCCGTGTCTCTCTCCTGTTGCCCCCACCCCCGATCATGCCCCTTGTCTCCCTGCTGTTTCCCTCACCACCCTCTCATGCCCCGTGTCTCTCTCGTGTTACCCCCACCCACTTCTCATGCCCCGTGTCTCTCTCCTGTTACCCCCACCCCCTCTCATGCCCCGTGTCTCCCTCGTGTTCCCCTCACCCCCGGTCATACCCGCGTCTCCCTTCTGTAGCCCCCCACCCCCCTGGTCATGACCCGTGTCTCTCTGCTGTTGCCCCCACCCCCCGGTCATGCCCCGTGTCTCTCTCCTGTTACCCCCACCCCCCTCTCATGCCCCGTGTCTCCCTTGTGTTCCCCTCACCCCCGCTCATGCCCCGTGTCTCCCTGCTGTTGCCCCCCGCTCATGCCCTGTGTGTTACTCCCCTCCCACCCACCCTCTGCTCACGCCCCGTGTGTCTCTCACCTCCCACCCACCCCCCACTCATGCTCCGTGTGTCTCTCCCCTAACACCCACCCCCCGCTCATGCCCCGTGTGTCTCTCCCCTTCAACCGACCCCCCGCTCATGGCCCGTGTGTCTCTCCCCTCCCACCCACCCCCCGCTCATGCCCTGTGTCTCTCAACTCCCACCATCCCTGCTCATGCCCATGTGTCTCTATCCCTCTCACCCACCCCCCGCTCATGCCCCATGTGTCTTTCCCCTCCCCCATCCCCTGCTCATGCCTCTTGTGTCTCTCCCCTCCACCCACCCCCTGCTCATGCCCCGTGTGTCTCTATCCCTCCCACCCACTCCCCGCTCATGCCCTGTGTCTCTCCCCTCCCCCCGACCCCCTGCTCATGCCCCGTGTGTCTCTATCCCTCCCACCCACCCCCGCTCATGCCCTGTGTGTCTCTATCCCTCCCACCCACCCCCCGCTCATGCCCCTATCCCTCCCACACACCCCCCGCTCGTGCCCCTATCCCTCGCACCCACCCCCACTCATGCCCCATGTGTCTCTATCCCTCCCACCCACCCTCTGCTCATGCCTTGTGTGTCTCTCCCCTCCCCCCACCCCCTGCTCATGCCCTGTATGTCTCTCCCCTCCCCCCACACTCCGCTCATGCCCCGTGTGTCTCTATCCCTCCCACCCACCCCCGCTCATGCACCGTGTTTCTCTATCCCTCCCACCCACCCCCCGCTCATGCCCCGTGTGTCCCTACCCTCCCACCCACCCCCCGCTCATGCCCCGTGTGTCTCTCCCCTCCCACCCACCCCCCGCTCAGCCCTGTGTGTCTCTCCCCTCCCAACCATCCCCCGCTCATGCCCCGTGTGTCTCTCCCCTCCCACTCACCCCCCGCTTATGCCCCGTTTGTCTCTCCCCTACCACCCACCCCCCGCTCATGCACCGTGTGTCTCTCCCCTCCCACCCAACCCCCGCTCATGCCTCGTGTGTCTCTATCCCTCCCACCCACCCCCCGCTCATGCCCCGTGTGTCTCTATCCCTCCCACCCACCCCCCGCTCATGCACCGTGTGTCTCTATCCCTCCGAACCCACACCCCGCTCATACACCGTGTGTCTCCCCCGTCCCACACACCCCCCGCTCATGCCCCCTGTGTCTCTCCCCTCCCACCCACCCCCCGCTCATGCCCTGTGTGTCTCTCCCCTCCCACCCAACCCCCGCTCATGCCTCGTGTGTCTCTATCCCTCCCACTCACCCCCCGCTCATGCCCCATGTGTCTCTATTCCTCCCACCCACCCCCCGCTCATGCCCCGTGTGTCTCGACCCTCCCTCCCACCCCCTGCTCATGCCTCGTGTGTCTCTCCCCTCCCCCCACCCCCTGCCCCGTGTGTCTATCCCCTCCCACCCACCCTCCGCTCATGCCCCGTGTGTCTCTCCCCTCCCCCCACCCCCTGCTCATGCCTCATGTGTCTCTCCCCTCCTCCCACCCCCTGCTCATGCCCCGTGTGTCTCTCCCCTCCCCCCAACCCCTGCTCATGCCCCGTGTGTCTCTATCCCTCCCACCCACCCCCCGCTCATGCCCCGTGTGTCTCTATCCCTCCCACCCACCCCCCGCTCATGCCCCATGTGTCTCTATCCTTCCCATCCACCCCCCGCTCATGCCCTGTGTGTCTCTATAACTCCCACCCACCCCCCACTCATGCCCGTGTGTCTCTCCCCTCCTGCCCACCCCCTGCTCATGCATCTTGTGTGTCTCCCCTCCCCCCACTCCCTGCTCATGCCCCGTGTGTCTCTCCCCTCCCACCCACCCCCTGCTCATGCCCCGTGTGTCTCTATCCCTCCCACCCACCCCCGCTCATGCCCCGTGTGTCTCTATAACTCCCACCCACCCCCTGCTCATGCCCCGTGTGTCTCTATCCCTCCCACCCACCCCCTGCTCAAGCTCCATGTGTCTCTATCCCTCCCACCCACACCGCTCATGCCCTGTGTGTCTCTATCCCACCCACCCACCCCCCACTCATGCCCCGTGTGTCTCTTCCCCTCACGCCCACCCCCCGCTCATGCCCTGTGTGTCTCTCTCTGTTGCCCCCACCCCCCACTCATGCCCCGTGTCTCCCTGCTGTTGCCCCCCACCCCCTGTCCCGTGTCTCTCTCCTGTTACCACCACACCCTCTCATGCCCCGTGTCTCTCTCCTGTTACCCCCCACCCCCTCTCATGCCCCGTGTCTCTCTCCTGTTACCCCCCACTACCTCTCATGCCCCGTGTCTCTCTCCTGTTGCCCCCACCCCCGATCATGCCCCGTGTCTCCCTGCTGTTTCCCTCACCACCCTCTCATGCCCCGTGTCTCTCTCCTGTTACCCCCACCCACTTCTCATGCCCCTTGTCTCTCTCCTGTTACCCCCACCCCCTCTCATGCCCCGTGTCTCCCTCGTGTTCCCCTCACCCCCGGTCACACCCGCGTCTCCCTTCTGTAGCCCCCCACCCCCCTGGTCATGACCCGTGTCTCTCTGCTGTTGCCCCCACCCCCCGGTCATGCCCCGTGTCTCTCTCCTGTTACCCCCCACCCCTCTCTCATGCCCCGTGTCTCCCTTGTGTTCCCCTCACCCCCGCTCATGCCCCGTGTCTCCCTGCTGTTGCCCCCCGCTCATGCCCTGTGTGTTACTCCCCTCCCACCCACCCTCTGCTCACGCCCCGTGTGTCTCTCACCTCCCAACCCACCCCCCACTCATGCTCCGTGTGTCTCTCCCCTAACACCCACCCCCCGCTCATGCCCCGTGTGTCTCTCCCCTTCAACCGACCCCCCGCTCATGGCCCGTGTGTCTCTCCCCTCCCACCCACCCCCCGCTCATGCCCTGTGTCTCTCAACTCCCACCATCCCTGCTCATGCCCATGTGTCTCTATCCCTCTCACCCACCCCCCGCTCATGCCCCATGTGTCTTTCCCCTCCCCCCATCCCCTGCTCATGCCTCTTGTGTCTCTCCCCTCCACCCACCCCCTGCTCATGCCCCGTGTGTCTCTATCCCTCCCACCCACTCCCCGCTCATGCCCTGTGTCTCTCCCCTCCCCCCGACCCCCTGCTCATGCCCCGTGTGTCTCTATCCCTCCCACCCACCCCCGCTCATGCCCTGTGTGTCTCTATCCCTCCCACCCACCCCCCGCTCATGCCCCTATCCCTCCCACACACCCCCCGCTCGTGCCCCTATCCCTCGCACCCACCCCCACTCATGCCCCATGTGTCTCTATCCCTCCCACCCACCCTCTGCTCATGCCTTGTGTGTCTCTCCCCTCCCCCCGACCCCCTGCTCATGCCCCGTGTGTCTCTTTCCCTCCCATCCACACCCCGCGCACGCCCTGTGTGTCTCTATCCCTCCCACCCACCCCCCGCTCATTCACCGTGTGTCTGCATCCCTCCCCCCACCCACCCCCACTCATGCCCCGTGTGTCTGTATCCCTCCCACCCACCCCCCGCTCATGCCCCGTGTGTCTGTATTCCTACCACCCACCCCCCGCTCATGCCCCGTGTGTCTCTCCCCTCCCCCCACCCCCTGCTCATGCCCCGTGTGTCTCTATCCCTCTGCCCACCCCCTGCTCATGCCCCGTGTGTCTCTATCCCTCCCCCCACCCCCTGCTCATGCCCTGTGTGTCTCTATCCCTTCCACCCAACCCCCGCTCATGCCCCATGTGTCTCTGTCCCTCCCACCCACCCCCTGGTCATGCCCCGTGTGTCTCTCCTCTCCCACCCACCCCCCGCTCATGCCCCGTGTGTCTCTATTCCTCCCACCCACCCCCGCTCATGCCCCGTGTGTCTCTATAACTCCCACATACCCCCACTCATGCCCCGTGTGTCTCTATCCCTCCCACCCCCCCGCTCATGCCCCGTGTGTCTATCCCCTCCCGCCCACCCCCCGCTCATGCCACGTGTGTCTCTCCCCCTCCTCCCACCCCCCGCTCATGCCCCGTGTGTCTCTCTCCCCTCCTGCCCACCCCCCGCTCATGCCCCGTGTGTCTCTCTCTGTTGCCCCCACCCCCCGCTCATGCCCGTGTCTCCCTGCTGTTGCCCCCCACCTCCTGCCCCGTGTCTCTCTCTCCTGTTACCCCCCGCCCCCCTCTCATGTCCCGTGTCTCTCTGCTGTTACCCCCCACCCCCCTCTCATGCCCTGTGTCTCTCTCCTGTTACCCCCCACCGCCTCTCATGCCCAGTGTCTCTCTCCTGTTGCCCCCACCCCCGATAATGCCCCGTGTCTCCCTGCTGTTTCCCCCACCCCTATCTCATGCCCCGTGTCTCTCTCCTGTTACCCCCACCCCCCTCTCATGCCCTGTGTCTCTCTCCTGTTACCCCCCACCCCCCTCTCATGCCCCGTGTCTCTCTCCTGTTTCCCCCCACCCCCGGTCATACCCCGTGTCTCCCTTCTGTTGCCCCCCACCCCCGGTCATGCCTCGTGTCTCTCTGCTGTTGCCCCCCACCACCCGGTCATGCCCCGTGTCTCTCTCCTGTTACCCCCCACCCCGCTCTCATGCCCCGTGTCTCCCTGCTGTTGCCCCCTGCTCATGCCCCATGTCTCCCTCATGTTACCCCCAACCCCCCGCTCATGCCCCGTGTCTCTCTCCTGTTGACCCCCACCCCCCGGTCATGCCCCGTGTCTCCCTCCTGTTGTCCCCCACCCCGCGCTCATGCCCCGTGTCTCTCTTCTGTTACCCGCCACCCCCCTCTCATGCCCCGTGTCTCCCTCGTTTTCCCCCTGCCCCCCGCTCATGCCACGTGTCTCCCTGCTGTTGCCCCCACCCCCCGCTCATGCCCCGTGTCTGTCGCCTGTTAACCCGACCCCCCGCTCATGCCCTGTGTCTCTCTCCTGTTGCCCCCCACCCCCCGGTCATGCCCCATGTCTCCCTTCAGTTGCCCCCCACCCCCCATTCATGTCCCGGGTCTCCCTGCTGTTGCCCTCCCACCCCCTCTCATGCCCCGTGTCTCTCTCCTGTTACCCCCCACTCCTCTCTCATGCCCTGTGTCTCCCTGCTGTTGCCCCCCACCCCCGCTCATGCCCCATGTCTCCCTGCTGTTGCCCCCCACCCCCCGCTCATGGTCCGTGTCTCCTCTGTTCCACACCACCCCCCGCTCATGCCGTGTCTCCCTCCTTTTCTCCCACACCCCTCGCTCATGCCCCATGTTTTCCCTGTTCCCCCCACCCCACGCTCATGCCCCGTGTCTCCCCTGTTCCCCCCCACCCCCCTCTCATGCCCCGTGTCTCTCTCCTGTTAACCCCCACCTCCCTCTCATGCCCTGTGTCTCTCTCTCTACTGTTCCCCCCACCCCCCGGTCTTGCCCCGTGTCTCCCTGCTGTTGTCCCACCCCTCGCTCATGCCCCGTGTCTCTCTACTGTTACCCTCCACCCCCCTCTCATGCCCCGTGTCTCTCTCCTGTTGCCCCCCACCCCGGTCATGCCCTGTGTCTCCCTGCTAATGCCCCCACACCCCACTCATGCCCTGTGTCTCTCTCCTGTTACCCCCCACCCCCCGGTCATGCCCCGTGTCTCCCTGCTGTTCCCCCCACCCCCCGCTCATGCCCTGTGTGTCTCTCCTGTTGCCCCCACCCCCCGCTCATGCCCTGTGTCTCCCTGCTGTTGCCCCCCACCCCCCCTCATGCCCCGTGTATCCCTGCTGTTGCCCCTGCTCATGCCCCGTGTCTGTCTCCTGTTACCCCCCCACCCCCTCGAATGCCCCGTGTCTCTCTCCTGTTACCCCCCACCCCCTTCTCATGCCCCGTGTCTCCCTGCTGTTGCCCCCACCCCCCGCTCATGCCCCGTGTCTCTCTCCTGTTACCCCCCACCCCCGCTCATGCCCCGTGTCTCCCTGCTGTTGTCCCCCAACCCCCTCTCATGCCTCGTGTCTCTCTCCTGTAACCCCCCACCCCCTCTCATGCCCCTTGTCTCTCTCCTGTTCCCCCCACCCCCCGCTCATGCACTGTGTCTCCCTGCTGTTGCCCCCCACCCCCCGCTCATGCCTTGTGTCTCTCTCCTGTTACCTCCCACCCCCCTCTCATGCCCCGTGTCTCTCTCCTGTTGGCCCCCACCCCCCACTCATGCCCCGTGTCTCTCTCCTATTACCCCCCACCACCCGGTCATGCCCTGTGTTTCTCTCCTGTTCACCCCACCCCCTGCTCATGCCCTGTGTCTCTCTCCTATTACCCCCACCCCCCGTTCATGCCCTGTGTCTCTCTCCTGTTGCCCCCTCCGTTGTTAGGCGGAAACCTGTGCAGTTCCCTCTGGGACCACTGCAAAAGATTTAGGACTACAGGTGTTTGGCAGTAAACCCACTTGGTAGCAGTCTGTACCACACAGATTCACTTGGTAGCTGTGGCTGAGCAGTCAGACTTCCCTCAAGAAGAGTTAGGCAGTATGTGGATTCTACAACATAGGGCAATTCTACACAGTAAGACAAGAAAACACGCCACAAGGCTTCGGTGTAAAGATATAAAGGTATTTATTTATAACGACACATCTATAGAAAACACTCTGGCACTAATACGGCAAAACAACTTCAATCACAATACTATACGAAGAAAACGATCAATCCCCCTAACAATATTTCGACAAGTCTAGGTTTACCGGCATCACTTATTTGCAGACAGAGGTGTATGCTTTAACCTAGATGGCACTCTAGTATTCGTTACGTAGGGAGAGAAAAGATAAGACAGGTTATGAAGTCAACTCGGTACCAATACTTTACGGACAAATGCAAGGCAAGTAAGGCAGGGTCTACTGTAGATCACAAAGTTCAGAGGCCAGGCCCACTCGGAGAGAGGCAAGGCGATATGTCCAAAAAGTGTCTCAGTGGAAATGCGCTTCGAGTCTTTATCGCAAAGTGTTATGGAAAGTTTGGAACCAGTTCAGAACCACACGTTAAAGAAAGCGTGGAGGCGACCCAATGGAAAGGCGAGGATTAAGACACCTCACTCGATCCGGCAGAAAGGGAAGCCAGGCGGACACGGTACCTTGTTTGTGGAGAGACAGCTCTGGCGGGGGCAGGTGTTCCTGGTGGTGGATGCACGTCGGGTCTTTGCCAAGAGTAGAGATGATCTCGTCGTCGAAGAAAAGTGAAGTCCGGTGCACCACCAGGGAAGAGACCAGCCGCGGAGTGCTCCGTCACAAGGCACCACCTTTTGGTCGCGGTACAGGGGTAGTGGCTATCCGGTTGCCGGGGTGCTCTGCCTGGGCAATTTGACCACTGCGTCCTGGAGCGTAGAAAAAGCAAAGGTGACTGGTTGTTCCCACCAGTCAGGGGAAGAGACTCTCCGGCAGGGAGATCTCCTCTGTCGTCGGGAAGTGGTGAGTCGGTTCCGCAGGGCTCCACCGGAGGTGTCGTCGTGCAGGTCGGCTCAGCGTTACCCTCGTCGGATTCTTAGGTCCTGTGGCGACTTCTGAGGATCCAGTCCCAAAAGCCCTTCTTTTATGCAGAAAATCCCCATTCATTCAGCCTAGCTGTCAATCAACACACGCTAAGTGGTGAGCGGGGAGACTCACCACTTGGGCCTAAACCCCCTCCCACACCCCTGTGGTAACCCAGACAGAATGGCACCACTTTGGAGGGTCTCTGTATAGAAGCCCGCCAAAAGTGGAACAAAGGCACAACCTTTGGTTTAGGAGTCACAGAGACGAACAGAGAAGCCATTTTAAAAACCAAGTTCTGGCAGAAAATACCATCCGGTAAACTTATTTAAGATAAGTAAACTGATGGTATGTTAGAGATTAACGAGGAAAAGTATCAATCTCCAACAATGGGAAGAATCCCATAGGGTTATGTTCGGAGTCGAACATAACAAGTAGTTTCCACTGCCACCAGCCAAAACTCGACGAGGGGGGACAGGACAGTGCCCCCTCGAGTAACAGACCTAGGAGTAATCGAATTACCCCTGCACGTCCACAATAAGATGGTGTGTACTAGTTCTGTTAGTAAATTTAGGTCTAGTAAAGCCAATGGTGACTTTACATGCCCGGGGAGACAGTAGTCAGTCCCCGGGTATGGAGTCTACGGTGGAGGTCCGCTAGGACCCCCCAGTGTTACGGCACATAGGGTGCGGTGTAACACACATAGCAAAACATATGAGACCCTATGGAGTAAAAGACCCCATAGCCCATAGAACACATTGACATTCAATGGAATTACATACATTCATGTCCAAGAGTGGGAGAAAAAGAGTCTCACTCTTGGCAGGATGGAAAAAACAAACTCCAGAATTCCAGCAAAGCCGCTGGGGGAATCACTAGGTTAGGAAATTCAGCCTAAACAGAGAATTTTCCCTAACACTGGCCCCCCCCCCAGACTAAGGGACAGGAGGATTTAATCCACTCCTGGATGAATCTCATACCTCTAGTCGATGGCATACATCCTAGAGAGACCATCAGCATTTTGGTGGTGACATCCTGACCTGTGCTCAATGGTGAAATCAAACCCTTGCAGGCAGATCGACCATCTCAATAGTTTTGGGTTTTCCCCTTTCATTTGCATTAACCATCTCAAGGGTTGGCGGTCAGTCTGAATGACAAAAGAAGAACCATACAAGTACGGCCTAAACTTCTTCAGAGCCCACACGATAGCAAAGCACTCTCTTTCGATCGTTGCCCAGCTTGTTTCAGGATCCTTCAGCTTGCGGCTAATGAAGCAAACGGGGTGCTTGCTACCTTTCCCATCCAGTTGACTTAGTATGGCACCTATCCCTACATTTGAAGCATCTGTCTGCACAATGAAGTGTTGGCGGTAATCAGGAGCTCTGAGTACTGGGGCTTGGCAAAGAGCCTTTTTCAGGTTTTCAAAAGCCTGTTTGCACTCCTCGTTCCATCTAACCTTTTTAGGAAATTTGGGCGAGGAGATGACATTCAGTGGAGAAACTATGGTCCCATAGTTCTCTATGAAATTCCTGTAATACCCAGTGAGGCCTAGGAAGGCTCTCAGTTGGGTTTGATTAGTAGGTGTTGTCCAATTTTGCACAGCTTCAATCTTACTGAGCAAAGGCCTTATTTCTCCACCTCCTACCTCATGTCCAAGATAGACTACCTTAGTCTGTCCAATTTGGCATTTACTCGCCTTTATGGTCAGATTGGCTCGTCCAAGAGCCTGCAAAACATCTCTTAGGAGGGTTACATGTTCTTCCCAGGAATTGCTGAACACTGCGATGTCATCCAAGTATGCCATGCAGAAGTCCTCCATCCCATTCAGAACCTGGTTTACCATCCGTTGAAACGTAGCAGGTGCATTCTTCAATCCAAAAGGCATTACCTTAAACTGGTATAAACCAACAGGGTAGAAAATGCAGTTTTCTCCTTGGCATGGTCTGTCAGGGCTATTTCCCAATAGCCTGACGTCAAGTCAAATGTGCTGAGGAACTTGGCGGCACCAAGTTTATCCACCAACTCATCTGTTCTTGGCAAAGGGTGGGCATCAGTCTTGGTGATTGCATTAAGAGCTCTACAATCCACGCAGAATCTAAGCTCTTTAGATCCGGCCTTTGGTACTAACACAACTGGGCTAGACCATGGACTAGTAGAGGGCTCTATTACCCCGAGATCAAGCATCTTGCTGACCTCCCCTTTGATGTGGGTTCGTACATGTTCTGACATTTGGTATCCTCTGCTTTTGACTGGCAGACAGTCACCAGTGAGTATGTCATGCTGGCCCCACGGGGTCAAGCCTGGTGAAAGCGAGAACAGAGAGGCAAACTGATTCAACATGGATTTGCACTCTTCTTGTTGCTCGGGTGTCAGATTGGAGGAGAGATTTACTCCTTCAATTTGTTCGTCAAAAGGTAAGCCTCTGAAGAGATCTGGAAGAGCTTCACTCTCTTCTTCTTCCTCGGATGATGATAGAAGCAACCCTCCTACATCAGGTTGTGAGACATACGCTTTGAGTCGGTTGGTGTGGAAGACTGTCGGAGCCTCCTTGGGATTGCCCAAGTCGACCAGATAGTTAACCTTTCCGAGTTTACCCACAACTCTGAAGGTCCCATCCATTTGTCTTGCAAGGCCCTCTGCCTTGTTGGGATCATTACGAGAATGAGCTGGTCTTGAGCGAACTCAACCATGTTAGCCTTTTGATCGTGCCAGTGCTTGATCAATGCTTGTCCAGCTTTCAAGTTATCGCTTGCTTCTGTCATCATGTGCGACATTCTCCTCCGGAGACCTATCACGTAGTCAGTCACTCTGGCTGGCTTGGGGGAAGGAGCACTCTCCAACCCCTCCTTAATCCTGGCCAATGGACCTCTGACGGGATGACCATAGAGAAGTTCGAAGGGAGAATAACCTACTCCCTCCTGAGGGACTTCTCTATAAGCAAAGAGAAGGCATGGCAGTAGAAGGTCCCACTTGCGCTTAAGGGGTTCCTCTAAAGCACCTATCATGCTCTTCATGGTTCGGTTGAACCGTTCTACCAACCCATTGGTTTGTGGGTGGTAAGCTGTTGAGAACTTGTAAGTAACTCCACAGGTTTTCCACATGGCTTTCATGTAGTGGGAGATAAAGTTTGACCCCCTGTCAGAGATTACTTCCTTAGGAAACCCGACCCTAGTAACAATACCAAGGAGGGCCTTAGCCACAGCCGGAGCTTTAACAGTCCTCATAGGAATTGCCTCAGAATACCTAGTAGCATGGTCTACTACAACAAGTATAAACCTGTTGCCTGAGGAGGTTGGAGGATCAAGGGGGCCAACAATGTCAATCCCTACTCTCTCAAATGGGACTCCCACAACTGGGAGAGGCACTAAAGGTGCCACATTCTTGGAGCCAACCTTACCAGAGGTCTGGCAGGTGTGACAGCTCCTGCAGTGTTTTTCTACTTCGGCCCCCATCTTTGGCCAATAGAAGTAGAGGGAGAGCCTTTCCTTAGTCTTCTTGAAACTCAAGTGACCAGCCAAAGGAATCTCGTGGGCTAACTGCAAGAACTGTGGTCTGTTCTCTTGGGGTACTACAAGTCACTTGTAGTCTCCAGGTGCAGACTCGGTCGGTTCACTGTAGAAGAGGCCATCTTCCCAGTGCAACCTGTATTTCCCAGGCTCTTGCCCTTCAGCCTGAGCTTCTGCCTGGTGGCGAAGACCTTCCAGAGTTGGACATTCTCTCTGTCCCTTACTGAAGTCTGCCCTGCTGGGTCCACCTTCTGCCAGTAAAGACTGCAGCTCAGGATGGTCAACAGGATCCAGATCTCCAATGAGTTCCTGGCCTCCCATTAGCTCTTCCTCAGAGTCTAATTCTACCACACAGGGTTGTACCTCCCTCTCAGCCTCAGCTGGAGGTGGAGTTACGGGTGTAACTTTGGACAACCGAGGGGACGTCCGTGTTGGCTGCACTGAAATGCTGGCTGCTGGTTTCGGGTTCGAAGTCTTAGGTTTCCCTTTCGCTTCTGATTTCTTCGAGACCGCTGCCGACAATTCCAGTGGAGCAGGAGTGCACTCTTTCTTCATCATCTCCTCGAGAGTACCGCGCATGGTCCTCTCTCTTGCGGGTCTGGTTAGCTCCTGTGACCGTTTACTAGGAGGTCTGGGAGTATGCGATACAACTCAGAGAGTTTTCAAATCGTTACCCAACAGTACGCGTCCTGGTACCTCCCTCTGTATGCTGACAGGTATCTTCACAGTCATGTCGTTACACTGGATGAGAACTGGTAATTGGGGAAGCATTTGCACAGGCCCTCCAGCTAACTTGGTGAGGCTGTTGGGTGCCTTAGCAACATCCTCAGCCTGAAAAAACGATGTATCCACCACAGTTATGCTGGGCCCAGTGTCCCTAATGGCAGGAGTCTCCTGACCATTCACCTGGACACTGTCCTTATAATACTCTTTAGTATTATCATGGATAGAATTATAGACATCTAAATTCTGTTGTTCCCACAACCCCAGAGATACTAAAGAAATGCTGGCTGAGACTCCAATGGGTTCATCAGCTAGCAGTAGAAAGTTTCCACTTGCCATTTGGACTTCCTCCTCTGGAGCGAAGGCTAAGGAGACAAGCTGGACCCCTGAAGGTTTACCCTTACATCTGGGATCTCCTTTCACGTGGTCAGTCGAGCCACAAACAAAGCATTTACCGAACGCTTTTTGGAATGGTGGCTTGTTCTGGCCTCCTTCCGGTTTGACACCAGAAGACACACTATTCTGTTGCGGTTTTCCTTGTGGCTTACCCTTCTGGTTCCGTTTGGGCCCTCTTTGGAATTTGAGTTATTCGAATTCTCTTTTGAGTCTTTTTTAGGCTGTTTTCCCTCATCCTTCTTCTGAGTTGCCTCAGAATCCTTATGAGTAGCCTTGTTAGCAACCCATAAGTCAGCGGCCTTAGCTAGCTTCCGGGAATCCAATTCCTTCCAATCAGCCAAGTGCTGTCTGAGCTCAGGAGAACAGGCATCATAAATCGACTCCAACATAAAAAGATTCTTCATACCCTCATAAGTGTTCACTTTGTAACCCTTAATCCATCCCTCTAAGTTTTTCAACCCTTCACTCACCCAGGTAGCCCAAGGGGTACCATCATGCTTTTTGAGGGTTCTAAACCTCTTAAGATACTGGGAAGGGGTTTTCCCAAATCTAGTTATCAAAGCTAGTTTCACACTTTCGTAATCCGTCTTATCCGCCTCCCCCAACTCCATTACCACATCAGTCGCAACAGGGGGGAGCCTAGAGAACAGCCAGGGAAGTAAATCATTCCCGGTGATTTCCTGGAGCCCATGATTGTACTCAAACAGTTTTAACCAATCCAACACATCCAATCTCGGTTCATACATACCTACTAATTCCTTCGGCATCCGGGGTCTTTTGGGACTGGAGCTCCTAGAGGAACCAGAGGAGAGAGAAGCACTTTCCACAGACAACTTTTTCATCTCTAACTCGTGATTAAGTTCTATTTCCCTGAGTCTTAACTCAGCTTGCATCTGCTCAGCCTGGGCATTCACCCGTCTGAACTCGAGCTCTTGGTTTCGTTCAGATTGAGCCAAAAACCGTTTGTATTCTAATTCGAGCTTCATTTTTTCAAGTTCAAAATAAGCAGGGTTACATGTGGGACCTGGTATGGGCCCCGTAGGTACAGCTGGTATGGCACGTAGAGGAGCAGGGGAGACAGTTTCGTTAGCCTCTCCTTCCTCGTCAGCCTCTTCATCGCTATCGTCAGAATTACGATTTAGATCAACACCATCACTGTTATCTACATCTGCTGGAGAAGTTGGTTCCTCTGAACCAGCACCCAGACTTTGGTTTTCCAGCAATCTCGCTATAAGTTCTAACTTCTTGCCTCTTACAGAATGATTCTCTTGCCTACAGAGAGCTCGTAAACTCTCAGTATTTTCACCGGACAAGGACTCTTGACTGTAAGCTTCCATAGTAGACATGTTTTTGAAAGTTGCTTTTTAGTGCTAAGCTTTGTGGTTAGTTATCCTAAAGTGTTGAAAAGCACTCTAAACTGTATACTCGATACAAATCCCACCGCTGTACACCAGTGTTAGGCGGAAACCTGTGCAGTTCCCTCTGGGACCACTGCAAAAGATTTAGGACTACAGGTGTTTGGCAGTAAACCCACTTGGTAGCAGTCTGTACCACACAGATTCACTTGGTAGCTGTGGCTGAGCAGTCAGACTTCCCTCAAGAAGAGTTAGGCAGTATGTGGAGTATACAACATAGGGCAATTCTACACAGTAAGACAAGCAAACACGCAACAAGGCTTCGGTGTAAAGATATAAAGGTATTTATTTATAAAAACACATCTATAGAAAACACTCTGGCACTAATACGGCAAAACAACTTCAATCACAATACTATACAAAGAAAACGATCAATCCCCCTAACAATATTTCGACAAGTCTAGGTTTACCGGCATCACTTATTTGCAGACAGAGGTGTATGCTTTAACCTAGATGGCACTCTAGTATTCGTTAGGTAGGGAGAGAAAAGATAAGACAGGTTATGAAGTCAACTCGGTTCCAATACTTTACGGACAAATGCAAGGCAAGTAAGCCAGGGTCTACTGTAGATCACAAAGTTCAGAGGCCAGGCCCACTCGGAGAGAGGCAAGGCGATATGTCCAAAAAGTGTCTCAGTGGAAATGCGCTTCGAGTCTTTATCGCAAAGTGTTATGGAAAGTTTGGAACCAGTTCAGAACCACACGTTAAAGAAAGTGTGGAGGCGACCCAATGGAAAGGCAAGGATTAAGACACCTCACTCGATCCAGCAGAAAGGGAAGCCAGGCGGACACTGTACCTTGTTTGTGGAGAGACAACTCCGGCGGGGGCAGTTGTTCCTGGTGGTGGATGCACGTCGGGTCTTTGCCAAGAGTAGAGATGATCTCGTCGTCGAAGAAAAGTGAAGTCCGGTGCACCACCAGGGAAGAGACCAGCCGCGGAGTGCTCCGTCACAAGGCACCACCTTTTAGTTGCGGTACAGGGGTAGTGGCTATCCGGTTGCCGGGGTGCTCTGCACGGGCAATTCGATCACTGCATCCTTGAGCGAAGAAAAAGCAAAGGGGACTGGTTGTTCCCACCAGTCAGGGGAAGAGACTCTCCGGCAGGGAGATCTCCTATCTCGTCGGGAAGTGGTGAGTCGGTTCCGCAGGGCTCCACTGGAGGTGTCGTCGTGCAGGTCGGCTCAGCGTTACCCTTGTCGGATTCTTAGGTCCTGTGGCGATTTCTTAAGATCCAGTCCCAAAAGCCCTGCTTTTATGCAGAAAACCGCCATTCATTCAGCCTAGCTGTCAATCAACAAACGCTAAGTGGTGAGCGGGGAGGTTCACCACTTGGGCCAATCACACCAGAGTGCGACCAGAGTAGGCAAGGCAACTCGGTGCAGGGTGCCTAAACCCCCTCCCACACCCCTGTGGTAACCCAGACAGAATGGCACCACTTTGGAGGGTCTCTCTATAGAAGCCCGCCAAAAGTGGAACAAAGGCTCAACCTTTGGTTTAGGAGTCACAGAGACGAACACAGACGCCATTTTAAAAACCGAGTTCTGGCAGAAAATACCATCCGGTAAACTTATTTAAGATAAGTAAACTGATGGTATGTTAGAGATTACGAGGAAAAGTATCAATCTCCAACAATGGGAAGAATCCCATAGGGTTATGTTCGGGGTCGAACATAACAAGTAGTTTCCACTGCCACCAGCCAAAACTCGACGAGGGGGGACGGGACAGTGCCCCCTCGAGTAACAGACCTAGGAGTAATCGAATTACCCCTACTACCACGTCCACAATAAGATGGTGTGTACTAGTTCTGTTAGTAAATTTAGGTCTAGTAAAGCCAATGGTGACTTTACATGCCCGGGGAGACAGTAGTCAGTCCCCGGGTATGGAGTCTATGGTGGAGGTCCGCTAGGACGCCCCAGTGTTACGGCACGTAGGGTGCGGTGTAACACACATAGCAAAACATATGAGACCCTATGGAGTAAAAGACCCCATAGCCCATAGAACACATTGACATTCAAAGGAATTACACACATGCATGTCCAAGAGTGGGAGAAAAAGAGTCTCACTCTTGGCAGGATGGAAAAAACAAACTCCAGAAATCCAGCAAAGCCGCTGGGGGACTCACTAGGTTAGGAAATTCAGCCTAAACAGAGAATTCTCCCTAACACCTGTGTCTCCCTGCTGTTGCTCCCCACCCCCTCTCATGCCCCGTGTCTCTCTCCTGTTGCCCCCCACCCTCCGGTCATGCCCCGTGTCTCCCTGCTGTTGCCCCCCGCTCATGCCCCATGTCTCTCTCCTGTTACCCCCCACCCCCTCTCATGCCCCGTGTCTCTCTCCTGTTGCCCCCCACCCCCCGGTCATGCCCCATGTCTCCCTACTGTTGCCCCCCACCCCCCGGTCATGCCCCGTGTCTCCCTGCTGTTGCCCCCCACCCCCTGCTCATGCCCCGCATCTCACTCCTGTTACCCCCCACCCCCCACCCCCCTCTCATGCCCTGTGTCTCTCTCCTGTGATGTCATCTTTGATGTCGTGGGTGTTAGTCTTAGCAGTGCACAGTGGTGGCGCAAGTTATGGTTGCTTAGCTTACCATAACTGGCGAATTTCAAGGGTTTTTCGGTTTTACTTGGAACCATAACGTCCCTTTAACAAAGTTTTTTCACTGAATTTCATAGGTTTTTAGTAGCGCAACTTAACCAAAACATCCCTTTAACAAAGTTTTTTCACTGAATATATATATATATATATATATATATATATATATATACGAGAAATGTGTGGGTATGTGTGTGTGTCTGTTCGAAATGAGCAGCATACTTATCAACATGCTAAAAACCTGAAATTTGGCATCTGGTTAGTTTTCATGGTGTAGACAATGTAAAACATATGAAATATACATTTTTCAATAGTTTTTTTAAGCGGTCTGCAATGCTTGGATATATGTGTGTGACTGTTCAAAATGTTCAGCATACTTCCAAACCTGCCACAAACTTGAAATTTGCAATGTGGGTAGGTTCCATGGTAACAAGTACAACATATACCTTTTTTTAAGCTGTCTGCAATGCTTACCCCTGCCATATGGCTCTCCATGCCATAGGTAATTTTTCCATTGTTCTATGTTAATTGTTCCTAAAGTAAAGCAGTTCATGAGAACTTCAGCAGTTCATTGTTCCTAAACTTTCCACAATATCAGCATTCTTGCTGACATTAGCGGCACTCACTTTTGAAGTCATATGGGTAAAACAAAACTGTGCTTTTGCAGTAATGAGGGTGATAGCAAATGGTGCATGTCAAGTCAATAGTGTCTGCAATGATGTTGTCTATCACGTTGTGGCAAATCTTTCATGATATTTACAGGAATTTTCGTTTCCCCCAGAGTTTGATGAAAGGATGCCATCTTAATAGTACAACAGTACAAAGATGCCATGCTTGAACCCTACATGTATGGCACTGATGTTGAGGTCACTTCTGCCTCGGCTGTAGACCTGGACACCAAAAATGTTGCTGTGCACTCTCAACGCACCAACTCAGAGTAGCTGGAATCGATTTACAGGATTCATGCTTTCCTCATGGTCAGATTTATGTGGCTTGCTCCAAAGTTGGAAACAAAGACAATTTGTTCACACTAGCTCCTACAGGAAACACAGCCAGTATTGTCTACACAGAAACATTGGTTTACTTAATTAAATACACTTCAAACTAGGACTGAAATAGGAATGACAGTGCAAAGCACAGGTACACCTGTTAGCTTGCAATACACATGAAAAACAAAAAAATACAATACGAAAAAGAAAAGAAAGAAATTGTAGTTTTTCAACATTTATCAATATACAAGTGATTCATAATGCAGCATTGATGGGAGGAGAATTATTTTATTTATTTATTGGTTATTTAAAATGTGCACTTTACAGCACACATTGTGTTTCAAGGTGCATCAAGACAAGGTGGGACAGGGATGAGGAGGAATGTATGAAACAAAAACAAAACCTTTCTTCCAAGGTCTTGAAACATTTGGAACGTGCAACTGCTAAAGCATCAGAGCCAGATAGAGGGGCGGGAGGGAAAGTGCAGGGGCGTGTAGAAGGAAAGATCAGCAACATGGGAACCGTTAGATTCTGTACTTGACTGTATCTCCTTGAGTAAAAATGACTGCGACCACGCATTACCTGTAAATGTTGATTCGTCTCCTGCGTTACTTTTGAAGAACTTTGGCCAATTCCACTTTCAGAGCAGGCTTCAAGGTGTCAATATTTTAGTGTTTCCTTGCAAAGACAGGTTGCTTTTGATCCTGTGAAACCTTAACTGCTGAGATTTATGCAAGTGCATGCAAAAAGAACAAACATACTTGTCGTTATCGCTTAAGGGGTTAAATGGGTTTAGGTCTGGACATTAACTAAGTTATTGAAAAACACAGAGGGCCTGAAGTACAAATATGTTTTTCAATGGGGAAATCCCCTTAAAAACGCTCTGTAAATCAAAACCTTAATCTCTTTTTCAGCATCTACACATCTGTAAATTAGTTTTAATGCTTTAGAATTATTGTTCTGTGCATGACCCTCTTTCAGTTCAGCTCATTGGGCCTGACATTCACCTCTAAATGCTCTAATAGAATGCGTTTCTGGGGTAACAAGCCAGACCCAAACCATCAACATGCCATTACTGCTATGTACATTTGGGATGAGCTTCATCTGTGCAAATAGAATGCTTAGGGTTCACCAAAAATACTTTATCTCATGCAGGTCAAAAAGTCTCATCTGTCCAGAGAACATAGTTCTTGAAGTCTTGTTAATCATGAATGATCTATTTGGTGATCTTCATACAGGAATCAATGTTTTTAGCAATCAGTTCACTCTTAATAGCTCTCATTTTATGAACATAATCCTTGTGCATTTGTTTTCTGTTAGTTGTGTGACATGAACATTCATGTTAGCTAAGGTGAGAGTGGCCTACAGGTCCTTGGAATTTTGCTTTATTTATCACTTCTGGTATTATTGTCCAGATTGTTCTCAACTTATTATGGGAGGATGTCTGCTCCTATATAGAGTGACTGTGGTATTAAATACTTCTAGTTCTAGACTGTGTGTCAGTGAGTTGTTTTGCCTTAAATACTTAGAAATGGTTTAGGAGCTGTAAGGGCGTCGAAGAAGAAAGCTGACCCAAAGGAGATATGGTTTTGGTTATAAACTTGTATTTTTGTATAGAAAAGCTCCTCACTATCCCTATCTTCTAAAAGGGATTTTATTGCCTCAAAACCAATAGTAAAGTGTCAGAATGTCCGTCAAATAAATCTCAACCGTCCTGTGTCACAACCTACTTCTATAAATAAAAGATAAACCAACAGAAAGTTCCTTATTCAGGAGAATGGCTCTCTTCTCCTTCTTCTCAAACAAACAACAGACATGCCTGGGGGAATGGCTCTTTTCTCCTGGCTTACAGGTTTCACCCGGTCTTTTTTGCAATTTCACATCCAGAAGATTTACAGAGTTTCCAATAAAACCAGGGGGGAGGCCTCCCGTCTCCTGGTGCCTTAAGTACAAATCTCATCATAGTACTAAGCGAACCCCAGCTTCTCGTGATAAGACTTGGTACAGTTCACTACAAGGCCAAGGAGAATATCTCCCTTCCCTTGTCTCTTTACCTCAACTCCTGGGCCTGTACCAGGAGAATGACTCCCTTCTCCTGGTGTTGATTGATTCAGTTAATAACAAGGCTGGGAGGAATGACTCCCTTCCCTTGGGTCTTTATCACCACACTTTGTTTGATACAAAGAGAATGACTACCTTCTCCTGTTATTGCTTAACACAGTTCTTTCTCACTTTCTGGAGTCCCAGACCCTTCTCTGGTAGCCAGTGGTGCCCTCTTTACCACTGTGCTGAGTAAGATTTCCTTTGATGCTCTCTTTCTCATTGTTGGGGTCCCAGACCCTTCTCTGGTGGCCTGTGATTTCTTCAGTAACACTGTGCCGTAGAAGATTTCCTCTGCTCATCGTTTTCTCACTGGTGAGGTCTGAGACTCTTCTCTGGTGGCCAGTGGTTTTCTCATTACTGATGTACCAAGGAAGATTTCCTTAGATGCTTGCCTTCTCTTTGTTGGGGTCCCAGAGCCTTCTCTGGATATGATATGATATGATTGAACCTGTGGTGCTTCGTGTCGTTTTGCTTCCAAGGCGAGCGTGTTGGCCCTGAGCTATCCTCCCGAGACGTGGGGGGGAGATGTCAAGCGGGTATGGTTTTTCCAATTTGAATGGGAACGTTTTCCTTGTATTCCCAGGTTATTCTCTTTAGGATCTCAGACCCTTTTGTGAATATCAGTGGTTTTGTTTCTTCACTGAGACAAGGAAATTGTCCTCTGAGTATCAGGTTATTTTCTTCAATGTCCCAGAATATTTTCTCCTTATACCCATTAATGTCTTGACTATTTTTAGGTTGATGAAAAGCCACATTAGCCGCTGTGTCAGCCCCTGGGTCCCCTCTGGTTCTCGTTTACCCCCTCGTTAGATCTTCCCAGGCTTGGTACATTACTGGGACTTCCTGGGACCGGAACACACTTCTCCAGTTCTGTGGACTTCTCTCCTCTGCACTCGTGGTTTTGCAGCATTTCCCTGGCTTCTGGATTTTGTCTGCCTCCAGTTGATAGGTGGAGAACTTCTTTGGCATTGTCTTGTCGCTCTACGCTTCTCCCCAGTTGCTTGTCTGCTGTACAATTCAGACGCATGCTGCCTCCCCAACAGGACTGGATGCCACTGTGCCTGCCACCACTGTGCTTCTACTTATGGCTGTGTTCAGATACATGGCTGGTATTGATACATCCAATAGTCCTATTTTCCTTTTTATAAATTGTATCCAGTTCCTCCCATGCAGATTGCACAAGTTCTTCTTCTTTAGTAATGGCTTAATACTAATGCCTCCTCAGGGACACCTCATACCAGTGTTATCAAAGTGAATGATGGTTATGTCTCCTCTGCTCTTCTTCATCCTAGTACTTTTGTCTTTAGGTTCTATGTTACAATAATACATAGGTCTGCTTTTATTGTAGTGGTGCTGGACAGTAAGGAGTGCTAGGGAATGTCAGGGTGTAACAGCATTCAATGGGCTGTACCCCAAGTGATTGTCCTTAACCCCAGAAAGGGAGTGCCCATGAGGTCCTCATGCATTAAACCATCCTTAGGGTGGACTATTGGGAAGTGGTTGCAGCGCCCTATCCTCATGGGAAAGGGCTCACCCTTTGGTAAAAGTGACAACACATTGTGTATTGTCAAAAAGCCCATCCAAGAAATGTGGACTTTATTACTGCATTTGGCAAAGATATATACATTTTTACAATATTTGAATTAGAATTGAGAATAATGTGTATACAGTGTGCTTCAAAAATTAGAAAAAAGGAAAAAGAAGTAACATTTCAATCATACATGCAACTACATCCTTCACATAAAATTGAATATTAAAAACTGCTGCATATAAAGTCAAATAAGAGTAATCAAGAAAAAATAAAATAATGCCAAGGAGCACAATTAAGTCTAAGATCCAGTTCTAGGGACTCCACCTTGTATAAACTTTTACATGTTTAATACAATCCCAGAACCGCAATTGCCTCTGATGTGGGTGTTAGATTTTAAATTCTCTGTGCAAATTGTCATTGTCTATAGAAGTGATACTATAAGGAAACTGTCTAAAATATAAAAATCAATAAAAGGTAAGTGCGGGACAGTATAAAATTAGATATTGTCATGTTTTAATTTCATTTAGATCATTACTATGACAGAAAAAGGCTAACTGTTTAGGTGTAAAGTTTCTGCGAGCAAGAATTTCTCTCGTAGGGAGTATATTAAAGCAAATTCTCACCAGAATAATACGTGCATAATCATTGGGAAAGCTAACTAGATAAGTTACTAAAATGCCCCTATTTTTATGACCCATAGTTAAATGAATCAACGATGTATACCCATGTATGGCTTCTATGGTTATAATCTAATCAGCTCAATAAATAGCAAGTTTGACACAGCCGAGTCTCATGGTTAAGTCAATTTTGTTAAAACCCAATCCCTGATGTAGTCCCACAATATATTCAGCAAACTGGTTAAATGTTCCAACATTTTTTTGCTCCACTAAAATAGACAGATCCCCATAGAGTGATTGTTCACCAACCTCTGAAACAATAGAAGGTATTTCCAATTTTCTAAGCCATCATTGATTTCAAACCCATTTCAAATCTTATAAGAGCGACTGAAGTACAGTTCTGGAGTCTCAAAGATCTCCTCCATATCAGTGCCTCCAATTTATGTAGCTCCTGCAGAACCCAGGGTTGCATCATATCGGCCCCATACAACAGCTTTCGGACCACTTTACCCTTGTTAAATATTACTGATGGAACTAATGAAAAATTGCCATATTTATTAATGATCTTTGAGGCTAAATAATTATCAAGAATCCTACATTAACAACATTGGGCCTCATTACGAGTATGGAGGTAGCCATGCCGCTTTCAGCGGCATGGCTACCCCCATTCCGGGTATTGGGTCCGGGTTCCAGAAATGGGGAATTACCGGGCCATGCCGACTTTGGCGTGCCCAGTAATTCCCATTCTCGGGACCCGGACCCAGTACATTCCTATTCCCATTTGAGCCCCCATAGGACTCAATGGGAATGGGGAGGATGCTAACAATGGGCCTGTTAATGACAGGCTCATTGTTAGCATCCTGGTCTGCTAGCGGGTCCCGCTAAAGTCGCCTGGTCTGATCAGGCGTTTCAGAGTGGGACCCGCTGCAGACCTCGTAATAGGGTGGACCGGAATGAATGGTGCCAGTCCCTGCCCGGCATCGTTCATTCCGCGGCCGCCTAACTGTAATGAGGCCCATTGTCTATTAGGGCTAACGCACATTGTTGACTACCATGGAAAACGCATATGCTGTTTGCTTGTGATTTGTAGGATTTTCGTTTTCATCTGATTCATTTGCAGACCATTAGAGTTAGCATATGTAGCAAAGGCGGAGAACACTCTGTGTAGGATAATACAAGTACAGTCAAAGAGCAAGAAGTCATCTGCATAAGAGATCCAATTATATTTGAATCCACCCAATTTTGGGGAAACAAATGCATCCTTTAGCAACACTTCATGTACATCCACCGCTAACAGATTAAAGAGGCAGGGTGCGAGTGCACAGCCCTGCCTCAAGCTGAAGTTGGCCTCAGTCTTCCTGGACAGATGATCTTCAAGGTCTAGTTTGACTTGTATATTCGAATATTCATGGAGTCTAATCAGAATCTTAAGTAGCCTCTCAGGAATATCCCATTAATAACTGATCTTCAGAGGTTCTCAGAAATATATATTTATCATGGCATTATTGGTTTCTACACACTCCTATAAATAAGACAGAATATACAAACATTTCCTGTCCTGGTTTTGTGAAGGGCGTAGCCTTCTAAGCCTACCCCTGAAAACGTACCTAAATGTTTAAAAACATGTCTTTAACCATAATACTAATTACATACTTTCATTACGCTGATAAAACCAGGGCTCACTTTCTTTTTTAGCAGATACCTTTGCTCATATTACCTACCCATTGCTCATTTTACATCAATTTACTAAAACACAAGGTATTGCTTAATATTAACTGTAGTGATCAACCAAGACACTTAATCACAGAGATGTTTTTCTACAGATATGTATTGTCATAGTCAGGAAGGTTTGGAATAAACGATCAAAGGACCTTGAGGTATTCCACAATGTATTAGGGAAGATAAGAATACCAGGGAGGTACTTCTTCTACTCGGGGTCCAATGACTGGCTAACTTTCCACTCTGTCTCAGAGTTATTGTACCCAGTTTGCTTCTTAACTTCCTTTTTTCCCCAGGGTTTAACGGCCATTATACGCTTAGCTTTACTTTTCAGTTTTAGAGTTGTAGCACCAAACATGCTTCTACATTTATTTTTCTCAGTTCAAGGCTTTAACGGCCAGCGTGCTTCTTGCTCTACCTCTAAACCTTACCTTAAACGTATAGTACATAGCACAGATCTTTCTCTACTAATCAGTCTAAATGTTATAAAATGCAGTACACTTCTTGCTTACCACTCTGTGATCTTCATTTATTTTACGTCATCATGGTTACAGAGAGAAGCGCACTCTGGCCCCAGGGCTGTATAGTACATAATGTTCCTTACTCTGTATACAAATTTATTGTAGTGAGGTTTCTCTACCTACAGTATTCACATGGTACCTTCAGCACACTGTACTTTGTTGGTGAGAAACCTGGTATACCAGAGGTCCGTGAATTGCTCTCCTGAGGGCCCAACAAACCTCTCCCCGGAATAATAGAGGATTCAGCAATGGGCAAGTCAAACTGTCATTTATCACAAAAAACCGACAGGGATCACACAAGACAATCACCATTCTCCAGTACTTCTCCACTACCCAAGACACGCTCCACAATTTAGACCTCAAATGGAGTCATCACCTGTGCCCTCCCCCAAAAACCTATCTCCCCTTCTGGTTGGGTGCTTAGAGTGCTATCACCTATGGCTACCCCATATACATCCATTTAGTTGAAGGTACTGGGGCTGCGACACTGTAAGGTTGACTTTGCCAGTCCACAGTGTCAGGTTTAAGAACTTCCTCCCCCTCCTCCTCACCTGGCTCCTCTGAGGTATACTCTATTGGGATGGTCTCGGTCTTCTTTTGTTCCTTTCGTGTAGTGGGAGTCTCTTTCTTGGGTGTCCTGATCTTCTTTTCGTGCAGGTAGGGTCTAGCCCCTCCGGGGGCAACCTTGGCAGAGAAGGAACCCTGTCCGCGGGGAACCCCGGGGGGCCAGCCCTAAAATCAGGGAAAAAGCACAAAGGCAGAAAAACCCCTGTATCTTCAGATGGGTTCAAATGGCTGTCATTCTCTTCCTTGAACCGGAAGGCAGTCAGCGTTGGTCGAATTTAAGGGTACGTTTGTTTGTGGCTCTATTACTCCTTAGAGTTCGGACTGGAGTCTGGTGAATTGCTGGAAGTGGAAGCTCCGAAAATAGAAAGATGCCAAATGATAAATCTGACTGGAAAGGTGAAAGAGAAAGTAGAACGGAAAGAAGGAGAGAGAGACAGTCAGCGCTAGCAGCAAGCACAGAACTAGAAGCACTGAGGTAGGCAGACAGGAAGATGCTTACGGAGCGAGAGACTCAGTAAGCGAAAATTAAGAGCCGGGACCGGCTGCAGAATTTAGCAAGGCGCCGTAAAAACAGAGTAACTCGAAGCAGAAAGATAAGGCAAGAAGACAAGAATCCAAGCAAAACGTAGGACCGGAACCGGACTGATAGGAGGACGTGAGGTAAGTAGAAAGTAGGAAGTAAGTAACAAACACAAAGGCTGGAATGCCAGGAGGCGGTAGAGGATAGAAACGGTAGAGGACTCGGAAACAGAAGCGAATAGAGAATACGAACGGAAACGGGGAGTAGACGTTCCGCTGAAGAAGGAACAGGAGGGATGAAATAGGCAAAAGAAGGAAGGAGGCTAGAGAACAACACGGACGAAGTTTCCTCACGAACCGCAGCGTTGGCAAAACAGATACAACGCGTCGGTTGGTGGGAGGAGTCAGAATATAAGGACTCGTCCGCCATATTGGGTGAGAACTGGAACGCGCATGTGGCAATCAATGCCTATGCCTCCAGCGTTTCCAGACCTTCCAATCCGAGTTCCTGACACACAGCACCTTCAAGTCCATCAAGGAAATGGCATGGAGCTGCTGGAAGAAAACCATGTACGACATTAAAATCATAGGGCCTCATTACACGGATGGCGGTGAACCATGGCGCTATTAGCACCATGGTTCATGCCGGTAAAATACCGGTACCGCCTTGGTGGAAAGGGGAATTACCGCACTATTCCAAGGTTGGTGGGGCGGTAATTCCCCCTTCCACCATTGCCCTTCCCCATTCCCATTTTTGCCCCATAGGGCTCTATGGGAATGGGGAAGGTGCTAATTACGGTACCGCAAATTTGCGGTGCCGTAATTAGCACCAAGGTCCCTTTGCAGGTTGGTTTTTAACGCCTGCAAAAAGCAGGCGTTAAAGTACCAACCCGCAAAGGGACCTCGTAGTAAGGCGGTAAGGGTTAATGGTCACCGGTAACATTACCGGTGACCGTTAACCCTTACAGCCTTCCATGTAATGAGGCCCATATTCTTAAAGAAAGCTGTCATGGTAACATTTTGACATTTCCATAATGATCATTGGGGTTCAAATCTTTTTCCCAGCACTGCATATCAGGAGTCAAATTTGTCAAGAAACATGTAAATAGCATCCACCGGATTTCTGTAAAATTCCTATACCTACCCTTACCTAGGGATATCTTCTGTTCACAGCAAGATCTCTTAAAACCACAGGCCGTCAGTTCTGCGAAGACACCACACAATCAACTATGCGCTTGGATGTAATTGCAAACAGCGCACAATCTTTAGTTACTAAGAACTATATGTCCATACTATAACCGGGATTTTCACATACAGTCTGAAATCATGTCATCAGACAGGGGACCCAGGCAGCTACAGGTGTTTGTTTCCTAGTGGACACGTTCGGATTCTGACAAATGCACCAGAATGTGCATCCGAGTCAAACTCGTGGATGTAAACAAACACAACATTTGGATAATCAGCACCTAACAAATCATTGACATACAAGTACCATTCCAGCCTCACAAAATGTCATCTCGTTAAATATAGTGTAATTTCATCATGCATGTTCTACATTTTATCAATGCTTGCTTTGTCTTTGCTAAGAACCTCACAACTAAACAAACATTGCTCAAAACGCAGAAAAAATCACAATACGATTAAGGAGAAAAGCATCAATAATGTTTTCTGCTGTTGTGCAGAAACAACATTGTGGTTTGTGGCGGCAAACCTGAAATCACGATCTGCATTGTAATTGAACTGTCTCATATATAATTTCTGATGATATCTGTTTGAATTATCGCTGGGGATCATATGGCTGTTTAAAAATTGATTTCCTAGCTTCAAGGGTTTTCTTGATCTAAAGAAATTGTAGAAGCACATTCATTATGCATTTTTGACCTCTCTACCCCTGTTCTCAATGAAAACGAAATTAAGGATGTTCAGGTGAATCGTACTATATCATTCCATACGTTCCTGAAAATGAGCAATTATTGACTTGATCTCTACTACCATTTATATTGATTCTCCCCCGTTGTTTTGTCATTTAGCCAAACTCTGTCAATAGAACATTGATCGTGAAGCAACAGCATCATAATGTGCATCCCCTGACTGCAGGATTCAGCTCACAAAATCTGGCAGCATGAAATGAGCTCCCTGCCATGAGTTATAATATTTCAATTCTTCTAGTTAGGGACATCAATGTTCATGAAGGATAATTGTTGCTACAGTTACTTTTATGATTAAAATCTTGATTGTAAATTTGGATGGGGAACAAGGGGAATGATCTTGACATGTAAACATCTTTTCATACAGAAGGTTCTTCAGCGACATCATACTGAATACTACAGAGTTATTACAACAATTTGCCATCACAATTAATGCTGCTGGGCTGCTGCCACCGGAAAGTGTTTCACAAAACATGAATTCTAAGCGCCTCATGTTGTTCTACACTACCATGATGAACATATGAAAACGGTCACATCACGTTGTAGTTTTCTTTCTCCGTTTTACCTTCCTATCTGAGGGCAAGGATAGAGCTAATAGTCATTGGATGATGCTCTCACTCACAGTATCATGCCACCCCCCTGCACTCCTTGATGCACGTGAAATGAGTTTCAGTGTTGTGTGTAATAGGTGTGATTGTGTGGACACCGCCCATATGTGTTTTGATCAACCATGGTTCCCTAAGCCAGTGCCCAGATGATTGAGCAGACTGAAGACCAATCACTGAAGAGACACGTGCACAACTTTCAACTGACAGCTGCAAGTCATTTAATTTGCTAGGAGATTTCCTGAGAGCTGCTTTCTCCCAGCTTCGTCTGCAGATTCCAGTTACATGTTTATTTGTAAGTGTAGATGACGGTGTCACACTTGGACATCAATAGACTCTGTTGGCTAAAGGAAGCATCACGTTGACAAGTGAACACACAAAGAACGTTTTGACTTTACATGCATTAATGTATAAACATATGAGCAGTGACAGTTATTTCTGCCCGAAGAGTTGGCTGGAACGCTTTATTGATGGGCATATCTGAATGGAGGTGTTTATATAAATACATTTGCTATAATTAGGGTCTTAGGTCTAGTCACCCTAAATTTCCCAGGGTCATCCAGATGTTGCCCCCTTGCTCCCTGTACTCAGAGAGGCACAGTTCCACCTCACTGATAAGGCCCAACAAGGTGCTGAAACACGCGCCTGGGGATGCTGTTGGTACTCTTGTTCAGAAGGGAATTGCCATACCATTTCAGTGCTGGACTGTCCATGTGGGCGTGACAAAGATTGATATGCAAATTGATATTTCCCATCTGTGTAAGGTACCGTGAGCTAAAGCGTGGCTGCAGACTCTCCAGTGGCTACCTTTCCAAAGAAGAGGTCAATTGGCCGTGTTAGTTCTCGCAGAGGGTCCCCCATGACTGATTTTTGACTATAATTAGGCAAGCATTCATTTTCTCACTCTAATGAGGTTGCGCAAGAGTCACCATTGTCCATTCCCCTAAAGAAATAGGCTTTGAATGAACTCAAAATTTCAATACTAAAGACTCTGTTGAACTGCATACTTGCAGGGAGTAGCTCAGGCTTCTGAATTCAGTCAGACAAGTGTTACTGTCCACATAGAAGCACTACTTAGTTAACATATGCAACAGTGGTTCATCATCCATTTCCAAAGGGTATATGGCAAAGTGGTATGCATCATTTATCTATGCAAGCATAAGTGCACCGATGTGTACTGTATATCCAGACATATTGAGATATCCTTAGTCGGTAGTAGTTTGCCCAACATCTGTGTCTACCTTCCTGTAGTAGGTTCAAAAACAGTGTACCACCTTATGACAATTTTTATGTTGGCTATAGTAGGGTGTGCTTCTCAGAGGGTGTTGTGTGTCCTTCCAGCTGCCACTCTACATATAATTGATATTGCATGTACCTCAGCTGTTCAACCTTGAAAAGTGTGACCTTGTCTTGGTATGAGTGGGATTTCTTTGAGCCATACTTACCTATTATGCCAGAGATTGATATATGTAGAGATTACTCTTTTTTATCACCAAACACTGTCCTCTCACCAACACGTGAATCACTATTTTGGCACCAATTTCCCTCCAAAATATGCCAAATATATTCTTCGGAGACACTGGCATTGGCGGGCCTGCATTGGTCTGAGAAGAGAGGATGCATATCAACAGAGGAGGGGGAGAAGAGGGAAGAGAAGAAAATAATTATTACAACAGTGGAAAGAGGGAGAAGAGGATTAGTAGCAAGAAGGAGGAGGGTGTGAATGGAGGAGTGGAGAATAAGAGCAATGTCAACAGAGGAGAAAAGTATGGTGGTTAGAGAGGTGGAAGCAATATTAATAACAGAGAGATAGGGGCGGTAATTGGAGAGAAGGACACATCTGGCCTAGAAACAACTAAGGTGGTAATGTGTCATAGGGCAAACACGGAGTATTATAAGGATGAATTTCAGACCAGTGAAGTAGTGAGCACTTTGTGAACCTTCACAGAGTTACACGCAAACGTAAAGGCAGAGAGATGGCGAAGCACGAAATAGGAGACAGTTGGAAGGTTGCACAATGGCTTGCACAAGGTGGAAGCATGTGGCAAATCACTGAAGATTCGAGAAATATTTGGTTGTTGGGCAATAGAGGCAGGATTCTATAACAGGGAGGTGGCTGGAGGTCTAGTGGAAAGTGTGTGCGGACTATACAATGGCCTTCTGGCAGCTCAAGGCTCTGGTCCTTCATAGATTTATTTTCATAGCTGATAACTAGCAGTCGTGTTCTGGGACCACAATAGGAGGTCTTGCCAGGGTACTCAAGCTTTAAAAGACACAGTCAGGAAAGTTCAAGAAAGACACCTCACCTACAGACTGTGAGTAATGGGGAGCGTGCCATAGAAAAGGCTCTGGAAATACATTTCACCCAGAGACTGTGAGTGACAGGGCGATGCCATCAGAGTCAACAAGGAGTGGGTTTTGAGAGATCATTTATTTTGAGCTCTTTAAATGTTTCCCTTTGGCTAACCTATTTCTTATACCCCTAAATTGTTTGCTGTGACATGCAGAGATGTGGGACCAGAACTCATTTGAAGGTGAATGCAGCACGTTTACCTTTTTCCAGTAGGTCCTTCTACACGAGACACTGGTGGTTGTGGAAACTCAGGAGATGTGTCGAGGGAAGTTTATCTATCCAAGGCAAAATATGTCCAGAGTAACTGTTCTCCAGTTATTAGTTTGCATTTAAACAGCAGTGGTAAAAAAAACCACTAATGTTGTATTGGCAAGAGTGTTCATGCCTGTCCTATCATTGATCCAAGATCACTACTTAACATATGGTGTCAGAGTGGGATCCATTGGCATAGTTGCAGTGCACAGCAAAGCACTGAGAACCTGTTGGGCTGTCTGGGTGGATCAAATGTTCACCTTCAGGAAAAGGAGGGGGGGATTCCAGAAAGGTATCTACCTCCTAGCTACTGGCCTTTTTTTTCCTAAGGGGATTCTGCATCCACGCAGTCTGTCACCCTGAAAGTCAAGCACAGAAGACAAGTTACCTCCTCATCAAAATGACATGTCCAACAAACGTCCTATGTAGACAAAAGGGGAAGTTGAATGAACAACTGTTTTAAAGTAGCATGGAAGGCCTAAGGTGACTGCTAGAAATGACCAATAAATGCTACAAGGTCAATAACCCAGATCCAGGACTGGGAAATCTGGTGTGGTTCCCTTGAAGATGACCCATTCATTGCACAGTTGTTCTATGCCACTTCTAAGAAGATTGGCAGTGTCAATATTCAGCCTCTACTTTTTCAGATCCACGTCTAGAAACAATAGGAATATCTCAGGTTTCTTGCTCCCGTCACCTCTTGGATAATCCTCACGACAGTCAGACACCACCAATGAGGAAAAAGAATTAACATTTCCAACACCCTATGTAAAGCCCATTACCAGACATATCATGAAATAAGACGCCACTCAAGTTTCTGACCTGTGATCCTCAACCAACCTGAAAATCATCCTGGAAAAAGTGGTTATGTGATAATCTTTGGGGCTGGGCCAATCTAGTCAATCAATTCCCACCCATTTCCTCTTTTCAATTTACTAAGGGGTTTTCTGGAACTCTATGACATTTTGCAAAAGGAGCCAAGTATGTCAATATGTCCTGGTCTCAGTCCATCACTTCATTGCGAACAGGTAACTTGCATGCATCCTATTAAGTCCTGTATGAGGGCAAATAGGCCAAGTATGAGACCTTGAAGAATAGAAGAATTGAATTAATGGGCATCTGCAACATGAGAAAAACTACCACCATCTACAATGAAGGGTGGTACAGATGGCATCACAAGATACCCTGTGGCAGATGGTAGAAATGTCTTTGAAAAATGTCTTACCAATCTGACAATGGAGGAGGTAAAGGACCACCTTATAATGGAGCAGTATGAAGAGGTGTAGACCAAAAGCGACTACCCCTCCTCCTCTGGTGATGGACAGATAAACTTGTCACTCAGAGCTCTTGCCCTTCCCCTGGTTCAATGTTGAAAATATGAGAAGAATTATTCACTTAAACAACGGTATTATCCATACCCAGTGAGGATTAACACGATGTAAGCCAAGGATGACAGAAGCAAGTGATGCAATCTCACTTATGACACACATAACTGCATAAAACACATGGAAAATAGGTATGTATCACAAAGTTACACAGGCATTACATCAAACTGCGTTTAGAAGTGAAGAATGTTACCCACACTCAATAGACATTAGAAATATATATATATATATATTATAATGTATCATCAAAATGTAATGCGGAAATGCATGCAGAATATAGCCCCTGACATAGAAATTCTACAGCAAAATGTATCCATTCCTACCAAAATGGACAACAAAGCATGCATTACCAAATTAATTGCAGATGGATTTTGTTAAAATGTCATGTATAAAACAGATTTATATAGGAGAGAAAAACTCAATCTCAGTAGTGTGTTGCAAGAGCTTTTTTATAAATTAAATTGGGAGTAAGTTAAAATAGATAAGGATGAAATAGCCAATGAGGATGCGACAACAAGCATTATGCCCTTGGAAGAGTTTGCTACAGCCTGCATGAATTCGGAAACACTTCTGTCCAGCTCTAAGTTGCAACACAAGTTCCATAATTCATTGAAAAGGGGGAACAGCACATTGTATGCTGATCAGCAGAGTATGAGGTCATTTGGGAGAGGAAATAATGATGCATTTCAGGAAGCATTTGTGTGCAATAAGAAAGGGGATTACATTTTCCTCATAGAAACCTGAGCAATACAATTGTAAGAGTCATATTAGAACAGAGCTGGTGTGACATATATTTTTGATTATAAATGTATGCTAGATATAGGAGGATCTTGGGACTTTCCTTGCCAGCTTGAAACATCCTGTTGTCTTGAGAAATGCTCCTGATCATTCACTTTGCTCACTTTGCTACCACCACTCTCTTTGATCTCCCTCACTTTACACCTACTTCCTCGTATCATCACTAGGCAAGATGGCTGACAATGGAAAACAGGGCCAGAATAATATGTCTTCTCTTGGTTAAAAAATATATCCGCGGTAAGGTACCACCATATCTAACCTTCTCTATCCAACTTTACAAGCCTTTTTAAATTCGTTGCTCATCTTCTTCCATTACCCTTGTGGCACCTCACCCTCTCTGTACTTTCTCAAACCTCAGGCTTTTCTCTGTTCTTGCTCCAGTTGAATGTAATTCTCTTGCCATGGACATCTGAGAGACAGCCACACTGATTGTTTAAAACACAACTAAAAGCCTACCACCTTGCCTCCAGGTTTCCCAGTTAACCTACCTCTCATCTACATTTTACCTACATATTTTCTCTCACCTGCCTCTGTCCCTCACTGTCTCTCTAGCACTTCATCCATCATGGTCACATCCCTAACACTGCTGGCCGTACCACCTTCCTGCACTTAAGTATGTTTAGTGTTGATTACCTTTAATCTACTTTAGTCCACTGATGCGCTGTCCCCGGAGACCTTTTCATTTTCTTCCCACTGCAACCTAATCAGAATGTTACTCATCCCCCCTCACTCCCCCACCATTGTAAGAATCTCATGGGTTCCCGTCAAATCTGATTTCTTATGTATTGTATGTCCTTCTGTGATCAAAAGAGCATTGTTCCTCCCTGTACATAAATATATACATAAATAAATACATAAACAAATAAATAAATTATAAATACAATAAAGAAGCATACCTGACTCCGCTGGCTTCCTCTGTCCCATGCTGCCACCATGGAAAATGGAAAGGGGCTTATTGTCAAGCTGCTCTTTCTTGCTGTCACTGTGGTCATATTGCCTAGCAATTATTTTCCTTTCATGAAAAATATTCTATAAGTGGCATTTCTTTGAAGAAATATTTAAAAAAGAAATGAGCACCTGCATTTTATTTTATTGCAAATGCTCAAGGAGATAATATAAGGGCAGTGGTATGCCGCTTTATTTAACAGCACAACTGAACTCGTGTTAAGTACTCTTATCGTGGGTGACAATTCCAGAGAGGGTCGGCCTGCTTAATATTGTCTCACATTGTTCTGTCGAGCAAACAGAAATTGAATTCAAACAAATGCTGGTGAAAAACAGCCTACGATGGCTTTTTTTGTTATTCAAAAGCAGTAAGTATTCTCTGCTTCCATTGCTGACAGATCCTTAAAGTTCCTCTCAAAAAACACTGGGCACTCAATTTCTTAGAGAAACTATGGAAAATAAATGAATTACCTACAACAGCCTCTTACCCTTCTGTAGTGAAGGAGCACTGGGACATAGCAGTGATCATTATATGTCTCCTGAAATGGCCTGCTGCTGTGAAGTGTGTCACGAACCCAGGCCTAAACGCCTCCTGAAATGTCTCCACTGGAACAACACTGTTACTATCACTTCTTGCCTATATAAAAGCATGCTAAATAAAAATGAAAAAAACCTCATAAATGCCCTTTGTGATTTATTCAAACTTAAAACTGATATCATTGAAAATAGAATTGAACAAGACTGTGCAAATGAATTTAGCATCTGTGATTAAATGATTATGAATCTGTCAGAGTACAGGGATAAGTACTGCCTAAACCTCCGACTGAGCTCCACACTACTAAACTAGCAATTATCCTCATCATAAAGGTAAAACAGACATGGCCCAATGGGTACACCACCTTCACCTTTTGTGGTAATGTGAGCCAAGGGCAAGCTATTATCTCAGGGGTGGTGTGGGGTAATCTCTTTATCTATATATATATATATATATATATATATATATATATATATATATATATATATATATATATATATATTGGAAAATAAATCTGTTTGTTTGCTTGCTTGTTCCTTTTACAATTCTATACTGTTCCACTAATCTGGACCACATATTGCTTAGTTACCTGTAAGAACCCTCTGGACATTACCGGCTACATTACATGTGGACTCTCCACCTCATTCCCCAAAAATCTGCCCCTGCACACATAAGACAGTTGCCCCTGAGATATTTTCACCGCATCACATACAATCAGTGAAACATCAATGCAGCCATCAAAGCATGAGACGATAGTTGGGGAGAGCGCACGGAAGGTCCCAGTATGCTGCACCATGCCAACTATCATCTGTCTTCCATGTCTGCTCCAGCGTGTTAGTCAGCCACGCCCACCCATTCTCAGTAGAGTTTACGTCAGAGTCGAAAGCACATCAAACGATAAGTGACTCGGTACAGGGACCTACAATTAATGACAGTGATATCATGTCTGCCTACTGGCTACATGGCATTTGCACACCCAAACCCTTTCCCTGGATTTCATCACCTGAACACATTACACAATTGCCTTAAATTGGCGAAACATCAATGTGGTCATTGAAAGACTGAACAAAACGAATTTTTAGCATGTTGACAATAGAAACGAAGCTCAAAGATCCCTATGGGACCTTGAAAACCATGTTTTAAGGCCCTAGGATGCACTGCTTCCGAGATATTTGCACTGCCATGCCTCACAACACACAGAACTGCGCCTGGGTGAGGCGACATGTGGGGAAGCTTCTTACGAGAAAAAAAACTCAAAGGTCACCCATGGAACTGCAAAAATCAAATTTGACAGCCCCAGGACGCACCGTTTCGGAGACATTTGTACTGTAATGCACCACAACACACAGCACCGTGCCATGATGAGGCGACAGGTGGGGAGAGCGCACAACGACTGGGTGGGAAAGCACAAGGTAGGTCACAGTATGCAGCAGTACACCAACTCTCGCCTCCACTCCACATCTGGTCTGGGGTATGTAAGCCAGCCACATGGACCATTCTCAGTGTAGTTTACTTCAGAGTGCAAAGCACATGAAGTGATAAGCAACTCAGAATACTGACCTACAGGATTATTCATTTTCAAAAATTGATGAGACTGTTATCATGTCTGTCTACAGAACCTGTGCGGAGTACTTTTTGCTTGTAACAGTATTAACCCAAAAAGCATTAGTATAAAGACTCTGAGATAAAAGAATATCCATTCAATGTTCTAAAACAATATGCACAATTTAATGAAAGAATAAAAAAACAATCATGCAAAGACCCACTCCTTTAAAGTGAACACAGAAAATACAGACTGGAACAATGTGTCTCTCTGAGTAAATAAGTGGGGTAGTCGTGCAAAAAATTGCAGCAATGTTAGTGTTCCATTGATATGTTCTTGATGAAAAAGCTGAACAAGGGGGCTTACAAGTCATTATAGTCCTAGAAACTGGACCAGGGGGACAGCATAACTTTGGGAGGTTTGATAGCATTATACCACACTTCCTGGATCGTCTCAGCAGTCAAACTCAGATCAAGAGGAAGCGAGTTGCATTGATCCATTTGAGAATCAGCATTGATTAGGCATCGAGATGGAACTTGGTGCCATTCAATTTGGCACTTGTGATGATGAGGTTTCATGGGTCCAACACATTCAAGTTTGTGGCCCAGTCGGTTGAGACAATGCATCTGCTGGGTTGAGCTGGCATGTGGCATGATGGCTTCAAGCATTTTGAATCAGTGGTGGAGGTTTCTCAAGAAGTTGGTCAAGAGGAGGTTCTGTTGGATCAAAGTAGTGCTTGAAGATGCCGTGAGTTGGGGGCCTCAACAGTAGTGAGTCAGCATTCAAGCCGAAGGGTTGAAGTGTCCTGCTGTTGTGAGATGGTGTTGAACCTGTTTGAAGAAGCAGTAAGGGGTTCAAAGGGTACCAAAACAGCACCATGTATCCCGTGATGGTTCAAAAAGAGTCAAGAAAGTTCAAACCAGTTAATAGGTATATATGTTATATATGTTATATATGTATATATGTTAGAACACTGTGTGTTCATGTAATCTAAATGCCATGACTGTAACCATGGTTGTCCACTAAGTTAAGCGCCTAGATACCTCCGGGTTCAGCACGCTATTTAAGCAAATAAACTAAACAAAACAAACAAACAAATAGGTGGATTAAAGCGGCAGGTTGCTTTGGGTCCCAATACAGGGGCACTAGAGCAAGCTAAGTCCTTCTGACAATGAACTCCCATTCCAGGAAGTTTGACTGGCACCTACAGGGAGTCCTTCATCTCCACTGAGGAGCCTGATTCCAATTCAGCTGGCCGAGTGGAAGACATTGGTCTGCAGTAGGCCACCCCCAACGTTCCTTGGGGATGTTTAGGGGACCCTGGTTGCCTCTATGGAGGACACTGGAATACATGTCACTTCTTCTGATGTCCAAAGTTGGACCAAGGAAGTGGTGACACCTGTAAGGGGTCCATTCCCTATTGCTGTAACAAGTGATCTTTTCCTTTTTACATCATACCCAGAGTGGCTTGCTCTTCAGGAAATATAAGAAATAGAAAGTAAGAGAACCTCAACAGGAAATCAACATTGAGAAACCACTTTGCAAGTCCACCTTTCCTCTCTGGCTTCTCTAACTACACCGCTGTCAGCATAAAGGGCAGTGTCGAAGAATCCACACTCCCTCCCAAACAGATACGCCGAATGGAGAATGACCCTCCTATCTTGGTTAGCATGGGTTCCTGTTTTTCTAAGAACAGGGCACCCCGAGGCAGCCAGTGCAGAGAAGAGGGTTAGTTAGAGGTTGTGGGAAGGGAAGGGAGTACCAGAAAGAGGAGTAAGAAGAGGTATTGGATAGGTATGGGGGAAGAACAGGAAAGATTTCGGCACAATTTTGATTGTGTCAACTGATACTCAGACCTGATACTCAGACCTGAACCTGGACCTGGGACCTGAACCTACACCTATCTGGAACTAAGTAGACATCATGCTAAGAGAGCGAAAAAAACACCTCATATCACAAATTTGACATACATAGCGAAGCATTGACAAACATAGCAGTGGAATGATGCCACAGGTAGGACACATATCATATAGGTGTAGCAAGCCATTGCAGAAGGGGACAATGCTTATCTTCTTACTTACAGCCCTTGAACTCTAGAAAAATGGTGCAGCTTGTAGTTTTTATGTTCTCTTGATCATAGACATACTCATTCCCAACCCCTTCCTCCTAAATGCCACCACTTATCTTTGGCCCCCAGAACTCCCAACAGGAGTCCCCAGGGCTTGAAGGTAACACTGTCTGCAAAAGGGTGAACACTGGAGCGACATGCTGAGAGGAACATTGTCCCCACAGTTCTTTGGATGCAGTACAAGCCACACAGTGTGAGATGTTGGTAAGAACACGGCTGCCACGGTTTAGCCAAGAGTGGAGGCAATCTGTTGAGGCTGAAGTGCAGATAAGTAAAATCACTACGAGAGGGTAGCGAAGCAAGTTTCAGGCAGTCTGCCAAATCAGGAGTGCAAGAAAGTGAAACCACTACCGGTGGGTAGCAAAGCATGCTAGCGGTGAGCCACCAGAGCCTGAGTGCAGGTAAGTGACACAGCTGCTGCAATGAAGTGAAGCCTGCTCGAGGTGAGCTGCCAGACGAGAGCTGGTGGTAAACAGCATTGCTAATGCAATGTAGCAGGGCTGGTTGGTGGCAAGCCGCTGAAGTGAAATACCAGTAAGCAGATCATGAGAGAACTCACCAACAGAGTCCTGCCTTTCCTGTGTCGTGTATGATAATAACCAGCGACTGGCAAGGGTCAATGTGGGTCCTTAAATAGAGCCTCTGGTTGCCCTTCTTTGGGTGCTGGAGGTTCTGGGTAATGTAGTCGACAGCTCCAAAGTACCAAAACACCAGGGATGATTAGGCCTTTCTTGATGGCACAAGTCACAACACATGGCCCCAAGCCCTCTGCCTTCTACATTCCTGAAAACCCCCTTACCAAGCCTGCCAACTTCAAAGGCCCTTTGGTATACAACAACCTGGTGTGAGGCTGGCCATTGATATGTGAGTGTCACATTAAAGCAGGGATCCAAGCAGATTTCCCGAGGAATCAATGGAAGGCAACATCCTTACTATTGTCTCACTTGGGGCAGTGGAGATGGTCAGACTAGCTATGAATAAACATTGCCTTGACAACATTGAACTGACCTCAAAGTAGACACATGATATCAATCTGGGATGTTTTTTTAATAATTATCATGTACTGTGCCATAGCCAGGTATGGTGTTTATTACCCTCCCACCTGACTGATAAGGGCACAATGTTTACATTTTAATTCAAAGGTGAAAAGTCTGAAATGCGGTACAAATATCCTTTAACATTAACATTAACATGGAGCTTTTATGAAAGGGGAGACTGTTCAGTGATCATCTCTTGCAGCAACAGAATACCCATATCATTTTATATTTATAAAAATCAAAAAAAGCTAATGCTTTCACACCCTTGCATGATGCCTTTTTGTCATACCACCCAGATTGAAATACCTGCTTACAAAATATCTGCTTAGAAGACTGGTTGGACATATGGATGCAAAAAGACAGTCTTTCCTCAAGTGGTAAATCACTCTATATTGAACATAGAACTAAAATAAAAGTTTGCAAATGCAAAATATTGACAATGAATTAAAATAAGACTCAATATTTAGAAATGTATATTAAAAGCAATGGAAGCTTAACACATTAACTGCTGGGCTATTATGCATCTCTATGCAAATAGGACAAGTATGCTTTTCCTCAGCACTTCTCCCCAGATGGGAGCCACACCGTTTGAGGCCAAGGAGGTGAGACTGCTAAGAAAGACCATCCCTAAGTATCTGGGACCTCACTGGTAGTGGTTCCCTTCTTGGCGACGAGGACTCCCATTCCTATGAGAAACTCCCAATCAAGAATACATTGGGCCTCATTACGAGCTTGGAGGTAGCCATGCTGTTTGTACCGGCATGGCTACCCCCAAACTCGGGTACGTGTCCAGGTTCTGCAAAATGGGAATAACCGTGTCATTCCAACCTTTGCGTGCCAGGTAATGGGGAGGATGGTAACAACGGACCCGTTTGTTACGGGCCTGTTGCTACCATCCTGTTCTGCTAGCGGGTGCTGCTCTGCATGTCTGTTCTGACCAGGTGTGAATAGCAGCCCGCGAGCAGAACTCTTAATGTGATGGTTGAGTGATAACGGCGCCGGCAGCACTACCGGTGACGTTATCACTCTACCGCCAGGGGTCGTAATGAGGCCCATTGTCAGCATACATGGAAATTGAAAAGGCTGATGTTATTTCTGTTTTGGATTCAACAAATAGTGACATTACTTCAATGTCTTTGATTTAAGGTAATGCTGGATTCCCCCTAAACTCAACAATCATAGAAGAATGACCCAGCCATTTCGTTTGTGGTGACAAACATTAAAAGGTGAGGAACCATAAGTGGAGGAGAAACAATCCTATGCAGAGGTGAGCCTCTGACAGGAACATGCACTGCTGGGGCACAGCAATGCTAGACTGTGGAGCCCGTGGTAGCATGAAGAGTAAGCTGAGATGCCAGAGGGCTGGCATTCCCAGATGCAATGAAGCCCAAGGAGAGAACGAGACAGGGATGGTAGAAGGACTGTCTTGCCACGTGGCATGACCACACCGAAGCCATGGTGGGTGTGGGGCCATTAACCGACACCAAAACCAGAGAGCAGTGGAGAGATCAGCTCACTAACTTCTGCATGAGAAGAGTGACAATTGCAGATTGTGGGCAAAGAAATGGAAGCAAACACTCCAGGGAATGTAACGGTAAGGAGAGGGGTGAACAATTGTGCCTCTGAGTACCGGAAAGGTCAACAAAGCTATGGGAGCCTGGAAAACTGAAATGCTGGAAGAGGGCACATGCCCGATCGAGACCCTGCTGAAATAAGCATATCAGAGGGCTAGAGGTCTTTGTGTAGCCCTAGAAAAACAAGCAACATTGTTATATGAGAATGGGGAAGCCATACATGTTACGGGAGCCAGAAAAACCTGAACACAGGATATGGGCTGATGCCCACGAGAGACTCTTTGAGGCAAACACATCAGAGGGCTAGAGGTTTTGGGGGAGCCTTAGAAACACACATGGTGGTGATCAAGACTGTAAATAGAGAGAACCTGATGGTTACCTTGCTCAAACTCAAACCAAGAAAGATGTCAAAGGCAAAATCAAAAGTGATGGGATTGTACTAAGAAAAGAACAAACCCATTGGAAGTGTGTGAAGATGTAAATCCTGTCAATCAGAACCCAAAAAGAGGATGGAGAACTGTTTTGTGAAAAATGTATGAACTTTGACCATTTGATTACCATTATTTGGGACAAACCCAAGTTGTCTGGCCAGGCGAAGCCGAGTGGAAAGGCTAGCGCCTTGGTTTAGTTGTAGTGTCAGATAGCAAGTAGGTTTTGGACAGTGGAATACTTTGCTTTGGAAATTTGATGAGCACCCTTAGATTAGTTTATCAGGTAGGGAATTACCGTCATAGCAGGAGGGTTATATCAGCATTTACTTATTATTTATATAAAATCTCCTTGAACATGCAAAATCCTAGTCTGACTCCTTTATCTGGTTCATCACATAAGGTTCCAAAGGTAGGATCATGACCAACTGATACAGTTTTGGGACCCATGTTGTTTACCAAATTATCCACCCAGGCCAAAACCTCACATTTTATTAGAGTTGATTTTTACAACATAACAAAAGTCTCTATACCCCCTAACGAGAGATGCTTGATACCTACAAGACTTAGTGTTTCCCCCCCTCCTGGGACATATATACAATAGGCCACAAAGTGAGCACTTGCCTGGTGACATGTCCTGGATGTCGTGGGTGGTGTAATAGATCCTGAATATTGGGGGGAAGGTTAAGATAATCATCCATAGCCACATGTCTCAACCTTAAATGGCCAAGGAAGGAGGAGCCATAACACATGGGACATTAGAACAAGCCCTCACACCAGATCCCCGAGAGATAGAGACCCTAAGGGAAACCAAAAGCGGATTGCTGGAGTTTGGTGAGGCTGACCTTCGTAGAGATGAGGCAGACCCAGTAGATAATGTAGACATTGCACTGCTAATTGACCTTGCCTTTACCCAAAGGAATGACCCAGCTCGTACAGAGGCCTTTGGAAGGGTAATGTCGAAAGAGCATGGACGAAGTCATGCCGGACCCTTTTTTTCATCAAAAAGTGATTGTTATATAGAGAGGACATCGAAAGACACTGCCTTTTCCTCAAGTCAATAAGTAATTACTTGGAGTCACCGGAGAATAGTGTTGGAGCCGGCACATTCCCATCTTACCGCAATCCATCAGGCAATAGGTAAAACCCAAAGACAGGTGATCCCCACGTTTTACTGGCCTTGATATTTGCAGATGGAATGTGCTTTGTCACAACCTGTACCATCTGCCAAAAAAAAATGCAGCCACTCTGGTACCCCAGACTCCATTACAAACTCTACCAACAACTGAGGTACCATTTTCATGCATAACTATGGACATAGTAGGACGTTTAGAAACTTCTAAACTGGGGTGCATGTTTATTCTTGTCATTGTTGTCTATTCTACTCAGTATCCCAAAGCATTCCTTCTTAGGAAAAGCCCCAGTCAACACATTTTAAAACACCTACTTCCCTTCCTTTCCTGAATTGGATTCCCAAACGAAATTTCACAGAGCAAGGCACCACCTTCATTTCCAGGATTATGCAGGAAGTCAAAGAAATATTACACATAAAACCTTATGCACATCAGTATATCAATCTTAGACTGATCGACTTGTGAAAGGTTCATTCAAGCCTTAAAAAGTACACTATGCACGTTAGTAGCGACTGATGACCATGTTTCGACATTATGTTTCCCTGAGCTCTCTTGGCTATTAGGAAAACACTTTAGTCATCTCTATGGTACTCCCCATTGGATTTATTGAATGGAAGGGAACCTCGAGACATGCACGACATGCTGAAAGAGACATGGGTGGAAAGAGACTAGGCTTCCTTACCCATATCCCAAACAGCACAGAAACTCAGAAGCCAGAGAGCTGCTGTTAGGGAAATTATGAAACATCCTTTAGGCAGAGCCCAAGAACATCAGAAGGCTCTGGAAAATAAACAAGCTGCAGCCTGCCGTTTCTCCATAGGTGAGTCTGTTGTATTTCTCCTTCCCACCTCAAGGAATAAGAAGATTTCTAAATGGCATGGTCCCTATAACATTCTGGAAAATAAAAGGTCCCTTGAATTATGTAGGGACCCAACTAGAAAGATGTCAGAAGACCCAGATCTACCATGTAAACTTCTTAAAGGAGTGGACGATTGACCCAGTAGAGGAAACTACTGTGACCATGGCCATACTGCTTACAGACCCAGACCAAGACTGAATACAGTGGAAAATAAAAGACAAATCTACTATGCCTTGTGAGTATTCATCATGTGCAAGTGCAGTGAGAAAGGGGGATTTGGGGGCTGGGGGTAAGTGCTGGAATGTCCATGCTCGTTGGTGAGCAGCAGATGAAGTGCATAGTATGTTAAGTGCTATGCGGCCTGGAACCGCATTGTGTAGAAAGTGCAAGCCTACAGGATTGAGGCCGGTGGCTGCCAAGGCAAGGGCTAAGAGGTAGACAGAGGCTGGAATAATTGGGTATGGGAGGCCACATCCCTGAGGGATACATAAGGGCCCTGGCCACAAATCACAGTGACTGTGATATTAGCAGAGGATTAGCAGAGGAGGGATGAAAGGAAGGAGAAGGTGAAGAGGAACGTCTTGAGGAGCTTCCATAATTTGAGGAAGTCCTGCTCAAGACAAAGAGAAATGGAGAGGTTGTTCAATAAGAGGGAGCCAGCTAAAGAAAATGATTGCCCACCGGCCCTCTGTTTAGCAGAACTCTTTACACACAGAGAGTTGGTGCAAGAGGACCACAGAGGTCTAGAGTATTTAGTAAGATAAAGTTGCAGATATTGTGTTCCCAACCCCCAGACAGACATGAGGATGATGCAGAGGGATTTACATGTAATCCTTGCCGCAACCGGGAGCCCGTGAAGAGCTTTTATAGCAGAACAGATGCATTAGCTGGGATATGCCAGTTGGGCACATGGTAGACTTAAAACCTTACCAGATCCTGGAGGCAAGGAGGAAAATTATAGAGACATACCTGTAATGCAAACATTATTGAGGCTTTGGAGGGCTCATCATCTTCTCCCATCATTTTAGTGGCTAAACTGGACAAGGCTTGGAAATTCTGTATAGATTACAGGAAATGGAACTCCATTTCTATGGTCGATAACTACTCCAAGCAACAAATAAATGAACTCATTGAGAAGTTAAAATCATCTAAGTATGTCTGCACTCTTGATCAAATCAAAGGATACTGACATGTGCCTCTAAATCCAACTCAAAGAGAAAAGACCACCTTCTCCACACCTCAAGTGATTTTCCAATTTAAGGAACTTCCTTTTGGTTTAGACAGAGCTCCTGTTACATTTCAGAGGTTAATGGACAAGATGTTAAGACCCCTAGTTTTTCTCGAGCATACTTGAATGATATTTTCATCCACAGCAAGACCTTGGGCCTCATTACAACCCAGGCGTTAAGGGTTTAACGGCGCTGTCGGCGCCGTTAACCCTTAATGCCTGATTACCATTTTAACGCCTGCTTTTAGCAGGCATTAAAATGCAAGGCGCTAACCCGCCTTGGTGCTAATTACGGCACCGTAATTTACGGTGCCGTAATTAGCCCCTTCCCCACTCCCATTATGCCCTATGGGGCAAAAATGGGAATGGGGAAGGATAAATGGGGAATGGGGATTTACCGCCCCACTAACCTTGGAATGGGGCGGCAAATCCGCCATCCACCATGGTGGTAAAGTAGGGAACTTACCGCATGGGCTGTAATGAGGCCGCTTGTCCAAAAACATGCACCATTTATATGTGATTGCACAAGTGTCATCTAGCCCAGGCAGCTGTAAAATATCTGGACTTCTTTGGGGGATATGGACTGATTAAACCTCAGACTGAAAAAGTCAAAGTGGTGGAACAGATACCTGTAGCTAAGACAAAACGAGACCTTCAAGCTTTCCCTGGATTAACAGGCTGTTACTGACATATTTTATCCAATTATTCAACCTTGGCTGTCCAATCGTACAGACAAATACAAAAATACTAACCCACAAGAGCTTGTCTGTTGAAAAGAAGAGCAACACATCTTTGAGGGTTTAAACACTGTGTCAAGAACCTGTCTTGACTATGCCAGACTTAAACCGAGAAATCCTACAGACCGATTCCTCTCTATTGTCACAAGAATATGATCAAACAGAGCACCCCATCTTGTATACAAGCAGGAAGGTGTTCGCCAGAGAAAAAGCATATGCAACAGTTGAACTGGAAGGCTTGGCCATCAAGCCTGCAATTGTAAGCCTGTGTTACTATCTAACAGGAAGAAGATTCTGGCTTGTAACAAACCACTCACCCCTAACATAGATGAGTCTAAGGAAAGATTCCAGTGCCCGGATTATGAGATGTTTTTAGATTTTCAACCTTTTTGTTTGTTGATGGAACATCGAAAAGGGCAAGAACAGGGCAAAGGGGACTTCTTGAGCCATTCCCCTCTTCCCATTCATGGGGGTGCCACACGCTTAAAGTAAGGGGTATGTGATGAATCTAGACTATTTGTCCATTCTCTAGAGTGGAGCGACTCCCTTTGAGGCTAGGGAGGTGAGCCCACTAAGCAAGACCTTCCCTACAGGTCTGGTAAAAGGAGACCACACTGTGGGTGACTCCCCTGTAGGGGACAAGGACTCCCATTCCTATGAGGAACTCCCTATCAAGTATTCATCATCTGCATATATGGGAATCGAAAAGGCTGATGTTGCTTCTGTTTTGGATTCAAGAAACTTACTTAAATCTCTTTGGCTTCAGGTAATGCTGGATTCCCCCTGAGCTCGACAGTCAAAGGGGAACAACAAATCCCTTTAATTTTTAGAAGCAAACATAAAAGGACAAGTGGTGGACAAAGAATCCTACACACCACAGGTAAGTCTATGATGGGAAGACAGCCTAGACCGCAGAGCCAACGGAAGCCTGGAGAGTGAGCTGATTGCAAGGGAGATGCTGGAAGGCTGGCTTTCCTAGAGGCAATGAAGCAGAAGGAGAGAATGAGACAGGGACGGTAGATGGACTGTGTCGCCTGGTGGCGCAACCACATTTAAGTCGTGGTGGGCCTGGGGCCTATTTACAGATGCCGAGATCAGACCACAGAGGAGAGACTGGATCACTGACTTCCACATGAGAAGCATGGCAACTACTGAGCCGGGCAGAGAAAGGGAAGTAAGCGCTCCTGAGAAGGTAACAGCAGGGAGAGGGGGGAACACTTGTGTCCCTGAGTTTTAGATAAGGCAAGAGGGCTATAGGAACATGAACCCTGGCAATGGCAGATGCCCAATCAAGACCCTGTTGAATTAAGTATATCAAAGGCCCTGGGGGCTTCAAGGAGCCCTAGAAAAATAAGTGACATTGATGTATAATAAAGCTAAGTCTGTGTTTAGGCATAGTGCATGGCACTACTTATGATCATGGCTGCCACATTCCAATGATATTGCACATGCGTTAGCTCCTGTGAGTCAGCTGTGCTGCGGAGGTAATGTGTATTGTGGTCAGACCCGTGTAGCCTGCCAAATGGCAGGACAGGAACCCGAAGGGCCGGACCTCCAACTTGGATCACTTTGTCAGGGCAGGTAACAACCTCTGCCTGAGGCAGCTACACAACAGGCAACTGCCCTGGGCGCATGCATCAAAGGAGCACACCCATTCAAAAGGAGTAGCCTCAAAAAAGGGTGCTGCATCTCTAATGGCCTGTGTCCTCAGTGGGAAGAGAAGAGGACAAGATTATAATAGGGAGGAGGACTCTGGTCAATGGAAGGATACCTGCACCATTTTAATTCTCAATGTCCCTCTCTCTCTGACCTGTCCTCAACACTTCCTGTAGAGCAAAGCGCCTTGCATGTGACATCAGATGGGCAAAGTCCACTGCTAGGAGAGATTAGACCACTAAAGCAGGCTAGCTTTAGGCCAATCACATGCAGAATGTTGCCTTTAAAGGAAGGGGTCTCCCACCCCTTCTTCAGATTCACTCTGATCCTCTCGGCCAGAGATTCATTCTTAAGGTCTCACTTGACCAGTGTTGGGAAATGTGTACCTTCCAAAGCCCTCATTCTGAGTTGAAGAAGAAATCATCCAAGACAGATAAATATATATTTCCTACTCCCTTTCAGGGCACATTGGGAGTGACCTCTGCTGTGGATCAGGACCTACTGGAATCTCCTTAGCTGGGAGAGCAGACCCTGAACAGAACCATCCTATCCTCGAGTCCCCCTGAGTGGGCCTTACAGCAACTGGAAGACCAGACCAGACAAAGCTCTGTGTTCTTCTACACTGAACCAGTCGCTCAGTATTTACAACACCTGAAAGAAAGGGGAAGTCACCGGAACTGCGCTCATCCACCACTTCCACTTGCATTTACTTTTGACACCAGGTCCGACTTTGTCAGCCCACCAAGAACTGAATCCAGGTACTGTTTATTCCGAACGGCTCCCTCGGAAACTGGGACCCTAGTGATTAGTTAAGTCACAATCACTCCTGTTTTCATCCAAGATATCTTTTTTGTGGCTAGTGAATTACCTGCCACCCCTGGAATATGCCCAGAGTGCTACTTTCTCTAGTCTGTTGCATCTTCTCTGTTCTTCCTTTAGAGTGGCTTTGTGTACAATATTTTCAATCTGTTCTACATGCAGATGATGTGGTTGATTAAAGTGTATATATTTTTATATAACCTTGATTGGACATTTCCTTTATTTTGGACTGTGATACTGTGTTGTTTGGGTCAATACTTGTTCACCTTCACACCCCATCTTAAGAGCATGGCATTACCTCGCCCTGCATTACCACAAAATGTGAAGGAGGTGTATCTTTTAAATGTCCCGGTTTTACCTTTATGATGGAATTAGGTTTTGGTTTGAAGAAGTGTGAGGGCTGATTGGGCCATTTTACCCCTATTCATCCTTTTACTCTTGCACAGCAGAATCCAATGTGTCACATTCTAGTTGCTGTGTTTTTAATCCATTGACGTTTTTTGTGAGGGAGTCCAGCATACCAAGGTAAATGCTGTTTTTATAGCCAATTCTTGAAAGAATCAGTGAGATGATGGCCACCACTCTATCTGTGAAGGAGAGGCAGGTCATAATCTATCAGATGGAGCAGAAGTGATATAAGCACGTTTTAACTTTTGTGTTGACTTGTGGTTCCAGCCTGAGCACATTGACCATTATTATGCCTTGGTTCTTGACTGGTTTAGATGGTTTATGGGAGTTACCCATTTCTGAAGACCATGGGAGACGTGTTATTGGTGCCTGAAGGATTATTTAGCATGTTTTTGGAGTGCAGCGCCACTACATGGGATCAATATATAGAGTGTTTTTGGAGTGCAGCACCGCTGCATGGGATCAATGTATTGCTATAATGTGGTACAACAAGCCATGTGTTGCCAATGTGACATGGACATGTAAATGAAGACAAGCTACTCAGTCAAAAAACAGCAATTTTTATCACATTTAAAAACGCATTTTTTTTTCTTCTCTCTCACCTGAAATGCCTCTGTTGCAGGAGACACATTAGAGGATTAATGAACTAATATAATTAACAGTACTAACATGATTCTAATCAAATAACATCATAATGTGTTCTCCAGTGCAAAATGAGGTAGAAAAGACAGGCTCTGAAAATCATTTTAAACGTGCACTTGGATTCATTTTTTTCTCTGTTCACTGTGTTAGCTGGATGTGAAATCTGCCTGCCAGGAAATAAGTAGATACAGTTTCTAAACCGTATAAGCCAAGCCATTGTTGAAAGAGGAGGATAGAGTATTGTGTATTTTGATTGGTGACACGTCACCTTAAGGGCTGTGTAAGACTATTTTATTTAACATTTGTATGCAGTGCCACTGCATGGGTTTAATGCATTGCTATAATGTGGTACAGCAAGGCATGTGTTGCCAGTGTGACATGGACATGTAAATGAAGACAGGCTATTCAGTCAAAAAAACGATTTCTACATCTAAAATGCAAACAATTTTTTTACATGTAAAATGCACATTTTTTTTCTCATCTGAAATGCCTCTGTTGCAGGAGACACATTTAATATGGTAATGTGTTTTCCAGTGCAAAATGAGGCAGGCTGAAACTCACACTAGACTGTGTGCAGATTTTTTTTTCTCGGTCTGTGCTCTGTCCACAGTACTTGCAGGAAGCAAAAACTCGAATAAGCAGGAAATCAGTTTTGTTACAGTTGCTTGCTGTAAAAGTAAGCCATTGTTCAAGAGAAGTAGGGTAGGACATGATAGAATTTCATTGGTTGAACTCGTTTTGTAGGCTGCAACAGAGCTTTTCTAATGAATCTCAGAGAGAAAGAAGGGAAGAAGGCATTTGGCACAGCTGGGAGAAAGACTCGGCTGGTGTGGCTGGGGAGTTTCCTGATTGAGAAGAAGGTCCCAGTGCACTGCTACACAGGTTGGGAAATTCCAGTCAATAAATCCTGGCTTGAGTGACGGCAGGTGCACGTCCTCGCTGGGGTGATTTAAGAGGGGGCACTGAGCCATTTCCAGAAGGCGACCAGCCTGAGGAATTCGCCTGCAGCACAAGCTCAGTAAATATATTGCAGAGTGTGGGGGCGGTGTGTGTGTGCAAAACCTATTCAGGCAGAGTAGAAGAGGAAATTCCTGGATTTAATCAACATGTCTAATGTTGCAAATTGAGTGTTCTCTTGCTGTATTCCTTTTCATTTTGTTACAGATAAAGTAAAGTGAATATTTCTACTGCTCTGAAACTTCCAGTTATTTCTGTAAAAAGGGTAAGATGGTGTTGAAATGCAATTGTTTATAATACACTAAAATATCTAAAAACAGACGGGTAATGTGTTTTTTTTTTCTTGGTGCATATATCATTATAGCACTTGTAATATGGGGAAGATTTTAGACATTACATTTCATGCAGATAAAACAGAAAGAACAAGGTAGCTAAAAATCAGACTTGGCAGTGAAATAGCTGTGTGCATGGTTCCACTCAGTATATGTGTGTGTGACATTTGAGTGGGACATAATGGAATAGTATGCTGGAGGTAAATGAGTCAGCAGAAAGAGAGACTTCTGGATATAGTTCACTAATGTAATAAATTAGTAATATACCAGATGATTTAGCTCGCTGGTGTAGATAAGTCAGTGAGAACAGCCCAAGATGGCACTCCATATGAAAATGTGGTGTTTCTGAAATGTAGGCCTGAGGTCTCTCTGGTGATCACACAAACAAATCTAAACAAAAATAAGGGGATCGGGATGTTGGGGCCACAAATAAAACAAAGAAATCATGCCCACAAGTAAAAATGCACACCAACTAAATATATCTGTGTACTGAAATAATGCTCACCACTATACTACCATAATACCAACCCAATCTAAATGTAAGGAGTGATTATTGCTAAATTACTTTTATTTTGGCGGTAAGAAAATACTGCTAGGCCCCAAATCTACACAAAATACCCAACATATTCATGGTGCATTGCAGGCCGGGAAAGTGATCACAGAGCACCTACTGGGCGTGGCAAGTGTGTCTCACACTGCCATCTTTACATAAAAGGGAATCCATTTCATAATAGCAGTGTGTCACTAAAAACGAATTTCAATTATTTGCACATGGGACGTGGTCATCAAATAGTACCTCAGAATGGCATGACCGCATTCAGGGTGAGGTGCAGAAAGAAAAACTAGACAATATTTTTGCAGAAGGCAGCATAATTCAGGTCTGCCTTACAAGGTTATTGAATGGAGCCGATAAAAATGCAGAGAAAGATTGTCAAATACGGCTATGCGCCAAGATCTGGTTCATTTTGAATAGGTCCCTGCGAATGCAGGAAAATGATACCCAGCTAATTAACAGGTTAAAGACAGACTTAGATGGGGCAAGTAAGAAAGAGAAATGTTAAGAGCAGAGTTGGATGCATGCCAAAAAGACATGCAGTTAATATGCAGAGATTTTGATGCTCAATTGTCCAAAAGCAAGAAATAGTTTGAGGACAGTGAGCAAGAATTGGTACACTTAAAAGCATTAGTGGACCACATTAGACAAGATAAAGATGAGGTGGTTTCAGAGATACAAGTTTTACAAAAAGAAAATTTTGAAAAAGAACGTGACCTCCAAAATGTAGAACAACAGGTGATTAAAATGCTTCAAGAAAGAGACAAGCGAAATACGGAATTTAATGAATGCCAAATGCAAATGTGCGACATGCAGGAGGTAATTAATAAAATGAGTGATGAAATCAACTATTTGCAAAACGAAGCAGACAGGCTCCTTAAAAAGTGTAAGGACTTAGAACAGCAAATGTGTATTCCCAGGTCCCAGGAGAGGCAGTAGGGTACTACATTCAGTGGAGTGGAGGTGAATTCTATTTCTACCCAAAGAGCTAGTGCTCCAGTTACTGGGCCGGTGACTGAACTTGGTTGCACGCCCTTGGGGGATTTGATACTCCCATTGGGGGCTGCCACCAATCCCAAACACCTGGGACCAGGGTTGAGTCAAAAGGTAGTGCAATTCCATGCATTGCAACCAGTAGCCCCATAAAGATAATGAAATCTATTAAAGCCCTGATCAAACCATTTAAAAAGGGAGGGGAATGCTGCATTGAGGATCACTTAGAAGCAGGTCATGACATCTTTAAAGCTCTCCAGATCCCTAAGGAACAGTACAGGCAGTATTTTCATTTAACTTTAGATGCCTCGACGGCCAGCATCATAAGGGGATTAAATGAACAGCAGAATATGACATGGGCGGAGTTTGAAAAAGAAATTAGGCGTCATTTTTCTACTTTCCAGTCATTACAGGAGGTAAAGAAAATTGCTTACACAATCACTGCTGGGCCTAATACATCCCCTCGCCAGTTTTTACAAGACTTAAAAAGAGTATTTTCTCGCTTTGATGTATCTTTTGACCCCAATTCTAATGGATTTAAGACTGCCTACTTCTATGGGCTACAGAAAGACATCATATCTCAATTGGTCTGTGAATTTGATCGTGACAAGTCCCTTGAGTGGATTGTACACCAAAGCACAAAACTATATGAGGTACTCTATTGTCAGGGTAGAGAAAGTGATAAAATGAGAGATACTAGACCTAAATCTAAAGAACCCTCAGCAACAGTGAGGGAAATCAGGTCAGCCAAAATGTCCCTTGAGTCTGCTCAAGGTCCAAGTAAAAATAATTTGGCACCTGAACAGAGGGGTAATCAACAAAAGTCATCACACACTGCACCAATGTTCCAATCACATGATCCTAGTAATAGGGAGAGTTACATCAGCCCCAGGTACTTAGGAGATAGGCCCAGGGCAGGCTACTGACGTGAAATGTCAGGTATGAACAATAACCAGAGACAAAATCAGGATCAAAGAAATGATGGTCCTTATCAGACATTGAGGACACAAAGCAGATTTGATCCCAATACCATGATATATGGTAATCAGGATAAACCCTGATATGTGGATCGATTTGCTGATAATGGGAATCAACATAGGGGCCAGTACCCACAACCTGAGAGACAAGACATGAGACAGAACATGAACTACACTTCACGTCAGTACAATGATTCCCCACCAGGGGACTACAACCAAAGGATGGGTGCACCCCGCTCCCCTCTGCAAATGAATCTAGAGTTCAGGAACCATCCCAATAGAAATCATTCTCCTGAGAGGTATCAGAATAGATTCAATCAGGGAGAAAACAACCAATATCGATCAAGGCCACAGAGAGAGGATTCTAGAGAGATGGAAAGATTCCAGTGCATCGAAGCCCAAGTGAAAATGTTGGCTGAGCAAATAGGAAAGCTCTGCACAACACAAAAACAGTCATCAAAGGAGGGGGCAGATGGCCATAGTAATGATCGGGGGGGGCTTCTGAAAAGTGGCTAAGTACTTATGATACCTGCAGCGCCGAAAAGACAGTTTGCTCTGATGTAATTTTGCATAATCATTCTGAGATGCCTAATGATTTAAAAGTGAAAATACCAGTACATGAACATGTACCAGAAAATGCAAATACTTCTAAAAGAGAGGTACAGTTTAACCTAGAACTAAATCAAACATTGGCGATATGTACAAATAAAATAGGAAAACCTGAAAATCCAAAATTACAAAGAGACAGGTTTAAGAAAAATGACTCATGCATGGGGAATACCAGTGAACCGGGAGTAAGTGGCGATGCTATAGCTCCTTCCCTGGGCAATCCAAACAATGACCAAACACAGGCAGGAAAAAGAAATGCTCAAAAGGAGGGTATAGGTCAATCACCTGAAGAATTCTTTGAACCACATATTTTTGAAGAGGTTGAAAGGGCTGGTATCATACTGAATAATCACAAATGCACATAATTAGACAATGACAAATTGCCAAGTGATGATGTTACACATGTTCAGTTGGAGGGTTGTAGTGTGACCTCTGATGATACCTGGATGGATGGGCGAATGGTGGCCACACTCCAAAAAACCTCTCAACATGGGGAAATGAATAAAGTCTCTCACACAGGAATGAGCAAAAAGGAGGGAAAAATGTCTTTCCATTTACTGATGTGCTTAGCCAGAAGAGAAAAAGGCCTGAGAAAGGTGAGCCCTGAAATCAGTAAGAATTCGCATTTCCTATGTGTGTTAGAGGAAGTTGAAGACAGGTATTATGCTCCCATCATTGTGGAGGAAAAATGCCATACATTTGCAATGATTGACACTGGCGCAGAGGCCACAATTATGTCTAAAGAATTAGTAAAGGGTATCAATGAAGGGAGATCCCTGCAGAATCAGATCACAGTAAAGGAGAATCAAGGTCCAGTGCATAATTTTAACGGGGAGGAGGTGCCTATTATAGGCACCACCAAGGTTGACATAAAGATAGGTAAACACAGAATTAAACAGGAGGTATTGGTCACATCCATTTGTGATACTCCATTTCTAATGGGAACAGATTGCCTGAAAAGATTATCTCCGCTCATAGATGGGGTGAATGGAGTACTGTGGTCCTTAATCAAAAAACCATTGAGACCTAAGAAACTAAAATCACAAAACAGTAATATAAATGAATGTCACACCGTTGCAAAAACAAATGATGCAATGGAGGTGTATCTCCAGAATAGTTGCATACCTAGCATCACTGTTATATTAATGTGTCAAGACAAGATGCAGAATGAAAATAAAAAATTACCTGTACAATATACTTAGACCCAAGGAAAGAATGGCAAACTGCCATAGATGAGCACACCTTACATTTTTATTTAAAAGAGAAGACATGCAAACAGAATACTGCTCCTAGAGCAGGTTCAGAAAAACACATTACCACTCTTGCTGAAATACACATGGAAGATGAACAACCATGGGTTCATGTTGGGGTAAAGGACTATTCTAAAACAATAAAAGCCAATTTAGCGCTTGAACAGGAAAGGAGCTTCATTAATGAGACATTGTTGCAAAAAATAATGGAAAGGGAGGAGATCCAGAAATTTAGGATTAAAAACCAGTATGTCTCTGGTTTGGACGGTCCAGACTTTGAAAACCAAATTGCAGGTAGATGCATGCTGAAAATTAACATTGGACAAAAAACAATTTACCATAATGTTTGGATAGTGTGTGGAACACAAAATGACTTTTACATGGGCAATGACATCATGCACAGAATGTGTATGGTGCTAGATTTCCTTAATCAAAAGATATGGTCATGCATAGGTGGGCCGGCCCCTGAATTTGAAGACAAAAGAAGGCTTATCATTGCGCACAGCTGGTCCCTTATGCAATTGAATTACAAATGAGGAAAGATACTGTTATCCCTGCATTCACAAAGTACTTTGCAATAACACTGAAATGCAAAAATGGAAAGCAGATGAAAGATTCTGATGCATTTGTATGTCTGAATGTATCCATAAAACAGCAAGGCCTGGATTATGAATACATTCCATTGGTAGATGTGGGTGAAGGGTCTGTAAAAATGATGGTGAATAATAAAGGTTTTCAGAATATTCATTTAGAGGAAAACTCCCCAGTAGGAATGGCCATACAAAAATCACATTACACAGCTGATCTAAATAACATGGTGATTGGAAATATCCCTGAAAAGTATGTAGATGCTAAGGGTGAATTGCCAGAATACCTGGACTCTCAACCCAAAGGGATATTTAAAATTCATTCTTTGTTCCCTTATGATTCAAGCGAGACAGTGTGCTTTCATCAAGAGGACTGCATAACATTTAACTTCAATGAAAATGAAATAGAAAATCAGCCCATTGAAGTGGAAGCTGATATGCCAACACATTTAAATGTAGCAGCTTTACAAAGAGACACAGCCACACAATTAGAGGAAAGCGCCGAGATTCCCATGCCGGAACATTTTCCAGAATTCTCCAAAATGGTAGAGGAGCAGATTTTATTAGCGGATGCATGTGACAACGAGGAGGATAGAAATGAATTAAGGAAGATATTTATGGAGTTTAAAGATGTATTTGCAAAAGATGCTTATGATTGCGGGCTAACTAATTTACATGTGGTCACACTTCCGGAAGAGTGTAGCAGAAGCCCCGTATTTGTACGCCAGTACTACCGCTAGCATGTTTAGAATCATTGGCAGAGATTATTAAAAATGTGGAGTCGCAGGGAATCATCGGGCCCATTCATAGCACATCCAATACACCTATTTTAGGTGTGTTAAAACCAAATGGTCAATGGCGACTGTGTGCAGATTTGAGAGAGTTGAATAAAAGAGTGCCAGTATCCAGATGGCCACTGCCATTCATTGATCGGGGATTAGCTCAGGTACATGGTTCAAAAGTGTTCACCACATTAGATCTCACCTCTGGATATTAGTGTGTGCCATTGGCAGAGGAGATACAGAATTTATTTTCCTTTTCATTGGATAAGACTCAATACGCATGGGTTAGAACTCCATTCAGGTACGTCAATAGTGGGAGTGATTTTGGCATATTTTTGAGGAAGGCTATGCCTGAACCATCAGAAAGAGTAACCATAATTTATGTGGATGATGTCCTGATAAAAAATAATAGCTTGAAAAGCCATTTTGATGAAATAAGACATGTTCTTGGCCAATTGCAGAAAGCAGGCACTAAAGTATCTTTACAAAAAGCACAATGGTGCAAGAAAAAGGTGAATTTTCTAGGCCATGAAGTGACTGAACATGGACTAAATCCACAAAAGAAGAAAATAGAGGCCATACAGAAACTAAAAGATCCTAAAAATGTGAAAGGGGTAAAAAGTTTATTAGGAATGACAGGCTATAACAGAAAGTTCATTGAAAATTATGCTGAAATCACTCAACCATTGACTAAACTGCTTAAACTGAATACACCCTGGAAATGGGAAAAAGAGCAGTCTGAGGCAGTGGCTAAATTAAAGGAATGTATTGTAAAGGCACCATGTTTAGCATAGCCCATAAAGGACAGGGATTTCTTTATAGAAATAGGTTTCTCTGAAAATTGTATGTCAGCAGTGTTATCACAAAAACATAATTTGAAACACAAAACCATTGCATATGCAAGTAAGGCATTTTCCCAAGTTGAAATTAAAATCAATGAATGTGAAAAGGCCCTATTAACCACTGTGTGGGGGCTACAACATTTCCGCCCCATTGTTCAGGGAGAAAAGGTGATTATTGAGACAAATCATCAACCTTTGCAGTTTTTAGAGAGTAAAAGTATTAGGCCAGGTAATCTAGCGCAATCCAGAATCACTTCATGGACTCTAGCATTACAGGGTTTTCCTGTAGAAGTGAGATATGGTCAAAATAAAAAAAGCCCAATTGCTCAAGGTTTAGCAGATTTACACGACTGTGCAGCTGAACGAGTATCACATGAAATAGAAGTGGAGCCTAATTTACAGGAATTTGAACAATCATCACACAAAGCTTTTGATGAAAGGACATGCAAGGAGTTGACAACTGTATATGTTGATGATTGTGCTTTTCACATTGAAAATGACAGTAATAAACAATTAGTGTCAGGAATAGGAAATGCCTGGTTGAAATGTGAAGGCATTCCCAGCATAGGGATGAGAATTGGAGCTAGGAGCAGTCAAGTAGCGGAATTGGCAGCCATTTATAAAGCAATTGCTACTGCAGTTGATAATAAATTCAGTGAAATTGTCCTAGTGACTGATTCTGACTATGCACGAAATAGTTTCGTGGAATATTTACCTGGCTGGAAAGAGAGAGGCATGATTACATACAACAAAAAGCCACTTAAACATGGGAAAATGATAAAAGTCATAGATACATTGGTATCAGAAAATGATTTGACAATATACTGGAGAAAAATTTGTGGGCATTTAAAAACTCCAGGAGAGGATAAGGAGGGAAATGATAAGGCAGATCACCTGGCTAAAATTGGGGCTGTGATGGGAGAATTGCTACCTATTGAACATTTACTGGGTGAAAAGCAAATTGATGCAGTAACATGTTCTACAGCACCAAAGGAGACAGATCAACCAGTGGTACAGTGGAGTTATGATACACCAGACCAAGATCTGATTGAGGCACAAAAGAATGATTAAATTTTGGGAATCTATTATAATCATTTGATAGATCCTGAACAAAACCCTTTAACAGAAAATGATTGTATGGGAAAAGAAGAGTTGAGGGTGCTATTAAAGAATAAAAAACGAATAAGACTACAAGATGGACTCATGATTAGAGAGTCCATAACAGGACAAATACAGTGGGTGGTACCCCTTTCATTCAGAGGGTTAATGCTACACCATGCGCATGATGCTATAACTGCAGGCCATAGAGGCTCACAGAAAACAATGGAAATACTAAAAGATTATGCTTATTGGCCACATATGTCCCAAGATGTAGAATTATATGCTAGAGGATGTCTAGTACGTGCCCCATTTAAACCTGCTTCACCAATGCATAGAGCTCCATTAATGAAAAGAGGCCTAACTCTTCCATGGTCAGATTTGCAAATAGACTATGTAGGGCCTGTAAAGAGGTCAAGCATGGGAACCGGTATATTTTAAGTGTGGTATGTTTGATGTCGAAATGGATTGAGTGTATTCCTGCACCAGATTGTAGTGTGCAAACAGCAGCCACATTGCTGGTGAACCATGTGTTTTCAAGGTTTGGGTTGCCACAAAGAATAGAATCAGACAGAGGAAGTCATTTTACAAGTGCTCTAATGAGTAAGGTATGGCACATACTGGGTGTGAAGAGAAAGCTACATATCGCATATCGGGCGGCGTCTTCAGGTGGAATTGAATGCAGCAATAGGTCTGTTGTGGACATTTTAAAGAAATTCGTGGCAGAGCAGGTTCCAGCTGGGATTTACGCTTACCTTTGGTTCTGATGGCAATCAGATCAACTCCTGCCAAAGCAACAGGTATTAGCCCTCATGAAGTTTTAACAGGTAGGAAAATGGTGTTACCACAACACCTGCTATACAGGACACATGAGCAAACACTTGTGAGCGCATCCACAGTTCATGAATACATTGATGAACTGAGGAAGCATTTACAACATGCATTTGCTTTTGTACAGAAACATTTAGAAAGAGCTGCTGACAGTGCAAAGTCATATTATGATAAAAAGACGTCAGTAAAGGAATATTGTGTGGGTGATCAGGTGTATAAATTTCATTTTGGAAAAGGTAAACAGAAAAATTACAAATTTCTAGCAGCCTGGCAGGGGCCATATCGAATTATAGATAAGGTCTCTCCTGTGGTCTATACATTTTTGAAGACTTAAGGTGAAACAGCAACAGAGCAGTTTGTTCACGTGAATCAAATTAAACCATGTCACCCCAAACATGAGATTAAACAACTTGAGCGTGTAGAAGCAGATAAAGTCCCTTGAACATAAAAAGGTAAAGTGAATGGGTCTAGTCAATAGTAGTGGCAGAGAAGTTAAATAAAGATGGTTGATTATGATAATGGCACATAAACACTGGAATATATGTAAATATATATATAAAAAAATGGAAGCTAAAATGTATGGAATTGGTGTGAAAATGTATTAAATATTGAATGCTTTTTTATGTATGTTTGTTTTCTCTTTAACCTATGTTTAATTTCAGAAAGCAAGAGGAAAAAGGGTGAAAGATTTTACAAAGCATGTTTTATTTTTGGCAAAAGGGTGAAGTTAGTATTGTGCTATATACTTAATTTGTTTCTTTTCTATTTGATTTAGAATATTAACATATTTGTACTTGGAGGACACGGGACCAGAGGACAATGGAGGTGATGGAATCTTGGAATCCCCTGGAAGAAGATCAAATGATGCCTGTTTCCGGGTGGAGGTGAAGACAAAATAACCGGAATGCTAAAGAAGAGATGACTTCTATGGAAAAAGGATCCAAGAGTGCCAAGATGGAAGAACACCCGAATGAACCAAATGATGTGACATCGCCGGTCGAGACATGTCAGAGGCAGACAAGTGTCCCGGAGTATGGAGTTCCATGTATTTATTATGTTTATTAATTATTTTAATCTGTTATGTTAATTATTTATTTTAACTATGTGTTTTATTTTATTGTTTTGTGATTAACTTCAAGTATAAAATTAAAAAACTGGACTATGGACACTTCCATTGGGAAGAGACATGTAAATTATTTTATAAGAACTGATGGACTCAAAGATGAATTTTGATATTATGATGATTGGACAGTGACTTTTCAGTTTCATTTTTTCACATATGAGTATTGATTTTGTTGGATTGCTATATGTTAAAAGAAGAAAGGGGGCACGTTGGAATTCTTCCAATTGTGGCTTGGACCATGGCCAAAATTCTCAGAAAAAAGGAGGGGATATGTAGGATTATTTAGCATGTTTTTGGAGTGCAGCACCACTATATGGGATTAATATATAGCGTGTTTTTGGAGTGCAGCACCACTGCATGGGATCAATCTATTGCTATAATGTGGTACAGCAAGCCATGTGTTGCCAATGTGACATGGACATGTAAATGAAGACAGGCTACTCAGTCAAAAACACAGCCATTTTTATCACATTTAAAAACACATTTTTTTTTCTTCTCTCTCACCTGAAATGCCTCTGTTGCAGGAGACACATTAGAGGATTAATGAACTAATATAATTAACAGTACTAACATGATTCTAATCAAATAACATCATAATGTGTTCTCCAGTGCAAAATGAGGTGGAAAAGACAGGCTCTGAAAGTCATTTTAAATGTGCACTTGGATTCATTTTTTTTCTTCTCTGTTCACTGTGTTAGCTGGATGCGAAATCTGCATGCCAGGAAAGGAGTAGATACAGTTTCTAAACCGTATAAGCCAAGCCATTGTTGAAAGAGGAGGATAGATTATTGTGTATTTTTATTGGTGACACGTCACCTTAAGGGCTGTAACACAGGTTTCCTGAAGAATCTCGGGGAGAGAGAAGGGCAGTGGACATTTTTACACAGCTTGGGTGAGAAGCCTGGGGGGAGTTGCTGTGGGGCTGCCTGATCGAGGGGCGTTGTTCCAGTGTATTGCTGACCTTCACAGGCTGGAGATTCCAGTCAATTGGCACCTGTTTGAGGACCAAAGAGTGCAGATTGGAACTGCATGTCCTCGCCGGGTGTTACAAAGGGAAGCCCCGAGCCATTTAAAGAAGGTGACTAGCCCAGAGAGTTTGCGTGCTGATCTGCTACAATTTTGCTGGTAATTATCTTACACAAAGCGAGAATGCGGTGTGTGAATGAAAGCTATTTCAGTCAGGCAGTGTTGCGATAGCTGCATTCCAATGTTGCTATTCAGAAATGCAAGTCAACTGATGCACTGTTATTTTTGTTGTTGCGAAGAATCTAATGAAATGCCATGTATTTTGCAATTTCTTCTCTTATGTTTATTCTAGAAAAGACTGCCTCGCAAAATTGGTAATGTATGATTTTAAAATGAAATTGATGTAAAAAACAATCCATGTAAAGGCTTCTATTTGCTTCTGTTTTCCTCTGGTACAGTTAGCCCATATCAGCTGATAAAAGGGGAGGTTATTAGGTAATATATGTCAAGCATCCCATGTGGAAAAAGTTATGTTATGAGTAATTATAAATAGCTGTGTGCGTGGTTCCACTCAGTGTATGTGTGTGTGACTTCTGAGTGGAACACAATCTGATAGTCTGCTGGACGTACATGAGTCAGCAGAGAAAGAGGCCTCTGGAAATAGTTTCACTAATGTAAATAAATTAGTGATTATACCACATGTTATTGTGAATACTTTATGGAAGCATAGCTCACTGGTGTAGATAAATCAGTGATAACAGCCATATGTGGCACTCCATATGAAAATGTGGTGTTCTTGAATAATGTAGAAGCCTGAGGCCTCTAGAGATCACAAGAACAGTCTAAACAAAAGAAAGGGGTTTTGTATGTTGGGGCCACAAATAAAACAAAGAAATGATGCTCATCACTATACCACAATGAAATGCGTACCAACTAAATGTATCTGTGTACTGACATAATGCATAGCCACAATACCACCATAATACCAAACCCAATCAGAATGCAAGGGGTGATTGTTGCTAAATTACTTTTATTCTTGGTGGTAAGAAAATACTGCTAGGCCCCAAATCTACACAAAATACCCTACAAGCCTCATGAGATGAGATTATCATTATTATCATTTTGACTGGAATTGGTTCAATTTAGTTAGCCATCATCCAATCACTTATTCGCATGAGGCAGTTGCTGACGGTGGGGCCGGAGTTTCCATTGTCAATCATTTTATATTTGATTTATGTGTCATCCACATAGTTGTAACAGGTGAGCCCATAGGAATTTCATGATCTTCTACAAAGGGATCATATGGATTCTGAAAATGAGTGGCGATAGGCTTGATCTCTGAAAAACTTCACAAGTAATGGGTTGTGAGGTTGAACTTAAAGTGAGGAGCCTGGTCATTTCTGTTCTGCCCGTTATGAACAATCTCATCCACTGAACAGTTGTGTTTGGAGTCTGGTTTCTACAAGCTTTCTTATCAGTGTACTTTGATTAACAGTGTCAAAGGTTGCTGAAATGATGAGGAGTTGGAGTGCCTAGGTAATGTTGTTTTTTTCTATGACTTTGAGGCCACCCCAAATGGAAACATATGCGGATTTAGTGCCTCTCATAGGACTTAAATTGACTTGCCTGCAAGCTAGTACACTATGACACTGTACATACTCCTAGATTTGGCTGTATGTATAGCTCTCTAGAATGTTGGCTGGGTGGGTTATGTTTGAAATAGGATGAAAGTTCAAGGGTTATTTTGGGTCTCCAGTGGTGATTTTTGTAAGTGGTTTGAAGTAAGCAGCCTTGACAGCTTTTGGTACAGTACCTGTTTCGAGTAAGAAGTTCATTAATTTGGAAAAGTAGACAGCTGATGTTTCCTTGCTAAAGATCTGTGTGGGTCAGGGGTCAATTGGAGAGCTTTCCCAGTTCAAATACTGGTTTAGAGATGTTTATCATTGGGGTTGTGGGCTGAATGTCATTGATCGTGTTTTCATGTCACTTCCCATTAAGTTCCATATTGCTGCATTGATGGCTTGCTCTTTTTTTAGTGGTTTGGTTTTGTAAATGGTTTGTGCTATCATCACATAGCCTTTGGTTATGTGAAGGTACTTTGCTGGAGGAAGCAGGGTTTCACATATCCTTAATGATTTTGTAAATATCTTTCTCTGGATTAGGTGCATTATTGATTTGTTCAGAATAATAACATTCCTTTCTTTAAGTATTTCTGCTTTGTTGTGGTGGATCTGTCTTTGGCAGGTTTGATTTTGCATTGCACGTAGATGGGTTGTGAGCCATCTTGCTAAAGTATTCATGAGATGGTGATGAGGGTTAGTGGGGTGCCACTGTCTAGTGCTTTGGTTAAGCTGTTTTTTTAATGTCACTAAAAATCCATCCCATAGTAAGGGTTCTAGATCGTTGGGTTTGGGCTTGGTTTCTTCAATAACATTTCTGAGTTCCTCCAGGTTTAGAGTTATCCAGCTTCTCCTGTCAGTTGTTGTTTGTCCTTTGTGATTTGAGAGTTGATGCATTGGTATGTTGATAGTAAAAGCAATCATTAGATGATTACTCCAAAATATCTGAAGGTGAGAGGGGGGTTATTAGTAATTATTCTTAAAATATTGCATCATGGGTTTGGACTTCATTGTATGACACTCCTCTAACCATTTGGGTCTGGGAAGACCATGTGGTTCCAGTTGAGATTTTCAGCTGTTCCTTGTGTGGCAGTGTGGCACAGTCATACCTCCACCTAATTCCTGTGGCCAGTTTGCTTTGATGAGTTTGAAGGTGATGAGGGTGGATTCATGTGCTGGTCCCTTGTAGCCATCTGCCAAACAGGTTTTCGTTATAAGGAACATATCTGTTCCTCTGTTGCTGTTATAAGGAACATGTCTGTTCCTCCTTCGCTATGAATTTTTTGAATCTCTGTTCTGTTTTTAGAGATGGAGTGGGCATTAATCAGGCTGCAGTGCATCATGTCTGCTTCTTCTGGACCATGTTTCAGTGGCATTGTATGCCCTGTGTTGTTTTCATGTTCTATGTGCGAGCCAGCGTCTAAGTTCTCAGGTGGTTGATTGGTTGTGTGGATGGACAGCTGCATCAAGTCTGAAATGTCTGAGGAAGAATGTGGTTGTTAAATGGCCTTTGGTGATGAAAGCAATATACCGGATAAGGGTTCTTCTTAAGGCCATGCAGTCTCAGGGATTTGTGCAGTGAAGATTGGTCCGTGGTTCTGAAGATGGTGTTTTAAAATGGTATTCTGGAGTTGGTCACATGAAGGTTTACCAGTGGAGGGGTTTCCAAGGTTCTGGTTCTTGTCCTCATGTATTTTTTTTCCTGAGTTGTTTCACATGGCGTGCTCTGTGAAGGGCATGCATTGTGTCGGTAGGTGGAGAGGTAGAATTAAATACGGTGGGTTTTTGATCAGGCTTGTTGTCTTCCCACTCAGGGGTGCATGGGCCATTGTTCCTTTGGGCTGTACTCAGAAGCCAATCAGTGGATGGTTAGGCAACGTTTATAGTTTTTGTTTATTGGTGTGTGACTCAGATGTCTTTCTTTGGGTGTACCATTTTCATTGTGCAGTGTTGTTTGGTAATGAAAAGATGCTGATGCTGACAATATTGTAACATTGTGTGGTATCTCGAACCTGAGCGTGACTGGGTGCAGTAAGATGTGAAGTAAAAGTACTCCACTTCTTAGAACTGCGGATGTACGGATGTGCTTTGCCAACCCCTTAACCATTTTTATCATGCAATTTTGGAGATAGACATTGGCATTGTAGATTACATTTCCATCCACATTACTCATTACTCATTTCTGCTGTCATGTTGATATATTTCTTGTAGGTTGATTGTTTAAAGCTAAGTTTAAAAGTCTTATTTGTGATTCCACATAGTTATGTGTATTTCAGCATGGGCCCGCTGGACTCTCTTGTCTCAAATTCGCCAGTTCTATTTTCAGTTTCCAGCTTTATTTTACACTCCTTGTGCAGACTCTCTCGTCATTCCTTATTATTACAATTGTCTGCTGGTGTGGCTACTTACTGCATATTCTATTGAAATCATGTTCACAGGTTTGGGTACTGACATATGGTCACTACCCCATGATAGACCTGCTGTTGAAAAGCAGTTGGGCAGACTCAGGAGTTTCTTCTGGGGACCGTTTCCCTTACTCAGATGATGTGTGTGTAATGATAAATGCCATGAAGTTGCATGCCATATTTGAAGATTCCTCCAAACTTGGATCTGATAGCGGTATCCCACTGGTTTGTTGATTGCATTTTAAAGATGCCTAATAAGGTACTGAGTGCTGCATCAGCTTTCTTTGTGATAGCATCAATGTGGAGATTTCAGCTCAAATGATTTGACACCTTGACTCCACATATTAAAATGCATTGACCAGATTCAGTTCTTTGCTTCCCATCTAGAATTTCAGGTTCGATTTCTTTATTGTGCTTTTCCAGAATTTCTTCTAATTTGATTTGTTAGTGCTGATCACTAATTTGGGATCACCCCAGTACTCATCCACTGCTTTTATCATAGGTTGCATTAATTTGGGAGTACATGCCAAGAGCACTCTTTCTGTAGTGGAGTCTCCTGCATCGAGTACACCCTTTGCTGACTCCTTGATTTTATTATTACTATTTTACACATATAAACAGAGAAGAGTTGCTGCTAGTAAATGCCCTTTAGACTCTGCTTAACAAAATCCTATTAAATATGATGGATGGGTGCTTTGACCACAGGTACCACTTCTTACTTGTGTGCTTGTGTTGGAAAATATTCATTGACAGACCTTTTGGGCAGGATCAGATACACATCTTAGGAGACATCTGAAAAAGTATGAGATAGGTCTAAATTCTCAGAGAGACTGTGTTTTGAAATATTGTGACACGGCACTGCCACCTGATTTACTGTTCACAAATCCAGGCGGATGACAATTTGACACAGTAACACTTTTGAGAAATGGGAAATAAAATCCGGGTGGAGGAAGAAAGAATGACTGTAGAAACATAGATTCTATATTGGAAGGGATCTGTAGTGTAAAATAGGAATACACGATCTCCATAACTTGAAAGCATAAGGCAGTCATACAAAAATAAGAATACAAGAATACAAATACAAGGAATGAGAACTGCAAGAATCAGAAGGGGGAAAATTGGTGTAAGGGTAATGACAGCAGGACTTTTGGATTCTGGGACTGACACCACTTTAATATAAGGGCTAAATTGCCCAGGTTGGTACTTAAAAAAGTATATTGCAAGACACAAAAGAGGCATGTAACCAGATATTTGATTTGCAACTTTGTATCAGTGACTTTCACTGTATAGAGTATATGTATCGTAGTTCAGAGCCCTTTAATGCTGTTTAATGCCATGTAGAATAAATATCAGTACTCATCTGTCAATAGGAAAATGGCATCCTTATTGGACACTAGCAAAAAGTACCCATTCTCTGAACGCTCTCTGTGGACAGACATGACAGCACTCTCATCAATTGTTGAAAATCAATGATCCTGTACGTCGCTGTTCCGGTTCGCTTATCGGTTGTTGAACTTTGCAGGAGAAGAAATGTAAATCTGGCCCTGTTTTTGCATCATCAGTCATTCAGCCTGGTGAAGGTACAAGGAAGTAGCTCTGAAGTGAGGGAGTTCAAAGAGAGTCCTGGTAGCGAAGTAAATGATCTTGTCGAGAGGACAGAAAGCGTACTTGGGGAGACCAAAGGAGGATACTGGCACAGTACTCCAGTTTCGAGAAGACAGGAGTGTTTAAGAGATGCTTGGTTGTTTTGAAAGGAAGGAGTTGCCTGATTTTCCTAATATTTAGGACATTGTGTTAAACCTTATTCGTATAATACCGCCTTGTTATGAATATTGGCCTAAACCCATTCGCGTTGAACGGAAAACCGCATTCGTAAGGTACCGATTTCTGATCAACTTCGCTGCCATTTTAAGAATCATCCGCCATTTTCATTTCAACTCCTGCTTTGTGTTCTAAAATGGTGGACTCCAACTTGCAGCCGAGCTGAACGAACTTTGAGTTTTGTTAATGTTTAGGCCGACCGAGAGCAGACTGTTTTTTCAATGCAAAGAAACCTTGTGACTCGAATGAACTGCAATCCAAGTGTTGTCTGCGCTCACAAGCCTCATCCTCATATAAACAACGGGACAATGTAGAACAAACTCAGATCGTGTGTTTTTTCTGAACTGCATTGTAGCAATTCTTGAAACAAGGCTTACTGTGGATCAGAGAACCAATGGCATCATTGTAACTTCATGGGCATGTAAACTTGTTTAATCAGTTGTACAATATTGTAATATTTGACATGTGAACTGGGCACAAACCCTAGCATGTAACTTATTAGTTCGGAGAGGGGCTGGACAATGTTTTAGAAACTGTATGAAAAGGATTGTGTTAACATGTCCAGCACTCTCACCCCTCACTGTGTCTGCTGGTACACACTGTTTGCTTTGATTCTGTACAGAAATCTTTTCGACCCATGATTGCCGTATTTCATTTTGTGATACTAAGCCTCGATATTTGTTTGGTCTTTCAATTGAGGTGAGCTGCTGTTCCAGTTTTGGAGATGAAAGTAGTGAATTTGTGAGAAGAGTCATAGATGACGCTAAGGGTTCTATCTGAAGAGGAGTAGGGGAGAGTGTCAGGTGGCAACTGGATAGGCAGAGGAAGAGATGAGAGACAGCTTTTGGCAAGGATGAAGAGCACCTCTGTATTGGTAAAGATTAACATCAGAGAGTGCAAAGCCATCCAATGTTTAATGACAAAGAGACAGTTGGACATTTTGATAGAGAGATCAGAGGAGAGTTCGGGAAAAGAGAAGACGATTTGGTTGTCATCCACGAAGAGCTGGTATGAGAACCCAAAGGAGGAGATTAGTGCCCCAAGAACAGAAGTGTAGAGTGTAAAGAGGAGCAGACACAAAACAAAGCTTTTTGGAACACCAATAGTCAGAGGTGTGAGTTGAGAGGGTTGTTTCTCCAGGAGAATTGGCTAGGTGCAAGATAGGATTCAATCAAGGTGAGGGCTACATCACGAATACAACGACAAACAAGAGTATTAAGGAGATCAGAGTGATCGACAGTGTCAATGGCTGTAGACAAGTCAAGGAGAATTAGGATAGAGGATAGGTTTGAGGGCTTACCAGAGGAGATGAAGTTGGACACATTCATCAGAGTCGTTTCTGTGGAGTTAAATGAGTGAAAACCTGCTTGTAAGGGATTTTGAAGGTTGTGGATGTCCAAGAAATTGGCAAGACCGTTGAACTCAACCCTTTCAAGGACTTTAGATTAGTGCAGAAGGAGAGACACAGGGTGAAAGTTTTCTGGTAGGTTTGGGTCAGCCCCCTAATTTTTTAGGAGAGGGATGAAAGTGGCTGTTTTGAAAACAGAGGGAAAGCAAGCAGAGTTGAAGGACAGTTTAAAGAGTTTAGCAAGGTGAGAGGCCACTATAAGGCCAATAACCTTGACTAGCTGAGGAGCAAGAGGGTCTGATGGGGCACAAGAGGGGTTAGCCTTCATCAATAGAGAAAGCACTCTGTCAGTATTAATGTGACTAAAGTTGGAGATGGGGCAAAGGATGATGATAGAGTAGATGGAGTGTAAAATGTAGGAGGATGGAGTGAGAGGAAGGTCATAGACATAGGAGGAGTGAGGAGTGAGTTTAGGGTGACCTGTAGTGGGCGGGGATGGTTGGAGTGAGAGTCAATGAGGGTTCAGTAGAATTCCCTTTTAGCTTTCTCAAGAGTGGACTTGAAAACGTTCAGGGCATAGAAGTAAAGTTGCAGGTAGTCATGTGAGTGGGTTTCTCTCTATTTGCGCAGCAGCCAATGAATATCTGTGTGGAGAGAGCATTTGAATGGGTGACCCATGGTTGAGGATGCTGAGACGTAGGGGTGAAGGTAAGCAGTGGGAAATGAGAGGAGAATGAGTCATATAATAGGGATTGGAAGCTGGAGAAGACAGTGTTGGTGCAAGAGTTATCAGGTGTGAAGGACTAGAGTGAGATCTGTAGGTCAGAGAGAAAGGGGGGACTGGCAGAAGGTTTACATTTCCTTTTAGTAATAGGTGAAGCAAGTGGTGAGGAAAGTTCAGACGGTAGAAAGGAGATGGTGGTGGAAACAATTGAGTGATCAGAAATGGGTGGTGTGACAGTAGTATTAGTGGCTGAGAGAGAGGTGGAGATGAATAAAAGATCCAAAGAGTTACCCCCTATGTGTGTAGGCCGGTTATGGAGAGAGTGGAGAGTGTGGTCACTAAGAAAAGACTGACGTTCAGATTTCTGAGAAGTGGTTGAAGAGCGAAGGTTAAAGTCACCTATGAGAATGAGGTGATGTTTATTGGAAAGAGAAAAAATAATTACCCAAGGTCATCAAAGAATGGTCCAGTGGGACCGGGAGGGCAATAGATGGGGATGATGTGAACAGAGTGAGGCAGAGCAATAGTATAGATGGTGAATTCAAAGAGGTAGGTGAGGACGTGGCATTGGGGTTTTGTGAGGCATTCAGGCGGGAAGAGAATATGTGTCCAATGCCTCCAGCTCTGCCAGCCAGACGAGGAGAGTGAACACAGGACAGTTTGGAGGCATGTAGGCCTGCCAGAGTGGCAATGTCAGATGCAGAAGTTCAGGTTTCAGTGATAGCAAGAAGGTCTAGGGGAGGAGAGCTGGAGTGAAAGTAGTCAGTGATAAAGGAAGTTTAGTTGCATACAGACTGAGCATTCAAAAGTACAATGTTCAGTTGATAAGGTAAGGAAGAGAAGAAAAGTTGAGGCAAGGTGAATAGGTTAAAGGTTAAAGGAGGTATGGTTAGCTCATCAGTTTTGTTTGTTGAAAGGAGGTAGAAGAGAAATGGAGTACTGGGAGATTTGAGTAGTGAGGTTTATAATAGGGATAGGAAAGGAGGAAGTTTTAGCGTGATTGGAGAAAGTGTAGGGATAGGTGAGTAGTAGCAGCAGGATGAGCAGGCGGACCAGGAGTGAGTGCATTATAGGTTAGTAACACTGTGTGGAGAGACAGCCTAGTAATTAGGAAGCTTTGGGTACTCACAGGTGCAACAAGGAGAAAGGCAAAGGCTAAGAAGCAAATAGGCTGGTAAAGGGCTTGTCTTAACCATACACTGTTCCAACCTTAAATGGGACACCCCTGCCTTGATGCCCCTAGGACGTTCAGAAGGGATGACACATGATCTTATCACCTGATTGCCAAGTACATCAGTGGTTGGTCTTTGTCCCTGCTGTTGCTGGGATGATGTGATTTCTTCCTGATTGGTGTTGCAAGAGGATCCTCTATTGGCTTTCGGCTGGAGATGGGTTTGGTCCACAATGGCCACAGGAAGTGATGTCAAGGAACCAATATGGCCACAGGAAGTGATTTCACAGAACCAAAATGGCTGCTAGAAAGGATGTCAGTGACCAATCCAAGATAGCCAATGGCAGTCAGGTTCCAGACAGAAAGTGAAGACAAAAACCAGAAGGAATGACACAGGCTCTTGTCACCTGATAGCCTAATCCATCAGTGGTTGGTCTCTCTGATCTGGTCCCTGCTAATAATAATAATAATAATAATAATAATAATAATAATAATAATAATAACTTCCAGGGGAAATTGTTTATCTAGTCAGGTGACCACGAATGTGGGTATAATTCCACAGTACCTGCACCTCTCCTGGATGTCTACCTTATTTGTCCAGTCCCCCATTCCCATTTTCTTTTTCCCCAATCCCCAAAGTATCCCCTGACAGCCTCCTCCATCCACCAAGACCCCATGAAATAACCACTTTCCAGGCAACCCCACTTATCTGAAGCAAACACTTTGGTGTTGGTGGATGCAGGTCTGAAGTACCTGGTTCTCATATGCCAGTGTGCTTTGTATTTTTTTGGTGTAGTAGTTTGGGATATATGTTATCCTGAAAGGAGATATCCGAAGACTGAAAGTGTAGAGAATGTTCTCGGGTGGGGTTGCCCACTAATGTGGTGGTGCTAGGTAGAGCTGAAAAGAGAAGTGTTCACAGTTTGGTGATCTTCCTGTGGTGTTGAATAGACTGCTGATTCCCATCAGTGTAATGTAGGGTAAACGGCTGTGATTTAGTGATGAGGTTGGTTAGTTGGGGTAGGCATATAGAATGAGTGTTGGGGAGATGGGGCCAATTTGGGGCAAAGAATGGTAACATTTACTTGCTGGTGGACTTGTTTGTTTTTTTGTTGCATGTTTACAGGTATTAGTTCCCCTTTTGTTTGCAAGGCTCAGATTTGTGTAGGTCCATTTTGGTGCATTTGTCAGCGATGAAACAGAGAGTTCCTAGTATTTTCATTTGTTTAGAAGATCAGATTTATGGGCAAAAGATGAAGCTATTGGGTCTAATGGAAGGGCAGTTCTGGGTTGTGGACGTGTGAGCTGATCATGTGGAGAGCCATATTGTTTGCTGATTTCTGAATGTTAGATGGTCTTCTTCAGTACGGAGGATTTGGGTATCAAATTCCAGAATGTCATTGCTAGGAAGTGGAGTCTCTGTGACATTAGAAATTAGATATCGTTCCAAGTGCATTGCAGCAACATGTCAGTGTTCTTGGTGGTGTGTAGTATGACAGTTTGTTTATGGTGGATTCTGAGTGCTTGTCATAGTAGGAGCAGCGGCCAATCATAGGGGTCTGAAGAGGATCCCATTTTTTGATGCCAGCCTCATTATTCTGTAGCACGAACATTTTACATAAGATAGACTTTGAAGCCACCACCCAAAAAGAGAGGTACAATAACAATACTGAGCAACAACAATGATCCTGGCAATTATAGCTACTTAATCTTGTTTTAGAAAGGGCGTGCAGCTTCTAAAGAATAACAAGTAAATGCTTGAATAACTCATTTTAAAATGAGGACTGACACATTCAGTTGAGAATCACCTGTTTGCCTAAGGATTATTACTGTGGGTACAGAAATAGATTTAGATTGACAATGAAATAAAGAATGCTGCTGAGTCAGTGTGCAAGGATTACTGTTGGAGACAGTTAGGGCAGGTTGAGTGTTGGACCCATTCAAACTTAGAAAGTTTTCATTCATCCACTGCTGAATGCAGCCAGAGTGGAAGACAGTTTCATGATGTACAGCATGTGGTTGTTCTCAAGCTGAAACTAAATCTATCAATGAAACGGTGATGAGCAGCTCTTGAATACGTTTGTTGGCTGTATATTAATTAATAGTTAGAATAGACTATAAGCCTGAGAAACTCCCAACTAAAACATAGAAGTCGTAGTGTCATGTCTGCCTATCTATAGTCTTATGTAATGGTCAGAGTGTACATTTTGGAACCAAGCTAGTGAAGAGTGTTACATCCTGTTTACTCGCCCAACGTATAAAGGATGGTGTGATGGTATAAGGTGTAGACTGCTAATGAAAGGTATAGTATTATTAAAGGATTTTCTGGTGTTAATCCATCTGCCTTGACAATTTCTCTCATGTCAGTTAGAGTTGTTTCCATGCCCTGAGCAGGATGGAAACCAGATTGTTTCCCACCGAGTAAATGATTCTGTTCGAAATTTGGTGATAACTACTGTCTGAAAATCTCACCAAGAACAGTGCCTTAGTGATAGGGAAATAGCTAGCAGCAAATCAGGGTGGGGTCGATCTCCATAACAATGTTATGATTAAAACTTGTTTACCAGGGCAAGGTTTGACGTACATGCAGTGATTTTGGTGCGAAAAACCTTAAGAAAGTGAAAATGTTGTAAGGCATTGGTGACTTGCTCTGTCAGAGTATAAACCTCTGCCTAAAAAGGTTCACCTACACGCCAGTGTATTCTTGAATGTTGGCTCTAGGACTGTATGGTTGATTCTTAAAGAACGTATGTATGGATTTAAGCCATTCAGAAATGATCAGGCTTGATCAGTGAGGAATAAGCCTTTTTTTCAAGAGTGGATAAAGTCGGAAAGGTTTGCTTTGGGGAGTTTGAGCTTGCTCAATATGGTTCCTTAGCACCCACGAAAGTTACCTTATATGTGGACGGATTTTATAAAGTACAGTGTTGTTTCCTAGTGTCACCAATCTTCAAAATCCATGTGTTTGCTGTAAACTACAATGTGTATATTGCTTTACTTAATTTCCTTAGCATTAAATGTACATTTATTTTTCTCAATCACAGGTAATTAATTTGGCCGAATTTCTATCACCAAAAGACAGTTAAGAACAATTAATTTCTAGAGTAGACACAATCAAGAAAAGGGATTATTGCTTATGTCAATACACAGCATAAAATCACAAACGCTAATATTATTCTCTTATTTGAGAAGACTCGAGGGAAGGACATATTTTTGCTGAGCAAATGCAAAATACAGAATCATTCCTCATACAGGTCTAAAGAATTGTCCTACACATTTCCAATGTAACCTTGTCCTCTCACTTTGCAATGCCACAGCATCAGAGAGAGCACAGCACCAACTATTAACAAGTACAGGACGATAGGACTAGCACATATATACTGAAAACACTTTATTTAAGAGATTGTAAAGGTTATCTGATTTATCTAAAATCCTTTGAAATTAAGTGAGTGTAGAAAGTGATGTCCATGTTAACTTGGCATCTCCGCCATAGATATCTCCCATTAAGTAATTTGTATGTTGAGGGGGGGGGGGGCACGCTGTGTTAATCACTTCCCACACCAAATGGACTTCAAGGGTTTTATTTGGATAAATCAGTTTATGTTAACTGTCTATTAACTAAAGTTTTTTCAGTAAATTTCAAGCATTTTGTTATGCTATATTTTCTTTTTCTTTGAGGAACACTAGTAATGGCTACTTTACATATTACATCGATAATATTAAACAAGGGAAGGCCACAGGCCATGGCCCTGGGCTATGACTAATGGTGCAGGCCTACTGACTGAGGCCCATAATATTTGGTGAGCTCAGGATCCTCTGCCCTTCAGCCATTTCCAGTTGCCCACCATCCATATCCTTTAGCCATGCTCACTGTCTATGTTGCGCCAAATATTGAAAACTATCTGGTGGGCTCAGCGTCCATCGGCCATGGCCATGTCCACTGTACGTGTTGCACCAATTTTTCCCAAAGATCCTTTCCCCCTTGATTAGCAGAAGTGATCTCAGCCGGTGTAAAACATTGTTTTCCATGTCCTAGTCCTGCAGTAGCATTGTGGTGTGTCGATTCAGCGATAACAGAAAACATGTCAGAAAAATAAATATTCTTTCCCACCCTCACAGGGTCTCACCATGTGCCTGCCCTCTTTTTTTGGTCCCCCTATTCCGGTCAATTGCTATTTCCTTCCCTGACCTTCTCCCATTAACCCCTTTCACTCTTGGTTTCATTTGACACAGGTTCTTTTCCAAGTGTGTCTTGAGACATTACTGCAGTAATCTTGTGAGATTCCCCTGCGATTCCCCATTAGTCAAAGAGGTTCTATCCATAATTGGCTTGCCAGGCTTCCCCCAACTACCCCACTTCACATGTTGTCCTCTTTCCTCGACCTCAGCTCTAGCCTATTGTGATTGCATCCCTTTTACTCCTCCTGATAGCAATTTGAGCACTATGGACATACAATGGTCGATCTCTTTTCTGATTCCATTGCGTCTGGCTTCAATATTGTTTGAGTGGAGCAATGCATGCGAGGGGATTAGGGGCACAGAGTGTGTGTCTACCACTTTAACCTGTTCGGCCGCCTCCACCAGGTCATCTAATGGGGCGTATGCTTCTATTGCATCTCCTTTATTAGATTTACTTGCTTTCTTAGCTTCAGCTAAATGACAATATTTGTTTTTGTACAGCTTCAGCTGCCATGGTGGTGTTTTTCCTAGGTAGAGAACGAGCTTTAATGAAAGATCTGGTGACTGATTTTACAGTCTTAGGTGCAGCTTTACAATTTTTAGATTTTTACTTAGGTTACACAGAAATCTTTTTTTTTGTGCCATTTCTTGTGGTTTGGCACTGTTGATAGAGAAAATATTAAATGCTTGTAATGGATCGCTGGGAGTTTTCGTAGAAGCCCCGACCAGGTTAGAATTGGGCGGGACCCTTTCATTAGGTATTTCAGAGTTTCGAATAGCCAAAGGATCGGCATATATTACATCCGGAAAGGAAGGTAATGGATTAACATTTACGGGTGTAAGTTTTGAAACAGTACACGAGGGGAGAGCGGAAGAATTAGCCTCTGGTGTAACATGAGGTACTTGAGCCACTGGGGACCCAATGTCGTCCACTGGCATAACAGTAGCCTTACTGGCTAAGTGCATAGCAGGGGTTACATTCATATTCGTAGGAGGCGCTGGGATGGATTCTCCTACGGTTTCTCGTAATGCAGGCATGGCATGAGTTGCTTTTGATAATGGTACTTCGCATCCTTTAATAAGGGTGTTGTCAGAGACTCCCAAAAAGTTTTTTTAAACCAGTCCTTGTACATTATTTGAACATTTAAAACAGGATTCTTCTGTTTTTCCTGTAAAATCACAGTGTTAGGTTTGGAGTCATTAATAAAAAAAACTTTTATGTTTGCAGTTTGGGACACGCTTTGGGAGGTTTGATCGCTAGAGTTTGAGGCTTTTACAGAGCTGCGTCTGCGCGGCATACTGCCCATTTGTTTTCACTTTTGCTGCTCACCGCAACACGGTGTAAGGCCAAGTGGCATGGAGCTTTTCAGCGTGTACATATCTCTTTTCAAGGGAGAGGTTTAAATAATATAATTTCAATGAGGCTACAAAATTATATCTGTCATTTTTAAAAACAAAGGAAAAAGGTAAAAGGGATCAGGAACAAAAAACCAAAAAAGAAAAACCTCCTAATGGACTCAACGACACAAGCAAATATTGAAATAAATAAATAATAAAAATAGCAACTTACGCTCGGACAGCCTGAAAGGTGCTTTCCGCGCTGGGGCTGCGCGCAAGCAGCAAACAGCCAAACAGCCCCTTAGGAAGCCGTTTGTGAAGCTGTTAGAGAAGCGCGCACTGAAGCGCAGGACCCTGTGTAATGTAGAATGGAATCCTGGGAAAGAGGGCATGCACAGGGGCGGGCTTGCATCACATACAATACCTAAAAAAGTGATAGAGGAATGTTAGCTAGAGCTAACAATAAATAGCTGGGTATAAAGTCCAAGGAACATCCAGTTCTTAGCCACACAAGTCCATCTGTACCAGGTATAAGTCCTTTCAAGTCCTTTCAAGGCAGTAGTTCGGGCACAGAACCAGCGTCTCAGGCAGCGGCAGCCAAACAGCACCTTAGGAAGCAGCGTGTGAAGCTGCTAGTGAAGCGCGAGCTGAAGCGAAGGACCCTGGGTAATGTAGAATGGAATCCTGGGAAAGAGGGCGTCCACATGGGCAGGCTCGCGTCACATACAATACCTAAAAAAGTTATTCAGGAAAGTTAGTTAAATCTAACAATAAATAGCTTGGTATAAAGTCCAAGGAGCTTCCAGTTCTTAGCCACAAAAGTCCATTTGTACTAGGTATGAGTCCTTTCAAGTCCTTTCAAGGCAGCAGTTCGGGCACAGAAGCAGCGTCTCAGGCAGCGACAGCCAAACAGCACCTTAGGAAGCAGCTTTTGAAGCTGCTAGTGAAGAGCGCGCTGAAGGGCAGGATCCTGGGTAATGTAGAATGGCATCCTGGGAAAGAGGGCGTGCACAGGGCGGGCTCCTATCACATACTATACCTAAAAAAGTGATAGAGGAAAGTTAGCTAAAGCTAACAATAAATAGCATGGTATAAAGTCCAAGGAACATCCAGTTCTTAGCCACAAAAGTCCATCCGTACCAGGTATGAATCCTTTCAAGTCTTTTCAAGGCAGTAGTTCGGGCACGGAACCAGTTTCTCAGGCAGCGGCAGCCAAACAGCACCTTAGGAAGTAGCTTGTGAAGCTGTTAGTGAAGAGTGCGCTGAAGCACAGGACCCTGTGTAATGTAGAATGGAATAATGGGAAAGAGGGAGTGCACAGGTGCGGGCTCGCGTCACATACAATACCAGGTATGAGTCCTTTCAAGTCCTTTAAAGACAGCAGTTCCGACACAGAACCAGCGTCTCAGGCCGCGGCAGCCCAACGGCACCTTAGGAAGCAGCTTGTGAGCACTATTCTTTTTCTACTTACCTTAACATTCAAGCATAAACAAAAATGGTGGCTTTACATCTGAAAATTCTCTACTCCTCTCTGCTGCAAAGCACCACCTGAGATATATACATTTGTTTTGGGAGCAGGGAGCCCCCCATTTTCCGTTCAATATTTTAAAAAAATGACTGCATGGACTTTCCTCAAACCAGAAAAAGACATTTCTGCGACATTTTGTGCCCAAATTATTTCTCATTTAATAACAATCTGTCCAATGGTTTTCATGGTACAGGTGTTCAATTAGTTCTCTATGGGGAAAAATAATTGGATAATGCCAAAAACAGCATTTCCTTCTTTTATTAATAACTTTTTTTATCTTTTGACACATTTTTACCCAAATTGCCAGTTTGGGAGGGCCTGGGACAAGCTTTTATTTTTGAAATCTCATGCATATTCATCCAGCAAGTCAAAAGGTTTTAGCAATAGAATGTTGATTGCCACTCCATTATATTCAATGAAAAAACTTCAGTTAAAGTTTAGTTAAGGTGCCCAAATTTATTGCAACAAAACCCTTGAAATTCAGTACATTTGGGAATTCATGACTGGCTTAACTCAGCAAACTCCCATTGATGTCCCCCATAATGCCATGTCCCCCATAATACCATTTTGTATGTCATTGTAAATCCCTTCTCTTCAAATATATATGTGTTCATAGGCTTTGCAAAGGGAACGCGCTGAGTTAAGCCTGTTATTACTGTTAGTTTCATCCATGGCCAGCGGCTACAGCATTCAGCCATGCCCACAGTATATTTTACAACACCACAACACCACTAGCCATAGACTTCGGCCGCCATATCCACTGTATATTTTACAGCATTACCAGGTCACTAGCCATGGCCTTCTGTCGTATCCACTTTATGTTTTGCAACATCACCAAGCCACTAACCATTGTTTTGGCCATGGCCTGTGTCCATGGATTTCAGCCTACTGTATGTCCCCTGTATATTTCACAACATTACCAGGCCACTAGCCATGATCATCGGCTGTGCCCACTGTATATTTTACAACATTACCAAGCCACTAGCCATCACCTTCAGCCATGGCCAGTGGCCACAGCCTTCGCACTGGCATATTGTATATTTTACAACACTACCAGGCCCTTAGCCATGGCCTTCAGCCATTGCCAGCGGCCACAACCTTGGGCCACTGTACATGTGTATCAGGCCCCTGGCTAGTGTGCACGGTGTGGGGATGTAAGTGCAATGTCCCCAATGTGGAAGGAGGTTCGGATTTCATACATTCTATTAGCAAGGAGGGCTGGTCATTTACTGCCAGCATTGTTGTCATTTAGTTTGGCATTTCTGCACACATATTATTTGTAGCTAGTTTTACCACACTTTAGAGAGCATGACATGATAAAAAAAGAAGCAGCAACAATATTGCTCATTGTATTTAGAGTGTAGGCCCAGGATGTTATAAGGGCTTTGTAGCCACCAATTAGTGAATGAAATTGTGTTTTTAAAGTTTATTTCGGGAACATAGAAAATGTTGCTTTTGTATTAAGCAAAGGTTTTGCTGGTTGGTGAAAGGGTGGATGGTTGCCACATAATGCAAGCAGTAAGTAGGGTAGATGTTGTTTTTTTTATAGTATAATGGCTACCTACCATGTTAGCAAGAGTTCTGCCATTTTGAATTATGACCTGTTAGAGGCTGCAGTTTCTGCAAGTTAGATAATTAGGGTGCATTTTGGAGCTTCTGTTCATTTAATTATATTTAATTCCTGCTTTCCCTCAGCGGGCATTCAGAATGCCAAGGTCCCTGGTGGGCAGGTGAAGAGATTGGCGATCATTGTGAGATCTAGCAGCTCAATGGGGCTCATTATAACATTTTTGTTCCAGACAATAGATCAGTGGTGCAGCTGTGAAGGACAAATCCTACAGAGAACAAGGCATAGGGTACAGACATTGCCAGAGCATGGAAACAGGTTGGTGTTATACGGCCAACACCATTGGAACTGTAGCAGACACACCTAATGGAGGAAATATATCTGAGAAATAATCCCCAAGAGCAGTGTCTCAGTTGTGTTTTTAAAACACCACTTGGTTCCCAAGAGAGATAGAGAAGGATACGTGCTAGTAAAGCAGCATGTTTCAAGACGGTAGTCGCAAGAGGTGTTGCTAAAAGGTACAGCTGCAAGGTCGAAAGAGCCGTTCGGGGCTGCCTATTTCTCTGGTCTCATGAGAAAGTGGCATTGTGCCCATTTTGTTATCACACGGTATTGACTTCAATGTTCACATTCACTCTGTGATTTGTCTGTTACAGGGGGCATGCACATGCAGGTTATTTCAAGTCATTTACAGGGAGTCATATTTATTTTGTCATGGATAGGTCATTGATCAATGGGATAGAGCAATATAGGTGATGTTTAGATTTTTGTAGAGGGGCTAGCCAATAGGAAATATGTGTTTGGTTTGTATTTGATAAATGATGCATATGTAGATTTTGCGGTTTTCCGCTATAGAACTTGTAACTGAAATGGGCGTGTCGAGCTAATTTTCAGTTTTCAATTTCATTGCTCTTACTTACACTCCCAGGTGTATTTGCATGAAATAAAACTTGTTTTTTCTTGTAAAACGTGCCTTCCTTATGGACCCTGTGGATTGTTTTTTATTGATTGTCTTTTGGGCCTCCCTTTAAATGTCCTTCTGTGATACACACAGTATATTTCACAACACTACTGGCCTTCGCCTGTGTCCATGATATTGTTTAAAACACTACCAAGCGTTAACCATAGCCTTTGTCCATGTTTAGTGATTGTTTACCCCCTACTGTATCTGTAAAAAGAATGTATTTTTTTGTAATTTCTTTTCCCAAAACTGCTGTAATGCACTACAGATAGCTGTGGTTATTTGTAGTTTCTAGATTCCCATGGTTAGCGGACACATAACAATAATGCTTCTTTGACCTCCCAGGCGCTCATCAAGTGCGCCCCCATCTGTGCCTTCTCCCACTACTCCATTCAAGGTCTACTCACGTCCCCAGCCCTCTCCCATCCCCCAACACTCGTTGTTTCCCTGTGATGCACTTTCATTCCTGCTCCTGTTTTCTTATTTAGTCGTTGTTAGCCTTCCGTATAACCCTTGGCTATGGGATTTCATGTGTGCTCATAACTTGGTCCCTAGCCCACCTCCATCTCCCATATTTTACATGGTGACCTCTCCTCACCCCAACTCACCTCAAGCCTGATACCCTTTCACAATTTTTCCTCCTCGAAATGGCATTTTGGGAAATATTGGACCAGGTACGATACAACTTGGGCATGATGCGGTAACTTGATTTCCGAGGGGTTCTGGGCTATTTCGCCCAGTCATTTTTAAAATATTTAAAGGAGACATGGGTACCGCCGTCTCCCACAATTATAGGTATATCTACCATGATGCATTCCAGGATAGAGGCTATGCAGAATGAAAAGCTGCCATTTCTTTTTTGTTTGATGCGAGAGATAGCCTCAGTTATAACAAAGAAATAGCCACGGCTATCTGAAAACGAAAAGTGTAAAGAATGACATGAGCCAACCAACTGCTTCAATTGTCCAGAGGTTAAAGGGACTGCATGAATGCAGCACAAGTGTTTCTCTGTCATCAATAGGCGTGCAGCATTCATCTATCAGATGTTCCTTCCTTACAACTAGCATGTTTATGGTAAAGTTGATGTCCTTCTTTCAAGGGTGTAACTGGTAAACTGGTGCAGTGTCCTGTACAGCACAACATTCCCAACTTGCAAACAATAGTTGTCATGCAGTACACTCTTTCCTAAACATCCTCTTATATCATGCATGCCTTCTGTTTCCTAGTTGTACAGCCCCAGTAGTTAAAATGACATCAGGTTAAAAGTGGGAGCGGGAATGGATGGTATGTGAAATGGTGGAGTCCAACATCTAGGAAATAATGATATTGAACTAAGGAAATGTATTCTACCCATGGCTATAGCCATGTTTATAACCACAGCTATCTGTCGATAGAGTCAAATATGCAAAATGTAAGTGCATCACAGGAAACATATTGTGGTTACAGAGGGAGTGCAGGGAGAATCATAATGAGTGAGGGGGTGCATTTGGGTGTGGGGAGGCTAAGGGGATAATAATACAATGATTATACATGCATAAACACAGATTTTTCAGCTTTGCCAAATAACCGCAGAGAAGCCCCGAAAAGCAATCATGTGTGATCCATGTAGGCACGATTAGCCAGTACCCATTGTGCTATTTCATAATGCTCTATAACTTCGGCTATACAGCTATACAGATATCATTATAATCGCAATTACGATACCGAGCATGGCTGTGTTTATGTGATGTGAAACACGAAAACTATCAGAGTATGAGATTGTGAATGTGTTTATTTTTCACAATTTCTATGAGCTAGATATCTTTAATTGTGATGGGCTGTGTATGGTGGCTGGCATCTGTCATACATATTTTAGCCATATCCATTTGATATCATGTATGCGTCAGCATTGTGAGCTCAGCTCAGCTGTGGAAGAGTTATGTTTATTCTGGTTAAACAGCCAGTTCCTGCCAAGTGACAGGGCAGAAGCATGGATAGCTATGTCTCTCGTTTCAATCCTTTTTGAGGATGGGGTACACCCTCTCCAGTGAGACAGCCTCCAGCAGGAGGTGGCCAGTGAAACATGAATGAAAGGGCACACTGATCCCAAATGGACTAGCTTCACACAAGAGTGCCGAATACCAAAAGGGCCTTTGATGCTATTGACAAGGGAAGGGGGAAAAGTTTCAATAAACAGGGGAGCTCCAACCAGTCCGACGGAATATTGCACTATCTTTCTTTCTCTCTCTTCCTCTATTCCTTTCTGTTCCCTCCACTTCCTTTAAAATAAGGCTCTTGGAGTGTGATGTCAGGATGCAAAGCCCACTTCTCCAAGGACAGGATTAGGCACCTAAAACAGGCCTGCTTTAGTGCAATCACCTGTGGACTTTTGCCTTTACAAGAAGGTGTCTCCCATTATGTTTTTGATTCACTCTGGAACAAACATAATATGGAGAATCCATTAGAACTCTGTAGAGTGAGCTGACTTTCCAGAGCGCTGTTCACTACCCATACCCAGAGCACATTGGTGCTGACCTGCTGCAAGAACAAGACCATGATGAAGTCCCGCCAGCCAGAATGCTGCACAGTACATCATCATGGTAAAGGTAAAGGACTCCTGAAAATGTCAGCCAGCATGCCTTTCTTTGGAGCCAGAGAACAAGAACTGCACTTTTCCTTGAGACTCCAGGGTGAGACTCAAAGCATCTTGATCCCTGTTTGACTTTGCCACAAACTGATCGAGCTGCCTTTGAACCGGGTTCATGGCAGTTTGAACCATACAATGCACTTGTGTTGCTTTTGGCACTCACCTGTAACTTCGAACCACCATGCTTTCAACTTTGATCCAGCTCGATGTTGCACCATGTCCTTGCAGCATCTGTTACCTGCTTGGCTTGAATCAACTGCTCATTGCCCAAACAATCTCGAACTGCTTGAGTGTCACTAATCGAGCCACCAGTTTCCGAATGACTCGACCTAGAACAACTGCTTTGTCGAACCGCACACCATACCATTAGGATCACCAAGTCGAAGCATCACTGCTTCATGACTTAAATCGCTGGAACTAATCACTGCACACAAAGTACTTTGAGCTACCACATTCAAACAAACTTGATGCCACCTTGTTGATGGGGTTGATAAAATGCCCCATACCGGAACTGATCTTGATCTATTCGCACAACAGCTCAAATCCTGGTTTCTTTGGCTGTTGTACTGTCAAGAAGGTACTATTGATCCTTAACTGCCCCCTGGGTCCATATTTGGCCCTGGCGACTAGTTAGGGCACTTTTCCACCCTTTTCATAAAAGATATATCCTTTTTGAAGAGTATTGTGGTTGTTGAATTGACGTTCATCACTCTATTCATGCCCAGATTGCTGCATTCCTTCTTTCCTTGCATATTCTTTGTTCTTTGCGCAGCAGTTGGTTTTGTACAGTTTTTCTATTTAGTTTTCCTTCAGATGGTGTGTTTAAATAAAGTATATATATATATATATATATATATATTTGTATAGAAACTTGATTAGACATTCCCTTTATTTTGTAATGTTGTACTTTGCTGATTTTTGTGCTGCTAAATCACATTCACACCCCTCTTGAGAGCATAGATTTCCTTTGCACATCATTACAACAAAAGGTTAATAATGTATGTCTCTCAACTTTTTCTATTTTATCTTTATGAATGGGATCACTGCTGGTCCGTACTCCTGCAGAGCTGACGTTATTTTGTCACGTGTGTTTTATCGTTTCCACTACAAGTGGCTCAGACAGAGAGAGCAGAACCTACGTTTATCCCAACCTGCATTGCTGTTTCCCAGATGCATCTTCATTTATCACACTCTGACTGTCATGCCAAAATGCAAAAAGCTCTGCTTCCCTAAGAAATCCCAGTATATGAGGGGTTAGGGAATGTGTTTTCTAATGGCAGGGTTGCATTTTCAATAGGTAACATTTGACTTGTTTTCATTGTTTTAAAAATATTGTTTTATCTTTATCTCCATTGCACACGACTCTGAGAGAGAGCAGTGCTTAGGTTTCTTCAAACCAGAATTTCTATTTCCCAGATGAATCTTGATCCATTACACCTCTGACAGCCATGTCATAATTCAATAGGTTATGCTCTTTAATGGGAGATCCAGTAACTCAGAGGTGAGAGGGTGGATTTACTAGTGACAAGGTTGCATATTCAACTCCACTCATTGGCTTAAAATACTCAAACTGGTTGGTTAAGCTGTGCATTGAGAGGAAATGTGTAATGTGTACCGGTATTAAAACATTTTTGTAACTTCAATTCCATAAAAGATTACTCAGAGAGCGAGTGAGGAACACCTATGTTTATCTCGGCCAATATTCATAGAGGAGATATCTAAAATATGCATTAATCTATACTCTTCATAAAGTTGAGAAGAAGGCCAAATAAAACATCCTTCATTTGTGATGTTAATTGCAGAAGACTCCTGTGAGTTGACTGGTGCTGATTCACCTTCTTTGCCACAGCACAATTAAATAGGCACTGTGTGAAGTGTGTAGCAACCGCTCAAAAGAATCCGTCCTCTGGACTATTCATTTAAATATCCCGAATGTATTTACTGTAAAGTAAATGTGGACACGTACACCTGCACACATGTGTCCCTTTTCATGATCAGATGATCTCCTATGGACACTGACATGCAGGTCGAGGTCTGAAATGACCCTACCCTGCATTTCTCTGCGCATGGACTGTATTCCATAGACCAATCTTGCTCACTGGCCTTTTGAGTGCTTGCCTGTGCGGCACTCTCCCTAAATCAGTGATTCAATCAGAGTTACCATGGCCCACACTGCAGTCAAGTCCCTTCAGTCCTAATTTGCATACAGTGCAGCCTAATTGTGGTCACTTTGCCTAAAATGAGCATGCACAAATGGCGTTGTCCATACATCCAGATGAATAATGAGAATATTTTCCAGTTGATGGGTTCACTTCTGAAAAGAGCTCCCTGGATTGGTCCTGCAATGTCAGGCGTCTGTCTTCCAACAACTGCAGAAGCGTCCCACCGTTGGGCAAAATGACAACTCCAATGTTCTCAAACCATCCGTGTGCAAAATGTTTTTATGACTCGGGTGATGTATTGGCGCCATTTCCCAGCCAGCACCACCTTTACATCACTCCCATTCATTTCTCGGAGATGCTGACTTGTTTATTGCATCAGGCCCCTCTTCCTACTCATCCTCAGACAACCTATTTGCTTCTGTCTGCTCCTGATTCATGCCCCACATTATTTCGGAGAAAAGTACATTAGGGTAGAATAACAGCAATTGTATCAGGACGAGAGCGGGAGAGATACCATCTCGAAGTTATAAACCACTCAAGCGTGATTCCTGAACCATCTTAATTTCACAAAAGAAAGACTGGCGCTGGAGGTCCAGACATAACAGCCATAGCTCATAGCTTCATATCGATAGAATGGGAACACATGCACTTGCCGGTAAGGACGCGCATTTAATAGCATCCTAATATGTCCTCTATTATTTGTCAAATAATCCATTCCAACCTGCATTGCATGAGTCACCTTTTTGTTCCCATTCGCTAGGATTTTGAATCGAAATTCATAAACAGTTGACGGGTTTAAATGGAGCTTACCTTTTCTGCTTCATTTACAAAGAGGTAATTTTATGTTATTATGGAAATAGATCAGACGAAAATCGTGTTTAGCCTAAAATCAGCCATTTAGTCTTGGGGTTCGGCTAAATTACCTGGTCTGTGCTCCTGTGGTTTGTTAAATCAGCAGAAATGGAGAGGATAATGGCATGCTTATTTTCAGTACAAGGAAATAAATCATACAGTACACCTGCAGGCTCTTTAATGCACTTTCCGCCAAAAGTTTTGAAGAGAATATTGAATAATATAAAAAAGAACGTTTAACAAAAGTGTATTTTTTTTTTTAAAAAAAAAGGTTAAAATATGCATGTGTGTTTTCATTTATTTGGAAGTTTTGTACTTCAAACCACGTAGAAATCAAGAACTGCATCATAGCATCCAAAGCAGACATGTATGTAGTTGAGGACAAAGAGGGAGGAGGTGTGAAGAAATAACGAGCAAACACACGGGTAAGGAGCACTACATCGCAGTTAGAGAGGAGCTTACTGTCGTGCACGTTGCAAATTACAAATAGAAGTCTGACAAGCGTATCAGTGCTATTGGCGGGTCACGGATCTTGGCCGTCATAGGATCTTGGACGTCACGCTAATCAACCCGCAAATGTTGGTTAACAGGTTAATGAAGGTCATTGTTGAAAAGCCTCGTGAAGAACCATCTTTGTTACTAGGCGTCTTTGGAGAACACAGCCCTTTGCACTTGGAGGTGGCTGGACATCTGTCCGGCATAGGGACAACAATTGTGAAAGATTGTAGAGGATATTTGAATCGGGCACCCGCTTGCAGGAGGTTGTTTGTGATGGGCAAGAGGTTGTGTGTGATGTCCACCATTCTTCAAGATCGTTGGTGCGCCGACGAAAGGGTCCCCTACTTCTGTGGGCAACAGGAATGAACCAAGTTGCCCAGGATTATCAGGAGGAAGCTTTAGAGAAAACAAACCTTTTCAGATAAAGTTTCAGTCGTCTGTAGCTTTGGTACATTCTCAGCGTGTTTGGCAAATTGTTTCATCTTTTGCACCCAACCACAACGGTTGTACAGTACAGCAACACACACACAACATGTAGAAAGGGTTGCTTAACGATTCAGTGAAAGTAAAATAGAAAGAGAGCGCAAGACAGAGATAGAGCCATAGATGAGAGTCAGAAAGAGTGAGATAAATGAACAGAGAGAGAGAGAGAGAGGTCAAGATAAATTGAGAGAGGGAGGAAGAGGGAGAAAGAGAGAGGAAAAACATGACAAGAAAATACAAGGTGTGGAATATGAAGACAGAGAAAACGTGAAAAAATTAACACAGGAGAAAGGAGCGACAGTTAAAAGGAGAGAGAAGAAACAATGATTCCGGAAAAAAAGATAACGTGGGTATGAGAGCAAAATGCTGAAAAAAGGTGGAGAAAAAGAGAGGGCGAGAAAGAGAGAGCGATATAGACAGACATCTACAAAGAGCAAGAAATAAATGAAAATATGCATGAGCAAGAAGCCAGCCTGTATGCACTGCAGAAACATGGATGCATAGCTAGACATTTCAGTGTAAATCAGTGCTCCGCTTGCAGTGCTAGTCAGATGTTGAGAAATGATTACTCAAGAAAGGCTCTGTGATCATAAAGCAGACACCAGTGGTGTCCCACATTCTATCATTATTAAATTTTATTAGCTTAAAACATGTTTTTCCTTATCCTTAATGCTTGCACATATGAATTGACACTCAAGAGACAGGATGTATGATATCTAACCAAGTGGGCCCTCTTGCACAACCTAACCAAAATATACCTACCACTGATTTATTAAATACGAGTTTTAAAATGGGAAGAAAACGATACGTACTGAGATATCAGCCAATCTGAATCTTGAGTATTTGCAATTTCATTTATTAAACAATAAGGATGTCATGTTTACAGATGACGGAGCTAATCCCTGCATGTGGTGCATTTACAGTGTGTGTTGCTTATGGGCTGCGAGCGCACATGGATATGGAGGGGTAGTATATTTAGACAAAGCCTGGACACAATGACAGGGGAACAGACGTAAGAAGGTTATCATACATGGCCTAGAAAAGTTGGCCAACTCCAGGCCTCAAGGGCCGGAAACCTGATGGGTTTTCAGGATATCCCTCATTAATATTCATGAGCAAAATTGGGCATACATTTAGAGTTATTGTATGCAAAAGTATCTCATGAATATTAATGCAGGGCATCCTGAAAATCCGATATTGATCCGGCCCTCTAGGTCTGAAGTTGGACACCCCTAGCACTTTCATCAACATACAAATTAAATATTTATATTCAAGAGTGACATTGTCGGGACACGTAAGGTTAGGGTGAAATTGGGTCAAATGGTGGTAGTTAGAGAGGGGGTAGGAGATAGATACACAATTGTTTGCAAGTAGAGATTCTAGTGAAGGCTGGCTTTAATTTCTGAAAGGAGCATTCCATTAATGGGGGGCAACTAGAGAGAAGGAATGAAAGCAGGAGGAGGCACAAGAGAGGGAAGGAAAATTTGCGGGAATAAGAAAATCACAGAGATTGAACGGAGAGTAAAGGGAAATACAGACCACAAGGTATTGAGACTATTGATAAATTTGAGGTCAATGGTCTTGATTTACAAAGCGTTTTTTAATGGGAGTTTCCCATTGAAAAACACTTTTGTAATTCAGGCCAAATGAGTAGGAAATGGAAGAAAGATCATTTTTACACGGAGAGCCATCCAGCATGGTCTTGGTAGGTTGATGTGGGGAGCGGTCTGGAAGGTTTTAAAGAGTACATGTGGCAATGTTGAGAGCTTTGTTTATGAGTGTGAAGTAGGTTTACTAGAATGAGGGAAGAGATTCGAGTGTGGGCCATATTTAGAGTTAGAATGATAGCAAGCTCACCCAAGTACAGCAGACTGACCTCCTAGGATAAATTCCTTTTAATTTCTTCTTCCAACAAAATTAATCATTTTCTGTTTGTCAGTATTTCCCCCAAAATTCTATAAAATGAAGACGATCTCAGCATGTTTCAGGCCTTGTCCTTCGTAAGATAGTTGCATCCTTGTATTCAGATCTATAATCCTGAGATTACACATCAAGATCAGCCCTAATTTTAGAAAAAGCTATCATTTCCATCTAACTCTCTAACTCGGAACTTCAATATGAAAGGCCTAGGTCACCTTTGAACAAACAATAACCAATTTTTCTGAATCTGTTTGCAATTGTATTTCCTGTGTCACCAGATGATTCAATTTTTACACCCCATAACATTCATACATTTCACATTAAAAAGCGGCAATACACTCAACAGAAGGGTTCTATGTGATATTTCAGCTTTTTGCAGGTAGCCTGCCAGAATACATTATTTCTTTTGGCCGATTTTTGGGGCACCAGTGGCCCAGGGATGAATATCAGTTTCTAAGCCATCAATTAGTGTCACACCTCTAGTACTCCAGAAGGGATCTAAACAGATTGTAAACACAAGCAAATTATCAACCTATTTGTCTGATTTTAGTAATATGGACGGAACGGCAGGCCTATCTCTGCAAGGTTGTGGATCGTTGGTTATTTGCAGCACAGCAAAAATACAATTATTACCCAATGAAAAAAGGGATTGTCCAGTTAAGGTTGTATAGAAATATCTACTGCATTATTAATCACAACATACAATCCTAGCACACTAGAAAATACAACCAACCCGGTAAAGGAATGCAGAGCACAGACAGTTTCAAGAAGGAAAAGGGATGCACACTGGATACTGACAAGAGGGTAGTTGGTCACAATTGTTCAAGGATGCTTGGTTTCAAAACAAAGAGAGCAAAGGGTCATAAAATGTCACTAGGGGCCCGCTGAGTCGGTTTCAGTGCACTTTGCAGTTTCTGTGATAGAGTTCAAGGAGGGAGACAGCTGCGTCTAACAGGCGGCAGCCAGAAACGCGAGCGAGGTTGAACAGATGGCTACAGGCTGGCCAACATAGCACCTCGGGGTAAGGAATCACTGTCTCAATGCTGGTTGGTGGGTCTGAATCACTGGTAAAGGCACCTCGGACGATGTGAGTGACTGCAACATAACAACAGTCAGCAGTGCAGTCAGTTTGAGGGGCTCAACTGGCTCGAAAATGTATTTCAAGATGGACATCGATGGATGCTTGTCAATTCACTCCTTCTAGCTTCGTTACTGGGCTTGTGTCATCCTTTAATGTGGACAGCCCAAAGCTGAGGAGAGTGTTACAGGCAACTGCCTTGTCCTTGGTTTGGTTCAGAGACTCTCTGGCACTTCCACCTAGGAAGCTTGCTGCAGATCCTAGCAGGGCACACTGTGTGCTGGCTGGGTACCCAGTCCTGGAGCTGCTGGAGGGTCCTCTGGATTCAGTATCTCCCTCTGTTCCTTGTCAGATGTTTGGAGAGGGATATTGCTTTCCTCTTTGAAAATCCTGGCCTTCCTTCACTGGTGGAAGCTGGAAGGCAGACTGTACCTTCAACCTGGATACAAATAAGTTCTTCTTGTTACTTGTTGCCAATTCATCAGATGATCTGTTCAAAAGAGGGGCTCACCCCTCTTTTAAAGTCATATGGGCCACAGTGATTGCTGTAGGCCAAGCCTACCTTAAGGACCCAATCCTGGGTCCCCACCCAAAATCTCCTGTATGTGTGAGATCATAACCAGAGTGCTTTGCAACAGAAAAGGTAAAGGGGTGAAAACATGTAATACTAATTCCCACCCATCTTCCTGTCAGTTGTGGATCAAAGGATCTCTCTGGTTAATTGAGCTCTCTGTGGTTCCTGTTTAATGTCGCAGGTCTCCCTTGAGGCTGTGGCGAAAACAGGCGTTTCATCTCCACCAATCCACATACTTGTACCTTCTTAATGGGGTCCCACTGCAAGGGTGACTACAGTAAATACATAGTCCCAAAGATGAAGGGTCAATGCCCATGATACTGTGAAGTGGGGGCTGCCTTCAGGTTGACACAATGCATATCAACGGTTGTTTGGGATTTTCTGTCTTTTGTTAGTCCTGCGGCCAGGCCTTCCATGGGCCTGTTTGAATGAACTCTGATTAGTATGCGAAGCTGCCACCAGAGTGTGGGATACATTGACCCACTCAGCAGAATTCCATAAGTAACCAAGCTGGACTTCAGCAGTTAACAGCAAAATGGCTGCACTGGCTCCTTTGGGCACCACTGCCTCGCTTCAAAACTGCATTTTGCAGCTACAAAAGGATGGCTTCACTGTATTGCCAAGCACCATTGGGCAAGTTGGAACCACGAGCACACCGAGAAAAGCTGTCAGGGTATGTTCTGGTGTGTACTATAGAAGCAGAGTGAAAAAGCAGCACTGCTTTTCTGCTAGCCCAAAGTGTCCCATTGAAAAAGGGAAATATTTTACATTTAAAATGATGCCGCTTTGATACACTTTTCATCTGTTCTACATTACTCTGATTTTATCAGTGAGGCCCTGCCATGCCCATTCATATTCAGATTGTGCTCCAGCACAATAGAGCCTTATTCCTGAATGGCAGGCTGTGTCGGACCAGATCCAGGAAATCAACAGAAGCTTTACTTTCACCCGCACAGAAAAATGCTTGACTTTTGGGCTACAAAATGTCAAAATTCACTGCTTCAGAAGATACCCTAGCTCTAAGGGCACATGCCAATTTCAGTGGACTTGTGTCTTGAACAGATTGCTGTATCAATGAAACTAACTAGGGCTGCAAAACAATGTTTGGAATCCAGATGAGGGAGAAAAAACACATTTGAAACGGAAATCCCAGCAGCATTCACCACGTGTCAAAATGTGTTTTTGCAAACCAAGAACAATGCCTGTTTGAAAAGTACAATGTTGAATAAAGCCCTTTCCTTGCAGGGGGGAGTTGTGTGAAAACCTAGTTGGGATGTTTTGTTTCAACAGCCATGATTCTGATGCAGAAACATAAAATAACTAAGTAAAGGAATTGGATGCATTGTGGAACTATCCAAACAGATTTTCTGCTTGGGGGTTGCTAGCAACAGGAGAGGTCTTCCCTCCAAAAGAAGCCACACTAGATTCTGGGACACTTACACACTAATTGTGCCCTTGGAAACTCTGAATAGGCCAAGAGAAAGAAATATCACATGCTCGTCAGACTTCTGTATGGGCTTCAGCTTGAGACAATAGATCTGGGACACATACGTGTGACTTCTGGAAGTGACAACAATCAACCACTCAAACCAAGGAGCTAAAAGGAAAACTCCATGACAACACTTGGCTAAACTAACATTTGCTGGTAGCCTGAAAAAAAATTGTACCAGTTGAAGGACAAATGCCTGCCCCATTTGGCTCAAAATACTATTTGATGAATAAACTTTGAAGACTGTTAATTCTGTAACCAGACAGTGCAGTAATTTAAAAATTGTACAGTTTAAATGTGATTTTCATCGCTTCTAAACAAGATATTGTGGCCATCCATAGCATGTTTGGGATGCAAACCCCAGGAAAATATGAATCATGGTAAAAGTACACAAGGTGGAATGTAAAACATGAATAGAAACATGCCCTATGATAATATGCACACACACCTACAATTGTGGGATTTTGGGTGAAGCGGTTCTCACTAAAATCACAAAAAGCTATTAGAAGGGCGAAACAATGGCGTACAGACATGGGATTGGGAACATCATGCTCTGTATAAAATATGTAATCTGCCTATGTAATTTGCGAACGTGCCACAACTGTACAAATGCTTAATTTATGTAAAGATTGATTTTATTGGCAAAAGGACTGTAGGAAGGGTTTGCACCTCATAAAAACTCAACCGAATAAACTGAGTGCCCTCCTAGAGGAAGCAACCAACATTGGCTGACCTATCTGGTTCTTGGGGGTAGGTCTAGCTCAGTTCTGCCCATCAATAATCCTGGTGATGTCACCCGCTTTTCTATGAAAGGTTGGAGCTCACAGGGAGAGGGACTCCATCCTGAATTTCGAGCGCCTGCATCCAGACATTCCAGATCCACCTTTGCAAGATTTCAGACCCTACTGCCAGGCCAAAGCATTGCTGACCCTATCGCAGAAAGCCCATTGATCCAGAAACCCCCCTAAAAATCCCAATAAAAAAGGGGGAAAGCTGTGGTACCCTTTTTGGGAGCATCCTGTGACCAGACCAGCTTCTTGGCCACTACCTGCATGCCTGCTGTACCTTTGCCATCCAGTGACCAGACTTGCCCAGCTGTTTGCTGTAAGGGGTGCCTGCCGTGCAGTGACCAGAATCTGGTTGACTCTCCCAAATCCCGAAACGCAAGTGTAGATTGTGAGTATTTCCCCCTCCCATAGCAACGCATAGCCTACCCCATCTGGATACTTTGGCCCTCATTACAAGTCAGGCGGTGGACCATGGTGCTATTAGCACCATGGTCCATGCCGGATTCCGCCATGGTGGATGGCGGAATTACCGCCCCATTCCAAGGTGAGTGGGGCGGTAATTCCCCATTCACCATTTACCCTTCCCCATTCCCATTTTTGCCCCATAGGGCATAATGGGGATGGGGAAGGCGCTAATTACGGCACCCTAAATTACGGTGCCGTAATTAGCACCAAGGTCACTTAGCGCCTTGGACTTAAACGCCTGCAAAAAGCAGGCGTTAAAGTGTGAATCAGGCGTTTAGGGTTAACGGCGCCGACGGCGCCGTTAAACCCTTAACGCCTGACTTGTAAAGATGGCCTTTGTCTTTGTTCCACTCTCTAAGTACTTCAAGCCATACCCTGATAACTTGTTTAAAACTGTTAGAATTCTCTGTGCACTCTGTCCCAGCATTAGCACCACTTTTCTCTTCATTTCTGCATGCAAGATCATAAGTCCTTAGCAATATTTTGATTAAATAAATTAATTTTCCATAAAGAAAGGGGTACACCGCGTGAAGGGTTACAGGGTTAAAACTGCAGCGTAACTTTTATATTCACAGGCGGCATTCCCCTTTACTAGCCATTAAATCTAGTGTAAGTGAAATTTGTCTTTTCTTTAAAACCAATTTTTTCTCCTTAATTGCTTTATTTTACCCAAACCGAACCTCCTTTCACCTTGAAAATCTCATCCAATTATCCAGCTATAGTCACTCTTTCACTTCTATATTGTCCTTGTAATGTGCATCTACCAGCCTAAAATCCGCATTCCGATTCTGTGTTTTTCACCCATTTAAAAAAATATATATGTTTTGACATTTAAAACTGCAAATCTGTAAATTGCAGCTTTTCAACGTGTTCATTTGGCTGCACTGTGTTTTCATTTCAAGTTGCTTTTTGAACTGTATGCCTTTTGTGATATCTTACCTTATAGTTGCTAGTGATATTACATCCCTGAGACTGTGATCAAACATATGTACATCATTATTTAAACACACATATAATTAATTATTCGTCAAAATCAGAGTGTCATTTCAGGTTTTTGCCTCTTATTTTGTGAGGAAAGGTCAGATTTTGATTCTGTTTGCTGTGTCATATTCCTGATTCCCTGCTGAAAATAAAGAGAAAGTATTCTAATTGAGCGCTACATCCTAGGCTAAGGGCAAGAGTCCTGATCCGGTGTGTGACGCCTGGTTAGAATCCTTTACAAGAGGATAACATAGGACAGGGCAGATCCATGGAGCCTATGTTAGTTATTTAGGCTGGCCATGGCAGGAGAAAGGTTTTGCCTTCCCCCTTCTTAAATGATTCACTGTACTTTTGGATGTCATATTCCTACTAAATATGACAGGGGGCCAGTTCTTGTAGGTTATGTTCTCGCAAATTACATGGGTCTATGTATATATTGGGTTGTTAGCATAGGAAAATGTGTGCAGATTCGCCCCACACATTTTTTGAAGGTTGATCTACCATCATTCAATTTCATTAAAATGTTCAAAAAATAGCAGGCGAGTACATCACTCAAGGTGGCAAAAAGAAAAAGTGTCCATCTTGGGTGGGGGTGAAAACAAATATGTCCAATTTGGGGTTAGGGGTGTGTATACATAAATGAAAATAAAAACTGAAAAAAAAACCTCAATGGTCTCATGGACATCAGGGCACAGGTGGTAGTGGTAGCATGGGTGATCTGAGACTGCCATCCTAGGGTGGATCCTCTGGTGGTGGTAGTGCATCCTGTCCATGCAGTGCCAAAGACTAGTCTTCATTGGCTAAGGCCACTCATGACACAGAGCATATATCAGTAACTGAATGGCTGAGAGGTCATGGTGAAGTTCCTGCCGAGTGGCCACAGAGTCTGCACGTGCACTCACTCGTGATCCATCAGAGTGCTGGGAGAGAGTCTGCCTCAAGGCGTCCATCTCCTGGTGGAGGTGGGACCTTGTAGCCAATAGCATATCATGCAGTACTCTCCGTCTCATGGCAGTGGGAAGTTTGAGAGGCCAACATCTCCAGCTGCAGACCTTTTCTCTGTGCCTCCATATCTCGAAGCAGGGATTCCCGAAATGATGCCAGATCAGCCTGCTGGTTTTTGATGTTGGCCTCCATGCCCAGTTTGTGGAGAGACCTGAGGACTGCATCTCATCATGCAGTGTCCTCGTCTGGCTGTCCATCAACTGTTGGTGATGGCCCCAAGATGCCAGATCCTGTGCATTGCGTGCAACACAGATGTTCTCAGCCAGGCAATGGATGGATATGCCTGCCATCTCCTGCATGACCTCACCTATATCGAATGGTCACACGCACATCTGCTGCTCCCACTCCAACTGTCCATCATGCACACGTCTAGCAAGGGTGCGGGGTAGACGGCAGTGGGATGCCATGACCCAGGCCCTTGTGGGATGTTTTTACCCATGCATCCGAGCTCTACCACAAAAACTGTGCAGTACTGGCATTGAAAACATCATGATGGCCAGAGCTTCCCAGAAAATGCCCAGGGAAATGCATGAAGAATAGGCTGCCACCCATTTTTGCCGATGTTATGGGCACAGAAGGGCACTGCCTAAAACCACCATTGGACTACCCACACAGTAGCCTGAAACCATTGGGAATGGCAATGCTGATTGCCAAAAGCAACCTAGAACTGTGGGGAATTAATTTCTTAAATCCCAAAAATGGTTGCATTACCAGTACTCACCACTATCAGAAAGCCGGCGTTTTAAAACAACACCAGACATTTGTGTACAACTGAATAAATGAACCCAAAGCAGGCCAAAGAAAGACTTACTAAGAGGTGGATACAATGTAAAGTTATATTCTGAAGTGACTTACAATGTAAAGTTATATTCTGAAGTGACTTGAAGGTTTATAACAAGACTGGCTGAGCTCTGCAGGTCTGCAGCGGCTTAAACTGAAACTTGATTTAAAACTACCAAAAATCGAAAATGTTTAAATTAACTGAGTGACCTACTTTTGAGTGTCACATAGTTTGTCACTGTTGAAATGTAATAGTTTTGAACTTAGAATCAGCATTCTAGCTGCATGTGTAAAAATTGTTAGTTTATTTGAATGCAGAAAACTGGGTAACTAGAAGTGACATTAGCTGGGGCCTGGCTTAAGGAACTGAATTCTGCCTGACAAATACCCCCACAGGAGTTAAAACCTGCTCAGCCACTCTTCCCCTTGCCAAAAGGAGTTGTCACCTCTCTGATTAGATTAGGGGTGGAGCAGCTACAGGGAGTTGAACAAAGGCCTGTCCTGGGCCCAGGCAGATGGTTTATTAGGGTAGTCGTAAATGGCTTCCTTTTGAACAATGGGCCTTCCAGGGCCCAGGCAGATGGTTTATTAGGGGGACCGTAAAATAGCTTCCTCTTGGCAGAAGCTGGGGGGGGCAGGGTCTCTGAGCTTGGCAGAAACTGGATAAACTGGTTTCTACACCATGTGACCTGGGAAACCACACCCCTTTGGGGCCAGAACATAAATCTAAAAAGATGGATCATTCATAGAGCGGACTTGTGAAAATTTTATAAGTGATATCATTATTCTTGTGATTTTTCTGTGCACATTTGAAGACGTGGTAGGACCCGGTGGTATGTTCAGGGTGGTTTTAGCGGAAAAGAGTATATTACTCTAAATGTATGTATGTTAAAAATCTGACACTCCACAACCTAATGCCCACACACCATGGGCACATCTGTGTAAATGCGGGGAAAAATCCAATATTGGTAACCCGACCAAAAAGTGAAATATGTTGCCATTTTTGAACCCAAGCTCCTAGAAACGACAGAATTGGAACAGGGGCTACCATCAGTAAATGCATGATGTGTGTATGCAATGCCAAACAACTGTCTATCGGGGAAGTATGTATTTGAATCAAATATAGATTTGTGGGCAAACTGACCAGGGGAGGATCCTCTGACCCATAAAACCTACAGCATCACTCTGACTCACAGTTCCTTCCCCAATCATGGGAGAGGGGAGAATTGGGCCAATGACAAGTTGAAAGAGGGGCTGGCTAGTGATGCTGCACACACACCCACTTTCAAAAGACATAAAAAGAGCCACTGGAAGCTAGAGAGGACATTCTATTCCATCTGCTGCGGGACGCTCTGCCGGGAAAATCCATACTTTACCTCCATCAACCGCCAGAGAGCCAACATAGAGACTTCAATCTATCCACCTTCAGAGACCAAGCCTTTACTTCAGAATTTGTAGCAGAGAGGTCAACTACAAGCTAAATCCCTCTTTAGCAGGCCTCAAATCATTGCCACTATTCACAGCCAGGCGAGCTGTTTGAATTCTTTGCAAGAACTCTTGCCATTTGCCAGAAACCAGTGTTGTATCCAGAGAGAGACCAGCTGAACCGGAGACCGCTGTATCCGGACCCACAGACCTGATCAGAACCAGAGACCCAGACCAGCAGAGTAGAGCTGACCCAGATGCTGTGCGCAGAAACTGTCTGTGGCGAGTGAAGAAAACCTGTTAACCAGATCCGTGGCGAGGCCTAATTCAAAAATATATTGTGAGTACCTAGCCGAACTGTGCAGAACCAATCTCTTAGTTAAAATAATATATTTCAATCTATTTTAATCTAACCAGAACTACCTCCTAACTGTCACCTGTCATTTGCAAAGCTGTCACCTGTCATTTTCTAGCTGCAAGCTGTAACCTGTCGCTTTGAACTTTTAAAATTTCAAATCCGAAAAACTACCTTTATTTAATCGTCCGTATCTCTGGAACCGTTTGGGCTAGGAACTTGGTTTAACTTTCCTCTGAAAGCTTAGAATCTCACTCTTTTCAACAAGCCTAGAACCGACTTCCTGCTCCTCATACTTTTGCCGTAATCACGATTCTCGCACTCGCGAATTTTACCGCGATTTGCGATTTGGTTAAAAATCCAGCCACGTGTGAAAACAGCAGCTTCCTTGTTTTCCTTGCTAAAAATTCGTTTGCCTCTTAAGAACCATCCCTGAATCATTGCTAGAGTGAGCCTGGACTAATATTAACTAGATACCACTCACCCTGAACCTCTAGAGGGAATTAAAAGCATTTTAGCATATTTTTCACTTCATTGCCAGCACATATAAAAGCATTTTGGGCCTGTGTTTCAAACTTCTGTAGTCTAAGCTTGCTGGGGTGAACTGAATTACATTTGATTGCATTTTTAAGAACTGTTTCATCTTCATCTCCTTACAGTGCATAAAAGGGGGGAGTGGATTGCCAGAGAAAAGTGATTACATTGTTTTGTTGAAATCATATTGAGTATTTCTGTACTGCAATTTCATTCCACCTTGCATCCATTTGAAACCATAAAAGTATTGTTGCTATCTTATCCATCCTATAACAACTCATCATTGATTATAAAGAAGTGTGCTATTGCCGGACTATCCATTATTGATTACTGCTCAGATTAAGTGTGATATTCAATTATTAATTTATTATAAAGTGTGATATATATCTATTGTTTAAATTATCAAATAAACCTTTTAAACTTGCAAAACAGAACTACTTCTTGGCTCAGTAGGGTCAGGGGGATTCCAAGAGAGGGGTGTTATATAGGGGTAGTCATCCAGAAAGCATGAACTGGACATAAAGATATATCAATAAGGGTTTCCATTCAGTATCCCAGACTAGGCATTGATTTAGCTGTAGTGTTGAATTGAATCCTCTTACAAATTGGGGGCTCGAGCCGGACGTTTGGGTTAGATCTATCACTTGTGCAGATTAATACAGCGTGCCAGCTGACCAGATACACATATCCGGTCGGATCTCCACGCCATGTTACGCTGTAAAGCACTCCTCAAAGGAACGCTCTAAGGAAAAGGTCTGTTTTGCAAAAATAAAATACAAACTTCTGTAAGTCAGGACAGAGACCAATCTCTAGAATGACGACCTTGGTAGATATGAAAATAGCCAGAGAACACTTCTTACATAAGCTATTTGTGAGAGGTGAGTGGACTCATCAGGACCAAATGGTCTGGTTGCAGGCAATCGCGCAACAGGTCACTGAAACAGGGTCAGATAAATGGGGAGATCAGGGTCCCCTACATGTGGCCCTGAGTGAACTATACATGGCCCCGAAGGCCAAGGATGAGCACCACAAGATTGCCAGGGTAGCGGCATATTTATATTTACATATGGGAGCCATGCAGGACAAATGTGCTGAAGGCCAAGATCTGGCGCGTAGGCAACTGCTGGCATTACAGAAGGCCCAATCTGATCTGGACTCTTCTGAGCAGAGGCTGCTCAGGAGCCAGGAGTCAGAAAATGACAGCAGACGGTACATCACTAAAATAAAGGAGGATATGGATGTGCTGCAACAGGAAAAGGCGGACCAGGATACCAGATTTCTGGCCTTGCAGAAGGAGCACCAAGAAGGTTTGGACTCCCTACTGCAGAGCCAGAAAGGGCTGGAGCAACAGTTAGACTTCAATAGGGCATGTGCTGAGCAGGTAGTCACCCTGCAAAGCCACCTAGATAGGGAGAAGGCAGAGAACAATAAACTGATTTTGAAAGACCTGGATACCCAGGCAGAGTTTGACCAGGAGCGCCAGAAAACTGGTGCCTTCCAAAGACAAAGAGACGACCTGGCGGCACAGATGCAGGCTCTTAGTCAGGAAAGGGATACCTTAGGCCAGGAAGTCTGCCACTTAAAAAGGAAAATGGAAGAAAATCACCTGGCCCTCCAGGGACTGGGTGACCTCCAAAAAGAACACCAGAACTTGTTAGAGCACACCAGGAAGGTGGAGGATGCTCTGGCAAGAAAGGAGCAGGCCAATAGGGACACAGCTCAGGAGGTAACCCTCCTGCAGCAAAGACTGGCCCAGTGCTCCAGGACCAATCAGGAAACGCAGAGAGAGAATGAGGCTCTCTGCCAGCACAATGATAGGCTCCAACAACAGGTAGCGATGCAGGAGAGACTGATAGAGTCTAGTAAGGCCTTAACTGAGGAACTGAAGGCGCAGGCTCTTGCATTGCAACAGGGAGCAGGGGCGGATAGAGACCAGGTTCGCTGGGAAAGGGAAACTCCTGAGCATAACCTCAGGAGCCCTAGTACCAGAGGCATTTATCTCTCTCAATCCCTGGACTCTGCCACCCCCCTGTCCCCTGGCGCACATGAGCACCGGGCCACAGGGATGGCAGATTACTATCCAGCCAGAAGCATGGGGCTCATAGGCCAGTACCTCCCAGGAATGGATGGGCGGGCATCCGGGTATGGGCACCCAAGCACAGTGCAATTTAGTGGGGGACCCCAGGAGAATAGGCCCATTAAGGGCATCCTGAAAACTTCTGCCCAGTTAGGTCAGTGGGGGGGGTACCCATCAAATCCTGGCAGCAAGGAGGAATCTGAAGACTCCTCTGAACGGCGCAGGACACAGGAGACGAGGTCCCCACATTCTGCCAGCCATTCCCAGGCTCGCAGAATCCGGGAAAACATGGAAGATCAGACAGGAACCTCTGGGAGCAGTGCCTCTGAGTCAGAGGATGAATGGACAAGGGTTACCCGAACCAAAAAGGCCAATAAGGCAAAAAGAGCCTTGCTTAAGGACCCATTGAAACAGATTAAGGCAATCAGGAGTGTCATCACGCCTTATCATAAGAACGCCAAGTACTCTGTTTGGGAACACTTGGAGCTCTATGAGCAAATGATGGAGAATTTTCATTTGAAGGACAGCCAAAGCTGTATCCAATATGTAAAGTAGACCTTCTCACCAGAATACTCCAGTTTCTTTGCAGGGCTGGAGGACCAAAATCATTTAAGATGGTCCACCTATAAGGCGGCCATCTTGAAACATTTTTCTGTTCACAGAAATCCTCAAGAGGCTCGCAAGGCAGCCTACAATTTGCAATGTGGGGAGGATCAGGCCCCACAAGAATTCATGCAAGAACTGAAACGTGCCTTTGCGCAGACCACCAGAAGGGTGCGCACAGACAGCAGAGAATTTGTTAATACTTTTTTCCATGCCTTGCCCAAATACATAATGACCCAGCTCGTGAGAGATTTTCATGAGAAAAGATCTTTAGAATGGGTCATTGAACAAGCCACCCGCATCTACGAGGTGCAGAAACCGGTGGAAAACAAAAACCAGCCCAAAAACCCCAAAACCAACAGCACCCCTGCTGCTGCCAAGGTGGCAGAGGTAAAGGTTGCCCCCGTTTTGGATTTGGAGATGGGGGGGCCTAAAAACCTACCTGCACCAAATAATTCACAGCCCAGAAATCCCTTGGGCCAGTCACAGACAGGGAGTCGAGGAGGTAGTCCCACAAATGTGGTCCCCCGCTCCCTTGACTATTTAAGTCCCCGCTATAAGGGAAACCGACCAATCCTGGGTTATGTGTGGACTCCTCCAGCCCAAGGGGGGGGATCCAGCCAAGCACCTGACCCGGGGAACTTCCCTCCTAACTTCCTCCAGGAGGGCAGAAATTCTCCAAATCCTGGGCAGAATTTTTTCCCCAGGTATCCACCCAATTTCCAGCCCCAAAACCATCCATCCTTCTTTCCCCAATTCCCTGAGCTCAGACAACCTAATCCGGGAAAGGGGAGGCCAAGGGTGGAGGGGTACCAAAATCTTCCCAACCAGGGGTACTACCAGAGAAGGGTTAGCTACCCTTCCCGGGATCAGCCCAGGGGAGAAAATAGAGCCCTGTATCAGCCTGAGCGGGTTTCCCAGTTAGAGCGCCGGGTCCAAAATATGGCACGGGATCTGGGTCACATACTGAGGGCTCAACAGAACCCTCAGATGAGCATGCCACCGCAGAATGCCCCAAACTCTGGACCTGGTGCTCCAGAACAATGACGGGGGCAGCACCCCGATAACACACCGGTTCCCAGGGAGGAGTCACAAGGGGAAGGGGGGTGTAAAGCCTTGGAGGAAGCTTCCTTCCCAACTTGTAAACAGCCCCTGGAAAACCAGGAACCGGAAACAAAAGGACCCAAACAGACCCACTTTGTGGAGGAGGTAAAGGTCTTCCAATTTGAGGGAGAGGGATCCTCAGAGGATCCTGGGGAAAGGACCTTCTCCTTCAGAGATGGGGGAACTCCTCCCAAGGAAAAATGGGTCCCAAGGGATGCCAATTCAGACTGGGGAGATATGGAGACTGAGCTACCGCCGCCCATCATCTCATCCCAGAACCCACAATACCAAAATCCCCTGGTTCAAACCCATCCTGATGACTGCCTCCAAAAAGGGGGGGGCGGCCCAGAACCGGAACCAGGGGAACCCACAATGGCTCTGATCTCCAGTTGCCAACTTTTTCTTTCAGATTCCCAAGGCTCTCCACAGAATTCTGCCAAATTTCTTCTCTTGCAATGTCCAAAACCAGAAAGTTAGCCCACCGGTTGTCCAAAAATGTGCATTATCTGTGCCCCCTTGAGGAGAAGGAGGGAAGATACTATGCCCCGGTACAAGTACAGGGGCAGGGTACAATTTTGGCACTGGTGGACACTGGATCCCAAGCTACCCTTCTGTCCAAAAGGGCCTTTGAGGAACTAAATGCAGGAAGGGGGGAGGATTACCAAATTCCTCTCACCTCTCTTCCTGGACAACTGCAGAACTTTGACGGGAAGGAAATTCCCGTTGAGGGGACTGCAGAGTTGGACATTAAAATTGGGCGACACAAGGTGAAACACCCGGTCATAGTAGTGACTCCAGAGGGCACCCCTTGTTTACTAGGGAATGACCTCCTGAGAAGGTTGTCACCCCTAATAGATTGTGTAAACAAGGTCCTCTGGACCCAGACTAGCCGACCAATAAAATTAAAACAGAGTGTCAACCATGTTAGTTTAAACGGCACCTGCCACATGGTTGAACAAAAATCTGACCAAGTAGAATTTCACTTCCAGAACAACCAAATTCCAGACGTGACAGTAATAGCAGTAGGACAACAGACTTGTGATGGGGGGTCCTCTCTATTTCTGAAAATTAACCTTCCTTCCAGTTTAAAGTGGTATTCCACACTGGAAGGAAACACCCTGAAATTCTTTACTAATCCACAATCAGAAACTCTCACTCCTATAGTCCAGAAAGATGTGAAATCAGCTCGGAGCCTGGCTGATATTCAGCAAATTGGAGAGCAGTTGTTCATCCCTGTTCAGTTAAATGATGGGAAGGACTCTGTTCTCGCTCGAGTGTGCGTGAACAATGGTAAGAGCTTCATCAGCGAAGCCATGTTCTGCCATCTCCCAAAAGATCCAGCCATTCCCACATTCAAACTGATAGACAAATGGGAAATGGACCTGGAAGCACCCAATTCCAAACATCTCCTGCCAAGCAGGTGTATGCTCAAAATCTCCATTGGCAACAAGAGCATAGTCCACAATTGTTGGGACGTGCGAGATGTCACTGCCGCTTTTTACTTAGGCAGTGAAATTCTCAATCGCTTTGCCATTAGTTTGGACCTAATAAACTTCAAAGCTTGGTCCAGATTAGCGGATAATCCCATGGGCTTTGATGATCCAGAAAAAGCATTTAGGTCAGCTCAATTGCTACCTTATGCAGTTGAAATTCAGATCAAAGAGGAAGTCAACATCCCAGAAAGGACCCGACAATTCTCCCTGGAAGTGAAAGCTAAAAGAGGACAACATTTGAAAAACCCTGATGCTTACATACATCTAAACGCTTCTCTCCAACAGCAAGGGTTGGGGGTAAACCCAACTCCATTAGTCAACATAGAACATGACACCATTCTAATAGAGGTGGATAACAGCGACTTAAAAAGAGTATTACTCTAGCCGCAGGCAGCATTATTGGAATGGCGGTTGATGACTGACACTTTTCCATCGATTTAGGAAATGAACTGTTAGGACCAATCCCCAAGGACTGTTTTGACAGTGACAGTGATGACAATACAACACCAGACAGGATTTTTACCCGGCATGGGGGGAACTTCCTGGTGTACACTTCCTGCCCCTATGGTAAGGAAGATGTGACTTGTGACTTCAGGAGGGATGAGGTGATTTTCCAGGTCCATGAGGGTTGCCTTTCCCACCTGAGGCCTCCAGTCCAAATCAGCACTCTGACCAGGGACTTCTCCACCCAGCTGGAGGAGGCCGCTGAGATAGCCAAACCAGAAGTCTTTCCAGGATTCAGGCAGATGGTGGAAGAGAGAGTCAACCTAGCTGATGCCTGTGTGACTCTGGAACAAAAGCAAAAGTTGAAACAAGTTTTCTTGGATTTCCAAAATCTCTTTGCGGTAGACTCATATGACTGTGGTCGCACTGACATCCACACAACAACAATCCCCACGGACCCTGGCATGACTCCAGTGTTTGTGAAGCAATATCGTTTGCCTCTCGCATCCATGGAGTCCCTTACTGAAATAATTAAGAACCTTGAGTCCCGGGGAATAATCCGTCCAGTCCACAGCACCTTCAATAACCCGGTGCTGGGAATATTGAAGCCAAACGGCCAGTGGAGACTCTGCGCCGACCTCAGGGAGCTCAACAAACGGGTCCATACTTCCCGATGGCCTCTGCCCTACATTGACCAAGGGCTGGCCCATATCCAGGGGTCACAGGTATTCACAGCAATAGACCTGACCAATGGATACTGGACCGTGCCTGTCAGTAGGGAGGACCAATACAAGCTGGCTTTTACCTTTGGGGGCCAGCAGTACACATGGACCCGGACTCCCTTCGGAAACCTCAACTCCGGCAATGAATTCAACATTTTCCTACACAAGGCCATGCCCGACCTGGGTGCAAGGGGTAACCTGGTTTATGTAGATGATGTCCTCATCAAAAGTTCATCTGTGGAGGAACACATAGCGGAGATCCGTTATGTTCTGACCCAGTTGAGGGCCGCCGGAGCAAAACGTTCCTTTCAGAAAGCACAGTGGTGTAGAACCCGTGTTAATTTCTTGGGGCATGAGATTACTCCTCAGGGTCTCTGTCCCCAGGAAAAGAAAGTGGAAGCACTTCAGAAACTGAAAGACCCCACAACTCTGCGGGAACTAAGGAGCCTCCTTGGACTGACTAATTACAGCAGAAAGTTCATTGAGGGCTACGCAGAGATCACCAGACCCCTGATTCATCTCCTGAAGGGGGGGGTCAAGTGGGAATGGGGTCCAGAACAAGCCGAGGCAGTAAGACAACTCAAAAGAAGCCTCTCACAAGCGCCCTGCCTAGCTTACCCTGTCAGAAACAAGGAGTTCTTCCTGGAGACGGGGTTCTCTAATACATGCTTGACAGCAGTATCATACCAAAAGCATGACAAGGTCAATAAAGTAATCTCCTATGCGAGCAAAACTTTATCCTCTGTGGAGGAAAAATTCAACGATTGTGAGAAGGCACTCCTGGCAACGGTGTGGGCATTGAGGAATTACCACCCGTTTATCCAGGGGGAACACATCATAGTGGAGACTCCACACCAGCCTCTGCAATATCTCCAAAGTGACAGAATCCGGGCCGGGAATGTGAGTAATTCCCGAATTACTTCCTGGATTCTGTCAATGCAAGGCTTTCCTGTGGAGGTCATATATGGCCAAAACAAGAAGAGTCCCCTCGCGCAAGGTCTGGCTGACTTGCATGATTGTGCCAGAGAAAACTGTCTCGAGGACGAAAGTCTAAAAATCAAGGACAACACAGAGGCATACCTTAATTCCCCACACAATGTCTTTGAAGAAGACAAGTGTGAGGGAATGCCCACTGTCTATGTGGATGGATGCTCTTACCATGTTGACAACAACGGGGAGAAAGAACTGGTGGCCGGCGTAGGGAATGCATGGGTGAATGAGTCCCCAGAACCCTCCGCTGGATACAAAATTGGTCCCCGAAGTAGTCAGGTGGCAGAATTGATGGCTGTGCATCAGGCCATCCTCACTGCTGTCCAGCATCAACTCCACAAACTGGTCATAATCACAGATTCGGATTATGTACGGAACGGGTTCGTGGAGCACCTGGTTAATTGGAAAACCAGAGGCATGTTATGTGCTAACAACAAACCCTTGACACATGGGAAGTTGATCCAAAACATTGATGATCTGGTCACATCGAATGGGATGAACTTCTACTGGAAAAAGATCAAGGGTCATTCCAAAGTAGAGGGACCAGACAAAACTGGAAATGACTTAGCTGATCAGCTGGCCAAAACCGGGGCCCTCCAAGGGGATCTAATTGAGATTGAGTCCCTGTTGGGGGAAATCCAGGTCACTGCTATCACTAGGTCCCAGACAAATGCTCACAGTGATCTTTCAACTGCCCAATGGAGCAAGGAGAACCTTGATGCTGATTTGATTACAGCTCAGAAGGGGGATCCAATTATTGGTAAGTTTTACCAACACCTTGAGGACCCTGAGAACTTTCCCCTGATGGATACCGATTACATTGGGAAAGAGGACCTAAGAGTGTTGATGAAATGTCCAAAAATGTTCCGAATCCAAGACGGTTTGCTGGTAAGGAAATCCAAAGCTGGCCACGATCAGTGGGTGGTTCCTACCTCAATCCGAAGCCTGATGTTAAGTCACGCCCATGATGCGGCCACCGCCGGTCATAGTGGGTTTCACACAACACTGGAGATCTTAAGAGAGGTTGCCTACTGGCCACACATGGGCCAGGACCTCAACCAATATTTGAAGGGTTGTCTTGTGTGTGCACAATTTCAGCCAACATCCCTCACACACCGGGCACCTCTCCAAAAGAGGGGAATGACACTGCCATGGTCAGATTTGCAAATCGACTTTGTAGGCCCTGTGATTCGCTCGACTAGAGGAAACAAGTGCATGTTGACCGTTACATGCTTGTTTACCAAGTGGGTGGAATGTCTCCCAGCCCCAAACTGCAAGGCAGAAACAGCAGCTGCCCTGATGATTAACCACATCTTTTCCCGTTTTGGTCTACCTCAAAGGATTGAGTCAGACAGAGGTAGCCACTTCACCAGTGAAGTAATGACAAAGATGTGGGAGATACTGGGGGTCAAAAGGAAGTTGCATATTGCTTACCGGCCAGCTTCTTCTGGGGCAGTAGAGAGATATAACCGAACCATTGTGAGCATATTAAAGAAGTTTGTGGCAGATTCTGGGCCAAGTTGGGATATCCGATTACCTCTGGTCCTAATGGCCATCAGATCTACCCCTTCATCTGCAACCAAAATGTCACCATTTGAGTTGATGACTGGACGCAATATGGTGCTTCCGCAGCATTTGCTCTACAGGACCCAAGAGCAGACACTCATAAATGCCTCCACAACTCATGAGTATGTGGAGAATTTAAGGAAACACCTTCAACATGCTTTTGCCTATGCTCAGCGGAATCTAGAAAGATCAGCTGAGAGTATGAAGACCCACTATGACCTGAAAACTTCCAGGAAGGAATATCAGGTGGGGGACCGGGTCTATTTATACAATTTCCAAAGGAACCAGGCCAAACAGAGGACATTTTTGCCTACATGGAAGGGACCCTTTGAGATTATAGACAAGATCTCCCCTGTGGCCTACAAGATCCGCATCCCCAAAGGCGGTTTGGCAGAGGGGGAAGACAAGTGGGTCCACATTAACCAGTTGAAGTGTTGCCATCCCAGGCACACTCTGCAACAACTGGAGGAATCCTCTGGAATCCTAGAGGGTACTGTCTCAGGTTAATTCAGTTCTAACTTAAAATATCCTATATATCGCCTATCAAATTCTGAGTTTCTCAATGTGGGTGTTTTCGTTTTTGAATGCAAAAAGAAATGTGCATATTCATATGTTTTGACTATAAATTTATATGCCACCCCACTATATCAATGGTGGGGGAAAAATGTCTATGAATAGGTATTGCCGCTCTTCCTTTGTCGTCCTAGGAGAAAGAAAACCTGGAGGCTGGCCAAGGAGGACGATCCGGAGACCGGGAGCAGAGACGCAAGGGGCCCGGGGTACCGCCCAATATTCCCATCAGGACCGGCGAGGAGAACCGATCGATCAGTACCGGATGGAGGAAAAGATGCTGAACTGTGCCATCTACCGGAAGAAGATGAGGGAAACATCCCAGATCTTGCGAGTTCCATCAGTGAAACAGAATGGCCATCGCAAGAGGGGGGCTTGTGGGATGTTTTTACCCATGCATCCGAGCCCTACCACAAAAACTCTGCAGTACTGGCATTGAAAACATCATGATGGCCAGAGCTTCCCAGAAAATGCCCAGGGAAATGCATGAAGAATAGGCTGCCACCCATTTTTGCCGATGTTATGGGCACAGAAGGGCACTGCCTAAAACCACCATTGGACTACCCACACAGTAGCCTGAAACCATTGGGAATGGCAATGCTGATTGCCAAAAGTAACCTAGAACTGTGGGGAATTCATTTCTTAAATCCCAAAAATGGTTGCATTACCAGTACTCACCACTATCAGAAAGCCGGCGTTTTAAAACAACACCAGACATTTGTGTAAAACTGAATAAATGAACCCAAAGCAGGCCAAAGAAAGACTTACTAAGAAGTGGATACAATGTAAAGTTATATTCTGAAGTGACTTGAAGGTTTATAACAAGACTGGCTGAGCTCTGCAGATCTGCAGCGGCTTAAACTGAAACTGGATTTAAAACTACCAAAAATCGAAAATGTTTAAATTAACTGAGTGACCTACTTTTGAGTGTCACATAGTTTGTCACTGTTGAAATGTCATAGTTTTGAACTTAGAATCAGCATTCTAGCTGCATGTGTAAAAATGGTTAGTTTATTTGAATGCAGAAAACTAGGTAACTAGAAGTGACATTAGCTGGGGCCTGGCTTAAGGAACTGAATTCTGCCTGACATCTACCCCCACAGGAGTTAAAACCTGCTCAGCCACTCTTCCCCTTGCCAAAAGGAGTTGTCACCTCTCTGATTAGATTAGGGGTGGAGCAGCTACAGGGAGTTGAACAAAGGCCTGTCCTGGGCCCAGGCAGATGGTTTATTAGGGTAGTCGTAAATGGCTTCCTTTTGAACAATGGGCCTTCCAGGGCCCAGGCAGATGGTTTATTAGGGGGACCGTAAAATAGCTTCCTCTTGGCAGAAGCTGGGAGGGCCAGGGTCTCTGAGCTTGGCAGAAACTGGATAAACTGGTTTCTACACCATGTGACCTGGGAAACCACACCCCTTTGGGGCCAGAACATAAATCTAAAAAGATGGATCATTCATAGAGCGGACTTGTGAAAATTTTATAAGTGATATCATTATTCTTGTGATTTTTCTGTGCACATTTTAAGACGTGGTAGGACCCGGTGGTATGTTCAGGGGGGTTTTAGCGGAAAAGAGGATATTACTCTAAATTTATGTATGTTAAAAATCTGACACTCCACCACTTAATGCCCACACACCATGGGCACATCTGTGTAAATGCGGGGAAAAATCCAATATTGGTAACCCGACCAAAAAGTGAAATATGTTGCCATTTTTGAACCCAAGCTCCTAGAAACGACAGAATTGGAACAGGGGCTACCATCAGTAAATGCATGATGTGTGTATGCAATGCCAAACAACTGTCTATCGGGGAAGTATGTATTTGAATCAAATATAGATTTGTGGGCAAACTGACCAGGGGAGGATCCTCTGACCCATAAAACCTACAGCATCACTCTGACTCACAGTTCCTTCCCCAATCATGGGAGAGGGGAGAATTGGGCCAATGACAAGTTGAAAGAGGGGCTGGCTAGTGATGCTGCACACACACCCACTTTCAAAAGACATAAAAAGAGCCACTGGAAGCTAGAGAGGACATTCTATTCCATCTGCTGCGGGACGCTCTGCCGGGAAAATCCATACTTTACCTCCATCAACCTCCAGAGAGCCAACATAGAGACTTCAATCTATCCACCTTCAGAGACCAAGACTTTACTTCAGAATTTGTAGCAGAGAGGTCAACTACAAGCTAAATCCCTCTTTAGCAGGCCTCAAATCATTGCCACTATTCACAGCCAGGCGAGCTGTTTGAATTCTTTGCAAGAACTCTTGCCATTTGCCAGAAAGCAGTGTTGTATCCAGAGAGAGACCAGCTGAACCGGAGACCGCTGTATCCGGACCCACAGACCTGATCAGAACCAGAGACCCAGACCAGACCAGCAGAGTAGAGCTGACCCAGACGCTGTGCGCAGAAACCGTCCGTGGCGAGTGAAGAAAACCTGTTGACCAGATCCGTGGCGAGGCCTAATTCAAAAATATATTGTGAGTACCTAGCAGAACTGTGCAGAACCAATCTCTTAGTTAACATAATATAATTCAATCTATTTTAATCTAACCAGAACTGCCTCCTAACTGTCACCTGTCATTTGCAAAGCTGTCACCTGTCATTTTCTAGCTGCAAGCTGTAACCTGTCGCTTTGAACTTTTAAAATTTCAAATCCGAAAAACTACCTTTATTTAATCGTCCGTATCTCTGGAACCGTTTGGGCTAGGAACTTGGTTTAACTTTTCTCTGAAAGCTTAGAATCTCACTCTTTTCAACAAGCCTAGAACCGACTTCCTACTCCTCAGACTTTTGCTGTAATCACGATTCTCGCACTCGCGAATTTTACCGCGATTTGCGATTTGGTTAGAAATCCAGCCACGTGTGAAAACAGCAGCTTCCTTGTTTTCCTTGCTAAAAATTTGTTTGCCTCTTAAGAACCATCCCTGAATCATTGCTAGAGTGAGCCTGGTCTAATATTAACTAGATACCACTCACCCTGCACCTCTAGAGGGAATTAAAAGCATTTTAGCATATTTTTCACTTCATTGCCAGCACATATAAAAGCATTTTGGGCCTGTGTTTCAAACTTCTGTAGTCTAAGCTTGCTGGGGTGAACTGAATTACATTTGATTGCATTTCTAAGAACTGTGTCATCTTCATCTCCTTACAGTGCATAAAAGGGGGGAGTGGATTGCCAGAGAAAAGTGATTACATTGTTTTGTTGAAATCACATTGAGTATTTCTGTACTGCAATTTCATTCCACCTTGCATCCATTTGAAACCATAAAAGTATTGTTGCTATCTTATCCATCCTTTAACCACTCATCATTGATTATAAAGAAGGGTGCTAGTGCCGGACTATCCATTATTGATTACTGCTCAGATTAAGTGTGATATTCAATTATTAATTTATTATAAAGTGTGATATATATATCTATTGTTTAAATTATCAAATAAACCTTTTAAACTTGCAAAACAGAACTACTTCTTGGCTCAGTGGGGTCAGGGGGATTCCAAGAGAGGGGTGTTATATAGGGGTAGTCATCCAGAACGCATGAACTGGACATAAAGATATATCAATAAGGGTTTCCATTCAGTATCCCAGACTAGGCATTGATTTAGCTGTAGTGTTGAATTGAATCCTCTTACACCCATCACTATGAGACCCCTGTCCTTGGCTGCAGGTCTGCAACTCTCCATTGGACAACAGCCCTTACTGTTGATTCTAACAGACAAAGGCAATCTTGCAGCTGTAACCACCAGAGACACAGGTTTTCCCCCTGACTGGACCTCTGAGTCCTAGTTCTCCTCTTCAGAATCTAAATCAAAAGCTTCATGTGAGGAGTATGAAGAGTCAGAGGAGTCGGCAACCCTACCATGCACTTGGAGATTCTCATGGGGCATGACACACTGCCCGCCACTGCTTTGGTATGTAGTGTGTCCCCATCCTCTTGCTCCTCCACTTCTGCTACATGATCACCTACACAAAGACAGACACAACATTCTGAGGCATTAGTACCTGGCAGACCTGCCAACGTGCATTCCAATGCATATGGACACAAAATGTCCAGCTACACATACATCACACATTGTTACTGAGCAAACTGTGACATGAACAGCACATATTAATGAAATTTGATGACCTATGAAAACATGGCAGGGCATATCAGGCCGTGCAACAAAGCATGGTTTGTGGAATCAGGAGTACATGCATACACACGGACATGATTGAGAGTGATTACCATCATTGGAAAGATGGAGGTCTGTGCATTGTTGTGATCCCCTACTGTACTCCACATTTCTATTGTTACAACATGTAGAAGTGTGACATGTACATCTGCTGACACAAAATATCATGCAGCCATATGTGATGCCACGATTTGCCCAACCACCATTGCAACATCGTCCCCGTAAGAAACGTGGTTGGTCACAATCACATGCATCACACTTGTGTGTGCAGAGAGTGCAACATGGTAATGACCAAGGCACGCTTGCAGGACCGTTACTCTATTGACAATACAAATTTGAATGTACTACACTGAAATATCTATTGGCCATCCACCTATTGTCCCATCGGGGAAACAGCCTCACGCGTCCCTGCACAGACATTGTTACACATGCATGTCCACTAGCGGCCAGGGAATGGATGACTGTGAAATCATGCATGTATTGCTGTGATTGTAAGTGAGTCCTGATTATCATTCCCAGTTGATGTACAAATGCATGACACTGTGAATATGTAAATTGAGATGTGTGTTGCATGCAATTGTCACACATATGAGTACTGGCACATCAATGAAACACAGCAGACAGTGATGTGTACAGTGACACCAACATGTGTCAAGCATGGAACCCACACCAACACCTCCCTGAATGCAGGTCAGGTGATGGAAGTGTACACACTACCATTCATGTAAATCCCATGTTTGGCTGTCAACTGCAGCCAACTGTACCCCAACACATATATGAGCATGTCATGCAAAATTATCATCACAGATGATACACACAAATGCAACTCACCAGATGTGTCGACACAGGCGTGCATGCCTCTCACAACAAGCACCTGATCACTGCTGATCATTCCACTTACAGACTCTTTGAAAGGAGTAAGCTCCTCGTCCTCTGGTTGCCACCCTCCAGTGGCCTGGGCAGAGGCCAGGTTGCCAATGTGTTTCTCCTTTGTCCTTCAAATGAGGTCCTCCTTTTGCTTGTGGGCGTGTTTAACAGTGCACCTCTCCACAGCACAAGCATTAATGAGGTATGTGACCTAATTCGCTGAGCGGAATTACGGGTGCTGCCAGCCGTGGGCTAGAGGTCACCATGGTGTTCCTGCGCATAGTTTGTGAGGATTTCAAGCTCCTCAATGGTTAAGTGCTTCTTCCTTAGTGGCCCTACTCCTTCAACTGCGTCTGATCATGGGGTGGTGCCTCTTCCTGCTCTGCAGGGTGTGCCCTCTTGGCCCTAGTGGCCCTTGGTTGTGCTGGGCCACCTGTAGGCCTACGACCATGTCCTCATCCATGCGCCGGGTCACTTGTGGGCTGAGGCTCACCGCATCCTCCTCCTGGAGCTAGGGCACATGCTTCCTCACCACGTCCCTGTCCTCTCCCTTTGGGAGCCTTCACTCTTATGGTGCAGGCAAAGCACACACAAAAGAATGTCAGCACAAAGAAATACAGGCTAAGTGATGGAAAATGTACGAGTGGTCCTGCAAGGCTAAAAGGCACCCCAAACAAAAAATATGTAATATGTGATTTTTAGGGGGCCTCTCAGCAGACAAAATGCATGTACAATGTGTTAGACACCCCAAACCTCAAATATGCATTATGCGGTGCATTTAGGGCCTCTCAGCAGAAAAAATGAATACGGTAAACGGTATAGAAATCCCAAACACAAATAAATGCAGTACACGATGCGTAGGGGGCCTCTCAGCAGAAATCATGCGTACACAATACTATTGATGCACCTCAATCCCAATAAATGTGGTTCACGGTGCATAGGTGGCACCACAAGGCAAACCAGGAAAGTAATCGAGGTACACAATGCACATTTTTCTCTGTAAAATGAGTGTCTACAATTATAAATCCTCCGACTCCACAACTTCACATACAAAACTGTAGCTGCCTGGTAGAGTGGAAATGTCTGCTACCTACCAGCACTGCATTAGAGTGTCTGCTGTCCCCTCATTATCTGTCATCCTGCGGCTGGCTTGTATGGCCCTGTGACCACCTCATCTGCTATCCTGGGACTCACAACTCTATATTCCACCACCACAGCTACACAGCCCATTGTCAGGACCCTATTAGCCCATGCCTGTCTGAGGGGTTGACATGTCAGCTCCTTCCTCCTCACCATCGAGCTTCACCCCCAAGGCAATGAGGCAGAGGGCTGCCAACTTAACCTCCAATGAAGTTTTCATCCTGGTGGATCGGGTCTTGTGAATGTTGATGCCCTCTTCAACCCAGCAAAGCAACTTGGAGCTGAAGGACGTTATCAGATCTGGCTCATCATGCCTGCAATTAATGCGGAGAGGTTGGCAGTCTGTTCCATGAAAACCTTGAGGAGGTGCTGGAAGGACAAGACCCAGAGCCATACTAAGGTGATGGCAACCCTCAAGGCAGGGGCCACCATTGAGGTGCACAGTGCTGGCTGCCATAGAATGTCATCCATCCAGCTGCGGGTCTTCGAGAGAATCTACCCAGCACTCCACATCCGGATCTGTGACTGGCAAGCACATCTGGAAGCTGCATGCAGGACATCTCTATGGGTTTCACATTTCCATGTGAAGCCACCCACACTCAGGTGAGAGTGACACACATGTATGGGTGTCTGTAAATGTCATGTTGATGCATTGACCTCTCAGGGACGGGGATGTGATCTGTCATCCCACTGCATGTGAAGACAGAGTTGTCATTTGATCATGCCATTTGTTTGTGTTGGTGGCAACAGCATACGTGCTTGTACCTCAGCAATGTGTGCCTGTACATGTTACATGCTTACAGGTCAGGCTGTCAGGGGTACATGTTGCTACGTGAAGTTGAATGGACAGGTGCAGAAGTAGGTGTTGTAAGACCTCTCCAAATGCTTGCATGGCAATGCTCTGGGTAGTCAAATCATGACTGGCTTGTGGGATTCTGCATACAATTGGGTGGATGGACAATGTTTTCCAAGTAGTAACCCAGACCAGCTATGCTTCCATGCATTTAGTGGTTGGCCACCCTACCAAGGGACTCACTGCCCACCCCTTTATTAATGTGTTCTGCCTCACAGGTCCACTCTGCAGAGGGGTGGGCTTTGCCAGGGGGCCTGGTCCATTTGACCATTGTGATCCTTTGGAATGCCCGGTCATGTGATAGTGGATCTTGGGTATGCATGGTAGGCAGAGATAGACTACAATCTGGTACATACTCCTGTTGTATATATGAGGAGGCATGACACTTTAGGACAGTCCTCCAGAGTTTACAGGAGGTCATAGTTGTCTTACTCTTGCCTCCTTTTGACAGTGTGTAAGGGTCCTGTCTGCCCTCCACTTGGTTCTCGCTGACACACCCAGGCTCAGCACATCCCCAAGATGGACAGGGGACATTCACCACACAATGTGCCAAAATAGCTTTGCCTGCTTGGGCACCATTCTGAGTGGGCAAGTACTTTTGCTGCCCAGTTTGGTTGCTGGCCATCAAATGACCCTCTATGACTTGCACTGCAACAGCAGGTCAGCCTGTCCATTTGTCTCCCTGCAATCCCCAGGTTCATTTGCACACTTGGTTCATCTTGGGTTGGCCTGCTTGCCCAGCCATCGCCGTTGAAACAGGCATCTACAGCCAACCTGCATTGTGACCATGTTGACTTCAGAGCATGTCGCGTCAGGGTGTGCCACCTTTCATGGGTGCCTCTTCCTCCAAGCCGTGCTGTGGCAGATTAGGCAAGCAGTTCCCCATTGGTCATGTGAGTGTACAGGGATGGTGGCATGGTTACAGGGCCTGGCCTACACACAGCGGGTGTGGGCCCACTTTGATCATGCCCTTGCACTTATCAGCTGAGCTTGTTTGTCAACTGCAGGCTGGGATGACAACAGTTTCACAGGGAGGAAGGCCACCCTTCACCACACCAGTGGTATGGAAATATGCAGCAGTCAACCCATTCAAGATAGGTGCCTGCGCCCAGGCTCTTCCTCTCACTCCTCGAGCTGGGCTGGCTGTTGGTGCATGCATGACCAACAGGGACACCCACCTTGCATCATTTGCCCATCCACTGACACTGATGTCACACAGACAGGCCTGAGGATGAGAGGCTCATCCCATGATGGCCACCTGGGTATCTGTCACATGTCTCTGTACTCAAATCCGAGGTGGCAGAATGCAACATTAGGGCATGTTACACGTGTGGATCCACATTACATGTGCAGGAGTCCCTCAGCCACGTCAAGTGATGTGGGAAGTCTACAGTGCAAAGTGTCATTGTTTCATTCGACAGCAGACACAGGGCATGTGGCATGAAGTTGCATCTTCCAGCACCGCTCAGGGGTCACAAGTCATTTTGATGGGGCTCAACCAACAGATGGTGTTCTGCCACTGGCAGACCCTGGCACAGTGTTGGTGACTTAAGGCCAGACCCCGATTGGTGGTGCTATTGTTGGCACTGCCTCATGGCCATACATCCATCTGTTCCTTCGGCCAGTTCCTTTGGCCATGCACAACTGTCCATGTGGCTGGGTCCGACCATCCTGATGGCCTGAGTAATAGGTGCCCCAACTGTGTCCCATATTTGTCTGCAGCCGGGCTCTATAGACCCCACTTTGTGCATGCATTGTACTCTGTGGTAGGTGTCTGCCTGTGTGACAGACATGTGGTATTGGAGCTTGAGGGCACCTCTGTGCTGGTACCTGGGCACCAGAGCAGGTGAGTGACTTCAGGTATGGATGCTGTGGGTGTGACTGAGCAAGGTCAGCAGTTGAAGGTCCAGGCTCGACACGGGCCCCAGTAGGGGTCCCAGGGAAGTGCTAGTGTGGCTCCATAAGGCAGTTCGAGTACCCGGCCTTCTCCACGGGGTATTGCTATGGTGTATCAATGGCTTTTCCCCAGTTGTGCACAATGTGGCCACACACTTGTGTGCCTCTGTGTAGGGCATGGAAGGCAAGTTTTCCTGTCTCATGAGTGACTCTTCATAGCTGTCCTGTTTATAGCCTTTCCCATACTGCATGTGTATGCACGGAGACAAGGTGTTTATGCAAGGTATGCAATGATATTAGTGAGACATGTGCCCAGGTGCACTTGCCATGGGCCTGTGGGGTTGACAATTGCCAGGTGCAGAGAGCTATTAACTCCTGGTGACAGCCAAGGGGGAACCTGGTTAGTTTGCAATCAAAAGCTACCAGTAGCTCCGATTGACTCCCCAGGCAAGTGGTGATATGTAAACATAGCTATCTGATATGAAGCCTGTAGTTTTGGGATTTTTATGATAGAGATTAAAGGACAAAACTAAGGAACATTTAGAGATCATTGAATAATATATAATGGGCAATATGTTAGGGTTTGTATCTTTAGAGAGTTCAATTTGCTTTGCACGATGTGCTTGTTCCTGCCTAATGTGTGATGCCTGATATCCAGGAGCTGCTTTTTACTTCCGGTTGACAGCTCCTAGGTTCAACACCTGGCCTGGCTGCAGGTTACATTTGGGTCATTTTGGCATTGGTTTTGTTCCATGTTATGTTTTTATGATGTGTTTGTGACTACACATCAATGTGCTGTGTTGAAAAATGCATGTGTCATGAATGTGACTCATCGTTGTACCTACATTTGTGTGCCAGTATTCATACCAATGGCGTGGGCGTGTGTGTGTGTGGCAGTTGCTGGATGACCCGTGCTGACATAATGGTACTGTTAATGTTGCGTATGCCACATATGCAGTTGTCAAGACTTGATTGGGAAGTTTCGCTGGGGTGCTGACTTGATTTGCCGTGGATGGTACGCAGTTGACCTGGGTGCTCGCTTGAGTTACAGAGTATGGTACGCAGTTTGACTGTGATGCTGGCTTCAGTTGTGGGGGATGGTTCGCAGTTTTGCCGGGGTGCAGGCTTGAGTTACAGAGGATGTTACACAGTTTCACTGGGGTGCTTGCTTGAGTTATGGGGATGGTACACATTTTGACCATGGTGCTGGCTTGAGTTGCGGGGGATGGTACGCAATCATGCCATGGTGCTGACTTGAGTTACAGGGGACGGTTCAAATTTTCGCTGGGGCTGTATGGTGTTGTAAAGGCAGGCACAAAGGTTGTGTCTATGAACTAGTTTTGCTTTGCTGTGCCGTGTTGTGGTTGTTCCGTGCACAACTTGTTGCTTGCGATGTGGGATACTTTGTGCTTTAGAATCCATGAATCGTGAATAGCGCTAAGCTTTTCGCACACGCAAGTAGGCATAACGTTATATGTGGTGTTAAGTAGTTTGCATGGACGTAGCGCATTTTCTATGAATTAGGCCCAAAATGTGGAAAGATCTATTTATGGAAGAATCTGGTGGAAAATAAAGGAGAATGTTGTATGATGCAGTGGGAATAACTCAACCATGGAGACGAAAGAGGGGAAGAACTTAATTTTAGAAAAGAAGCTATTATAGCTTGGTTAAGTAATCCCTCAAACGTAATATTTTATGTTTTAAGAGATCTCCTGTGTCTCGGCCATGATAACATGAAAAGGATATTACTCATTTTCCTTGTAACAGGTACATCAAATAATTCATAGAAGAATTATTGTACAATAAACCTAAGCCTGTGGAGGATGATGCAATTCCTTTTGAAGTATTCCATGATGGAAGCAGCTCTGTGTAAATCCATCTTCAGCAAGAGGAGTGAAGCAATGACGTCGGCCGAAAGTACGAACACAGACATGAGCCCCCAATCAAAGGCAATCTAAGGGAAAAGGCAATTTTTGTCAGTGTACATCGTGACAATGCCCTGCTCATTTCTTATTCCAACTCTGATGATTATACTAAAATGATGTATCTAAATGCGCCAACTCATTATTTAACTAACCGTCCCGCCCATGGCATGATGCAACTGCTGAGGATGGTGGCCTTGTTATTCAGAGCTGAACTGTGTAAGTGGCTGTACACATGTGCAATGAATGAGATGTTAAGACGCCTTTGTCTCAAGGGTCCATTATTTGTTGAGTCTCAGGCAAGGTTCCTTGTGGTATCTTAAATTGATATCAATTATGATGGCAGTTCAGTTGTTTGGGAGCAACACATGACAAGGATTGGCATACTGTGGGGCCACCCATGAAAGATGTGTCTGGCACATATAATTTAGGGTACCAAATAAATGTAAAATGGAGGTGAGAATTGTGGAAAGAAGATGTCAACAGGAAGAAAGGGGATAGATGCTAGGTATAGTATGAAAAACAAAGAAACCAAATAGCTTGTACATATTTGACTTAACTAAAGCATGATTATTTATTATTGAATGGACACAATATGTTGTCCATTCACCAATGCTTTAGATGATGTCATTACCTGTGCGTAGACAGTTGAATGTTTATGACACGCAGTGGACTTTATCATTTAGGTAGAGTAAAAAAAACATCAAAGAACAGCTGTCAACTCTGCATAGGAAATGGGTTATACAAGGCAATATTTGAGCCAAAATTATCGATACTTGGTATGCAGTAGTGCTTAAAGGTAGAGAGGAATGGATTAATTAAGATGATCCTGGGGAACCTAGTTTGCATTCTCCCATTATATCTTTAAAAACCGAAAAGGCAGCATTTCGAGGTGGGGCCATCTCAGATAATTGCCATCAAGAGAAATATCTGTGTTTGCAAATATGATATGTAGTCAATCTGCATGATTTCATGTTTTCCCACCAGAACCGGTAAAGCAAGTCAATAAATCATGTGGATTTAACCCAGGTGGGTATGCATGTTTGATGAACTTGCAAAATATCAGATGCTCGTACCGCAAGCAAACAGTAAATATAAATGGCAGAAATTACCTAAGGCATTTCAATAATGTCAGAATGATTTTTCCTACATATTCCACAATTTTCATCCACCTTGTGGCATCTACTGATGTCCTGAGTGAATTCGGAGACTGTTGTTATAATAAGTGTTCTGCAAAGTTTTAGATGCTGTTGTTTTTTGTGGGTAAATCTGTAATCTTTTACACTGAGACCAAAATCGGAAAATCATACAGACATATTACATGCATCCTTTCATGTAGAATTACTTTACGTGATACTATCTCAAAAAATGATCCGCTAAATGTAAAAATGAGTACTATGTGTGGTGTTTGTATAACAGGATTTTTACCAATTTTCACCAAGCACGAATCCTGTCATAATTGTTTTGTTTGACATATTGCTGCTTATTTGTTTTATCATCTCCACTTTAATCTCTGCAACTATAATTTTTTCTTTACCTTTTGCAAAGAACTAAAACACACATTCTGGAAGACACACAAAATAACTTGGTGTAAGGTACAGGTTCAATCTTAAGTAGGATTTCCTTTGAAAGACTCAAGAATTTTTGATGTTAGCAAAGAAAACTATGGGGATGCTAAATAGGCATGCCATTGACGATCACTTCGGCTCAATGCCATATGCCACTCCCATGCACACACATTTCTCCAGTGGAAATAAACAATATATGTGTTAAACCCCTTTCAACACACAAAGATAGATGTGCAAAAAATTAAATTAACATGGCTTTTCAAAGGGAAAGATCCTCTGGAAATTGCGGGCTCAGGTTCAAAAAGGTAACTTTGACGCACATCATAAGTACTCGCTCGTAAGTGGAACTTAAGAACAGGATAGATTGCAAGTAAAAGGCACCCACACAACTATCCATATTAAAAAAACATAGCAACCAGCTACTCATACCTGTCAAGAGTGACAACATCTCAAAAAAATGACAGCAAGTTGCACAGTCTGCAATGTCACTCATATGACCACCAATAATGGTGTGGTATCAATTGTACTTGTAAAAAACAATGAACATATTGAGTTTTCTAAATTCAATAGGTGGGACAGTCCAATGATAGAGTGCATGCATTTTTGCATGCCTTTTGTCTAAAGATATATGTGTGTTTATCTTGCAATATAAAGGGTTTTTGGGAAGATTGTGGTTAAAAAATCTAATAGCAGGTTATAGACATGATTTAACGGATTTGAAGCATACTTATCAGATCATAGACAAACAACATGTTTCTAAAATGTACACTCCAAGAAGCCTACCGACAAAGAGTAACTCTGATTTACTCATGTTGAAAATGAGCGTCCCCCCCCCAAAGCCATTTAAAACTCCACAATGAGAGTCAATAATGGGCACACGCCAGATGGGAATGAGACCAAGACCAAGTGTGGGTGAAGTTAAAAGGTAAAACTTTATCCAATCAATATAGGGCAAGCAGAGAACTCTGCAAACTCCGAGAGCGCTGTGCCCAACATTAGCAGACATTCACATATTATTACAATGTTGCATCGTGAGTGACGTAAGCTAAAGGGGGCACATAGTCGCGGGGATTGGATGGTGAAGACTGACAATATACAGGGCATAAGGGCAGTGCTTCAGCATTGGTGAAGATCCACGTGGTGCCAGTGGTCGTTGCTCGGGTCAGATGGGTGCATCTGGGTGGAGCGCTGGGTCCGAGGAAGTTCAAGCTGTTACAATTTATGCTACATAACAGTTGCACTTGTGGCTACACATACTTTGACCATCATCGTTCAAAGTAAATCCATGAAAAAGGCACATTTGTCAAACGTTTGATCTGAACATTGAAAGGTGAGAACGCATGGGACCAGGTGGTAAAATGACTCATGAGATTATAGTGTCACATTTACCAATCATTCTGTTAGATCTTCTAAATCAATTATTTATTAGTTGTTTGTGTCAGAAGAATATATTACCAGACAGGGGATCAGGGGTGAGTCGTGGCGGTACACTTCAGAAGGGGCATGCACTCTTGCTTTAAAAAGCATTAAGATTAAGGTGAAGGTTTGACTGCCCATATTTCGTTAACCAGAGTCTGGGGTTGCCCGGCAGATTCATGGTATCACGATGAGTTACAGGGGCTGAGGGGAGGGTGCATGCTTGGTGCAGGCTCAGTGAAAGGGGTGAGAGGTTACAGTTGTAACATCGCATCGTTCACAGGGCTACGGCTTTGAATCCGGGCCCAGCCAGAGGAGGAGGGTAGGCGGGGCTATGCACGCAGAGGTACCTGAGAGGGGTGAGGGGAGAAAAGGCATCTTGGCACACTGGGTTGTACATTCTCTATGTTGTAAAGGGCACATATCAAGCTTTTATTCGTATGAGGTAGAAATAGGTTAGTGTGTGCATAATTCAATGCTCATAGGTTAAATGTAGACTACAAAAAACACTCTATTATACAGTCGACACTCATCACATTTATCCATACACATTTGCAATACTTATTGAATATATTCGAAATAGTACATTTTTAGGAAATCTTTGAATATATACATATACATATATGTTGATATCTCACATTACTTTGTACATCGTGTGACAATCAGTAATCCTTACTTAGTAATGGAAAGTTTAAACATAGATTTCATGGCTCTATGTGCAATCTGGGGTGGGTGTGGGTCATCTTATTTCAATATGCACAATCAATCTCATGGACTAGAAACAAATGTATTGTCCCCTCAGTTGTATTAGCTACATGGGTGAAACTGGGTGGCACACACGCTCAGCATACATCTGGCACTTCAAACAGGGACCAGGGTTGGGGGGTTATCCACGGCATAGGTCATGAATGCGGGGTCTGAGAGAGGACAGGACACGTTTTATGGAGACAACTTGTTTTTCTCAAATCCCAACTCCAGCCGGTCATCGGTAGGTCAATGATGGACTGCGGAAGGTGAAAGATACAGTGTTTGTCATGTTACTAGCTCGCTCCTAGTCTCCCGTGAGAACAGGATTTCAGCAGGGCCGCCAAGGAGGGCGAGGGAAGCTCCAAGTTCGCTGTGCGCGGTCAGAAGGGGAGACGTACAGCTCTGCAGATTGCTTGTGTTTGTGAGGTCTAAGTTTGTTATTCTCAAAATGGAGTCTGAGTGTGTCACAAAATGGAGTCTGTAACATACTACATGATGAGCCGGGTAGCCCCATGTGTCAGCCTGCAGCCATCCCGCAATCCCGCATCCCAGGCCCAGGTGCATAGATGGCTGCTGGACAAGTCATAGGCCGCACATTGGGTAGGAATGGAGGGGACGGGGGCCCTAAAGACCCTTCTTCCCATACAATGTGTTACTCAATACTTTTCAGGTGTAAAACAGGATTAGGTCACAGTTAATCCTTATTACTTATTTGTGTTCCTGTGCATAAACTACTAACCAAATAATATGTTTTAAAAACAACAGCCACAACAGCAACATGTTCTTGTTTCAAATGTACTCAACTTCTTTATAATCCCAATTCTATGAACTTCAGTGAAACAAGTCAGGGAAACATGGGTGATGACAGTCAAAGGGGTGCAGGGATTGGAATCACAACATAGAGTGTCAAGCAGTAACTTCATGTTAAGAAAATGTATTGCGATAAATATTCTGAAAGAAAGCATCAGAGGGCAAGATTGGACGCAAAGAAAAGAATTTGATTTCTTGAATGCTTCATTTGATTGCTATTATGTCTTTGATGTGGCATGTTAGACTGTCAATCAACTATACAACATCTGAGATGCCGCTTTGGCAATAGTGTGCCACAGGGGTGTACTGGCCTATAGGGAACTCTGGACATCTCCTGCTAGGTCTCTGCACCCTGAACCTCTTTTGTGTGGTATTTTAAAATGTTCCGATAGAAAAAGGGTTGGATTTGCTGAAAATGTTTAATATCGGGCCACTTTGAAAATTATTTTGAGGGCCTCTTTTGGTTTCCAGTCCACCCATGGCGTGCCAGTATGAAATCATGTCTTTGTTTGGTACAGTTACCATAATTTTATGAAGCATTACTGGCATTAAAAAGATGACAGAACACTTGTTGACAAAATGGCTGAATGAAAATAGGCACTACATTAATGTGTTTTCCTGCATTTTATTTTGTCAGTAAATATAAGCCCTTTCGAACGAAGAGGCAGAGTGAAGCCTGTTTCTTATGCTATAAGAGGTAACAGTAATTTTCGTCACCGTGGACATCTTTTCACATTTTGTTTTCGGCAACAATAGCACAACTGTTTATCAGAGATATCAAAAGTTTGTTTTTCTTTTTCCCTTTCCTCTAGAGTATCTGTCCAATCAATTTCTGCTTAATTAGGTTTATAATTGCCAGTGACTATCTCATTAAAAATAGCAGCTGGTATTGATGTGCCACTTGAACTTATCTTCGTAGCACGCTAGGCAGCAACCATGCTCTGTTTCTACAGGCCCTGCATTCAGGGAAATGACAAGTATTTAGACACAGAATGTGGCCCAAAGGGTACAGTAACGTCAGCGACAGTGCTAAAAAGTTATCACAGGGGCGATGATTTATGTATTCATTTATTGGATATTTGTGAGGTGCCTGTACAACAAATGGTGTTTCAAGGCGCCACAAGACAAAAAAGGTGGGGGGCAAACGAGAACAACGTAAATTATGGTCCTACTAGGCCTTGTGACATTGGGATCGAGCAAGTGCAGTAACAAGAGGAGCTATGGAGAGGGGCAGGGGGAAGTGCGAGTCATGCAGATGCGAAGTGCTAGCATGGGAAAGGAAGTGCACATTAGAGAGGAGAGAGTGCAAGTGAATGGGGGTTAAGGAGGGCAGGCGAAGAGGCTAAAAGGGGCTAGGCGACTGCTGAGCTGAGGCCAGCAGGGCAAGTGCCAGGGAAATGGAAGGGGTGCAGGTCCACATGCAAAGTGTGATGAAGGAGGGTGAACTGGGTGGTGGGGGCCTCATGCCCTGTAGAACTCAGAGGGAACCAGGCAGCCAGTCACTGTGACAGTTGGGGGTGTTATCAGGGGAGTGGACAGGGAAGGAAGAAGTGAAGGGGAGGGTCATGACGAGCTTCCAGAATTTAAGGGAATTCGTCTCAAGCCTGAGAGGGACAAGGAGGCCATTCCAGAGGGAGGTTTCTGTGTAGGACAGAGATCTTCCCCCCACTCTCTGCTTAGAGGAGTATCTGATCTGCAGATAGTTAGATCTAGAAGACCGACAGACTCTAGCAGGGCGGTATTTAGGGGGGAGAGTTGGATGTAGCGGGGTCCCAGACCCCACAAAGCCTTGTGGATGATACCGAGGATTTTAAATTTGATCGTAGCAGCAACTGGGAGCCAGTGAAGAAATTATAAGGGTGGAGAGATGCAGTCCCTGGGCTTGAGGCCAAGGATAAGTCTTGCAGTCCTATTCCGGATTAGTTGAAGGGTCAAAGGGAGGAGAAAGGAATATTGAGGCAGAGGCTGTTGCAGTAGTCCAGCCTAGAGAGGACCAGTGTTCTAGAGACATTGGGCCTCATTACAACTCAGGCGTTAAGGGTTAACGCCACCGTTAACCCTTAACGCCTGATTCTGATTTTAACGCCTGCTTTTAGCAGGCGTTAAAATCCATGGCGCTAACCTGCCATGGTGCTAATTACGCCGCCGTAATTTACGGCGGCGTAATTAGCGCCTTCCCCACTCCCATTATGCCCTATGGGGCAAAAATGGGAATGGGGAAGGGAAAATGTGAAATGGGGATTTACCGCCCCACTCACCCTGGAATGGGGCGGTAAATCCGCCATCCACCATGGTGTAAACAGAGTTTACACCATGGTGGTAAAGTTGGTGCACTTAGCACCAAGGTTGTAATGAGGCCCATTGAGTTACTGGGGAAGGTGAGGAAAGGGGGAATGCCTCTGAAGTAGTGCAGATGATAGTGGGCCTTCTTGGCAAGGTCCTCGGTGTGAGCAGAGAAGAAGAGAGAGGATTTAAAGATGACAGCAAGGTTTTTTGCCTTGCAAGAGGGTGCAATTAGAGGACCCATAGAGGGCAGCCAGAGGGTAGTAGGGAAGGAGGAAGCAGGGGTCCCAATGAGAAGCACACCATGCCTGAATAGCAGTCAGACAGTTGTGGATGAGAGAGGAGGAAGAGGAGGCAGTAGAGGGAAGCTTGAAGGAGAGCTGTGTTTCATCTGCATAACACTGGAAGTGAGGAGAGTTGGACAAGATCAGGTGGCCCAGAGGAGCAAGGTAGATGTTGAAGAGCTACAGCAAGAGGATATAGCCTTGAGGGACACCACAGTGTGATAGGGGAGAGAAAGGGGCCCAGTTGAACATGGAAAGGACATACAGAGAGGAATGAGGTCAACCACTCAGAGCCGATCAGGGAGGCATGATTGACCATGTCGAAGGCAGAGGAAAGATCCAGAAGGATAAGAAGTGAAGGAGAGTAGAAATTCTGAGATTTGAGAGTCACAGGTGTTCAGAAGATCAGTTTCCATGCCTCTGGCTGCTCTGGTCATGGAGACAACAAACCGATTTGGTGTGTTGGATCAGTTGGGAGATGACCAGCTTCACCAGGAGTTTGCTCAAGAAGGGGGTAATGGATATAGGGTGATATTTAGTAGGGCAGGAGCAGTCGGCAGAGGATTTTTGAGGAGAGGATGCACAAGGGGTTGTTTGAGGGGTAGCAGGAAGGAGCCTGTGGCAAATGGGTAATTGTAGAAATCGGCCCAGGCTGGCGCAAGGGAAGCAATGTTGTCCTTGATGGTTCTGGAGGAGCTGTGGAGCACCTGTTTGGAGATAACTTGTCTAGAGACCTCATCCGGTGCTATGGGCAAGCAAGAGGAGAGAAGGAGGGATGGGTGAGGAGGCTGAGGCAGTCCTGAGAGCTGGGGGGGGAGGGAGGAGAGTAGTGGAGAATGAGGACAGGATGAGGACAGGACGTCATATGTTTTGGTGGAGAAGTGGGAGGCCAGTATAGTACAGAGGGTCAGAGATGGGAGAATAGGAGACTGCATAAGGATTGCTGAGTTCCTTGCAGATTTTAAACACTTTACCCATGTTGTTAGTGGCCCTACAGAGGTGGCTTGGATATGGGCACTCTTCTTTGTGCGGATGGAGAATCTGTATTGTCTGTGGAGCAGGCAGCAGACCAGTCTGTCAGAGGATGTGCCTGAGGCCCATAACTTCCACTCAGCAACTATGCACTTGCGTTTCAGAGAGGCTAAGTCTGAGTCATACCAGATGTTAACCTTGGAGTCAGGCATCATGCAGATCCTCATGGCAGGGGCCAGGATGTCCAGGGTGTTGGTGATAGAGATGTGAAGATTTTCAAGGGCAGAGTCAGTGTGAGAGCCTGAGGCAGGAGTGGGAGAGGGAATGAAAGTGGCAGCAAAAGCAGCAACTGACACTCGCTTCATCGGTCGAATGACAGAGCAGGAGACTGGCAGTAAAGACAGAGGCTTAGACAGAGGACCTAAGAGATCCAGGTGATAAGACAGGATAGCATGGTCAGACCAGTATACAGGATAGCATGGTCAGACCACAAGGCTGCAGAAGAGTCCTGTGGCTGAATCAGGAGAGTCAAGGTGAATATTGAAGTCTCTGAGGAGGAGAAGCTTGGAGGTGGAGGCAAGAAGAGAAGAGGAGAGGTCAAACCACTCCAGAATGAAGAGGGAGACCAGACCAGGTGTCCTGTAGATGGTGTCAATATTCAACGAGAGGGTTAGGGAGACAAAACGCATGCAGACGAGGCATTCAAACTAAGAGTAGGTCGGAGTGGGAATAATAGTAGTAAGGACCCACTCAATGAGTATCAAGGCCACTTAGGCCTGGGCTTATAGAGGCCTTGTAGCCCTCAGGGAGGAAAATGTAAAATGCAGTGACAGAGCTGCCACTGAACCATCTCTCAGTGAGAGCGAGAATGTCAAGTTCAAAGTCGGAGAAGTCAAGAAGGAGACAGATATCAGAAGAGTGTTTAACAGCAGAATGAGAGTTGAGGGTAGCTAGGTGAAGATGGCTGCCACATTTGAAAGACTTCTGAGGAGGGGTACATGGATGTGCTATGCCCATTAGTGATGGGAAAGGGGCAAGAAGGGTGGCAGATAGAGGAGCGGCATGAGAAGAGAGGAGGTTGATGAGAGATGGAAGAGGCCTATCAAAAGGGCAGAGGTTGGGCTGAGAGTTAGAGGCCATGCCAGTGTCATTCTGATAGACATTAATGATGCACCTAGAGGATGAGAAGCCTGCCAAGAGTACTTCCCATCGGGTACTCCCATCAATGGCCTACAAAGAGAAATGGGAGAGGACATAGACCATGTGGGGAGTCCATAGGTATGGAGAGGAAGCAACAAAGTGGATGTCTTTGACAGTCTGCCTGGAAGAAGCGTTTGATGTAGGTGCCAACGATGGGTAGGCCTGGGTTGGAGACCAGGAGATCCTTATTGAACATTTTCCTTCCAGACTTCAAAAGAGGGGTAGGATAGGTGATAGAGCAGCAGTTAGAGCAAATAGGGGAAATGGAGATCACCATGAAGGTAGAGGGCTTGTAGATGGGAGGGGGAGAGAAAGAGAAAGAGAAGGTTGCAACTGCACAAAACCATGGTGAACTCACCAGGCGGCTGAGCAGCAAGACAGGTGCTGATGAATCAGTGCACAACGTCACCTCTGTCACTGAGTGGGGTATTATGCTGCTCCAGCAACAGAGGAGGAGGATGACAGATGGGGGAGCATGAGGCTTAGCAGCAAGACAGGAGCAGATGAGTCTGGAGCACCAGACAGCCTAGAATGAATCTTGGGAGGGTGTCTACTCCTGCATTGGAGGGTCGTATGGCAGGTGACAATCACTGCCACAGTCCTTTTGTTCCAGAGTGGCAGGGGGCACAGGGGAGCAAGATATTGCATATGGCGAGGACTTAGCTTAGGGTGAACATTATAACCTGGATTAGCCAATCCACCATATCACAAAGAGGACAATAGATTGTGATTGTTTTATACAGTATTTGGGATAGCAACCCCTCAGTTTCGAGTGATTTAAGATGGAGATAATGTATTAGGAACTCTCTAGTTCCTTGTGATAGCTACATGAGTGAGCAAGATGGTATTTTACCATGTTAAAATGGCTGCCATCATTACAGCTGAAATGGTATGGGTGATAGGAAGGCTAAGAAACATGTGCCTTACAGCTGCAGATCTACGGTCCCTTTCCCTCACCAGAGTATGAAGAAACTACTATCCGGAAGAGGCAATGTTGCAGATCCTGATCATGACAAACAGATGGAGAATTCCTTAATCACAGTGGGTAAAAGCAACCCCTGTGGGACTTGCGGGCTGGTAAGGGAGCAGGGTTCAGAGCACTCCCTACCCACTCATGTCCAACACAAAGTCCTTTGCCCTGGGGGTAGGCACCACAGAAGACGCACTCCCCTCCTCCAGACCCTATAGGGCCTGCACACCACAGCGGCTCCAAATGCAAGCAATGGCTCCCGTTACTGGAGGACCCGGAGGACGCAGAGGATGGGGCGGGGGCGGGGGCAGGGGAGCAGCCGGCTCTTCACAGTGGTCTCCTGTGCCAGCCCCCTCTGGGCTGGCTTTCGCACATCGAGAACCTCACTGTGGCCTTGCTAGTATGGCCCCGGTGACCGCTAAATTCCTTCCAGAGCCCAGAAGTGGCACAGAAACCCTCTCGTTCAGCGCTCCTCTGTCACCGTCAGGAGCTCCACCACCACAGACTCAACATTAAATAACATTGAATCACTGATGCCTTTCCCTTCTCATTACAAAATTGAAAAAGAACATCAACGGATTTCTGCACGGATTATGTTTCTAGTGCAATTGGCAAAAACGCAGCATTTTAAATGTCTCTTATTTTTACAATATATTTTAATGATCTGTTGTGATCCGCTGGCTCATATTTACCAAATGTGTTACATAGAAGGAACTGCAAGGGATGCATATTAAATGACTACCCCATCCTGTGCTTTCCATGTTCCACATGCAGTGAATACCCCATGCAAATACAAAATAATTAGATGGCATTTTAAAAATATATGGAATTAAAAATGACCAGAGATAGATGTTACATAAGCACAATCTGCGAAGATTTAGAAAAAAAAGTGGCAATTTGAATTGTTCGACCAAACTTAAACATCAGAATATCCAGAGTCTTTTTGAGGATGCAGACGAGAGTAAGGCAGCACCTGATCTAACAAATAACTTCACCAGGGTCCATTGTTTGGAGATTCATTTATCAATATCCTTGTGCAGTCTTTTTGTTGTGCTCAAATAAACTCCTGGTGAAAGGTGCCATCAACATAGAGAGAACACTATTCGTCTAGACCATTTAGCAGTGTCGGGGTGCAGCATAACCTTCCCACCAGTTGAATTATGAAAAACAAACTCTTTTCAAAATGAGCAGAGAGGCGTGTTGGTTTCCTTTATAGTACAAACCAGTTAGTTTAACAAAATAGCCGTAGTGACTATGAATAAGGAAAATGCTTTGACAATGATTTTCAGTGGGAACATATTTACATATCGTGTAGGTCATTAAAAAATCGGACTCGAGTCCATAAATCGGGCTGACAAAACCAGCTCTAAAACCTCAGTTTGTCAACTCTCCTGCGCATATTGTTTCCCCCACAACACTGCATAGACGATGCAGTTCAAGAATCAAACATTGCATAAAAACACATCTTCAGATGAATGCCTCACTGACAGCAGATGCATTTCCTCTCCTGTTAACAAGGCCACAAATAAGAAACATTATCGACCAATGCTGTATCATGCAATGCACTTCATTGACAAATCAATTTGTGTTCATTTAGTCATGCTGCTTCGTATTAATACCGCACAAGGCAGCGTCTGGGATCGGGAACAATGTTGGCGTGAAAACGAAGATGACATGGCAAACGGAAATAGTGTGTCATTTTAAAAAGCCATTACGCGAATAAAAGAGGGAAAGTTGGCTTTCGCATCTGCACTTTAATTCGACGTATGCTCGAAAAATACAGTTATAACAACCTGTGACCTCATTGTCGAAACAAAACGAATCTTCGTGAAAATCCAGTCATTCTGTGTATATTTTAAAGAAAAGTGCGACTCGCCTGATATGAAACTCTTTTCTACATCCTGTTTCCTGGCTCATATTGTGGCTGCTCACATGAAAAAAAACACATTTCCAAATAAAGTTCCTGCACTTTTAACAACGAAGCAGGGATGAAAGCTACGAAAGGTGATCTAAAATCCTATTAAATTGACTTCCCCCCAGTGGGCAATGAAATAAAAGAGGTCTAGCTGCAACATGTGTCAGACACATTGATGAGGTTAATGTTCCCCTCTGTTGTATTTAAACAATTTCAAGAGCGTTTATTTTTAATTAATTAATCCTTGGGGAAGTCTGCCTGACCAGGAACAGGAACTTTCTGCTAAGCGTGAAACCAAAGCACAGCTGCCTAAAGGGTTCTGGAATGACAGCCATCTGCATGCGTACAATAATGTACAATCGGTATTTTCCATTAGCCTACAAAAGGAGGAGTGTGGACCCGCATCTAATATATGCAAGTGTAGCAGACATATGCATAAGTCGTCAACATGGTAAAACATAAGTTACGGCAATTCACATACGTTTAACACTGGTCTGCTGCAGCACGTACGCAGTGGGTCCACGGGTGAACTGGGAACCAAAATAATTTTAAAAATAGCCCCATATAATATATTTTCAGCAAGCCCAGGCCTTTTCTCGTGAACACATTTGAAAATAAAATACAAAAGAGGCCCAGGGTGCAGAAGCCCACCGGGAAATCCCCAGAGTTCCCTATAGACCAGTCCACCCCTGCGTACATCCAGCGTGCGTTTGCTATGTCTGTGTATGTTACATGCAAGCAGAGTTACATGTCCGAGAATAAACCACTGACTACTATAATATGATAAAATGGCTCTGAAAAGGGAAAGAACCGTGCAAAGAAGCCTACATACATGGAGCAGCGACATAACCATAACTGAGGTGTACATGCAGACTCACACACGCGTACTCCACACCTATCCATGAGTTAATTCCACACCCAAGAGCCCCGTTCAGGTATCATCAGACTAGTCTGAGCCTCTGACTCAGGCAGGTGCAGGCTACACCTCCTCAGAGCAGGGGTGCAACTTAAAAAGCAAGGTTGCAATGGCAACTCCTGCAGGGGCATGGCTGCACCACCCCTGAGTATCGGTGGTGCGTTTACCACTTGCCACCTAACATCATTCTTGAAATGGATGATGAGTGGGTGAGTGAGTGTCAGCCAGCTAAACAGCATGGTGAACATGTAACGTTACTGACAACCTTTCATTTCCTCACCACTGGTTAACCAAGCCAAGCACAGTGCCCGGACCAGAGAATACGCTGCACTGCAGGCCATGCACAGCAGCATATATCTATGCCATGCAGCGGGGGCGAGGGGGAGGTCTAGCACTGATTGTCAGCATTGCACACTTTCCCTGAGTGATAAATGCAGTAGACTACACCCATGTGGCCCCACATGTACCCCACTACACAGAACGCCTGTACTGCAACAGGCATCACTGGCACTACATCAATTTGAAAGCCACCGGCATTGCTAAAACATAGCTATGGAATGTGTTATGGTTAAGGCAGGTAGCCTGAAAAGGTCAACCATGTTGAAAACCACTTTCATGCTGTGAGGGGAATGGATGATCAGGACTAGTGTCGCTAATGTACAGAACAGACGCAATTTGCAATCCCTTTAGTGCTTGGTTGAAAACTGCATTACACTTCATGTTTCTGACTAGGACTCCCATGCTCTTTCACTATTGTCAATGCTGGGTAGGGCTAGTGGAAGTTGTAATGTAAAATCTCTGGTTGTAGAATCCAGCTGTATTGCAACTTTCTGTAGTTATCGTATCATAATTTAAAAAAGCTTGACAAATGTTTTTGGACCATCATGACATAAATGGCATATGGCATTTCTGCTAAAATGCATCCTGGGGCTCATTATGATTTCCCCAGTCTGGAAAAAGTGCCAGAAAAAATGCTGGTAATTCGAGAACTGGTATTTTTCCCAGGAAGGGGAAACACGTATGCCAGTGGGGGCAGTGATCTACCAGCAGGCAAGACCTGCTCGGAGTTCAGGCGCCTACAACAAATAAATGCCTGAATCACCGCAACTTGTACTAACGGTGCCGGTAATTTTGGCAATCCTATCCCATGGAATAGTAACTTACCAGCGTCTCTGTCGTACGTAATATCCCAGTAATACCAGGATATTGGGTGGCGGAAACAGTAAGGCAGTTTTTACCGGTATCAGACAATACTGTCATGGGGGCCATCAACTATTACAATGTAAAATGTCTTCCTTCTAACTGGTAATTACCAGTACGGTCATTAAGAAGGTAATAGGTGGTGTCCTTACTGATTTTTCATGTGATGTCATCACTGATGGCATCTGGCATGTCCTAAGTGATGTCCTATGTGATGTCATCAGTGTGCTTAGGGGCTGTGCAGCGGGTGCTTCATAGTTAACGTAGCATACCTTTCAACACCTTCTGAATTCTAGGTGTTTTGTTGCATTAAATCAGCACCTTAATATCACTTTGACTGAATTTCAAGGGTATTGTTGCAATTAATATTTACCTGAACTGTCCTTGAAGTCATGTTTTTTTCATTGAATTTCAATGGTTTTGTCATTCCAAACCTGCCACCATCCATGATTTTTTTTTCTGATAAAATAAGTGATGTCATATCCTTTTTTATTAATACATGTTCTTCAGCTACACAACTTGAGGTTTACCAAGTATGCAATCTTCCTTTTGGCCACAATAGAATGGATTACTGATGGTGTACTGGGACGAGGAAGAGGGAGGTGGGGTACGGAAACAGATCACTATTGGGGTACTAGGACAAGATAAAGGGATGTAGGGCAATGCAACAGATCACTAATATAGTACTGGCACAAGGAAGAGGTAGGTGGTGGTAAAGTTAAGATCATTGATGGGGGTTTCGAAGGAAGAATAGTGAAGTGGGGGTACTGCAGGACTTTGATGAGAAAGAGTGAGGTGGATTAGTTGGAGACTGTGATGAGGGAAAGTGAGGTGGCGTAGTGGGGGAATGTGATAAGTAAGAGTGAGGTGTGGTAGTGGAGGGCTGTGATGAGGAAGAGGGAGGTGGGATAGTGGATACTTTGATGAGGAAGACATAGGTAGAGTTATCGAGATAACATGACAAGGACGAGTGAGCGTAGAGGTAGTGTGGGACTGCGATGAGGAAGAATGGTGGGGTAGTGGGAGTCTGTGACAAGGAAGAGTGTTGTGGGCTTAGTTGAGGACTATGACAAGGAACAGTGAGGTGAATAGTGGGGAAAAGTGATGAGAAAGAGTAGGCTGGGGCTAGAGGGGGGACTCGGATGAGGTAGCGTGAGGCGGGAGTTGTGGGGGACTGTGGCAAGGAAGAATGAGTTGGGAGTAATGGGAGACTGTAATGAGAAATAGGGATTCAGTAGTGGGGGAATGCGATGAGGAAGAGAATGGTGGTGGTAGTAGGGGACTGTGTTGAGAAAGATGAAGGTGGGTTTAGTGGGGGACTGCAATGAGGACGAATGAGGTGGAGGTAGTGGGGACTTTGATGAGGTAGAGTGAGGTGGTGTAATGGGGGATGTGGCAAGGAACAATGAGAAGGGGGACATGGGGCTGTGATGAAGAAGAGTGATGTGGGGATAGTGGGGAATGTGTTGAGGACAAGTTAGGTGTGGCAGTGGGGGACTGTGAAGAGCAAGAGTGAAGTGGGGTTATTGGGTAATGATGAGGTAGAGTGAGGTGGGTTGGCTGTGATGGGAATGAGTGGCATGGGGGTAGTAGGTATCTATGATGCGGAAGAGTGAGCTGTGGTAGTGGGTGACTGTAAAGAGAAAGAGTGAGGTTGTGTAGTGAGAAACTGTGATGAGGAAGAGTAAGGTGGGGTAGTGTGGGACTGTTACAAGGAAGAGTGAGGTGGGAGTAGTGGGGAACAGTGATGACAAAGAGTAATATGCAGTAATGGTGAATTGTGACAAGGAAGAGTGTGGTGGTGTAGTGGGGGACAGTGATAAGGAAGCATGAGGCAGTTAGTGTGGGACTGTAATGCAGAAGACTGAGGAGGGGTAGTAGGGGACGGTTATGAGGAAGAGTGAGGTGGTGTACTGGGGGACTGTAATGAGTAAGAATGAGGCAGGAATAAGGGGGACTGGGATGATAACGAGTGAGGTGTGAGAACTGATGATCTGTAATGAGGAAGAATGAAGTGGTGGTAGTAGGGGACTGTGATGAAGAGTGAGGATGGGGTAGTGGGAGACTTTGATGTGGAAGGTGCAAGGGAACTGTGAAGACAAAGAGTGAGGTGGGAGTATTTACTTACGGACATGAGGAAGAGTGGTTGAGTGGGGTGAGAGCAGTTATGGAATGTGATGAGGAAACATTGAGGTGGATGTAGTGGGGGCTGTGTAGAGAAAGAGTGAGGTGTGGGGTACTGGGGGACTGTGACAATGAACAGTGAGGTGGGGATAATGGGGGAATGTGACAAGGAAGATTGAGGTGTAGTTAATGGGCAACTGCAACAAGGAAGAGTGTATTGAGGTAGTGCAGGAATGTGACAAGAAAGAGTGAGATGGGTGTGGAGGGTTGTGATGATTAAGAGAATGGTGATCTAGTTAGAGGCTGTGAAGAGGAAGAGGGATGTCGGGGTAGTAGGTGACTGTGATAAGATATAGAGAGGTGTGTCAGTGGGGGATTGTGAAGAGAAATTGTGAACTGGGAGTAGTAGGTAACTGTGATGCGAAAGAGTGAGGTGGGCTAGTGGGGGACTGTTATTGCGAAGATTGCGGTGGGGTAGTGGGGAACAGTGATGCGGAAGAATGAGGTGGGCTTAGTGGGGAATGAAACAAGGAAGGCTGAGGAGGGGTTAGTCGGGGAATATAACAAGGAAGAGTGAGGTCGAGATGATGGGGGACTGTGACAAAGAAGAGTGAGGTGGGTAGTGGGAGACTGATGAGGGAGAGTGAGGTGGTGGTAGTACGGGACGGTGATTAGGTCTGGCTAACAATGGATGGTGATGAAGAAGTGTTACATAGTGGTAGTGGGGGACTGTGATGTGGGAGAAGAGTGAGGTGGTTGCAATGGGACACTGTGACAAGGAAGAGTGGCATCGGGGTAGAAGGGAAACTGTGGCAAGGATAAGTAAAGTGTGGGTAGTGGAGAATTGTGATGAGGAAAATTGAGATGGGGTAGTGTGGAACTCTAATAAGGGAGAGTGAGGTAGAGGCAGTAGGGGACTGTGATGATGAAGAGTGAGTTGGTGTAGCAGGGGACTGTGGCATGAAAGAATGAGGTGTGGGTAGTGGGAGACTGTGATGAGGAAGAGTGCGGTGGGGATAACAGACAACTGTGAGTAGGAAACGTGAGGTGGGTGAACCGGAATACTATGATAAGGAAAATCAAGTGTGGGTAGCCGTATTGGGATAGCAGTGTACTGGAAAGAGAAGAGAGTGAAGTGAGTTTAGAGGGGGACTGTGACATGGAAGAGTGAGGTGGGGTTGCAGGGGACTGACAAGAAAGACTGAGGTAGGGTTAGCAGGACACTGATGAGGAAGAGTGAGGATGCTTTAGTGGGGTTAATGTGACATGGAAGAGTAAGGTGGATTAGCAGGGGACTTTGATAAGGAAGATTGTGTTGGTGGTAGTAGGGGACTGTGATGAGGAAGAGTGAAGTGGGAATGGGGGGACAGTGGCAAGGAAGAGTGAGATGTGGGTAGCTGAGGACTGTGATGAGTAAGAATGAATTGTGAATCATAGAGGACTGTGATGTGGAAGAGTGAGATAGGTTAATGGGAGACTGTGACAAGAAACAGTGTGGTGGAGTAGTGGCAGTCTGTGACAAGGAAGAGTGTGGTGGGGCTAGTGGGGAACCATGATGAGTAATAGTGAGCTGAGGTGAAGGGCGGCTGAGATGAGGAAGAGTGAGGTGGTAGTAACGGGGGACTTTAATGAGGAAGAGTGAGATGGGGATTGTGGGGCAAAGTGTCCAGGAAGATTGAGGTGGGGTAGTGGGATACTGTGATGAGGAAGAGTGAGGTGGTGGTGGGGGGGATTGTTATGAGGAAGAGTGAGGTGCTAGTTTTGGAAGAGTGAGATCAGGCAATAGGCGATTGTGATGAGAAAGAGGGAGGTGGGAACTGTGGAGGGACTGTGATGTGCAGGAGGTAGGTGGGGATAGTGGGGGACTGTAATGAGGAAGAGTGAATTGTGGGTAGAGTGGGTCTGTGATGTGAAAGAAGGAGGCGGGTGTCAGTGGAACTGTAATGAGGAAACAAGATGTGGGATATTGGGGGAATATGATGAGGAAAAGTAAGGTGTGGTAGTGGGGGACTGTAATCAGGATCTGCGAGGTGAGGGTAGTAAGGGACTGTGATGAGGGAGCATGAGGTGGTTTAAGTGGAGGACTGTAATAAGCAAGATGGAGGTGAGTTAGTGGGGACTGTGACAAGGAAGAATTATATAGGAATAGTGGAGGACTGTGAGGATGATCAGTTAGTTGGCATTAATTGGGAACTGTGATGAGGAAGAGTGAGGTGTTGGGGACAGTGATAAGGAAGAGTAAAGAGGGATTAGAGGGGGCTGTTACAAGGACGAGTGTGGTGAAGTAGCTGAAGACTGTGACAAGGACGAGTGAGGAAGGATTAGTGGGGCACTGCTACAAGGAAGAGTTCAGTGGGGTAGTTTGCCACTGTAATGAAGAAGAGAGGGGTGGAGATAGTGTATGATTGATACAAGCAAGAGTGAGGTGGGAGAAGAGGGGGTTTTAATGATGAAAAGTGAGTTGGGATAGTGAATGACTGTGATGTGGAAGAGTGAGGTGGAGAAAGTGGTGGACTGTAACAAAGAAGAATGAGCTGGGAGTGGAGGAGGAGCTGCTACAAGGAGGAGTGGTGTGGTGGTAGTCACGGACTGTGATGATGAATCATAAGGTGGGAATAGCGGGGAACTGTGATGAGGAAGAATGAGGTGGTTTCAGTGGGTGACTATGATGCAAAAGAGTGAGGTGGGAATCGTGAGAGAGTGTGAAGAGGAAGAGTGAGGTGGGGTAGTGGAGAACTGTGGTGAGGAAGAGTGAAGTGTGGGACTGTGATGAGGAAAAGTGAGGTAGTGGTAGTGGGAGACTGAGCGGAAGAAGAGTGAGGTGCAGGTACTGTGAGTTGGTTGTAGACTGTGATATGGAAAAGTAAGGTGGGTGTAGTGGGGGACTATGATGTGGCAGTGTGTGGTGATATTAAGCGGGTACTGTGATGAAGAAGAGTGAGGTGTGGTAGTGGTGAAGTGTGACAAGAAGAGTGAGGTCATGGCAGTGGAGGACTGTGACAATAATCAGTTCCAATGGGCTAATACGAACTGTGATGAGGAGGATTGTGGTGGGGTAGCTGGGTACTGTGACTAGAAAGAATGAAATGTGAGAAGTGGGGGACTGTGATGAGGAAGAATGAGGTGGTGGTAGTCAGGGACTCTGATGAGGAAGAGTAGGGGGACAGTGACAAGGAAGAGTGAGGTGGGGCCAGCTGAGGACTGTGATGAGGAAGAGTGAGGTGGGGTAGCCAAGGACTGTGATGTGCAAGCATAGCGTGGTGGTAATACGGCACTGTGTCAAAGAAAGGTGGTTGGGTTAATCTGTGTCCTGTGATGCGGAAGCATGAGGTAGTGGTATTTGGGAATGTGCCTTGAAAGAAGGAGATTGGGTTAGATGAGACTGTGATGAGGAAGAGGGAGGTGGGGATAGCACAGGACAGTGACAAAGAAGAGTGGGGCAGGCTAGATGAGGACTGTGATGAGGAAGAGTGAGGTGGGAGTAGCGAGGGTTTTTGATGTGGAAGCATGATGTGGGAAGAGCGGGGGACTATGACAAAGAAAAATGGTTGGGAATAGTGGTTGACTGTTACACGGAAGATTGAGGGGCAGTGATAGACGACGAGGAAGAGTGGTTGAGTGGGGTGAGAGCAGTTATGTGTGTTTGGGTAGCAAAAAATGTAATGAGGAAGATTGAGGTGGGGTAGTGAGATCAGTTACAAAGAACAGTGAAGTTGGGGTAGCGGGAGACTGTTATGCGGAAGAGTGGGGTGGTGTAGGTGGGGACTGTGACAAGAGAGAATGAGGTGTGTGTCTTGGAGGACTGTGACGAGGGTGAGTGAGGTGGGTTCATGTGTGACAGTAACGAGGAAGAGTGAGGCGGGATACAGGGGACTGTGATAAGGATGAGTGAGATGTACCAGTGGGGGACTTTGACAAGGAAGAGTGAGGTGGGGATTGTGGGGGAGAGTGATGAGAAAGAGGAATGTGAGGGTTATGACATACATTAATATTGTGTTACTGGGACAAGGACGAGGGATGTGGGGGTAATATCATGGATTATTTTTGGAGTACTGCGACAAGGAAGATGAATGTGAAGTAAAGGCTAGATCTTCATTGCTGACGTGCCTTTACTGTTAAGTCACATGAAAAGCTTGCCTAATCAAAACAAGGGCTATTGAATACATGCATCGGCAGCACTTGATGTTCTGTTGCTGTAAAGAAGCAATGTCCACACTTGCTTTAGTTACTTCTTTATAAGTTTACTTCCAGCTCTTAGGTTACATGTTAACAAGACTAGGACACCAGGAATAGGACATAATCACCGGCACCCATCACCCAGGGAGGGAGGGACCAACTGACCACAAACAGAACACTCAGCATAGTATTCTCTCACTCGTCCATCAACATTCCACTTGACACTCACAGTTTTCGGATTGCATGGCTGTAGGAGCATTTTGTGAAATCTGACGCTGGATATGTTGTGATGTGCCTGTATGCGAAGTGCTTGTCATTTGTGTAGGTGTTTTGGTAAGGAGGGAGATGTGTTGTGAAGTGCTTGTCTGAGTCTGCTGTAGTTGTCATGTGCTTGGTGATGTCATGTGAGTGTCAAGTGGAATGTTGATGGATGAGTGAGAGAATGCTGTGCTGAGTATTCTGTTTGTGGTCAGTTGGTCCCTCCCTCCCTGGGTGATGGGTGCCGGTGATTATGTCCTATTCCTGATGTCCTAGTCTTGTTAACATGTGACCTAAGAGCTGGAAGTAAACTTATAGAGAAGTAACTAGCCCAACAAATTGAAATGAAGGACAAATTCCTGGCACGTGGTTACAAGCAAGCAGAAGTACATTTAGCATCTGAGAAAGTGAATGCTTTAAATCGTGAGACTTTGTTGACCAATGTCACTAAATCCAAAAGGGAACTCAAATCACCGGTCTATGTTTCAAAATATTCGATTCAAAGCAATAAAATCAAGAATTCCATTAAGAAACATTGGGGCATTTTCAAGGACGATGTGAGAGTTCAGAAACTATTTGACCAAATACCAGTATTTGCCTATCAGAGAAGTAGGAATCTTCGTGATGAACTTGTCCGTACCAGACCTCCTTTAAAAGAACCAAGCACCCAACGGACAGGCACATACCCCTGCCTACACTGTGCTAACTGTAATATGGTGATCAAAGGAAACATTGTGTACCATCCCCGTACAGGCAACAAGATTCCTCTGAAGTCTTTCGGTACTTGTGATAGTGTGAACATAATATATGGAATTAAGTGCCCATGCGGGAAATACTATGTTGGCCAATCCATGAGAGCTGCTAAAGTACGATGGAATGAGCATCGCTCGTGCATCCTGAATTCGAATCCAAATTCAGCAGTGGCCAGACACTGGAATAAGAAACGGCATAGTTTGACACAAATCAGGTTCTTGATTTTGGAAGTACTGACCAAGGTTAATCCACATGAGGATTTGAGTCTTCGCCTTAACCAAAGAGAAACATTTTGGATTGATAAACTTGGGAGTTTGTATCCCAATGGTCTTAACGATGAGATTAACTATCATTGCTATATTTAATGTTTCAACTTGCAGTGCATTTGTTACCATTGGTATGCACAGGTTTTTATGTTGATGTGTCTCCTCACTCTCTTAATAAGGTATAACACTGTCTATCATATCAAGTCTGCTTTTCCTGGTCACATGACTGGGTCCCAGGGTGGTACTTCTCCGCACCACCGTTTTCAGTCTTGCTGCATGTTTGCCCACGCTGCCCTGAGTGCTTGTTATATATGTCAATAAGCGTAGACACACATGGTTATGATTAGTGTTCCACCTGCTTGTTTTATTTTGCAAATGAGATATATTATGGTTTACCACAACCAGTCTGCTACTCCTGGTCATCCGACTGGGACCCAAGGTGGGGCCACCCGGCACCACCACTCGCAGATCGGTTCTATACATTTCCTATGCTTTCCTTAATGTTCATCATGTTATTGTATACATCTATCAGTTTAGACATCTTAGGCATTTTCTAGCGTTCGCAAGAACACTTTTTATGAATGCTTTGATATTCCTTTTATCTCAAGGAGTTACAGTTCTGTGCAACACTTTGTTGATATGATGGATTTTGATTACATTTCTCATATATAGGTTATGTTTGTCTTATAATGTGGCCTTTTCTTGTATATGATAATAGTATTTATTCTATGTCTATGTCATGCACAATTTTTACATTTTTTCTTCTTAGTATTTATGATTCAGCCCCCACAGCCTCCTTAATTTCTTTTTTTGCATCATTGATGTCCCTAACGGCAGTTTGCTGCCTCTTGAATTACATGCCGCATCGCGCGGGTTCGCCCAGCGTGTTGCGGTCACGTGTCTATTTCATTCACCGTTTCCCTAACAACGGTTTCAGTCAGCGATGCACAACAGCTCGCTGCGTTCACCGCCGACACCATTCTGTGAACTCAGGTAATCGAGCTTCTTGTGGCTCATTCTACTCCGTTTACTTACCTCCTTTAACCGCACCCACTAAAGTTGGTTTCGCTTTTACAGATCGTATACTGGATCCCTTCCAGCACCCGATCGTGTTCTTTGTGAAAACATACGTCTGATATTGTTTCTTTCTTTTTCACCGCGCCTGACTCCATTCTTTAAGCGAGGTAAATTTCTTTTCCTCACGAGCACATGACAATAATTGAATGGTTGCCACCATGATTTTGTACTGATTTCCATTTTTTTTTTTTTTTTCTATTGTTTTTTACATATTACACCTTGACTTCAATTCTTCCATTGGGGTATGTAACCATTATTCTTTTATGTGCTTTATGATCATTATGTCACCATTACATTTCATTTTGTATCTCTTGTTTTATATACATTTTCTTATGTTTTTGTTGATGTTACTGTTTCCCAATAACACAGACTTGCCCTGATGAAGGAGTTTACACTCCGAAATGCATTGGCATTTTAAGTCTACTTGCATAATGAAATATGTCAGCTGCGTCCTCACTAAGATTTGATTAGTGATCATTCTTTTGATTTTTTTCATAAAGAAATATATACATTACACAAATAAGGTCTTGGAACTTACTTCTTATGAACAATTCCTTGATTAGGATGAATAAAACCAACACTATTTAGAACTGTTTTTTCAAACAAAATTACCCAGACCGGGTACAAACGGAGAGCGGTTGTGTGACTAGGTTTCACATCTAGTCTATTGCCTCACTCTGTCAAGGGTTCCCCCTTTTTTCACTAGGTGGTACTTGTAAGTGATAAGCAGGACAGTGCATGCATTGCTGATCATAGGAGCTTTTGAAATGTTTGGGGTTAGATGCCAAAGCCATCGGCCTGCCATTTTCTGGACTTCAAAGTTTCTTGCCAGATTTAACAATGAGCACCTCTTTGGCGACAGGAAATACTTCAGGGCCGAAGGACTTATGTGTCATGATCTCTGCTTCCAAAAGGTCAGGGTTTTCCCAACTCCCTTGGAAGCAGATCCATAACCCAGGTTCCGAGTGCCAACCAGTCCCAATTGGGACCTTTTGGACCCAGTCCTGGCGCCAGTGGCACCAGGCTCATAAATATGCCCAGTCCCAGCGCTGGAAGCGCCGGGCTCATAATGCTTGGGTGGACTTACCTGCAGCAGACCATGCTGCTTACTTGCCTGCCAGTTGAGCCTCTGATCCTCTTCTGTTTGGAACTACTTTTCCTGTTGGGTGGGGCAGGAGCCACTCCCTAGGTTCAGAACACTGGAACTCTTCTGGAAAGCAGGAACTCTTTTCTTACCTAGGCGTGGCTGTGGAAGGAGACACCTAAGCACTACAGGAGCTATTTAAACCACACCCGATGGATGAATCTTGCTTTGCGTTATTCTGCATCCTCTGCAGCAGAACGCTCATCGTGTCTTCTGCATCTGATCCTGGGCCTAAGGAAAAAGGCTTACCATCCTGAATCCAGTCTTCAGCAACACCTATAAAGACAAGAAAGAACAGGTTAGCATTACGGTCTTCAGTGACAGCGCTTCACTTACCTGGTCCATCGGCTGTCACCAACGCCTCGCGCTGCATTCCGGCATCTGAAAGACAAAGGCTTACCTACTCTTCGTGCGCTCCGGAGGTCTTCGCACTGCATTCCGGCATCTGAAAGACAAAAGCTTACCAACTCTTCGCACGCTCCGGAGGCCTTCGGCGCTGCATCCCGCATCTGAAAGACAAAACAAGGTGCGTTTAAAGACATTGGGGAACTTTAATACTCACGTGCCATTACTCCTTTCCACATCTAACCCAGTGGGTATTCCGGCACCCTGCAGCCGCTTCGAACTTGTACCTGCAAAATAAAAAGACAGTTAGAGCGCATCGTGAAGCAGGCAACAAGCGCTTACTTACGTGCTTCCAGGCGCTTCTATTCATCACACGGGCTCCATCTTCAACTCACTTCAGCCCGTCATCCGCCATCGCCGGAACCCTGCAAAACAAGAGACATCATTACTAAAGACTTTTAAAGACATTAGAATTACTCGAAACTTACCGTTCGTGCAGAAAACGACGGACAGCAGTCCTCTGAAGTCAAGAGGCCTGCTCCCCTTATCCAGTGAAGAAACTGGTTACAGCACCCTGCCCCGAGGCAGATGGAGAGAACGGCGTTCACTTACCTAAGGTGAGAGCGTTAACCTTTGGGGTTCTACAGGAGAAGAGAAAGGGAAGAAGAGAGAGACATTCAATAACCCAGTTCATTAATCCCATATTTTCTATCTGCAGACATCTTACCCTTCGAGTCAGACATACAGTGCACAGAGGTCCAGCCCAAAGAGCCAGCCGTGTGTTACACATCACGTTTGAAGATACGGTATACGCCCAGTCAAGACCGGCGCCTCTACGGGAATCAGGTGAGCGTTACATTATGCCCCTCGCCTTACGAGGTGACAACGTTAAGTCGTCATTTTTGTCATCTTTATTTCATTTCTTAGGGATTTATAATGCGCCTATACAGCAAATGGTGTTTCAAGCTGCAAATGCAGGGGGATGCAGGGGGAGAGGTGGGGGAGCCCAGTAGGGCAATTGCAGGTTGGGGGGGTCAGGGGAGATCAAGGTGTGGGTAGACTGGGCGAGGAGGGCCTAGTGCCTTGTATGAATCTGAATGAAACTTACAGCCACTCAAATGCCGCAGAGGGGGACATTAGCAGGGGAGGGGGAGAGGAAAGGAAAACGATAAAAAAGAGGGTCTTGAGAAGCTTCTGGAACTTAAGGAGATACAAGCTCAAGTCTGAGAGGGGCAGGTAGGCCATTCCGGAGGGAGGCTCCTGCGGAAGAGAGATATTTGCCCCTCCCACTCTCTGCTTGGAAAACATCTGATCTGCAGAGGTAATTAGGGAGAAATAGTTGGATGTAGTGGAGTACCAGGCCCCATAAAGCATTGTGGATGATGCAGAGGGTCTTGATCTTGATCCTCGCAGCAGCTGGGAGCCAATGGAGAGATTTTAGGGCTATAGAGATGCAGTCCCTGGGCTTGAGGCCAAGCTAAATCTCGAATTCCTATTCTGGATTAGTTAAAGGGGGCGAAGGGAGGATTTAGGCAGAATGAGGAAGAGGCAATTGCAGTAGTCCAGCCTATAGAGGACTAGAGCTCTGGAGAAATTGAGTTTCTGGGGCAAGGTGAGGAAAGGGGAAATACCTCTGTGGAGGTGCAGCTGAAAGTGGGCTTTCTGGACAAGGTCTGTGATGTGAAGAAAGAAGGAGAGGGAGGAGTCAAAGATGACATCAAGATTTCTTGCCTCACAAGAGGGTGAGGGGTGCCCACGGAGGGCAGCCAGAGTGTAGGAGGGAAGGAAGGAGCTGGGGTCCCAATGAGAAGGATCTCAGTTGTGCTGGAATTAAGGCAGAGATCTTAGGCAGCACACCATGCCTAAATAGCAGTCAGCCAGTCTGGAATGAGAGTGGAAGAAGAGGAGGCAGTGGAGGGAAGCTTGAAGGAGAGGTGTATGCTGTCTGCATAGCACTGGAAGTGGAGAGAGAAGGCAGAGATGAAATGGGCTAGAGGTGCAAAGTAGATGTTGAAGATCCACAGCGAGAGAATAGAGCCCTCAGGAATGCCGCAGGTGGAGAGTTTGATGGAAGAGAGAAAAAGGCCCAGTTGAACCTGAAATGGTCGGTCAGAGAGGAACGAGGTCAACCAGTCCAGTGCCAGGTTTGCGATGCCAAGGGTATCATGGTGCTGATTTATAAGGGTGGCATGATAGACTGTATCAAAGACAGAGGAAAGGTGAAGAAGGATGAGAAAATAATAAGAGTTGCAATTGAGATTTGTGAGCAAGTTTTGATGTGTGTTCAGAACTTTGCGTGCTTCTGGCTGCTCTGAAGCCAGACTGCGGGTTGTGGAGACAACCAACAGATTCAGTGAGGTGGATCAGCTGGGAGATTACCAGCTTCTTCAGGAGTTTGCTCAGGAAGGGGGCATTGGAGATAGGGTGGTAGTTAGCCAGGCAGGATGGGTCAGCAGAAGGCTTTTTGAGGAGAAAGTGAACAAAGGAGAGCTTGAGGAGTAGCAGGAAGGAGCCAGTGGCAAATGAGTGATTGCAGACATCAGCCAAGGCTGGAGCAAGGTAGTCAATGGTGTCCTTGATAGTTCTGGAGGAGCACGGAGCACCTGTTTGGAAGATACCTTCATAGAGAGGACTCCTCTAGAGACCTCATCGGGTGATATGGACAAGAAAGAGGAGAGTTGAAGGAATGGGAGAGGCATGAACAAAGGGAGGCCTGAGATCAGGTGAGCGAGGGGTGTAGAGGAGGACAGGATGTCCTGAGTTTTGGTTATGAAGTGAGAGGCCAGTGCAGTGCAGGAGGTCATGGATAGCACAGTAGAGGTGGAGACTGCAGTAGGATTGGTGAGCTCCTTGCAGATTTTGAACAGATCAACTGTGTTGATAGTGTCCCCAGGGATGCAGGTTTGGATATAGGCCTTCCTCTTCCAGCAGATTGAGAATCTGTATTGCTTTTGGAGCAGGCGGCAGGCCAGACTGTCAGAGGATGTTTTCGAAGGCTGCTACTTTGGCTCAGCAGCTCTTCACTTGCGTTTCAGAGCGGCTAAATTGGAATCATACCAGGTGTTGTGCTTGGAGGCAGGCTTCATGCAAATCCTCATGACAGGGGCAAGGATGTGCAGGGTGTTGGAGATGGGGAGGTGAAGTTTAGCAACGGCTTTGTCAGTGTGAGAGTCAGTGGCTGGAGTGGGAGGTGGAATGAAAGTGCCAACAAACTCAGTAACTGACACTCGCTTCTTCAGTCGAACGACGGATAAGGAGACTGGTAGTGCAGGCAGAAGCTTAGCCGGGGGACCCAAGAGATCCAAGTGAGAGGACAGTAGAGCATGATCAAACCGGAGAGAGTTATAATAGGAGGGTTGGAGATGGGGATGTCTGCTTGGATGGGAGCATGCAAGGTGTGTCCAGCTGAGTCCATCAGATCGGAGGGAAGAATGGCAAGGGAAAGAGAGTCACAGAGACTGCAGAAGAGTCCAGAGGTTGCATCTGGTGAGTGAAGGTGAATATTGAAGTATGTAAGGAAGAGAAGCTTGGAGGTGGAAGCCAGGACAGAAGAGGTGAGGTCAGACCATTCCGAGAGGAAGAGGAAGACCAGATCAGGGGTCCTGGAGATGGTGGCAGGTGTCAGTGAGAGGATTGTAATGACACTAAGCCTGCAGACCTGGCATTTGAAGTATGAGTAGGACTGAGCGGGAATGAAAGTAGCAGGGGCCATTCAGGGAAGATCAGGGTCACTCCGCCACCAGGCTGGTTAGGCCTGGGCTTAGATAAGATCATGTAACCCTCCGAGAGGGGTGTGTCAAAAGTAGTGACAGAGATGGTGGTGAACCACATCTCAGTGAGAGTGAGGATGTCAAGGTAGAGGTCTTCAAGGATGTGGCAGAAGTCAGAGCAGTATTTAACGGCAGAGCAAGAGTTCAGGGTAGCTATGTGGAACTGGTTGCCACCTTTGAAGGTCTTCCTTGATGGGTTACAGGAATGTGGTGCTCCTGTCAATGGTGGCAAAGGGGCCAAAGGGGTGGCAGAAGGAGGAATGGTAGGAGAAGAGAGCAAGTTTATGAGGTACGGAAGACAGGTATCAAGACGGAGGACGTTGGGCTGAGAGCCATGGTCCACAACAGTGCTATTCTGGTAGAAGTTAATGATGGCCATAGAGGATGGGAAATATGCCAATAGTACTTCCCATTGGGTTTCACTATTAATGGGGAAAGAAGAGAAAAGGGAGAGCACGGCGATCATATGGGGAATCCAAAGGTCCAGAGAGGGAACGACAAATAGGATGTCAGTGACAGTCTGCCTGGAGGAAGCATTGCCATAGGTGACAGCGATGGGCATACCTGGATTGGAGACCAGGAGATCTTTCTTGAACATTTTCCTTCCAAGCTTCGAAAGAGAAAGCAAAGGTGATGGATTAGCAGTTAGAGAAGATAGGGGAGATGGAGAGCTCAATGGCGGGAGAGAGAAGAGAGATGGAATGAGGAGAAAGAGAGGGAGGGTGAAACTGCACAATGCATGACAATCCCAACAGGCGGCCTAGCAGCAAGCCAGGTGCAGGTGACTCAGGTACATGAGAAAGAAAGTCCAGACCAGTGAAGAGAGTCTTGTGGTAGGCAGAGGGATGAGCTTGGTGAAGTGGCTAAGAGATTTGATCCTTTGCCAGCATTCCTTTGCCAGCCACAGGAGACCTACTATGCAGAGACTTAGTTCTGCAGTTGTTTCACTCAGAGCACAACTGTAACGCTAGAGTGAAGCTCAGGCTAGACCCAGTAGAGGCGGTGGAGCACCTAAAGCTGGGAGCACAATGCAGGATGGAGGGGATGGTGTCTAGAGGTCTGGATAGAGAGAGGAACACCTAAACTTCAAACACAACTTTAAATGAAAAACACCTAGATTCAAGTTCTTCTGGATATAGGTAAAAGGGGTCAGGTTTAAAACACAGCTTCAAATGTAAAACATAGATTTGAGTTTCCTGGATAGTGGGAAAAAGACTAAATCTCAAAACACAACAGCAAATGCACAACACCTGGATTCGAGTTTTCTGGGTAGAGGGAAAAAAGCCCAAGTTTCAAAACACAGCAGCAAATGCAAAACAAGTACATTTGGATTTCCTGGGTAGAGGGAAAAAAGGGCAAGTTTCAAAACACAGCAGCAAATTAAATACACCCAGATCGGAGTTTCCAGGATAGTGGGAAAAACCCTACATTTCAAAATGCAGCAGCAAATCTAAAACACCTATATTCGGGTTTAATGGGTAAGGGGGGACATCCCAAGTTTCAAAACACAGCAGCAGATGCAAAACACATAGGGCCTCATTACGACCCAGGCGGTAAGGGGTTTACGGCAGCGTTAACAGCGCCGACCCTTACCGCCTGAGTACGAGGTCCCTTAGCGCCATGGCGCTTTTAACACCTGCTTTTAGCAGGTGTTAAAATCCATGGCGCTAAGGGACCATGGAGTTAATTACGCCACCGTAATTTACGGTGGCGTAATTAACGCCTTCCCCACTCCCATTATGCCCTATGGGGCAAAAATGGGAATGGGGAAGGGTAAATGGGGATTGGGGACTTACCGCCCCGCCAAGGTCGGAATGGGGCGGTAAGTCCGCCAACCACCATGGCGTAAACGTAGTTTACGCCATGGTGGTAAAGTCACGGCCCAGGCGGTAACTTACCGCCTGGGTCGTAATGAGGCCCATAGATATGAGATTCCTGGACAGAGGGGAAAAAGCCCAAATGTCAAAAAACAGAAGCAAATGCAAAACACCCAGAGTTAGGATTCCTGGATAGAGGCCTAACTGCCACATATCTAGTGCTTCATCAAAGGCCTAGTAGTAAGACAATTCACCTAAATGGCAAATATGGATAACATACAACTGAGGGTGACATGCAGCAGACTACAAGCTTTTTGGTAATAAGAGTAACAAGAGAGGTGGGACAGCTTAAAAGCGAGCAGTAATGGTTATCCCCCCTGCCTGCATCTTGCTTACCTTGTCAGTTGCTGCTGGTAGGCGGCTGCACTGCAAGCTCCACTGGCGAACACTGGCAAACACAATCTGGAGCTGCTTCTGTAATTCATAATTAAACTAAACTGTGCTGTCCTACACTATTCCACACACCATGACCCGGAAGGTGACTACCACGTGATACCTGGAATCAAGGAACCATGGAAATGGAAGATGGACCCTTGTGATAATGCAATGAATGTCTTTGTTGTATGTGAGGTGGGAATAGCATGCCCTGAATGCCTAGGTAGTTCTTCCCAAAGATGGGGATGAGTTCCTTGATATTATGAGGGGAGCAGAGCTGGAATCTGGAGTCTGTTGGTTGGGTTTGGGTTAGGATGGATGGTGTATGTTTGGCTTGCAATAACAAATTCTAGTAACATAAACATGCCTTTTAATTTACTGAGAACATCACTAAAGACTCTTTCATCATATCTACTGTCCCTTGTTGTGTTTTTCATCTTATTCTTAATTTCTTGTCCTGGTCTTTCATCATAGACCTTGCCTATCATCTTGATCCCTGATCTCAGTCCCATGTGCAAGTCACTCATCACTCATCTCCATCCTATTCCCACACTCTAATCCCACATCATAGTACCAAATCCTGCACTCTCATTTGGGACTCTCATTCTACTTTCTCATCCTATCGCTATGCTCTTACCCTAATACTTTAACATGGCCCCTCATCCATGTCATAGCCTATCGGGCTAGTCTCTCTCCTGAGTCATATTCTCTCATCCTTGTACCATGTACTAGTCCCAGTCCCTCATTCATGTTGTCTCTCATCCTACTCACTCATCTTAAGCCTAGTCCTCCTTCATAGACCCTTATCTTAGACCTAGTCCTTGCTCCTCCTTCTAGCCCTTTGCCCTCCTCCAGTCCTTTGTCCTTCATCTCTCTATCTAGAACCATGTGGTTTTCCCTCATCCAATCATTGTCAGAGAGGTGGGACAGTTTAAAAACAAGCAGTAATGGTTGTTCCCCCTGCATGCACCTTGCTTACCTTGTCAGTTGCTGCTGGTAGGCGGCTACACTGCAAGCTCCACCGACGAACACTGGCAAACACAATCTGGAGCTGCTTCTGTAATTCATCATTAAAATAAATTGTGCTGTCTCACACCATTCCACACATCATGACCCGGAAGGTAACTACCACGTGATACCTGGAATCAAGGAACCATGGAAATGGAATATAGACCCTTGTGATAATGCAATGAACATCTTTGTTGTATGTGAGGTGGGAATAGCATGCCCAGAATGCCTAGGTAGTTCTTCCCAAAGATTTGGGGAAGTGTTCCTTGATATTATGAGGGAAGCAGAGCTGGGATCCGGAGAGTGTTGGTTGGGTTTGGGTTAGGATTGGATGGTGTATGGTTGGCTTGCAGGAACACACTTCTAGTAATATAAACATGCCTTTTAATTTACTGAGAACATCACTAAAGCCTCTTTCATCATATCTACTGTCCCTTGTTGTGTTTTTTCATCTTATTCTTAATTTCTTGTCCTGGTCTCTCATCATAGACCTAGCCTATCATCTTGGTCCCTGTTCTCAGTCCCATGTGCAAGTCACTCATTACTCATCTCCATCCTATTCCCACACTCTAATCCCACATCATAGTACCAAGTCCTGCACTCTCGTCCTGCAGTCTCGTTTGGGACTCTCAATCTACATTCTCATCCTATCGCTATGCTCTCACCCTAATACCTTAACATGGCCCCTCATCCAAGTCATAGCCTAACAGGCTAGTCTCTCCAATGAGTCATATTCTCTCATCTTTGTACCATGTACTAGTCCCAGTCCCTCATCCGCATTGTCTCTCATCCTACTCACTCATCTTAAGCCTAGTCCTTCTTCCTGTTACACTCACCTGGCTCCCACAGAGGCAACGATCGGAACTGGACAGCTGCGGTCTCCACCAATGTGACGCGTAGGGCCGAGATGACGGACTGGACTGGCCCACCTAACTTCGTTTGCTTGGCCCGTAGGAATATTCTTCTGATGGTTTGAAAAGATGAGCTCTCCATCCTGCATTGAGCGCAGGGGTGCCTTGATAGCCAGTTGCTTCATTGGCACAAAGGAATTGGTGAGTTCCAGAATAATATTGACTCTGAGATTCCCGGCAAGACGCCGTAAGTATACAGTTCGTAAGAGTTCAAATGCCTGACTTTCACTCTTGTCCGATTCCTTGCAGGTTGCAGCTTGACCCTAATGAAGAGTTCCTCGTGGCAACCGGTAGTATTCTGGTAAGGATTAGTATTTTCCAACACAGTTCAATAAAATAATGTCAATATGTAACCTGTTGCTTTCTCCCTTATTCAGGCACTGAGAGAAAGTATGAAGTCTCGGGGAATAATACCTCCGGCGGTAAAATCTGGTAAGTCTATTGTGGTGAGGAGGGTTCCCCTTGTTAGTCCCTTTGTTTCACCTTGCTGTCCTTTTGTTTCCCCTTAGGGGCCGGGGTTCGGCGAAGATGCAGTGGAAGCTGTGCCGACCCGTGAAGAGGAATAGTACCCCCGGTGGTAAAATCAGGTAAGTCTATGGGGGGTAACTAATATTCCTCTGTTTATTCCCTTGGCTCACCTTGCTCTTCTTGTCTTCTCCTTAGGTGCCGGAGTGCGGCGGGAACATGCAGGAGGATGCGGTGGAATGTGAAGATGCTGCGAAGGCCGGTGAGTTCAGCGTGGCACTGCAGCAGGCGAGGCGACGCGCATAAATAGCTTCTTTCTTCCAGCTCGAAGGCGCGATGGATCGGGAATTCAGGTAAGGATCAAAGGTATTGCTCTTGTTCTAACCTTTTCTCCTTCTTTCTCCCTTTTTCTACGAGCTCCAAACTCGAGGCGGGCGTGGCAGAAGGCTGGATGCAGACTTGCAGGCACGGTGAGCGTTACGCTGCTGGATGCAGAATAACGCGAAGCGTGTGCTGCTCTTCGGGCGTGGTTTAAATAGCCTCCAAAGTAGTCCCAGGTAAGTATTCCTCTCCAGCCCTGCCCGAGTAAAAAAATAGTCCCTAAGTAAAGTAGTCCCTTCCAAGCCTCTTTTGGCTTGGAGCTCTTGCAGCATGGTCTGCATCAGGTAAGTTTGCTGCATGGTCTGCATCAGGTACGTTTTAATCTATGAGCCTGGCGCCTATGGCGCCAGGACTGACTCTCCATATGAGCCTGGCACCATAGGCGCCAGGACTGGACCCAAATAGCCCCTAGCAGGGGTTGTTCGGCTTGCTTGGGATAACTTGATGCCTGTTTCCGGGGTTGCTGGACTTGGTTTGGGTCCCCGGGGGTAGGCATCATGACACTTCCTAGACCCTTATCTTAGACCTAGTCCTTACTCCTCCTTCTAGCCCCTCACCCTCCACCTTGTCCCTTGTCCTTCATCTCTGGATCTAGAACCATGTAGTTTTCCCTCACCCAATCATTCTCTCTTGTTTTACTCCTAGTCACTCACCCCAATGCTGTGTCCTAATCTCTCCTCTTAGTTCTTGCACAGTCCTTTAACACCATGTGTTAGTGCTGATGGACATAATAGACTCTGAGGTGGGCCACCATATCTGTCAATGGCCCACTGCCCGCAGTAATGCCTTCACATTTTATGGACTATTCCATGTTACCAGATATTACTGCCTGACTCAGACCTCACTATTACCATAATATACTCACATTACTGGACAGTAATAATAATAAAATAGTTACCATCTATAAAATGTTAAAATGCATAATATTTAAACATGCAGGACATACAATTCTACACTTATTTCTTTCAAATTAATTTTCTGAGCTTTTAACTTGCCTAGTTGCTACTTCAAAGATACGTTTTGGCAAGGGTGGAGTTAATCATGGCGGGACTCCCTTTCTCCTGCGCACCTCCTCTTTTCTTGTTTCCGAATCTGGCCAGCAGCCTGGATCCTGGTTTGTCGAGGAACCAACTCCGGGGTTCCCATTTATTTGTAAGAATTGTGGGGATGACAAACTGTAGATCAGTTGGGCGCTGGTAGGGTATGGTGGTCCAATGGTTGCTGTTGAGCGATTCGATCAATTATATGGTCCAGTCAGGTCATAGTCATTAATGTGTTTATTTTTGGTTAGTAAGCACCAAAGAAAACATCATTGTAGAAATGAATGACAAGTTTTTGACATGGTAACTCGCTACACAGCCGACGCACGTTTCAACCTAAGTCTTTTTCAAGGCCAATTGAGTTAAGGGGTGGACTTCAAAATGCTGTAAGCTGGTCCTCCCAGATAAGGGCGCCAGGGGGGCTGGATAGCCGATCGTTGGCCGGGTCCGGCGAGTTCGTTGCGTGCGAGCGTTCTCAGAAATCCGTGAAGTCCACCCCTTAACTCAATTGGCCTTGAAAAAGACTTAGGTTGAAACGCGCGTCGGCTGTGTAGCGAGTTACCATGTCAAAAACTTGTCATTCATTTCTACAATGATGCTTTCTTTGGTGCTAACTAACCAAAAATAAACAAATTAATGTCTATGACCTGACTGGACCATATAATTGATCGAATCGCTCAACAGCGACCGTTGCACCACCATACCCTACCAGCGCCCAACTAATCCAGAGTTTGTCATCCCCACAATACTTCAAAGATAATGTGCCCTTTCCTTAGTATAGTCATTCATTGAACTGACTGTTTGTTTCCTCTTATCTTTAGAGCGTGACAGAGATAAGTATTCAGAGTCCATAATCTATCTGATTATCCTAGTTCCTTTTCCTAGTCACTTACTTTGTCCAAGTCCCTTAAACTAGTCTCCCATTCTGGCCCTTGTCCTCAACCTAGTCTACGGTTGCACAGTTGGTTTGTCTTAGTCTCTCATCCTAGCTCATCCTAGATCTAGTGGTTGATCCAAGCCCTAGTGCTATGTTCTACTCCTCTGTTTGTTAAACTTGTTCTTCGTCCTTCATCTCTCATTGCTATTCTGACATCCATATTCGCTCATCTTCACCCTTCACCACTTAGCCCAGGCCCTCATTCTAGTTTCATTCCTACAGCATACTCACTCATTCTTGTCTCCAATTCCATTCTCTCACCCTATTAGTCTGTTATCCAAGTTGTAGTTAATTGTCCTGTTCCAACATCACTGACTTTCATCCAAATTGCTTCTTATCATTCTATTTATACACATCCTAGTTCTAGTCTTTTGTCCTATTCCTAGTATGTTGTGCTAATTGTTCATTCTGATCCCTTGTTCTAATCCCTCCTCCTCGTCATGCCTCTCATGGTAGTCCCGCAACCAGGTCCACTATTCAAGCCCCTCATCCTAGACTTTTGCAAAATGACTAGTCCTAGTCTCTTGTCTGGGCCCCTCCTCTTAAACCCTTGTTTTAGACCCTAGTGGTATCCCCCTCATTGCAATTTATCTGCATATTTATAGGCCCGCTGCTAATTCCACCAGGATACCGGCAAACGCACCAACCATTTCTGCCGCCTGATATCTCGGAAATACTGGAATATTTACGTGGTGGAAAGGTCATTAAATCCCTGTTCCATAGAGTCCTATAGGACTTCACAGAGTGGATTGCTGGTATTTCCGGCACTGGTATTACCAGTGCCGAGAATACCTGCTTTTTTTCCCAGTGGGGGCTTGATTTACCTCCAGCTCATGGCTGGAGGTAAATTAGTGAACCCCCACCAGCAAACCCGTAGTTTGCCAGTCAGGTAAAAGTGCTGGTAACAGAATTACCAGCACTTTTACCAGTATTTCTCCTGGACCGTCAATAATCTCTTTCCCTAGTCTCTTGGCCTTGCTCAGGTCCCTGGTCCTAGTCTCTCCCGCTAGTTCCTGTCTCTCATCCTATTCCTTGTCTTCTTTGTCTTTCCCAGTTGTTGTCAGTCTCTCTGTCACCGTTACTCAGGATGAGTCTCTCTCTCTTTTGTACCTCTGTCTAGTACTGCATCCAGCTTTATGTTTATCCCCTTCCAAAGGTGCCCTTCTGACTCCCATTCTTTCTTCCTCTCTTGCTTGCTTTCTCCTGCTCTCCATTTCCAACACTCTCACTGCACAGTGTGCTGCTGGTTTCAGTGGAGATTGACACAAAAGCATTGAAAAGCTGCAAAAGCCAACACTATTGACTTTGCCCATGCCTGTCTTTTTTTGAAAGGCATGTCCAACACTTGAAAATATATTATTGTCACAATGTACAACTGTTCAGATGTTTCGGATCAAAAAGCAATGTTACCAGCTTAAACATAACAATAAATACTTAGCAGTCATGGAGTTGCAAATAATATTGTTGTTTTAGTTCATTTTTCGAATGCTTGATGTATGGCTAAAATAGCACACAATACATTTAATTTCGATTCATGGTTCAAATAAGTATATCATTACAAACTGTGTCCGTTGCATTGCTTGCTCCCACATACCCTGAGAGAAATGTACTTCAATGCAGATATAACCAAACAACCACAAATACAATTTCTCGTATTGTAAAATAAATAGAACTATTGTGAAGTATGAAAAAATAAACATCTAAAAGGCACGTATGCAGGAAGCTCATTACCATGTGTGAAAAGGTTGTAATTGGGGTAATTTTTCATGGATGATTGCCTGGTATCAAAAGGCTTTCCAATCTCTCGCCATTATCAGATATTTGAGATTGATGTGATTCGTCTGCTATCCACAGAGCATCTCATTATCAATCCCTAATGGGTTCATCATCTGCCCGTGCCGTATATGGAAATGCTGCTCAACCTCAAATTAAATGACAAAGAACAAAAAATAATCTGGAGAGTATAGGCTGGAATTTCATCCCTCCTCACACACTGGGGTGGCACAATTATACTGTCTGTATTGAACTTTGCATTTCCATCAGCATGAAGTGGTGATGCACGTTCAGTGAAGTGTGTCATATTGTTCAAATCTGCGCTATACATTGCAGTGCGCCAGTCAGTATTTGATATATAATAATGACACAGGAAATCATGTTGTAATGCCGTGAAAATAAGTTGTGAATTCAGGCATCAATACAAGCATGAATAAATAGTGTTGGTAGATACACGTAAGGCACATAAAGAAAAGTGTTCGAAAACATTGACTGAGCTAGGATGACGACACATGGGAAAAATGACATATCCTACCAATCCTGATTGAGACAAATCAGGATTGGTGGGAGAGCAGTCATAAAACAGCAGGGAAAACGTGTACCAAACCAAGAAGATGATTCACAAAGAAATGACTCCTGTTAGGCCAACTTACACTTGATTTATTCATGGAGAGGGGTTTGTCAGGAATGGCACTCTGTCAAGAGTGGCACAGGGTACCCAGGTAGGTTTTGGGTGGCTGTGCTGAAGTAAGGTAGCAGATAAGCACACACAGCAGGAAGTTCAAAAGAAAGAAGAGTAGGAAACTGTAGCTGTGAGCGAAAAGGGGCAAAAGATACAAAGGTACAAACAAACTGGATTCCCTCTTGGGGTGTATGCTGAAATGGGAAAGAGTGTTCCACGAACCATAGGAAACTCCAGCCTTCTGCACAGATTGCTATAACAGAGGCCCACGCTGTATGCTCATGGCTGGGAACAACAGCAGTGGGTGTCTGTAACACTGAACACGCAACAAGGGAAGGGGCAGAGGTTGCCTGCCGGAAACCAACAGGCAAGCTCTGTACTAAGGGATTACATAAGACACATGAGAAGACAAGAACAGATATATCCAGCGAAAAGGAAGTCAATGAGCAATCTAGCAGAAGGAAATTAAGGAAAGGCAGTTAGACTGAAGTAGATAACCTAAGGTGGAGTAAAGAGGACTCAAGGAAGAGAACAAGGGAGCAGCAGTCAGGAAAACAGAAGGGCTGCAAAGTAGGAAGCAGGTCTGCAGTCAAGAGTGGGACTAGGTGCAGGCAAACTGTAGTGGACTGCGGAGGACTGTAGTAGGCTGCAAGGCAGGGAGTCCAGAAGAACAGGACAGAGAGAGATTAGTAGGAGGCGACAGAGAACCCAAAAGAATAGGGCCGCGAGGTAGGGAGCCCAGAGGAGCAGGGCTGTAGGCAGCTAAGTGTAAAACAGGCTGTAAGGCAGAGGAGTGTAGCAAGCCGCAAGGCAGGGAGCCCAAAGGACAAGGGCTGTAGGCAGCGGAGAGGTGCAGGCTGCAAGGTAGGGAGCCCGGAGGACAAGGGCTTGGAGACAGCAGAGGGTTGCAAGCTGCAAGGTAGGGAGCACAGAGGACAAGGGCTGTAGGCAGCCGGAGTGAGGCAGGCTGCAGGGCAGGGTGCCCAGAGGGCAAGGACTGTAGGCAGCCGGAGTGAGGCAGGCTGCAGGGCAGGGAGCCAAGAGGACAAGGACCGTAGGCAGCCGGTGTAAGGCAGGCTGCAGGGCAGGGAGCCCAGACGACAAGGACTGTAGGCAGCCGGAGTGAGGCAGGCTGCAGGGCAGGGAGCCCAGAGGACAAGGACTGTAGGCAGCCGGAGTGAGGCAGGCTGCAAGGCAAGGAGCCCAGAAGACAGGGCAGCAAGGTGTGAGCCCAGAGGAGCAGGGCCGCTGACTGTAGAGGGCTGCAGAGGACTGTAATAGGCTGCAAGGCAGGAAGCCCAGAGGACAAGGGCAGTAGGTAAAAGGCAGCGGAGCGTGATCGGCTGCAAGGCAGGGAGCCCGGAAAGGGCACTGGATCAAAACAGGATAATGCAGCAACAGGAACAGCATACAAAGTAAAGGGTCAAGGCAAACAGGAGCGGGGAGATCTCACGATGCAAGACACTGTGCTCCTGAAGGCAGCTGCTTATATACAGCCCTGCCCTGTTCTGAGGCAGGCTAATTGACAGCACCTGGGGCAGCACACCTGAAGACAATCTGCCTCCTCCCTCTCTGGTCCTGAGCAGGTGGAAGCAGCACTGGCCTCTAGGGCTTCTGGGGATTGTGGTCCCAATAACGATGAATGAGAATAGCCAGGAATTGAGGACTGCAGCAAGGTGCATTGTGGTAAATGTAGTTAGTTGAATGAAATAAGAAAGAACCAAAGTCGAGCAAATGGAAATTAAAGACCAAGGCGTGAATAGGAGTTGTTCAAAGAGTATTAGGAGGATAAATGAGTACCAAGTAGTCCATGTTGGTTGCCAATGCGTGTGCCAGCGGCGCGGGCATGACAGGGTTATACAATTAAACAATAACTTAGTTCTTGCAAAATAAAAGTCAATTAAGCTGAAATTCACAAAAATGAACATAAGGTACCAGTAGTAAACTTACTCCTGGAATTAGACGAATAATTCAGGAGTAAAGTCGAGTTACAACTTGTCAAGTTCCTGCAAATCAGCGCAAGGTTTCTACAGTCTGAAAATAAACAGTGAAAATCAATGAAAGTGGAGACTCTGGAGGATATGTTCATTGGTGCTAAAGTGGACCTTGTAGCTTCTAGGTAGTTTGCAATATTTACATTGTACATGAGAGTTTGCATAGCAAACATGAAACCAATGGATTGATCTGATGATTATACCACCCCAAGGTATGGGATCAGAGTCTGTAAGTAACATATGCAAGAGATATTGGTACTATGAATCTTTGGAGAAACGGATTATGGGCAGGGATTTCAGTATTCAGTGTCAATGAAGCTAGCATATATATCGTGCCTGAGAAACAAGGAAGTGAAGACTTAAGGGGAAAAAGGGGACTTGAGAAGGGACATATCTGGGAAAGCATAGTTGCCAAGAAGAACTTAGTGGTGGATCTAATGTGAAGGCAAGGCACACAGGAAGGGGAGAGCAGTGGCAGAGCCACTTATGAGCCAAAACCTGCATCTGCCATATTCCTCTCTAGGCATTAATCTGACTTGCTTTCGGCAAAGATCATGGGTAAACTCAGATGTAAATCTTATTGGCGAAACATGATTAAACATACGTCAGAGAGCCATCTCCAATGTATAAGAAGTAGTGTTCTTCATCATAACTATTGACTATGTGATGATGTATAGTATGGGCAGCATTCATGCTAACAGATTTAATCAAACCTCTGTTGGAAGAATTAAATAATATCATAAACAATCAATGATAAAGGAAAACATAATTTCCATTGCAACATATTTTATATGAAATGCTTTTCAGTTTTACAACCACGTTTTAATTCTGCTTTAAAGCATGTCACATAATTTCTTTCTGTAAATATACAGTTACAAATACTGGTCTCAAAGATTAATGGACATGAGCATCTTAACTTTTAGTCAGATTGTCAAGTGCTGGAATTCTGTAGTTGGGTGAATTGCACAGTAATACTGATGGCATGTTCATTTTCGGTGCATCAGCTAGGTTTGCTCAAACTTACCTACGTGGGCCCGGATGGAACCTCAAGCCTTTCAATGTACCCCACGGTTCTGAGTTTGAACGCTGTGTTCAGTCTTTACTTCCGGGACTAGAAATGGGAATTCTACCAGACATTAAAAAAATTGATAGGATGGTCTTCAAAAATCCCAATTCACTAACTGCTTCTACAGTCATGTTGCAGGTTAGTATTGAATAGGACAAGCTCACAAATTGGTATTTTCGTGAAAAATTTGAGTGTGCATTTATAGAGTTTAGGTGAGTTTGGGAGAATTGAGGATGGGATTGCTAACTGTTTGTGGTCATTTTGATGTTTGATTATTCATGTGTGCACCCCTTTTGTCTGTTTATAATTGTGTGTGATAGTTATTTGCAGTGTTTCATCATTTGTCAATTTCCTCTTGGAAGAAGTGACAAAGTTTTACTGTGATGCATGCGTGATGTTGTGTGCATGCATACACGCCTCATGTCGCATGATCTAGCACCGTAGAAGAGGCAGCAGCAGTGTTCATAATGATACCAGCTTCATCTATATCAGATGGTCCTGTTCTTGCTTAATGAGCCAGCTGATGTAATGGACAGGAATCGGGGTACCACACAGTGGAACATAATCATCTCAGCATAGAGCAGACAGCAAAGGGTCAGACGTGAGGGTCTGTAGGGTATTTTGTGGAGATTTGGGGCCTGACGGTATTTTATTATCGCCGAAAAGTAACTTAGCAATAATCACTCTTTGTATTCAGATTTGGCCATGTGCAACAATAATACAGTGGACATGCATTATTTCAGCACCCAGACATGCATATTTGGTATACGTGGTTGGTGGTATTTTGGTGAGCATAATTCCCTTGTTTTATTTGTGGCCCCAATGTCCAGAATCCCTTATCTTTGCTTAGATTTTTTCGTGTAATCACTAGAGAGACCTCAGACCTACATTTTAGGAATACCACATTTTCAGTGTTAGTGTTAGTGTGCCACCATGGGCGATCTCACTGACTTATTTACGACAGAGAGCTATATGTGGTAATTTTGTGGTAATTTCCACTACCTTATATACGGTAGGGAACTATGTTCAGAGAGTCCCTCTTCCCGTTGGCTCATGTACCTCCAACGAGCTATGCTACAAACAATCACAACTGTTCATACTGAATCTGACATTCACACATCTGTCTTAAAATGACCATTGCATTGTTTAAAAATCTCCCCACATCATCAGCATTGTAATGGTAAATAGAAGACGCACCACCTGTCTGCTTTCAAGTATTTTTCTGTATTATAAAAGTTGCATTTAAACACGATCTCACTCTTTACAGAAATAAATAAAACAGCACATTAACAGCATTGCCTGTAATACTCTGAAAAAAAAACTTGGCGGAGAACAGAACACCATTTGCAACATTAACGTGTGATTAAGGCACCGGAATCCCCTTTCCTACTCTGACTGAACATTATCGTCTCGTACACACTCAGCTCCCACACTTATGTAATTACCTTATCTGTTCAGAGTTTTCTTTGGCTGTTCTCTTTCTGAATGTGGCTCCCTTGAAGATTAACCCCAGTAAAAAGGAACGCCTGCCTTCTCAAGCCGGGGTCATTGCCTGGAATTCTCAGCTTTTGCAGATAGGAATGCTCCAACCAGGAAAAGGTCTTTCTCCCAGCTCTGCCAAATCTTGACTGACTTTCCTCTTCCTCAAACTCCCCCCAGCAAAAACCTGATCACTCCCTCTAGCATGATACTTGCTATGACGCTGCTCCAATCAGAATTAATCACGCCATCTCCTCCTTCTCTACACAATGGCTCATTTTTATAGTAATACTTTGTAACCAACTGATTTCCTGTTCTTTCGAGCTCTTTTGCTTCCTGTAATTATGTGGACAGGGCAGCAGAGAGAACAGAAAAAAAATGGATGTGCGTTTAAAAGTTCACTTTCAGAATAGGCCTAATTCTGCAGTGGAGACACATTTTTATTAGTGGATTATGTTTCATTAGTCAGGTTAGTTATAAGTTATGTTAGTTGTTATTTTCAAATGTGTCTCTCGCACCATAGGCATTTCAGGTGAAAAATAGTGTGCATTTTTAAATGAGCACGTGTGCTTTTAACTGTAAAAATAAATTTGCATCTTATATGTTAAAATCGTTTTTGACTGAATAGCCTGTCTTTTCTTGTTAATCTGGTAACACATATAGCAATGCACCGCACCCTTGTGGTGGTGCTGCAAAAAAAAAATGCTACCTGTGCAGTAGTGCTGTACTCTGTGCTGTTTGCTACCTGTGTAGTAGTGCTGTACTCTGTGCTGTTTGCTACCTGTGTAGTAGTGCTGTACTCTGTGCTGTAACACGCCAAATATCCTTACAGGTCCAACCATAATGAGCAAATAGCCACTCGGAGAGTTTCAAGAGATGGATAAGCAGCCATGTTGAATACCAAGCAATTCTTTAATTTGGGTAGTTTTCTGTCCCTTGTGTGGAGTCTTTGATGTTTGCTGTGTGAATGTGTTTCTCCTCACTGAAGCCTGCTCTTTCTTTTCAAGTGGGCCTGGGGTAAAGTGAATGATGTTTCCTGTGCTCTGACCCCTTTAATGATTTCATATGTGCTTGCACTACCTTTGGACCGAGAGCTCCATGTGCAACTCTGCAGCCGCATCTTGCTGCCCTCCCAGTAAATCCTCTTCAGAATCACAGCCCTATTCATGCGCTTTTATTTGTCCCTTGGGTGTGGTTGTAGGTTTGTCAACTAATGTTGAATTGCTCCTTATTGCAGCAGGATCTGAGGGGCTTCTTTCATCCACCAATATTAACTATTATTCCCCACTGCTGACCTTCTGGTCATTGCCTCCCTAGCTATCCTTCTTCTTTTTGAGGGCCTGCATTTTTGGACTAGTTGGGACTATGGACTACACGCCCATCAGCATCCTCATAATGATGTGGGCCTATTGTCCAGAATGGACATGCACCCTTTAATCTATCAACATTGGAGCTTTCTTTCCTCGCTCAGCTACCATTGGTTGGGCTCATCTTCCTTCTTGGTTGTTTTTTTCCACTCTTTTTCCATGGTTCCAATTTTCCAAACTTAATTTGACGCATTTTTCTCTTACATTTCTTATTTTCCTGTTTTATAATTCAGCACGAGAAGCTATTTTGGGGGTAGCTCTATGTCCAGTGTGTTCTGCAAAAAAATAATTTGAATGGTTTCCAGAGTTCCCTGACCACTGATGTATCCCTCTTTGTTCGTATATGTTTTTAGGACCCCTCCCTAATTTTCCCATTTTACACTTAGCATATGTAAGTAGAAGGAAAAGAAAAGTGTCCTAAGCCCTTTTTTTCATGTGTTCATAGAAATCTTTGTGTGAACATGAAAAGTCTTCCTGTAATGAGATTTACTCAGTCACCTTGCCTACTGATTAAATGGTGTGAGAACCTTTTCCCATTGCATGAAGTTTGCATGAATCGCCATTTTTGCTTTGTCACATGTTTTGTTTTGTGCTCACCATTTTAAGTAGCATCATGTGGACGTGCAGAACAGGAGAAGGGAAAGACGGAGCAGGAGGAAGGAGAGGTCGAGCAGGCTGGTCTTTTAGGGGAGCCATTGCTAGCCTGGGAGAAGGTGGACATGATTTGGTCGTTGAAAGAGCTGGTGAGATGCATAGAGGGGAGAATGCCAATCTAAAACTGGTTGGGAAAGCTGCAGAGTAACCCCACATATTTGTCCAGAACCTGACCCATTATATGGATCCTGGCATTGCTGGGGAGATGATAGTATCCCATCAATAGAAGGGAATGGTACCCACAGATATGCAGGGGGGGTGAAGGAGTAAAATATGGTGCTAATGCAGGCTACGCCTGGGCCCGATGCACCATTTATTTGCACGATGGAAGGTAAAGAGGGTTCACGACTGAGGCTGTCTTTGAGGAAGGAAAAGCGAGTCAGAAATCAAACCCACCCATGACAGACCCATTTGGTTATGTGTGTACGAATAGTTTGGCGTGCCGTAGAGTAAGTCTCTCAGGGGGACGGACATATTGTAATATGCAACTTCTGCCACAAGACAGTTAAGAAGTGAAGTGGAACACACAGAAGAGAATTGTGTGCATCACATCGATTCACCAATGCTGTAAGGTGTTGCTAGGAAAGATTCCTCTAGAAGCAACTTTTCTACCCTATTCTATAAACCCATAGACTTTTTCCTTTTTGTCTGACACACTGTCCTGACTTTTTACAGTGCAGTGAAGCCTTCAGCCTCACTACAGTGGGATTTTACTCACATTATGGGGAAACTAACTAGTCATTCAGGCTGTCAGTACTGGGAAACTGTGTTTCCCTTAGTCTTGTTCCTTTGTTGCCTGGAAAGGTAACTTATCATTGCACAATGCATCTTCCAATGCAGTGCAATGGGGTCTCTTTTAGTATGACCCTAGATTCCAGTTAAGGGATTTGTTTTGGTTACCTAAAATGTGCTAAAGGACAAAGTAGTAACAGCAGTTACTTTTTCATACTTACTGTATTTTGGCTTAGCCTCACTGTGTTTACCGTGTTTGGCTACCCACGGTGGCTAGTGTCCTACAATCGATGCGCCACAAGGTTTTGTTTGTACCTTGGTCATCTTGTGTTTTTGCATTCTTCCTGCCCTCTAAGGTCAGGAAAATCCTTGTATGGTCATTCACTTGCCAGGGAAATACAAAGGTTTTGCAGGTTAGTGCATGGCATGTGTGGGAGGAGCCAGGAAGTGCATTGGGACTGTATGGTACTAATCCACAACCTGGCTCTAGAATGTCACTCTGCATGTGAGTAACAGGCCCACTTTGGTTTCCATTTGGACCACTGCTGCTGTGTATGTGTGGGTCAGATATTGCCATTGGAGGGCTGAGTTTGTGCACTCACCTACTTTGGTTAAGCAGAGGAGTGCTGCAGCCATTCCAGCCGATAAGAAGAAGAAGCCAAGTATCCTGAAGAAGCCGAGCAGACAAAGGACGATCCTGAGTCCCACTTCATGAGGCCTGGCAAACAAATCTTGTTGCTGTCTGAAAGAAGCCCTGCTTGGCTACTGTACTCAGAAGCCATCATTGCTGCGTCAACCCTTTGGAGTCGTGGGACCAACCATTCCCGACATGTCCAAGTACCCCTTCAAGTGGGACTGTTAGGAAGTGTCCCAGGGCCAACCAGTGGGCTGTCGAGCTCGGATTTGGGCTACCAGCATAGGAGCGCCATCACCCAGTGTTTCCACTCTGGAGCTTTGGGGAACACCAGTTTATCCCAAAATACACACTTCTGCTGAATTTCATCTCTCCAGCACCTTTGGGTCCTGAGGTAGAAGGCTGCATCATGTCGCAATAGCTGAATCCTGTTGCGTCACCTACAACAGTGACAGTTGCAAAAGAGTAGTTTCCTGTGTCAATTCCATTGTCCTGAGATGTGCAACAGTGGTGTCTTTTACATGCTTCCTCTGGAAGATTGTGCAGCAACTCCTGTGACCAGCCAGACCTGTCCCTGCACCCTCAGCTTCTGTGCATCTGGGAAACAAAAGGAATGTGGGAAAACCTTTCTCTGGTGACCACCTATAGACCTGCTAAGTCTGGACCAAAACCATGTTTCTAACTATGGGGCTATATTTTGTAATACTTTGGTTTTTGTAGTACTTGCTATCTAAAGACATCCGAAAGCTAGGAATAGTTTTGTTAAAATAAGAGATACTTACCTGACTTCTAAAAACATCCTCACATGCCCAGAACTCTTCCTCTAATTTCTTTCCATCTCCGAAATGCATTGGAACTTTGTGAACTTTACACATTCTGAGCGCCATTGTGCACACGTTGAACATTGGGCACAAGGCCCCATTCATGTTAGGGCTGGACTTTTAAAGTGAGGATTGTAATTTCTGAAGAGTTATGGTTGTTAATTAAATTACTTACCTTCTTCCTTTGCACGTATTGGTGAAGTCATTGATGTATATGCACTGACTAATGTGACTGCATATAGGTTCTATGGTAGATAGTGCTGTGTGATACTTTACCTGTATTTATTCATTCTGCATGTGTTATCATGGGCCTATAATAAACAGTATATTTTTATAACTAACTGGCTAAGTATAATTCTTGTTGTTTCACTGCGTGGACTCATTGTGGACCCTTGACCCCTCTTACCTCTCCTGAGACTAAGCCTTAACCACACTCCACGTTACCTTGATTGATGTGACTTCAGCTCACAGAAGAAATCTCTGTTATCCAACAAGGGTGGCCTCCTAAACATCTGTCCACCAGACAGTGTTTAAAACTCCATTCTAACAGGTGTGGCACAATGATGTGTATAGGTAACACACAACAGATGCAACAGACTCCACAATTGCAGAACTGTAATTGAGACGGGAGTGCAAGATAACACACCCTTTCATTACCGGTCATGTTCTAGCAAGAGGCCCTCCTCTCCCTCTTAATCAGGGGCAACCAAATCATGTTCTGACCTCCCATGTCTGGATCGGCATCATCTACTATCAGAACCACTTCACCATCTCATGCACCTTCACATCCTCTTAGTTATGGTAAAGTTAAGGAAATGATGGGGTGCTGTTTGGGCATGTGGGAAGCATTAAGTTAGAACCTCCAGTTTGTGAGCGTGGTTTTAGGAGTTAGAGTGTTAAGTAGCTCTGCAGGTATGTTCAGTCAAATATATTAAGTCTGTATGTTTGGTACTAGGACGTTTACAGTGGTTCTGCTAGTTGTACAGCTGACTAGATTGAGGCAAAACCATTGCTGCAGCCAATGTTTGTATTAACTGTACTGAGGACGACTAAAATGGATCACTGTGAGCAGAATATTGTGAACCCAGCACTAGGGTAGTAGAGGTTGGTTTCACTGGTCAGTAGAGCCAAATACATTTAGTTAAAACCTATAATTTGTGAACATGTTTCTAGTACTTTGAGAGTGCTCTGCGGGTTTGTAGAGGCACATAGTTTAAGGAAGAAATACCACTGAATCCAATGTGTTTATTGCCCTAAAGGAAGCTGACAAAAATAAAATATATATAGAGAATGTCATGCGTTTGATACTAGATCTCAGATAGTGGCTGTACAGTTTATAGATGCAAATACTTTAAGGCCAGACTTCCATTTTGTGCAGGCAGTGCTACCAGTTAAAAGTAGCTGTATTAATTGGTGGAGCCAAAGAGAGTAAGGCAGAAACACCACTAAATCCAATGTTGGTATTAACAAGACCAACAAACACAAAAATGCAAAAAGGATTAGGAAAGTGTGATTCTTACCATGTGCTAGCAGTGTGTTCTCTGTCGAGGTGGCAGCAGGAGTTAAGTCGTTTCGCTGGATGCTCTTCAGTCTGCCTTCACTTTCCCTTTGTTTTGAGGAGAGCAATCTATTTATACACTCCGCCTGCGTGGAGCGCAGCACGGTGTGCTAGCAGAGTGTTCTGTGTTTAAAGTTTGGAAGCAGGGACAGAATCAGTAAGAAGACACTGCGTGCTGTTTTGAGAACTTGTCCTTTCATTTACCCCTCAAGTGTGACTGCTTCCGTGTGTTCTGTGGACTCATTGCTGGGATTGACATTTTGACTGTGAGCCATCCGCCCTCTGTTTTCGGACAGTTGCTCAGCATCTGATGTCTACGTGGTTCAGGAGTGTGAAAATTCAAGACACGCTCATAGCCCTTCCACTCGCGTCAAGTCTTTGTCACTAACGGATTTGACACTTTTTAAGCTCCCATATGTATGTAACTTGTTACATTCCAACTAGCGTTGAAGCTACCAGCACCTTCATGTGTGAACTACGCAGTGGCAACACTCTGCTACTCAATACATCTCGGCTGTAGACATTTTAGCTGCTACTAAGCGTGGGTGACTCTAGTAGCTTACAATCCTGTTTTACATCTTCCTCGATGCCAAAGGCAAATGATGACTCATTGGCACCTATAGCCAGTTCTATCAATTATTTATCACACAGACTGCCTAAATCAAATCATTTGATATCATTTTTTCCCCTCTTTAAGAAAAGTTAAAATTGGGAACAATTCAACTTCTTCTCTACATACTTCTTTACCACCCACATTACTATTGTCTCAATTAACCCCACAAAGTGTATCAGGGAAGGCTCTTGATGTTTGACAGAACTTGAATTCCCTGGAGCGCAGTTTTGTTGGCACTTCCCCAACTATTTCTACATTGCGTACATACTCTTTTTTTGACCCTCCATCTATGTCAGCTCAACCCAGAAAAATGTCAAATATAACTTCAGGCATGCATTTCAGATAGAAGCAGAGGCTTTTGGGTCATTATTGTTTACATTTGATTATATTAAATTACATATTGGAGCAAAAGAGTTTCTCTTTGGACAGCAACCATGTCCTTTAACAGAGGCTGAGCAAGTGACAACTGCTGACAATATCAGGTGGGGAAATGTAGCTAAGGATGCTAGTCTTGCTGACGATTGTATGTGTATGGGGACTTCCAATGTGAATGCTTCTGCTGTGGAAAGATGTTCTGTCCACTCCTCTCATAAAAAACATCGGCCACATTGGTGTCAAGCATATCACCTTCTCCTGAACCAACATCTAACTCGCAGGCCGACTGTGCATCTGATGATGAGATGGCTTGTTTAACAACTATGAATCCCCCAACTATTATTAATATTGACTCTAGCACTGAGGCTTTTTTGATATATATCAAATATTTCCTCTTTGCCCATTGTAACCACCAACGTATATCAGAAACACAACTTGTCAGCAACAGATCAAAACTAAATATATAAGCTCCTTGAAAAAAAAAATAACAATCGACCATCAAGACAGTTTATTTCCTCTTTTCTTAATCAGCTCATTGTGAAAGCTGTCTTGTGCAAACCACCTTTATCAACAACTAAGCCCTACTCCACTCAAGCTAGGACAGATGAATAAAGATGTTGAACATGACCTTACTATTGGGCTCACAAATTTTGGTCCTGGGAAATCAGATCTAATAAGAGATAGTTACACCAATAACTTAAAAACACTTGTGAAACATGGCGCAGCTAAATGTTGCCATGTCCCACTCAGACTCAATCTGGGAACACCTATATCAGACTCGAGAGAGCCTATAATGTCCCCCCTCCATCATGAATACAGCGTTAAGCACACAGTTGGATTTGCCAACTATATTATCTGGCGGTGAGATTAATCAACCATTTTAGCTCAATTCTAAACATAACTAGCTGGTCAGTCATCAAGGACTTACATCCCTATTACAAGACACAAATGTATCTCGATGTTCTTCTTTGATGGGGGTGGTCACGTGCACTCCAATGGGCCCAAGGCACTTCTAGGTATTGAGCAAATATTTGAATTTGTCACACACAGGTCTCGTGGTGAAGGAGAAAGACATCCTAGAGCAACATCCACATGTCATTTTATTTGAAGGTCTCTTGCCTGCAAATAATTCTGTCACATTGAGAAGATCCACCATTTCACAATTGCTCTTGGCCATAAGTAATCTCTCCGAAACGTCTTCCAAGGATTTACAAAGAGTAAGACTTCCTCATTTGCACTAGAGCAACTTTCTCTATTGTCTTTCTTAAACCCAAATTTATGTTTTAACACATTATGAAAGAAAGGGAGAACTTTAGACTACTAGGATTTTGACATCTCTGATCACATATGGCCATACGTCAAAGATAATAAAGTATGTGACATTTATAATACCGTGCTAAATTTCTCAAACTACTTCAGAAAATCCAAAACCAAAATGTGCTAACCACCCTCCAAGAGTGAACGTGCCCCGTGCAAAACCCCAAAAGGAAACAGAAATTAGCTAGCTCTTATACATAGAAAAAAAACTTCCTTTAAGAGATTTGTGGCCCCTGAATGGCTGAATAAACGTAGACAAACCTGACAAATCACCAATGAGATCTCATATTAGTTAGATTAACCCGAAGAATAAACCTGTTATTTGTCATAATATCCACAGTTCCTGGCTGGGTATTTATCATTCTGTGAGACTCTGACGTCTGCTGTGTCCCAGTTTGGATTCTGCTCTGCCTCTAGGAAGAAATTAAATACAAATTAATTAGCACACATGGGTCATAGAGAGGCACATATACATGATTCTTCCAATATGTGTTCTGCCTGCTCACAAATGTGTCCAGAATTGCACTCAAAGCCAACTCTCCAACAACGAAGTACAATCTAACTTATTTCACAATCATAATTTGTGATTCCGTTGTTTCAATCGGAGCACACAGCCCTTCTATTAAAGGGGACAAGAGAATCCAATAGACCCTCAAGTATGGGCGTCATGCCACTATTCAAGGTAACTTGTGGACCCTGACTCACACAATCACAGAGAAGAGTCGATGAGGTTACTGCCTTAAGTGTGCATGCAAGAATTACAGCTTCTGCAGGGGCAGCGAAACCGAGAGGTTTTACCAAAGTGAATCCATTTGATTGCACTCACCTTGCACGGATCCAAGCTTGGGACATCTGGCACTTCATCAAAGGCTGAACGTATAACCCATGAAGATGACGGAGCTGATATAACAAGACACACCACTGACATCAATCAGTTTGCCACATCAGTAGCACACAGTTTGCTTATCAGCTCCTCTGCACGGCACTAAGGGCCTGATCAGCAAACTGTGCCTAATAATGATCTGATCTAGCCTGCACATTGCTGGACAGAGAGGAACTGGTAAGATATTACCTTGCCCTGGTGTACTGCAACATCCCCGTCCCCTAAACGGAGTCCTTCCTTTCTCTGTCTGTGTTGTAGTGCTCTTTTCATCCCAGTAGTTTTGTTGCCATTTTTCTCTTCCACTTCTTTATCTTTATGCTAGGTGACCATTGCTTCTCTCCCACTGACCTTTTATGTTATCAGGAAACTATATTCAACTTGGAATGTGTATCGCTCAGTTCCCATAGCCATAACCCATCTGCATGATTGTATCATTTATATTGCAGGCGTGTGTTTTAGGTATACAAACCAGTATTGGATCCTCACCACTATGGTTACCGTTGCATGTCAGATACACTTTTTGTGAACATTGTGCAGACACTCGGAACATGATTTTTATTTTTTACTTTTAACATTTTACACTGATCCTACATGGAGAAGACTGTGTCCTTTTGCAGTTATTGGGCCTCATTACGAGTAGTGCCGTAAAAACGGGGTCATTACCAGCATGCCGTATGATCCCCATACCGGCATGCCGCAAAAGGCCCTCCAACCCCTCATAGCGCCATCACGGGACCCGCGGATACCATCACTGCCTAGGAGGAACCCCTAAATACCGACCCGGTAATACCAACATGCTAATACCGGGCACGTAATCTCGGATCTGGAAATAACGTCATCGCGTCAGAACGGGATATGGGCCGGTGGCCATCTTTAAAACACAATCCATTGCAATCCTTCAAAACCACCTGTTGATTCCTGGAGGGCACTGTGCCAATCCTTCCACAATGTCCAAAGCAACCAGGAAGAGCACCCCCTGTCTGCGGAAACAGCGCTTTTCTGACGCAGAACTAAATATGTTAGCCGACACCCTTGCTGAACACGCAGACATCATCAAATCACAGAGCCTGAAGCACGAGGTGCAGCAGAAGAAAAAGGACATCTGGCAGGAGGTAGCCCGCAAGGTGTCAACCGTAGGAACCACCCCACGTAGTGAGAAGGACTGCAGGAAGCAGTGGGATGACCTCCGCTTGTGGGTCCGTAACATCATGGCAAGCAACGGGGACATGGAGATGGGTGGGGCATCAACACCAGAAGGAGGTGAGTGAATCTGCAGATCCCTGTAGGGGAAACCATGACGTAGCACAAGTGATGTGGAAGAGAGTCTAGGCAAGGCAATGCATGTCCCAACACCTACAGGACACATACAAGTCCAGATGGCGGGCCAATCCCTGCCAGACAGAAATGCATGCTGAATGCCAATCCCATAAACAACACACAGCCAACACACATGGACTGTGCCCATGTAATACATCACACAAACACCAATTCAACGGCATGCCACCTGCCATGCAGCAAATGCCAAAATACCCCCTCAGAGTACCCTATGTGACACACCTTTAAGACATGAATGCATGATTAAATGAATAATTAACAGCACCACAGTATGCTTCTGGCATGTAACACAATCACTGATGCCCTGCATCTCTTCTAACCCCCAGGCACCGATGGCGAAGATGCCAGCGAGGACACCACATCGAGGGCATCCACGTCCCACCCAAAGAAAAGGGCTACGGCCACCACCACCTCCGTGGGACCCAAGCAGGCCACACCCACAGCCAGTGACTGATCCGAGACACAGCCAACAACACCTGCTGCCAGTGTGCCTGACACACTTGAGAACCAGCAGCCCACACCCACACCAGATGAAGGGGAGGCCCTACAAGCACTGGCTACCACTGAGGATGACTTGGAGGAGAATGTCGACCAGGGGGAAGCCACAGTAGTGACATGTCCACCCACCCCAAGCCTCGTATCCATCTCACGCGCCAAATTGAACCCTCACCCACCCACAGCAGTGCTGATCCCTGCCTCCATGACCCGGACCTGAGCCCCTTCCCGGATGACAGCACCGAAGAAGAAGGTCCCGTGAGTGCAGCACCCACCACTCCTGCTCCCACCAACACCTTCGAGTCACGCCTGGTGAGGGTGGAGGCCCAACAGGAGTCCATGTTGGAGATCCTGCGGCAGTACATGGCGAGGACACCAGGCAGGAAATCGCCACTGCCATTGCGGGGACCACTGCTGCTATTAACGCCAACACAGCCGCAGTGAATGCGTCGGCAGTGCTAATGAGGGACTGCCTGGGGGCAGTGACAAAGGTGCTTACGTCCATACTGCTCCACATGCAGCAGCCACGCCTTGCTGCAGCCATGGACCCTGCCACCAACTCCTCTTCAGCCACCACACCTGCTTCCTCGGTCCCCAGCAGCCCTCTGCATCCCACCAGGAGGAGTGCAAGGCATGCCGAAATGCTGCCCCGGGACAGCAAAAAGTCCTGCAAGTAGTGTGGGCGGACAATGGGAGTGGGACACATGGTTGGTGGTGAATGGGAACATTTGGTGGAGTTGATTGGGGGGTTTGGGAGTTGATTGGGGGGTTTGGGAGTTAATTGGGGGAGTTTGGGAGTTTACTGGGGGGATTGTGGGGGTTTTCACATTGTTGCTGTTGTGAGAAAAAACATAATGGCTGGACATTGGTGATTTGGTGTGTATCCATTTATTGAATGATGGTGTTCAGTGCCCAACTCCCAACATTCCCTGTGTGCATGTCCACATGGACCCTGTGTGTCACTGACACATGTCTATCATAGTCCCTGTGGTTCAGAAGTATTTGTGAATCAGTGATTGGCATACTGCACTGCCATCCCGTGCATCACATACTGGCAGGGGTGCTACTTCACCTCCGTCTCCATACTCATCATCCTCACCCGATGCATGCATGTCACTGTCAGGTGGCAGTGGTACATTTCTCCGGACGCACATGTTGTGCAGCATGACACAGGCCATGGTGATCTTTGCCACCTTCTCAGGCCTATAAAGGAGTGCCCCACCAGACCTGCTTAGGCAGGGGAAATGCGCCTTCAACAGGCCAAAGGTCTGCCCAATCACAGCATGGGTACGGGTGTGCACACGATTGTACTCCTCTTCATGGCTGTTCTGCGGGTTCCGCACAGGGGTAAGTAGCCACGACCCTAAGGGATATCCTCTGTCACCTGCAAGCAAATACAAATAGGTGTGTGTCACTCTGAGCTGCCACCTTCAGGAAGCACAGTCATGGCCACAGCTATTTGGTGTGGACGTGCACATGTCCCTGTACGTATGCAAGATTGTTACCTAGATGCATACTATACTGCTATGAGGGCTGGTAGTCTGGATGGCATTCAATGGATGATGCAGGTTGTGATAATGCATGCTGAGGCGGATGTACTGTGGTTGTACGACAATGTTTAGCCTCCCATGTATGCTGTGTATTCAACACTGTGCATGGTCACACTAACCACATTGGCACAGTTGCAATCCTATTCAGTCATGCATTGCTTGACATATCCATGGTGGCCTGGTCGTGCCTCTCACTTGTTGTCATCGATATGCATAATTGGTAAAATGTGTGCCAGTGATGTGTCATGTTTGGTTTGGGAGGATTAGGTCACGATTGTTTAGCTCTGCATGCATTCTCCAATCACCGACAATTGCCACCCAGGTGTAATATGCACCCCCCTTTCCCACCCAGGTGGAGTATGCATCCCCCCCTTTCCCACCCAGGTGGAGTATGCATCCCTACACATCAGTACCCCAAAGCACTGCCATGGGCCAGTTGGGAAACTCACCAAGCAGCCAGGCACGTGGCCCAGCATGTCGCTCCATATGACGGGGTAGCGTGGAGTTGCGCAGCACCATGGCATCATCTGTTGATCCGGGAAATCGGGCGCAGCAATGTGTGATGATCTTGCTGGAGTCACATACCATTTGCACATTGATGGAGTGGTATTGCTTGCGATTGCGGTACAGCGCCTCTATGGCATGGGGGACTACCAATTCCACATGGGTGCAGTCCAGGGCACCAACACAATTGGGCATGCCTGCCAGTGCATGGAAGCCTACTTTGGTGTCGGCTATCTCCTGGGCAGTCCGTGGTAGGGATATGTGGGTGCTTGCATGTTTCAGAAGGGCATCCAGCACTTGGTTCAGCATGCGTGAAAATAGTGGTTGTGAAATGCCATGCAGCTGCCCCACTGTGTGTTGATAGGTGCCTGTGTCCAGGAACTGGAGCACAGACACCACCTTTGGTAGTGGGGGATGGCAGTGCGTATTTCTATTAGGCTGGCAATGTCATTGTGTATCATTTCCACTATGGTGTTGATGGTGTCCCGGTCCAACCGGTACAGGGTGTGGATCTGCTCAGGGGTTAGGTTGAATGGCCTGGGTCTGATGCAAGGGATTGGTGGCTGCCTACGAGGCACTGCTGGCTGCGCTGGTGGTAATTGCTGGGCCTGTCTCACCCACCTTCGCCTCCTGCGTCTCCTCTGTGCTGCCTGTTGTTGCTGCTGTAGTTGTTGTTGGAGTTGCTGCTGTTGCTGTAGTGGTAGCAGTATAGGCATATCCTCCAGTGCCATGATTGCAACAGCTAGTGGTAGCATTTTGGTGTTGGAAGGGGTGTGGTGTGTAGGTGTACTCCTTTTGTACTGGGGCAGGCTCCATTAACTCCACCTGGTGGGGGGGAGGGTGTGGGTATGCTCCATTTGTACTGGGCCAGTCTACATTGCCTCCACCTGTGGGGGGTGGGGGGGTTGTACTCCTTTTGTGCTGGGCCAGGCTCCATTGACCCCACCTGTGGTGATTGTGTGCACCTGTGGCAGTTGGCTTGATTGCTGTTTGTGGGTGGTCTGCGATGCCTGTATGGGCGCCATCATGCAGCCCCTAATTACCACCTTTGGGATGCCGGTATTTGCATGTCCGCGTGGGTTGTGATCTCCTCCTATTACCGGCATCCCAGTATTTACTCCCCAGAGGGGCGCGTGTATGCGCGCATGCCGGTATTATGGGGCGCGGTACGGTTGATGCCGGTATTAGCGGGTTGTTGGGTTGTAATGCCCCGGACGCGTTCACGATGCCAGTATTACCATTCCACCTTCCTTTTTTCATTACCTCCAATCTTGTAACGTGGCCCCTTGTCTATTATTGTTCTTTCGTCTTTCCATTTTCCATAACTGACACATTCATGCAATGTATGCATATATCTTTTGCATTTGCGCTTGTATAAGTGCGACCTGTGTGTTCTGGTGACTTAACATAGTTCGGATACGTGATATAGTGACATAACATAACCAACATGTTGACAAAGCGTGGCTAATTAAGTGATGCCATGTCAGTGTAATCATGAGACTTATTAATCAGGTGCAATGTCAATTTAGACAACACAAAACCGTAATACAAACATATTTGCTGACTTCCTTTACATAACATATTTTATTTAATGTACTGTCTTCAAAAAAACACCTATTCAACGGAAGATGCGAGAACGTGAATTATTCATAAAAGAAATGCATTCAACACCTTTTGATTATGTAAGATTGGCGTGGCTTTACAATTATCAGAATTCATGCATTGCTATACGGAGTTAGAGAGATGAGATTTTAAATCTCCAAATCCTTTTATTGTTGGATGACATTTTTTTTAACATTTTTTATAAATGCAATGTATAAGGAACGTTCACATGAGTTATGTGTATTGCAAAGGCAGGATTTGTCATGAATCCACTGCAGAAAGCACACATGACAAATAAGACTGATGAAACTAATGCATATATGCTTGGGTCGACTCCATCGCAGTGTTGCTATATTTATGTAAATGTACGTCGAACTTATTGCAAGATTTACACTCTTCTCCAAGGCCCAGAAGCACATTTTGGGCATATTCTCCACCATGTGACCCCGCTGACAATGGCTCCTGCCTTATCACTTGTTGGCTGCAGCAGCAGGCACTTTCCCAAACATGCGAGGACAGGAGGGAAGGCAATGAAATACCCAACCAATATTTACTACTTCCCACACCCTCCCCTCATAGGAACTAGGGGTGCCCAACTGTCCCGGGAGTCCCACCCATGGCAAGACAACTGGGCACACTGAGCACCATGCAGTTGACTTCGAATGTCCTCACTCTTCATGACCCATGATGGAAAGGCTGCATGATAGGGGTATGGCCTCTGAGCATCTATTGGTGTTAACAGGAGTCTTGCACATGTTTGGGACCTTGGCTCTTCAATGTAGTAGCCTTGGGTACAGTTTATATTCTCGGTTTTCCAAACCTGCAATTCTCACTATGTGTAGGAATACCATAGAATGAACTCCCATGAGAGCTTGACTTTCACGGCCACATTTGGCTCCGAACTTCGGCCGCCTGATAAACTGCAGATCAGATATGAAGAATGGGAAACACATGCACAAATTATGTTGTCCTGGCACTGGATATGCAGGCTGTGATGAGCGATGTGACTTACTGTTCTATATATCTTATACTTTGGACCAACAGTCTAGAGGAAAGAGTTGGGTGCAAAGTCTGCATTTTTAGGAAATACCAGACATCACTCACATAGAACCCCCCTTTACATTGATGACACTGACTGCCAAATACTAAAACTATGCTCCTACTGCATCACTTGCTTTACTGGTAAGGTATTTAGAGCAGCTAGATACATGCCACACAGCCTAGCCACTTCCACACATTATCTACCCTTCCTCTGGGACTATACACTTATCAACCTCCTACAATTTCTTTACGTGTGATATGGTTCACTCTTTATTAAAAAAGAATCCCCCTTGATCCTTATATGTCTTTTATCTGTAGACCCATAGCTACAATTCCTTAACGCACTGTTAGGAAAGATTTGTCTTTTAGCAACTTTCCTTCCATAGTTCTATGAACCCCCATAATGTTTTGCTTTGATTGTTTAACCTGTCCTGACTTTTTGCAGGGAAATAAAGCCTTCAGCTTCACTCACCTGGTCTTTTGCTTATTTTGTTATGGGGAAACTGATCCATCCTTCGGACTATCAGTACTGGGAAACTATGTTCCCTTTTGACTTTTTACACTTTCTAACATATTAACCTTACACACATCATGTTACAATACAGTGCAATGGCACACTTTTAAAAAAAATCTCCCTAGTCTTTTACCATTGGGATTTTTGGTTACTTTTATATGTGCCTAAGGCAAGCTGGTGGCAGCAATTATATGTTTACCATGTATCTGTGATATTTCTAGTGTTCACATTTGCATTAACCACATATGGCTACTAAATGTGGCTAAAGCCCTAAAATGACCACGCCGTGAGATTTGTGCTTGCTTTTTGCCCATATTGTTGTTTAGCCTTCTTCTTGCCTTGCAAGGGCAGGAAACCCCATATATGGTCATGCACCTACTTGGGAAAGACCCAGCGTTCATGAGCTAGTGATGTCTTTGCATGTGTGTGGCTTAGGAAGGGGATGGAACTGTCTGGTACCACTCCATTTACGTGGTGCCTGAAACTCTGGTTGTGGGACATGAGTAAACCACAGTGGTCCCTTTTGGACTACTGCTGGCTTTTTGAATGGTGTGGATCCATATCACTGGTGGGCTTGGACTTGCTTCCAGGCTGGATGTTTGGATAAGAAGAGGATTCCTGCAGCCAATTCTTGAGATCGGCATTAGAGCCAAAAATCCCCTGCAAAAGAGCAGAAGATCAGAAGAAGACTCCTGAAGATGCCCTGCATCCCTTCCAGCGTCTGGCCAGGTGAGGCCCAATTGGACTACCTGATCTGTCAAGGATCTTTGCAGTGCTTCAACGCCTGGACTAGAGGACAAACCAGCCTCAACGTGTTCTCGAGGATCCAGATATCCTGACCCTTCGTAAGTGTCCTGGCCCACCCAGTGGACTGACTAGATCACCTGGGGGCTATCTCTCTAGATCTGTTTACATTGCGTATTTGGAGCCAGACCTTTGGAGGCCACATGCATGTGGTGTAAGTTACCTCCCAGCTTCAAGGGATCCTGCTCTAGAAGGTCTGCTTCAACTGGAAGGATGCCTGCCGTCACTGGTGTGCGGTAGCCATCACTGGAACACACAGCCCCTTCCTGTGAAGTGTCCTAAAGGGGTCTGCATTGGTTCGTTCACTATTTCTCCATAAATAAATGTTGCACTCTGCTCCTGGACAGAACCGGAAGAATCCTTGCACCAATAGCTTCTGGGGGCTCTAGGCCAAATATTCGAAAACAAAAGGATCGAATGCCTTTTTTTCGACGCCAAAAGGATCGAAAAAAAGGGTCATTTTTTTTGTTTTACATTTTTTTTATTTATGGAGGGGTTCCTCCCCAACCCACTGTTTTCTCTTTTAAAAAAACTGTTTTACATACAAAACAAGAAAAAATATAAATAAAAAATAAAAAAACATTCAACCCTTTTTTTCAATCCTTTTGGATTCGAAAAAAAAGGTCATTTGATCCTTTTATTTCGATACTTTGACTGGGCACCGCTTTTGGGCACCTCTCACTGGAACCAACGGCAGGAAATCCAACCTCCAGCAACCGCCAGTTGACCCATCCAGTCATCTCAGAAAAGAGGGGTGAGTAAACACAAAGAAATTGTCTCCCACTGTCCTCCATAGGATACCATTGAGAGCACATCTCTTTGTATCCTTCCATTCCACTGCTTTTTGATCATTACACATAGGCAGTGAAACCTGAAATACATCTTTACTTACCAATACATTTGTTTCATCTCTCATTTAACCAACAGAAGTACTTTACCTGCATCAGATTTATTCTGGAGGCAAGCATTGTGACTTTTGGGCACAAGGCCCCACTCTTCATAGGGATTGGACTTCGAAGCTAGGGCATAATTCTTGTGACTTGACTCCATCCTACTTCATCACTTCATGCATTTTAGAACCTATGGAGACTGCATATATGTCTATATACAGTGGTGTGCAATATTATTACCTGTTTATTTCATTTTTTAGTTTGTGTTGGGGCCTAGATAAGTATAATATTTTTGAACATTCCTGTCTAAGCTGATTTATTGTGTGCTTCACTGTGTGGACTCCTTGTGGAAGTATGACCCCAAACACACCCTTCGGAGAATATCCTTGACTGCTCTCCATTGTTACCTTGATTTTTATTTTTGGGCAACCTCTCAGAGTTCCCCTTTTCACTATAACTAGGGTGGCCTCTTAAAATCTGTTCACAAGGCCAATTTCTAGAAACCTATCTTAAGTCCCACCAAACATTGCAATGCATAGCCTCACAACAGCTACACATCATACTGGCAGCCACACATATCTGGACACATATTCAAGCAGTCTACTCCTATCATGCTTTCCATGGGGCAAAAGTAGGAGTGTCATCCATGGGGAATTAAGCTTTGAAACCATCTGACTATGGATATGCAACCATGTTTTTCCATGTAGATCTATCTGCCTCCTTTAAAATTGTAGACCGCAGAGTCCTTTGTCACTGAATAGAGTCAATAACGCATGTGATCACACAGACTTTGGAAGATCTCATTCCTTGCTTGATAATAAGACTACAAAAAATCCACATATGCCTTTAACCTCTTCACAGTCTAAAATCACCTAAGGATGTCCCAAGGAAGCCATGTTTCTCCTGTCTTCTTTAACCTTTATCTACAGCTCCACTAATCTCCTTTTAGTAAATGTAACCAGTTTTACCCTGTTGATTCTTAGTTATTCAAGCCAATCCATACATCAATGCAGCTGCCTTGATAGCAGTCAAGAACTGGAAGGAGGCAAGGTGGCTACAATGCAACAAAGACTTCAAGTTCTTCTGTCTTAGTCCAGCAAGGCTGACAACATTCCAGACCTTCCTAAATAGTCTGTATCCTTCTATGTCAGTTTGAAACCTAGGTTTCTTTCGCACCCAGTTATCTAAGACCAAAATCAATAAAGTCAAACATTTTTGTATAATATAACCTCAATGATTAATAGTTAAATCGCCAGACCTGCCCAAAACCAGACCTGAAAATCTGTCACTCCATGTTGGTGGAGAAAAATACAGGCAAGTAACCAATCTAATCCAGTCACTGGAAGTTATAGAAACTAAAACCATGTGAGTAAAATATTTGCAACAACAAAATAGTCCGATGTGCTTACTTCTGCTTTTTACTGTTAGGAGGGTTGAGTATTTGTGTATTTATTAATGTACATGCATGTATTTATATGTTTGTTGTTGTTAGTAATATTTGTCGTATCATCCTTTTACCTGGTCAATGTTTACTATATTGTATAATATGTTTCTTGGCTGCCTATATTGGCAGATTTGTGTTGACCCAATTGTTCCACCATCAGAGCCTAATTTAAAAGTTCTCACATTGCCTAAGTGGTGGACAGTGACTGTTATGGCCCAGTGGTGGCATGTTGCACCTTTTTTTTCTGTTCCCTAATTTTTTCAATCAGTCAGCCCCCATGAGTGGCCAGAGATTTCCAAAACCTGCCGTCCTCATCACAAAGGAAATTGCAATGCTCTCTGTACATGATAAAGAGTGGGTGTAGCTTGATACTGCGTCGGTGGAGTAAGGATGCATCAGATGTGATGGCCCGGACCATCCTGGTAATCTTCATATGCTATACTGCATAAAAATCTATTGGTATCCTATTTGGAAGACACTGATACAGTTCTCTAAACCATTATCTTGTTGGCGATTACTTATCCTTGGCCCACTGGGAAGAGACATTGCTGCCTGGACCAGGGGTCCCGCTTGACACAGGTTTTCATGGATGCCTTGTTATGCCCACATATGTAAGGGTCATATTTTAGCACACACTTTGGATAATTTGCTCTTTGGCTGTGGGTAAGGTCTATAAACGGTATGGTGAGCAGATGTTGCCATCTCCAAGGCCATTTTATGGGCCCAATTGCTGGAGGGGATACAATCACATTTTTCCAGAGTTTGGATCATGGTATACTTTGTTGTGTTTCATGGATGGTTGCTGTACGGATGATAAAAAGTACCACCAGGATGGTTTGTAGAATGGAATTAATTAATAATTCTATTAACTATCTGTTGTCTCTATCATAACTCTAGACTTACATATTGCAGCAGTGAACTCTATTTATTTGCAATATATTTATGGCATTTGTAGATGGTAAACCTTTAAAATAAGTGATATACAGATCAATTTACAAAAATATCATTGACAAAGTACATCAAATGTCACAGCAATAAAATACAATAAACCGGCAGTAAAACAAAACTATTAAAATATAACAAATAATGGCAACATGTCCACTCCTGGTTTGGTCAATGTGAACAAAATAGGCTTTCACTAATTTCAAAAATGTTGCTGTGCGAATACAAATTGGCAGACTACTCCAACCCTTTTTTTTTTGAGTTTGGGCTTTCTCCTCAATGTCAGATAGACACTGACCCTCCAAACAAACGTCTTTGTCTGAGGAAATTGCAAGTGTAATTGAGTTCCATCTGCATACTGGTGGATGGGGATGCTGTGTCTAAGTTTTAGATCCCCAGCAGTTCCATATAGAAATTAAAGAGAATAGGTAAAACAATTGAACCTTGCTGGATCCCACATTGCAATAGAAGAGTGGAAGTTTTTGTGGTTGACAAATTCATGATTGTTTGAAAGAAATGTTTAGAACTAGATTAATACAGTTGCACCTAGCTCCATGCTGCGTGAATGGACACTAAGTGGGACAGAATGGTCTGCAGTGTGGAAAGCTGTTAAGATATCTAAAAGTACTAGATGGCAACCTGTCATTAATGCATACTGAATGTAAAGTCTACGTTATAGTGGAGAGGTATTCTGATGGGAGGTAGTCAGATATGGGTTATATAGGGCTTTTTGGAGGGGTGGATTGTCAAGAGTTTAAATCTGGGTACTGGGTTGGAGCGTAGGAGCTCTGTCTCGTATCCTTCCCAAAGCAGGTTAGTTAGGAGACACATGTTTGTTACTGTTATAATGTATATGTATGTGTTGATTAAATCTGACCTCCCTTGGTTTCAGAATCTGTGACTGCTTATTTTCATACAGAGAGTGTTCATCGTCAGTGTATGTCTAATATTTGTTTTTTGTTAACCTTATTTTATTCAGAATTCTGAAGAATTTAATGCATTATAGTGCATAGGATGTACATACAATTGCCTTTCTATACATTCTGCATAGCTACCATACATACTATCATTTTAACTTCCTTTAGGAATGACTATAATATTAATCAGACACAACACACACAGCTGTCTAACAAAGTGTCATTTTCATGTTAAAAGATGGGACAAATAACAGTATAATTATGGAATACGGCTTTCTAGTGTGTTATAAAATGACACACAGCCAGGATGAGTACATGCATCTTTACTCATGCACACAGATAGCCAATACCATTTGAAAGGCTTCCAGCTTAAACAATAACACTGCCTCAACAAATGTTCTTCCATCCTGAAGGCTCTCTCATTCAAGCTGGTTGCCCATTCCATTCTAGAATTTACAACAGCATTCCACTATACACAGGTGCAGTCATGTCTATCACATCATGTACAGATATGTACAAACAGTGTAGTAAAGCAAGACATACAACATCCCCCCCTTCCCTTCAGTCTGCAACTCAAGTACCAGACTCTTCATTGCAACCCTTACTTCATTTCCGACTCTGGTAATCACCTGCAGTCTGGTAAACTTGCTTTGTCCCTTTGCAACTTCTCCAGATTT